>NC_140078.1:48753550-50115425 GCF_964194135.1 Talpa europaea | reverse complement strand
TCACTAACATAGCTGATCCCCCTGAAACCTTCCAACTTCTTCCTTCTGTTGCGGATGAAGAAGCAAGCCTTAGAAAGGCCAAGTGATGTTCTCCATGTGGCACAGATAGGACACAGTGGAATAGATCCAGTGCAGATCTGTCTTTCACCCCCAGGAGTATTCTCTGCCTTTCACCCTTAGGGGATTTCCTGGAGGGGCTTTGGGCTCCTGTGGGGCTCCTACACAGCTGGACCTCCTGGGGTCTGGAGGCCCTGGGAACACTAGTATAAGAAGCAGCAGGAGGGATGCTGCAATATCTCTTTTTAATCCAGAGAATACAGAATGCACACTCTCAAGCCAAGAGGGCTGTCCACTGTTCAGACCACCCAGGAAGGTCCCTGCATTTCCTAGGTGTAAGCAGCAGAGGAACACGTTGGCCATGTTCCTCCTCACAGTGCTCAGAAGCATTTTTGGTGCCTCATGTGACCAGAGGACTAGTCAGGCCTTGACCCTGGCGACCACTCCCAGAGGGCCGGAGCAGGAGAGGGTGGAGTGGCACGTGCATGGGCCTGGTTTGGCAGTTATCACAGCCACAGCATGGAGAGGCCTTTGTCTTGAGGTTGCTGTGCACAGATCTCTCTCCAACTTCTGTTTTGGGGAGTGGTCTGCCCCCAGGGTCAGGGTCCCATGGCCTTTCCCAAGCCAGAGGGGCCCTACAGAAATGCCCTCTCAGACAGTCCCTGCAGATTTTGACACTGTGGCGAAGACTGGCACAGGCAGGCCAGGAGGTGGGCCATGTGTCTAGATTTGGGGTTGGAATTCTACCAAGGAGGGCCTGGCCTACTTAGCAAGGCAGGGAGATGGGGGCTGGGCTGGCACAGGCCTCACTCCCAGGGCTAAACGGTGGTCTCTTAGATGTCTGTGTGAAGCTCTGGTTTGTCCTGGGGTCAGCTGGCATGGAGATGTAGCCATGGAGAGACACCAGGTGGGAAAGAGTTGCATACTCTGTCACGGCTATGATACAGTGATGGGCTCAGAGGGGTTGGGTAGGTCATGTACTGGCATTAGGCCAGTGGGCAGTGGGAGCATAGCCTTGGCTTCTTAGATGGGGAGGAGAGTGCACAGGAGTTGGTAGAACCCTTGTCCACTTACAGCCGCAAAGCAGCCCTAGGCTGTCCTAAAGCAGACCTTGCTTAAAAGAGAAATGACATCAGTGTAAAAAAAATAACAACACAAAACACAACAAAGCAAAAATGGACAATTATAAATCAGAGAGATACTGCAGGGGAGGAGGAGGGAGAGGGGTCAGAGGGAGGGAGGGAGGAGCACGGGGGACTGAGGTGATGGTGCACGGGTGCCCTGGGAAAGGAAACTCTATGGGGATTACACGGGGGGGGAGGGGGACGGACAAATATTGTTTAAAAATGAACAATGATGTGAAAAAACAAATTAAAAAAAATTAAAAAAAAAAAAAGAGAAATGACATATCATAGAGGCACCATGATTTGCAGTGCCTGTCGGCAGGGGGCGCCAAGCACCCGCGCACTGCCCGCCTCGCCGCTCTCAGCTGTCTCTCCAGCCATCCCTAAAGGTCTCAGGCTTTGTGGGGGGTAACTCCTGAAGAAGTAGGCTTGCCCCAAACCTTAGCCCGCTCCCAGGCTGCCTGGTCAGACAGAGATGGAGATGCAGGCTTTTTGTCCAATTCCGTGGAGACATGTTGCAGGTAGGAGGACGCGACTCACATGCCTTCCTCTTAGGTAAGAGGCTGCTTTCTCCTTACCAGTAGTGTATCAGCCAGGGCTGGAGCAGGAGAAAGTAGTCACACAGTCATTGGAACAGTTAGCTGTATAGAATTATGAATGTAGCTGAAGAGCACGAGGCTGCAGCTGCAGGGAGCGCCAGCCCCAGGAGAGCCCCTGGGGGCTTCGCTCACAGGCGTGTATGGCTAAGGCTGGTTGTTACCTAGGTGCATCATTTATCTCTGCATCTAGGAGGGGGTGAGGAATGACTGTCCCGGGTCACAGATGAGAAGATGCAGGTGCGGGGGTTGGTACAACTCTTCTCTGGGGTCTCGGATCCTGGAGTCAGGGTGTGTAGCCAAAAAGAGCAGCCCCCATGGGACCCTGGAAAGCATGGAATCTCTCCCTCCCTAGGTGATGCCCTCTAGGGCTGGTCTCTGGGTGGCATCAGAGCTGCCAGGTCATTCACAGGGGTGCAAGACCATTCAGAGGTAGCCCTTGGCTCACTCCCTCTGGTGAGAGCTTCGCTACTTTAGGGGGCCTGAGCTCACTGGGGAGCCTTGGTGTGGCTCCTGTTTAACAGGGGGCTCAAGTTCAGGTAATATCTGTCTTTTTCCTGGAGAAGCTAGACTTCCAGGAACCCCTCCTGGGGTAAAGTGCCCCTTCATCAATAAACACACCTGTATATCCTTCTCTTAATGGCCCTTGGTGCAGGCCTGGGTCAGGAGGAGTAAGTGAGAACCTCAGAGAATTGGAGAGAAGGTGGAGTCCAATGGCCTCGCTGTCCTGATGTGGGAGTTACCCCTAGGGGCTGACGATGCTGTGGTCCTGCCATTCCTTGGTCTTCCCTATCTCCATTCTATCAACTCCACTTCCATCATCTCTGCTTCCATCACTTCCATCTCCATCATCTCCATCTCTTCTGTCATCTCCATTACTTCCGCCATCTCCACCTCCAATTCTTGGTGCCCACTGAGGAGCTCGGTACGAAGGGGCTGCCTTGGCCTTGATCTTCACCTTTGACTTAGGAATGAGGCAGGACAATTTTTCACTCCAGTTTCAGATGGAATGTGCTGGGCTTCCTGAGATAGTGCTCAGAAAATAATGGAGCTTGGCTGGAGCTAAGTCTGTATGACTTCCATATCCCTCTGCTCTAAAGCCCAGGTCAGAACAGCTTACCTGGCTTACAGGGAGGGGATCAGACATGAGGGGAAGTCTAAGGGAAGAATGGACACCAGGATGTGGACCAGATTTTGTAATAGCCTTTTGGGGGCGCATTAGGCATGTTCTTTTCACAGGAAGTCTCGGGAGCTTGGGGCAGGTTCATATGTTTGGAATGAATGGAGGGCAGTTGGGGAGGTGAGAAACTTAGGCATGACATAGAAATTTTCCTCCCTGGGCTTGGGAGGCACCCTTGGGGCTGGTCTCTTAGATGTGGGAAATCAGAAGGGCTGGCTGGGAGCTACACAAGATGGGTTCCCCAGATGCAAGGCCCTGCCATTGGATTGTTTGGCAATGCAGGTCTGGGACATAGAGAAGCCCACCTTCTGGGGCTAAGATGGCCCCCGCAGGAGCTATTCCCCCAGAGTGATGCTTTTCCATGGATGCCCACTGACTACCTGAGCTGAGCTCTGCTCTGGATGGGGCCAAGGGCCAGGTCCAAGGGAGAGGGGGAGAGAGGCACTGGGGAGGGAGGAAGAGCAGGGAGTTGTGGGCATCTCAGTGAGTGGGCTGCAGGGGAGCTTGAGGGGCTTGCAGCTCATAGGGAAAGGACTCCTGATTGACACAGTGGTGGGGCTGGAGGATAGAAGCAGTGGACCAAGCCAAAGAGAAAGTGTGGGAGGACCTGAGCACCAGGCAGCTGTGAGATCCTCTCTGTTGGGAGGAGCTGATCCTGGAGAGGGAGAACGGCTCTTCTAAGAGCAAAGCTAGTGAGTCAGAGGAGACTGAATTCAAGGCAACCTTGGGTTTATCTTGCCCTTGGGGCAGACAACTGCCCCTGACCTCTGAGTCCTCTGAACCTTCCCTGGGACACCAATTCAGCTTGGTCTCAGCAGCTAGTGGTGCTGTGAGGTGGGGCTTCCACCTCTGGAAGATCTAGGCTACAGCTTCTCCCCCTCTTAAGGGCTGAGTGTTTGTGGATTTAGCTCATGGTTGTCCTCTGGCAGCCCCCCAGTCAGCCAACACCTTCCATCATAAACACTGACTTTTACCCCCTGTCCAAGGTGTCCATTTATCTGATCCCCCACTTCATCTTCTCAAGTCCATCTTTCCACTGGGAAGGCCTGAACTGAGTGTTGGGTAAGGTCACATGTACCCCAGACCAAGAGCCTTGCACATTAAATAAATGTCATTTCTCACTATATGAGTGGCTCCTCTGGGAGATTGTCCTGCTTAGGGAGGGCTGAGGGTGCCCAAGCTCTGTACTCAGTGGGATCTGGCAAAATTGGAAAGCTGAGTGAGCCTTCATCCAGGGCTACGTCTCATCCAAAAGAAGTTGGCTCCATGCAGTATGGAACCAGAGTGATCTGCCAATCCCTTAAGGCCCTCTCTTTGAGTTTCCAGTACATTCCTTCTGCCCTGATGTAGTGGTCACCACAGGTACAAATGCCATCAGGAATCTAAGGGTAGGAGATGGCCAAAGCTCTCTGATGACCAGTGACTGGCCTCTCTGGAGAGGAGAGCAGTGGTAGGCTTGCAGCAGGGGAGACAGCTCTGCACAGCATCCCCACCCCTGCACCTGTGTGTGCCAGGCCATAGCAAGGGGCAGTGAAATAACCTGGAACAGAAGACATCTACCTTGTGGGGGCCATGGCGCAGCACTTAGGGAACAGAAGCTGCACCCTGCCCCTAATGGGGACAAGGGCTCTGGGAAATTGCAATGGGGCTTGGAGGCTAGTCCAGACCCCAAGGCACTTGCACACAGCTAGCAAGCTGGAACAGTGGGGTTCTCATCATATGCAGAGCCAAAAAACACCCTAAATCCTGTGCCAGGATTAGGGCTGTGGCTCAACAGTGACTAGTACTAGGGAACAAATACCCAAGGCCAGTCAGGGCTACGGTGATGGGGAGTGATAGTTCCCACACACCTGCTCACTCCAGCCCCATGGCTGTACCCGATTAAAGCTGCTCTCCTCTCAGAGATGCCAACTCAAGTCTCTGCATTCCCCTCCACAAAGTTCCTTCCCTGAGGTGAGGGACAGAGGAACTCTGGCTTCTCCACCCATGGGTCACTTAGCAAGATTTGGTCACCTCTGTCACCTTCTGTCCCTAGCAAAGATCCTGGCCCCAGTGGATGGATGCCTAGTCATGTCATCACTGGTCCTTCCTGAGTCCTGAGCCAGCAGGAGCCACTCTGCCCTCCAGTACCCACAGTCTCTCCCCCCACCCCCCAGCACCTGCTGGTCTGAAGGCTCTGGCTGCAGGGGTCAGAGGCAGTGGCTTTCTCAGGGATTGCTCTCAGGCTTGGGGAATGAGGCTCCTGGAAAGCAGGTCCTTTGGGGTTCCCAGTCACTCTCCTGGCCCTCATTCTGTTTCTGCTTTAGTTCATTGAGGCCTCCCAGAAGTGGGGGTATCCCAGTGGGCACAAGGCAGTGGTGTGTGTATGTGTGGGCGCATGTGTATGCATGTGAATGTGCATGCACAAGTACCCACATAAGCTGTGCCTACCCAGGCCCCTCCCCAGGAATTTATCACAGGGGCCAAAAAGACTCAAGGGTCAAAAGGGCTTCACCCTGGCTACCCTTCCCCACAGGGGCACACAGACCCTTGAACAGGCCTCTGCACAGGCAGGTGGGGTGCTGTACTGTACCCTGGTCTGTAACTCAGGCTCAGTTTCGCACAGTACTCTCCAGACCTGTCCAGTCCCTAGCTGGCCTGCTCCCACAAATGCCTCAAAGATCCCTTTGGTGCCCTCCCGCCAGACTCCCACCCAATACTTGTTGGGTCTCCCCGTCTTCGCTTGGCTTGTCCAGTCAGGCACACCCCTGGAGCAGAAGGGAGAGGGCTCTGCCTGAATGGGGAAGGGGTGATTTCCTGGGGTCGGGAGCATACTGGAGTAGGGAGAGTCCCCACACTGGTGTCCTGGTGGGGGGAAAACAGGCCTTGTGGGGGGTAGCATCCTGGGGGAGGGTGAGCTGTGTTTGTGGGTTGTGTCCAGAAGCTGGGGGAGGACTCGCTCTCGTTCTCCGAAGACAGATCCTGGGGTGAGTATATCCTGGAGAAGGGCTATTCTTCCGCAGGTATGTTCTGGGGCTCCCCTGGGGTGGAGCAGTTTGTCTGGAGGCGTCTTGGGGTAGGGGGAGGCGGAGAAGAGAGGGGTATTTGGAAGCGAGCAAGGAGGCGGCATCTCCGCAGCCTCACCCCTACCTCAGCCCAGCCCCTGGCGCCCCCCCAGCACCCAGCAGGTACCCAGTCACAAAGAGACCCCACAGCTGGCTGGCCATGAAGACTCCAGCACAGTGTCCACAATTTCTCATTCCGCTGTTGCTGCTGGTCTGCGGTAAGGGGACCCCAGCTCTGGCACCCAGCCATCTAGGGGTGGGGCACGGAGACACGCGCAGGTTCTAGTGTTCCCGCCTAGACCAGTCCTCCAGTCCTGCACCTACATGGCAGTCTGGAGTGCCCTTACTCTGGGGGGTGATTCTCACGCTCTCCGACTCTGGCCTGCCCATTCCCCAGGGGAGCTAAGATGACAGGGGGCAGTGGTTGGGCCCTGAGAAGGGAGGCACGGGGTCTCCTGCTGGCTCTGTCAGCCCAGTGGGCTCCAGCCCAGCCGCACCTGATCCCTCAGCTGTGAGGTCTCTGTTCTCGCTGCCCAGGGGCTGGGACACCCAGCAAAGAGGGGCAGGGAAGGTCGGACTCCTTCCTCCTTGAAAAGTGAAGTCACCTCCTGTCCCTTGCCACCTGCATGAGGGGTTTGGGTGGGAGCTGTCCCAGTGCCGGAGGCTTGTCCTTTCCTGCTGTGCTTGTCCTCCTGGGACAGCCCTGCGTGACTGTGTGCACGTCTGGTGGTGGTGGGGTCGCTGGTGTGAGGGGAAAGGGCATCTTTCTGGCCCTTCCCTTCCAGATCCATTCCCCTGCCAAAAGCAAGACTCCAGGGAGAGACATTTGCTCTCAAATTGGGAATGGATTGAATTAAGATCTTGTATTGAAAAATCTTACTACATAGATTATCAAAGAACAAGGCTTTGGTGGGAGGGAGCTTGCTGAGGCTGGGAGCTGCTGAGCACAACCTGAGTGAGGGCACAGTCCTGGCCTGGGGCCAGGGGCCTCAGGGCCTGTGTATGGGGGGTGGTCCCTTGGGTCCTTTAGGATACCAATCTTTCCCTCACCGGCCTGTATCAGTGCCTATAGGATGCCAGGTCAGTGTCAGTGTCAGTTTTGATGATTTGGGTATGGAGGCGGGAAAAGGCTGGATTGGCCCCCTGGCATCCTGAACTCCAGTAACCTTTCCACTGGTGATGTCTTGGGGTAGAGAAAGTGTGACTTCCTTTCACATTCCAGGGTTACAGCGCTAGGGTTAGGTGGGTTGTTGAGTTGAAGGACAGGGTGTGTGGTGGCTTCCACAAACACGTAGCTTGTTGAGGTGGGATTTCACCAAGCGCAGCCCCTCTGATGGAATTTTGGTCTCCATAATGGTGGGGAATTCTTTGATAAGTTTTGAGGGAGACTGAGACTTCCCTGCCCTGACTCCAGTATGAAACAGAGACCCAAAGCAAATCTTGAGCAGAAATTTGCATTAATAATGCTGGGGTCACATAGGCCAGTTCCTGAGGGCCTCCCCTCATGTCTGGGCTCTCACTGACCCCACTATTCCCCTCCTGTATAGCATGGGCTCAAGGTGGGGCTTGACAGAACCAGGCCAGTACTGGTCTGACCAGAGTGTGGGCCTTAGAAATTAGCTGAAGAGTGAGTGAGGGAAATGTAGGGAGAGGCAGAACCTACCAGCTCACGGTCACATGGTGATTTGTCAGAGGTCGGATTGCAGCTTCATCAGCCACGGAGTGGGGGTGTGTCAAGGGCTGCTGGCCTTCTGTGCTCTGGATCCTGACACCTGGTAGTCCCCAGGCTGTCTCTGGGATGTGCGGAGTAGGGGCCCTGGCCACTGAACGAGCAGGATGAGAAGGGATGTCAGTTTCTAGTGATAACAGAGGCCCATCTTGGACTGGCTCTGAATGGTCCTCAGGGAAGGTGCTGGCCTCACAAGCTTCTCTGAGAATTCCAGACCTATGTTTAGTTAGCTGTTGTGGCTGTGCAGGACCTTGAGGTGATGAAATCTTGCAGAAGTTCACTCAGTCAGAGCTCCATCTCTGTCCTGTCCTTGACTGGACACTGTAATCTGGACGCATTCTGAGTACTTCCTTTTGCAACTGCTCAATCCTAAATTTATAAGGTGTTTGCTGGTCCCTAGCCTCAGTGTCTTCAACTGTAGTGAGGATGCAAGAATTGCATCCTATAAAGGGCTGTTGCAACTGTCATGTCAGTCTGATAACTGCAGGATCTGTGAGGATACAGTGAAATGTTCATGTTTAAAAACGGAATTTATGACAAGTACACCAGGGTCTGGGTCACATTCCATGACTTCAAAGGTTTGCAAGCAGCAGGCTCCCAGAGCTCACTCACAGCACTTCTGACAGAGCTCTCACATGTGTGAGTGTGACACTGTCACTTCTTATCATATTGGATTTTGTGGACTCAAATGGGCAGGTGCAGTGACTGGACAGCAAGAACCCAAGTGGCACAGTGACTGTAGGGAGGGCCTGGTAGGCCATCTGACCACTCCTCACTTTATAGTTAAGGAAACTGAGGTAGGGGGGACAGGGCAGAACCTTCTGGAAGCCACTGCCTCCAGAGTCTGGACTGGCCATGGCCTACTGCAGCTGCCTGGCAACTCCAGTTCTAGCCACTTCTTATTTCCATCTGAGGAGGATGAGACCTTTTGTGTTTCATTTCCAAATGAATGGCCATTAAGGCTTTTTTTTTTTTCTTCTCAGAAATGATTGTTTGGCTGTTTGTCATCTCTGGAGTCTGGAAGTCCCTGAGACATAAGAAACAGGCCTGCATTTTCTTTGTTTCCCTGACGGAACCAGCTGAAAGAGTATTCTACTTTGATATAATTCCTGAAAGCTTCACTAATGCAGCTGGCAGCTGGGGGGGCCAGTAACCTACTTTCTTGGGTTTGTCAGGAATCTGCATCTTTACCACATTGATATAGTACTGGGTGGATTGTCAGGTTTTGCTGGGAGCACCTTAAACTGAGTGTGCATTGGAAATAGTGCCAGAATGACCCCAAGGAGGGCATTTCTGGCTGGTCCAATAAGTGCCCTCAGTGCCTGATATTGCCTTTTCACAGTCCTTGTTGCTCTTGATGCCCTGGCCAGGTCCTTGCTGTGCTGAGTATGTGGAGATTTTTATTCACGAAGAAGCCGGAGGGAATGTGATAAAAAAGGGGGCTCAGGGGAGGAGGGGTAGGAGAATGAGATGGAGGAGAAAGCACTGGGCTGGGTCTTAGAGAGTTGGCTTGGGGCAGCCTGAGTGGGTTTGATATTACAGGTCTGGGTGTTCTATGACAAGGGGATCCAGGTCCACGTCTAGTGGGTCCAGGGGATCCAGGTCCAGATTCAGAGCTCTAAGGAGTTTAGGCATCCAAGATTCAGAGTATCTAGTCCAAGTGGTCCAGTTCCAGGGGGTCCATGCACAAGGGTGTAGATACAAGGGTCTAGATATTGGGGGTTCCAGATCCAGGGTGTCCATTTCAGGGGTCCCAGGATATCCAGAATATCCTTGGTGTGTCCAAGCCCAGGGGATCTAGCAATAGATCAAGGGAATATAGCTCCTGGGAGTCCAGGTTTAGGGGTGTCAAGTTCAGGTGGTCCAGGTCTTGGGGGTTCAGGTTTGGGGGCCCCTAGATTTGGATTGTCCAAGTCTATTAGTCTAGGTGATTCAGATCCTTAGCATCCAGATTTAGGAGTTTCAAGTCTAGGAGATTCTGGTGCAGGTTCAGGGGACTCAGGGGGTCTGGGTTGTTGAGTTATGTTCCTTGTATCCCGAGAATTTCAAGGGCCTTAATCATAAATAGGTGCTGTGCTTTGTTGAAAGCTTTCTCAGCATCTATTGATATTATCATATGGTTTTTATATTTCTTTTTGTTGATGTGTTGAATTACATTGATTGATTTTCGGATGTTGAACATCCTTGTGTCCCTGGAATAAATCCTACTTGGTCGTGGTGAATTATCTTATGGATATGTTGTTGGATTCTGTTAGCTAAAATTTTATTGAGGATTTTTGCATCAGTGTTCATTAGAGAGATTGGTTTGTAGTTTTCTTTTTTTGTGTTGTCCTTGTTCGGTTTTGGTATTAGTGTAATGTTGGCTTCATAGAACGTGTTTGGTATTGTCCCTTCCTTCTCAATTTTTTGAAAGAGTTTGTGAAGGATAGGCACTAGTTTGTTTCTGAATGTTTGGTAGAATTCATCTGGCCTGGGCTTTTTTTCGGGGGAGGTTTTTGATTACTATTTCATTTTCACTGCTTGTAATTGATCTGTTTATGTGTTCTATTTCTTCTTTATCTAGCTTTGGGTGATTGTAAAGTTGTAGGAATTTGTCCATCGCTTCTAGATTATTGAACTTGTTTGCATATAAGTATTCATAGTAGTTTCTGATTATTCTTTTGATTTCTGCTGTGTCTGTTGTGATTTTTCACCTTTCATTTGTAATCCTACTTATTTGTGCTTTCTCCCATTTTTCCTTTGTGAGCCTGGCTAGGGGTTTGTCTATTTCATTTATTTTTTTGAAGAACCAACTTTTGGTTTCATTGATCTTTTGGATTGTTTTTTTAGTTTCTATTTCATTTATTTCTGCTTTGATTTTTTTAATTTCCTTTCTTCTACTGGTTTTAGAATTTTTTTATTGTTCTCTTTCTAGTTCTTTGAGATGTGTGATTAGGTTGTTTCTTTGAGTTCTTCCTTGTTTGTTGACGTGAGCCTGTATTGCTATATGTTTTCTTCTTATTACGGCTTTTGCTGCATCCCATACATTTAGGAAATTGGTGTCCTCCATGTCATTCAACTCAAAGTATTTTTTAATTTCTTCTTTGATCTCTTCATTAGTCCAGTGGTCTTCCAGTAGTGTGGGTTTCAATCTCCATGAGTTAGGAGGATCCTTGCCTTCTTTTTATGGTTTATTTCTAGTTTGATGCCTTCATGTTCAGAGAAGATGGTTGGTATGATTTCAATCTTGGTGTATCTGCTGATGTTTGTCTTGTGTCCCAGTATGTAATCGATCCTGGAGAATGGTCCATGTGTACTTGAGAAAAATGTGTACTAGATTTTTTGGAGTGTACTGTTCTGTAGATGTCTGTTAAGCCCAATTGCTCTAGGTCCTTATTTAGAGCTTTAGCGTCCTTGCTTATTTTTTTGTTTCGTTGATCTATCCATTGTTGATAGTGGTGTGTTGAAGTCTCCTACTACATATGTGTTTTCTCCGTTGTTTGTTTTCAGAGATGATAATAGTTGTCTGATATATTTTGGTGCTCCTTCATTTGGTGAGTATATGTTAATGAGTGTTATGTCTTCTTGATGTATTGTCCCCTTCATCATAATGCAGTAACCGTCTGTGTCTCTTTTTATCTTTTTGAGCTTGAAATCTGTTTTATCTGATATAAGTATAGCTGTTCCTGCCTTCTGTTTTGGTCCATTTGCTTTTAGCATTGTTTTCCATCCTTTTACTTTCAGTCTATTTTTATCTTTTTAGTTAAATGTGTTTCCCGGAGACAGCAAAAGGTTGGGTTTTGTTTCTTAATCTATCCTGTGACTCTGTGTCTTTTAATTGAAGAGTTTAGTCCATTTACATTTAGAGGAGTTAATATTGATATGTTAGCATCTGTATTTGCCATTTTGTTTGTCTTTTCTCTGTTTTTATTTATTTATGTTTTAAATTTTTTTGTCTTGTTTTGTTCTTATTCATCCCTCTTTTGGTTCTGGCTTTAGGGCTCCTTGTAGTATTTTTTGGAGTGTGGGTTTGTCGTAATGAAATTCTGGAGTTTCTGTTTGTCTGTGAAGTTCCTTATTCTTTCTTCATAGAGGAAGAAAAGCTTTGTGGGATAGAATATTCCTGGTTGGCATTTGTTGTCTTGGAGTTTGTTGACTATGTCCCTCCACTCTCTCCTTGCCCATAGTGTTTCTTCAGAGAAATCTGATGTCAGTCTGATTGGTTTTCCTTTGTTTGTTATGTGTTTCTTCCCTCTTGTCAGCTTCATTATTTTTTCTTTGTCTTGGATTCTTGGGAGCTTTGCTATTATGTGTTTTGCTGTATTTTTCCTTTCATCATGGAAGTTTGGTGTTCTTCTCACTTCTTGTATGTCTATTTTCAGCTCCTTCTTCATGTTTGGGAAGTTCTCTTCAATTATTTTCTTGAATATTTTCTCTGTTCCTATGTCTCTCTCCTCTCCTTCTGGGATTCCTATAAACTCTTATATTTCCTTTCCTCATGGAGTCAGATAGTTCCTGAAGTCTTTCTTCGTTCTTTTTCCTTCGTACTTCTCTTTCCTTTTCTTTTTTAGTTCTTTTTATTTCTGTGTCTTCGAGAGTACTTATTTGTTCTTCCATTTCATCTATTCTGCTTCCATTGCTTTTCCCAGAGTTCTTTAGCGCCTCCATTAATACTTTGATCTTCTGCATTTCTTTCACTTCCCTCTTTAGGGACTCAATTTCAATCTTCTGATTGTTGACTATTTTTCCCATATCATTTTCGACTTTCAGTTATTTAATCATGGTGGTTTTAAATTCTCTATCGGGAAGACTTATAAGTTCCTCTCATTCACTGGTGTTGCAGCCTGGTGTTTGATTGTCTTTTTGTGGTGTGTCCTTTCCCTGGGGACGTGCTTAGTTGCTTGTAATTTTTCTTCTCCCTGCTGCTTGTTTTCTAATTTTTCCTATGTGTTGGGACACTGTGTCACCAGTACTGGCAGGCATCTCTTTGATGTGCTCTTTCTGGGTTGTCAGGAACTGGTGGTCCAATTGAGTCCCATACTATTATGCCAGAAGTCCAGTAGGGCAATGGTATTATGTATATGTTAATGGTCTCTGTCCCTGAAAATCTCCTCCCTCTATATTTGTTTAATTCCACAGACTTTCTTGGCAGTGGTTTGATCACTTGCTGGGCTCCAAATTGCTGGATCCCCCTCTGGGCTCTAACTTGCTGCCAGGTGGGGCCTGGCTTGTGGGGGCCTTCAGCTCACCTCTGACTGTGGGGACAGCCCTTTCTCAGTTCCACACAACAGCTTTGGTGAGGTCCAGATGCATGCAGAATTCCTTGCTAAATATGGTTTGTCTGCCGGGACCTTCAAGATGGAGTAGATTTTCTTGAATGATGGTTTCCATTTGATGTATACTCCTAGGACAGCTCCTGACACTACCAATTCTAGAAGGTCTTCCTATGAGGTAACATTTACTTTCTGACTGTGAGCACCTCATCTTCCTTGGAAAGTTGATTTTTCTGAGGCAGTCTTCCAAGGACCAAGATGACTGTGCCACAGATGAAGATGCCACAGGCACCTTCAGGAAGGCCCTTGCTATAGGCATAGAAAAGAGCATGTGGCCATTTAGTGGAGAGAGAAAGTGCCAGAGGGACTCAGACCCCAAGTAAGACAAAGTCAGTCTCCATGGTGGAATCAGGCTTTGGGGGTTTTCAGACAGTTGAGGCCACAGGTATGCTGATGGATAGGTGGATGTGAGGGTGAAGGGCATTCTAGATGCAAGAAATCACTGAAAGCAGCAGGGGCACTATGAACCCCTGTTCTGGAAGAGACAGGAAATCTGAATCCCATGTCCAGGGACCATGCACACATACACACACAAACACATGTGTGTATATAATATACACATACATACTAAGCAGGGCAGTGTATATGTCCACATGTATAAGACAGGCATACACACATACACATGGCAGGGCAGTGTACATACACACACACACACAAAAACACAACACAAAACATGCATACTGTCACATACACACACATACACACACACACACAGGGCTCTCTCTTGATTATATGACAGAGTCAAAGCAGGAGTCAGAGGGAAGATTAGGAGTAGAAGAACTGACCCCTGGATCCTTGTCCCCAGGGAGGGTGGCTGGGCTGGTGTGTGGTTGGGTCCTGAAGGTTGGTGTTGCTCTGTGGGGAGAGGGTATTTCTGGTGGTGGAGAGGATGGGATATGTGGGGGGCAGAAGTTGGGATGGGTGATGGGAAGTCCTGGGCCAGGGGCTCACCAGACCCAAAGAGCTCTGAAACAACTGTTCACGTTGCTGGAATATGAGTGCCTGCAGCACCTTGGCTCTGGGCTTCTCAGTCAAGGGGCTGGCTTGGACAGCACCATACCTTTACCACCATGGCCTCCTCTGCTGCCCCAGGCCTTGGACTATCACCAGACTTCCAGAATTCTCAGGGCATGTTCCAGACACTCCAATGCTCCATTTGCCCTTGACCCCTTTTGCAGTTGGAGCTACTTTGCCACCCTTAGGATGCCTTCCCTCTTGCTGCCCTCCCTTTGTGTCTCCTTCCCATGGCCACTGGGAGGCCACTACCCTTCGGTGTCCTATCTTGGTGGAAAGCCCCTATGTGGGATCTCATTTTCTGCACTAGCTTCAGTGTCCCTGGTGGGAGGCCATGGTGAGGGAAGAAGAGCCAGCTGGTCTTATGAGGAAAGTCAGGGGGTTCACACTGGAATGCTCACAGCTGTCCCTGTCTAGGTAGGTGTCCCCCAGTGCGTAGCTGTGATGAGACTCACATGCAGGGATTCTGACCTGCTGTAGGAAGTTCTTCACTAACTCGATGTGCAAGGTGGATGTCTGGAATTGGTGCAACCTCTCCGAGTTCATCGTGTGAGTGCTGCTGGGGTGCCCACTTTACCTGCTGCCTCCTACCCCTGCCCATACCCCCTGCATGCCTGCACGAGGCCTGTTCATGCCCTACCCATGCTCTTCCCACCACCTGCCCAGGGTGCTGCCTATACCTCTGTGCATACCTTGCCCATGACGTCTGTGCTCTGACTCCCTCTTGCCAGTGTCACATCCCCTCACCCCACTCTCTGGACATTTTAGCGATTCCATTCTGAACATTGCAGGCTGTCTCCCCTGCTCCTCTGAATGTGACCATTTATTTCAGAAGCCCCCACAACTACTCCCCTTCCTGAATGAAGCTGGTGGTCCGCCTTGCGGTGACCACCTCTCTTCACTGTAACATGCTGGGTGGAACTTGTCATTTTTGGGTGATTCTCACAGGCAGGGTCTGTAAGCCAGTGTAGCCCAAAGAAAATGTATCCTACTGCCTTCTACTTGGTGTGGTACAGGTAATGCCTCACCACAGAGGGCTCTGTGTCCTAGAAACTTCCAAAGTTTTTATTTCTTGTGAAGACACTTTGCATTGTCAAGACAAAGAACCATAGTTTGCTTCCTTGAAATCTCTAACCATCTGTGCCCACCCGCCCCGCCCCGCTGTGCTGCATCTCATGCTGCCACAGACTGTGCCACGTTGGGTGCCACACTTGCCTGGAGTCCTTAGCCTCTGTGAACCCTGGGTCTACTCAGTCTTTCCCCACCAGAGCTTCTGTACCCACAGACTTTTTTTTTTTTAACATTTATTTATTTATACAAGAACTGGGGTACAGGTCAGAGGCGTGGGAGGGGGAGAGAATTCAACAGAGAGAGCGGGGAGCAGAACAGGCAGATGGACCGAGGACAGTGCTGAGGGGAGCAGTGGGAGAGACAGGAGAGGTCTGCCATACCATGTGGGTTTCTCCCTGGCTGGCCGGAAATCGAACCTGCACTGCAGAGGCTGCAGACAGCTTTACAGCGCAGCGCTCAAGCTGCTGTGCTGCTGGGGAGGCCCTTCCTGATGGCCTTTTTAGGTGATTCCCCAGCACACTGTAGTCCCTGGTGGGCATGATGTATATTTGGTGCTGGGGAATTGTCTGCTGAGCCAAAGAAATGACATTTCTACATCTGCTGGGAATAGGGTGCTGGGGGCTCAGGAAAGGCCTGGTGTGGCTCCTTCTTGCTCTCAGTGAGCTGTGAGGAAGCTTCTGGAGAAGGTGGCCTGGACTTCAGGCCCAAAGTGTATAGAAAAGGGCAGGCATCAGGGAAGATGAGATGGGAACTATGTGTCTTGTGCTTTTGTCGCCACCTAAAACCTTGGTTAGGGGATCAGATATCCAGGCAGTCTCGGGGCTGCAGGACAGGAATGGGTGCAGCCAGAAGGGGAGTTTGGGAGTTGGAGAGCAGGTGGCCACTGCTTCACACACTGCTGTGCTTGTGTCTCAGCCTGACATGAAGCCTATTCTTTGGAGCTGCTGAGACAGAGAGTGAGTCCCTCCAAACACATGATGAGTAGACTCCACACCCCAGAGCAGGGGGCTGGAGAAAGTAATTGATACTGTTGGTTTCTTCTACCTGCCCTAAGAGTGTGGGCCTTAGGGTGGGGGCTGGAACCATCCTTCCTGAGGAATGTGATGATGCCATGGGGGGCCAGAGAAGGGCCAAAACCACCCCAGGAAATGCTAAGATTTGCCCCAAGATTGGGCAGTAGGATTCCTTCATTGAAATGAGTGTCAGAGGAGGGATGCTGGCTGTCTGACAAAAAGCTCTGACATGAAGAGAGACCAAGAGTCAGGTAACCCAAGACTGGGGCTCAAGAAGGAAACCTCCAAATGTCATGATCATTATCTACAGAAAGGTAAAGTATCACACCCTTTAATAAGAAGAGGAAGCCTTCAGGAACAAAGAGAGAACCTTTAAATGAAATAGAAAACGGAGAATACAGACGAAATCTCCCAGGATGTAGAAAGTCAGAGAGTTGGGAATAGGATGTCAGAGGTCAGCCAAGAGGTCTGACTGCAGGGAGCCAAGTTGCAGAGAGAACCGGGAACGGGAGGGAGATATTGGGGGAATCCTTCCAAGGGGGGCTTGAGTTTGCAGACTGAGAAGGCTTGTCTATCCCCTGGCATGAGGGCCCCGCCCAGCCACAGATATGAAATCACAGAGCTGTGGAATGAAGAGAAACTTGTCCATGTGTGCAGAGACAAACAGGAGCTCTACAAAGGTGAGAAGGAATTCGGGTCCCTGAAACACATGGCAGCCCTGGAAACCGGGATACTGGGTTGGGAGACTTCAGAATTGTAGGGGTTGTAATTTCTAATTTGGAATGTTCTTTCCTGTCATTTTGTTAACCAAGGAAGGGAGCGGTGAAAGCACTATCAGCAGCAGAGCCTCCTGCCTTTTACTTCTCAGGCCCCCGTTCTTAGGGAGCAGTAACGGATGTGCTCCCCAAGCTGAGTGAGAAACCTGAAAAAAAAAACAGCTCTAGTGAATCGATCCTCAGAGACATTCACTGGGCTCATCTCTTTTAGTCCTTGGCAGCCCTGAGTGTGGGGGATGGGCTCATCTGGAGACCTCATTGTGCACCTACTGTGTGACAGGCACTTACCAAAGGGTCTATATGTCACCACATTTGGGTCAGTATTATGAACCAGAGAAACTGAGGCCCAGGAGCCTAAGTAACATGACCCAAGTCAGATAGATAGTGACAGCTGAGGCTGGAGGAACTCTGCTAGGTCGACTCTACAACCAAGCCCTAAATTGCTATTCTGCGTGTGGGGGTCCTCGGCCACCCCTAGTACCCCCAGGCTTGCTGATACAGAGTCTTCTCTTGAATCTTGCTGACACAGAGTCTGCTTTGTTTCAGCCCTGCTGAGCTGGGGTGGGTGCAGTGGCATTCCTGGGTGCACTGGGAGGCATCTAGGGAGGTGCAGGGGTTCCTGTAAGCACAGGGTTTCCATAAGACTGCGGATGGGAGTTCCTCTGAGAAGGCTATAGCAGTGTTTGGTTAGCAGGCCCCTGAGTTGGGGGCCCCAGGGGAGAGGTGGGTCTGGGAAGGGGATGGCTTTGGTGTGGGTCTGGCTGGTGAGGGGCCCCTGGAGTTTGGGTATACCCAAGGGCCGCATCACACAGATTCAAGGCTGTCCCCTTGCTTTGAGTTCCCTTCTGCCCGGTGTGGGCTCTTCCTTACCTGGGAGAGTGCAGGTGTACCTCTGACCTGGATCCCAGTGTGGGCACTGAGAGAGGCCTGGGAAAGAGCACAGTGCTGCTGGAGGGTGGGTATCAGAAGGGCCTGACCAAGTGGGTCAGGTCAGTTACCCTCTGTTTCCCGCTCCCTGTGCAGGCAGTGATGGCATTTTGCACAGGAAGTTTCTTACAGGCAGTGGCTTCTCCCTGTTGAGGACTCAGCCAGGCAACACTTCTGGGATAGCACAGGAAGGAGGGGGCAGGCCATGGTGATGGAGGCTCACCTCACCCCAATCCTGCACCTGTCCTGCCTGTAGCCCTCAGCCAGATGTGGGGGGCATGACAATGGAGGGACTTGGTGCCCCTTGGCAGGTGTCCATCCGGCCTGCTCCCCAGATGGGTAACTGCCAGCCTAGGCCACTACTTCTGGAGGCTGCTTGTCCCGTCCCAGGACAGTGAGCCATTGGGGAGTTCTTCATGTGGGTCGTAGCCCTTGGTGGTCCTGAGGCGGCACTGAGCGCCCTCCCAGGTTTGACTGACACGAACAGGAAGGGTGAGAGCCTTACATGTCCTGTCAGATGTGGCCAGTGTCCCTTCTTCCCAATGTTTGGGAGACAGGGAGACCACACAGGACTGGACCCTGCACCCTCCACGTCTGGGCCAGCACGAAAAGCTGGACGAGCGGGTGGGCATGCCCTCTGCCTTCACAGGTACTATGAGAGCTTCACCAGCTGCACTCAGGTGCAAAGCAACGCTGTGTGCTGCCATTGGCCCAACCCCCTGGCCCAGAGCTTCATCGCCAGCATCCACAGCCAGTTCTTTTCCAACTGCACCATGGACAGGGCCCACCGGGCAGCCCTCCCAGATGCAGCACTCATCCAGCACATCGCCCTGCCTGTCCTGCTGATGGTGGCCTTGGCCCGCCTGGTGCTGTGGCGCAGCAGACGCCCTGAATAGCTGCTGTGAGGGCTGCTCTTGGAGAGCTGAAAGAAGGTTCCTTGGGGCTGTGAGAGTCAGCCACCCTCTACCCTATGTCCTTCATGAGCAGATACCCCCCACCCGCCAGGGACCTGGCTGAACTCATGCTGCGCAGCAAGCTCTTCAGGCTTCCTTGGGCTGGTGGCCCAGAAACTGTGCTGAGGCTGGAGCTTGGATGCTGGGCATGAATCACTGCTGCTGCCACCTTTGCGTCTCCCCAGCCGGGTGGGTGCTTCCTGCAGGTTTCCAGGCCACTCCTTGACCTGACCCACCTCCTATTCTGACTCCACCCCTGATTCTGGTCCCACTCTAGTCCTGTCCTTCCCCTTCCCCAACCCTGAACCCACTTATACCTCTGGTTTGGCCTTGGCCCCTTTCTCAGCTGTCCTGTCCACTCCCACCTGAGCTGGAGTGTAAGGGGACAAGGTGTGAGTGGGGTATGTCTCATTCCTTGATGGCTGTGCCATCCCTGAGTCCTCCTGGTGCAGAGCACCCACATTTCCTGAGACTAGAAGAAGCTGGGAGACTAAGGGGCAAACTGGGGGTTCCCAGGAGCCTTGCATGACCTGCAGACCTGCTGTCCGGGTCCACAATGAAGGGCTAGACTGCGTGTTGGCTAGAGCCCCTTTGGGGATGCCAGGGTGCCCTGCGCTAAGCCTGCTGCGTGGGTGTTGGGGCCTCTTTTCTTAAGGGGCCTCTTTCTTAAAGGTGCCCTCCCCCATGGGCTCCAGTGCAAATGCTCATGTTGTGTGAGCTGCCTGTGGCTTTCTGTGCTTTTTCTTAGTAAAGAATCGTCCCGTTTCTGGAGTTTCCTGTTTTCTTTAAGGGTCTGCAGAGCGAGGGCTATCTTTTAGGACTGACAAATACACTCTACAGTTAGGGAAAATTTGAGGTCCTAGAACCTTAGAATGTGGGAGCTCAGAGGGGCTCAGAGGCATGGAGTGTTTATGTGGGCCATGGGTAGGGGATCTGCTTCTCTGGTTTATAGAGGGTTGGCAATTTCCACTCACACCTTGCACTTTGAAGATAGAGAATAGATTATTTGTCCTGCTTGCATTTTGAGGTTGCCTTGGGCTTGACAGGACCCCCATCTGGATGGTTTTCTGGGGAGGGGTATAGGCCCTGGCAGGGATAGGTAAGGCCAATGCTGGTGGAGTCTGCACGTGTTTCACTTGTGACCAAGGGCATGTTTGCATGTGGGCCCGGTGGTGAGAATGTGGGTGTGAGTGGAGGCTGGATGGAACTGTCCCTGAAGAGGCCCCACACTCCTCCTGTCCAGCAGGCAGGTCTTGCTGGGGTCAGAGATCTGGGTGGCTCCCAGGCTTGCTGGTGTGGGGCACTGTGTAGGGCCAGAATCTGAGTTCTGCATATTCCTGATGCAGCCTAGGTTCTGACCAATGGTGACGGGAACATGGCCTGCTTGTGCCTCTGCTGGTCATCTCTGAGATGGAATCTGCCAAGTGAAGTCAGAGTGCTCAAGGGTGTCAGATGGTCTCAATCCTTAAAAATATTGACCATCCTCTCAGATAGTGTTCTGGGGGTCAAGCTGCTGCCATGGGGTATAGCTGCCCCGGCCACTCCCAACTGGGTGCCTGTGGAGCACAGCCTGCCATGCGTGCCTTTCCTTCCCTCGGTCCTTGCCTCCTGGGTCCCAGAGAGCCCCAGCCCCAAAGCTTCCCCGAGGGAGGGCTGTGGGTGCTCCCGGAGTCATCTTCTCCGGTCACCTTGTTCCCACGGATCCAGCAGCTGAGAGCTGAGGCTGGTCTGCAACCTCTCCCCAAGCTCAGGCGGGCAGAGCAGTGAGGCCAAGGAGAGGGGCTGAGAAGGGGACCCAAAGGTGCAAGCAATGGACAGTGATTTTTGTGGGCTGAGGGGCTTGAGGGTGAGCTGGTTATATCCTTTGGGTCTGGCTGTGGGGCATCTGGGTGGCCTTGGGTGACCGGGGCCAGGTCTGGGGTGCTGCTGGCAGATATCAGGCATGTTGGGCAGGCGGTAGGGTGTTTGCAAGTCACACAGGCCCTCATTCTTGGGGCTCCTGATTTCCTCGCCACCTGGCACCAGGCCCCCTTGAGGTCAGCCTGCTTTTCTCCCAGTGGCCCTTACACAAAGGTGTCAAGGCAACCAAAGGGCCTCAGCCTCAGAAGGCAGGGAGGAAACTGACATTCCTCTCCAGGTGTGCTGACATCTTTCAGGCCACGGCTTTGAGGCTTTCAACCCCTACATGCATGTGTGACGCCAGAGGAGGGAGAACTCTCTTTTCTTTGAATTTATTTTCTTTCCTTTACTTGGGATTTTAAAATTTTCTTTCCCATCAGTCCCCCATGTAAAATTCTTAAATTTGTTTCCTATATTATTGCTCAGTATTTTTGGTTTCAAGACGAGAACCCCAGCTGGTGGGAACAGCAATAGCTCGTCATTGGAGCACACGGGCATCTGGGCTTGAAATTGTGGGGTGGTCCTGGGAGGTCACTGTCCCTGATGCTCAGAGGAGCTGGTGGTCTTTCAGATGGTCCTTGACAGGTAGAGATGGGGAGAGGGCACTTAGGTACAGGAACAGGTGAACCAAGACATGGGGGGAGACCCTGGAGTGTGTGGGATCCAGGGCTAGGGGATTGCTCTGGGCCAAGTGTGGAAAGGGTGGAATCCTATTTTGGCACAACCTAACACAGTATACAGGCATACCTGGGTCCATGCGTCGGGGGACCGCTGCTGCCTGATGCTGGTCCTGCACTCATGGTCTTCCCCTGCACTGGCTCCAAGGGACAGGATGGGGACTGCGCCTGCCTGGAGCTCTGCCATTCTGCTCTGGGGCCATAGTACGTGGTCCCAGAGGCAAGGCTGGACACGAGGTAGCTTTGTCCTGAGCAGAGAAGGCCTGGCCTCTCTCAGGCACCACTGGCAGACCACAGGCCTCTTAACCCCCATGGGGTCTGCCTTGCCGTTGGGATTCCTGCGACCATGAAGTAGGGGGTCTTTTCTTAGCAGATGAGAAGAAGGGGGTGAGAGGTTAGAGCATTGGGAGGTTAGAGCAGAATGCAGGGCTGGGAGTCCACTGGGTGAGGGATGAGGTGAGAGGAGGCCAGTGCTAATGAGGGAGGTGAGTATGGGAAGAAGCAGCATCAGCATGAGCTTAACAAGCCAAAGCATAGGCCAGCTGGTTTCTCCCTACCAGAGAGATGTAGGGAAAGGGACCCTACAAACAACCCCACCAAGTGCAAAGTGAATCTTGAAGACTGGTCTCAGATCCACCCCTGCAAATGTCCCTATTGCATTGCATACACCTTCCTATGTGTGTTTCAGTTTGTGTCAAAAGCAGCAGACCAGCAGCAGATGCAGTGGAGTCTAACAGTGAGTGTGACATTCTCGGTGATACAGTTTGGGATAGAGGTAGCCCTGGGACCCTCTGGGGAAGTGTGTGTGAGCCCGCGCTCTGCTCATTGAGGAGTGATATATGGGCTCACACTTCAGGGAGACAGACCCTGTTAAAGGAGTCCAAGCCACCCGCTAGATGAGTGGGTGCTTGTGTCCAGGGGTGCTTGTTATGTTTAGGGGTGACAGGTCATGTCCAGGGATGTCTATTCATGTCCAGGAGTGTCAGATCAAGTGGGATGCTGCATCAAGACACCTGCCTGTTGCTGCCTTTTATGTATTCATTTTTTAAAAGACATCTGATTTTATCGCTTCCATGTGGGACACTGGTTGTCGAATTTAGTGCGGCTGTATTTTGGTTAAAAGTGGATATGCTCTACTTGCAAAGTAGCCCAATGAATGCAGTGAGTAGAAAAGCCTGGATCAGAGCCAGGTGTGAGGAAGAGGCTACAGAGGAAGGTCTTTTGATCAATTTCAGATTTCCAGAAAAGGCCAGTCTTCATGTCTTGGTACAACCAAGCACTTCCTTGGTAACAGGCTATGTGGTCCCCCAAACTGCTGCTTGTCATCCCAGCCCAGGGGGCATGGATGGCATCGGGACCTGAGCTCCTGTTCCCTCGATCATCTTACACAGTTTGGGAGAAGCCTCTGTGCCCTTCCTGCCCTGTCCTTTCTGCTGTCCTCTCTGGTTAACATCTCATGCATTCTGGAATCCTCCACGACTACTTTTTTTTTCTAGTTAGAAACATTTTATTTAGGACCTCCCTGGTGGCATAAGGGGTTAAAATGCAACCTATGAAACTATCCACAGTCACTGCAGCACGAGTTCAATCCCCAGCCAGGGAGCTACCCACATGGTGCAGCAGACCTCCCCTGTCTCACTCGCTGGTTCCCTCAGCAGTGCATTTCAATCTGCTTGTTCTGTTCCCCACTCTTTCTCTGGTGAATCCTCTCCCCCCTTCTCCCCTACACATCTGGCCTGTACCTGAGTTATTATATGCATAAATAAATAAATCTTAAAAAAGAAACATTTTACTTAAATGGTCATATAAACTCCCACCTTCTCAGACCATGTGATGTTGATACATTCAACAAAAATATGTATTATCTAATTGCTGTGAATTTACAGAATAATCATCCAGATCCATTTTGATTAGATGGTTGAAATATTCTTCTCCTAAGTTAATTTTTACAGTCATCACAAATCCCTTACAATACTGTAAACAAAATAACTTTTCCAAAAGGTGAACTAAAGAACTCTAGTCATCACTGCAGGACTTGCACTACTTTGTGGACTTCCTGATGAGGAGCATTTGCTTCTTGATCTTGAAGGAGGACTGGATCTTTGATTTGAACTTGACTGCAGTTAGAAATACTTTGATTCTTTTACAGAACCAGACGTAGATGGCTGGATATGAAGCTGATCTTGATCTGTGAAGAGATGTGGACTCTGACCCCTGCCCCTTGCTTCTGCTGCATGAGCCAGAATATCGCCTACCTCTGCATCTTGAATGTCATCTAGATGATGACCTGCTTCTTCTGCAGCTATAGCGATGCCAATCATAAGCACATGGTCCCTTTTTGCCACACTCATAGCAGCTGTCAATGGGATTAAAAGAGCATGAGGCAGGTGGCTTATCAAATGAGATCTCTGAGGCCTGCCTGTTCATAAACCTGCATTCTGTGCACTTGAGAAGCCTTACAGAAGAGTGCTGTGCAAGTGCTGTGTATCTTGAATAATAATAATAAGGCTGGCCTATGTAGAGAAGCACTTACATAACCATCACAGTGTCAAAGGATACAGAGCAAGATTTATTAAGAGAAGAAATTGAGGCATGTTAATTATTATGGGGGATTTGAACAAATCTCTTTCTGAAATCAGGAAATCAAGTAATATAAAAGTAGGGATGTACAGATTTTGAATAACAATTAATAAGCATGATGTAATATATAGCTCTATTTACCTACCTACCTACCTACCTATCCATCCACCCACCTATCTATCATTTTCTATCACTACATTCCAAATAGAAACATTAATTCTTTTGAAATACCCATGAGAAACTGATGAAAATTGAAGTGATATTGGCCATATTCTTGGACTAAAAGGCAAAAGAAAAAACTTCAGCAGGAAATTACAAAAAAATCCTTTATGTATAGTTTTGGACTCAAGAGGAAATAAAAATGGAAATCACAAACTATTTAAAAGTTAATAGTGGGCCTCCTCAATGGCGCAGCGGTTTGAGCGCTGCGCTGTGAAGCTGTCTGCAGCCTCTGCAGTGTGGGTTCCATCCCTGTGGCTGGCGAGAATCCCACATGGCGAAGCAGTCCTCTCCTGTCTCGCCTGCTGCTCCCCTCAGCAGTATATTTCTGTCGTCTGCCTGTTCTGTTCCCCACTCTGTCTCTGGTGAAACCTCTCACCCTCCTGCACCTCTGGCCCGTACCCCAGCTCTTGTATAAAAATAAATAAAATCTTTAAAAAAAATAAAAGTTAATAGGGCCTCGCTGGTGGCACAAGGGGTTAAGCACAGTGCTGTGAAGCTGTGCCTCTGCAGCACGAGTTCAATCCCTGGCAGGCCAGAGAGAAACCCACATGGCGCAGCAGACCTCTCCTGACTTGCCTGCTGCTCTCCTTGCAGTGTATTTCCGCAGATATGCCTGTTCTGTTCCCCACTCTGTCTCTGGTGAATCCTCTCACCCCCCACACCTGTGGCCTGTACCACAGTTCTTATATGCATAAATTGATAAATATTTTAAGAAAAGTAAATAATAATAAAAGCACCAACAACTCAGCAAAATACACCAGATGTATACTTTATACACTCAATGGGGATAGACATATGAAATTCTAGCCCTGAGCATGACCAAACCAGGACACTGTCCAGTCAGCATGGAAGGTAGGAATCCCTCTGACCATTGACCAATTGACAAGCATAATGGGCTAAGTGAATAAAATACTGGGAAATGTTGATTGGGCCCAAATCTGTGCATTGCCTTATCAGCTTACAACCTCAGAGGCATTTTTCAGAAACTATGAAAGATTGAAATATAATAAACTAAGCAGTCAACTCTAGATGTTAATAAAAAAAATGGCAAATCCAAAAAGAATAGGAGAAACAAATAATGAGAAAAACAGTGATAATGATCTAGAGAACAGAGAAGATTTGATCAATACAATAGTAAGTTTATTTTAGCAACAGACTGCCTGGGAGTGATCGAGAAATTTTTTTTTTGTATTTGTTTATGTTCTTGTGTTTGTGTTTTTATATATGTTTTAACTTTCTCTTTTTATGATATGAACATATTTTCTGCTTGGGGAGAAGTAAGCCAATTCTCAGAGATAGCAAAGAACTCACTGGGGAGCAAGTCTTTGAAGATTTATTTATGCATACAAGAACTGGGGTACAGCCCAGAGGTGTGGGGGGTGAGAAGATTCACCAGAGACAGAGTGTGGAACGGAAAAGTTGGATGGACTGAAGTACACTGCTAGGGGAGCAGCAGAGGTCTGCTGCACCATGTGGGTTGCTCCCTGGCCGGCCAGGGATTGAACTTTTGCTGCAGAGGCTTCGGATTGCTCATAGGTTGTGTCTTAAACCCTTGCCCATCCAGGGAGGCCCTCACTGGGGAGCGAGGCTTTGATATGGGCACACACCAACCCAGAACTACACTTATTCTCTTCTGAAGCTTCTCCCTCACACTAGCCAGACTACATCTCCACCGTGCTCTTGGCCTGGTCACTAGGAACCTCCATCATCAGTTCTCACATAGCGTCTGCCTGGTTGGTCACTGCTTTTATCACCTTGGGCCCTCTTCATCTCTCCCAGGTTCTTCCTCATCTGGGATCCCTGACTGGTCATCCAGGGCTCTGTCCTTGAGGAAAGTCTCTTGTTATCAGGTAACTTTCTGTTGAATCTATTTCAACCTCAGGGGTAACAGTTACTATTAAAAACTTCATTCTTTGGCAAATAGATGAGTTCAGGTCAGAGTCTTATTAAACTCATTCATGATGAAACCTGCAGAGAAATCAAAAGCTCTTTTGAAGTTTGGGTAAGTTTTCCCCTAATAGTCTCCTTTAACATGCTCTCTGAAGATTTAGCTCCATCTTAAGGTTCTGGTCTTCTTGTATTTTTGTCCTTTGGTAACTGGGGCTAAAAAGTTAAGTTGCTTTCAGTCACAGAAACACAAAAAAAAAAAAAAACAAAAAAAAACAAAAACAACTTGTCTGTTTGCTGACAGGACCTGAGAAGCAGGCTCTAAGGTACTGGTGAAGTCACCATCTGTGAATTCCTCACCCAAGCATAATTGCAAGACCACTCAGTTTCAGGGAACAACAGGTTTATTTAACAAACAGGGGAAACAAAGGGTAACTAAGGCCACGGTGGCCAGCTTATCTTACCCTAGAATCCACAGTGTTCAAAAGTCCCAAACAAAAGGCTGTTCCTCCAAGATGGCGCTGTCCCTCCAATGAGGGCCTGGAGCTCATGGTGGCTGGAGGTGCCCACCACGAGGTGCTCAGAGGTGGGGCCTCTGAGATGATCCTGAAGGTCGGGATAAACAGCACGGGATGCTGGAACAGACGGCAAGGGAGGCAGCCGCAGTGGGAGATGATGGTGGGTGATCTGATAAACAGCTCTTCATGAGCCTTTGGCCCACACTACCACCAATAGCTCTGGGAGATGCTTGGCCTGGGGCCCTTGGTGCTCTCTATAGGCAGCCACAGCAACAAGACCAGAGGCAGATTTAGCTGAATGGCTACATGCAAAACTTTTCGACTTCTCTCTTCAGAGTCAGCCACCAAGGCTTCTCTCTTCTGGAAGCCAGGTACCAAGAGCGATGACTTTAAACTGGGGATGGGGTATCTTAGGAGTTCTGGGGATCCCTCCTATGCTTCCTTATATTCTTTCTTTTCAGAGTCCCCTTCCCCCATTGATACCTCCTGATTGGACCATTCAATTCGGCCTGTTCAATGTGGCCAGCTTCTGCCCAATGACAGGAACACTTACATGCAGCTGCATTTGGTTGGGCTGGGGGTTGAGGGAGAACTCATTTTCCCAAGGCACAAGCTCCCCATGCAGATAGCTATAAAACGCCAGTCTTGCCTGTACTAAAGACCCACATAACACCTAGACAGGCTTACCAATTAACCTTGAGTTGAGCTTTAAGCCAGTTGGAGTTGGGAGACACACATAGGGAAGGGGGTACTACCTAGAGCTGCTCTGCCCACTAACATAAATTAAGAAATTCAGCCTCAGCCTCTTCATGCATGAACTGCCCTCTAACTAGTCAATGAATTTTAGTCAAGTTCACATTTCTTTTTTTTTTTTTTTTAAGATTTATTTATTTGTGCATACAAGAGTCAGGGTACAGGCCAGAGGTGCGGGAGGTGAGAGCATTCACTAGAGTGGGGAACAGAACAGGCAGACTGACTGAAATATACTGCTGAGGGGAGCAGCAGGCAAGACAGGAAAGGTCTGCTGTGCCATGTGGGTTGCTCTGTGGCAGGCTGGGGGCTGCAGAGGCTGCGGATTGCTTCATAGTGCGGTGCTTAACCCCTTGCGCCACCAGGGAGGCCCAAGTTCACGTTATTTGCCAATAACTTATTCCTTGGCCAATAAAATTTAACTGCTTTGTTTTCAGCGCTGGTGCCCCTAAACTACTTAACTTCATTCCCTTTATTAATCACAGAGGTAGATTTGAGTTCATCTCCTGTATCCTTGCCAATTGATTTGAAATAAAGCTCATTTCTCCTCTCAAAAACCTGATGTCAATATCTATGCACCTTGAGTAGTGAACCCCTTGCTTGGTAGCAGGTCTAAGTGACCTGCTTCAGCAGCCCTGTTTGACATGTGCAAGAACTGCTCTTTAAAAAAAAAAGACATTAGTTATAATTTAATTCCGTTGAACAGGATTACATTCCCACAGGCCTAAATCTTTAATGGAAATGATAGTGAGTCACAAACCAGAATAGGAAATTTAAGGAAGTTCAAATTAATATGATTTATGAAGAGGAAATAAATATTAGCTTGCATCGTCTCATGTCACACACTGTGATTACAACACAGGAGAAGATAAACAACAGTTTTCTGTCAAAATTATAAGACTGGTTTAATTTATTTAAGGATGAACTGTGATGTAATATTAAATGAAATTTTCTTTGTAATCTTTGTATATTTCTCTTGTGTTTTCACATTATTCAGTCTTGTTGAAAGGTCTAAGTATTTTAATCTTTCTTGGAGACTTTATTTTCTGTCTTTCCTTTTTTTTTTTTTTTTAACAACTAATTGCATGAAACTGCATTTTCTTTACTCATGGTCTTGTAACTTAGCAACAATACCTAAATACTGGTTCTTATTCTCTTGTCTCCTTTTTGAGATGAGTCCTCCAACTCCTCCCACTCCATAGCATTGATGATTTTTCTTAAAGAGTCGGCATATTTAAATTAAAGCATTAGTGAAACAGAGGCAGTTGGGAAAAGAGGCTGGGAGATAATAGGATAGATGGGAATAGCCACCCATCTGCCCAGGCTCCAAGACAAGAGAGCCATCAAAAAGCCCCAAAAGGCCAAAAAACAAAACCAAGGGCTGGAGCAATACAACACCTATACAATAAAGGCCTGAGGGCTATAGCCAAACAAAGGACAATGTCTTGTAAGAGGAGAGTTCACTGTCTGTGGGTCCACACCCACAGGCACAATTGCCAGAGACCTCAGTCTCCAGGAACAATAATCAGGAGGTTTATTTTACAAACAGAGGAAACAGAGAGCTTGCTGTAGCCATAAGTGGCGGCTATCTCACCCAGATAGCGTCCACCAGAAGTACAAGCAGGGTGCCAGTCACCTGTTAACAGAGCTGAACCACAGTGGCCAGTAGTGATGGTCACCAGCAGTTACCAGGAGTGCTGACAGTGATGGTCACTACTGGTGCCCCAGAGACAGTGTCAGAGACACCAAGTGTCAACAGCTCTTTCTGAGTTGTTCGACAACACCAACAAAAAATAGCTCTTTGAGGCACCAGGCCCCCCAGCCTTTTGGTGCTCCTTTCAGGACGGGAGGCCCACTCTCTGCAGAGGTCTTCTGCTTCTCTTCTTTCCTTGGAGGTTGGCTACTGGATGCTTCTTTTCTTCTTTCAGCTTCTGTTCCTTCTTCTTTCTTCAGAGACCAGAAATGGAGACTTCTACTTCTTTCTTTGGAGGCTGGAATAGTCTCAGCTTCCTCTGGCCCTGGTTTATATCCTCTCTCAGGGTGCCACACCCACAAGTCTGATTTTTCAATCCTTTGGTTGATTGGACCATTTAGTGTCAATCGGCCCATAACTCACACCTGATTGGTCCACTCCACAATCCTGGCTGAAGAGCCACAGTCAGAACTGGCTTGTGGTGGAACAGCAGGGTGAGAGACCATCACTGCTCCCACTGCCTCCCTCAGTTCTGGTATCATTAGGAGGTTTTTTTTTTTTTTTCTATCTCAAAGTTCTTATATAAGTGCCTGCTAGGATCTATTGGGTTGTCAGAAGAGTCGTGACATTTTCCCCATGTTTTTCAAGCAAAAATGCATCATGACTTTTCTGACAATCCAATAGTAGCAAATGCAAATAGATTTGCTTTGAGCAGGGGACCTGTCCTGAATGGAATCTTCTGTGTTCCCATGCGTGGTCAACAGCTAAGGGCACTACAGATCCCCAGGGCTTTCTTTCCAACCCACTGTGGTGTCTCTGGAAAGGAAATGATTTTTCCCTTCCAGACACACAGACCCTACCAGGGAAACTAGGACACAGAGATGCCCACAAGTAGCGTCAGCAGTGGCAACCACACAAATGGCTCTGTGGTATTTGGATGCTGGGTGTGGGCAATGAACCATTTAATTAACTTACATGGGTGTGTTTATCCTCCTTGCAGTAGTGGTCCATCTCCCACCAGCCCTTAGGCGCACTCCTTTTCCAGCTTGGACCTGAGGGGCCCATTAGAGCAGCCAGAGGCCAGGCTGCCCTCACTATGATCTCCAAATGATTACACAGACTGTAGATGTCAGTTGTACTTAATTCACTAATCAACAACAGATCACATCCCCATGTTCTCTTTCCTATCTGATGGAGATTCTGCATGCTGGTTACTCTTACCCAACTCCAGTCAGACCCATTTACTGTCTGCCTCCTTGTTTCTGTGCAAGTCAAGAAACTTATCTCCTCTACCCCGCTGCCCTGGAGTCTCCATTCACTGTGGACTATGACATCATCTCTGCCCCCCCCCCTTCTCTGTCTCCCCTCCCCCACCTCATTTTCCAGCAAAGGCAGTTGTCTCCACCTCAAAATATACTGACATCCAACTACAGCCCACTGGGCAAAGCTGTTGAAGTGGGACACTTTCTTTCATTAGAGGAGCTTTCATTGTGCTGGGACTTCCAAATCTTTTTCAACCTGTTAGGAACTCAGATGAATTACAATTTGGGCTTTTCCATCTGTAGGGAGCAGGAATGGCCACTGAGCAGGTTTTCTAGGATCCCATGCAGACCGGGTAAAGGAGGAGTTCTGGAGCCCTCAGGGGTTTTGCAGGTCTTTTATTGGGGTTTACCAGGCATATGGCAGGCAGGAGTGCTGGGGGGCCCGGAGGCTGGCAGGCCTCCCAGACCCCAGCAGGTCTTCACTCTGGGCTCTCTGGCCTTCTCTCGGCTTCTGCTTCTCTTGCTTCTCGCTCGGCTGCTGCTCGGCTTCTACTTTGGCTTCTTCTTCCCCGTGACGCTGCCCTTAAAAGCACAGTCTTAACCCAGGTGAATCCCATCTACCTATGCCTACACCCTATTCCAGGGGCCCGCCATCAGGCATGCACTCAGGACTACAAGGATCCGTCATCTATCCTGATGGCGGGAGGGCAGAAAAGCCTGACATTTTTCCTTACCCTACACCATCCCTGTGCAGAAGTGCCTCAGAGTCCTACCCTATTTGGTCTCTGTGTGTTCACCCTAGACAGAATCACCCATAGACTTATGTGGGCCATGAGTAGATTTGAAAACAAATCTGGAATATTTACATGAGTTCCAGAAAAATTATTCTTTATCCAAGATATGCTATTATACTTCAAGTTTTATGCCTGTTATTGTAAGGGCAGGAATGGGCATTGAGCAGGTTTTCTATGACCCGAGCAGACAGGGTAAAGGAGAGAGTCCTGGAGAATCTCAGTGGCTTTTCAGGCTTTTATTGGGATTTACCCAGTACACAGCAAACAAGGGGTGCCGGGGGGCCGGCAGGCTGCCAGGCCTCCCAGCCCCCAGCAAGTCTTCACTCTGTCTGGGCTCTCCGATGTTCTCTGGTGGTCTCTACTGCTCTTGTGGTTCTGCTCTCTCTGGTTCTCTTCTGTTTGTTCTGCTTCTTTGCTTCTGCTTCTACTGGCATCCCCCTGATGCCACCCTTATAAGCCCAGTCTTAGCCCAGGTGAATCCCATCTACATATGCCCGCACCCTATTCCAGGTGCCCACCATCAGGCATGCATTCAGGACGGCAGGGTTCTGTCATCTATCCTAATGGTGGGAGGACAGAAAAGCCTGATACTTTTTACCTTACCCTACAGTTATGAAGGCATAAAGAGTTTTAACTCCTTGGGAATAGGAACCAATTTATTGTCCAGGACAGTTTTCTTTCTTTGAAGATTCTGTTGTGAGGCCTTGTTTTATCTTGGGGGTTTCCAATTTAAGCTGGATGAACACGAGGCACATTTTCTAAGTCCAGACTATGTTTTCCACTCTCAGCTGTTTTTGGAATGGAGAGTAAGGAAGGGAGAGGGGCTTGGCCAGAGCCTGCTACCTTCTGGCAGTGTTCTTGGGTCTGGGCTGCCTTCTGTGGGCCTCCGGGGTGGTCAGCCTCAGGTGCAGAAGCTTGCAATTCAACACCTGAACATGCTTGTACTTGGCTCCACCCTGTGCCTTGTTCTTGGAATTCAGAGCTCTGATCACTACTGAATACAGCTGGCCTGGTGGGTCCTTGTTGCCTTCTTTGGTCCTGGCTAACCCTTTCCATCCTGGGCATGGTGATCACTGCCCAAACCAACTCTGCTTCACTCTGGTTGCTTTCATCCTTAAGCCACACAGATTCTTGCTGGATACTGGGCCTTGTGGTTGACTGGCAAGTTTGACCACCTGCCCAAAGCTAAGGCCTTGTTCAGGTCTGGAGCAAGATCACTTTGTGTGTTCTTGTCTGGAGGGGACTGGTACTCCCTCAGTAAGGTGAGCCTGTTAACTTCTGAAAAATCTCTCAAATATTCCCTGGAAAAAAAAAAAAAGAAATCTGGGGTAGAAGAATGTTTGAAGAGACAGTCACTGTTAATTCTCCAGGATGAATGAGCGATGCCTGCTCATGGACTCAAGAGGCCAAGTAAATTCCAAGCTGAAGGACTGAAAATGGAACACAGCTCAGTGGCTCAAAAGGTGAGGTCCAGGCCCACCCAGGATCACCTTGGTGAACTGAATCTCTAGTCATCCTGGCAATGGGCTATAGCTCACTGGAACATAGTATACCTTCAAGAGGGCAGCAGAGGTGCGATGGATGAGGAGGAGATAAGCCTGGGGATCCCCTGGTGAACATAAACAATTTCACAGAACATCAGCATCTGAAAGGACAAGGACAGATCAAGACAGAAATAAGACCACACCAGAGTCATATCCCAACTTAGGAAAAACAGGTACCAAAAACAAAATGTGCAACTATTCCCTCTCCTGGCTTATATGAGTTATTCAATCTGGAAATTCTTGTGAGGACAAGCTCAGAGCAGAGAGGTGGGTATCCACATCTTAACTGTGAAAGGACAGAGGACAGGATGTCAGTGGTACCATGCCTGAGGCTGGTGACCATATGTCTGGTGGAGATGACAGTATCAGGGGTATGCAGCAGATGTGTGTGTGGATATGTAATGGGAATTCAACCTGGGGAGCAGGGCCTAGGTGAGAGCTCCAGTACCTAAGGAGCCTTGGATACAGTCATCTCTGGGCCCTAGGGACTAGGGAAGAGCAGGGCAGAGCCCAGAATGGGTATCCTGGCAGAGTTTCCTGCTGGGGGTGCATATTTCAAGCTGGCTAGGCTCAGTGTAGACTTAGCTATGAACCTTCTCCTGGGGCAGAGGACTAGTGGGACCTGCTCACTTTGTGGTCACTTGAGATTATCCCTTGAGTCAGGAGTCAGTTGGTCCTGTTTCTATGAGAAGAAATTCATTACTTGAATAAAAGAAGAATCATTCTTAAACGCTAAATTTTAATTTGCCTATTTATTTCTTCTGCCTATTTTGGCATTGGGCTCGTTTCATTGCGTGAGCTCTTTGTAGAACTTTGACATCAGATCTATGCTATGTATGGTATGCAAACATTTTTTCTCTTGCAGTGGGGTGTCTGTTTAGTAACAGTTTCTTCTGAGAGTCCAACATTAACCTGGTCTGGGTTCCTTTATAGGTTATCTGCTTCATTCCCCTCACCAACGTCAATACTCTATCTTGAACTCTTGGGAATTCCACCACTACATGTCTTGCTATTGGTTTCATTTTGTTTAGATACCCCAGTGTTTTTTAGTTTCCTGGATTTATTGACTCATTTCCTTTTCCAGGTATGGGAAGTTTTCTTCTATTATTTCTTCCAATGTGTTCTCTGTTTCTTTTTGCCTCTTTTCGCCTTCTGGGATACCCATTTTCTTGTATTGCTTTCCTCATGGTGTTGGATGGTTCATAAAGTGTTTCTTCTTTTTCTCCTCCTCCTCCTTCTTTTCATTCCTTTCTCCTTTTCTTTTTCCTTCTTGCTTCTTTGTAAGTTTGTATCTTCAAGTTCATTGATTCTCTCTCTCATTTGGTTCTGTATCTTCTCGTTGTGTTTTTCATCTCCTCTTTTAATCTTTTTTTTCATCATGGAATCCCTTTATTTCTTTTTTACAGTATCATTTTCAATCTTTTTTTTCCTATTTTTTTTTTAAGAACCGGGTTCAGATGTGTGGGAGGGTGAGAGGATTCACCAGAGACAGCAGGGAACAGAACAGGTAGATTGATGAAATACACTGCTTAGGTGAGCAACGGGCGAGACAGGAGAGGTCTGACGCGCCATGTGGGATTCTTGCCGGCCGGCTGGGATCGAACCGGTACTGCAGGGGCTGCAGACAGCTTTACAGTGCGGCGCTCAACTGCCTGCGCCACCAGGGAGACCCATCAATCTTTTGCCTATTCATTTTGTTTCTCAGGGCATTTGTTTGTTTTTCTGAATTTTCATGCATAGCCTTGGTCTGTTTTTCTAAATCTTTTTCTTTTTCTTTTTTTTTTTTGAAAGATTTATTTATTTATACAAGAACCAGGGTACAGGCCAGATGCACGGGAGGGTGAGAGGATTCACCAGAGACAGAGTGGGGAACAGAACATGCAAACTGATGAAATACACTGCTGAGGGGAGCAGCGGGAGAGACAGGAGCGGTCTGCTTCGCCATGTGGGATTCTCTCCAGCCAGCCAGGATCGAACCCATGCTGCAGAGGCTCTAGACTGCCTCACAGGGCGGCGCCCAACTATCTGTACCACCAAGGAGGCCCTTCTTTTTTTTTTTTTTAAGATTTATTTATTTATGCTACAAGAACTGGGGTACAGGTCAGAGGTGTGTGTGTGGGGTGAGAGGATTCACCAGAGAGAGTGGGGAATAGAACAGGCAGATCTATTGAAATACATTGCTGAGGGGGGCAGTGGGTGAGACAGGAGAGGTCTGCTGTGCCATGTGGGTAGCTCCCTGGCTGGCCAGGGATCAAACTTATGCTGCAGAGGCTGCAGGTAGCTTCACAGTGCTGTGCTTAAACCCTTGAGCCACCAGGAATGCCCTGTTTTTCTAAATCTTTTTCTTTACTTTATGATGGAAAGCTTGAATTGTGTGTCTGATAGGTGGAACAGATCTTCCATGTCTTTGTGATTATTATTCATCAGTTCTGGAGCTCTATTCTCCCTCTGTGGTATAATATTACCCTTTGGAATTCTATGGCCATTCATTGTGTTATTTCACCTCTCAGGTGCTTTTAGGACATCACAGTGGGTTTGGTCTCTACTCAGCATTTCTCCACCCCTCCCACACTGGGAAATGGTGCTCACTGGGGGTGACTGAGGGTCACTGCTTTCTGGAGGGGCCCTGCACAGCCTGGACTGGACATATATCAGTTCCTTGGACATTGGTGGGTGGGCTTGGGGTTGGGTGCACTTCTGGAATGTGACTGAGGATTGATGGTATTGGATGGTCCCTGTGTGGCCAGGACTGGAGTGCCCACTGGTTCCTGAGGCCCTGGTATGTGGGCCCAGGGTTGCAGATACTTCCTGGAATGTGGCTGACGTTCACTGTGTCAAGCAGTCCCTGTGCAACTAGAATTGGGGCTTGTGCTGGTTCCCAACCATAATAAACTTAAATGGGTTAATCTCATATAAAATATGTTCTCTGGTCATAATGAAATTAAGTTGGAAATCAACAACAGAAGGAAATTTGGGAATTCTACCAATATTTGTAAATTAAATAACACATTCTAAATCATCAATGGAATAAAGAAGAAATTATGAAAGCAATTAGGTAGTATTTTGATGTGAATGAAAGTGAAAGTGCAAAATAGTAAAATTTATGGGATGTAACTAAGGTAATGTTTAGAAGTACATTTTTAGCTTACATGCCTGTTAGAAAAGAACAATCTCAAGCCAATAATCTAAACTTTAGCCCATGTTGACAAAGATAAGCAATCTCAATACAGATCATCCTTAACTTATAATGAGGTTACACGCTACCGTAAGTTGAAAATACTTTTCAGTTAAAAAGGCTTTCAACCATGAAACTAACACTTAACTTACTGAATACCATAACTAAGCTTAGCCTTCCTTGAATGTGTTCATTACTCTTCCACAAGCCTATGGTTGGGAAAAATCATCTAATACAAAGTCTATTTAACTAATGAACTTTTAAATATCTCACCTGACTTATTTTTTACTATTTGAAAAGAAAAACCAATCTGTAGCAAAGCAGTTGTTTACCTTCATGATTGCGTGTCTGACTGGGAGCCGTGTTTCACTGCCTAGTATCATGGAAGTGTATCAACCTGCATATCACTAGCTTGGGAAAAGATCCAAATTCAAAATTTGAAGTATGGTTTCTACTGAATTGGTGGTGGTTCACACCATCATAAAGTGACAAATCCATAAGTTGAATCATCTTAAATTGGGGACCACTGATAATATAGATTTGACCAAAAAAAAAAAATCAGATAAATAGAAAATCAATGAAGAAAACATAAAATTAAAAGCTCATTTTGTGAAAATATCAATTAAGTGCCAACCTTTAATTGTATTAATCAAGAGGGGAAATACACAGATCACCAGAATTTGAAATTAAAATGGGGGTGCTTCAATTGACACTTTAGAAATTAGAGGAGTCTAATGGAATACTTAATTTTAAAAGTTGACCTTTGAACATTGTATTAATTTAAAAAAAATGACCTCCAATTTCTTGATCTGCTAAAGATAGAGCTTCCATATGATCCAGCAATTCCACCCCTAGGTATTTACCCAAATGACACAGAAACATTAATTCCAAAGGGCACCTGCACCCTTATGTTTATAGCAGCTCTATTTACAATAGCTAAGCTATGGAAACAACCCAAAGGCCCAAAAATAGATGACTGGATCAAGAAGATGTGGGACATATACACAATGGAATATTACTCAGCAATCAAAAAAGATAAACACATGCAGTTTGCAGCAACATGGATGGAGCTTGAAGGGATCATGCTCAGTGAAATAAGTCAGAAAGAAATAGAAAAATACCAGATGGTCTCACTCCTAGCAGGAATTTAGAAAACCTAAATAAGGGACCAGGAAAAAGACTAATTAACACAAAGTAAAAATAAAAATCAACAAGCAACTATAAACCAGAGACACACTATGGGGGGGATTGGGGAGATGAAGGATTAGGGTCAAAATAAGGGGGGATGCAATTGTATGGTGAATATAATTAAAATGAAAATGCATACATTGTGCAAAAATGAAAAATGATTTAAGAATTATGTAAAATAAAATATAAAAAAATGACCTCCAAGCCACATGTCATATGATTTCATTTATACCAATTTTAAAAGCAAGCTCACTGGTGGTATTAGAACTCAGATGTGGGGCTCAACTTCACTTTGAGGTAGGGTATTTCTGAAGAGGCTCCAGAAATCTGAGAGGGCTGCTTGGGCAGGTTTTGGACACACCTTGTGTGTGCATATTTTGAAAGTCTGACAAATTATACTGGTGAGCTGTGCAGTGCCCTCTATATGTTACATTGGGAGGTATGGGCTCGTCTGCAAGGTTTCCCCAGAAGTCCCTGGGACATAAGCTTTGTGAAGAAGGGATTGTTCACTATTTTTCACTCTTCACCCAGAAAAGTGGATACTTCCCTGAGGATCTGTGGAGTAAACCATCCTTCTCACTTTCACATGTCCATCAAACTGTCCCGTCTGTCTTTTCTAGGACTGACTTGGTTGAGAGACTGCCAAACCATCCTCATGCCTGGTGCCTTCATTCCAAAGACCTGTCCTGCTAAGGTCTGGAGTGGTCCTACAGTGGTCTTGGTTAAACCCCTAGACAAGGCTTTCATGCTCCTGGATTGAGAGCATTGGGGACAGCTCCCAGTCATGCTTTTTCAGATGATTGTGTCTTATGTGTCTCCAAACTCAAGTAGGCAGTGGGTAGCCTGAGGGATGGGTATCTCTTTTTTGATCTTTTCAGAATCTGTGATGGGGGCAAACACATGGACTGTGAATGGGGTTGCTTACTCCATCAAGTTTGGATATGGTGGGAGGTGTGTGTGTGGGGTGGGCATTTTCCCGGTAGATTTTCTAGTAAAGAAATATATTTAAAGATCCTAAACCTAGAATTTCTCAAAGCATCAGGCCATTTAAATATTTAAAGATAACTTATGCAATGTTTGCTTTCTGCTCCTATAATTCTTAGTTCTTGATTCTGTGAAGGTCATTGCTCTTAATTTATAATTGATCAAAATATTCACAACAGTGTAGGATTTTACTCAAGCTTGGAAGTTTGCTATTACTAAAAATTACCCAACCTGGCTTCATCTGTGCTGAGTTTTATCACATCTCAGCCTTGCCACGCTCCAGTTCCCCGTGGACACTATTATGCACAGGGAGCATTCTGACTCCCAAGGTATCTTATTTTAGCATCAACTAACTTTGTGTCTTTTTTCTTTTCTTTATTTTTATAAAGTTCTTTTTTTCCTAAGATTTATTTATTTATGATTACAAGAACTGGGGTATAGGACAGAGGTGTGGGAGGTGAGAGGATCCACCAGAGACAGAGCAGGGACCAAAACAGGCAGATAGACCGAAGTACACTGCTGAGGGGAGCAGCGGGTGAGTCAGGAGAGGTCTGCTGCACCATGTGGGTAGCTCTCTGGCTGGGCATTGAACTCGTGTTGCAGAGGCTGTGGACAGATTCACAGTGCTGCGCTCAACTCCTTGCGCCACCAAAGAGGCCCTTTGTGTCTTTTTTCTAAAGGACTTTTTTCCATTTGTTTAACAAGCATGTGTTTAGTGCCTGTGATGTATTTAGTGCTGAGAAATATAGAGATGAATGAGCCACAGCCAGACCTGAAGGGGCTCACAGACACCCAAGCACAGAACTACTCACTGGAGCATGGAATGGGAGGTCTTGGCAATTGGATACTGTGCAGGGAACTGGAGGCTGGTGCTAGAAAGCCTGGATTTCCATCTGTCTCTTACTCCTGGATGTCCAGGAGTTAGATATGGAAAGGTAGGGAAGGGGCATTCTGGGACAAGGGGAGTGAAAGCTGTAGTCAGAAAACCTGTTTATTTTTATTGCAATGTTGATTTTTCAGTTATTAGAATGTTGCATAATAAGTGATAGGAGGACATGGCCAGTAGTGGTCTTAAGGTGGTGAGTGAATTTTGGGCCTTCTCATCCCTGAAATCCTGGTGCTATGTTTGTGAACTGGAAGAGAAGGCTGTTTCCAGGCAGGGTATTAAGGCAGTTAGAACACTACTGTGACAACCTGTGCATTAGGGCTAGAGTTACACATGTTACACATTTAGCTAAAAGCAATAAAATACATAATGTTAACAAGATCACAAAATCTTTCACAATGAGTTGTTTTATACTTCTTTTTTGGTATCATTTCATGCATGCAAATTAAAATTTAGGAAAGCAAAAACATTGATTCAAAAGAACACTTGTACACCTATGTTTACTGCAGCACTATTTATAATAGGTAAAACCTGGAAACAACCCAAATGCCCAAAAATAGATGACTGGATCAAGAAGATGTGGCATATATACACAATGGAATATTATTCAGCAATCAAAAAAGATAAACTCATGCCATTCGCAGCAATGTAGATGGAGCTAGAAGGAATTATGCTCAGTGAAATAAGCCAGAAAGAAAAAGAAAAATATCAGATGGTTTCACTTATAGCAGGAATATAGGGGAACCAAATAAGACATCAGTGTAAAAAAATAATAACAGCACAAAACACAACAAAGTAAAAACGAACAATTATAAATCAGAGACATACTGCAGGGGAGGAGCAGGGAGAGGGATCAGAGGGAGGGAGGGAGGAGCACAGGGGACTGAGGTGATGGTGCACGGGTGCATTGGTGAAGGAAACTCTATGGGGACTACACCTGAGGGGGCGGGGGGGAAGCAAATATTGTTTAAAAATGAACAATGATGCAAAAAAATAAAAATAAATAAAAAAATTTAGGAAAGCATTGATTGGTTTATATTAAAATCTACTTATTAAGTATTGTTTTATTCATGGTAGAAAATTTAGGAATTTCAGTAGAGTAAAAAAATCTTACCATCCAGAGAAAATAATTCTTCATGGTTTGCTAGATATATATTTTATGTGTTATGTTTACTTATGAAAGGCCACATATAACATAGGAAGTGCTATGCAGTATATATTCTATTTTACATTTTATCTAATGTAGACATTTATTTATATGTTAATGAGCTTGTGTATAGTGGAGTACAAATTTAACTTTGTGCACAGAATGTCAGCTGGGATTTTTTTAACAGCAAAGGAGACACAAATGTTAGACTGATTAAAGAACTCAGAAGTTCTGATTTTGATTTGGAAATGTCAGTATGAACTCACATTTTATTTTGCCTTTTTTTTTTTTTTGAAATATTTATTTATTTATACATACAAGAACTACAGTACAGGCCAGAGGTGCAGGGGTGAGAGGATTCACCAGAGACAGAGTGGGGAACAGAACAGGCAGAATGACTGAAATACACAGCTCAGGGGAGCAGCAGGTGAGATAGGAGAGGTCTGCTGTGCCATGTGGGTATCTCCCTGGCCGGGGATCAAACTTGTGCTGCACTGGCTGCGGATTGCTTCATAGTGCTGTGTCTTAACCCCTTGCGCCACCAGGGAGTCCCCCTTATTTTGCCTTTCTGTTGTATATATTTTTAATTTCTTTTCTCTGTATGAAGTTTTGGTATCTTAAAAACCCTTTGTGGAAGGGGACTGAGCCCTTGAGGGAAGCAGGGGTTGGGGTTGGGGAGGGAGGCCTGAGCTGGAAACTAGTGGTGGAATAGATGGAAAAGATTCCCAGGATTTGAAAGTGTCTGCACCGCAAGCTGTGCTCAAATCAACCACCACGATTCTCTTAAGGCCGCTTTACTGATATGCTGAAGAACAAACAGCCGGTGCCAGTGAATTTTCGAGCTTCAATGCAGCAAAAACAGCTGCCTGCCAGTGCCAGAAGAAGAGACTGGTTCAGCAGATGGTGACTAGACGCTCTGTCCAGGCAGCATTAAAACTCATCAGAGCTTAAAACAGCGCTTGGGTAAAAGTAACACCCAGGCACGATTAGGCCGACCCATAGGGACCCTGGCCAGGGACGCAGTCTGAGGATGAGGTCAGCTCATAATCCAGAGAGGCTTGCCCAGTTGGGGAGGCACCCCAAGAGCGCTACTTGGAGGCGGGATGCCCTCTGAGTTCAAAACTTGCTCCACGGTGGACCAACCATAGCTCTCCCATGGGCTTAGAAGAGGTTGGGTTCGAGGTTGTGGAGGTCCTGGGCGTTGACCTCCATGCTTGGGCGTGTAGCTGTGGGTCGTAGCAGAATGGGTGGTGAGGTCAGGGTGCATAGGTTGGGGAAGAGGGACTTTGGAGGTGAGATCGTGGACTAGACAGAGGTGCCTTTATTCAACCTGTGCTGACCAAGGAGCAGCTGGACAGCCATTGGATGCCTCCAAATGGAGGGACATCTGGGTGCTGAGTTGGATGCCTACATGGCGCAGAGAGATCCCAAACCCCAGGACTGAAGCCTGACCAGCCTCACCTGAGAGACTGGGGTTAAGGTCACCACGTTTGTAAAACAGATTTGAAATAACATATGAGAAAAAAACCTGAGTGATGCTGGAAGGATCTGCCACAATAGGCCTTGGGCTTACTTGCCACTAGTTTGTGCATTTAGTGCGATTGTTTTACTTTTTTGATACTTTGTTGTATGAAACCCTTTTTACTTCTGACCTTGGTTTTGTTTAGTTTTTTTTTTTAAAGATTGATTTATTTATGCATTCAAGAACTGGAGTGTAGGCCAGCGGTGCATGTGTGTGTGTGTGAGAGTGTGTGTGTGTGCGTGCGTGTGTGAAAGAGAGAGAGAGAGAAGAGAGAGAAAGGAGAGAAAGGAGTCACCAAGGACAGAGCAGGGAGCAGAACAGGCGGATCTACTGAAATACACTGCTGAGGGGAGCAGCGGGCAAGACAGGAGAGGTCTTCTGCTGTGCCATGTGGGTAGGTCCCTGGCTGGGGATCAAACTCGTGCCTTCGTGGCTGGTGATTGCTTGATACTCTGCACCACAGGGTTAAACCTTATTTAGGTTTTTGATTTTGTTTTTACTTTTCTTTGCCCAAACTTATCTTTGACCGTGACTATGTTGGCCTTGTGGCTAGCACTCCCACTGCCAGTCTCTCACCCTTCACCCGTCACGTGCTCTGACATTTTAGCATTTCCTCTGTTCATCTCTGGACCCCCATGAGAGTGTCTCCCCCAACAGCCCATCAGTGTTCTTCCCTGATGACGAGGCTTCTGAGATACGATTCTATTCTACATCATCTTTAATATCCTCTTAGAAGTGTTTGGAAAATCTGGAGCTCAAAAATGCATTGCGCTATGTCGACATTGTAGTGGCATGAATTGGGGACTGTGACATAGCTTGGGCCCGATAACCAGTTACGTGCGGAAGCAGATCTGATTTGATTAAAATAACCACCATGTACACCGATAACTGCATATCAGGAGTGGGCTGGGTTGTGCACTTTCTACCCTGGAATAAGACTCATAAGCTTTCCTCTTGGTTTGCATAATGCCCAAGGGGGTAGTATCATCTACAATAAGAGAGGAAAAAGCCACTTGGTTTGGCAGATACTCAGAAGAGAAAAGGTTGGGAGAATGATGGCAGACTAACTGCTTGGGGCTGGGGGTCAGGAGATAATGCTAAAATGCTGTTGTCCTTTGTTCCTCCCAAACTGTCTTGAGCTTCTTCATTCATTGGTTTTGTTTGATACTTACATTTTCCTTGAGAGTTTAAGTTCGACCATATTCTGTCAACTCTTCCAGTTTCACTCAAAACTTGTATTTCTGGTTCATTCTAATAAGAAAGAGTTCTCTCAAACGACAACAAAAACAACATCCCCCCAAAACCCCAAACCCTTTGTGGCTAGGGGATAATGCCCCTCCCTGGGCTAGCCACTTCTTGGAGAAGTCCCCTGCTTTAGATATGAAATTAACCAACCCAGAGCCACAGTCTTTTATCTGGACCATGCACCCAGGAGACAATATTTCTCTGCCTTCATCACTGTTTGGCCAGGTACTAGGCAACTAGAAACCATCCCTAAACCTTCGAGCCCCTGAAATTGTTCAAACTAGCCAGTCCTAAGTATTCATGCAGCCATGCCTCAATTTCCCTGAGGAAACCCCAATAAAGGCCATGGTCTTGATTTCCCCCTCTTCCCAGCCTCCTTCCTGTTACAAGGCAAAGGAAGCAAAAACTGACTGGCTAAAGCTCCTCTCACTGGTTCTGGGCACATGTACTCACTGCCATAACTATAAACAAAAAGCTTTGGTGCAGCAAAATGAAAAAATGATTTATTTTAACGGTTGAGGGAGAACTACAGGGGAGAGGGAGACCCCAGTTGGTGAGGCAAAGCCACATGTGCCCATCACTTCTGAATATCTGAAAGCGGGCCTGGGCCTTGGGCTAAGTCTTCCCAAAACCTGCTGCCCCAGGGACTGACAAGGTGCAGCGGAGACATGGCCCTGCTCCCACCGAGGGCTACCTGTCCCTCTGTCCCACCCATCAGTCTGCCACTTCTGCAGCACTTCTGAGGCTGAGAGCCCGTGTGTCCTTGCATTTATAAGGGCTCCTGTAAATGGCTGCTCTGCTCTGCCCCCATGCCAGAAACCCACTAACTTGGAGTCCACTTGGACATCAGGGTGAAGGTCAGGTCATGGTGCTGTGCTGACATCCAGTCCCAATTTCGGCGAGCCTGCGCTGGTCCTGGGCTGTGCTGCTCATTCTCACTTTCTGGGAGGAAAAGCAGGGCTGTCCAGCGTGGCCTCCTGGTGCTCTATGGCCTTGTGTGGCTCTATGGCCTTCTGTCTCTGGGGCCTGGGAGTACAACAAACTGTCTTCCTGGGTCTCTCTTGAGTCTCCTCTTGTGGTGGCACCTGACTGATTGTCCCATAAAAAACACAGAACAGAACAATCTTAAAATACATGTTTTCCAGCTTTGTCTACCACGCAGCCTAGAAATCTAATCCAGATCAGTCAACATCCATGTCCGCACCCTGTGGTCTCTCGAAAGTGTTTTCTATTACAAGGGACAGGGACTCCAGGGAGAGATGGCTGATCCTAGGCTGACACGGATGAGCATGGGATGAGCCAAGGACATTCCAAATCACCAGAAAACCAGGGAACCACTGACAACTAAGGGGTTAAACGCAAAACTGGTTTTTGTGGAAATTTCTGGCTGATGAGTAAGGGACAATAGACTGAGAACATCGTTTTGCAAATAACATATCAGGCAGCTACCCTGTCTGATAGACACACTAACATACTACGAATTGGCCCCCGAGCTGACCTCCAACTTACAGGGCACTCAGGGCAGAGGCACAGCTCCTCAGGTGCTGTCCATTTGTCAACAGGAGGTCTCAGATTGTGAAACTTTCTTGATTCCCCAACAAAGTTGTATTTATATTGCACACACATCTTAAAATAGACTGTTTAACAACAGGGTCTTGTGAGCATTTTGACGTTGACATGTATTGCAAATTCAATTCAGCACATACTTATGTTTGACCACAAGGTCACAGGAGAGTGCTGTGACAGAGGTGAGGACACCAGCTGTGGCCCTGGAGCATTTAATGAAGGGAAGGAAGACATACTCAGAACAAACCCAGTGCTCTTTTGATACAAGCTTCATTCTGAGGTGAGTGGAACCCGAAGTCCTTCCATCCCACTAGGCTTCTTTTACACTGAATTATATCCTAGTCTTTACCAGCATACATTCCTTTGTTCCTTTGCGCGCACATTCATTCATTCATTTATTCATTCAAAAAATGAGTTTCAGGGCCTCCCCGGTGGCGCAGCGGTTGAGCGTTGGGTTGCGAAGCTGCCCGCGGCCTCTGCAGCGCCGGTTCGATCCCCGGCTGCTCCCCGACCACCGGATGAGGGTCCCGCATGGCGCGCAGACCTCTCCTCCTGCCCGCTGCTCCCCTCAGCAGTGTACTTCGGTCCTTCTGCCTGCTCTGCTCCCCGCTCTGGCTCTGGTGAATTCTCTCACCCTCCTGCGCTTCTGACTGTACCCAGTGCTCATATAAACAAACAAACAAACAAACAAACAAACAAACAAACAAATAAATCTTTAAAAAAAAATGAGTTTCGGTCCCCTTTGCCCTCCTTCCTGGCACTGATTGTGACTGTGCAGGGTGCAGAGCAGAAGGGCTCCTGGGGTGTGCTTTTCAGATCAGACCAGGGTGGCAGTGGTCACTTTGCTACCAGCACTGCCCCAGGTGCTGAACCCAGCATTCCTGATGGAGCATCCTGAACTAGTATTCTGGAGCCAGCATTCTGGGCCGAGTGTCCTGGACCAATGATCTGGATGGGCCATTTAGATTCAGCATTCTGGATGGAGCACTGGAGCATTCGTCACCCACAGACCAAGACCTTGAATCTTGGAAGGAGCATCTTGCTATAGATAGTGTAGACCCAGCAGGGGCGGGTGTTGTAGTCTGGCCTCTGCTTCCCCCTGCTGGTGGAGTGCTGCCCTGCAGGCACTGAGCTCCTTTGTGCTTTTTTTTTTTTTTTTTTAAAAAAAAGCATATTTAAAGTGACTTTTTGTTACTGAGAAGAAACTGCTCTTTGAGATTTAAAGAACTGCAGTCTGGTCCACTTTAGTAATTGTGCAAAAAAGAAGTTTTTCCTATTAACAGTGAGCTGCACTTCTTTCCTAGATTCCTTTTAGGTTGATTCTAGATCACATCTGAGTGCCCCTCTCCTCTGAGAGTTTGGTGAAACTCTGCATTAGCGATCAGACTGAGGGGCCTCAGGGATGTGTGGGCTCAATGTCCCTCCCAACATAGACTTTACAGACGAGGAAAGGGGGGCTAAAATGGAAAAGTCTGGAATGCGAGTCATCAGAGGCAAGGTTGAACAAGGGAGCCATTTCTCCTGTCCTTTTTTTCCCCTGAAGATTTATTAATTTATGCATACTATCATTTACACATTTCTCTTAACTTTTAATGTGTGACTAATAATCCATGACTCCTCAGAAGTTCGGAGAGGGTCTGATTGTCCCTCTGGGAGGACTGGAGTGGGGAAGGAGCTGGAGATGTCCTGGTGTCCAGCCCAGAGGTCAAGGGAGTAGGAAGGGGCAGGCCTGGCCCATGTCCCCCAGGGTATGGCCCTGCACAGATATTCTGCCAGCAGGGCCAGACAAAGTCTGTTGGTGGTGGAATTTGTTAGGAGGAGCACCCCAACTGTGGCTCCAGCCAGAGAGATGGAGGTTACGAGTCACTGTAAATGCTGGCTTTGTTCTGCGGGCACTTAACAGAATTTCTCCTAGAGAAAGAAGTGTCTGTCCAGGAAATAAATCAGGAGGTAGAAAGCAAAGTTTACAGGGCACGGACTGGGAGGAGAGAACCAAGAAATGGCTGACAGATCTGCCAAAGAGAAGATCCTGCTGCTGGAGAGTGGGGGAACCAGGAGCAGACAGTCTTGGGGAGTCCTTGGTCAACACAAGAGGCCAGCACTGTCAAGTTTGAGAATTATGTGTACTTAATTACATGTGCCGTGCCCACTTAGTACAGGAGACCCCTGACCATGTGTAGGTGGACATAGGAATGTTTTAGATAATCATTTCTTTTTTCCCTCTTTTCTGTCTATCCCTCCCCTCTTTTGTTTCCCAGAGTAACTCATGTCAAAATCATCACAGGTTCCCTTTTCTGTTTTTCGACTTACTTATTACTCTACAGAGCGACCCCATTCAGCTGTCCTGAGTAGCAATTCTCAGATTAATCTGGTATGGCTGATCCAACCTGGTTACTGGCTGAACACCACTCCCTATGGGTGACTGTTCCTCTGAGATTTAACCCCTACCCCTTCTGCTAAAGGGCATTCACTGCTTCCAGTGTTTTGCCACTGAGAAAGAAGTTACACACAAAAATGTTGCCTCTCTGTGCCTTTATCTATCAATGCTCTTACTTCTTTGGGGTAGATTTCCAGGGCATATGTTAACATGTAGGTGCATTTAAAATAGATAGCCATAGTGCTTTCCAGAAGGCTGCATTTCTCACATTCATAGATGAGGGCACCATTTTCCTTGCATTGTCACTCAACTGATAATATAGGTATATATATATTTTTTTCTAGTTTGATCATACAAGTGGCAGCTCACTCTTTTTATTTTTATTTATTTATTTATTTATTTTTAATAAATTTTATTGTTATATTCCCCATACAATTGCAGCCCCCCATTCTGACCCCAATCCCTCCCCTCCCGCCCCCGCCCCCCTAAAAGTGTCTCTGGTTCATAGTTTTTTGTTGATTTTGATTTTCACTTTCTTATAGTTATTCATTTTCCTGGTCCCTTATTTAAGTTTTCTAGATTCCTGCTATGAGTGAGACCATCCGGTATTTTTCTTTTTCTTTTTGGCTTATTTCGCTGCAGCTCACTCTTTTTAAGTTTCAATTTTCCTAGTGACTTGAATGGAATAATACAAGAAATAATTAAAAAAAATTTTTTTTAAATAGAGGCATGTTTTTATTTATTTATTTGTTTGTTTGTTTGCTTGTTTTGTTTATACATGCACTGGGTACAGTCAGAAGCGTGGGAGGGTGAGAGAATTCACCAGAGCCAGAGCGGGGAGCAGAGCAGGCAGAAGGACCAAAGTACACTGCTGAGGGGAGCAGCAGGCGGCAGGAGAGGTCTGCGCGCCATGTGGGACCCTCCTCCGGTGGCCGGGGAGCAGCCAGGGATTGAACCGGCGACGCAGAGGCCGCGGGCAGCTTTGCAACCCAGTACTCTACAGCTGCGCCACCGGGGAGGCCCCACAAGAAATAATTTTTTAAGATTGGATTTTCCCCCCATTAAGCACAATACCCTTGAGTTCCATTCAGGTTGCTGCACATATTAATAGTTTTTTTTTAAAGACTTTATTATTTTTTAGAGAAGTTTTAGGTTCACATTAAAATTGGGGAAAGATGCATACATTCCCCATAGACCTCCTGCTCCCACACTTGCATATCTTCCCCCACTGCTAACATCTCCCTCTAGAGTGGTGCATTTATTACAATTTATGACACATCATGATCATCCAAAGAACATAGTTTCCATTAGGGTTCACTCTTGGGAGTGCATTCTATGGGTTTTGACAAATGTATGACATGTATCCACAATAACATCATAGAGAGTAGTTTTACTGCCCTAAATTCCCTGGTGCTCTGTCTACCCTACCCTCTCTTACCCCTTGCAACCACTGATTTTTTTTTTTTTACTATCTCCATAATTTTTCCTTTTCCAGAATGTCATACATAGAGTTAATCTGGTATGGTTTTTCAGATGGACTTATTACACTTAGTAATATTCGTTTTAGTTTCCTTCATGTCTCCCCATGACTTGATAGCTAATTTATTTTTGGTGCTGAATAATATTCCATTGTCTGGATGTACCACAGTTTGTTTATATATTCACCTATCAAAGAATGTTCTGGTTGCTTTCAAGTTTTGACAATTAGGAATAAAGCTGCTATAAATACCCATGTACCAGATTTTTTTATGCACATGAATTTTCAACTTTACACAAATACCAAGGAGTATGATTATGGAATCATATGTTAAGATTATGCTCTGTTTTGTAAAGAACTGTCAAACTATCTTTCAAAGTGTCTGTACCATTTTGCATCCCCAGCAAATGAATCAGAGTTCCCATTAGTCCACATCCTGACCAGATTGCTTTAGATGTTGGCCATTTTAGCAGGTGTGTAGTGGTATCACATTACTTTATTCCTTTGCATTTCCCCAATGATAGAAGGTAGAGCATCTTTTCATATGCTTTGATACCATCTCCACATCTTCACTGGTGAAGTATCTGTTAAGATCTTAGGACCATTTATTTTTATTATTTATTTTCTCTTTTTTCCCCCCAAAGATGTTAGTTTTTATTTTTTTAAATTTTCTTACATTGTTGTTTATTATTTGATTCTCCACTCATGTGTAGTCCCCATAAATCTCCAACCACCATATCACACATGAACTGTCACCATAGTCCCTTGTGCTCTTCCCTACCCTATTTTGACCCATCTCTCTCCCCTTCCCCTGCTGGATACCTCAGATCTATAGTTAGCCTGCAAGTTTTGTCCCCCCACCCTTAAAGATTTATTTTTATTTATTTATGCATATAAGAACTGGGGTGTAGGCCAGAGGTGCGGGGGGGGTGAGAGGATTCACCAGAGACAGAGTGGGGAGCAGAACAGGTGGAGCTACTGAAATACACTGCTGAGGGGAGCAGCAGGTGAGTCAGGAGAGGTCTGCTGCACCATAGGTAGGTCAGCTCCCTGGCTGGGGATTGAACTCATATTGCAGTGGCTGGTGATTGCTTTATAGCATTGAGATTTTAACCCCCGTGCCATCAGGGTGGCCTCTTTATCTATCTTTTGCTTTTAACATTTCTTACAAGGCAAATCTACTGACAACAAATTTCCTTAGTTTTTGTTTGTCTGGGAAAGTATTTCTCTTTAATTTTTGAAATATAATTTCTTAGAGTGCAGTAGTCTAGGTCGGTGTTTTTTTGCCTTACCACTAAATATTTTAATCAGCTCCCTTTTTTGCCTGGTTTCTAAAAAGAAGTTATATGTAATTCTTTATTTGCTCCTCTATAGGTAATGTGTTTTTTCCCCTTTGGCTTCTTTCAAGATTTTTTTTTTAATCTTTAATTTCCTATAGTTTGAAAGAAATAACCTCAGGTGTGGGGTTTTGGACATCGGTGGCCTTGATGTTCTCTGAGCTTCCTGGATCTATGGTTTGGTGTCTGATATTAATTTTGGGGGAAATTCTGAGTCATTAATATTTCAATATTTTCCTCCCTCTCCTCCCTTGCTTGCCTCAGTCCCTCCCTCTTCTGCTTCCTCCCTGCCTCCCATTACATACATTGCATCTTGTGTAGTTGTCTCACAGCCCTTGCATATTCTCCCGTGCTTTCCCCCAGTCTTTGTTTACTTTACTTTTCAGTTTTGGACCTTTCTGCTAGTAGATCCTCAAGCTCTGCAACTGGTGGCTGAGGCCAAAGATGGTTAGAGGTGGCACCCCTGGGAGCTATTCCCTTCACATGTCCAGGGCAGGTTTGCTCCCAAAGGTCATTGTGCACAGTGTCACAACCTGTTGTTTACTCACTTATATCTTAAAACTTGCCCTGGACCAGTTGAGGATCGAGGTATTCAATATTGTCACAAGTCCCTGTAGGTTTGGGTAGCTCCTATGTAGGTCAGATGGCTAAACAGGAAGTGGCTGCTCATAAGGACTGAGGCAGTGTGGGAGAGTCAGACTGTAAATACAATATACATGTTAATGTGTAGTATAGTGTGCTTTTGGAGAATAAATCAGGGTGTGTGTGTGTGTTGGGGAGATTGCACTTTGGGCAGGGGCATACCTTGGAACAAACCTGAAGAAGGGAAGTGATTGAGCCTCATGGAAGTCTGGAGTAGAGTATTCCAGGAGGTCAATGTGAAAGGAAAGGAAATAAAAGAAACAGAAGCATGATATGAAAGGTGTCACCCTGGTGTGCTTTAATACGTAGTCTGACCAATAAGTAGTGATTAATCCCTCCTGGAACCTCATCCTTCTCCTTAGAAGGTCTTGGTGTGAAGCGCAGTTGTGGGGAGGGTGGATTCTGGGTGCCTCCTTACTGTGTTACCACCCAGAACTCAGATTCCAGAACACATCTGGGATCAGAAGTTTGGGGCCCAGAGAAACTATGCTTAGGTTGACAAGCTCTCCCAAATGGGCCAAGCACCCCTTACTACTGAAGGTTATCTGTGCATGCCTCTTCTCTACCCTGCTGAGACTGACAAGCACTCTCTCCAGCTGTCACAGGAAATATACAAATGATAGCAGTATGTTCTTCATAGAGTTTTGTGAGGATGAAGTGATAGAATGCCCCCAGAGTGCATTTCATAGTGCTTGGAACAAACAATATAAGTACTCTGTAAAAGGTGTGCATTCTTTTTCTTTTTTTAAGATTTATTTATGCATACAAGAGCTGGGGTACAGACCGGAGGTGTGGGGGGTGAGAGGATTCACCAGAGACAGAGTGGGGAACAGAACAGGTGGATCTACTGAAATACACTACTGAAGGGAGCAGCAGGCAAGACAGGAGCGGTCTGCTGTGCCATGTGGGTTGCTCCCTGGCTGGGGACGAACTCATGCTGCAGTGGCTGTGGATAGCTTCATTGGGCTGAGACTTAACCACCTTCATAAGGCTGTGCCACCAGGGAGGCCCAAAAGGTGTGTATTCTTATCTTGATGGTGGGAGGCTAAGGGCCCAGGCTGAGGTCTAATTTTCAGTGTCCTCATTTGGTGGGAGGCCTCAGGAGAGGCCAATTTTGTTTCTTCATCATGATGAAGGACAGTACTCACCTGGTATAACTGTTTGTAGGTTAAGTGAGATGACACCTGCAAGCAAAAGAACCTAGCCCAGAGTGAAAGTATTTTGGAGGAATTTTGTTACTATTTGTGGGGAAGGACCTATGTCTATTCATTATTGTATCCCCAGCTGACCTGGAGCTAGAACTGAGTCAGGAACAAAAGCAATGCTCAAGCAAGTTTTTCTGAGCTAACTTATGTTCCACAGAAACCAACCCAAAAGCCACATCCTTGCCCAAAAGAGCAACTGCTCTTTTGTCTGCCTAAACACTCTTCCCCACATTTGAGGCTGGCCCAGCCACTTCAAGCATTGCACCTCCTGTTTGTCAGCCTCATGGTTCCTGTGGAAACTGCCATCTCCTCTCTTAAGCTAGCTGCCTGTTCACAGCTGGTTAGTCCAGCTGGGTCCTTGACTCAAATTGACAGCTGGGGGCCCTGCTCTCAATTATTTTCCTTCTCATTTCAACTTCACTAATTACATTCTTTAAATCACATTTATAATCCATCAAAGTAATATGTACGTGACTTAAAAAGACAAATTTGTACTTTTAACTGCAAACAATAGTAACCTGGTCTATTCCAAATTCCTATTTCCAAATGGTAGCCACTCTCAACTCTTTGAGATATGGCCTGTTCATTGTCTTCCTGCATCTAAAGAATAAATTTTCATTGCAAGTTCTTGGTTTTGCAGGTTTGGATGTTACCCACTGTTCCTGCTGAGAAAGATGAAGGTCTAGCTGTCTTGCATGGCTTTCTTTGCACAAACTCACACCCTATTTCTCATCATGCTCATGAGAATAGTTTTGATGTAGTTTTGTCACTGAATTTAGCTTGTCTTTTTTTTTTTTTTAAAGATTTATGTATTTATTTATACAAGATCCGGGGTACAGACCAGATGCGCAGGAGGGTGAGAGGATTCACCAAAGACAGAGTGGGGAACAGAACAGGCAGAATGACGAAATACACTGCTGAAGGGAGCAGTGGGCGAGACAGGAGAGGTCAGCTGTGTCATGTGGGATACTTGCTGGCTGGCTGGATCGAACCTATACTGCAGAGGTGGCACAGCTTCACAGCGCTGCGCTCAACTGCCTGCGCCACCAGGGTAGGCCCGAATTTAGCTTGTCTTTATTTGACTATTTCTGTTACTTTATATACCACATATTAGTGATACAACCCAGTATTTAAAGTAGATTTTCAATTGGCAGTACGTACCTAAACTTTTACTTTTCATTCAATTAGAAAGTCTTTAACTTCTCAATTTTTATTTTTTATATATTTTTACATCATTTTAAAACAATGCTTCTTAAACAATGTTTGCTTTTACCACCTCCCCCAGTGTAGTCCCCACAGAATTTCTTTCACAATGCACCCGTGCACCATCACCACAGTCCTCTGTGTGCCTCCCTCCCTCCCTCTGATCCCTCTCCCTTCCCCTCCCCTGCAGAATGTGTCTGGTTTATAATTGTCTGTTTGTTTTTGTTTTGTTGTGTTGTATTTTGTATTGTTATTATTTTTCTCCCTGATGTCTTATTTGTTTTCCCTATATTTCTACTATAAGTGAAACCATCCAATATTTTTCTTTTTCCTTCTGACTTATTTCACTGAGCATAATTCCTTCTAGCTCCATTCATGTTGCTGAGAATGGCATGAGTTTATCTTTTTTATTGCTGAATAGTATTCCATTGTGTATGTATACCACATCTTCTTGATCCAGTCATCTATTTTTGGGCATTTGGATTGTTTCCAGGTTTTACCTATTATAAATAGTGCTGCAATAAATATAGGGGTACAAATATTCTTTTGAATCAATGTTTTTGTGTCCTTTGGGTAGGTGCCTAGGAGAGGAATTGCTGGGTCATATGGTAGCTCCATTTTTAGTAGACTGAGGAATCTCCAGATAGCTTTCCATAGTGGTTAGACCAGTTTGTATTCCCACCAGCAATGTAGGAGAGTTCCTTTTTTTATCACATCCTTGCCAACATTTGTCGTTGCTAGTTTTTTGATACATGCCTTTCTTACTGGTGTAAGGTGTATCTCATTGTGGTTTTGATTTGCATTTCCCTGATGATAAAGAATGTTGAACACTTTTTCATAAGCCTTTGGCCATTTGCATTTCCTCTTTGGAGAAATGTCTTTTAAGTTCTTCTATCCATTTCTTGACTGGATTGTTTACTTTGCTTTTGTTGAGTTGTGTGAGTTCTTTGTATATCTTTGTGATCAGTCCCTTATCAGTTGTATGAAGTGCAAAAAATTTCTCCCAATCAATAGGGTGTCTCTTTGTTTTAGTTAAGCTCTCTTTTGCTCTCAAAATGTTAGAAAACATTTTTGAGAGAGGGAAAAGTAGAATGCATGTAGCATGGCCAAGAGGAATGAGACAACTTTTCCAGTTGGGGATGACAAGTATCTGGGCACTGCTGCAAGTGATGCCTAGTAACTGGAAGTATGTAGGCCCTGTCTCTTCGTGTGAGTGAGGGAATGAACAAGAGAGGTGATCAGGGATCTGATGTGATGGTTAGAGGGCAGACAGAGCCTCTTCTGCATTTTCACAGGCCCTGTGGCTACATGGCAGTGGATGCAGGCAGAGGCTAGCTTATGGGATAGAAGATGTTGCTGTCCATATTAGCAGAGAAAAAGAGGAGCAGAGATAATAGAACAAAAGTGTCTATAGGATGTGAGTGTTAATACATCTTATAGGTGTGTATCATATAATAAATCTTTCTCCCTCTCTCTCACTATCTAATCTATCATCCTCATCATCACTACCACCACCACCACCTATGATGATAGACAGACAGAAATTTGTTTTCAGAAATTGGCTCATGTGATTGTGGAGGTTATGTACAAACTCTGCAAGCTAGGATAGCTTGGCAGGCTGGAGGCCCAGGAAGGAATTGATGTCGTTCAAGTCTGAAATCAGAATTCCTCCTTGTTCAATCTTTTCTCTTAGGCCCTTCAACTGATTGATAAGGCCCACTCACACTTTGGAGGATAATCTACTTTATTCAACATCAACTGTGTAAAAAGTAATATATATCTATATCTTTTACTTCCTTTGTTTTAAGCCTCCAAAAACGTTCTTATCATTGATGTCATGAAAAATACCACTGTCTTCTTCTATGTATTTTCTTCTATGTATTTTATTGTGGGATATTTATTAAATTATCTTTAATTCACTTTCAATTTACTTTTTGTGCATAGAGTTAGAGAGTGATCCAACTTCATTCTCTTACATGTGGCCATCTCATTTCCCCAGCGCCATTTGTTAGAGATACTCCCGTTGTAAGGTTGTGACTCTTTTCATGAATTAAGTATTGATTCATATGCTGGGCTTGGATTCTTTTCCATTGATCAATGTGTCCATTTGTATGCCAGTACCACATTGTTCTTAGTATTGTTTATTAATAGTATAGTTTATAGTCAGATTACATGATGCCTCTGTTTCTATCCTTTTTTCTTCAGGATTATTTTTGCTATTTGAGGTATATTACAGTATTATATAATTTTCAATATTTTTGTTTAATTTCTTTGAAGAATCTTGTTGGTAATTTGATAGGGATTACATTAAATTTATATGTCACTTTTGGTATAATAGTCATTTGTGTTCCAAAATATATTTTATTCTTGAAAACATTTCCATGTGCACTTGAAAAAATGTGTATGCAGTGGCTGTGGCTGGAATGTTCTGTAGCTCTGTTAAGTCTATTTGGTCTAGCTCCTAATTTAGGTTATTCTTATTTATCCTCTGTCTTGTTGATCTGTCCATAGTTGTAAGTATAATATTAAAATCCTCTGGTATTATTGTGTTTTCAATATATCTCTTTACTTCTGTTAGTAACTGTCCTGGGTATCTTGGTGTTCCATCCTCGCAGTGCTCATATTTATGAATGTTGTTTCTTCTTGTATTAGGCCCTTAATCATAATATAGTGTCCATTTGTCTTATTACCTTTTTAAAATTGGATGTAAGTATAGCCATTTAGCTGGATATAAGTATAGCCATTCCTGACTTAAAATTCTTTTTTATTGAGATAATATTCTTTACAACATTGTATATGATTTAGAGGTATAGGATCACCCACATTAGGTGTATGTTACACTCTTTACACTCCATACAACAAGCAAGACACCCGCAGTCATATACCACACTTGTGGCCCCTCCACAATTGCTCTTCATTTCTCCCTCCACCTCTGGTAGCCTCGATTCTGCAGTCAGATTTCTAGGGTTTATAACTGGTTTGTTTTTATCTGATCCTTTGTTTTGTTTACCTATAATTCATATATAAGCAAAACCATCTAGTATTTGTCTTTCTCCTTCTGACTTATTTTGCTTAGTATTATCCCCTAAAATTCCATCCATGTTCTTACAAAATGACAAGAATTCTCTTGTGAGATAATATTTCACTGTGGCTTGATTTGCTTTTCCCTAGTGATGATAGTGACGATGAATATTTTTTTCATGAGCCTGCTGGCCATCTATATGTCTTCTTTGGAAAAAGAAGTTCTTCTGTCCATTTTTCGATTAGGTTACTTGTTTTCCTTTTGTTGAGTTGGGTTGGTTCACTATATTTCTTGGATATCAGTCCCTTGTCTGATGTATGATGTGCAAATATTTTCCCCCATTCAGTAGGGCTTTTTCTTGTTTTAATGATAGTTTCTTTCACTGTGCAGAAAATTTCAAGGTGATGTAATCCCAACTATCTATAACCTCTTTTGTTTTTCTGTGGTTAATCCATAGACATCACTAAACTCTTTGTTGTGGAGTGTTTTGCCTATGTCTTCTTTTATTTATTTTATGGTTTCTTGTCTTATATACAAGACTTTGATCCATTTTGAGTTAAGTTTTGTGTACAATGTAAGATAGTGGTGTAATTTCATTCTTTTCTATTTGTTGTCCAGTTTCCCACACATAATTTGTTGAAGAGACTTTCTTTTCCCAAATGTATTCTCAAGACTCTTTTTTTGTAGACTAGCTTTCCACATAAGTGTGAATTTTGGACTCTCAATTCTATTTTATTGATTTGTGTGTCTGCTTCTATTCCTTAACATAACCTTCAGATTATTATAACTCCATAATAGATTTTAAATTCTATGAGAGTGATACCATTATTCTTCCTCTTTTTTTAATCAGGATTATGTTGGCTATTTAGAATCCTTTGTGGTTCTATATGAATTTTAGTAATATATGTTCTGTTTTGTTGGAGAAAAGCATTGAAACTTTGATAGAGAACGCTTTGACTCGGTATATTGCTTCATGTAACATGAACATTTTAATAATGCTAATTATTCCAAACCATAAGCAAGTAATATCTTTTCATTTTATTGCATCTTCTATTGTAGCAATGTTTCAGTTTTCATTGTAAATTTCCTTCACTTTGTTAAGTTTACTCCGAGGTATTTATTTATTCTTGTTGCAATTTTAAGTGGGATTGTTTTCTTCATTTCTTCCTCTTCAAGTCAATTGTTTGCATACAGAAACACAATTGATTTTTGTAAATTGACTTTGAAGCTGCACTTTATTGTACTGATTTATTGTTTCAATTACATTTTAGTAGAATCCTTAGAGTTTTCTATGTATATTATTAGTCATCTACAAATAATGATAGTCATGCGATTTCATTTCCTTTTTGGGTTCGTTTTATATCTTTCTTTTGCAAGGACTTCCAATATTATGTTGAATAGTAGTGGTGAATGTGGATATCCTTTTCTTGTACCAGATCTTAGTGGGAAAATCTTTCATTAATCATTGGGAATGATACTAGCTATAGGTTTGTCATGTATGACCTTTATTATGTTGAGGTATGTTCCATATATACCCATTTTTTAGTTTTTAAAAAATTCATAAGTAGATGTTGAATCTTAACAACATTAACTTTCCTTGTGTTGATGTAGTGAATTAATGAACTGATTTTCAAATATTGATCTATCCTTTCATCCCTGGAATAAATCCCACTTGGACATGGTGTTGATCTATTGAATGCCTTGGTGAGTTAGGTTTGCTAAGATTTTGTTGTGTATTTTTGAATCTATGTCAAAGAATTGGCCTGTATTTTTCTTCTTTTTTTGTGGTTTTTTTTTTTTTTTTTTTTTGGTTTTGGTATAAGGGTAGTTCTGACTTCATAAATGTGTTTGGAAGTATTCCCTCTTTCTAAGTTTTGTGAAAGGGTTTGAGAAGGGTAGTTATTAATTTGTGTTTGAGGGTTTGGTAGAAATTATTGGTGAAACTCTCTGGTCCTTCACTTTTGTGTTATGTTTGGCTTGTACAGGTTTTTAAATTTCTTCTTGATTCAATCTTGGATGGATGATTGTATATTTGTAAAAATTTGCCCATCTCTTCTAGGTTATCAACTTACTGGCATAAAAATGTTTATAGTAATTTCTTATGATCCTCTGTATTTCTGAGATGTCTGTTAAAATTTCTCTTTTTTTCTTCTGATTATATTTATTTGAGTTTTCTCTCTTTTTCTTTGAGAGACTTGATAGAGGCTTTATTTTTCCAAAGACTTAGGTTTTGGTCTCATTAATATTCATGGTTGTCTTTTTGAATTCTATTAATTTCTGCTCTAATTTTTATTATTTCCATCCTTTGACTTGCCTTTGGATTTGCTTCTTCATCTTTTCTAGCTCCTTAAATTGAGAGATAAGATTATTATTATTATTTAAAATTTTTTTTAAAGATTTATTTATTTACACAAGAGCTGAGGTACAGGCCAGAGGTGTGGGAGGGTGAGAGAATTCACCAGACAGAGCCAGGTGCAGAACAGGCAGAAGGACCAAAATACAACACTGAGAGGAGCAGCAGGTGAGTAAGGAGAGGTCTGCCGTGCCATGTGAGCATCCCCCTGGGTGGCCAGGAATCGAACCCATGCGGCAGAGCTGCGGACAGCTTCACAGTGCTGCACTCAACCCACTGCACTACCAGGGAGGCCCGAGATAAGATTATTAATTTGAGCTCTTTCTTACTTCTTGATGTGGTCCTGTATTGCTATATACATTCCATTTTAGTACCATTTTTGCTTTGTCTCATAGCTTCTGTGTAGGTTGTGTTCTCAGGTCATTTGTCTTGATGTATTTTTATTTATTTATTTATATTTCTTTTTCTTTTTAAAAAATTTTATTTTATATATTTTTTACATCATTTTTCATTTTTGCACAATGTATGCATTTTCATCTTGGTTATAGTCCCCATACAATTCCCACCACCCTTGTTTTGATCTTACTCCCTTCTCTCCCCCCCACACCCCATAGTGTGTCTCTGGTTTATAGTTGCTTGTCGATTTTGATTTTTACTTTAACATAATTAGTCTTTTTCCTGGCCCCTTATTTAGCTTTTCTAAATTTCTGCTATGAGTGAGACCGTCCAGTATTTTTCTTTTTCTTTCTGGCTTATTTTGCTGAGCATGATCTCTTCTAGCTCCATCCATGTTGCTGCAAATGGCATGAGTTTATCTTTTTTGATTGCTGAGTTATAGTCCATTGTGTATATGTACCACATCTTCTTGATCAAGTCATCTATTTTTGGGCATTTGGGTTGTTTTCATAGTTTAGCTATTGGAAATAGTGTTGCTATAAACATAGGGGTGTAGGTGCCCTTTTGAATTAATATTTCTGTGTCCTTTGGGTAAATACCAAGGAGTGGAATTGCTGGATCATATGGAAGCTCCATCTTCAGCAGACTGAGGAATCTCCACACAGCTTTCCATAGTGGTTGGACCAGTTTGCACTCCCACCAGCATCGCAGGAGAGTTCCTTTTCTCCACATTCTCACCAACATTTGTTGTTGCTAGTTTTTTTAAATATGTGCCATTCCCACTGGTGTAAGATGGTATCTAATTGTAGTTTTGATTTGCATTTCCCTGATTGCAAGTGATGTTGAACATTTTTTCATGTGCCTGTTGGCCATTTGCATTTCCTTTTTGGAGGAGTTCCTTTTTAGCTCTTCTGCCCATTTTTTGACGGCACTGTTTACTTTGTTTTTGTTGAGTCTCCTCAGCTCTTTGTAGATTTTTGTGATCAGTCCTTTATCATTAATGTTGTGTGCAAAAATTTTCTCCCAATCGGTTGGATGTCTCTTGGTTTTAGTTACTGTCTCTTTTGCTGTATAGAAGCTCTTTAATTTGACGTAGTCCCAGCTGTTTATCTTTGTCTTCACTACCACTGCTTTGGGTGATGTGTCTTTAAAGATGTTACTGAGGTGTATGTCATGTAGTGTTTCACCTATATTTCCTTCTATATATTTTATGGTTTCAGGTCTCATGTCTAGTTCTTTAATCCATTTTGAGTTGGTTTTTGTGCTTGGTGTGAGGTAGTAGTCAAGCTTCATTCTTTTGCATGTTGCAGCCCAATTTGCCCAGCACCATTTATTGAACAAACATTCTTTGCTCTGAGCATATTCTTTGCTCCTTTGTCAAAGATTAGTTGACTGTAAATCTGTGGGTTTATTTCTGAATTTTTCTATTTGGTTCCATTGGTCCATGTGTCTGTGCTTGTTCCAATACCATGCAATCTTGATGATTATGGCTTTGTAGTATAGTTTGAAGTCTGGGCGTGTGATACCTCCATTCTCTTCTTTTTTTTTTTTTCAGGAGAGCCTTGCCCATTTGGAGTTTTCGGTGGCCCCATATGAATTTCATCAATATTTGTTCTATTTCTTTGAAGAATGTCATTGAAATTTTTATTGGAATATCATTGAATCTGTAAATTGCTTTTTGTAGGATGGCCATTTTGATCATGTTAATTCTTCCAATCCATGAGGAGGGGATGTCTTTCCATTTCTTTGTGTCTTCTATTTCTTTTAACAGTGTTTTATAGTTTTCTTTGTATAGGTCCCTTACCTCTTTTGTAAGGTTTATTCCCATGTATTTGATTTTTTTTGTTTCAATAATAAAAGGGATGGTTTTCTTTATTTCTTCTTCTACAGATTGATTGTGTGTAGGAAAGCTACTGATTTTTTGTGTCAGTTTTGTATCCTGCTACTTTACTAAACTGATTGATTAGTTTTATTAGTTTTTCTGTGGAGTTTTTGGAGTTCTTCATGTATATTACCATATTATCTGCGAGTAGTGATAGTTTGACATCTTTCTTCCCTATTTGGATTTCTTGTATGTCTTTCTCTTGTCTTATTGCTCTGGCTGGGATGTCCAGTAATATATTGAAAAGCAGTGGTGAGAGTGGATATCCTTGTCTTGGTCCAGATCTTAAGGGAAATGCTTTCAACTTTTCACCATTGAGAATGATTTTGGCTATGGCCTTGTCATATATGGCCTTTATGATGTTGAGGTATATTCCTTGTATCCCAAGAATTTCAAGGGCCTTAATCATAAATGGGTATTGTACTTTGTCAAAAGCTTTCTCAGCATCTATTGATATTATCATATGTTTTTTATATTTCTTTTTGTTGATGTGTTGGATAACATTGATTTTCAGATGTTGAACCATCCTTGTGTCCCTGGAATAAATCCTACTTGGTCGTGGTGAATTATCTTATGGATACATTGTTGGATTCTGTTGCCTAAAATTTTATTGAGGATTTTTGTATCCATATTCATTAGAGAGATTGGCTTGTTGTTTTCTTTTTTTTTGTGTTGTCCTTGTTCGGTTTTCCTATTAGTGTAATGTTGGCTTCATAGAACGTGTTCGGTATTATCCCTTCTCAATTTTTTGAGAGTTTGTGAAGGATAGGCACTAGTTCATTTTGGAATGTTTGGTAGAATTCATTTGTAAATCCATCAGGTCCTGGGCTTTTGTTTTTGGGGAGGGTTTTGATTACCATTTCAATTTCACTGCTTGTAATTGATCTGTTTATGTGTTCTATTTCTTCTTTATCTAGCTTTGGGTGTAGGAATTTGCAGAGTTGTAGGAATTTGTCCATCCCTTCTAGATTGTTGTACTTGTTTGCATATAACTGTTCATAGTAGTTTCTGATTATTCTTTTGATTTCTGCTGTGTCTGTTGTGATTTCTCCTCTTTCATTTGTGATCCTATTTATTTGTGCTTTCTCCTGTTTTTTCCTTTGTGAGTCTGGCTAGTTTGTCTATTTTATTTATTATTTTGAAGATCTAACTTTTGGCTTCATTGATCTTTTGGATTGTTTTTTTAGTTTTTATTTCATTTATTTCTGCTTTGATTTTTATTATTTCTTTCTTCTACTGGTTTTAGGGTTTTTTGTTGTTCTTTTTCTAGTTCTTTGAGCTTTGAGATTAGGTTGTCTGAGTTCTTTCTTGTTTCTTGATGTGCCTGTATTGCTATATATTTTCCTCTTATTACCGCTCTTGCTGCATCCCATACATTTAGGAAATTGGTGTCCTCCTTGTCATTTAACTCAAAGTATTTTTTAATTTCTTCTTTGATCTCCTGTTAGTCCAGTGGTCTTCCAGTAGTGTAGATTTCAATCTCCATGAGGTAGGAGAGTTCTTTGCCTTCTTTTTATGGTTTATTTCTAGTTTGATGCCTTCATGGTCAGAGAAGATTGTTGGTATGATTTAAATCTTGGTGTATCTGTTGATGTTTGTCTTGTGTCCCAGTATGTGATTGATCCTGGTCCATGTGTGCTTGAGAAAAATGTACACACACTCAGATTTTTTTGGGTGTACTGTTCTATAGATGTCTTTCAAGCCCAAGAGGTCTAGATCCTTATTTAGAGCTTTAGTGTCCTTACTTATTTTTTGTCTTGTTGATCTATCCATTGTTGATAGTGGTGTGTTGAAGTCCTCCACTACATATGTAGTTTTTTGATGTCTGTTTTCAGAGATGATAATAGTTGTCTGATATATTTTGGTGCTCCTTCATTTGGTGAGTATATGTTGATGAGTATTATATCTTCCTGATGTGTTGTTCCCTTGATCATAATGTAGTGTCTGTCTATGTCTCTTTACTTTTTTTAATTTGAAGTCTATTTCATCTGATACAAGTATAGTTATTCCTGCCTTCTTTTTGGTCCATTTCTTTGTAGGATTGTTTTCCAGTCTTTTACTTTCAGTCTGTGTTTATCTTTTGTGGTTAAATGTGTTTCCTGGAGACAGCAGAAGGATGGATTTTGTTTTTTCAATCCGGGGTGCTATTCTGTGTCTTTTTATTGATGAGTTTAATCCTTTTACATTTAGAGTTAATATTGATATGCTGGCATCTGTGTTTGCCATTTTGTTTGTCTTTTTGTGATTTTATTCCTCACTTTATTCTGTTCTTCTTCATCATTCCCCTGTGGGTTTTGATTTTAGGACTTCAGTAGAATTTTTTGGAGTGTGGGTTTAATTGTAATGAATTTCTGGAATTTGTTTGTTTGAGAAAGTCCATATTTTTTCTTCATTGAGAAAAGAAGGCTTTGCAGGGTAAAATATTCTTGGTTGGCATTTGCTGTCTTGCAGTTGTTGAATATTGCAGTTTGTTGAAATCTCTTCTTGCCCATAGTGTTTCTTTGGAGAAGTCTGAGATTAACCTGATTGATTTTCCCTTATACATTATCTGTTTCTTGCCAGTTCCATTATTTTTTCTTTGTCTTGGACTCTTGCAAGCTTTACTATTATGTGTCTTGATGCAGTTTTCTTTTCATTGTGGTAATTGGGTGTTCTTCTTGCTTCTTGTATGTTTATATATACGTCTCCTTTTTCATACTTGGGATGTTTTCTTCAATTATCTCCTTGAGTAATTTCTCAGCTCCTTTGTCTCTCTCCTCACATTCTGGAATGCCTATAACTCTTATATTTCCTCTCTTCATGGAGTCTTATAATTGTCTAAGGGCAGTTTCATTCTTATTTCTTTGCAATTCTCTCTCTTTTTCTCTTGGTTCTTTCTATTTCTGTATCTTCCATTTCCTCAGTTTTGTTTTCAATGCTTTTCCAGGAACTCTTTGTCTCTTCCAGTAATCGTTTAGTTTCCTCCTTTTCTTTTATTTCCTTATTAAGGTCTCATTTTCATTCTTTAGTTCATTGATTATTTGTCTCATCTCGTTATACTTTTTAATCATGATGATTATTAATTTTCTATCTGACAGGCAGAGAAGTTCTTCCATGTCATTGTTGAGCTCTGGTGACTGATTTTCTCTTTGTGGTGTGTCCTCCTGCAGGCTTGCTTGGTTATCTGTATTTCCCTTCTCCTTGCTGCTTGCGTTTTAATTTGTTCTATGCGTTGGGACGTTGTGCTACTGGTGTTGGCGGGCATCACTTTGGATTGCTCCTTCAGGGGTGTCGAAACTGTTTACCAGACTGAGATCCACACCGGTAGGCCAAAACTCCACCAGGGTGTTGATGCTGTGGCTTTTTTGCTGGGCACTATCTCTTACAGTTCCCTCCCTCTGTATTTACTCAGTTCCAGAGGGGAGTCAGTTAGCTGATGATTTTGCTCTGGTCACTATGTGGCACTAGAGACCTGTACTTGCTGACCTGTGCTTTCCCCCTGTAGTTCTCTGAGAAACGGAGGGAAGGAGGGGCACACCTCTACACAGGGGCTCACACTGGGTGCTGTGTCTGCCCCATGTTCACCCTGTGCTCTGCCCATGACTCTGTGGATTGTGTGCCCTGAATTCTGTGCTGTAGTTCTCAATCTCAGGGTCTCAGATCCAAAATGATGGCTGTCACCCTGTGCAGCGCCCACTATTATGGCGTGTCCCATGCCCTCAATCCTGTGCCTAGCTCTCTGTTCCATAATGGGGTCTTGCTCCATGCCTTGTTTCTCTTCTTATCCCCCTTTGTATGGCCCATTCCTGCCCACACCCCACAAGCACCTGGTTTTTGATGACTCAATGAGGGTCATTCACCTCAGAGCCTGAGGGTGGTTTTGGAAACCCTGGCTTCCAACTGTTGGAAAGTTGGCCATTTTGTTCTGATCACTAGGTGGCACCAGAGATCTTTCCTAGTATCCTTCCAGAGTTGTGCTTTTCCCTGTGGGTTTCTGGGGAATTGAGTTGGAGTGGTGTGGAATGGCTCAATGGCATGGGGTGCTGTGTCTGCCCTGTGCTGTGCGTTGTTGGGATCCCACACCCAGAATTTCGTGCCCCAGGTCTCAGATCTGGGACGTGTGTGGTAGCCCAGTTCAGTGTCTGCAGAAATGGCACCTTTTGTACCCCGCCCCCTTGCCTGAGTGCCTGTTTTTTTTTTTAGATTTATTTATTCATGCATACAAGAACTGGGGTACAGGCCAGAAATACTGCTGAGGGGAGCAGTGGGCAAGACAGGAGAGGTCTGCCATGCCATGTGGAATTCTTGCCATCAGGCCGGGATCAAACCCATGCTACATAGGCTGCAGACAGCTTCACAATGCTATGCCAATAGGGGAGGCCCCTTGAGCGCCTGGTTTTTGATTACTCAGTGAGGGTCATTCACCTCAGCGACAGTTCCTACGTATCTCCCCACGAACCTAGGTCTTGGGCACGGGGATCTGGGCAGCCACGATACACGTGTGCTTTCCGAGTGCACATGTACTTTTCCGCACAAGCTTAGTGGCTGGCCTTGGGTCTCTCTGTGGAGTCCTTATCTTCCTGAAATGGCACCCAGATCTGTTTGCTCACCTCAGTGGCAATTCCCGCACGGTTCTCCACAGTTCTTGTTTGTGGGGTGTGGTTCCTACAAATAGTTCCTTTCCACTCACAGTCCCGCTTGATCTGTAGTTTGTTCTCATAGTTGTTTTTTTCTTTCTGTTGGTCGGAGTGTACGGGCTTTGTGGGTGGTGGAGGGTAGCAGGGGTCTGAGTTTTCCTCTCTTTTTGTCCTCTTTTATGGCAACTTTCCTTTTCCAGCAGTTTCCCAGAGTCACCCATTTATCTTCTGTGTCCTGGTTTTCATAGGGACCTGCCGCTTTTTATCCCTATTAACTTTTTTTTAATGGAAGGACTTACTTGCAACATTTCCCTGCAACAAGTTGATCTCCTCTTCTCCTCAAAGAGCTTCTTAATTCTTTTTCTTTTGTATCTCTCTTTTTCTATCTTGGTTCTTTTCATATTTGCATCGTCAAAATTACTGATTCATTCTTTCAGTAAAATATTTTATTTTCATTACTTTTTCCAGATTTTTTTGCCTCCTCCATTGACTTTTTTGTATCTTGCAGTTCCATTATTTTCTTACTTAAAGTTCAACTTGTTCTTCTGTTCTTCAATTGTGTTCTCATAACTTCCTTTTCTTTTTCTCAGTTTTCTTGTCTGTCTCTCATCTGTTTCCTTTGTATTGTTCTAATTCTTTGATTTTCTTTTTTAAAAGGATTTATTTATTTATGCATACAAGAACTGGGGTGTAAGCCAGAGGTGCAGGGAGTGAGAGGATTCACCAGAGACAGAGTGGGGAACAGAACAGGCAGATTGACCGAAGTACACTGCTGAGGAGAACAGAGGGTGAGTCAAGAGAGGTCTGCTGTGCCATGTGGGTTTCTCCCCAGCCAGCAGGGGATTGAACTCTTGTGCTGCAGTCACTGGTGATAGTTTGATAGTGCTGTCTTTAACCCCTGCTCCACCAGGGAGGCCCTTCTTTGATTTTCTTGAGTATGGCAGTTTTGAATTTTTATCTGATATCAAGAAAAGCTCTTTTTTTTTAAGATTTATTTATTTGTTTATACAAGCACTGGGTACAGTCAGAAGTGCGGGAGAGTGAGAGAATTCACCAGAGCTAGAGTGGAGAGCAGAACAGGCAGAGTGATGAAGTACACTGCTGAGGGGAGCAGCGGGCGGCAGGAGAGGTCTGCGCGCCATGTGGGACCCTCACCTGGTTGCCGGGGATCGAACTGGCACTGTAGAGGCTGTGGGTGACTTTGCAACCCAGCACTCAACTGCTGCGCCACCGGGGAGGCCCAAGTAAAGCTCTTTTATGTCTATGTTATTGGGTTCTGTTGATTAGTTTTCTTTCAGTGGTGTATTATTTCTCTGAGGACTTGTTTGGCCATTTGTATTTTTCTTTCTCCCCATTGTTTGCTTTCAGGGTTGCTTCACTGTAGGTAGGGCTTTTATTGGATGTGGGTCTTCCTTTCCTACTGTTGTGGGCATTTACCGGGTGGTGGGTACAGTAGCTAGAGTGTGGGAGGTCTTGTCTGGGATAGGTAGGACAAATTTCCCCACTTGGCTATCTGGGTGAGCAGTTGGCACTGTCTCACAGGAGGTCAGCAGGCTTCTGGCCACTCTAGCTTACTCCCTGACATGGTCTCACTGGTCTGTGTGGGCACCAGTGGGATTTCACAGAAAGTTGCAAAGCCTCTATGGGTCCTGGTGGGTGCTGGTGGGGTCTGTTTTCAGATTTGATGAAAATTGCTTTTTATATTTTGATGTTCTTTCACTGGGTGAGTACATATTGATGAGTCTTATGTCTTCCTGGTATATTGTTCCCATAATTACTGTATGCATCCTGTCTCTCTTTTTTTCTTTCTTTCTTTCTTTCTTTCTTTCTTTCTTTCTTTCTTTCTTTCTTTCTTTCTTTCTTTCTTTCTTTCTTTCTTTCTTTCTTTCTTTCTTTCTTTCTTTCTTTCTTTCCTTCCTTCCTTCCTTCCTTCCTTCCTTCCTTCCTTCCTTCCTTCCTTCCTTCCTTCCTTCCTTCCTTCCTTCCTTCCTTCCTTCCTTCCTTCCTTCCTTCCTTCCTTCCTTCCCTTCTTTCCTTCTTTCCTTCTTTCCTTCTTTCCTTCTTTCCTTCTTTCCTTCTTTCCTTCTTTCCTTCTTTCTTTCTTTCTTTCTTTCTTTCTTTCTTTCTTTCTTTCTTTCTTTCTTTCTTTCTTTCTTTCTTTCTTTCTTTCTTTCTTTCTTTCTGCTAGAGATCTATCTTTATGATGTTAATAATGGCTGTCTCTAAGTTTTCCATTGGCCTGTTGAACTTTTTTTTTTTTTTTCAGAACAAATACAAAGGACAGGGAAAAGGGACACATTTACTTGCTCCTACAGAGGTCATTTCTAAGTGATGTTTTACAAAACTTTTAAAAGTATTGTGATTAACTAGGATATTTCTGCCTACCTGGAGTCATAGCAACAGCAGGTGAAGTTTAATGTCCTGTGCAAGCTGATCACACCTCCTTCTTGTAATGTTTTTTCCTCTTTGCTTCCAAGTATAGTGCAGCAGAAAGGCATTTAATAAAAATCAATTATGACCTTGTGGGAAGCAACTTAGCCTCACTCACTTTTTGACAACTCCTGCTCTTTGGCTGGACCAGTCCCATGTGGGGAGAGATGGGCTCTTACCTTTGGCAAACACATTTCCACCCTTTTGGGTAAATTGATGATGATTATGCCTTAGATAATTTTGTGGTCTTGTTTTCTAATTCAAAACCAATACATACTTAATGAAGGGATATGGACATACAAGATGTAATTGAAGTCCCCTCTTAACCCACATCCTGAAGTAGCCCTTGCAAACCTCTAAGTTTTGTTCAACCCTTGCACAATTGAATTGCAAGAAAGGGACTCATTCTTCATATTGCAGAATATTAGGCAGCTTTCACAACTTGACATTCCTTGATAAACTTGTTTCCTTCTCATATTGTTTCCTGCTACATTATTTCCAATTTCTGCATAATCATTCAGTTGAATGAACACTGAATAATTTATTTAATCATTATTATATTGTTGGCCAGAATCCATGAAAAATTAATCATTTGGAATATTTAATTAAAATAATTAGCCTTATGATTAAAATACTCAAACTCACACTTTTAAATACAAGCACAATTGTACCTGAAAAATACATTTTCAGATTGGACTAAGGAAGTACTGAACAGGCTTTTGATATATTTGATACAGTTTTGATACAAAATAGCCTTCACAACTATTTTTACCAATTCTTACTTTTCAAAGAGTGTATGAGAAGTTTTCTTACCCATTGTGTTAACTGGGGTTTTTCAGGTTTTTATCCTTGTCAATTTAATAGGGTGAAAAAAAATAGTATCTCATTATGTAATTAGTAATACTTTGGGAGGTCAGGCATGGTTAGGGTGATATTCTGAAGTCAGCCATTGAAAAATGTTCTTGTTCTAGGGTATTTCATGCTATGATTGTATCTGGAGGATTTGTAATGAGCTAATAGAAAATATTGATATAGTGTTAGCAACTTCAGGCAGAAGGTAGCTCTTGTGTAAGTGTTCTGTCTTCTGGCTGTCATTAGGGCAAGGCACTCCAACTTCACATTTGGTTAAAAGCAACATTTAGGGTGAGACACTCCAACTTCACATTCGGTCAAAAGCAACATTAATAAGATAAATGCAGTCCAAATAGGCAATTCAGGTGCTATAGTTACCCTGAAGCAATAAGTGAGTGAGGAATTGTTATTAAAACAGGAATACACTCTAATGAATATGGCAGTGCATTAATTCCTCATTAACGTCACTGCAAACAGCTCTGTTCTTGCTGATTTCTAGAAGTTGATATGTGTATTTATCCTATTGTTTTGACTTTGCTATACTGAGAGTAATTTTACAGATCACTAATTTCAATGCTACCATCTCCAAGCAGAATGAAGTTGTTACATTCTTCCAATTAATTAACCAACAAATTCAATTTCACACTACACAGCTTTAGAATAGGTACTATTTACTGAAATTACCATTGCAAATAATGAAGCCGAATGTTTGAAGAACCAACATTTTGTATTGTCAATTAAGTCTGGGCTAAATGTTAATAAATATAACACAGTGTGGCAAACCATCTGTTGGGTTCTTTGGTTTGCCTTATCTAGACAGCTTGCTGGCATGGTTGGCACCTGGCCTGTGGGAGCCGATGGGTAGTAAGCAGTCACTTCTATCAGGTGACCCTATCAATAAATTACTTTAAAAAAAGTCAGCTATGTTATTTGAGACTTACAAAGGTTAACTTATTGAATAATCATAATGTGATGACCACGTCATTGAATAAGCTTCATATATTATCTTGCTGTGGGTTTGTTTTCTGTGCTTCTTTCATGCTTTATCCCTGGATATGCATATATCTTATCTCTGTTCACATAGCACATGAACAGTTTCCCGTGACTGAATCATAATTGCTACTTGTTAATTGCTACCTGGTCTTTAGGTTATCACTCTGGCTTGCTGCTTGATAACTCAGCACATGGGGGATTGGGAGAAGAGGCAGTGATTTGTTTCCTCATTCTCTATTGTTGTCATTTCAATTGATTCCTACTGCTGATGATTATTAACCATGAGGCATGTGGGTTTTTCATAATTTGGTGTAATTTTCTTTGAAAAAATTCCCAGCATTTGGAACACTTTTATGGCATGATGCTTCTCACCACTACATTCTGGTTCAGCTTCTCTTTTTGTCTGTAATGAACTTTCCTATCCATTTCTTTGAATATTAAAGAAATCCAAAATAAAGAGGTTTTGCTTTATTTTGTTCTGGTGTTTTCTAAGTTCTACCCTCCCTATACTAGGTTTTCATTTTGTCTGCTGATCTTTTTATGTAGGCGCTCTTTGTGTGTAAGGTGGGGCACAGTGAAGCTGGGAAGAAATACTAGGTTCATTTTTAGACTGGAGATCGGCTTTAACCACCAGGAATCCTTAACTTTGAAGATGTCAGTTCTCAAAAAGTCTTATTATAAGGGGAGCTCCTGCCTAGCCTGAGTTTTGAAGGTGGAGGGTGACCTGGGATGGATGGCTGCCCTTTGGGAGGGTTTGCAGAAAATACGAGGTCTCCAGTCTTGTGCCTCATGTGCTACCTGCTCCTTCTCCCCTGCTTTCCTGCCTTTTGTGCTGGAGGACAAAAACTTGGGTCTCTCAGGTAACATTTATACTGAGAGTAAGCCCTGTGTTTTGGAAGTGAAAGGATGACAAACCAATGCAAAGGGGCAGAGCAGGGTACAGGGACCATACACTCCCACATGCCCTGTTGGCAGTCATTTCACATGACCTCTCCTGGGTTCTCTGGAGCATCATTCTCATTCTTCTGGGGGTACCTGACTGCCAGCGTCCTGCCCTCTGCTTAGGTCACCTCCTGGCCCTTTGTCTGAGTTAATCTAGCTAGTGAGAAAAGGAACAGATATTTATAACCAGACTACTGGGTAATATCAGGAGAGTTTTTTGGTATGTCCAGAATGAGGAAGGGAGGTTTGAAGTCCGCCTGGTGTGGCACAGATACTGTGAAGGAGGAAGGTTAGAGGCTTATAGATTGAATGGGAGTCTTTGAGGGAAATGTACGCTGTCTGTGTGGAAATACTACTTTTAGACACCTTAGAATAAAGAAAGCTAGTACAGAACCCTGCTGTCCTCCACTTACACACTGCTACGTGGGGATAGAGCGTATCCTTCTTCCAGGGTCCCCATGGACAAGAAAGAAGCCTCTCCTCTCGGCAGGATGACAGCCAAGCCTGAGTTCAGAGAATAATCTTTTCATGGTCATCAGATTGCTGGTGTCAGGGGTGCTAGGATACAAAATTTAGAAGCTGCAGAGGAGGTATAGCAAAGACATGAAAGCATCCTGTTAGGCAAGATAAGAGATTGTCAAGTGGGGGAAGGCGGAATCTGCTGTGGTTTTCTGGGCAAAGATGAGAGAGGCTGGTGGGAGTGTCTTGGGGAACTCGACACTGGCAACGCTTGGAATACTTCCTCCCCTGGGTCTGTGAGGAGTGAGGAGATAGGAGGAGTGGGGGAGCCATTCTCACTTGAGTCAGTGTCACGGCCCACAAGGCTGGAGATGCTCAGGCTTTCTCTGGGTCCTTCAGGAACTTGGTGTGGTAGAGTCCTGAGATGAAGGTCTCATTTGGGGGAAGGCGAAGGGCCCTCCCTCTATTCCAGAAGCATCTGCTACTGGCAACAGGCTTAAGCTCCCAGAGAAACGGACTCTGGTCTCTGACCAGAGAGGGAGAGGGAGAGAGGGCTATCACAAGCATGTTCTATGTACAAATGGGAACAATAATGCCTTCCTGCTGTGAGAATTCAATGAGAACTGTGTCAGCCCTCCGCCTTGATACCCTCTCCAAGCCCCTCCCCCCCTTTTCCTTTGTGTCTGCGGCCTGCTCTGGAATTTACAGTTTGACTTAGCATATTGGATTCCATACCCCCAGCCTTTCTTTCTCCTGCCTCTCTCTCCTCAGGAAACATTGCTGACCAAAAAGCATAGAGATGATATAATAAATTGTCTGGTACCCACATGAACTGAGTTTTGAACACATGCAATTTTATACATGCAATTTTAATTTAATACATGCAATTTTAAGTCTTACCTGATTTAGATTAAAATTATTTTGAATTGTATTACTTTCTATAGATAATACTTGTTTATAACATGTGATTTAGAGGCATTGGTTCACAACTCTGCCGATCTATGTTAGCACACACACCCAACAGCAAAACACCCATGATCCTCTATGTGGGTCCCCACCCCCTTTGTTTCCTATCCCCAAACAACTCCACTTCTGGGAAACTTGCTTCAACAGTCAGATTTCTAGGGCTTGTTTTGGCTTAGCTTTGTCTAGTCCTTTGTTTTGTTTCTCTGTATTCCACAAACAAGTGAAATCATTGGGTACTTGTCTTTCTCCTTCCAACTTATTCTGCTTAGCACAATCCTTTTCAGTTTCATCCTTGTTGTTCAAAATGGCCAGAGTTCAACTTTTTATTTTTTAAATAATGGAATAGTATTTCATTGTGTGTATATACCACATCTTCTCAAACCGTTACAGATACACCTCTGTAAGAGGAGGTGCCATTGTTATAGAGTAGCCCCGCTATTGAACGGGTTCCTGGCTGTGGGTCCTCACCCGCACGCTTAAAAGGGACTTATTAATACTCCACTACAGGCACACACAAAAGGTTAATAAAAGGTTTATTTACAAGGGAAAAATAAATAAGGAAAATGTACAACTCAGGGGGAAAATATGGAAATAGTCTTTAATGTGTCCTACCCGATCCGCCGACCTGGAAACCCAAAGTCACTCTCAGAGCTGGCCGGATGCTGCGAGCTGGCAAAGCATCCTTTTCCCCCTAACACCATGTTCCCCACCTCCACTTGCATGCAATGCAGCCGCTTTGGGCTACAAGGCACAGCGTGACTAAACCACATTTCCTAAGCAGGGGAAGTAAGGGTGGGTCAGGCAGTTGTGCTTGGTATGTGGCTGAACACATGCAAGCCTGGGAATCTATTCTTGCTTCTGTGCCCCTACATGCATCCTGGTACCACTTGTTAGCAGGACTAATGATATTTGACCATGTGTTGGCCAATTAATTTCTCTCTCTCTCCTCCTGTCCTCTCTCCTCTAGATGTCTTTATAAATAAATCTTTTTTATTTCCCCTACATTTCTCTCTGCATGTCTACTTTTGGGTTTATCTTGAATTCCTAAACAAGTGGATGAAGATTCATACCCAGGTCACCCAGCTTCCCATGGGGTTGCCCTGCAGCAAATCCACTTATCTGTCCTTGGGCATGTTTCCATAACTAGGCTATTGTAATTCATGCTATAATCAACACAGAAGTTGACACATAAATTTTGAATTAATGCTATTTTTTTGCATTTTTTTGGTAGATATATATGTGGAATAACTGGATCATAGATCTATTTTTAATATTTTGAGAAACTTCCATTATGGACACTTCTCTGGAGAACATATTTGGTCAGCAACTTAGCATGTAGATGATTCTTAACCTCATGCATCATTCAAGAAACACAAATGAAAATCAAAATGAGAGCATCGGTTTTCATTTCTCTAGTATACATACCCAGAAGAGGTGAGTTGTACGTCAAGTGCCTTTTTTTTTAAAATAAGCTTTTATTTTGTAATAGTTTTAGATTCACAGAGAAGCTGCAAGATGACAGAAAATTACCCCATATTCCACAGTCAATTCCTCTATTGTTGACATCATGCTGCCTCTGTCACAGCCAATGAATTAACATTGATGCACATGATGTTCAGTCCTCAGCTCTCAGGCTCCTCTGGGCTAAGAGAATTTCTCAGGTATTCTGTTTTGCATACCACCATCATTTTGTTGTTTTGAGTGTTTTCTTATCTTTTGTAATATAAGATATCATAGGGTCACTGGTAAATTTCTTTCCCCAGTTCCAGGACAAACCAGTTCTTTAAGGAGCCTGTAAGGGCAGGACCGGGCACTGTGCAGGTTTTCTGATCCCATGCAGACCGGGTAAAGGAGGAGTCAGAGTCCTCAGTAGTTTTGCAGGTTTTTTATTTGGGGTTCACCAGGCATATGGCAGGCAGGGGTGCTGGCTGGGGGGCTGGGAGGCTGGCAGACCTCCCAGCCCCCAGCAAGTCTTCACTCTATCTGGGCTCTCTGGCGTTCTCTGCTTCTGCTTCGGCTTCTCCTTCAGATTCTGCTGCTGCTGCTGCTGCTACTGCTGCTGCTGGCTGGGGCTGCTGGCGTCCCCCTGTGACGCCGCCCTTAAAAGCAGTCTTAACTCAGCTGAATCCCATCTACCTATGCCCACACCCTATTCCAGGTGCCCGCCATCAGGCATGCATTCAGGACAAGGATCCATCATCTATCCTGATGGCGGAAGGGCAGAAAAGCCTGACATTTTCTTTACCCTACAGAGCCCTAGTTCCTTTTAGGGATGTACATCTCATGTTGGGTGTGCTTATTGCTTCCGGGGTGTAGGGTAAGGTAAAAGTATCAGGCTTTTCTGCCCTCCTGCCATTAGGATAGATGAGGGAACCCTGTGGTCCTGAATGCATGCCTGATGGCAGCCACCTGGAGTGGGTACACCTGGGTTGGGAGGCTGAGTTTATAAGGGCGGCATCATGGGGATGCCAGCAGAAGCCAAGAATGAACGGAAGCCAGAGAAGAAGAGAAGCAGAGAGAACGCCAGAGAACCCAGATAGAGTGAGGATTTGCTGGGGCCTGGGAGGACTGCCAGCCTCCCGGCCCCCCAGCACCCCTGCCTGCCATATGCCTGGTAAATCTAAATAAAAGACCTGCAAAAGCCACTGAGGACTCTGACTCCTCCGGTCTGCTGGATCATAGAAAACCTGCTCAATGCCCTGTTCCTGCCCTTTCATGGGGTATCATTGCTTTTAGGCCCTCTCAGTAGACAGAGCTAGGAAACAAATATGGGTGTACAAACCTGTGTATATATGTAACACACACATCTCTCTGTACCTATATTAAGGTAAACATAATTATGTCTACAATGCCAAATGTTTCACATTAACTGTCTCCCTCATTTATCTGCAAGTCTGACTATCACCATCCTTCACCCATTTACCTAATTGTTTATTTCCTGAACAAAGGTATAGTGATATCAGACTTGTGACACTGTAACCTCACAGGAACAACTTTTACCAATAGAATGCGGTACTTATTTATGTATACTTCTTTTTACCTTGATTCTTACAGACTTCACTTATTTCCTAAGTTTCTTGGATCAACACCACTTGGCCCTTTAATGAGGTTGTTTCAGTGAAAGAGACAGTAACCAAAACAAAGAGACATCCTACTGAATGGGAGAAAATATTTGCATAATATATATCTGACAAGAACTGATATCAAAGATGTACAAAGAACACATGCAGGTCAAGCCAGACAACCCAATCAAAAAATGGGCAGATGAGCTAAAGAGACACTTCTTTAAAGAAGACATGCAGATAAATTGGCACATGATAAGGGAAATGCAAATCAAAACCCCAATGAAATACCACCTGACACCTGTGGGAACAGCCCATATTAAAAAAGGGAACTCTTGTATACTGTTAGTGGGAATATAAACTAGTTCATCCCCTGAGGAAAACAGTGTGGAGGTGTCTCAAAAGATGGAAAATAATTCTGCCATATGATCCAGCAATTAAACTCCTAGATATCAACACAAAGAACAACAACAAAAAAACCCCCACTAATTCGAAAGGAAATGCACTCCTATGTTCATTGCACCACTATTTACAATAGCCAGTGTATGGAAATGCCCAAAATCAGATGAGTGGATCAAAAAGATGTGGTATATTCACAATGGAATACTACTCAGTGATCAAAAAAGATAAACTCATGTCATTTGTGACAACATGATTGGATCTGAAAGGGACCGTGCTGAGCGAAATAAGCCAGAAGGAGAAAGATAAATACAGGATGGTGTCACTTTATGTGGAGTATAGAGAAACCAAACAAAGGGTAAGACAAAGACCAACTTTAAAACCAATCCTTGAAAGCCGATCATAGACTGAGGCATCCAGAGGAGAGGGGTAGAGGTAGGGAGAAGGTGGGAACAGGAGGGGGAGAGCATAATAGACTATGGTGGAAGACTATGGGTTCCTTGGTGGTGTGAGAGCTACCATGACCACACCTGAAGGGATAGATCTTATACTCTCAAAAAATTAACAATTATGTAAAACAATAGTACTGAATTAAAAAAAGTAACTGGCTGAGGTGATGAATAGGTTAATTCACTATGATGGTAATCATTTCACAATATAGATATGTGTGTATCAAGTCTTCATGTTGTACACCTTCAACTTGCACATTAAACGTCAACTATATCTCAATAAAGCTAAAAAATTAAAAATAAAAAAATATGTGGTTATTTCATAAATTTGTAGTCTAGTTGATTATTTTGTCATATTCTCCATTCCTTCCAGATTGGGGAAAACACCTGAGCAGTGATCTAATTTTAGGAACTGTTACCCACAATGCTGGTCAGTGAACACTGGACCGCAGCTAAAGAGTCAATCAAATTGAGTCTTTCTCACAACTTTCTGACCACAATTTATTCCACACTTGGATGAACTTTAAAAAACATTAATAGATGCTGTGACCTGCTACCAAACACTGGGAGTTGGAAATTATGTTTCAGAGTCTGCTAATGTAGCCTTTTAGGCTACATTAGTTTTAATCTTGGCACCAGACAACCTATCCTCCACCCACAACTCATTGCTAATTCTTTAAATTGCTTCTGTCAAAGCAGAGGTGATAACTGTGATTGCAGGTTAGAATGATGAATAGCTTTTCTAATGAAAATAAATACCCTAACAAGCATGGTTTGCTTTCTTTGAATGTGGTACCAGTAAGGACTGGTCTGTTCTGAGTGCAACATAGCTGGGGAGAAGATATTTTTGGGATAAGCATTGCAAGGAAGCAAGTATAGTTCAACGTACTCAAATCAATCAATGTCATTTATTACCTTTATAAAAAAGAAAGGTAAAAATAACATGGTCTTTTTAATAGATGCTGAAAAAACACTTGATAAGTTTCAAGCCCATATGTAGGTGAAAATAACTTTCAATAAAATGGAGTAAAATAAATTTATCTTAACATTATGAAGGCTGTATGTAACAAAGCCACAACCAACATTTTACTCAATGGTGAAAAACCGAAAACATTTCCACTAAGATCTCAGGAACAAAATAGGATGTCCACTGTTACCACAATACTGTTCAACACAGTACTGAAATACTGGTCAGAGTAATCAGGCAAGAAAAATACATAAAAGGAAACCAAATTGGAAAATAAAACATGAACTATCATTAATTGCAGATGACATACATAGAAAATCCAAAAGTCTAGTAAAAAACTACTTGTAGGGCCTCCCTGGTGGCGCAGCGGTTGAGCGCTGGGTTGCGAAGCTGCCCGCACCCTCTGCAGCGCCGGTTCGATCCCCGGCTGCTCCCCGGCGACTGGAGGAGGGTCCCACATGGCGCGCAGACCTCTCCTGCCGCCCGCTGCTCCCCTCAGCAGTGTACTTCGGTCCTTCTGCCTGCTCTGCTCCCTGCTCTGGCTCTGGTGAATTCTCTCACCCTCCCACGCTTCTGACTGTACCCAGTGCTTGTATAAATAAATAAATAAATCTTTAAAAAAAAAGAAAAAAAAACCTGTACTTTAAAAAAAAACTATTTGTAATAATAAGTGATTATAGCAAAATGGCAGGACACAAAAATCAATACACAGAAGTCTGTTGTACTTCTATATGCAAACAATGAATTTGAAGATAGAGAAATTAAGAAAACAATCCCGGGCCTCCGTGGTGGCACAGTGGTTGAGCGCTGGGTTGCGAAGCTGCCCACAGCCTCTGCAGTGCCGGTTCCATCCCAGGCCGCCGGGCGAGGATCCCACATGGCGCGCAGACCTCTCCTGCCGCCCGCTGCTCCCCTCAGCAGTGTACTTCGTCCGTCTGCATGTTCTGCTCCCTGCTCTGGCTCTGGTGAATTCTCTCACCCTCCCGCACTTCTGACTGTACCCAGTGCTTGTATAAATAAATAAATAAATCTTTAAAAAAAAAAAAAAGAAAACAATCCCAATCAGAAAGGATGAAATACCTAGGAATAAATTCAACAAAATAATTAAGCATCTTTTCACTGAAAATTGTAATACACCGTTGAAAGAAAGAAGAGAAAAAAATGGAGATACTTTGCATTCTTACATTGGAAGAATAAATGTTAAAATGACCATATGATTTACAGATATCTACAGATTCAAATGCAGTATCTATTGAAACTCTAATGACATTTTTCAAAGAAATAGAACAATTATAAAATTTATCTGGAATCATGAAAGACCCCAAATTGTCAAAGCAATCCAGTCTCCATGGTACAACATCTCAGGAATATCTTATGACTCAAAGAATCTCAAATGGTGATTAAGACTCACTCTCTGATATTGAAAATCTCATCTAATAAGCAGTGGAACTTGTTTAATAACAAATTTAATAATAATAACTTGTTTATAATAATAAGCTTTCATAATAATAACTTGTTTAATAATAATAAACCACACCAATATCCAATCCCAATGATGATCCCAATATCCCAATATCCCCTCCCTAAATGATGACCTGAGCCATATGTGGGCACTTGCTCTGGGGAGGGAGATGTGGTGTCCTCTGGAAAACTTCCTGCGTGACTCCTACTCCTTTTCTTCCTGTGTTGGGAGAGTGGGAAAAGCAGAAAGACAGCTTTTATGTGACTGGTGGTATTGTGGAAACCACTTGGAGAGGCTTTGAGATGATCACTCAGAAGAAATCATGGTGTCTGTAAAATGGAGGTAGGGTGCACCACTTTACTCTCAGGGTGGTAAGGGGACATGGAGAGAAGTCTTAGAGGAACTTGATCTAAGATTCTACTTATCTCCTGGGATATTCTAGGGGCAAGAAGCTGCTTAGACCAGTCCATGATACATATGGGAATAGGATGAGGGAATGAATTGAAAAAAAAGTGAGGGGAATTCATTCAGAACAAGGGTCTGAGAACCATGGCCCTGTGGGCCAAGCATACCTGTACTTGTAAGACCTAAGAGCAAGAACCATTTGTCTATTATTAATACATCATAAAAATTAAAAAATACTATTTCATGACATGAAAATTATATGAAATTAAAACATTAGTGTCCTTGAAATGTCACTGGAACACAGCCACCTCATTTGTTTACTCTCTTTTACAGAAAAAGTTTGCAGATGCTTTATTGCATGTGTGTCATGGACCAAACAAACGCCAGGCCCTGAAACTCAGGCAGGCTGAGTCTTCCTCATCAACTTTTCTGAAGCCAGAGGCCATCATTTGGGGATGGGCTTCAGGCTCCCCTGGTCTCTGGACTCTTTGTCATCCTAGAAAGAGTGTTGTCTGCTTTCAATACAAAGTTCTTCCAAATCTCTCTTGCTTCTGTAACCCATCTCTTCTAGACTATGATCCCCTGAAGGTCATATCAAGGCTGCATTCACAATCAAGTCCAATCTGATTGCATATTCCCACTTTTTTTCCCTGCAGGGAAGTGTGTCTATCCTCCTGACATGTGATAGGAAAGGCTGTGCATTATATAGAACAGGGAGCTTAGCAATTATATCCCAGAGGATCATTTCCTACTGTATTCCTAACCCCGCACAGGGGGGCCTAGGTCTAACAGGAGAGAAAATGCAGGAACAAAAGTAATTAAAACAAGCCCTAAAGGTCAGTGTCGTTATACTTGGCCCAGGACTTGACACCGAGGTATGCCCAGAGAGTGTTCACTGGGTTAAACTGAACTGTGAGTTTGGAAGGTGTCTTGAGGGGTCTGAGCTGGCCCTCAAATGGCCAATAGACAGGTGGGTTGAGAGGACAGGCAGGGCTAGAGGAGCTCCATCAAGACCTGGCCTTCATGCCCAGCTAACAAGGAAGCCCCTGTTTGTGGGGAGTATGGAAGACGCCAGGCTGGGCTCAGTCTCAGGGTGGCACTGTGGACATTTCTGAATATCTCAGGAGTTTGGACTGAACTTCTGTTTGATTCACATGTGAGTTTGGAGGGAGTGGAGAGGGACTCACCCTGGGTCCAACTCAGATACTTTGGGGAGGCTCCTCATTTCCCCAAAGTGAGTATGAACAGGGCAGTTTGTAATGATTAACTTTATTTACATTATTTCTTCAGATCATTTTAATTTCAGTGAGAACAAGTACTTTTTTGGCTACTTATTCTGTGACCCTCATCTTGTGTCTAAAGGATCCTGGAGCTGGTTGTCTGACTGGGGCTCTGTGCAGTCCACATGACAATCGTGGGACCCAGGAACCAGCCAGAGTCACTGAGGCTACAGCAGAGGCCTAGGTCCTTCGGGCTCCTATGAAAAACCCACCCTCTTAATTCTCATGCTCATGAAGGATCTTCAGGTCAGGAAGCAGGGAGGGGTATTTTTTTTTTTTAAATAATAAATTTTATTTTTATATTCCCCCATACAATTGCAAACGCCCCATTCTGACCCCAATCCCTCCCCTCCCGCCCCCCAACCCCCAAAAAGTGTCTCTGGTTCATAGTTTTTTGTTGATTTTGATTTTTCACTTTCCTATAGTTATTCATTTTCCTGGTCCCTTATTTAAGTTTTCTAGATTCCTGCTATGAGTGAGACCATCCGGTATTTTTCTTTTTCTTTTTGCTTATTTCGCTGAGCATGATCCCTTCCAGCGCCATCCATGTTGCTGCAAATTGCATGTGTTTATCTTTTTTGAATGCTGAGTAATATTCCATGGTGTATATGTACCACATCTTCTTGATCCAGTCATCTATTTTGGGGCATTTGGGCTGTTTCCAAAGCTTAGCTATTGTAAATAGTGCTGCTATAAACATAGGGGTGCAGGTGCTCTTTGGAATTGATGTTTCTGTGTCCTTTGGGTAAATACCTAGGAGTGGAATTGCTGGATCATATGGAAGCTCTATGTTTAGTAGGTCCAGAAATCTCCACACAGCTCTCCATAGTGGTTGGACCAGTTTGCACTCCCACCTACAGTGCAGAAGATTTCCTTTTTCTCCACACCCTCGCCAACATTTGTTGTTGCTAGTTTTTTTAATATGTGCCATTCTCACTGGTGTGAGATGGTATCTCATGGTAGTTTTGATTTGCATTTCCCTGATTACAAGTGATGTTGAACATTTTTTCATATGTCTGTTGGCCATTTGCATTTCCTCTTCAGAGAAGTTTCTTTTTAGCTCTTCTGCCCATTTTTTCACTGGATTATTTTCTTTGTTGTTGCTGAGTCTCATCAGCTCTTTGCAGATTTTTGTGATCAGTCCTTTATCATTTGTGTTGGGTGCAAAAATGTTCTCCCAGTTGGTGGGGTTTCTCTTTGTTTTTGTTATTGTCTCTTTTGTTGTGCAGAAGCTCTTTAATTTGATGTAGTCCCAGCTGTTTATCTTTGCCTTCACTATCACTGCTTTGGGTGATGTGTCTGTAAAGATGTCTTTGATATGCAAATCCCGTAGTGTTTTGCCTATATTTCCTTCTATATATTTTATGGTTTCAGGTCTTATGTCTAGTTCTTTAATCCATTTTGAGTTGATTTTTGTGTATGGTGTGAGGTAGTGGTCAAGCTTCATTCTTTTGCATGTAGCGACCCAGTTTTCCCAGCACCATTTATTTTATTTTATTTTTTTTTATAAATTTTATTGTTATATTCCCCATACAATTGCAGCCCCCCATTGAACAAACTTTCTTTGCTCCAATGCATAGTCTTTGCTCCTTTGTCAAAGATTAGTTGACCATAAATCTGTGGGTTTATTTCTGGATTTTCTATTCGATTCCATGGGTCTGTATGTCTGTTCTTGTTCCAATACCATGCAGTTTTGATGATTATGGCTTTGTAGTATAGTTTGAAGTCTGGGAGTCTGATGCCTCCATTCCCTTCTTTTTTTTTCAGGAGAGCTTTGGCTATTCGGGGTTTTTGGTGATGCCATATAAATTTCATTAATAATTGTTCTATTTCTTTGAAGAATGACATTGAAATTTTGATTGGAATAGCATTGAATCTGTATATTGCTTTTGGTAGGATGGCCATTTTAATAATGTTTATTCTTCCAATCCATGAGCAGGGGATATCTTTCCATTTCTTTGTGTCTTCTTCTATTTCTTTTAACAGTGTTTTATAGTTTTCTTTGTATAGGTCCTTTACCTCTTTTGTTAGATTTATTCCCAAATATTTGATTTTTTTTGTTTCGATAATAAAAGGGATGGTTTTTTTGATTTCTTCTTCTTCAGATTTATTGTTTGTGTATAGGAAGGCTACTGACTTTTGCGTGTTTATTTTGTATCCTGCCACTTTACTGAATTGATTGATGAGTTGAATTAGTTTTTCTGTGGAGATTTTGGGGTTTTCTATGTATATTATCATATCATCTGCAAATAGTGATAGTTTGACTTCTTCTTTTCCTATTTGGATTCCTTGTATGTCTTTCTCTTGTCTTATTGCTCTGGCTAGGACTTCCAGTATTATATTGAAAAGCAGTGGTGAGAGTGGACATCCTTGTCTTGTTCCAGATCTTAATGGAATTGCTTTCAGCTTTTCACCATTGAGAATGATACTGGCTGTTGGCTTGTCATAGATGGCCTTTATGATGTTGAGGTATGTTCCTTGTATCCCAAGAATTTCAAGGGCTTTTATCATGAATGGGTGTTGCACTTTGTCGAAAGCTTTCTCAGCATCTATTGATATTATCATATGGTTTTTATATTTCTTTTTGTTGATGTGTTGGATAACGTTGATTGATTTTTGGATGTTAAACCATCCTTGTGTCCCTGGAATGAATCCTACTTGGTCGTGGTGAATTATCTTATGGATACATTGTTGGATTCTGATAGCTAAAATTTTATTGAGGATTTTTGCATCACTGTTCATTAGGGAGATTGGCCTGTAGTTTTCCTTTTTTGTGTTGTCCTTATTCGGTTTTGGTATTAGTGTAATATTGGCTTCATAGAACGTGTTTGGTATTGTCCCTTCCTTCTCAATTTTTTGGAAGAGTTTGTGAAGGATAGGCACTAATTCGTCTCTGAATGTTTGGTAGAATTCATTTGTAAATCCATCAGGTCCTGGGCTTTTGTTTTTGGGGAGGTTTTTGATTACCATTTCAGTTTCGCTAATTGTAATTGGTCTGTTTAGGTGTTCTATTTCTTCTTTATCTAGCTTTGGGTGATTGTAGAGTTGTAGGAATTTGTCCATCTCTAGATTGTTGAACTTGTTTCCATATAACTGTTCATAGTAGTGACTGATTATTCTTTTGATTTCTGCTGTGTCCGTTGTGATTTCTCCTCTTTCATTTATGATCCTGTGCATTTGTGCTTTCTCCCTTTTTTCCTTTGTGAGCCTGGCTAAGGGTTTGTCTATTTTATTGATTTTTTCAAAGAACCAGCTCTTGGTTTCATTGATCTTTTGGATTGTTTTTTTAGTTTCAATTTCATTTATTTCTGCTTTGGTTTTTATTATTTCTTTTCTTCTACTGGTTTTGGGGTTTTTTTGTTGTTCTTTTTCTAGATCTTTGAGCTTCGAGATTAGGTTGTTTCTTTGAGTTCTTTCTTGTTTTTTGATGTGAGCTTCTATTGCTATATATTTTCCTCTTATTACTGCTTTTGCTGCATCCCATACATTTAGGATATTGGTGTCCTCCTTGTCATTCAATTCAAAGAATTTTTTAATTTCTTCTTTGATCTCCTCGTTAGTCCAGTGGTCTTCCAGTAGTGTGGTTTTTAATCTCCATGAGGTAGGATAGTTCCTTGCCTTCTTTTTATGGTTTATTTCTAGTTTGATGCCTTCGTGGTCAGAAAAGATGGTTGGTATGATTTCAATCTTGGTGTATCTGTTGATGTTTGTCTTGTGCCCCAGTATGTGATCGATCCTGGAGAATGATCCGTGTGCGCTTGAGAAAAATGTGTACTCCGTTTTTTTTGGGTTTAGTGTTCTATAGATGTCTGTTAAGCCCAAATGCTCTAGGTCTTTATTTAGAGCTTTAGTTTCTTTACTTATTTTTTGTCTTGTTGATCTATCCATTGTTGATAGTGGTGTGTTGAAGTCTCCCACTACGTATGTGTTTTCTCTGATGTCTGTTTTCAGAGAGGACAACAGTTGTCTGATATATTTTGGTGCTCCTTCGTTTGGTGAGTATATGTTAATGAGTGTTATTTCTTCTTGAAGTATTGTCCCCTTGATCATAATGTAGTGGCCATTGGGGTCTCTTTTTATTTTTTTGAGTTTGAAGTCTGTTTTATCTGATATAAGTATAGCTGTTCCTGCTTTCTTTTTAGGTCCATTTCCTGTAGGATTGTTTTCCATCCTTTGACTTTGAGCCTATTTTTATCTTTTGTAGCTAAATGTGTTTCCTGGAGACAGCAAAAGGTTGGGTTTTGTTTCTTAATCCAGGCTGCTGCAACTCTGTGTCTTTTTATTGAAGAGTTTAGTCCATTTACATTTAGAGTTAATATTGATATGTTAACATCTGTATTTGCCATTGTGTTTGTCTTTCCTTTGATTTTATTTATTTATTCTTTTAATAACTTTTTTTTTTTTTGGTCTTCTTTCATTGTTATTCGTCCCTCTGAGGTTCTGGCTTTAGGATTCCTTGTAGTATTTTTTGGAGTGGGGGTTTAGTCGTAATGAAATTCCGGAGTTTCTCTTTGTCTGGGAAGGTCCATATTCTTTCTTCATGGAGGAAAGAGAGCTTTGCGGGATAGAGTATTCTTGGTTGGCATCTGTTTTCTTGGAGTCTGTTGACTATGTCCCTCCACTCTCTCCTTGCCCGTAGTGTTTCTTCAGAGAAGTCTGATGTCAGCCTGATTGGTTTTCCTTTGAATGTTATCTGTTTTTTCCCTCTTGTCAGCTTCATTATTTTTTCCTTGTCCTGGATTCTTGGGAGCTTTACTATTATGTGTCTTGCTGTGTTTTTCCTTTCGTCGTGGAAGTTTGGTGTTCTTCTTGCTTCTTGTATGTCAATTTTCAGCTCCTTCTTCACATTTGGGAAGTTCTCTTCAATTATCTCCTGGAATATTTTCTCTGTTCCTATATCTCTCTCCTCTCCTTCTGGAATTCCTATAACTCTTATATTTCCTTTCCTCATGGAGTCAGATAGTTCCCGAAGTCTTTCTTCGTTCTTTTTCCTTCGTACTTCTCTTTCCTTTTCTGTTTTGGTTCTTTTTATTTCTGTGTCTTCAAGAGTACTTATTCGTTCTTCCATTTCATCTATTCTGCTTTCATTGCTTTTCCCAGAGTTCTTTAGTTCCTCCATTAATTCTTTGATCTCCTGCATTTCTTTTACTTCCCTCTTTAGGGACTCAATTTCATTCTTCTGACCATTGTTTTCCCTCTTTAGGGACTCAATTTCCTTCTTCTGATAATTGTTTTCCTTTATGACTTCTATCAGTTTTTTAATCATGGCAATTTTAAATTCTCTTTCTGGAAGGCTCAGAAGGTCTTCCAAGTTGCTGTCGTTGCACTCTGGGGAGTGGTTTTCTTTTTGTGGTGTTCTTCTTTCCTGAGGAATTGTTAGGTTGCGTGTGGTTCTTCTACTCCATACTGTCTGTTTTCTAATTTGTCGTATGCATTGGGACACTGTGTTGCTCGGACTGGCTGGCATCTTGGGTGAACTTCTCCGCTCCCCTCTGGCTCCTCCAGGAGCCATCTCTGGCTTCTGGGGGAGCTTTCTGCTGGTTTTAGGCAGCCTTTACTGAAGAAATGTCCCTGTTCTAAAATGGCGAAGCGGGATGCACTCCCTGTGCCTCCGGTTTCAGTCACACTCTTCTGCGCACCCGGTCTGCCCCGGACGTGGGTGCCTGCTCCCTCTGTGGGCTCAGACTGCTGGTCAGAAGGGGCCTGGCATGGGCTAACTTCCCAGCTGGCCACTGGGTCCTCCAGAAGCCTTCTGCCCTTTTCAAGCAGTCTTAAGTAATTTCCTGTTCTATGGGGTGTTAGTGACTTTTTTTTCTGGTCGCTAGGTGGCGCCAGAGATCTCTCCTATTGTCCTTGAGGGGCTGTTTTTCGCCTCCCCCCACCCCGTGGGACAGGGAACAGAGCGGGAATGAACCTCAACGACTTTGGGGTGCTGTGTCTGCCTTGTGCCCCACCGTCGTGGAGAACCCACGCCCCGAATTTCGTGCCCCGGGTCTCAGTTCAAAGCCCTCAGTTCCAGGATGCGGGCTGTAGCCCAGTTCAGTGGCGCGGGAATGGCGCCTTTTGCACCCGCTCCCGTGCCAGGGCGCCTGGTTCCTGCTCACTCAGTGAGGGACTTTCACCCCTGTGAGGGCCTCCGCGCGTCTCCCTGCAAGCCTAGGTCGCAGGCGCGGGGACCTGGGCAGCCGCGATCCCGGTCTGCATTTGCTTTTCTTTTTTTTTTTTTTTTAAAGATTTATTTATTTATGCAAACACTGGGTACAGTCAGAAGTGCGGGGAGGGTGAGAGAATTCACCAGAGCCAGAGCGGGGAGCAGAGCAGGCAGAAGGACCGAAGTACACTGCTGAGGGGAGCAGCGGGCGGCAGGAGAGGTCTGCGCGCCATGTGGGACCCTCCTCCAGTGGCCGGGGAGCAGCCGGGGATCGAACCAGCGCTGCAGAGGCTGCGGGCAGCTTCGCAACCCAGCGCTCAACCGCTGTGCCACCAGGGAGGCCCCTGCATTTGCTTTTCAAGCGCGCCAAGCGCTCCGCTTTTCCGCACAAGCTTACCAGCAGCCCGGGCTGTGTGCAGGTCTCCCGGGGTCTTTGTTCTTCTCTAATGGCGCCCGGACCCGTTCGCTCAACCGCCGCCGCGGCGAATCTGCAGGGTTCTCCACAGCTCCTGTTCACGGGGTGTGGTGGCTGCAATAGTTCCTTTCCACTCACAGTCCCGCTTGCTGCGTCCTTTGTTCTTGTTGGCCGTTTTGGTTTGTTGTTTCCCTCCTCTCTGCCGCCTCTGTGGGCGGGTGAGGGGAGCAGGGTTCTGCGCTTTCCTCCCTTCTGGTCCTCTTTTATGGCCACTTTCTTCTTCGGCCAGTTTGCTGGCGTCACCCGTTTATCTTCTGTGTCCCACTTCTCACTGGGACCTGCCGCTTTTCCTCCCTATTAACTTTTTTTAATGGGAGATCTTACTCGCAGCGTCTCCTCGCCGCCATGTTGCTGGACAGGTGATCTTTAACCTTGAAACCCATCCTTTCTCAGGGAGGGGTATTTTTGTCTCCCTGTGGGTTAATAAAGCAGGACAGCCCAGCATGTTCTCAGCTGTTGTCCTGCTTGATGGGTGGTATTGACATGTGGTGGGTTCAGATGGGGTGGACCTTCTGCCAAACCCAGCACCATTTGTGCAGGAGTCTTGGGGTACCCTTAGGGGTAGTCCTTGCCCAAGCCCCTGGAGCTGCCTTGAGTGGGAAGACACTGGGGGCTGCTCCAGGATGAGCCCACATACTACAAAGCATATTCCCTCTCCTGTATCTCCTGTCCCCTGCTGCTGGGCTGGGGAGGCTTATGACAGAAAAGAAGTGCATCCATATTTTGTTCTTTTGGGGGTCAGTTGCAACACTTTATCCTGAACATTGGAAAGACCCTCTGAACCAGCCTGTTGCAGGTAAATCTAGAACCCAGAGTCCTCTGACCCTGCCACCCTCTACTTATAGTTGGGGCTTCCAGTCAGCCACTTAGCAGATTTCTGTTGGGGCTGATCCTTCAGTCTGGTGCTCCCTGAAAGAACCCCTAAATAACAAAGGCCAGGCTGCCCCGGTGGGCACCATTATTTCCACTTTTCATATGAGCCAACTGAGGCTTATCTTGAGTAGGTTTCCCTAGCTTATTCCCTCCATCCCTCAGTGGGGATCCTGGAGGAGCAAGAGAGGGGAGCAGGTGAAATAGGACTCCCATGGAGATTGTAAGGATGGGAGAGCAACTTGAGCTCATGGTCTCTGCAGATGTCTGGCCATGGTGAAAACTAGCAGCTGTTATTGCATTACCATTGTTTTGAAAGATGCTTTGGGGGATTTCCTTGCCTACCTCTGCAACCCACAGACTTCCAGGTGGAGTAAAGAGGGGCAAGAGACCAAAGCCCAGTGGCAACCACATGATACCCCATCCCGTGGGCAGTGCTGGGCTGCTGAGGAAACTTCTTGAGATAGGTGCTGGGCTCTGAGGTGAAGTTATCATAACTTTTACAAGCACAGATTATTTCCAGACTGGACATTTTGGCTGAATTGAGAGGTGATTCAATTACATGGCTTTTAGAATGCCCTAAGCTGTCTCATCAATTCTGGATCCCAGAAATTGCTTTCTATCTTCATTTAAAAACTGCGGCAGTAGGGAAGACCCTACATTTCTGCTACGTAAGTGGCCAAAGTTTATTTAATCTATTTTTCCAAAAGCAAAGCAGGGTTCCAGGTTCATACAACTGTGATTGGGGCCCTGGGCAGGCTTCTCTGTGAGCCTCAAGATTGACACCTCTTTGCGGAGCAGTATCTAAGTTGGAGAGATGATTCTGTGCCAGGTGCTGCACCAGCTCGGGAGTTAGGAAGGGGTTGGCAGACATAGGAGGGGACAAGATGTGTGCACTTGTGATGGTACAAGTGACACCAATACCAATATGCCCATGGGCTCAGAGGGTGTGAATGGGCTTTCGTTTTAAGGATGAACAGAAGAAAAAAAAGAGGAAGAGACTTGGAACTGGATCTTGAATGAGCCAACATGAAGGGAGGAGCCTGGGAGAACTGGAAGGTGAGGATGTTTCCATGATCCCCTCTTGGGATCAAATTTTGTTGAGGCTGCTTATAGAACTCAGGGAAACCCATTCACATGTACATCACTGATTGATTGCAAAGGATATTAAAGGATATGAACCAGTAGTTAGATTAAAGAGACACATGGGTGAGGTCCTGAACAAAGGCACTTCTGTCCCCCTAAAGCTGGTGGCATAAGGAAGTGTCCTGGCTCCCTAAATTGGAAAGTCTCTGAACCCCACCTTTTTGGGTTTCATTACAAAGACACAGCTGATTAAATAAATCATTGTCTTTGGCGATTAAATCCACCTGCAATCCATTTCCTTTCACCAAAGGCCAGGTGGGTGGGGTTGAAAGTTCTAGTCCTCTAGTCCTGTTTGGTTCTCCTAGCAACTAGCCTCCATCTTCAGGTGGGGTCCAAAAGTCACCTCATAAACATAACTTAACATCTTTTGTTGCTCTTAGCATTTAGGAGACAGGGTTGAAGAGTAAATATATATTTCTTATTATAAAATACAATATCATACTGAATCTCCAGGGGTTCTAGAATTGCTACCCCAAACTCAGCCTTAAGGACATATTAAAATTTCAGTTTTCTTCTTGCCTATTTTTTGGAAGCCACCCTTTGAACCCATGCTCTTTCAAAGGTGAGGTAACATGGTGTTGCTTTCTCTTTTTGTGGAGCTCAGATGACCAGGCTGCCTCCACCCTCCCAGGAACTCTGAAGTGTTCTAACTGGTATATAAAACTAGTCCAGGTTGATCATATGTGTTTATTTGTTTATTTATAATTATTTTATATGTTTTTTAGATCATTTTTCATTTTTGTTCAATGTATACATTTTCTTTCTTTTTTTTTTTTTTGTAAAGATTTATTTATTTTTTCATACAAGAGCTGGGGTTTAGGCCAGAGGTGTGTGTGGGGTGGAGAGGATTCACCAGAGACAGAGTGGGGAACAGAACAGACAGATTGACTGAAGTACACTGATGAGGGGAGCAGTGGGTGAGTCAGGAGAGGTCTGCTGTGCCATGTGGGCAACTGCTCCCTGGCCAGCCGGGGAATCGATCTTGTGTTGGAGAGGCTGCAGACAGCTTCATAGGTTGCATCTTAACCCCTTGCACCACCAGGGAGGCCCAATGTATGCATTTTCATCTTGATTATAGTTCCCCTAAAATTCCTACCACCCATTCACCCATAAACTATCACCATGGTCCCTTGTGATCACATGTGTTTAATAAAAAATTGTGCTGTTGGTGACAAGGCACCTGCTTCCTTACTGAGAATCCCCAGGTACTTGATTGGGGACTACATGCACCCCCCCATCACTGGGTCCACACAACAGCTTCTTGTATGAGTGTATGTCCTTCAGCCCAAGAGAATGTAATTGGTGCTATTACCCTTTTCATCTTAGGGCTGAGTAACCCCTGCCTCAGTAGGGTGTAAATGGAGGCAGTGCCACACTCAGGCCTGTCCAAACCCAAATTCGATTCCTACCCCAGGCTCCCTTCTGGCACCACCTCACAGACCTGAAGCCCAAGCTTGTGGCCTTCCTCAAAGTGTGTGTGAACACATCTGGGTGCCCTTGACAAGGACAGAGCACCTAGTTGGGCATCAGGTGGTGCTGCAGCCTGCAGAGTGTTAACATCCCCTGGGATTCCCCCTTGTAAGCAAGTAGGACTATGGCTCAGTCAGGCCTTCTCTGAGCCCTGCTCACATCATGGTGAGACCAGTCTGCTTCATAGGGGATGGGGCCACTTTTGTTTCCAAACCAGAGGTGTCCAGAATAGCCACAGGTGTCCAGAGGGATTTGCCATCACTTGGGAATTAGGAGGCTGCTTCCCCATTTTGTCCATAGCAGAGAACTTCCACTTAAAAATAGGTAGTTCGGGGAACTATCGGGATCAGTTTGCATGAAATCAGGGAAACAGCAGCTGCATGTAGTTCACCAAACACACCTGGAACTCAACATCCATGCTGCTCAGAGGAAATCCTTGCCAGATGCCAAAGGACCCGTCCTACAGCAAGACAGTGCAAGGCAAAGCTAGGGGAAGGAACTGCACACCCCAGTCGTCAGTAGAACCCAAGAAATGATTGTGTCTCTGGAGATCACTGAGAATCTTAATATGTTTTTTACTTTTTAAAAATGATTTTCTTTTTTCTCTAATCATTTAAAGTTATTTTTAAAGAGGAGTTCCCTCATTTAAAAAAATTTCTTAGCGCTTACCATAGTCCCTTCCAATTCCATCCATATTGTGGCAAATGGCAGGGTTTCATCTTTCTTTTTTTTTGTAGCTAAATAATATTCCATCATGTATATGAGCCACATCTGAATGTTGTCTTCTGTCCTCGTGCACCTAGGTTGTTTCTGTAACTTGACTATTATAAACAGTCTGTAATGAACACAGATGTGACTATATCTCTTCAAATTAGTGTTTTCTCATTCTTTGGATAAATATCAAGGAACAGAATTGCTGGATCCTGTGGTATATCTATTTTTAATATTTTGAGAAACTTCCATACTGTTTTCCAGGGAGAAAGATAAATATTGAATGATTTCACTCATATGTGGAACAGAGAAAAACAAAACCAAGGAACTAACAAAATTAAATTAAAACAAAGTCCAGAAATGACTACAGAAATGAGAATCCCAGAGGGGGAGTGTAGGAACAAAGTGGAAGGGGACCAACGCTAATGAGAGAAGGATATGGGTGCTCCGGGGTGAGTGGGGTGTGGTGAAGCACCTCCTAGGAGGTGTGAACCGGTTCCTTTAAATCATATATAATGATGGAAGCCAATGTTATGTTAAGAAATTCAAAAAGAATATCAGATATAGATAAAAAAATTAAACCAAATCTAAAAAGCAAAGGGATTTTCTTAGCAATCATTTTTTTCAGATAAAATTTAGACTCCATTATTTAATTCAAATAAATTCCATGGAGAAGAAAATGCATTGGATTTCTATGTTGGTGTAGAAGGAATTCTATTCCTTTTCTGGAATTTTCTTATCCAGAAATGCTACCCCTGACATGGACTGCAGTGGTAAAACTGGATATTTGGGAGGACATCTTTGAAATGTCTATGAAAGTTTGAAGGTGAGAACCTGTGATATTTCATCATGGAAGGCAACATTTTTCTATATTTTGTTTTTAATCAAAATGGAATTTAGACCTCTGACATCATTGATTTTGAGTCTTTAACTTACTCTCAATTTTGTCATTTATTTTAAGCTTTTTAAAAGAAGTATTTTCAAAGCTGCCATTTCTTAGAAGAAGGTGTCAACTTTATTTTAATCACTTACGTTTTGTGTTGATTTGAAGACATAGAGCAAGATGGCTCTCAGACTCTGCTTTTTGTCCCAAACCCCAAAATGGATGAGGGTGGTATCTGGGAGTAGAGATGCTGTAAGCCCAGCAGGGACACAGGGCATCAGAGGGCTCCCTTCCTCTCCATTTGCTAGTCATTTTGGGATTGGGAGTCAGTGCTCAGAACCCGGCAGGTGGGTAGTGCTGCTGCAGGGCACAAGGGAGTTCAGGGCCAAGGGATGTGACCGGTGTCTTCAAGGTGGCACCGCAAGGAGAGGCATGTAATATAATTTGTACAGATGGAAAAGACAGGGTAGGAGTGCCAGTTTCTCTAGAGTAGAACTGCCCTCTCCAAAGGTGGAAGGTGGAGTGGGGCCCCTCCCACTGGAGACAGGCAGGGAGAGGCCATATTTTGCTTTGTTTGGTGTGGGTGCTGGGACTCTGGGCGCAGCAGCAGTGGATTCTGCTTGGCTCTCATCCACTTGGCTGGCGGTTGCACCACGACACTCCGCACAAGCCAACAAATGCTGGTTACCTTCCATAGCACCCGTCTGCTTTCAGCCCTGGAAGCCCCCGCCTTCCATCCTCTCTACTCCTTCCCCTCCAGGGCTCTGGGGGCACTCCACTCCATTTCTGCATCTTGGAGCCCAGAATAGCTGTTGCTCCAGATGGCTGGTGCATTTGGCACAGAATCCTTCCATCTTCTCTCTTCTCTAAACCTTCCATCCTTCCCAGCTCAACTGAAAAGCAGCCTCTTGCACAAGGCTAGTAGGCTGGGAGCCATGCTGCCCGGATCAAGGGTTCTTCCCACCCCAGACTCTGCCCTCAGCAAACCAACTTATCCTAACTTCTATAACCAGAGGGGGCTTCCTGGAACTCACTGCTGACCAAACCCCTCTGCAGCAGCAGGATGGGATGGAGCAGGATCTCTGATTCGAGCAGATGGGGTAAAGAAGGAGTCCTGGAGCCCTCAGTGGCTTTTCAGTTTTTTATTGGGATTTTACCGGGTACACAGCAGGCCGGGGTGCGAGGAGGGGGCTGATGGGAGGCAAGTCTTCACACTCTCTGGGCTCTCCGATGTTTTCTTGTGGCCTTTGCTTCTCTGCTCCTTTCGCTCTGCTGGCGTCCCATGACGTCGACCTTACAAGCTCAGTCTCAGCCCAGGTGTACCCACCTACACATGCCCACGCCCTACTCCAGGTGCCCGCCACCAGGCGTGCATTCATCACTCCTAATGGCGGGAGGGCAGAAAAGCCTGATAATTATTTACCCTACACCCTCCCAGTCCTTATCATTTCATTTACTTTGTTCCTAATTGTCCCCTCTCTCCTCTCTCTGCTCCCCCGATCATCATTTTCGTTCTGTGTGGAGCAAGAGGAGATGATGAATACCTGCTGTTTAAAAATGATAAAAAACAGGATGAGAATATAGTGGGATGTTCTAAGACAGACAGACAGATAGACAGACAGGCCTGGCCATACTGGTCCATATGCATTTCCTCTTGCAATTCTTACAATTTACTGGAATAGTCTCCACTGTCCTGTCACTTTTCATAGGGAACATAAGAGAGGATAAGAGAATCTGAACACTACCTGGGATATGAAATCAGAGCCAGTGCTTGCACTTCTTTTTTATGCCATTTTGATACTTTCATATACCTCGATACAGACACTTAATTTGAGATAAAATATTAATTATATCTCCTATTAAAGTAAAACCGTTCTCATCTAAGTAAAAAGATTTTGTTCCTGTATAGAAACCAGTAGAAATGTAGTTTTTTAAAATTTATTTATATATTTTCATTGTTCATTTTTGTACAATGTTTGATTTCTCCTCTCAGGTATTTTCCCCATAAAATTACCACCACCAAGACCCCTGTAAACCATCACCATAGACTCTTGTGCTCTTCCCTCCCTTTTTGGTCCCTCTCCCTGCCCCTCCCCTGCTGAATGTCTCTGATTTATAGTTTGCCTGCTAGTTTTATCTTTTTTTTTTTTCTGATCCCTTGTATGGCATCAGAAAATGTTCTGATTTCCCTGTGTTCCTCCTGTAAGTGAAACCATCTGATATCTTTCTTTTTCCTTCTGATTTATTTCACTGAGCATAATCCCTTTCAGCTCCATCCAATTTGCTGTGAATAGCATAAGTTTGTCTTTTTTGATTGCCAAGTAATATTCCATTATATATATATATATATATATATATATATATATATATATATATATACCACATCTTCTTGATCCATTCATCCGTTTTGGGCATTTGGTTTGTTTTCCTATTTTAGTTATTGTAAATAGTGCTGCAATGAACATAAGAGTGCAGGTTTTCTTTTGAATGAATGTTTTTGTGTCCTTTGGGTAGATTCCTAGGAGTGGAATTTCTGGGTCATATAGTAGATCCATTTTTAGTAATCTGAGAGTCCTCCACACAGCTTTACAGAGTGGTTGGACCAGTTTACATTCCTACCAGCAATGTAAAAGGGTTCCTTTTTGCCAGCATTTGTTGTTGTTAGTTATTTTAATGTGGGCCAGTCTTACTGGTGTGAGGTGATATCTCATTCTGGTTTTGATTTACATTTCCCTGATCATAAGTGAGTTGAATGTTTCATTCATGTGCCTGTTGGCCATTTGCATATCCTCTTTGGAGAAGTGTCTTTTTTAGCTCTTCGGTCCACTTTTTGATTGGATTCTTTATTTTGTTTTGTTGAGTTGTGTGAACTCTTTTAGATCTTTGATATCAGTTCCCTATCAATTTTATGGAGTGCAAATATTTTCTCCCAATCTGTGGTTTGTCTCTTCATCTTGGTTATTGTCTCTTTTGCTGTACAGAAACTTTTTATTTTGGGGCCTCTCTGGTAGCACAGTGGGTTGAGCACAGAGCTGTGAAGCTGTCCGCAGCCTCTGCAGCATGGGTTTGATTCCCGACTGGCCAGGGAGATACCCACATAGTGCCGCAGACCTCTTTTGTATTGCCCGCTGCTCCCCTCAGAAGTGCTTTTGGTCCGTCTGCCTGTTCTGCTCCCCACTCTGTCTCTGTTGAATCCTCTCACCCTCCTGCGCCTCTGGCCTGTACCCCAGCTTTTGTGTAAATAAAACAAATCTTTTTTAAAAAAAGAAAGAAACTTTTTAGTTTGATGTAGTCCCGGTAATGCCTCAGTTTAAAATTATTTCTGAGTCTGGGGTTTGGAGGCAAAGTTTTTATTGGAACCAAATAAAAGTAGAGTATGGGATCAGATAGTATAGTCATATATATATATATATATATATATATATATATTTGTTTTCCCCTACCACCATTCCTGGTCCCTCTCCCCCTTGTCCTCCCTCTTCCTTTTTAATCTCAGATCCCTCAGGATATTTATTGATGTCCTCTAGTTTTTAAGTGCTTTATGTTGCCAAGTTGTCTGATATGTGAATGTTCAAAACTTGTTTTTATCGTTCTTACTTTACTGCACATAATGCTCTTAAATTACCGCTATTTTGTTGAAAATGACTGCGTTTAATCCTTATGGCAATGTAATATTCCTTTATGCCAATATAATATTGATGTTGTGTTATGTACCACATCTTCTTCATCCATTAGTCCATTGAAGGAAACTTAGACTGCTTCTGTGTCTCATCCATTGTAAATGATGCCACTGTGAATATTGTAGAGCATATAGGTTTTTTTTTTTGGTTGATGAATTCATATTCTGTAGATATATGCCCAAGAGAGGGATTGCTAGATTGTACAGTATCTCCATTTTTAATTTTTAAAGATAAATCCAGATTGTTTTCCATAATGGTTTCACCAGTTTACTTTCCCAGGTACCAACAGTATAATAGGGTTAGTGTTTGGAGAAGGTAAGCCCAGTATCTACACTCTGCTTCCTCTTGCTGGACTCCCAGTGCTTCCACCTTTTGACTCTACACAAAATCCTGTTTCTGGGGCAAAAGAAACCATAGGGAAATGAAAGAAATAATTTGAAAAGTCAATAAAAGCTGAAAGCATTTCACTCTTAGTTAAGACATGCTAATAAGAACATTGCCACATGTTACTTAGTGTGAGCCTCCAGGAACAGGGTGCCAGGTGAGATAATAAACAGCCTTGTTCATATAAAGCAGCTCCATGAAAAGACTAGCACATTCTCTCCAATGCGAGGGGAGCACACAAATGGATTCTCATAAAGTCTGGCATCCAAGACAGTGCCTTCAACTTACCACCAAACATATGAAGCAGCACTAAAAGGGAAGACATTTTTCAGTTGGCCTTTGATCTAGTATCCAACTGTTCACCTTGTATATTGATTCCTGTCTCCTTTGGTGTCATCCTCACTTGGTAAAATTGTCAAGAGGGCCAGAAAATGGGGAGAGAGCCATATATATGCTTATGTGTGTAGACAGACATCTCAGTAGAGTCACAGGAGACTTGTGGGTACTTGGGTTCATATGGCAAGGAAGGGTACAACCTGGAGGATTGTGTGGGAGCTGGATTATAAGGGCTCCTGGGTTGTCAGGAACACTTCATCTTGGAATATCTGAGAATGTTTTCCACCCACTCAGCTTTCCCTAATGAAACTGCTTAAATATGTGAAGATTCATATTTTTATTCTTAAATATATTTGGAAATTGCTTGCAAACTCAGACTGTGCTTGCTTCACACAGCTGATGATTCTCAAAGCACAATCTGGGAAGGTAGAAACCCTCAGAGAATGTCTGCAGGTGTGATATGGCTGATTTTGAAAAACTAAATAGTGGAAGAAGCAGAATATTGATGTTCCAGATAATCTGTAATCATAATTACAGATGTGCAGAGAACACAAGTACTTGTTATATCACCTATTTAAACTCCCTTGTCTTGTTTCTTATTTGAAAGTTCTTTCCCAGACTGGTTCTTCTTTTCATGGTGTAAGAGTTTCCTAGGATTGCCACAGCAATTGACTAGAAACTGGGTGGCTTAAAACAACTGAAGTTTATGCTTGGGAGCAAGAAGTGTGGAATGGATGTTTTAGCAGGGATGTGTTCCTGCTGGAGGCTCTTGGGGAGGATCCTTCCTGCCTCTTCCAGTCTCTGACTTGTAGGTAAATGTGTCTTGTCTCTGCTTCTGTCATCACATGACATCACATATGTGAGTGGTCATTTGAATGGGTAAAAATTTGTGAGTCTCTCTTCTTCGCATTGGATTAGAGTCTACCATAACCTGTCATGACCCCATCTTACCTTGATTGCATCTGCAAAGACTGTACTTCCAGTTATAAGAGCTAGGACTTCAACATATCTTTTTAAGGGACACAATATAACCCATAATAAGCATGTTTATAAAAATCTGATTGTAGTTTTGATGCATTTGAAAGTCTTCTGTACTTTCTTCACTTAATTTTTAGACATATTTTTTAAATTGATACTCATTCTAAATACTTTCAATGCTCAATCATATTTTTCAGTGTATAAGTTTTGTATTGTGTACGTGTATATGTCAACCTGGTAAGTTTGTTTATTATATGTGTGTTGCTGTTGAGTGCAAACATGCATGAGCAAGTGACATGTGTAAATATACTTGGTAATGTGCATGGGTGTGTCATGCGTTTTGGCTGAGCACACACCTGTGTGAATAGGAGGGTACGCATGTGTGGGCATGTGAGTGCAGTGCAAGGAAATCCAGTTAAATGTGCTTTGTGTACCTTTTCCTGGTGGAATATTTCCTGTTGCCAGAATGCCTATGATCTCACCTAATCTCCATGTAGGATGCTGAGAGGGATGATGACGTCAATTATCAAAGGAGGAAAATGAGACTCAAAAAACAACTGGCTGCTCAAAATCACCCAGAAAATGAGTGACAAAATCAGGTCACTCAAGTTCAGGTGTTTTGTTGCCCATCTTTTTCATATCCTGATGGACTCTTCAGTATCTCAGCATATGTATATACGAGGGGACCCATGCAGGACTGCCCATGTTCTAGAACTTGGACTGGTGAGAACAGTGCCAGACAATCAACTTGAAACAGTGATGCATTATCCTCCATTCCTTTCTCCTTGGCATGGCAGCTGTGGTCCAGGTTGCCACTGGGCGTTGGAAGTGTGGCTGCTACAAATGAGATGTGTTGCCTGTGTAACACACAAACTGGGTTTCAAAGCCTTAGTGTGACAAAGAATGTAAAATATCTCATTAACAATTTTATATTGTTCACATGTTGAGCTAATAATATTTTGGATATGGTGACTTTAAATATATAATTAAATATTCTTTCTTTTTATTAAAAAGATTTATTTATGTATACAAGAACCTGGGTGTAAGCCAGAGGTGTGAGGTTTGAGAGGATTCACCAGAGAGAGTGGGGAGAAGAACAGGCAGACTAACTGAAATACACTGCTGAAGGGAGCAGTGGGTGAGACAGGAGAGATCTGCTGTGCTGTGTGGGTTAGCTCCCTGGCCAGGGATTGAACTCGTGCTGCAGTGGCTGGTGACAGCCTGATAGCAGTGTGTCTTTAACCCCTGTACCACCAGAGAGGCCCCATATTTCTTATTTCTATTTTTCAAGTATGCCTCCAAAATATTTAGAATTTTTTGTGGTTCCCAGTCTATTTTATTTATTTTTTTTTGCATAGTACTTTGGAGGGTTATGATATTGAACAGTGATTGGCAGTTCATCCATGAAATGAGTGTAAACATGTCTATTCCAAGTCAGGACCTGGTGAGATGGCATGCAGGATTACTTTTTTTTTTTTTAGATTTATTTATTTATTTATAAAAGCACTGGGTACAGTCAGAAGTGCGGGAGGGTGAGAGGATTCACCAGAGCCAGAGTGGGGAGCAGAACAGGCAGACTGACGAAATACACTGCTGAAGGGAGCAGCGGGCAGCAGGAGAGGTCTGCGCGCCATGTGGGACTCTCGCCGACAGCCGGGGATCAAACTGGCACTGCAAAGGCTGTGGGCAGCTTCGCAGCCCAGTGCTCAACCATTGCGCCACTGGGGAGGCCCATGCAGGATTACTTTGAAAGTGATACTTACCATGTTGCTGTTTGTACATATGGCATGTGAGCCATGTGCATTAAGCTGGCGAGCCATCATCTCTGAAACAGCTGAAGATTCTAGGGGCCTGTGAGAATTTACTACTGTGATCCTGGCAAGGAATGATGAGTGTCTGATCTTCAAGTCTTTCCTGAAATAGCACTTCCTGGAGTCACTGACCTACCCTCCCAAATCCTGTCCAGTTCCACCCTGTCCTATCCCCGTCCTTTTTTCCTGTGCACTGTGGGCTTCCAATGCACTCTATGAGTCACCAATTTGTCAGGCATGTCACTGGCTGTTGGTGGGATGGTAGGATGGTTCCATGGGGAGCTTCTTCTGTAACACAAGGCAGGAGCAGCAGGATATCTGGGGAGTGATCAAAAAAGTCCTTGCGGGGAGGCAGGAGGAAAGGCAGGGGCTCCAGGCAGGCCAACAGACTTGCTGATCAGTTCTGCTCTTGGACAGAGCTCAGGACAAGTCAGGAAAGGGCAGAATGGCCACTCCTTCTCTTTCCTGCTTCTGTGCCCTGGGCAAGCAGCTTCAGTTTCTCACTTGTATTTCCTCATCTGCACAATGGAGATAATGCCTGTCCCACATGGGCCTTGGCTTTTGTGAGGCTCAGACAGACTAAGGGGGGTGGTATGGGTCAAATTTTTGTCCCTCAATTTCATACATTGGTTTGTAAGACACAGCATGTAATTGGATATAGAGCCTTTAAAGAGGTGATGAAGGTGAAATGAGGTCACTAGGGTGTGCCCCCATCTCATGGGACTAGTGCCCTTATAAGAGGAGGATATCAGGACACAGACACTTGCAGAGGGAGGGACATGTGAGAGCACAGGGAAGAGACAAATGTCTGTATTCCCCAGACAGAGTCCTCAGAGGGCAACAGCCTTGCTCACACCTGGATCTCGTACTTTCAGCCCCCCAGGACTGTGACACAATCATAGTCTGTTGTTTAAGCTGCCCATCTGTGGGGTTTATTATGTCAACCAAGGCGCGCTAATACACTGAGCTCCTTCAGAGCTGGGAGCTCCCAGAACTCCCGGGAAACAGGTGCTCATCGTGGACTTGCTGCACCATGCACATGACACTCACCGGCCAGAGTCAGTCAAGCGGAGTTGTGGATGCTTGTGTCCCCTCCCCCCAATCCATAGGTTGAAGTCCTAAACCCTCAGTGCAATGGTATTTGTGGGTGAGGCCTTTGGGAGGTGATTAGGGTTAGATGAGGTGATAAGGGTGGGGCCCTGAGGATGGGTTTAGTGACCTTACAGGAGAGAGAGCCTGGAGCTCTCTCTCTCTCTCTCTCTCTCTCTCTTTCTCCTCTCTGGGTGATGACAGAGCCAGAAGGTGACTCTTCAATCCAGGAAGACAGCCTTCACTAGAAATGAATCTCGCTGCTACCCTGGTCTTAAACTTCCAGCTGTCAGGACTGTGAGAAGAAATGTTGAAGCCTCCCAGCCCTTGTATCTTGTTACAGTGATCTGAGTGGACCAAGACCTTAGAAGAAGGTGCTGAATCATCCAGAAGGGCCTCTCACAAAGGCAGGGACAGGTGCTGTGGCCCACTGCCTAGCTGTCCCTCCTCCCTACCTTTAGGTGACATAAGTTTGGAATATAACAAACATACACACGCTTCAGGCTTTTCAGGAGAATCAAGTGAGATGATGGCTGATGAGAACCACCTTAGTGGCCACTCGCTGCTCTCTAAGACCACCCTTCCTGCTGCCTCCCTGGGGGCAGCCTCAGCCCCAGGGATGAGCCGTGATGCCTCCACCTACAATGGTCATCCCGCTGTCATGGGGGCCATTCAGGAACCCAGGGACAGTGATTGGTCAACAAAGACCTCATGATAATCTAGGTGAAAGGCATAAAAAGTGAGGACAGGTCCTTGTTTCTAAGAGACAGCAGCAGGGATGGCCCTTGTGTTCCCTGCAGGATGATGGCAGGGAGCAGGTTCTCTTGTGCTACTCACAACATTGCTGTGAACTGGCCCCAGGTAAAAGCTACCTCACCCCAGCACTGGCATGCTGGTGAGAGCAATGGGTTTCTTGATGGTGCCCCTGGAAGCCCTACATCTGTGACATCAGGCCCATTTTTATCCTCAGTGTTTGTGTTGTGTTGGGTGGGTTGTGTAGTTGGAGGTATCCTGACAACTCAGGCAGCCCACCCCCCAAGGGTCAGGGAGTTACAGCAGAAATTCCATCAGGAAACCAAGCAGCACTCAGGGAGGAGGAGGGAAGTTCTTTATTAACTAAGGCAGCTCAGAGGACATCTTCCTCCAAAGTCTGAGCACCGAGCAATTAGGCAACAGGATATTGATTGCCTAAAGTGGGGGTACATTATCACTTTACTGGCTGGGATACAGAAGCAGGAGACTTCTAAGCGGTTATCTGGGGTGCATGAGTCAGGCGTGTGAGTGTGAGTGGTTATCAGTTATTCCCTGAAACTTTACAGTTAACAGTGAGGCTTTGTTTCAACATAACTTTAGGCATTTTCCACTTCAAGGGGACTTAGTTCACTCCCTGGAAAACTTGGGGATCTGACCACGAATGGAGCAGGGGGTGTGATGGGGACACAGAGCAGGCAGAGGCAAAAATCCAGTCCTGGGCACTGGGCAGAATGTTGGAGAATGGTGTGTGTGGAGGTCCCCACTGGGTCATGCAGTGGGTGCCCCATGTGAGAGTGTGGCCCAGACACTGGCAGGTGCCAACGTGGCCAAAGCAGGTGCCATGATGAACCAATCTCCTTTCCCACGTCAGGGTCCTGTGACTCTTGCAGGCATGTGTACTTATATGAGAACACAAGTCAGAGTCACCTCCTCTTCTCCACACTTGGGAGGTGGGTGGGGGAGTTAGAACCGGATATTTAATCAGGCTTGGTTGTCTGTGGGGCTGGATGAATTCCCATCACGTCACTTCAGTGGTGTCTCTGCAGTCATTTCTAGGTGTGCGAGGAGCATGGGGGTGTCTCAGCATGTGTCTCTGATGTTCAAAATAACTTTTGGCTCAGTGTTTTCCTTTCTTTCCTTAGTGAACTTCCTAAAGAGAAAAGTATCCCTTCATTCTGCTCATGGAGACCCCTGTAAAAAGAGAAATAGGCTCCTGGGAATTGAAGCAAGAACATCCACTGTGAGTGATGCTTGTCCTGGGCGTATGTCAGTGGGTGCTGATGTGGCAGTAAAAGGGTACCTGACATCCCATCCCTGTGTGCACACGCTCATGCATTGCACATATGCACATTCACACACATGAGGATGTGTATATACCACACACACACACACACACACACACACCCCTGCACTCACATTCACACAGAGCACACACCTGCACCCCAGACTTTCCAGTGTCCTCTTGCTTGGGTTTTCCACTGAGGGACTGCACCCATGATCTCTGGGGAAGGGTAGCTTCATAAACCACACCACCTATACCTCATCAGGTTGAAGTTCTGTCCACACAGAGCAGGCTTACCCTCCCCTTCTTGGGGTCTCAGGAAAAGCTGGACATCAACCCACAGAAAATTAGAAAATTCATGCATCCCATCACGCTCGCTGACCTGCTGGACACCAACATGATGGTTTTTGACGATGGAATCCATTTTGACAGAGGGGGTGGAACTGGGATTCCTAATGGGTACTGGAGGACCTGTTTATACTCATTCAAATAGCAAGGAGTTCCTGGCATGGTTTTCATATACGTCAGGATTCAGGCTGGGGGCGTTTGGCAAGAGGGAGTGGGGCTTGCAGCCTGTGCACAAGGACAATTGCACCAAATTCATGTGCTGAGCTGCCCTGAAGCAGATGCTTTTCCCAGAACGCATAGCCAGGCCCAGGCACAAGACATGCCCAGAACATTTGCCACTAACATCCCTTCAGATCAGGTATGGCAGCTGCTGCCTTTGCCAGAATAGTCACCACACAGCACCCGCCTCTCCTTGTCCCCAGTTTCTCATCAAGAGCATGCAGTGGGCAGCCCCAGGGACCTGAGCTAGTCACCAAGTGGCAGCTGGGTATGGAGGGGTGGGCCACTGCATCAAAGGAGAAAGACTCCCAGGTCTGTGGGGGCAGTCAGCAGCACTGGGGGCCCTGCTCACTCTATGTCCATGTCCTAGAACCTTTAGAGCCCTCTTTTCCAGCCAGCAACAGCTCAGCCCAGTGAGACATCTGGAGCTGTGAGGAGGATACAGCCTGGACATCTCTCCTATAAATTCTCTGGTATTTTCCCTTAGGCTCCTCTTCTTGATTTTTCTTCTTGTGGGTCCTCGGCATCTCTGAAAGAGCCGCCCAGTGGGTCTAGGAAGGTTCCTATTGTTTCCCACAATTCTGCATGAGAGACTGTGTAAGGAAAACTAGTATCTCAGGCTATTTTTTGCTTTCCACACAGCAGAGAGCCCATACCTTGAAATGCTTTGTTTCCCACCATTGGACATCTAGCAAACAATAGATGGGCCTTGCATTTGCAACAATGTGTCAGTTGTGTGGCTATGGGCACTTAGCAGTGTAAAGTGGGCTAGGCAGGGGAGTTGCTGTTCTGCTTCTCTGCCTTGGCGTCTGTCTTGCTTTGCCTGCCTGCCTGTGCGTATGGTCCCCCATCTAAGCATTAAAGTTCTGCAAAATACTAAAGGCTCCAAGTTTTCTTTTCATCTGTGAGAAGTGACAGTGAACCTTCCCAGCCTGGGATGGTTGCACGACCGACTGCTCTGTCCTTGCTAAGTGGGGAAAGTAAAGGCCTGGATGTGATTCAAGTGTTGCAAAAGGGCAAGGCCAGCTACAACCACATGGTGCTGTTCTGGGAAGAGCTGAGGAGAGTCCTACAGCTTACTCCTCTGCCCAAGTCCCCTTCTTATTTCCTAGCAGAACTGAAGTAGAAAATGTCTAAAGTTATGTTGAAACAAAGCCTCACTGTAGACTGAAATTTCCAGGGAACAAATGATGTGCTCTCAAGGCCACACGCCTGACTCATGCACCCCAGATAGCTGCTTAGAAGTCTCCTGCTTCTGTATCCCAGCTGACTTTAACAGGATAATGTACCCCCACTTTAGGCAATAAATATCCTGTTGCCTAATTGCTTGGGGCTCAGACTTTGGAGAAGGATCTCCTCTGAGTCTGCCAGCATTAATAAAGAACTTTCCTCCTCCTCTCTGAGTGCTGCTTGGTTTCCTGATGAAATTTCTGCTGTAACAGTACAATGAAAACATGCTAAACACCCTCCCCAATAGACAATGGCTATTAGTGGTTGATATGGGAAAGGAGGGCATTCAGACATGAGGTTGAGGGCACATGTGTTCCAGGCAGTTGTATGGGTGTGAGGCACACCCAGGACCTTAGACAGGACTGGGGTGTGGATTCTGGAGACATGATGGCTGACAGGAGTTATGGAAGACCCAGAAAGACCCTGCCAGGGCTGAATATTTGTCCTTCATTTAGGCCTCACTTCCATGCCGAATTGCAGAGATCAGGACCTGAGGTCCTGCCATGCCATACAGCAAACAAAAGAGGAGGTCAAGGGTCAGGTCAACCTCCGAATCTGACAAAGGCTGCTGGCCATGGCAACTGTGCACTATAGCTGGCACTGTCTAGAATAGACAAAGCACTTGGCCACAGCCTCTTTGGGTCCTGGGGGAAATCTGAGTGCTGGTACCCTGGAGATGCCATAGCTATGCTATCAGCAGAATGAGCCTGGGAGTGGACTGCTTCAAAAGACCATAGCCATAGGTATCATTAGCTTCATCGTTTATTTCTATAGCAACAGAAACAGCTCCACAAAACTAAAAATAATAGTCCAATGTAATTGGTGAAACTGTCACATGGCTTCAGGATTTAAAAAAAAATTCTCATTGTTATTGTTCCAGTGTGCCTTAATTACCCTAGGTTGGTGACAACGGTTAAGAGAATCATGAGAACTCCAAATAACCTAATTAATCCCTCCTTTTGTTGGATTTAGTCAGGGGCAGCACAAATTTCCTAGTTAGATAACAAAATGAGTCCCCTTTGGGGCCTGGCTCTGAAATAGGAACTGGGGGAAGGGTAGTGAACATTCCTATGAGGACTAAGGTGTGCTGGTAAGTTCTCTTTTTCTGTGATGTGCAATGTGTTCTGACAACCCCTTCAGACCTGCCCTGCAGAGCTAACCGGCATCTGGGGTTTTATCTTAATCCTTCCCTCTGTACTTCTCTGTGTTTGGATCCCTGGGCAGTATGTTGAGCAGTTGTTTTTATCTTTAACCTGTGAAGTGCTGGTGCTATACTTACATCACGACTTGCTTTTTTCATACACCTCATGCTTCCTGAAACCTCCAAGCTGATGCCAACACCATCTTGTTGGATTTCTTTGCAGGATAGATATCCATGCAAGAAGACAGACACTGCTCTCAGCATGAATGAAACATAGTATAGCTGCCACCTACCCACAGGGGACATAGTGGGGTAAGAAATGAAAGAAATAAAGCAATGAAAGCAAGCCTTTCATAGAGAGCTTTTCCTTTAATGCTGCATATGCTAGCTAGTTAAAACGAGTTATATGTAGAATAACAGTCAAAGGAAAGAAGCATCAACTCTGAAAAGATTTTAACTATTATTTAATAAATTATAGCTAAATACATTTTTCTTTATAAAAATAAGTAAATATTTAAGATAGTAAATTCAACAAATTCCAAGATTTGTATAAATGATGTTTGCCAAATTTCAAACTTTGAAAGTCAATAAAAATGAACAAAAATAAGGTAATTAAATGTGTCAATAGTTATATTCAAGACTAAGCTGAAAAAGATATGTTTATATAAGAAGTCACAGTTTTATAAAGGTTGGGACATTTTAAAAAATAGTTATGCTGCAACAAAAGTGGAACAATGGATCAGCACTATGAACAATTTTGATTCTAAGAGAAATTTTCTGTTTGTCAATATGGGTCATCAAATATCTATCAAATTAATGGGGAGATTGCTCTTTGCCAGAAAAAGTTTCCCATGTTTAATTATAGCATCATTTAGCTTGTAACAGCTGTATCAAACAAAATGTCACACAAATAATTTCTTTAAAGGATTAGAAACCACAATGAGGTTGTGGTTCATTCACATGGCTACTCTTAAAAAAATCAGTGCACTTTCCTTGGGAGTAGCAGTATAGTGAATGGTATAGCACCTGTGGAAACAGTGTGGAAGTTCCTTAAAAAAACAAAAATAGAGTTGCTCTCTGATCCAGTTATCCAACTTTTTGGGGAACCGGGATTGCAAAGAAGTTATTGTACACCTGTGCTAACGGCAACTTTATTCACAATAGTTAAAGGATGGAAAATCCAAAGATACATTGATGAATAAATAGTTAAACAAAGTGTGTTCTTCACGAACAATAAAATATTATTCAGCCTTGAGAAGGAAGGAAATCCTGACACCTCCTACAACATGGAGAACCTTGAAGACATTATGCAAAGTGAAATGAACCAGCCACGAAGAAACAAATACTAAATGATTCTACTTATATGAGGTTCTAAGATGCATCAAATTCAGAGAGACAGAAAGTAGAATGATGTAGCCAGGAGTAGGGGAGGGGGATATTGGGGAATGAGGGTTTGAAGGGTACAGTTTCAATTTTGCAAGATAAAAAGAGTTCTGGAGATGGATGGTATTGATGGTTACACAAAATTGTGAATGTATTTAATACCACTAAACTGTGCAGTTAAAAATGGTTAAGATGGTAAACTTTGTGTATTTCACCACAACTAATTTTTTTTTATAAATTTTATTGTTATATTCCCCATACAATTGCAGCCCCCCCATTCTGACCCCAATCCCTCCCCTCCTGCCCCCGCCCCCCTAAAAGTGTCTCTGGTACATAGTTTTTTGTTGATTTTGATTTTCACTTTCTTATAGTTATTCATTTTCCTGGTCCCTTATTTAAGTTTTCTAGATTCCTGCTATGAGTGAGACCATCCGGTATTTTTCTTTTTCTTTTTGGCTTATTTCGCTGAGCATGATCCCTTCCAGCGCCATCCATGTTGCTGCAAATTGCATGTGTTTATCTTTTTTGAATGCTGAGTAATATTCCATGGTATATATGTACCACATCTTCTTGATCCAGTCATCTATTTTGGGGCATTTGGGCTGTTTCCAAAGCTTAGCTATTGTAAACAGTGCTGCTATAAACATAGGGGTGCAGGTGTTCTTTGGAATTGATGTTTCTGTGTCCTTTGGGTAAATACCTAGGAGTGGAATTGCTGGATCATATGGAAGCTCTATGTTTAGTAGGTCCAGAAATCTCCACACAGCTCTCCATAGTGGTTGGACCAGTTTGCACTCCCACCAACAGTGCAGAAGAGTTCCTTTTTCTCCACACCCTCGCCAACATTTGTTGTTGCTAGTTTTTTTAATATGTGCCATTCTCACTGGTGTAAGATGGTATCTCATGGTAGTTTTGATTTGCATTTCCCTGATTACAAGTGATGTTGAACATTTTTTCATATGCCTGTTGGCCATTTGCATTTCCTCTTCAGAGAAGTTTCTTTTTAGCTCTTCTGCCCATTTTTTGACTGGATTATTTTCTTTGCTGTTGTTGATTCTCATCAGCTCTTTGCAGATTTTTGTGATCAGTCCTTTATCATTAGTGTTGGGTGCAAAAATGTTCTCCCAGTTGGTGGGGTTTCTCTTTGTTTTCGTTATTGTCTCTTTTGCTGTGCAGAAGCTCTTTAATTTGATGTAGTCCCAGCTGTTTATCTTTGCCTTCACTATCACTGCTTTGGGTGATGTGTCTGTAAAGATGTCTTTGATGTGCAAATCACGTAGTGTTTTGCCTATATTTCCTTCTATATATTTTATGGTTTCAGGTCTTATGTCTAGTTCTTTAATCCATTTTGAGTTGATTTTTGTGTATGGTGTGAGGTAGTGGTCAAGCTTCATTCTTTTGCATGTAGCGACCCAGTTTTCCCAGCACCATTTATTGAACAAACTTTCTTTGCTCCAATGCATAGTCTTTGCTCCTTTGTCAAAGATTAGTTGACCATAAATCTGTGGGTTTATTTCTGGATTTTCTATTCGATTCCATTGGTGTGTATGTCTGTTCTTGTTCCAATACCATGCAGTTTTGATGATTATGGCTTTGTAGTATAGTTTGAAGTCTGGGAGTGTGATGCCTCCATTCCCTTCTTTTTTTTTCAGGAGAGCTTTGGCTATTCGGGGTTTTTTGTGATTCCATATGAATTTCATCAATAATTGTTCTATTTCTTTGAAGAATGACATTGAAATTTTCATTGGAATAGCATTGAATCTGTATATTGCTTTTGGAAGGATGGCCATTTTAACAATGTTTATTCTTCCAATCCATGAGCAGGGGATGTCTCTCCATTTCTTTGTGTCTTCTTCTATTTCTTTTAACAGTGTTTTATAGTTTTCTTTGAATAGGTCCTTTACCTCTTTTGTTAGATTATTCCCAAATATTTGATTTTTTTTGTTTCAATAAAAAAAGGGTTGGTTTTTTTGATTTCTTCTTCTTCAGATTTATTGTTTGTGTATAGGAAGGCTACTGACTTTTGCGTGTTGATTTTGTATCCTGCCACTTTACTGAACTGATTGATGAGTTGAATTAGCTTTTCTGTGGAGTTTTTGGGGTTCTCTATGTATAATATCATATCGTCTGCAAATAGTGATAGTTTGACTTCTTCTTTTCCTATTTGGATTCCTTGGATGTCTTTCTCTTGTCTTATTGCCCTGGCTAGGACTTCCAGTATTATATTGAAAAGCAGTGGTGAGAGTGGACATCCTTGTCTTGTTCCAGATCTTAATGGAATTGCTTTCAGCTTTTCACCATTGAGAATGATACTGGCTGTTGGCTTGTCATAGATGGCCTTTATGATGTTGAGGTATGTTCCTTGTATCCCAAGAATTTCAAGGGCTTTTATCATGAATGGGTGTTGCACTTTGTCGAAAGCTTTCTCAGCATCTATTGATATTATCATATGGTTTTTATATTTCTTTTTGTTGATGTGTTGGATAACGTTGATTGATTTTCGGATGTTAACCATCCTTGTGTCCCTGGAATGAATCCTACTTGGTCGTGGTGAATTATCTTATGGATACATTGTTGGATTCTGATGGCTAAAATTTTATTGAGGATTTTTGCATCAGTGTTCATTAGGGAGATTGGCCTGTAGTTTTCCTTTTTTGTGTTGTCCTTGTTCGGTTTTGGTATTAGTGTAATGTTGGCTTCATAGAACGTGTTTGGTATTGTCCCTTCCTTCTCAATTTTTTGGAAGAGTTTGTGAAGGATAGGCAATAATTCGTCTCTGAATGTTTGGTAGAATTCATTTGTAAATCCATCAGGTCCCGGGCTTTTGTTTTTGGGGAGGTTTTTGATTACCATTTCAATTTCGCTAATTGTAATTGGTCTGTTTAGGTGTTCTATTTCTTCTTTATCTAGCTTTGGGTGATTGTAGAGTTGTAGGAATTTGTCCATCTCCTCTAGATTGTTAAACTTGTTTCCATATAACTGTTCATAGTAGTTACTGATTATTCTTTTGATTTCTGCTGTGTCCGTTGTGATTTCTCCTCTTTCATTTATGATCCTGTTTATTTGTGCTTTCTCCCTTTTTTCCTTTGTGAGCCTGGCTAGGGGTTTGTCTATTTTATTGATTTTTTCAAAGAACCAGATCTTGGTTTCATTGATCTTTTGGATTGTTTTTTTAGTTTCAATTTCATTTATTTCTGCTTTGGTTTTTATTATTTATTTTCTTCTACTGGTTTTGGGTTTTTTTTTGTTGTTCTTTTTCTAGATCTTTGAGCTTCGAGATTAGGTTGTTTCTTTGCGTTCTTTCTTGTTTCTTGATGTGAGCTTCTATTGCTATATATTTTCCTCTTATTACTGCTTTTGCTGCATCCCATACATTTAAGATATTGTTGTCCTCCTTGTCGTTCAATTCAAAAAATTTTTTAATTTCTTCTTTGATCTCCTCATTAGTCCAATGGTCTTCCAGTAGTGTGGTTTTTAATCTCCATGAGGTAGGAAAGTTCCTTGCCTTCTTTTTATGGTTTATTTCTAGTTTGATGCCTTCATGGTCAGAAAAGATGGTTGATATGATTTCAATCTTGGTGTATCTGTTGATGTTTGTCTTGTGCCCCAGTATGTGCCCCAGTATTCTCTCATCCTGGAGAATGATCCATGTGCGCTTGAGAAAAATGTGTACTCCGTTTTTTTTGGGGTTTAGTGTTCTATAGATGTCTGTTAAGCCCAATTGCTCTAGGTCCTTATTTAGAGCTTTGGTTTATTTACTTATTTTTTGTCTTGTTGATCTATCCATTGTTGATAGTGGTGTGTTGAAGTCTCCCACTACGTATGTGTTTTCTCTGATGTCTGTTTTCAGAGAGGACAACAGTTGTCTGATATATTTTGGTGCTCCTTCGTTTGGTGAGTATATGTTAATGAGTGTTATTTCTTCTTGAAGTATTGTCCCCTCGATCATAATGTAGTGACCATTGGGGTCTCTTTTTATCTTTTTGAGTTTGAAATCTGTTTTATCTGATATAAGTATAGCTGTTCCTGCTTTCGTTTTTGGTCCATTTGCTTGTAGGATTGTTTTCCATCCTTTAACTTTGAGCCTATTTTTATCTTTTGTAGCTAAATGTGTTTCCTGGAGACAGCAAAAGGTTGGGTTTTGTTTCTTAATCCAGGCTGCAACTCTGTGTCTTTTTATTGAAGAGTTTAGTCCATTTACATTTAGAGTTAATATTGATATGTTAACATCTGTATTTGCCATTGTGTTTGTCTTTCCTTTGATTTTATTTATTTATTCTTTTAATAACTTTTTTTTTTTGGTCTTCTTTCATTGTTATTCGTCCCTCTGAGGTTCTGGCTTTAGGATTCCTTGTAGTATTTTTTGGAGTGGGGGTTTAGTCGTAATGAAATTCCGGAGTTTCTCTTTGTCTGGGAAGGTCCATATTCTTTCTTCAAAGAGTAAGGAGAGCTTTGCGGGATAGAGTATTCTTGGTTGGCATCTGTTTTCTTGGAGTCTGTTGACTATGTCCCTCCACTCTCTCCTTGCCCGTAGTGTTTCTTCAGAGAAGTCTGATGTCAGCCTGATTGGTTTTCCTTTGAATGTTATCTGTTTCTTCCCTCTTGCCAGCTTCATTATTTTTTTCTTGTCCTGGAGTCTTGTGAGCTTTACTATTATGTGTCTTGCTGTATTTTTCCTTTCGTCGTGGAAGTTTGGTGTTCTTCTTGCTTCTTGTATATCAATTTTCAGCTCCTTCTTCACATTTGGGAAGTTCTCTTCAATTATCTCTTTGAATATTTTCTCTGTTCCTCCATCTCTCTCCTCTCCTTCTGGTATTCCTATAACTCTTATATTTCCTTTCCTCATGGAGTCAGATAGTTCCCGAAGTCTTTCTTTGTTCTTTTTCCTTCGTACTTCTCTTTCCTTTTCTGTTTTGGTTCTTTTTATTTCTGTGTCTTCAAGATTACTTATTCGTTCTTCCATTTCATCTATTCTGCTTTCATTGCTTTTCCCAGAATTCTTTAGTTCTTCCATTAATTCTTTGATCTCCTGCATTTCTTTTACTTCCCTCTTTAGGGACTCAATTTCTTTCTTCTGACCATTGTTTTCCCTCTCTAGGGACTCAATTGCATTCTTCTGATCGTTGATTATTTTCCCCTTATCATTGTTTTCCTTTATGACTTCTGTCAGTTTTTTAATCACGGCAATTTTAAATTCTCTTTCTGGAAGGCTCAGAAATTCTTCCAAGTTATTGTCGTTGCAATCTGGGGGCTGGTTTTCTTTTTGTGGTGTGCTTTTTCTTTGGAGAGTTGTTAGGTTGCGTGTGGTTCTTCTCCTCCCTACTGTCTGTTTTCTAATTTGCTGTATGCGTTGGGACACTGTGTTGTTGGGACTGGCCGGCATCTTGGGTGGGCTTCTCTGTTCCCCTCTGGTTCCTCCAGGAGTCATCTGTCAGTTTCAAGCAGTCTTTACTAGAGAAAGGTCCCTGTTCTAAAATGCCGATGTGGGGACACACTCCCCTGTGCGCCTGGTCTGCCCCGGCGGTGGGTTGCTGCTCCCCCTCTGGGCTTGGACTGCAGGCCAGAGGGGGTCTGGCGTGGGCGAACTTCCCCCGCTCACCTCTGGCTCCTGAGGAAGCCTTTTGCAGGTAGTCTTTACTGAAGAAATGTCCCTGTTCTAAAATGGTGATGTGGGACACACTCCCTGCGCGTCTGGTCTCAGGCACACTCTTCTGCGTGCCTGGTCTGCCCCGGCTGTGGGTGCTTGCTCTCCCTGTGGGCTCAGACTACTTGTTCGGAAGGGGCCTGGTGTGGTCTAACTCCCCAGCTGGCCACTAGCTCCTTCAGGAGCCTCTGCTGGCTTCAAGTCGCTAGGTGGCGCCAGAGATCTCTCCTAGAGCCCTTGGGGAGCTGATTTTCCACCCCGTGGGACAGGGAGCAGAGCGGGGATGGTAGGGTACACCTCAACGGCTTTGGGGTGCTGTGTCTGCCTTGTGCCCCACCGTCGTGGGGAACCCACGCCCCTAATTTCGTGCCCCGGGTCTCAGTTCCAAAGCCCTCAGTTCTAGGACGCGGGCTGTAGCCCAGATCAGTGGCGCAGGAATGGCGCCTTTTGAATCCCGCTCCCCTGCCTGGGCGCCTTGTTCCTGCACACTCAGGGAGGGCCTCTGCGTGTCTCCCCGCAAGCCTAGGTCGCAGGCGCGGGGACCTGGGCAGCTGCGATCCGATCCGGATCCGCGTCTGCTTTTTCAGCGCGCTGCTTTCCGCGCAAGTTTACTGGGCGGCCGGGGCTGTGTGCTGGTGCTGGTCTCCTCCTGGGGGGCGGGGCTCTCTTTAATGGCGCCTGGAGCTCACCTCTGCGGCGGATCCTGCAGGGTTCTCCACAGCTCCCGTTCACGGGGTGTGGTGGCTGAAATAGTTCCTTTCCACTGACATTCCCGCTTGCTGCGTCCGTTGTTCTTGTTGGCCGTTTTGGTTTGTTGTTTCCCTCTTCTCTGCCGGTCGGAGAGTGCCGACTTTGTGGGCGGGGGAGGGGAGCAGGGTTCTGCGCTTCTCTCCCTTCTGGTCCTCTTTTATGGCAACTTTCTTCTTCGGGTAGTTTGCTGGAGTCGTCCGTTTATCTTCCGTGTCCCAGTTCTCACTGGGACCTGCCGCTTTTCCTCCCTATTAACTTTTTTTAATGGGAGATCTTACTCGCAGCGTCTCCTTGCCTCCATGTTGCTCCGCCCCCTATCACAACTAATTTTTTTTAAGTAAGAAATTATTAGAGAGGAGTAGATAAAAAATTTGCACCCCATCCACAACATGGTGAAATAGAGAGGTTTAGATCATTCTGTCCTCCTAAACACATCAACTGCCCCCCCCCATAAAACCAGAATAAAATTAGCTCAAAGGGAGATCAAGAGAAGGTTTTGTGCTGAGGTTGATGACTTGCTGTGGGGAAGATGGGGTGGAACTGGATGAATATTATGAAAGGAACTATTGTTCCTGTTGTGAATATTATGAAAGAAACTATTTAGAAAGGGAGCAGTGGAGATGGACATGCATATTTCACTGGGTTTGATCAAAGGGAGATGGGAGGCTGGTGGCAGGAATAAGGAATGTTCCCTACTCTCCCATTGTAAAGATCAGACAAAAAGAAAAATTGGCAGTGATGTAGTGTGAGTTCTCCTGAAGCTGACCTGGACTCAGAACAGAGTCAGGCAGAGAGACTTCTCCCCACTATCACTGCCATAATATTCAAGTTAATGAGCTGCTGTGCCTGGCAGTAGGGGCCCGCACTCAGTGGCAGAGGCCATCACTGGGCAAAGTGGGACACATCCCATTCCCATCACCCTCTGAAGGCAGCACAAAGAAGGGTGTATCTGGTGGCTCCTGTTTTGTGTATCCCACCTGCAGCCTATTGCCAAGTAACTCAAGCTTGGTGAAACATACCCCACAACACACAGAAGAAAGGAGGCAGGTAGGAATTTAGGAAAAGAGGCAGGTAGGAAGCAGGTAGGAATTTAGGATCTCAGAAGCACTAAATAGAGCTTGCTTTGGAGAAAGAAGAGACAGTGGCGATTTATTGCAGTAGCGCAGTCCTCCCTCACCACCAACTCTTTCAGTCTCAATTCCCCTCAGCTCCCCCAAACTGCTGCTAATATAAACAAAGAAGAGAAACAAACAAAAACCAAACCCCTAACTGCCCTAACCCAAGATAGAAAATAAGGAAACACACATGCCTAGGAACCAACGAACTTCTGAATACAAGATGAAAAATTAGAAGAAGGAGAATAGAAGTTCAGAAACACATATAAAGGACACACAAATATAGGTCTGAACTGACAAAATTAAGAATAACAATTTTTAAAATGATAAAATGATAAATCAGGGCTGTGAAAAGCTGATAGGCAAGTAAAGGATCTTGGAAACGAGATCCAGGAGCAAAAAGAGTTCTTCACTGACGAGATCGAAAATATTGAAAAAACAAAAAAGAGGTGTTGAATGAAATGAAGATAAATATGGAAAGTGTTTTAAATTGAGTTACACAGGTAGAAGAGAAATCTCAGATATAGAACATGAAATGTAAAAATAGCATATTTGGAAGAAGAGAGAGAAAGAAATTCTAGGAAAAAATGAAGAAACCTTACATGAAACATCAGATTCAATTAGAAGTGGAAGCAAAAGTAGTGTATATTCCCAAAGGTGATCAGAGAGGGAAGGGAATAGAGATCCTTGAAAGAAATAATAGCTGAGCACTTTCCAAACCTGAGGAAAGATATAAACATCAATGTTTAGGAAGCAGAGAGATCACTTAAATATTTAAATGCAAAATTAAAAAAATTTTTAAAATGCCTCACAGGGGCACATTTTTTTCAATTATTAAAATTCAAGTTCAATTATTAAAAGTCAAAGATAAAGAAAACTATTAAAGGCAGCTAGAGAGGAAAAAAAAGGTAACTTACAAAAGGACCCCAATCAGGCTCTCATCAAATTTTGCAACAGTTATCTTCCAGGCCACAAAGGAGAAGAATGAAGGGTTCACAATCCTAAAAGACAAAAGCTGCCAGCCAAGAACACTCTATCCCACAAAGTTATAGTTCAAATATGAAGGTGAAATAAAGGCTTTCTTAGACAAACAAAAGCTAATGGAGTTTACCACCTTCCAAGAAATCTTGAAAGGACTTCTACAAGAAAAGAAAAAGCAAAACACAAAACCTTAAGCAAAACATACTAGGAATACAGAATCAAAAGAATAAACAAGAATAATAAGAAACAACAAAACAATAAAAGGGTAGGGAAAGAACCTGTACAGCTAAAAGATGATGCATCAGTATCACTGAATAAAGGACTTATTTAATCATAGCCAGTTTGCTATAACCCTGTGGTAACCACACAGCAAAATTTAAAATATATATATGAAAAAACTGAGAGAACCACCAGGGAAAGCCATCTAAATGAAAAAGAATCAACAGAAAGAAAAACAGTAAAAAAACCCAAAAAACCAAAAAAACAAAAATGTTAAGCCTCATATACCAGTAATCACCCTAAATGTGAATGGTCTCAACCCAACATACAGATTATGTCGAGTTAAAACACACAGATTGACATATTGGGTCAAAAAGTATCAGTCACCTATATTTTGCTTGCCAAAAACTCATTTAAGTCCTAAAGACAAACACAAGCTCAAAGTGAAAGGCTGAAACAAGATACTTCAAGCCAACAGCACAGACAGGAAAGAAGGAACTGCTATTGTCGTATCTGATAAAGATTTTCAGTCAAAATGGTAAACAGTGACAAAGCTGTGATACCGTGCAAACCTGGGGAATCATGATTCATGGGTCATCACCTGTGTGTTTACAACTGTGAGATGCAACTCAGGCTCAGAGTGCAACAATAGGTTTATTAACAAAGGGGAAATTGGGGAAAAGGAAAACATTTCTAAGGTAACAAATGGCCAGCTGTCCTAGCCTAGATAGTGTCCCCAGTGTTCAGTAGTCTGAACCAAAAACTGCTTATGAAAGATAGTGTTGTCCCACCGATGAGACACTGGAGCCGGTGGCACAGCAAGTGGTGGAGTAGGGCCCAACTCGTGGTGGCAGCTGCACTTAGTCACAGGTGGTGCTGCTGAGGTATCACTGCAGAATTTCACTGGGAAATGAAAAGGCTGGGCTGGACAGCACCAGACACAACAGCACGAGGAGGCATTGCCAGATGTAGGCAGGGGCAGATGTCAGGTAGTGATGCCAAAGGATCAGAGGTAGTGGACAGGTCTTAGAGATGGCCAGGCACAGGTCAGCAGTGTTTGTCAGCAGGTGTTGATGTGGAGGATCAGGCACCACTGTTACAGCTCTTTAGATATACAGACCAGTGACAGAAAGCTCTTTTAGAAGAGGTGCCAGAGGATCAGGTGCTGATGTACAGCTCTTTTAGTTGTGCTGGGCACAGGCCAGCAGCATCTATCATCAGGTCATGTGGAAGCAGAGTGGAGGCAGGAGCAGCAGTCAGGCAGTCAGGTGGTCAGGTGGCAGTGCTGGAGCATCAGGCAACAGCAGTCAAGAGGTGGTTCAAAGAGGAGATCATATGTGAAGGTGTTGATGAATCTCTCTTAAATGAACATTTCAATGAATGAATCTAAAGCAATGGCCTCAATTAATGAAGTTCTTGATCAAATGAATCTGAAGAGATGGTCTCTTTGAGTGAAGGTCTCCATTAATGAAGCTGAAGTGAAGGTCTCTATGAATGAGAGTGTGTAAAGCCATTTGAAGTCCTACTTATATTACCTTCAGGATGTATACATTTCAAACCTGATTGGTCTGTTTTTGAAACTGATGCCATTTACAAGATTTGACTGGTGCTGGTGCAAGCTCAAACCTGACTGGTCCATTTGCAAACTTGAATTGTATCAGCCAAATTCAAGCCTGACTAGCATGTCATCGAAACTGTTGTGGGATACAAATCTCAAATCCAGCTAATGCATGAAAATGTACACTATGCTGGGCTTGGCTTCTCATGCTGGGGGTTCAGTAGAGTGGGGGAATGCTTGACTATAGCTCCAGACCAGGAGCCATGGGACTCCTCTGACAGTTGGATACTATATGATGATCAAGAGAACAACTCATGAAGGAAATATAATATCATTAATATTTATGTACCTAACACAGGGACACTGAACCATATAAAACAACTTAAAACAACACATTGACAAAACCAAATTAATAGTCAGGGAATGCAACTAAGGGATTTACACTAAGGGATAGGTCATCTAGACATAAAGTTAACAAGGCAATGAAGGCATAAAGTATTGGACCAGATGGACTTTATAGACCTTTACAGTGACTTCCATCCCAAAAGAATTGAATACACATTCTTTTCAAGTCACATGGAACATTCTCAATGATAGGTTATATACTGGGACACAAAACATATCTCAAAAATTATATGAGAAAAGAAGTTACATCAAGCATCTTCTCTGATCATACTGGAATAAAAATAAATATTAAACACATAAAGAATCCTGGAATAAAACAAAACATGTGGAGAATAAACAAAGTGCTTTTTTTTTTTAAATTTATTATTTTTTTAAATAGAGGCATGTTTTATTTATTTGTTTGTTTATTTATACAAGCACTGGGTACAGTCAGAAGCGCGGGAGGGTGAGAGAATTCACCAGAGCCAGAGCGGGGAGCAGAGCAGGCAGACTGACGAAGTACACTGCTGAGGGGAGCAGCGGGCACGGCAGGAGAGGTCTGTGCGCCATGTGGGACCCTCGCCCAGTGGCCGGGGATCGAACTGGCGCTGCAGAGGCTGCGTGCAGCTTCGCAACCCAGCGCTCAACCGCTGCGCCACCAGGGAGGCCCCTAAACAAAGTGCTTTTTAACAACTTCTGGGTCAATGAAGAAATCAAAATAACTAAAAAGTACTCACTGGAGATAGTGAGAATGTAAATCCTATAGGAGACTCTAAAAGTAGTTTAATGAGGAAAGTGCAGAGCAATACAGGACAATATCAAACAGTAAGAAAAATCTCAAATTAACTATCTAAATTTAAAATAGAAGGAATTAGGAAAAGAAGAAAAATGAAACAAAAATCAGTAGAAAGAAGGAAATAATAAATATTAGAGAGGAACTAAATGAAGTAGAAAACAAAAACACAGTTCAAAAGATCAGTGAAACCAAAAGTTGGTTCTATGAAAGGAGAAATAGAATTGACATCCTCCCTAGAAAGACTCACTAAGAAATGAAAAAGCTAAAAATAGAGGGCGGAGCAACATGGCGGCAAGGAGACGCTGCGAGTAAGATCTCCCATTAAAAAAAGTTAATAGGGAGGAAAAGCGGCAGGTCCCAGTGAGAACTGGGACACGGAAGATAAACGGACGACTCCAGCAAACTGCCCAAAGAAGAAAGTTGCCATAAAAGAGGACCAGAAGGGAGGAAAGCGCAGAACCCTGCTCCCCTCCCCCGCCCACAGAGGCGGCGCTCTCCGACCGGCAGAGACGAGGGAAACAACAAACCAAAACGGCCAACAAGAACAACGGATGCAGCAAGTGGGAATGTGAGTGGAAAGGAACTATTTCAGCCACCACACCCCGTGAACGGGAGCTGCGGAGAACCCTGCAGGATCCTCCGCGGAGGTGAGCTCCAGGCGCCATTAAAGAGAGCCCCGCCCCCCAGGAGGAGACCAGCACCAGCACACAGCCCCGGCCGCCCGGTAAGCTTGCACAGAAAGCGGCGCGCTGATCCGGATCGGATGGCAGCTGCCCAGGTCCCTGCGCCTGCGACCTAGGCTTGCGGGGAGACCAAGGAGGCCCTCCCTGAGTGAGCAGGAACAAGGCGCCCAGGCAGGGAAGCGGGATTCAAAAGGCGCCATTCCTGCGCCACTGATCTGGGCTACAGCCCGCGTCCTGGAACTGAGGGCTTTGGAACTGAGACCCGGGGCACGAAATTAGGGGCGTGGGTTCCCCACGACGGTGGGGCACAAGGCAGACACAGCACCCCAAAGCCGTTGAGGTGTACCCTACCATCCCCGCTCTGCCCCCTGTCCCACAGGGTGGAAAATCAGCTCCCCAAGGGCTCTAGGAGAGATCTCTGGCGCCACCTAGCGACTTGAAGCCAGCAGAGGCTCCTGAAGGAGCTAGTGGCCAGCTGGGGAGTTAGCCCACACCGGGACCCTTCCGAACAAGTAGTCTGAGCCCACAGGGAGAGCGAGCACCCACAGCCGGGGCAGACCAGGCGCGCAGAAGAGTGTGCCTGAGACCAGACGCGCAGGGAGTGTGTCCCACATCACCATTTTAGAACAGGGACACTTCTTCAGTAAAGACTACCTGCAGAAGGCTTCCTCAGGAGCCAGAGGTGAGCGGGGGAAGTTCGCCCATGCCAGACCCCCTGTGGCCTGCAGTCCAAGCCCAGAGGGGAGCAGGAACCCACCGCCGGGGCAGACCAGGCGCACAGGGGAGTGTGTCCCCACATTGGCATTTTAGAACAGGGACCTTTCTCCAGTAAAGACTGCTTGAAACTGACAGATGACTCCTGGAGGAACCAGAGGGGAACAGAGAAGCCCACCCAAGATGCCGGCCAGTCCCATCAACACAGTGTCCCAACGCATACGGCAAATTAGAAAACAGACAGTAGGGAGGAGAAGAATCACACGCAACCTAGCAACTCTCCAGAGAAAAAGCACACCACAAAAAGAAAACCAGCCCCCAGATTGGAACGACAATAACTTGGAAGAATTTCTGAGCCTTCCAGAAAGAGAATTTAAAATTGCCGTGATTAAAAACTGACAGAAGTCATAAAGGAAAACAATGATAAGGGAAAAATAATCAACGATCAGAAGAATGCAATTGAGTCCCTAGAGAGGGAAAACAATGGTCAGAAGAAAGAAATTGAGTCCCTAAAGAGGGAAGTAAAAGAAATGCAGGAGATCAAAGAATTAATGGAAGAACTAAAGAATTCTGGGAAAAGCAATGAAAGCAGAATAGATGAAATGGAAGAACGAATAAGTAATCTTGAAGACACAGAAATAAAAAGAACCAAAACAGAAAAGGAAAGAGAAGTACGAAGGAAAAAGAACGAAGAAAGACTTCGGGAAATATCTGACTCCATGAGGAAAGGAAATATAAGAGTTATAGGAATACCAGAAGGAGAGGAGAGAGATGTAGGAACAGAGAAAATATTCAAAGAGATAATTGAAGAGAACTTCCCAAATGTGAAGAAGGAGCTGAAAATTGATATACAAGAAGCAAGAAGAACACCAAACTTCCACGACGAAAGGAAAAATACAGCAAGACACTTAATAGTAAAGCTCCCAAGAATCCAGGACAAGGAAAAAATAATGAAGCTGGCAAGAGGGAAGAAACAGATAACATTCAAAGGAAAACCAATCAGGCTGACATCAGACTTCTCCGAAGAAACACTACGGGCAAGGAGAGAGTGGAGGGACATAGTCAACAGACTCCAAGAAAACAGATACCAACCAAGAATACTCTATCCCGCAAAGCTCTCCTTCCTCTTTGAAGAAAGAATATGGACCTTCCCAGACAAACAGAAACTCCAGAATTTCATTGCAACTAAACCCCACTCCAAAAAATACTACAAGGAGTCCTAAAGCCAGAACCTCAGAGCGACGAATAACAATGAAAGAAGGCCAAAAAAAAAGTTATTAAAAGAATAAATAAATAAAATCAAAGGAAAGACAAACACAATGGCAAATACAGATGCTAACATATCAATATTAACTCTAAATGTAAATGGACTAAACTCTTCAATAAAAAGACACAGAGTTGCAGCCTGGATTAAGAAACAAAACCCAACCTTTTGCTGTCTCCAGGAAACACATTTAGCTACAAAAGATAAAAATAGGCTCAAAGTTAAAGGATGGAAAACAATCCTACAAGCAAATGGACCAAAAAAGAAAGCAGGAACAGCTATACTTATATCAGATAAAACAGATTTCAAACTCAAAAAGATAAAAAGAGACCCCAATGGTCACTACATTATGATCAAGGGGACAATACTTCAAGAAGAAATAACACTCATTAACATATACTCACCAAACGAAGGAGCACCAAAATATATCAGACAACTGTTGTCCTCTCTGAAAACAGACATCAGAGAAAACACATACGTAGTGGGAGACTTCAACACACCACTATCAACAATGGATAGATCAACAAGACAAAAAATAAGTAAAGAAACCAAAGCTCTAAATAAGGACCTAGAGCAATTGGGCTTAACAGACATCTATAGAACACTAAACCCCAAAAAAACGGAGTACACATTTTTCTCAAGCGCACACGGATCATTCTCCAGGATCGATCACATACTGGGGCACAAGACAAACATCAACAGATACACCAAGATTGAAATCATATCAACCATCTTTTCTGACCATGAAGGCATCAAACTAGAAATAAACCATAAAAAGAAGGCAAGGAACTTTCCTACCTCATGGAGATTAAAAACCACACTACTGGAAGACCATTGGACTAATGAGGAGATCAAAGAAGAAATTAAAAAATTTTTTGAATTGAACGACAAGGAGGACACAAATATCCTAAATGTATGGGATGCAGCAAAAGCAGTAATAAGAGGAAAATATATAGCAATAGAAGTTCACATCAAGAAACAAGAAAGAACGCAAAGAAACAACCTAATCTCGAAGCTCAAAGATCTAGAAAAAGAACAACAAAAAAAACCCCAAAACCAGTAGAAGAAAAGAAATAATAAAAACCAAAGCAGAAAGAAATGAAATTGAAACTAAAAAAACAATCCAAAAGATCAATGAAACCAAGAGCAGGTTCTTTGAAAAAAATCAATAAATTAGACAAACCCCTAGCCAGGCTCGCAAAGGAAAAAAGGGAGAAAGCACAAATAAACATGATCATCAATGAAAGAGGAGAAATCACAACGGACACAGCAGAAATCAAAAGAATAATCAGTAACTACTATGAACAGTTATATGGAAACAAGTTTAACAATCTAGAGGAGATGGACAAATTCCTACAACTCTACAATCACCCAAAGCTAGATAAAGAAGAAATAGAACACCTAAACAGACCAATTACAATTAGCGAAATTGAAATGGTAATCAAAAACCTCCCCAATACAAAAGCCCAGGTCCTGATGGATTGACAAATGAATTCTACCAAACATTCAGAGACGAATTAGTGCCTATCCTTCACAAACTCTTCCAAAAAATTGAGAAGGAAGGGACAATACCAAACAAGTTTTATGAAGCCAACATTACACTAATACCAAAACCGAACAAGGACAACACAAAAAAGGAAAACTACAGGCCAATCTCCCTAATGAACACTGATGCAAAAATCCTCAATAAAATTTTAGCTATCAGAATCCAACAATGTATCCATAAGATAATTCACCATGACCAAGTAGGATTCATTCCAGGGACACAAGGATGGTTTAACATCCAAAAATCAATCAATGTTATCCAACACATCAACAAAAAGAAATATAAAAACCATATGATAATATCAATAGATGCTGAGAAAGCTTTCGACAAAGTGCAACACCCATTCATGATAAAAGCCCTTGAAATTCTTGGGATACAAGGAACATACCTCAACATCATAAAGGCCATCTATGACAAGCCAACAGCCAGTATCATTCTCAATGGTGAAAAGCTGAAAGCAATTCCATTAAGATCTGGAACAAGACAAGGATGTCCACTCTCACCACTGCTTTTCAATATAATACTGGAAGTCCTAGCCAGGGCAATAAGACAAGAGAAAGACATCCAAGGAATCCAAATAGGAAAAGAAGAAGTCAAACTATCACTATTTGCAGATGATATGATATTATACATAGAGAACCCCAAAAACTCCACAGAAAAGCTAATTCAACTCATCAATCAGTTCAGTAAAGTGGCAGGATACAAAATCAACACGCAAAAGTCAGTAGCCTTCCTATACACAAACAATAAATCTGAAGAAGAAGAAATAAAAAAAACCATCCCTTTTGTTATTGAAACAAAAAAAATCAAATATTTGGGAATAAATCTAACAAAAGAGGTAAAGGACCTATACAAAGAAAACTATAAAACACTGTTAAAAGAAATAGAAGAAGACACAAAGAAATGGAGAGACATCCCCTGCTCATGGATTGGAAGAATAAACATTATTAAAATGGCCATCCTTCCAAAAGCAATATACAGATTCAATGCTATTCCAATGAAAATTTCAATGTCATTCTTCAAAGAAATAGAACAATTATTGATGAAATTCATATGGAATCACAAAAAACCCCGAATAGCCAAAGCTCTCCTGAAAAAAAAAGAAGGGAATGGAGGCATCAGACTCCCAGACTTCAAACTATACTACAAAGCCATAATCATCAAAACTGCATGGTATTGGAACAAGAACAGACATACAGACCAATGGAATCGAATAGAAAATCCAGAAATAAACCCACAGATTTATGGTCAACTAATCTTTGACAAAGGAGCAAAGAATATGCATTGGAGCAAAGAAAGTTTGTTCAATAAATGGTGCTGGGAAAACTGGGTCGCTACATGCAAAAGAATGAAGCTTGACCACTACCTCACACCATACACAAAAATCAACTCAAAATGGATTAAAGAACTAGACATAAGACCTGAAACCATAAAATATATAGAAGGAAATATAGGCGAAACACTACGTGATTTGCACATCAAAGACTTCTTTACAGACACATCACCCAAAGCAGTGATACTGAAGGCAAAGATAAACAGCTGGGACTACATCAAATTAAAGAGCTTCTGCACAGCAAAAGAGACAATAACAAAAACAAAGAGAAACCCCACCAACTGGGAGAACATTTTTGCACCCAACACTAATGATAAAGGACTGATCACAAAAATCTGCAAAGAGCTGATGAGACTCAACAACAACAAAGAAAATAATCCAGTCAAAAAATGGGCAGAAGAGCTTAAAAGAAACTTCTCTGAAGAGGAAATGCAAATGGCCAACAGGCATATGAAAAAATGTTCAACATCACTTGTCATCAGGGAAATGCAAATCAAAACTACCATGAGATACCATCTTACACCAGTGAGAATGGCACATATTAAAAAAACTAGCAACAACAAATGTTGGCGAGCGTGTGGAGAAAAAGGAACTCTTCTGCACTGTTGGTGGGAGTGCAAACTGGTCCAACCACTGTGGAAAGCTGTATGGAGATTTCTGGACCTACTAAACATAGAGCTTCCATATGACCCAGCAATTCCACTCCTAGGTATTTACCCAAAGGACACAGAAACATCAATTCCAAAGAACACCTGCACCCCTATGTTTATAGCAGCACTGTTTACAATAGCTAAGCTTTGGAAACAACCCAAATGCCCAAAAATAGATGACTGGATCAAGAAGATGTGGTACATATATACCATGGAATATTACTCAGCATTCAAAAAAGATAAACACATGCAATTTGCTGCAACATGGATGGCGCTGGAAGGGATCATGCTCAGCGAAATAAGCCAAAAAGAAAAAGAAAAATACCGGATGGTCTCACTCATAGCAGGAATCTAGAAAACTTAAATAATGGACCAGGAAAATGAATAACTATAAGAAAGTGAAAATCAAAATCAACAAAAAACTATGAACCAGAGACACTTTTAGGGGGGCGGGGGCGGGAGGGGAGGGATTGGGGTCAGAATGGGGCCTGCAATTGTATGGGGAATATAACAATAAAATTTATAAAAAATAAATAAATAAATAAATAAAACGAAGAGTAACCATCAAAAAAAAAAATAAAAAAATAAAATAAAATTAAAAAAAAAAAAAAAAAAAAAAAGAAAATAATCCAGTCAAAAAATGGGCAGAAGAGCTAAAAAGAAACTTCTCTGAAGAGGAAATGCAAATGGCCAACAGGCTTATGAAAAAATGTTCAACATCACTTGTAATCAGGGAAATGCAAATCAAAACTACCATGAGATACCATCTTACGCCAGTGAGAATGGCACATATTAAAAAAACTAGCAACAACAAATGTTGGCGAGGGTGTGGAGAAAAAGGAACTCTTCTGCACTGTTGGTGGGAGTGCAAACTGGTCCAACCACTGTGGAAAGCTGTGTGGAGATTTCTGGACCTACTAAACATAGAGCTTCCATATGATCCAGCAATTCCACTCCTAGGTATTTACCCAAAGGACACAGAAACTTCAATTCCAAAGAACACCTGCACCCCTATGTTTATAGCAGCACTGTTCACAATAGCTAAGCTTTGGAAACAACCCAAATGCCCAAAAATAGATGACTGGATCAAGAAGATGTGGTACATATATACCATGGAATATTACTCAGCATTCAAAAAAGATAAACACATGCAGTTTGCTGCAACATGGATGGCGCTGGAAGGGATCATGCTCAGCGAAATAAGCCAAAAAGAAAAAGAAAAATATCGGATGGTCTCACTCATAGCAGGAATCTAGAAAACTTAAATAAGGGACCAGGAAAATGAATAACTATAAGAAAGTGAAAATCAAAATCAACAAAAAACTATGAACCAGAGACACTTTTAGGGGGGTGGGGGCGGGAGGGGAGGGATTGGGGTCAGAATGGGGGGCTGCAATTGTATGGGGAATATAACAATAAAATTTATAAAAAAAAATAAAAAAACTAGCAACAACAAATGTTGGCGAGGGTGTGGAGAAAAAGGAACTCTTCTGCACTGTTGTGGGAGTGCAAACTGGTCCAACCACTGTGGAAAGCTGTGTGGTGATTTCTGGACCTACTAAACATAGAGCTTCCATATGATCCAGCAATTCCACTCCTAGGTATTTACCCAAAGGACACAGAAACATCAATTCCAAAGAGCACCTGCACCCCTATATTTATAGCAGCACTGTTTACAATAGCTAAGCTTTGGAAACAGCCCAAATGCCCAAAAATAGATGACTGGATCAAGAAGATGTGGTACATATATACCATGGAATATTACTCAGCATTCAAAAAAGATAAACACATGCAATTTGCAGCAACATGGATGGCGCTGGAAGGGATCATGCTCAGCGAAATAAGCCAAAAAGAAAAAGAAAAATACCGGATGGTCTCACTCATAGCAGGAATCTAGAAAAACTTAAATAAGGGACCAGGAAAATGAATAACTATAAGAAAGTGAAAATCAAAATCAACAAAAAACTATGAACCAGAGACACTTTTAGGGGGGCGGGGGCGGGAGGGGAGGGATTGGGGTCAGAATGGGGGGGCTGCAATTGTATGGGGAATATAACAATAAAATTTATTAAAAAAATAAATAAAAAAATAAAAAATAAACCTCTTTAAGATATTGCATGGAAAATATGAAATAAGTTGAAGATTGATATGCTAGGAGTTATAATAGTGGGCAAAGATATACTGAAAAGAGATGAAAGACACATTAAACGAACTTTCTGCTATAAGGAAGAAGCCAGAAATGTGTCTGAAAAAAAAAAAAAAGAAAAAGCTAAAAATAAAAAGAATCAGAAATGAAAGGCAAAATTACAATAGATGCTGCAGAGAAACAAGGGATCTTAAGAACCTATTATAAACATCTCTATGCAAAAAAAGCTAAACAATCTAGAAGAAATGGATAATTTTTTAGAATCACATAACCTTCCAAGAGTGAACCAGGTCAAAATAGGCAGCTTAAACAGACCAATCACAAGCATAGAAGTTGAAAGCATAATCAGAAGTCTCCTAACAAGAAAAATGCAGGACCAGGTGGTTTCTAAAGTGGATCCTATCAAACTTTCAAAGAGCACCTAACTTCTTAAACTCTTAAAAAAAATTAAAGTGGTGGAAATCTCACTAATATACTTCACGAGGCCAAAATTACCCTGATCCCATGTGGGTCAGGTAGGCTTAAAGGGCTGCTTAAGCCACCATTCTGGCTATGTGGTTTTGGCCTTTTAACTACAAACTGTCCATATGGTCCAATCAATTACCTAATTTTAAAAAGAATGCAAACCCACCCACCCTGAAAAGGTTCCTCTCAAGTTAAACAAGAGAAGGGTGCTTAATTCCCTGGGACAATGAGTATACCTCATGAGGCAAGACCAGGAACATCTGGGGAGCCATTGACTGATATGTAATTTTGCATTCCAGAGACTGATCAGTGGAATGCCTTGTTAATAAGATCAGAACCAGGAGTGGGGGCTGCAAGCTTGATTTCCATCTTCAAACATGGGCCATAAATCTAACCCAGACCTGCAGGCTCATAACCTAAGCGCACATTTGCTTTCTTCTAACCTTTTTCTTTTTGTTCTCCTGCCCTGAGTAACTGAATCTGTATAATCATTCAATCAATAAAAAGACCAGGTTTTTCCTTCTTAACATCATCCTGCCATAACAGCTTGCTCCACGACTCCTGTTTCTGTAACAGTGTGATGTTGCCTGATGCAACAATCCCAAACCAAGTAAGAATAGCACAAAAAATGAAAACTATAAGCCTGCATCACTAGTGAACATAGATGCAAAAATACTCAACAAAAGCTTAGCAAACTGAATCCAGCAATATATTAAGAGAATCATCCACCATGATCAAGTAGGGTTCATGCCAGGGATGCAAGCCTGATTCAGCGTTTGGAAATCAATTATTATAGTTCTCCAGATCAACAAAAAGGAAGGTAAAAATCACACGATCATTTTAAATTGATGCTGAAAAGCATCCAATAAGACTGAAAACTCATTTATATTAAAAGCATTTAAAAAATGGAATAAGTGGAAATACCTCAACATAATCAAGGTCATATGCAACAAACCCACAGCCAATATCATACTCAATCGTTGAAAACAAGCCCTAAGATCATGAACAAGACAAGGATGTTGCTATCATCATTTACTATTCATCATAGTTTTGGAAGCCCTAGTTGGAATAATTAGGCAAGAAATAGACATAAAAAGAGGCCAAATTGGACGGGAAGTGAAATCATCACTATTTGCAGAGGACATGATAATACACTTAGAAAATTCAAGACTCTGCTAAAAAACTACTAGAAATAATAAATGATTTGATACATAAAGATCACTTGCATTTCTATATACAAATAATGGATTAGAAGAAAAATGAATAAAAGTATTTCCATTTACAATTGTCCCCAAAATGAGGACCTTGCAATAAAATTTTATGAAGGAGGTGAAGGACCTATATGTCAAGAACTAAGACATTGTTAAAGGGAATAAAATAAGGCACAAAGAAATGGGAACATATACAAAAATAAATTCAAAATGGATTTAAGACTTAGATATAAAAACTGAAACTATAAAACACTTAAAAAACAACATAGGGGCTAAACTACTGGACATAAACAAAGGTATACAGAGCAGTCTTTGAGGATGCATCTATAAAGGTAAGAGAAATAAAAGAAAAAGTAAACAAGTGAGACTACATCAAATTAAAAATGTTTTGCACATCAAAAGAAAACATCACAGAAATAATAAGGCAACCCATAGACCGGAAGATATTTGCTCATCATACATCTGATGAGGGGTTAATTTCCAAAATATATAACGTGCTCACGACACAACAAAAAAGCAAGAGACCCAATCAAAAAAATGGATAAAAGGTCTCAACAGACATTTCTACAAAGAAGACATTGAGATGGCCTGTATGCATGGGGGAAAATATTCAACATCACTTATTATAAGAAAATGCAGTTGAAAACCACAATGAGATATCACCTCACCCCGTGAGAAAGGCTTGTATCAAAAAGAATGGAAACAAATGTTGGTAAGGATGAGGAGATAAAGAAAGACTCATCCACTGTTGATAGGAATATAATTTGGTACAAACTCTATGGAAAATGGTATGGAGATACCTTAAAAAAAAAAAAAAGGAAATACCATATGATCCCGCAATACCACAGCTAGGCATTTACCCAAAGAATATGAAAACTTAAATATGAACTGATTTATGCATTCCTAGTCATAGCAGCATTATTCACAGCAGCAAAGTAACAGAATCAAACTCAGTGCCCAATGACAGATGACTGAATAAAGAAATTGTGGAATAGGGGCTCCCTGGTGGCACAGGTGGTTGAGCACCGCATTGTGAAGCTCCACAGCCTCTGAAATGTGGGTTCGATCCCGGCTTGCAGGCGAGAATCCCACATGGCGCAGCAGACCTCTCCTGTCTCGCTTGCCGCTCCCCTCAGCAGTGTATTTCAGTCAGTCTGCCTGTTCTGTTCCCCACTCTGTCTCTGGTGAATTCTCTCACCCTCCCGTACATCTGGCCTGTACCCCAGTTCTTGTATAAATAAATAAATCTTTAAAAAAAATAAATTGTGGAATACATACTGAGTGGAACACTACTCAACTATTAAGAAAGATTAAATGGTGACTTTTGGGACAAAATAGATGGGTCTTGAGGTGATTATGCTAAGTGAAATGTTAGACAGTGAAAGAGAGATATGCAATAGTTTCACTTATTTGTGGAATATAAATACCCAAAGATCACATACTGGCAAGGTACAGCAAAAATAATTCTGAAGACTCTGTGAAAAACAAATTGGTTCCCAGAGAAATGAGGGGAAGAAGGAGGACATTGAGAAAAGATGGGAATAGGTCAGTGGCATGGGATTGTTGGTGGAGGATGAGAAAACATGTGCTCATATGTAAGTGTGGAAATGTACTCACAAAGTCACATAGATATGTAAATGACAAATTAATAATAAAGGAATTTGCACCCCAATTTTCATTGCTTGGTAAACACTTAAGTAATACAATATTGTTTTATCTAGGGGCCTCTCTGGTGGTTCAAAGAGTTAAGACACAGCGTTATGAAGCTCTCTGCAGCCACTGTTGCATGAGTTCGATCCCCAGCCAGGGAGGTGACCCACATGGAGCAGCAGACCCCTCCTGTCTTGCCCGCTGCTCCCCTCAGCAGTGAATTTCAGTCAGTCCTCCTGTTCAGTTCCCCAATTTGTCTCTGCTGAATCTTCTCACTGTCCACACCTCTGGCCTTTTCCCCAGTTCTTGTATGTATAAATAAATAAATCTTAAAAAAAAAAAACAAAAAACAATATTGTTTTATCTAAAGCAAATAAGGGAATTTTAACTTTTACTTATGTAAAAATAAATTAGTAAATTGTACCATGTAAGCTGTTAAATATTTTGCCAATCATATCTGGTTATACCACTTACTTCATTTACCTACCAGGCATTTTGCTGTGAGAAATCTAGCCTCCACGGCATAGTTGTATGTAATTTCTGCTGTAGCATGCGTGTATGAGTTGGGGGTCTAGTACTAGGAGAGATTGACTGTGTCTGGGTTATGTGCATTTTCAACTATGTTATGTCATCAGTTGAGGTTATAAATTTTTTTCTTTTTTTTTAAGATTTTTTTATTTATGACCCTGAATAGCCAAAGCTCTCCTGAAAAAAAAAGAAGGGAATGGAGGCATCACACTCCCAGACTTCAAACTATACTACAAAGCCATAATCATCAAAACTGCATGGTATTGGAACAAGAACAGACATACAGACCAATGGAATCGAATAGAAAATCCAGAAATAAACCCACAGATTTATGGTCAACTAATCTTTGACAAAGGAGCAAAGACTATGCATTGGAGCAAAGAAAGTTTGTCCAATAAATGGTGCTGGGAAAACTGGGTCGCTACATGCAAAAGAATGAAGCTTGACCACTACCTCACACCATACACAAAAATCAACTCAAAATGGATTAAAGAACTAGACATAAGACCTGAAACCATAAAATACATAGAAGGAAATATAGGCAAAACACTACGGGATTTGCATATCAAAGACATCTTTACAGACACATCACCCAAAGCAGTGATACTGAAGGCAAAGATAAACAGCTGGGACTACATCAAATTAAAGAGCTTCTGCACAGCAAAAGAGACAATAACAAAAACAAAGAGAAACCCCACCAACTGGGAGAACATTTTTGCACCCAACACTAATGATAAAGGACTGATCACAAAAATCTGCAAAGAGCTGATGAGACTCAACAACAACAAAGAAAATAATCCAGTCAAAAAATGGGCAGAAGAGCTAAAAAGAAACTTCTCCAAAGAGGATATGCAAATGGCCAACAGGCATATGAAAAAATGTTCAACATCACTTGTAATCAGGGAAATGCAAATCAAAACTACCATCAGATACCATCTTAAACCAGTGAGAATGGCACATATTAAAAAAAACTAGCAATGACAAATGTTGGCGAGGGTGTGGAGAAAAAGGAACTCTCCTGCACTGTTGGTGGGAATGCAAACTGGTCCAACCACTATGGAGAGCTGTGTGGAGATTTCTGGACCTACTAAACATAGAGCTTCCATATGATCCAGCAATTCCACTCCTAGGTATTTACCCAAAGGACACAGAAACATCAATTCCAAAGAACACCTGCACCCCTATGTTTATAGCAGCACTGTTCACAATAGCTAAGCTTTGGAAACAACCCAAATGCCCAAAAATAGATGACTGGATCAAGAAGATGTGGTACATATATACCATGGAATATTACTCAGCATTCAAAAAAGATAAACACATGCAATTTGCAGCAACATGGATGGCGTTGGAAGGGATCATGCTCAGCGAAATAAGCCAAAAAGAAAAAGAAAAATACCGGATGGTCTCACTCATAGCAGGAATCTAGAAAAACTTAAATAAGGGATCAGGAAAATGAATAACTATAAGAAAGTGAAAATCAAAATCAACAAAAAACTATGAACCAGAGACACTTTTTGGGGGGTGGGGGCCGGGAGGGGAGGGATTGGGGTCAGAATGGGGCATGTGCAGTTGTATGGGGGAATATAAAAATAAAATTTATTTTTTTTTAAAATAAATAAATAAATAAATCATGTAAATGATGGGAAAAAAAAAGAAAAAGAAAAAGATTTTTTTATTTATGTATACAAGAACTGGGGTATAGACCAGAGGTATGTGGGGGTGAGAGGATCTACCAGAGACAGAGTGGGGAGCAGTAAAGGTGGACTGACTGAAATACACTGCTGAGGGGAGCAGTGGGTGAGGCAGGAGAGGTCTGCTGCTCCACGTGTGTAGCTCCCTGGCCAGGGATCAAACTCATGCTGTAGTGACTGTGGGTAGCTTCATAGGCTGCGTCTTAACCCCTTGCACCACCAGGGAGGCCCTTGAGGCTATAAATTTCTTTTTCAATAGCATTTTAATGTTATCCTTCAAATTATGGTAAGTGGTATTCTCATGATCTTTTTAGTTCCAAGTATTTTCTCATTTCCATTATGATTTTTATGTTTATCCATGAAGTCTTTAGCTGTGTGTGAGGTTTAATTCTGCAAATATGAGGAGTTGATCTCATTTTCTTTTTTGCTATTGATTTCTCACCTAATTGAATTGTGGTCAAAGAATGGGATTTTATTTGAAGTTCATTAACATTAGCAAGTGCTTAACCAGGATGTGTATTGTCTAGTTGTTGGGCACCATCTTCTACAAATGTTCATTAGATCCAGTTGTTAATTTTGTTGTTCAAATCCACACTTCTGGTTTTTTTTTGCATTGGTTGGACTACTTATAAATGAAAGAAGTGGGTTAAATTCCCTTATGATAGTACATTTGTCATATGTTTCTAGTTTTCTGACAAATCTTGTCATGTACACTTTGTGGCTATTTTATCAGGCACTTACAAACTTGGAGATGTTATATCTTTTTGCTAGCTTGAGCGTTTCTATCGAAAGTTGATTTGCCTGATATTTCAATAGCTATGCCAGTTTTCTTTTGGGTAGTATTTGCCTACTTTTTTCTCCTTAAGTTTACTCATATATTTGTTAGCAATTTTATTATCATGTTAAATTTTTTTTTTTGCCTTCTATATTTTCTACGCTCTTCTTCCCTGCCAGGATTTTAAAAAAAAATATTTATTTATTTATTTATCTATTTATTTATTTATTTATTTATACAAGCACTGGGTACAGTCAGAAGCGCTGGACGGTGAGAGAATTCACCAGCGCCAGAGCAGGGAGCAGAGCAGGCAGAAGAACCGAAGTACACTGCTGAGGGTAGCAGCGGGCGGCAGGAGAGGTCTGCGCGCTATGTGGGACCCTCCTTCGGGGGCTGGGGAGCAGCCGGGGAGCAGCCGGAGATCGAACCGGCACTGCAGAGGCTGTGGGCAGCTTCGCAACCCAGCGCTCAACCGCTGCGCCACCAGGGAGGGCCCCTGCCAGCATTTTTATTTGATTTCCTTTCCTTTTCTTGAGTCCATTTTCTTTTTTCTTCTTGTTTGGAAGTTATATACATCATATCTCCTTTTTTAGTGCTCTGTTAGATACATTAACATGTGTATTTAATCTTACAGTTAAGTACAGTAGTCAATATCTGTACATTCACCCTAATAGTTCAAGGACTTCAGTATGTTTTATCACATAGTAGTATTTTCTTATGTACTCAGTAATGTGGTAATTTTTATTTTTCATTTTTATATTTTATTCCACATTTTAGCTGATTTACTCAGGATGACATGTGGGGATACTTTATCATCTCCCAATATTAAAATTCAAACTCTTTAATAGCTACTTGGTTGAGTCTTCCTTTAGTTTTTTATAGGAAAATTTTATGTTTCTTGTAGTGGTCACTTACTGGAAATCACCTAAATAAATGAAAATCCCCTCCTACGTGTGTCCATGACTGAAATTACTAACAGTTGAAGAAAGAATGCTTTATGATAACTGTAATTTAAGTTGGTCATGAATTTCACTTGCTGATATTCTTACTTTTTACATTTAAATTAATGAAAACACCTGATTAAGGGACATTTTGTGTGTCTGCAACACACCTAGACTGCATGGAGCTGGGAAAGGGCTGTGGCCACAGCCAGGGGTGAGCTGAAGAGCCCCCACAAGCCAGGGACACAAGGATGTTCAACATCTGAAAATCAATCAATGTAATCCAACACATCAACAAAAGGAAATATAAAAACCATATGATAATATCAATAGATGCTGAGAAAGCTTTCAACAAAGTACAATACCCATTTATGATAAAGGTCCTTGAAATTCTTGGGATACAAGGAACATACCTCAACATCAAAAAGGCCATATATGACAAGGCCATAGACAGTATCATTCTCAATGGTGAAAAGCTGAAGACCTTTCCTTTAAGATCTGGAACAAGACAAGGATGTCCACTCTCACTACTGCTTTTCAATATAATACTGGAAATCCTAGCCAGAGCAATAAGATAAGAGGAAAGACATACAAGGAATCCAAATAGGGAAGGAAAAAGTTAAACTATGACTATTCGCAGATGATATGATAATATACCTAGAGAACCCCCAAAACTCCACAGAAAAACTAATTAAACTTATCAATCAGTTTAGTAAAGTGGCAGGATACAAAACCAACACACAAAAATCAGTAGCCTTCCTATACACAAGCAATAAATCTGAAAAAGAAGAAATAAAAAAATCCCTTTTATTATTGAAACAAAAAAATCTAATACTTGGGAATAAACCTAACAAAAGAGGTAAAGTACCTATACAAAGAAAACTAAAACACTATTAAAAGAAATAGAAGACACAAAGAAATGGAAAGACATCCCCTGCTCATGGAGTGGAAGAATTAGCATTATCAAAATGGCCATCCTACCAAAAGCAATTTACAGATTCAATGCTACTCCAATAAAAATTTCAATGACATTCTTCAAAGAGATAGAACAATTACTGATGAAATTCATATGGAATCACCAAAACCCCGAATAGCCAAAGCTCTCATGCAAAAAAAAAGAAGGGAATGGAGGCATCACATGCCCAGACTTCAAACTATACTACAAAGCCATTATCATCAAAACTGCATGGTATTGGAACAAGAATAGGCACACGGATCAATGGAACTGAATAGAAAATCCAGAAATAAACCTACAGATTTATGGTCAACTAATCTTTGACAAAGGAGCTAAGAATATGCACTGGAGCAAAGAAAGTTAGTTCAATAAACAGTGTTGGGAAAAGTGGGTCACTACATGCAAAAGGATGAAGTTTGACTACTACCTCATACCATGCACAAAAACCAACTCAAAATGAATAAAGAACTAGACATAAGACCTGAAACCATAAAATACATAGAAGGAAATATAGGCAAAACTCTACATGACATGCCCCTCAAAGACATCTTTACAGACACATCACCCAAAGCAATAATAGTGAAGGCAAAGATGAACAGCTGGGACTACATCAAATTAAAGAGCTTCTGCACAGCAAAAGAGACAATAACAAAAACAAAGAGAAACCCCACTGACTGGGAGAACATTTTTGCACCCAACACTAATGATAAAGGACTGATCACAAATATCTACAAAGAGCTGATGAGACTCAACAGAAACAAAGAAAATAATCCAGAGAAAAAATGGGCAGAAGAGCTAAAAAGAAACTTCTCCAAAGAGGATATGCAAATGGCCAACAGGCATATGAAAAAATGTTCAACATTGCTTGTAATCAGGGAAATGCAAATCAAAAGTACAATGAGATACCATCTTACACCAGTGAAAATGGCACATATTAAAAAACTAGCAACAACAAATGTTGGCGAGGTTGTGGAGAAAAAGCAACTCTCCTGCACTGCTGGTGGGAGTGCAAACTGGTCCAACCACTAAGGAGAGCTGTGTGGAGATTCCTCAACCTACTAAAGATAGAGCTTCCGAATGATCCAGCAATTCCACTGCTAGGTATTTACCCAAAGGACACAGAAACATTAATTCAAAAGGGCACCTGCACCCTTATGTTTATAGCAGCACTATTTCCAATAGCTAAGCTATGGAAACAACACAAATGCCCCAAAATAGGTGTCTGGATCAAGAAGATGTGGTACATATATACACTGGAATATTACGCAGCAATCAAAAAAGATAAACACATGCAGTTTGCAGCAACATGTATAGCGCTAGAAGGGATCATGCTCAGCAAAATAAGTCAGAAAGAAAAAGAAATATACTGGATGGTCTCACTCATAGCAGGAATTTAGAAAACCTAAATAAGGCACCAAGAAAAAGACTAATTATAATAAAGTGAAAATCAAAATCAACAAGCAGCTATAAACCAGAGATACACTACGGGGGTGGGGGTGGGGAGAAGAAGGATTAGGGTCAAAATAAGGGGGGATGCAATTGTATGGGGAATATAATCAAAATGAAAATGCATACATTGTGCAAAAATGAAAAATGATGTAAGAATTATATAAAATAAAATATTAAAAAAAGAAATCACTTGATTATGAGCACAAGTCATTTAAATTTGCTGGTTAACCTTTCAGTATATGGTGGTACAATATTGATTCAATATCATTGTGTGTTATTATTTTCCAATCACAGACTTAAGGATTATATACAGATAACTAAGAATCACTTTCACTCTTATATAAAACAGAGTTAATAAATAAATATCCCTCACATTTTCATTTGTGCACTGACAATTTAAACTGAAGTTTTTTCTTTACCAAAAAATGAGATAAGATGAAATAAGGGATGATGGATTTTTTTGTTCCCCTTATGTTAAAGACTCCGTAGATGGAAAGACAGAGTAACTGAACCTAGTAATATGAGTTCCAATTCCACACCCACCTGTTATTTGTGAATCCTATACTTGCCTTGGTGGGATGGCAGCCCTTCTGAACAGGAGTTAAGCTTACACTCACCAATAAGTATCTATCCATGTTCATTAAATCAAGACTAAGACAAGTGGACTTGCACAGAACCCCAACCTCTGCCCCATAGGCACTAATGTTCTTTTACCAATATGGTAAAGATAAAACAAAAGACAATATGGTAAAGATAAAGCAAAAGGGGAAAGTGGTGTTTATAGTACCATTGGTGGCAAGTTGGGTGCAGACTTTCTTTTCATGAAATTCAAGACAGAGCCTTGTCTGGGGAAAGGAATTGGGACAAGGACAGGTACTGTTTTACCATATAGCTTGGACTTGGGTTGGAACCTCATGTCTTAGTATTCCAGGAGTTCCCATGGGGCATTTATATAGGCAAATGTCACTAGTTTCAGACTGACAGAGATACCATGTGAGTAATTAAATCAATAATGGTCTTTAAACATTGATTATAATTCCTCAAAATAATATTGATAAAAACGTTTTAAGTGACATACACAAATGTTCATTGAAAAGTTAAATACTGCAAAGGATGTGACTCCTAGAACAACGTAAATTTTGACACTTTAAAATAAAATAGTGACGTTCCTTTTTTAAATGTATCTGGTGAAATCTAAATGCAATGGAATTCTGATACCAACCATTTATTCATTTGAGAAGTTATGAAAAAGATTTTCACATCTAATAAAGATGGAGTCATAGAAACGATTTACCCTCCTACCCACAACCAAAAAATGGACATACACGAGGGATGCCATTGGAACCTTTGTAAAGATCATATTTAATCTAAAGATTATTTGGGGTGGGGGGTGCCACCAAGATGGTGATAGAGGATACTCTTTGCTTCTCTCTAAAGAGAAGCACATCTAACAATTGACCAGAAGACATTCACTATGACAGTCTTGCCACTTGGGGTAAGACTGAAGCACCATTGCACCTCAGAGACCAATACAGATTTTACCATTAGGTCATGGAAAAGATTCATACTTTATTGAATAGGAGATGGGTGGAGAGAAATACCTGGAGGTTGTCGACAAGGTGGGGGAACAGATAGCAGGGCCCTGCCAGATCATGGGCCCCTCCATGGAGGCAAACACCCTTGATGTAAGTGAAATGTATACAGAGGAGATGGGATGCTGCAAACAGGCTGGGACCCTGGTAAGAAATATAAAAGCAATAGTGTTTTACACCACACTTCCCCACCTCTCCCCCCACTTCTCTGAATTGGTACTTACCTTATGAAGTACACTGACAGTTATGGAGTATCAGATCTAGGACCCAAGAGGAGGTATAGAAGAAGTGCCATAAATGAACAATGCCTGTCCAACATAGTTGTAATATGGGCTACATTCGTCCATGTCCCTCCCTCAACCTTCTGAAAAATTCTGTTAGCTCAGTATCTATGGCTGTCAACAGGGGAAGAAAAATCAAATCAAACCACAGTGCTACCTCCTGGAAAATAGAAAGTAGTTCAAACTTTCTCAGTTACTGATATTTATGTAAAAAATAGGGAAATTTTATTTATTTATTTATTTATTTAAAGATTTATTTATTTATTTATACAAGCACTGGGTACAGTCAGAAGTGCGGGAGGGTGAGAGAATTCACCAGAGTGGGGAGTAGAGCAGGCAGAAGGACCGAAGTACACTGCTGAGGGGAGCAGCAGGCGGCAGGAAAGGTCTGCGCGCCATGTGGGACCCTCCTCCGGTGGCTGGGGAGCAGCCGGGGATTGAACCTGTGCTGCAGAGGCTGCGGGCAGCTTCGCAACCTAGCGCTCAACTGCTGTGCCACCAGGGAGGCCCAAAAACAGGGAAATCTAAAGTGAGAAAAAAAGGCAGAAGAAAATTTATAACATGGCAACTTGAGAACTCATGAGAATATGACATCACAACTCTCCAGAATCTAACCACAAGGACATAGAAAATAATCTCCCTATCAGGTAGAGAGTTCAAGGTAGTTATAGTTAAGCAACTATAAAAAGATAGAAAAAAATTCAGAAAGCCTAAATTAAAGTGACACAATGGAACTCAGAAAAGTTAATCAAAGAAATAAAACAAAACTCAGAAAAACAAATTAAAGAGTCCATGGATAAAATTAACAAGCATAGGGTAGAAATCGAAGCTTTAAATAAGAAAGCAACAGAGATTCAGCATATAAAGAAATCAATAAATGAAATCAAGAGCTTTAGAGAAAGTTGTGAAAGCATAATAGGTCAAATGAAATATTGAATCAATGACTTCTTTTTTTTTTTTTTTTGTGTCTTTTTTTTTTTTTAATTTTTAATCCTTTTTTATTTTTTTTTTTATAAATTTTATTGTTATATTCCCCATACAATTGCAGCCCCCCATTCTGACCCCAATCCCTCCCCTCCCGCCCCCGCCCCCCTAAAAGTGTCTCTGGTTCATAGTTTTTTGTTGATTTTGATTTTCACTTTCTTATAGTTATTCATTTTCCTGGTCCCTTATTTAAGTTTTCTAGATTCCTGCTGAATCAATGACTTCTAAGAGAGTAATACACAAATGATTCAGGGGGAGGAAGAGAGAGAAATAAGATCTTAAAAAAATAAAGTGGCACTATGAGAATAATTAAATTCCATTAGGAAAGGCAGCCATTAGGAAAGGCAGCATAAGGATAATGGGTATCCCAGAAGGGGAAGAGAGAAGGAAACAGAGAGCTTATTCAAAGAAATAACAATAAAAAACTTCCCAAACCTTGAAAAGCAACTGAATATATAAGCCCAAGAAGCTTATAGAACATTTGCAATGATAACTACTGCAAGATACATAGTAGTGAAACTGTCAAGAGGGCAAGACAGCAGAGGAATAGTAAATGTGGCTAGGGAAAAAAAGGCAGATAACCCAAAAAGTATTATCATCAGGCTTTCATCAGACTTTTCAGTAGAAAATGTGCAAATTAGGAGAGAATGGAATAAACACATATAAAATACTCAAAGACAAAAACTGCCAGCTAAGAACACAACATTCTGCAAAACTCTCTTTCACATATGGTTTTTCCAGATAAATGGAAGCTGAAGGAACTTGCCAACACTAGACATCCCTTATGAGAAATGTTGAAAGGGATGAATACAACAACATTATATCATGATAAGGGGATCAATATATTTGCACTCAACTTAGCAGCAATGAAATAAATATAGCAAATATTAATAGACTTACAAGAAGACATTGACAGTAGCACAATACTAGTAGGGGATTTACCACCTTTCTTATAGAAATTAACAGATTATCCAGACAGAAAATCACCAAGAAAACAAATGGCAAATAGGACAAGTTGGGCTTATGTTTCATCCCAAAACACCAGAATATACATTCTTCCCATTGCTCACACAACATTCTTTAAGATAAACTACATGTTCAGATGTAAAAAAGTCTCAACAAATTTATGAAGATTAAAATCATATCAACCATCTTTTCAGGCATGATGGTATGTAACTAGAAATTAATCAAAAGAAGAAAAAGGGCAAAGCCAAAATTTGTGGAGCATAAATAACATGCTACTGAACAACTATTAGGTTAACTATGAAAACAAAGGTGAAATAAAAAATATCTGGAGGTTAATGCAAATGAATACATGTCTTATTAGAACCTATGGGATGTAGCAAAAACAGTACTAAGAGGGAATTTTATAGCAATGGACACCTACTTCATTAAATAAGTAACATCACAAGTAAGAAATCTAAACTTTCCTCTAAAGCAAGTAAAAAGAAGAAGGAAAACAAAACAAATAGTCAGTGGACAGAAGAAATAAAATTTACATCAGAAATGATCAAAATAGAGATCAAAAATACAATTGAGGAAACCAAGAACTGGTTCTTTGAAAAGATTAACAGAATAGACAAGACTTTAGCCAGATTTACAAAAGAGAAAAGGGGGAGAGAAAATAAATATAAAAAACAAAAAAGGAGAATTTACAAGATACTACAGAAATACAAAGGATCATAACAGAGTATTACGAGTAATTATATGCAACAAATGGGACAATCTAGAAAAAAATGGTAAAATTCTCAGAAACACAACATTCCAGGAATGAATAAGGAAGAAATAGCAAACTTGGATACATCATATTTAACAAAATTAAAACAGTAAACACAAAAAACTCACACAAGAAAAGTAACTCATAAAACCCAAACGCTCAGCACCAAATGGCTTCATTAATGAATTTTATCAAACTTTCTTTTTTAAATTTTGTTTTAGCATTTATAATTTTTTAAAAATTTTAGACAATATTTGCTGCCCCCCCCTCAGATTGAGTCCCCATAGAATTTCCTTCCCCAAGGCACCCATGTACCATCACCACAGTCCCCTGTGCTCCTCCCTCCTTCCCTCTGATCCCTCTCCCTCCTCCTCCCCTGCAGTATGTCTCTGGTTTATAATTGTCTGTTTTTGCTTTGTTGTGTTTTGTACTGTTATTACCTTTTTTTACACTGATGTCTTATTGGGTTCCCCTACATTCCTGTTATAAGTGAAACCATCCGATATTTTTCTTTTTCCTTCTGGCTTATTTCACTGAGCATAATTCCTTCTAACGCCATCCACATTGCTGCAAAAGGCATGAGTTTATCTTTTTTGATTGCTGAATAATATCCCATTGTGTATATATACCACATCTTCTTGATACAGTCATCTATTTTTGGGCATTTGGGTTGTTTCTAGGTTTTACTTATTGTAAATAGTGCTGCAATAAACATAGGTGTACAGGTGCTCTTTTGAATCAATGTTTTTGTGTCCTTTGGGTAGATCCCTAGGAGTGGAATTGCCAGATCATATGGTAGCTCCATTTTTAATAAACTGAGAAACCTTCAGACAGCTTTCTACAGTGGTTGGCCAGTTTGCACTCCCACCAGCAATGTAGGAGAGTTCCTTTTTCACTGCATCCTTGCCAACATTTGTTGTTGCTTGTTTTTTTGATATGTGCCATTCTTATTGGTGTAAGTTGGTATCTCAGTGTAGTTTTGATTTGCATTTCCCTGATTATAAGCATGTTGAACATTTTTTCATATGCCTGTTGGCCATTTGCATTTCCTCTTTGGAGAAATGTCTTTTAAGTTCTTCTGCCCATTTCTTGACTGGATTGTTTATTTTCTTTGTATATCTTTGTGATCAGTCTCTTATCAGTTGAATGGAGTGCAAAGATTTTTTCCCAATCAGTAGGGTGTCTCTCTGTTTTGGTTAATGTCTCTTTGGCTGTACAGAAGCTTTTCAGTTTGATATAATCCCAGGTGTTTATCTTTGCCTTCACTATCACTGCTTTGGGTGATATGTCTTTAAAGATGTTTCTGAGATGTATGTCTTGTAGTGTTTTTAATTAATTAATTAATTAATTAATACAAGCACTGGGTACAGTCTGAAGCACGGGAGGGTAAGAGAATTCACCAGAGCCAGAGCGGAGAACAGGCAGACTGATGAAGTACACTGCTGAGGGAGCAGCAGGCAGCAGGAGGGGTCTGCGCACCATGTGGGACCCTCACTTGGCAGCCGAGGATCGAACTGGCACTGCAGAGGCTGCAGGCAGCTTCGCAACCCAGCACTCAATTGCTGTGCCACTGGGGAGGCCCTGTCTTATAGTGTTTTACCTATATTTCTTCTATATATTTTATGGTTTCAGGTCTTACGTCCAGTTCTTTTATCCATTTTGAGAGGTAGTGGTCTAGTTTTGTTTTTTTGCATGTGCAGGTCCAGTTTTCCCAGCACCATTTATTGAACAAACTGTGCATGTTCCATTGCGTATTCTTTGTGCCTTTGTCAAAGATTAGTTGTTCATATAAGTGTGGCTTTATTTCTGGGCTCTCTATTTGGTTCCTTTGGTCTGTGTGTCTGTTTTTGTCCCAATACCAAACTGTTTTAAGCATTATGGCTTTGTAGTATAGCTTGAAGTTTGGAAGTGTGATATCTCTTTTCTCCTTTGTTTTCATTAGTAGGGCTTTGGCTATTTGTGGTTTTTTTTTTTTGTGCTTCCATATGAATTTCATCAGTATTTGTTCTATTTCTTTGAAGAATGTTTTTTGGATTTTTATTGGAATGGCATTGAATCTGTATTTTGCTTTTGGAAGGATGGCCATTTTAATAATGTTGATTTTTCCAATCCATGAGCAGGGGATGTCTTTCCATTTCTTTGTGTCTTCTTCAATTTCTTTTTTTTTAAAATTTATTTATTTATACAAGAACCGGGGTACAGGCCAGATGCACAGGAGGGTGACAGGGTTCACCAGAAATAGAGCAGGAAACAGAACAGGTAGACTGATGAAATACACTGCTGAGGGGAGCAGCAGGTGAGACAGGAGAGATCTGCTTCGCCATGTGGGATTCTCGCTGGCTGGCCAGGATCGAACCCGCACTGCAGAGGCTGCGGACAGCTTCACAGTGCAGCACTCAACTACCTGCGCCACCAGAAGGGCCTTCTTTAATTTCTTTTAACAGTGTTTTATAATTTTTTTTGTATAGGTCTTTCACTTCTTTTATTAGGTTTATTTCCAAGTATTTGATTTTTTTGGTTTCAATTATAAAAGGGATGGTTTTCTTGATTGCGTCTTCTTCCAATTGATTGATTGTGTACAGGAAGGCTACTGATTTTTGTGTGTTGATTTTGTATCCTGCTACTTTACTGAACTGGTTGATTATTTTGAGTAGTTTTTCTGTGGAGTTTTTAGGGTTCTCTATGTATATTATCATATCGTCTGCAAATAGTGATAGTTTTACTTCTTCTTTCCCCATTTGGATTCCTTGCATGTCTTTCTCTTGTCTTATTGCCCATGGCTAGGACCTCCAGTATTATATTGAAGAGCAGTAGTGAGAGAGGACAACCTCATCTTGTTCCTGATCTTAAAGGAAAGGCCTTCAGCTTTTTGCCATTGAGAATAATGTTGGCAGTGGGTTTGTCGTATATGGCTTTTATCATGTTAAGGTATGTTCCTTCTATCCAGAGAATTTCAAGGGCTTTAATTTCATAAATGGATGTTGGACTTTGTCAGATGCTTTCTCAACATCTATTGATATGATCATATGGTTTTTATTTTTCTTTTTGTTGATGTGTTGGATTACACTTATCGATATTCATATGTTGAACCATCCTTGTGCCCCTGGGATGAATCCCACTTGATGGTGGTGTACTATCCTTTTGATGCATTGTTGGATTCTGTTGGCAAGGATTTTGTTGAGGATTTTTGTATCAGTGTTCATTAGAGAGATTGGCCTGTAATTTTCTTTTTTTGTGCCGTTTGTTTGGTTTTGGTATTCGTGTAGTGTTGGCTTATAGAACGTATTTGGTAATATTCCTTCTTTTTCAATTTTTTGAAAGAGTTTGTGTAGGATAGACACTAATTCACTGCTGAACATTTGGTAGAATTTGTTTGTGAAGCTGTCTAGGCCTGGGCATTTTTTTGGGGGGAGTGCTTTGATTACTGCTTCAATTTCGCTGCTTATAATTGGTCTGTTAAGTTGTTCTATTTCTTCTTTGTCCAGTTTTGGATGATTTTATCATTCTAGGAATTTGTCCATCTCTTCTAGGTTGTTGAATTTGTTTACATATAAGTGTTCATAGTAATCTCTGATTATTCTTTTGATTTCTACTGAGTCTGTTGTGATTTGTCCTCTTTCATTTGTAATCCTATTTATATATGTTTTCTCCCATTTTTTCTTTGAGAGTCTGGCTAGAGGTTTGTCTATTTTGTTTATTTTTTCAAAGAACCAACTTTTGGTTTCACTGATTTTTGGATTATTTTTTTAATTTCCAATTCATTTATTTCTGCTTTGATTTTTATCTTTCTTCTACTGGCTTTAGGGTTTTTTTTTTGTTGTTCTTTTTCTAGCTCTTTGAGATGTGAGATTAGGTTGTTTCTTTGAGTTCTTTCTTGTGGTTGATGTGAGCCTGTATTGCTATAAATTTTCCTCTTATTTGCTTTTGCTGCATCCCATACATTCTGGAAAGTGGTGTCCTCCTTGTCGTTCAACTCAAAGTATTTTTTAATTTCTTCTTTGATCTTCTCATTAGACCAGTGGTCTTCCAGTAGTGTGGATTTCAATCTCCATGAAGTGGGTGGGTTCTTTATTTTCTTTTCATGATTTATTTCTAGCTTGATGACTTTATGATGGGAGAAGATAGTTGGAATGATTTTGATCTTCATGTATCTGTTGATGTTTGTCTTGTGGCCCAGTATATGATCAATTCTGGAGAATGATCCATGCGCACCTGAGAAAAATGTGTACTCCAATTTTTTTGGGTGCAGTGTCCTATAGATGTCTGTTTATTCCATGAGTTCTATGTCATTATTTAGGGCTCTAGTGTCTTTGTTTATTTTTTGTCTCATTGATCTGTCCATTGGTGAGAGTGGGGTGTTGAAGTCTCCCACTATCTATGTGTTTTTTTTAATGTCTGTTTTCAGAGCTGATAATAATTGTCTAATATATTTTGGTGCTGAGGGGAGCATATTCAGTGAGTATATGTTGATGAGTGTTATATCTTCCTGATGTATTGTCCCCTTGATCATAATGTAGTGTCCATCTATGTCTCTTTTTACCTTTTTTAATTTGAAGTCTATTTCATCTGATATAAGTATGGCTGTTCCTGCCTTCTTTTTTGGTCCATTTCCTTGTAGGATTGTTTTCCAAGCTTTTACTTTCAGTCTGTGTTTATCTTTTGTGGTTAAATGTGTTTCCTGGAGACAGCAGAAAGTTGGATTTTTTTTTAATCCAGCCTGCTACTCTGTGTCTTTTTATTGATGAGTTTAATCTATTTACATTTAGAGTTAATATTGATATGTTGGCATCTGTGTTTGCCATTTTGTTTGTCTTCTTTGTGATTTTATTCCTTGCTTTATTCTGTTCTTCTTGTTCATTCCTCTGTTGGTTTTGGCTTTAGGACTTGTAGAATTTTTTGGAGTGGGGGTTTAATTGTAATGAATTTCTGGAGTTTCTGTTTGTCTGAGAAGGCCCCCCCCCTTTTTTTTTTGTAGAGGAAGGAGAGCTTTGCAGGATAAAATAGTCTTGGTTGGCATTTGCTGTGTTGAAATTTGCTGAATATGTTACTGCAGTCTCTTCTTGCCCATAATGTTTCTTCAGAGAAGTCTGAAGTTAACCTGATTGGTTTTCCCTTATAAGTTACCTGATTCTTCCCCCTTGCCAGTTTCATTATTTTTTCCTTGTCTTGGACTCTTGCAAGCTTTACTGTTAGGTGTCTTGCTGTTGTTTTCTTTTCACTGTGGTAATTGGGAGTTCTTCTCACTTCTTGTATGTCTATATTCGTCTCCTTTTTCATGCTTGGGAAGTTTTCTTCAATTATCTCTTTGAATAATTTCTCAGTTCTTTTGTCTCTCTCCTCAATTTCTGGAATGCCTATAACTCTTACATCTTCTCTCTTCATGGAGTCTCATAATTGTCTAAGAGTATCCTCATACTGCTTCATTTGCACTTCTCTCTCCTTTTCTCTTTTGGCTCTTTTTATTTCTGTATCTTTGATAGTGCTGATCTGTTCTTCCATTTCATCGATTCTGTTTTCATTGCTTTTCCCAGAGTTCTTTATCTCCTCTAGTAATTTTTTAATCTCCTGCATTTCTTTTCTTTCCTTTCTTAAGGTCTCAATTTCATTCTTCAGTTCAGTGATTATTTGTCTCAAATCATTTTTTTCCTTTTCATTTTCTTTCTGCTTTTTAATCATGATGATCATTAATTTTCTATCTGATAGGCCGAGAAGTTCTTCCATGTCATTGTCAAGCTCTGGTGACTGTATTTCTTTTTGTGATGTGTCCTCCTGCGGGCTTGCTTTGTTATTTATATTTTTTTGTCTCCCTGTTGTTTGCTTTCTAATTAGTTCTATTAATTGTGACGTTGTGCCACTGGTGTTGGTGGGCATCTCTTTGTAATTCTCCTTTAGGGGTGTCAGAAACTGTTTACCAGACTGAGACCAGCACTGGTGGGTCAAAACTCCACCAGGGTGTTGATGCTGTGTTTCTGGGCACTGTCCCTTACAGTTCCCTCCCTCTGTATTTACTCATTTCAACAGGGAATCAGCTAATCGGTGATTTAGTTCTGGTCACAAGTTTGCGCCAGAGACCCGTATTTGCTGACCTGTGCTTTTCCCCAGTGGTTCTCTGAGAAACAGAGTGGGGGTGGAAGGGAGCACCTCAACACAGGGGCTCTTATTCAAGCTGGGTGCTGTGTCTGCCCCGTGTTCACCCGGTGCTGTGCCTGTAGCTGTATGGATCCCGCACCCTGAATTCTGCATTCTAGGTCTCAGTTCCAGGGCTATCAGATCCAAAGCACTGGCTGTCACCCTGTGCAGTGCTGCTGCTATGGCACATCCCATGCCCCAGATCCTGCGCCTGGCTCACAGTTCCAGGATGGGCTCTCACTCCACGCCTTATTTCCCTCCTTACCCACATTTGCGTGGCCCACCCTCTCTCAGAGCCTGAGGGTTATTTTGGGATCCCTGGTTTCCAACTATCAGGATGTTGGTGATTTTTTTCTTGTCACTAGGTGGCGCCAGAGAGCTTTCCTAGTGTCCTTCCAGAACTGTTTTTCCCCTGTGGGTCCAGGAGAACAGAGTGGGAATGGTGTGGAGCGCCTCAATGGCGTGGGGGTGCTGTGTTTGCCCTGTGCCCCATCGTTGTGGGGATCCCACGTCCTGAATTTCGTGCCCCAGGTCTCAGTTCCGAAGCCCACAGATCCAGGACGCAGGCTATAGCCCAGTTCAGTGTCCGCAGAAATGGCGCCTTTTGCACCCTGCTCCCATGTCTGGGTGCCTGGTTTATGATTACTCAGTGAGGGACATTCACTTCAGTGAGGGCTCCTGAACATATCCCTGTGACCTAGGGGTCTCAGGCCTGGGGACCTGGGCAGCCTCGATCTGCGTATGCTTTTTGAGCTCTGCGTATGCTTTTTGAGCGCTGCTTTTCCTCACAAGTTTACCGGCTGGCCTTGGGCTATTTGTAGGTCTCTGGGAGTCTTTGTTTCCCTCCAGTGGCACCCGGAGCTGTTCGCTCACCTCTGCAGCAATTCCTGCACTGTTCTCCACACTTCCAGTTTACAGGGTGCAGTGCCTGAAATAGATCCTTTCCACTCACAGTCCCACTTGATGTGTAGTTTGTTCTTGTTGGTTGGTTTTTTTTTTTTCTTTCCTCCTTTCTGTTGGTCGGAGAGTGCTGACTTTGTGGGTGGGGGACGGTAGCAGGATTCTGAGCTTTCCTCCCTTCTTGTCCTCTTTTATGGCAACTTTCTTCTTCAGGCAGTTTGCCAGAGAATTTTATCAAACTTTCAAAGAAAGCTCTCAGCTTCATGTGCCCAATTACTGTAAGTATTTAGCTTTTCTTAAACCCTTGTGTTGTGCAACCTTCCAGGGTGGGCAGGTTCACTGTTTATTTGGGCAGTCAGAAAAAACATCCTGGAGCCTTAGGTATATCTGACATGCCTTTAATGCTAAAGCAGGGGACTGGATACCCGACCAGGCAGGCAGGCAGGGAGACAGAAACCAAAGACCAAAAGGCAACTGGTTCTCCTAGCTCCTTATACTGTTATATGCCCATAGCCACACAAGTGATACATAGTTATGCATACAAGGCCCATCTGTTGTTTGATGGATGTTCACAAGGTGGAAAACATAACTGATACATTTCAAAGTTACAGGTTCCCTGTAGTTTGCAAGGTGGAAAAAGAGACTGAGTTAACTCCTTGTGCTGAAGTAAGCACTGACTTGCAGCTGGTTACAACTGAGGCCACCACTAAGGAAGATCACTCAATAGAAATGGCATTGCTAAACACAGAGGTTGTGAATGACTCTGAAGAATTTAATAAGTTTGTCTTAGGCTTCAAGAAGACAAATGTAGAAATGCCACTGAACATTAAACCCAACCCAATCCAACCAACTCACCAAGCCCACCAAATGATATGAAACTAAATGAAATGAAACCCAACCCAACCCAAGAGTCTCATACACATGTAAAATGAACCTGATTCAGTGTATTTAAGTCACTGAAAGATGAGACAACTGAGATATAATACTGATTCAAATGAGAATTGAGGAAGACTTTTATAGAATTTTCTTTTGTCAAACAAATGCTGAAATTGTTTTCTTAAGAGATGCAACTGGTTAATATGCTACAAGGCATACTCTTTTCTTTCAGATGAAAATGATTGGCTCTGCTATTGAACAAGGATTATTTGCATTGCTATCAGATGTCTGCAATTTAACCTTTACCCTTACAGAGTTGTAATCTCTTAAACATTAGTAATTCAGACAAAGGAACACTTGCCTAGAACTGAACAATCCTAGCAATGGTAGAGTCGTATACAATGCCCAGAACTATGCTGAAAATATGCTCATAATATCTTGTGCTTATTTCCCAGTTCTGAATAATTTTTTCTTAAAGAAAGGTTAGTGGCACAGGAGGGTCAAGAGGGTGCTATGGAGCTGCCCATCTCTGCACTTGGCTGACAGCTTAGTTTTAGAGCAGCATGGAGGCCTCTCTTCCCTCTGGGACTCATCCCCACTGCAATCCCTTGACAATTGATTATACTTTGTATTTTCAATTTCCATATCTGTAAAAGAAGCCCACACTTCCCATTGTAACATCATCTAACCTCTTTCTCTTAGACTGAAACCCATAGGCCTGAGAATGACCACCTTTCCTTATCCTCCCATATCTTAAATTTCTTCAAACTGGTCATGCTACCTTTATCCCTTATCCCTTCCCCGCATCTGAGACCTAATTAATTTATGAAAAAGTTTAAGAAAACTAACCCCTGAACATGTGCCCATAGGCCTTCTTTTTATTCTTCCATTTGTGGTGCAGTCTTGCTATTATCTAGAAGCTTCCCCTGCTCAACCATTCACCACTGCTTCCTTATACTCTGCTCATACAAACTCCACATTACCATATATAACTTTTTGGCTTCTTGGTCAGCAGATCTCACAAGACTGTGAGTTTCATTAGAGCTTGACTACGTGTGGCCCATATGAATCCCTAGTGCCAGCATGTTCTGCCACACAGTTGACACTCAAATATTTATTTGGTTTAGTTGAATTTGAGTTACTGCTCTTGTAGCAAGGCATTGATAATTTTGACATTTCTATTCTGACAAGTATAATTTATGCCAGACTAGAATTTGTGCAGTGTAAGAGGATGTGAATTCCTGAAGCCACTGTCAATGGCAGTGTCTTACAATAACACAGCTGTCAAAATAGGCTTAACACTTCCTAAAAACATCAGCTGGCCCCTGTCTAAAGCTAGGTAATCATAAATGATTAGTTATATTTGTACTTCCTGAAGAATGTTTGTTCCAAATTTTACCAGCTCCATAATAATTAACAACTACCCTGCCAAACTTAAAACAAGATGATAAAAAGCAGGTCTGGTTGGTTGGACAGCACTTTTTCTACACTGCCCATGTGGAATAGCTGTTCCACTAGTAACTAATGGACGAGGAACTAAATATTCCCCCAAATAATTTGCACATGAGTTTTAATGGGTAATGGAAAGTGTCTAAAATTCTGCTCTCCAGCAAGGTTTTCAAACTCATGAAGTATTCATGGCCCCATTAAAAATGTATATCTACTTTATAAAGCTCTTGGAGATGGAGGTTCCCGCTGAGTAAGGTGACATCTGCTGCTGTGGGGATGAGTTCTGTTCTAAGTGCACATGTGCATGTGTGTGTGGCTCACATTTGGGGGCCATCCCACCCCTCTGAACACTAATGCCAAATGACAAGCTGAGGTGGCCTGTTACAAATAGTGATGAACATGATCAATTATGGAACAACTCCAGTTCCTTGGATACATGTTTTTTGACAGCAGGGAGGGATGCCAACAAATGGCAGTGCCCCTTGAAAACTGCTCTGATATTAATGTTCATGTTAACATCCTCCCCACCTCTCCCACCCTGTATCCCGAAAAGCCTATATGAAACTGTTGTCTCAATCTAGTCAGTGTCCTGGAAAGAATGAGGTATTTACATGGAGGATTAGCCCATCAGTTGCTCAAAGCTTGAACTTATAAAAGGATGAAGGCAGATGCCCACAAACGGTGCAGAATTGGAATTGTGAAGCTTGAACAAAAGTTATTAGGATGGAAAAAACATCCTTCAAAATAACTGTCCAAAGTGTATGTATCAACAGAGTGAACATAGGTCCTGAATTTCCCAGGACAATCCTATTGTCCTAGAGTCCAATATAGATAATATTATATAAATAATAATATTATTATATAGATAATAATAATATATTATATATTTATAATATAGTATGTATTTATAATTTATAATAATAATATTATATATTAAATGATATCATATATTTCATAAATTATTATGAAATTATTATCATATAATATCATATAGATAATATTTTTCATTTTGGGTTTTTAAGTTTTAGTTTTTTTAAGATTTATTTATGCATGCAAGAACTGGGGTACAGGCCAGAGGTATGGGGAGTGAGAGGATTCACCAGAGACAGAGTGGGGAACAGAACAGGCAAACTGAAATACACTGCTGAGGGGAGCAACGGGAGAAACAGGAGAGGTCTGCTGCGACATGTGGGTAGCTCCCTGGCTGGCTGGGGATCGAACTCATGCTGTAGTGGCTGAGGATAGCTTCACAAGGCTTAACTCCTTGCACCATCAGGGAGGCCCATGTTTTAGTTCTTTCATTATAAGTAATCACATTAAATAAGCTCAGATGACTGTGGTAGAGCATCCCTTTGTACTTCCAGTGATTGCTATAGGCCTGATGGTTTTATTTTTCAGTGGGCCCCATAAATTATGTGGCAATCCTGTCTATCAATAGTATTTGCTGATGACAAGACAGAAGACATGAGAGACAGAGAAGAATCAAGTTTGATACCAAGGCTTTTGTTCCTAATCAAGATAGTGAGTAGGAAGATAGTGGAACTTTATTATCGTAACACAGTCTGATCATTAGATTGCTGAAGGAATGTTATATTTATTTAGGGAAAAAAAGAACTTGTAGCTTGGAAAGAATACAAGACAAATTGAAATACATTCAATTGGAGAGTAAATTTAGAATTTAGTTAAATTCTAGGCCTGTGGATTTTTATAATATTAGATGTTAAATGTAAGAAATAGAATTGGCTTGTCCCACAGTAACATAAGACATCCACACTTATAATCAGACATAAGGGCTTTGGGATGACCAGATGGTAGTGAAATGAAACTTTACTTATTGAACTGGCCAAGTCTCGACATAACCTCAAAGTCTTCTGAATATACCCACTCAGAATAGGCTAGAAGGTGAAAGTCACCATCTCCTAAGAAGCCACACCTCTCAGTTATCAGAATGTCAGTGCCTTATCGCTTCTCGGCCTTTTGGCTAAGATCAAGTGCAGAATGTCAGTGCCTTAAACTGACACAATCTGATCAGAGACCCATCAGAGTAGTTGTTTCCTAGCTGCACAGGATGAGGAACCATGAATGACTTTAGAAAACATTGATGTGACTGAATGTTCTTAGAGGAGTTCAGGCTAAAGAAAAAGGAAGCCCCACAGTAGTCTTCCATTCGTAATAATATTGTTATTATGATCATCATTATTTCCTTATATAAATTGACTACTTTTTTTTGCAAATTGAGATTTTTTTTTAGCATAACAAAAAAAGAAAGTACAAGTACTAGAATAAAGTATTTTTTATGTAGAGATAATGTCATAGCAGAACTGAATTGGAAATATTGGTATAATTTGTGCTTTCAACAAAGTAATCTTGTCCTGTTCCGTTGAATGATATGGACTTGCAGCAATGTCACCTTCCTAGGTAAAATGGATGCCCAGGAAATGGTCCCCAATGCCAAGGAATAGATTTGCCTGGAGTAAGATTTTGTGCCAGAAAGCAAGGAAAAATTTAAAGATCAAAAATTAAAAATAATTAAGGGGCACAAGAACTAAACTGGGAAGGGCTATTCATGAACCACAGTTATGACAATTTTACCATGAAAAGGAGAATGGTGATGGTGATTGAAATTTTAAATATGTAAAAATCCATCAGTGCATGTTCTAAGAAAGAATAAAAAAACCCATACTGATAAAATAGATTAATAAGTAAGCCAGCGGGAGAGAAGGGAGACATCTACAGCAGAATACCAAGCAGACTGTTATCAACTTCAGTAAATTGGACACACTATTTAACTATCCAACTTCATTATCATTCTCAATAATATCTTTTGTGGATCTTTTTTCTCTTGTAGAATAATTCCAGTCTGGGGTCAGTCTTGTATTTAGTTGTCATGTGTCTATTCTCATGGATCCCAGAACATTTTTCTTTTTAAAAAAACTTTTGTAAACTGACATTTTTGTAGGACTCTCTCTCTCTCTCTTTCCCTCTCTCTCTCTCTCTCTCTCTCTCTCTCACACACACACACACACACACACACACACCCCACACACTATCTCTTTAATAGAATGTTCCTCATTTGGAAGGTTTCTCTGATTTTTCCCTATAATGAGAATCAGAATATGCATTACCTTAGGCTAGAATAGTACTTAAATTGTGTAGCTTTCAATGAAAATGGAGTTGTGTGAACTATTGTTTCTGTGATGGTTGCATACTTATTCCTTTCCAACTCAAGCACCCCCCTCACCATCACCAGTCTGTACCTAGCATTCTGCTGTGATGCTAGCCCCTCTCACTTATTATCTATTATTGGTATGGACTCATTAATTTTAATTTTTCAACAGTTTATAGTTCATTATTGTATGATTATTTTAGATCATAAATTGTCCCAAATTTGGCCTTTTGAAGCACCTTAAACCTGATTCTTGTATCCTTGTGATGTTTTTTGAGTACTTCCTTGCATTACATTATGAGGACATCCCCCAAACTCGTTTGAATTCACCCTATCACTGTGTAGAGCCAGTCATTTCTTCAAGGAACCCTGATTTTCTGTGGCAACTGCAATAGAGACCAAGAAATACACTGAGCTATGTTTGCTCTGTCTCCTTTCAGGGAGGAGGGGGGAAGAGAGAATGAGAGGGAACGATAGATACAACTCATCAGTATCTGCAGACACATGCATATATTCATACATGTACATAAATTAACGATGACGTATTTCCACCAGTACTTCCTTCCAATTCCATTTCTTGTCCTCTCTCATGTCACCTCTGTAACCTTTCTTCTGCGTCAACTCCCAGCTCCTCACAACATGAACACATTGGCTCATTTGCTCAGTCCTGTTATATAAACAAAATAGTTTTGGAGTTGCTTTTTCCAACTAGAAAAAACTAGCTAAAAAGAGATCTGCATTTGATGGAGTGCTCCCCTCCCATGTAACCCCCCGCCCCTGCTCCCCAGATTGTAGATATAGTCATATCCTTCTTTCAGATGCTCCTAGGATTAGTTACTAGTTTGAAATATTGTGGGGTTCATTAGTCTCCATTCATTCTCAGCTTTTTTCCTCCCAATTTTCCATGCACATTTAATTCTTTTTCTTTATTGAATATTTTGTGCTCCCAGTTCAGGTTATGTAAAGAGGCACAATCAAAGAATCGTCCCTGCCTCCAGCACTGCTTCCAGCCCTTCCTTCCCAGTCCTGCTTTGGTATATTTTTCATATTTAGCCTTTATGGTTTTATTATTTGTTATACTATTATAAGTAAAATATATTTTATATATGAAATATATACTAACTTATTATTTATTATTATTAGTCTTAAAGATAAGCAGATATATATGCTTCCTTTTAAAAATTGTATTATTTTTATTGAGATAATGTTGGTTTATAACACTATAAATGCATTAGAGGTATATGTTCATACCTTTTCAGATGTATATTATCATAGCACAAAAGAAAAATACCTAGGAGTGGAATGGCTGATCATATGGTATTTCCAGTTTTCGTTTTTAAAGGAATTTCTTTTATAGGGGTTGTGCCAATTTACATTCCCACTGATAGTGGGTGAGTGTTTCTTTTTCTCCATGCCCTTGCTTGCACTTGTTGTTTTGTCTTTTTGACATAGGCCATTCTGACAAGTATCAGATAATATCTCACTGCAGTTTTGGTTTTCATTTATCTTATAATTAAGTGTTGTGAGCATGTTTTTTTATTCCTGTGGGTCATCTATGTAGGGTTTTTGTCCATCTTTTGATTGGATTATTCATTTAAATTTTTTTTAAGATTTATTTATTTACACAAGAAATTAGGGCGTAGGCCAAAAGCGCAGGAGGGTGTGAGGATTCACCAAAGACAGAGCAGGGAGCAGAACAGGCAAAGAGACCCAAAAAACTTCTAAAGGGAGCAGTGGGTGAAACAGGAGAGGGCTGCTGTGCCATGTGGGTATCTTCCTGGCTGGCTGGGAATTGAACCGACACTGCAGAGGTTGCAGACAGCTTCGCAGTGCTGCGCTCAACCTGCCGCACCATTGGGGAGGCCCGGATTATTAATTTGTTGCTGTTGAATTGTGTGAATTCTTTATGTATTTTGGAAATTAACTTCTTTTTTTCTTTATTTAAAATATTTTTATTTTTTATATCATAGTTCATTTTAAAACATATTTGCTTCACCCCCCCCCTCAGTGTAGTCCCCATAGAATTTCCTTCACCAATGCACCCATGCATCATCACCACAGTCCCCTGTGCTCCTCCCTCCCTCCTTCTGATCCCTCTCCCTCCTCCTCCCTTGCAGTATATCTCTGATTTATAATTGTCTGTTTTTGTTTTGTTGTGTTTTGTATTGTTATTATTTTTTCACACCAATATCTTATTTGGCTCCCCTATATTCCTGCTATAAGTGAAACCATCCAACATTTTTCTTTTTCCTTTGGACTTATTACACTGAGCATAATTTCTTCTAGCTCCATCCATGTTGCTGCGAATGGCATGAGTTTATCTTTCTTGATTGCTGACTAATATTCCATTATGTATGTATACCACATCTTCTTGATCCAGTCATGTATTTTTTGGCATTTGGATTGTTTCCAGGTTTTACCTATTGTGAATAGTGCTGCAATAAACATAGGTGTACAGGTGCTCTTTTGAATCAAAGTTTTTGAGTCTTTTGGGTAGATGCCCAGGAGTGGAATTACTGGGTCATATGGTAGCTCCATTTTCAGTAGACTGAGGAACCTCTAGACAGCTTTCCAAAGTGGTTGGACCAGTTTGCAATCCCACCAGCAATGTAGGAGAGTTCCCTTTTCACCACATACTTGTCAATATTTGCTATTGCTAGTTTTTTTTGATATGTGCCATTCTTACTGGTGTAAGGTGGTATCTCAATGTGGTTTTGATTTGCATTTCCCTGATGATAAGGGATGTTGAACATTTTTTCATATGCCTGTTGGCCATTTGCATTTCCTCTTTGGAGAAATGTTCTTTAAGATTTTCTGCCCATTTCTTGACTGGATTGTTTACTTTGTTTTTGTTGAATTCCTTGTATATCTTTGTGATCGGTCCCTTATCAATTGTATGGAGTGCAAAAATTTTTTCCCACTCTTTGTTTTGGTAATGTCTCTTTTGCTGTACAGAAGCTTTTCAGTTTGATGTAATCCCAGGTGTTTATCTTTTCCTTGACTTTCTTTTCTTTGGGTAATGAGTCTTTAAAAATGTTACTGAGATGTATGTCTCGTAGTGTTTTAGCAATATTTTCTTCTATATATTTGATGGTTTCAGGTATTATGTCCAGTTCTTTTATCCATTTTGAGTTGACTTTTGTGCATGGTGAGAGGTAGTGGTCTAGTTTCATTCTTTTGCATGTGGAGGTCCAGTGGAAATTAACTTCTTGTAGGACATGTGATGCAGATATATTTTCCCAACCTGTAGGTTGCCTTTTTGTTTTTGTGGGGGTTTCATTTTGCTGTAAAAAAGTTTTCTTGGGGTTAAACATTAATTCAAAAAGATACCTGCACCCCTATATTTATTGCAGCAGTATTCACAATAGATAAGATATGGAAACAACCCTAGTGACCCAAAATAGATAACTGGATCAAGAAGATGTGGTATATATATACAATGGAATACTTTTCAGCAATCAAAAAAGATAAGCTCATGCCATTAGCAGCAATGTGGATGGAGCTGGAAGAGATCATACTCAGTGAAATAACCCAAAACGAAAAAGAAAAATATTGAATGGTTTCACTTATAGCAGGAATATAGGGGAACCAAATAAGGGATCAGGAAAAAAATAATAAAACAAAACTATCAGGCAACCATAAATAAGAGATGGTCTGTGAGGGAGGGGGAGGAAAAGGGATCAAAACTATGGTGATAGTTCATGGGTGAACTAGTGGTGGGAATTTTACAGGGAATACACACTGATGTAAAAGATATAAATAAAAAATAAATTAAAAACAATTTAAAAATATGTATATGCAATAGAATATTAATCAGCCTTAAAAGAGATGAAAATTCTGTCACATGCTACAACCTGCATGGGCCTTCAGAACAGTGTGCTAAGTGAAATAATCTAGACACAGAAGGACAAATTTTGCATGATATCAGTTCCTTGTGGAATCTAAAATAGTCAAATTCATGGCAACAGAGAGTAGAATGTAGCTGCCAGAGGTGGGTGGCTGCCAGAGGTAACAGGGAGTTGTTCAAAGATTATAGGGTTTCAGTTTTGCAAGATGAAAAAGTTCTAGGAATTTATTATCACACATTTAAAAATAGTCAAAATAGAAAATTTTGTTATGTTTTTAACATTTTTTTTTAAAAAAAGGCTTGGCATTCAGTAATCAAAGAATAACTGAATAGAAGAAAGTAGTGGGAAAATACAGTAGTTCTTATTGTCATGAGTTCCATTAATATGTGATGGTTGAAACAAAATTATAACAATATCTGCTGTGGTGTTCATTGAATATAGAAAAAATATTGGAGGTAATTATATATTTAAAATACTGATGGTGGGGCCTCCCTGGTGGCGCAGGGAGTTAAGATGCAACCTATGAAGCTATCCGCAGCCACTGCAGCATGAGTTCAATCCCCAGCCAGGGAGGCGACCCACGTGGCATAGCAGATCTCTCCTGCTTTGCCTGCTGCTCCACTCAGCAGTGTATTTCAGTAGATCTACCTGTTCTGCTCCTCACTCTATCTCTGGTGAATCCTCTCACCCACCACACCTCTGGCCTGTACCCTAGTTCTTGTATGCATAAATAAATAAATCTTAAAAAAATACAGATGATGAAAGAACCTATCTAAAATAACTTTTCAACACTTCATTTAAATTGGTAGGATATCAGTCACAGTATATTGTGATAAGTTATGTCTGTATATTATAATATCTGATAAACCACCATGAAAAGTATATAAAACAATATACCTTATAAATAAAAACATGATGAATCTCAGCAAAATGTTCAAGTAGCCTGTAAGAAGACAAGAAAAGAAAAAACAAGGAATGAGAAATGAAAAAACAAACAGAAAATAAGTAGTAAAATGGCAAACTTAACCCTTAATATGTCAGAATTATTAGTCTAAACACATCAACTGAAAAGATAAATTGTCAGAGTATATTAAAAAAACATGTCCCATTTATATGCTTTCCACAAGAGACTCCTTTCAAGTGATGGATTAAAAAAAGAAAAAAATACATAAAATGAAAGAATGAAAAAGCATCCATCATGCTAACATTATTCAAAAACAAAAGCTGGAGTTGCTATATTAATATCAGAGAAAATAGACAAAGAAGGAATAAATCAAATAGAAGATGTGCAATAACTACACACAAAACACTAAATTATGAGATAAATTAAAGAAAAATATAGGCAAATGAATAATATTCCAATCATGAATTGGTGGTCAATGATATTTTTTAAATGTCAACACTCTCCAAGTGAATCTATTGATTCAGTGTAACCCCAATCAAAACACCAGCAGTTGGCTCTTTTTTTTTTTTTAATGGAAAACCTTGTATGGAAATTCAAAGTAACCAAGACTCTCTAGAAGTGGCAGAACAGGTGAAGGACTTACACTAGCACAAAAACTTTAAAAAACTATCAATTAGGGAAGTTGGTATTGATACAGGATCAGTAGAATAAAAATGAACAGTTTAAACACAGACCCAGGGAGGGGCGGAGCAACATGGCGGCGAGGAGACGCTGCGAGTAAGATCTATTAAAAAAAGTTAATAGGGAGGAAAAGCGGCAGGTCCCAGTGAGAACTGGGACACGGAAGATAAACGGACGACTCCAGCAAACTGCCCAAAGAAGAAAGTTGCCATAAAAGAGGACAGAAGGGAGGAAAGCGCAGAACCCTGCTCCCCTCCCCCGCCCACAGGAGGAGACCAGCACCAGCACACAGCCCCGGCCGCCCGGTAAGCTTGCGCGGAAAGCGGCACACTGATCCGGATCAGATCGCAGCTGCCCAGGTCCCCGCGCCTGCGACCTAGGCTTGCGGGGAGACTGCGGAGGCCCTCCCTGAGTGAGCAGGAACCAGGCGCCCAGGCAGGGAAGCGGGATTCAAAAGGCGCCATTCCCGCGCCACTGATCTGGGCTACAGCCCGCATCCTGGAACTGAGGGCTTTGGAACTGAGACCCGGGGCACGAAATTAGGGGCGTGGGTTCCCCACGACGGTGGGGCACAAGGCAGACACAGCACCCCAAAGCCGTTGAGGTGTACCCTACCATCCCCGCTCTGCTCCCTGTCCCACGGGGTGGAAAATCAGCTCCCCAAGGGCTCTAGGAGAGATCTCTGGCGCCACCTAGCGACTTGAAGCCAGCAGAGGCTCCTGAAGGAGCTAGTGGCCAGCTGGGGAGTTAGCCCACACCGGGCCCCTTCCGAACAAGTAGTCTGAGCCCACAGGGAGAGCGAGCACCCACAGCCGGGGCAGACCAGGCGCGCAGAAGAGTGTGCCTGAGACCAGACGCGCAGGGAGTGTGTCCCACATCACCATTTTAGAACAGGGACATTTCTTCAGTAAAGACTACCTGCAGAAGGCTTCTTCAGGAGCCAGAGGTGAGCGGGGGAAGTTCGCCCACACCAGACCCCCTCTGGCCTGCAGTCCAAGCCCAGAGGGGGAGCAGGAACCCACCGCCGGGGCAGACCAGGCGCACAGGGGAGTGTGTCCCCACATCGGCATTTTAGAACAGGGACCTTTCTCTAGTAAAGACTGCTTGAAACTGACAGATGACTCCTGGAGGAACCAGAGGGGAGCAGAGAAGCCCACCCAAGATGCCGGCCAGTCCCAACAACACAGTGTCCCAACGCATACGGCAAATTAGAAAACAGACAGTAGGGAGGAGAAGAACCACACGCAACCTAGCAACTCTCCAGAGAAAAAGCACACCACAAAAAGAAAACCAGCCCCCAGATTGCAACGACAATAACTTGGAAGAATTTCTGAGCCTTCCAGAAAGAGAATTTAAAATTGCCGTGATTAAAAAACTGACAGAAGTCATAAAGGAAAACAATGATAAGGGAAAAATAATCAACGATCAGAAGAATGCAATTGAGTCCCTAGAGAGGGAAAACAATGGTCAGAAGAATGAAATTGAGTCCCTAAAGAGGGAAGTAAAAGAAATGCAGGAGATCAAAGAATTAATGGAAGAACTAAGGAATTCTGGGAAAAGCAATGAAAGCAGAATAGATGAAATGGAAGAACGAATAAGTAATCTTGAAGACACAGAAATAAAAAGAACCAAAACAGAAAAGGAAAGAGAAGTACAAAGGAAAAAGAACGAGGAAAGACTTCGGGAACTATCTGACTCCATGAGGAAAGGAAATATAAGAGTTATAGGAATACCAGAAGGAGAGGAGAGAGATGGAGGAACAGAGAAAATATTCAAAGAGATAATTGAAGAGAACTTCCCAAATGTGAAGAAGGAGCTGAAAATTGATATACAAGAAGCAAGAAGAACACCAAACTTCCACGACGAAAGGAAAAATACAGCAAGACACATAATAGTAAAGCTCCCAAGAATCCAGGACAAGGAAAAAATAATGAAGCTGGCAAGAGGGAAGAAACAGATAACATTCAAAGGAAAACCAATCAGGCTGACATCAGACTTCTCCGAAGAAACACTATGGGCAAGGAGAGAGTGGAGGGACATAGTCAACAGACTCCAAGAAAACAGATGCCAACCAAGAATACTCTATCCCGCAAAGCTCTCCTTCCTCTTTGAAGAAAGAATATGGACCTTCCCAGACAAACAGAAACTCCGGAATTTCATTGCAACTAAACCCCCACTCCAAAAAATACTACAAGGAGTCCTAAAGCCAGAACCTCAGAGGGACGAATAACAATGAAAGAAGGCCAAAAAAAAAAAGTTATTAAAAGAATAAATAAATAAAATCAAAGGAAAGACAAACACAATGGCAAATACAGATGTTAACATATCAATATTAACTCTAAATGTAAATGGACTAAACTCTTCAATAAAAAGACAAAGAGTTGCAGCCTGGATTAAGAAACAAAACCCAACCTTTTGCTGTCTCCAGGAAACACATTTAGCTACAAAAGATAAAAATAGGCTCAAAGTTAAAGGATGGAAAACAATCCTACAAGCAAATGGACCGAAAAAGAAAGCAGGAACAGCTATACTTATATCAGATAAAACAGATTTCAAACTCAAAAAGATAAAAAGAGACCCCAATGGTCACTACATTATGATCAAGGGGACAATACTTCAAGAAGAAATAACACTCATTAACATATACTCACCAAACGAAGGAGCACCAAAATATATCAGACAACTGTTGTCCTCTCTGAAAACAGACATCAGAGAAAACACATACGTAGTGGGAGACTTCAACACACCACTATCAACAATGGATAGATCAACAAGACAAAAAATAAGTAAATAAACCAAAGCTCTAAATAAGGACCTAGAGCAATTGGGCTTAACAGACATCTATAGAACACTAAACCCCCAAAAAACGGAGTACACATTTTTCTCAAGCGCACACGGATCATTCTCCAGGATCGATCACATACTGGGGCACAAGACAAACATCAACAGATACACCAAGATTGAAATCATATCAACCATCTTTTCTGACCATGAAGGCATCAAACTAGAAATAAACCATAAAAAGAAGGCAAGGAACTTTCCTACCTCATGGAGATTAAAAACCACACTACTGGAAGACCATTGGACTAATGAGGAGATCAAAGAAGAAATTAAAAAAATTTTTGAATTGAACGACAAGGAGGACACCAATATCCTAAATGTATGGGATGCAGCAAAAGCAGTAATAAGAGGAAAATATATAGCAATAGAAGCTCACATCAAGAAACAAGAAAGAACGCAAAGAAACAACCTAATCTCGAAGCTCAAAGATCTAGAAAAAGAACAACAAAAAAACCCCAAAACCAGTAGAAGACAAGAAATAATAAAAACCAAAGCAGAAAGAAATGAAATTGAAACTAAAAAAACAATCCAAAAGATCAATGAAACCAAGAGCTGGTTCTTTGAAAAAATCAATAAAATAGACAAACCCCTAGCCAGGCTCACAAAGGAAAAAAGGGAGAAAGCACAAATAAACAGGATCATCAATGAAAGAGGAGAAATCACAACGGACACAGCAGAAATCAAAAGAATAATCAGTAACTACTATGAACAGTTATATGGAAACAAGTTTAACAATCTAGAGGAGATGGACAAATTCCTACAACTCTACAATCACCCAAAGCTAGATAAAGAAGAAATAGAACACCTAAACAGACCAATTACAATTAGCGAAATTGAAATGGTAATCAAAAACCTCCCCAAAAACAAAAGCCCAGGACCTGATGGATTTACAAATGAATTCTACCAAACATTCAGAGACGAATTAGTGCCTATCCTTCACAAACTCTTCCAAAAAATTGAGAAGGAAGGGACAATACCAAACACGTTCTATGAAGCCAACATTACACTAATACCAAAACCGAACAAGGACAACACAAAAAAGGAAAACTACAGGCCAATCTCCTTAATGAACACTGATGCAAAAATCCTCAATAAAATTTTATGTATCAGAATCCAACAATGTATCCATAAGATAATTCACCACGACCAAGTAGGATTCATTCCAGGGACACAAGGATGGTTTAACATCCGAAAATCAATCAACGTTATCCAACACATCAACAAAAAGAAATATAAAAACCATATGATAATATCAATAGATGCTGAGAAAGCTTTCGACAAAGTGCAACACCCATTCATGATAAAAGCCCTTGAAATTCTTGGGATACAAGGAACATACCTCAACATCATAAAGGCCATCTATGACAAGCCAACAGCCAGTATCATTCTCAATGGTGAAAAGCTGAAAGCAATTCCATTAAGATCTGGAACAAGACAAGGATGTCCACTCTCACCACTGCTTTTCAATATAATACTGGAAGTCCTAGCCAGGGCAATAAGACAAGAGAAAGACATCCAAGGAATCCAAATAGGAAAAGAAGAAGTCAAACTATCACTATTTGCAGACGATATGATATTATACATAGAGAACCCCAAAAACTCCACAGAAAAGCTAATTCAACTCATCAATCAGTTCAGTAAAGTGGCAGGATACAAAATCAACACGCAAAAGTCAGTAGCCTTCCTATACACAAACAATAAATCTGAAGAAGAAGAAATCAAAAAAAACATCCCTTTTCTTATTGAAACAAAAAAAATCAAATATTTGGGAATAAATCTAACAAAAGAGGTAAAGGACCTATACAAAGAAAACTATAAAACACTGTTAAAAGAAATAGAAGAAGACACAAAGAAATGGAGAGACATCCCCTGCTCATGGATTGGAAGAATAAACATTATTAAAATGGCCATCCTTCCAAAAGCAATATACAGATTCAATGCTATTCCAATGAAAATTTCAATGTCATTCTTCAAAGAAATAGAACAATTATTGATGAAATTCATATGGAATCACAAAAAACCCCGAATAGACAAAGCTCTCCTGAAAAAAAAAGAAGGGAATGGAGGCATCACACTCCCAGACTTCAAACTATACTACAAAGCCATAATCATCAAAACTGCATGGTATTGGAACAAGAACAGACATACACACCAATGGAATCGAATAGAAAATCCAGAAATAAACCCACAGATTTATGGTCAACTAATCTTTGACAAAGGAGCAAAGACTATGCATTGGAGCAAAGAAAGTTTGTTCAATAAATGGTGCTGGGAAAACTGGGTCGCTACATGCAAAAGAATGAAGCTTGACCACTACCTCACACCATACACAAAAATCAACTCAAAATGGATTAAAGAACTAGACATAAGACCTGAAACCATAAAATATATAGAAGGAAATATAGGCGAAACACTACGTGATTTGCACATCAAAGACATCTTTACAGACACATCACCCAAAGCAGTGATAGTGAAGGCAAAGATAAACAGCTGGGACTACATGAAATTAAAGAGGTTTTGCACAGCAAAAGAGACAATAACAAAAACAAAGAGAAACCCCACCAACTGGGAGAACATTTTTGCACCCAACACTAATGATAAAGGACTGATCACAAAAATCTGCAAAGAGCTGATGAGACTCAACAACAACAAAGAAAATAATCCAGTCAAAAAATGGGCAGAAGAGCTAAAAAGAAACTTCTCTGAAGAGGAAATGCAAATGGCCAACAGACATATGAAAAAATGTTCAACATCACTTGTCATCAGGGAAATGCAAATCAAAACTACCATGAGATACCATCTTACACCAGTGAGAATGGCACATATTAAAAAAACTAGCAACAACAAATGTTGGCGAGGGTGTGGAGAAAAAGGAACTCTTCTGCACTGTTGGTGGGAGTGCAAACTGGTCCAACCACTGTGGAAAGCTGTGTGGAGATTTCTGGACCTACTAAACATAGAGCTTCCATATGATCCAGCAATTCCACTCCTAGGTATTTACCCAAAGGACACAGAAACATCAATTCCAAAGAACACCTGCACCCCTATGTTTATAGCAGCACTATTTACAATAGCTAATCTTTGGAAACAGCCCAAATGCCCAAAATAGATGACTGGATCAAGAAGTTGTAGTACATATATACCATGGAATATTACTCAGCATTCAAAAAAGATAAACACATGCAATTTGCAGCAACATGGATGGCGCTGGAAGGGATCATGCTCAGCGAAATAAGCCAAGAAGAAAAAGAAAAATACCGGATGGTCTCACTCATAGCAGGAATCTAGAAAACTTAAATAAGAGACCAGGAAAATGAATATAAGAAAGTGAAAATCAAAATCAACAAAAAACTATGAACCAGAGACACTTTTAGGGGGGCGGGGGCGGGAGGGGAGGGATTGGGGTCAGAATGGGGGGGCTGCAATTGTATGGGGAATATAACAATAAAATTTATTAAAAAAAATAAACACAGACCCATATTTATTTTTTTTTAAAGATTTTTAAAAATTTTTACATAAAAGAGCTGGGGTGTATGGCCAAGTTGCGGTGGTGGGATGGGGGTGAAAGGATTCACCAGGGACAGAGTGGGGAAAAGAACAGGTGGGTCTACTGAAATACATTGCTGAGGGGAGCAGTGGACAAAACAGAATAGGAACACAGACCCATATTTATATGGTCATTTGATCTCTACAAAAGAGGAAGAGATGTTACTTTTGATAAATTATGCTGGGCCAACAAGATATCCACCTCACATCATTTGCAAAAAATAATTCTTGATGGAACGTAAATTTAAATGTGAAGGATAAGACAATAATTCATATAGAGAAAACAAAAACAAATTTATGACTTTGGTATAGACAATAAATTCAACTGTAAATTAAGAATTTATGGCTAATAAAGACAGTTGCGGAGTCAAAATATATCCCACAGAGTGGAAGGAGATATTCACAATATAAATGTACTAGAGCCTTATTATATACAGATTCCATATTTGTGAATTTGCCCAAAATTAATGCTCATGGCACTTTAATGGTCATTTGCAGACATGCAGAGGACAGCAAAAAGTCTGAGCCTCATGAAGAGCATGTTCCCAGCTGAGGTTGGACACCGTGACACTCTGCCTTCTTATCTCAGCAGTCACACTGCATACAAGCGTCCCTTTGGATCTATCCAGAATCGTGTTTTTCACATTTTTTTTGTGCTTCGTGTTGAGTTTCCTTTTTAAGATGGCCCTCATGGGGTGCTGAGCGCTGTCTGGTGTTCCTGGGCAAGAAGTTTGTGATGTGATTCTGGAGAAAACTCGTGAATTAGGTGAGTGTATTCAGCTCCAAGTTATGGTGTGTGGCTGATATGAATCAGCAATGATAATGAATCAACAGTAAAATACACTATAGCCAGAAAAAAAAAATTGCCAATTTGTACTTGGAAAGTGCTAATGTGATGTCTACAGCGTCTGATGAAGCTGTGGGAAAGTTACTAAATTTGTGGCTTCCTGATGTGACGACTGATAAAAGTGCAGTAGACATCATAGTTTTGAGGCTGAAAACTAAAGAAATTTATGGTCACATTTCCCAGAATCAGAAAAATGTTCAACCCTTCTTGGCTATAGCCTGTACATTTCAAAATGTGATAAGACAAGAAAAATGTTAAGCTTTGCAGGTAGGAGGTTGTGAAAGATATTTAAAGTGCCTTCTAAGTATTATTCAGGGAGGATCAGGTTTTCAAAGCTGATGACACTGACTGACTTTATGGAGACATTGGCAAATGAACCCAGATAATGCAAATAGGATTTTGCTTGATGGATTATGTTGTGACCAGAAGCTTGAAAGACCTAACTCTATTTCCCTGGGAGCAGTGGCCCAGTATTTGTTAATTCAATGTTCATGGGACATTATAGATAGAACAACTGTGAATAATGAGTACCAGCTATAACCAACAAAGGACTTGTATCCAGCATATATAAAGAACCTATGCTGTTCAGTAATAAGACAAACAACAAAACAGAAAAATAACACAGGTTTGAGCTGACACTATGCAATAGAGGACATCAAAATGGCCAACAGATATATGATATATGACCTCAGTAGACTACTGAGAAGTGAAAATTCAATCACAGTGTGATACCCTTAGTACCCCTCAGAAGGTGTATCACATTTTTCATCGTAAAATATTTGAAATAACCTAAATTGTTAACTCTGGGAGGAGGTTATTAAACTAAGACACATTCATGTGTAGCAGTATCGTACAGGTGATGATACAAATTTATTTCATAGAAGAAAGACTGAAACGAGATACACCAATATATTAAGAATGGCTATGTCTGACTGGTAGAATTTGAGGCAACTTACTTTCCTTTATGTTTTTTCCATATAATTCAAGATTGAACACATGTGTATGACTACTTTCATTTTTAAAAAATTTACATGTACTGCTATCTGAAAAAGAATGACAGTTTTATCATCCACATTTTTCTAAGTGATAAAATTATATGTTTTTTTCTTTTGATGCCAGTAGCCAATTTGGGTATCTCTGCAGGGCAGTTGCTAGCATAGGAATTACTGTTTAATTTAGAGTTTAAAATGCAATCTGAAGCACTATGGAAGGAGAAATTGCATCTCATTCAAAATAAACATCCTAATTTTTGTGTTGTAATTTTGAATAATAAAAATCTCTCATCACAGGAATGAGAAGAAAATTATCTAAGTCATCTAGCTGATAATATCTAAATCATGATAAACATCATGATATGCAATATATTAGACAAGCAATCATTATTGTGTGCCCAGGGATTTGTTATAATATGTTATTGTCAATAAACACTTTCTCTTGTACCCCTGAGGAAACAGAAAACAAAGGCAATAATAAAAAAAAATCAGATTTTGAAATTGAGTTTCATTAATGACCATCTTCATTACTGTGAGAGAAGCGGAATGAAGTAACTCAATGACACCAAAATGAAATATCAGCACTTGAACAGACACTTGGCCTTCATCATCTCCAGTGAGATGTTCACACATCAACCACTTATGGATTTGACAGATAGGACCTCAAGTTTCCCCCCAAAGATGAGAATTAACCTAAAACCTCCGGGTTGCACAGTAACAGAGTGTGGTCCAGACTGGACAGTGATTATTTCTTAATTTTGTGCAATCTCCATTTCTGACTGAGGCTTCTCTGCCAAGCTCCTACTCTCTGACTAGGATGATGGTGAGGATGCTGACAGGACACCCCCACTCCCCTCCTCATAGACAAAACTACTCCTGGGTCTGGTCATGGCATTATGTAGGGGCAGCCGGCTCTGACCCCCCCACCCCAGGAGGATGCCCGCGTATGAGGTGAGGAGAGGGGCCCTATTTATGACAGTAGTAGCCTGAAAAGGGGAGGAAAAGAAATGAAAAGAGTGGACACTGGTATTTTCGAGAAGATGTGGATGAAAATGATTAATTTGCTGTGTGATCAAAAAGGAAATGTATTTGAGTGAAATTTTGGAAATAAAATTATCCCACTTAACATTTGTCAAGTATTGCAGGTTGTGTGTGGGCCCTTCAGAGGGAGTCCAGGCCAGTGTGGCCTCTGGAAGGGGCAGTTCAGGCCACCTCTTTTTAGTCAGTGTGATGAGGTACAGGTTGTATCTTTCCTGGGGGGCTGGTGTTCAGGGCTCCTCGTTGCACACATCCAAGCAGATATTGGCAGGAACCAGTGCTGCTGGCAGTGCCATATCCCAAATCTATCACTGCTTATTTTTAACTGGAATTTTGCTCACAAGAAAAGAATGTGCATAAGCAGATAATGAGCTGAGAGCATCACTAAGCATGTCCCTCAAGTCACATCCTCTGGAGAACTCTCAGCATTGAAGAGACTGTTAGAAGCTTATTGTATATCTACATACAAGGTTTGAACTCCCTTTAAGAGAAATTTTCCTAATTAGAAGAAAAATGATTCTGACGGGCAGTTCTTAAATTTGAAAGAACAAATGAATGAATGACAAAAACATACAGATGTGAACCCCCATATGATAGGAGCCAACCTGACTGTGTCAGGTTTTACCCAGACCCTGTGTTCCTGGAAAGAAATGAAGGGCAAAGAAACCACCTCCTTGTCTACTGTGGAGAAGCCTTTCCCCACATGGCCAGGACGAGGCTAAGGGAGGCTCTGCTCACCTAGGACATAGCAGACTCAGCCTTTTGTCCCTATTTGTCATCTCAGACACTAGCTGAGCTGGTGTCTCTGTGGTCAGAGCTCAGCAGACTCAGCTGCTCTCCTTCCTTGTCCCCATTCCTGAAGTTACACCTACCCTCAGCACTTTCTGGAATGGGGTGACCTTGGGGACCTACCCTCTTATCTCTTCCATCACACACCCCAGCCTTGTTTGCCTATTTCTATACAAGAAATACTTTCAGTCCAACTTTGGAGTGCTGAAAGGCTGGTGGCTGGAGTACAATAACATTTAGAATAATGTCTGTTCATGACCTATGGCAACCAAGCTTCTTCCCTAGGTCAGGCCTGACCTTCACACATGGGACTACAGGCAAGAGAAAAAATGCAGTCAAAACCAATACCTGGCTCTGTCTGCTTGGTGTGCTGGGGGCACCTGCCTGCTGAGGACCACAGGCAAGTGGGTCCCTTGGCTCAGGAACTGCCCATGGGGAGAGGCAGGATGATGGTGAGGAGAGTCCCTAAACAGGAGCCACGCCATGGCCAGAAGAAGGGCACTCTCTGGCCTCTTGCTACTCCTGGCCCTTGTTCAGGGTGTCCTTATGCCTGTAACATTGATTGGACATTAAAAATTGCAGGTCTGTGCATTTCCCAAACTGCTGAAAGGACTCAAACAGTTTATGACACCAAAAATGTGACAGCTTTGGTGATCAGGATGGGCATACATCAAACAGAAAGCAGGATTGCAAAAGACGCCAAAGAATGTGTTCAAGAATATGTGAGTTCATCGGCATTGGAATCTAGTGAAAGATGCCATCAAAAGAAATGGAAGACAATAAATGTAGGAAATATTATCTTTGCTATGTTTTGAAGTTGTGGCAATTATATAGACCTTCTAATACTATATGTTCAAAAATTCTGTGGTGTTTATGGGTCAGGCCTGCACTGGATCCCTTTCTTTCTTTCCTCTTGCTGTTGCCCTCTCTCCATTCCAAGAGGAAAATAATTCCCTGTTCAACCTGAGACCTCTCCTCTGAGGAAAACCTGAACTCTCTGAGGGTTGTGTGAAGGGGTGGGTGAGCACTTACCAAGGACCTCAGGCATTTCCCAGGGCTAGTGCCCAGTCACAGAGAAGCCTGGGGTGGGGGGGTGGGGTGGGGGACAGGTGATAGAGAGAGTGTCCTCATTTTGTCTAGAAAATCACAGTATCTCAGCAGACTGTGGACTCTGGAGGAGAGGTCTGTCACCCAGGACTACCTCCCACTGAGGGCTGGACTGGGATTAACAGGACGACTCTAAATTCCCAAGCAAAATGCCCAATCTACTCCCCGAAGCTGCTGGAACTTCCAGCTTCCCACTGTTTCCTTCCCGTTTAGATGCCAAGAAAATTTTTACCTATTTGGTATTAAATTGTTCCTGGTCAGTCTGGTAATCTCCGGGGACATGAACATCTCCACACAACCGAAACAGATGTGGCTGATTCATTCTCCAGTTTAGAATCATTTCTAGCTTGTCCCAGGAACTGCTCCTCCCTAGCTCATATGGCTGCAGTCACTTTGGATGGATTCCTTTTGTTTTCCAGAACCTGCTTTCTCACCTGAACACCAGCCACCCCCGCTCCCAGCCTGGTCCCAGTGTGAAGATGGCAGCCCAGTACCTGTCTGCATAACCTTCCTTTTGTCCAATTCCACATGCATTGAGCACCTTGTGCATAGTTCCAGGGAGACCCCGAGAGAGAGAGAGAGAGAGAGAGAGAGAGAGAGAGAGAGAGAGAGACTTCCATGGCAGAGAATGCTAATTACTTGTGTGGGGGCATTGCTTCCTGCTTCTTTATAGCAACAGAATCTCCCCAATGGCTGCCTCAGTGGCTCTCAGCCACTGTGCAGCTGCTTCTTTTGACAAGAAGAAGCTTGTCAAGCTTGACAAGCCACTGTGCAGCTGCTTCTTTTGATGAGAGAGGGAATGACAAGAGCAGCTTTCAGGTCTTGCTCCGAAAAGAATTGGCTGTGTTTATTTTCTCTTCTGCCCCTTCCCATCAGCAGCTTCTCATGTACAGTGTCAGATAATTAGGACTTCAGGCTTTGTGAGCCCCATGGTCTCTGTTGCAACTACTTGACTCTGCTGCTGCAGCAGGAAAGCAGCATAGCTGACATCAGACCCTTGGGTGTCTCTATATACGCCCAATACAATTTGAACCAATATAATTTGGTTCAACCTCTCTGAAATTTAGATTTCATATAATTTTCGCGGGCCAAGAAATACTATTTTCTTTAATAATTTAAAAGCATAAAAGCACTCCTCCTTTACAAGTCCTGCAAAAACTGGTGGTGGCCAGAGCTGGTCCATTTTTAGTCTGATAACCCCAAGCTGCAACTTAACGTGGTCCTGGTGAGCCATTGTATACCTTGTAGAAGATCCAGGGGATGGCTTTGGATCAATCACTATGGAAATGAGAAACTTTGTCAGACCTTTATGTCTGGGCTGTCTTTGCAGCAGCAGCAACTTGCCTACCCACTGACCAATTCAGAATCACTTGTCCATTCACATGGGTTGGGACCTAAATCAACATGTCTCTAGATGTCAAGGGATGGTTCCATTTTGCAGCCCATTCCATGAGCCCTCGATACAGGTAACAGTGTTATTTCCTTCATTTGCAAAGCTCAAGTTTGACCTGATTTTTGACTTCACTTCAGATCCAGCATAGGCCAAATGATTCCCTTAAAACAGGAGTCTTTATTGATTCCCTTAAAACAGGAGTCTTTATATGCTACTGAAAGCTCAGAAGGTTCCTACTTTCCCCTCAATATTTCCAATATGACTCCTTCCTTACCAAAACCTTGCAGAACAGAATACAGCAACATGACCTGGTGAGCAGGCCCTGGATTTGTCTCCTGTGGAATGTTTCTGTGCCTGAGATCCATGAGACCTTGAGTCCCATTGTGGGGGTCTCTCCTTTCATACCTCCATAGCCCACAGCTGAAGCAGTGGATGGAGGGTCTAGAAGCAAATGAGACTCATTTACATGTTATCAAAAGGAACTTGCTGACAATCTTTTCATTGATTTTTTTCATTCATTAAAGACACATTGAGCCCCGACAGTGTGCCAGGCACTGTCCCATTCAATGGGCATATATTGGCAAATTGAACAAAAATTTCTGAACTTATGTCCTACAACTTTCTTGCCACACTGTGCAAGGAGAACCTGGCTGCTTGAAGTAGTGAGAGCCTAATGTCCCTCATTAAATTCCACATGAACACTGGGTGTTAACATCACAACTTCCCTTCCCATGACACCATGGGAGGTGACTTTAGGTTCTTCTTGAAGAAACCCTGTCAAAGCCCTGAGCCCTGACTCTGTCACCCTCTAGTCTTTTTGATAACAGCAGTTGAATGATCCACACATTATTTCTAATTGGTTGTGAAATTTAAAAATCAATAAACAAGTATTTATCCATTAACATCGTAATTTGTACTCTAAAACTTTCTTTGACAGAAACATATGAAATGGCGAGGGGGAATAAGACAGAACAAACCTTAACCACACAAGATGTGTTTATCTCTATGGATAAGAACACAGTAAGATTTCCAGTGGTTGCTGAATCCATGGGTCACCAGGCTCCAGGGACAGGAGCAGTGTTCCTGGGGGGTTAGGGGCTGACCTTCATCCATCATGCTCTGGGCAAGAAGTCGTCTTCTCAAGTTCCTGGGGGGGTGGTTGGGTAGCTCAATATTTTCTGCCAAATGGGGAACGAAGTTGTCACCAGAAACTGTGATAACTGGGCCATGGGGTAATAGGGACTCTAGAGGTCAGATCTATAAGTTTGTAAACAGGGCTGGGAGAAGGCAGTCAAGGACCTTCATAGAAAGAGGGAGAGAAACAAAACCCACCCTCTCCAACAGAGCCAGCAAAGCCAAATTCCAAGCCAGGTAAGGGGACAAAGGCTCACAAACATGAAAGGAATGAGACTCACAAATGGGGTGGGGATATTGTGAGGGCCTCCCTGGTGGCGCAAGGGGTTAAGACACAACCTATGAAACTATACGCAGCCACTGTAGCATGAGTTTGATCCCCGGCCAGGGAGCTACCCACATGGCACAGCAGACCTCTCCTGACTTGCCTGCTGCTCCCCTTAGCAGTGTTCTGCAGTCAATCTGTCTGTTCTGTTCCCCACTCTGTCTCTGGTGAATCCTCTCACCCACCACACCTCTGGCCTGTAACCCAGTTCTTGTATTCATGAATAAATACATCTTTAAAAAAATACAGATAATGAGATACTCAGTGGACAGATGGACTCTCTTTCCCTACAGTCCTTTAGCAGCACCAAATTAGGCCTTGTTGCAATGTGATTTGTAGGTTCTGTTCTACTAGTATTTAACATTTTAGTACAGGGCATGGACTTAACATCCCTCTCAAGCCAGCCCTCAACTTTACCCGTTGAGACTTCAGAATGTCCCTTTATTTGGAAGCAGGGTATTTAAAAGGGTATCTAAGGGAAAATGAGATCATTGGGATGGCCTCTGATCCAATATGACTCCTTCCTTACCAAACTGGACATAGACACTCACAGAGGGTCGACCATGTGAGGTCACAGGGAGAACAGACGGCCCTCTATATGCTTACAAGAAGAGAGGCCACAGAAGAAAAAGCCCGATCTCCAGCTTGATGTGGGACTTCCAGCTTCCAGGACTATAAGGAGATAAACCTCGGTTGATTAAGCTACCCTGTCACTCCATCTTTTCTGATTCTGTTGAGTGGTACAGAAACCAGATTAAACGTGGGTAGTATGAATTGCCCAGAGAGAATATCATGTGCTCTGTTTAATTACTTGTTACTTAACAACTTGATCTATTTATGTTTATAAGAATCAGGTGGTGCCAATCTGGTTCACAAAAAGGCCACTGATGGCATTCCATGTAATTGCACATGGACTAATTACATAAACCAGCTATTTGTGTTTCAAATTGAGATTTGAAAGCTGTTCTAACTCCTCCAATTGTTCCCCACCAACAAATAGAATTATGCCCAGAAAGCCAAACTGCCTAAAACATTCAAGAGATCACCACAACATGACAGTCTGGCTTCCTGGTCAAAGAATCCATCTCTGAGCCCAGAGACCCTCTGCCTGTCAGGTGGGGGGTACATACGTCTCCCCCAGAGTCACTGGGTAGATGGAATAAGGCAGCCTCTGTATGAGTCTGCTCTGGCAGCCATGGTAGATTACCATAAAATGGGAAATTTAAGCAAAAAAAAAAATCTACTCTCCCATAGTCCTGGAGCCTAGAAGTCTAAGATCAAGGTGTTGACAAGGTTAATTTTGCCTGGTGTCACTGTCCTTGTTGTGTAGATGACCATCTTCTCCCTTTGTCTTCACATGGTATCCTGCTATGTGTGTCTGTGTCCTAATCTCTTTTCATAAAGACAACAGTCATGTTTCAGTAAGTTCTTCTCTAATGACCTCATTTCAACACTATCACCTCTTTAGAGATCCTTTCTCCAAACACAGCCACAAAAAACATGGCAGAGTTCCAGAATGAATTCTGGTCTTTGATTCTCCCATTGACTTGTGGTGTCCTGGAGACTTGACAAGTCCCCCTCCCAGTGTGAGGCTTATTTTTCCCACCTGGAAAAAAGAGGATGCTGGTCTTTTCTGACTGTCCCATACTGACCACAGGAGAGAGCACACTTCCTGCTGGTGTCTGCCCAACCTCCACCTGCTTCTGTCTCCATCCCACTTGCATCCTTGGCCCTGAAGTAGGTAGAAATGGGGATGTGGGGTGATGTCCTAGCTTGACAACAGAGAGTTACATTTGTCCCATTTCCATTATTAACTTGGTAGTTGCCTAAGGGCTCAAAACTTTGAAATCACTGAGGAAATTCTTTTTGAGTAAATAACTTGACTGCCTTTCCATTGTTTTAGTAGTTTAAAGAAATATTTTTCTTGTGATACTAGTTTTATTTTTACCTATTTATTTATTTATATTTTATTTTATATATATTTTTACATTGGTTTTCATTTTTGCACAATGTATGCATTTTCATTTTGGTTATAGTCCCCATACAATTCCCACCCCCATTATTTTGACCCTAATTCCTCCTCTCTTCTGCCCCCATAGTGTGTCTCTGGTTTATAGTTGCTTGTTGATTTTGATTTTTACTTTATTATAATTAGTCTTTTTCCTGGCCCCTTATTTAGGTTTTTTAAATTCCTGCTATGAGTGAGACCATCCAGTATTTTTCTTTTTCTTTCTGGCTAATTTTGCTGAGCATGATCCCTTCCAGCTCCATCCATGTTGTTGCAAATGGCATGAGTTTATCTTTTTTGATTGCTGAGTAATATTCCACTGTGTATATGCACCACATCTTCGATAAGACTCAACAAAAAGTAAATAATCCAGTCAAAAAATGGGCAGAAGAGCTAAAAAGGAACTTCTCCAAAGAGGAAATGCAAATGGCCAACAGTCATATGAAAAAATGTTCAGCATTACTTGCTATCAGGGATTTGCAAGTCAAAATTACAATGAAATACCATCTTACACCAGTGAGAATGGCACATATTAAAAAAACTAGCTACAACAAATGTTGGTGAGGATGTGGAGAAAAAGGAACTCTCCTGCACTGCTGGTGGGAGTGCAAAATGGTCAAACCACTATGGAAAGCTGTGTGGAGATTCCTCAACCTGCTAAAGGTGGAGCTTCCATATAATCCAGAAATTCCACTCCTAGGTATTTACCCTGAGGACACAGAATCATTTCAAAATCAATTCAAAAGGGCACCTGCACCCCTATGCTGACAGCAGCACTATTTACAATAGCTAAGCTATGGAAACAACCCAAATGTCCCAAAATAGATTACTGGATCAAGAAGATGTGATACTAGTTTTAAAAGAGACTGCTCAACCTGCAAATGAGAAATCCTAATTTCTCTTATGAAAGCAACACAATATGTTCCATAGAGCAAGGCACTGGTATGGAAGTTGTTGGTTCTGGTTGATGAGAGCCGACTGCTAAGTGTGCACACATTTTGTGACCCACTTACTCAATGCAGATGTGATTAAAATTTAAATCATGTAAACCTACAACTAAATGAACATTTTAGGAACAAAGGTAGTATCTCCTTCAGATACATACCCAGAAGTAGGATTGCTGAATCACACAGTAGCTCTATTTTTAATTTCTTGAGGAATCTCCACACTGTTTTCCATAGTGGTTCATTCCCACCAACGGTGTTCAAGGGTTCACTTTTCTCTACACCCTGGCGAACCCCTATTATCTCTTGTCTTTTTGCTAATAGCCATTCTAGCAGGTGTGAGGTGATATCTCACTGTGATTTTGATTTACATTTCCCTGATTAGTGATGTTGAGCATCTTTTCACATATCTGTTGGTGATGCTTATGTCTTTTTGCATAGGTATCTATTTGGATCCTCTAGTTTTATGCTATTGAGTTATAAGAGCTCCTTGCATATTTTGGATATTAACCCTTTGTCAGATATACACTTTGCAATTATTTCCCCTCATTCCATAGGTTGCCTTTTCACTTTGCTGATGGCTTCCTTTGTTGTGCATAAATGTTTTAGTTTGATGAGTCCCATTTATTTATGTTTGCTTTTGTTGCCTTTGTTTTGGTGTCAAATCCAAAAAAAAAAAAAAAAAAGTATTGCCAGAGTGGGAGGGAAGGCCGAGTCCTGGAAGCAGAGCTCTACGTTTTCTGTAATCAAATAGCTGATTGGAGATGGGAGCTAACCAGGATACAGTGGAGGTTGAAATTGGCAAAGATTAGCCAGCTTTTGACAGGTGCTCTTGAACACCACTGGCAACATGGTTCAGAAAGTATTTCATGATCAATGGAAGGTTACAGTTCTACAACACATACTTCTCAACTAGGAATTTCTGCAAACTATATCGGAGGAAGTTATTATGTTGTTCAGTCTCATGATGATGCTGAGGATAGCATGAATGATCATGATACACAAATGGTTCAAAAGAATGTTTCAGAGAACAAAATATATCTCTTCCAATTACAAACATGGCAAGGATAATGAAAATTGTCATACATCAAACAGAAAGCAGGATTGCAAAAGATGCCAAAGAATGTGTTCAAGAATATGTGAGTTCATCGGCATTGGAAGCTAGTGAAAGATGCCATCAAAAGAAATGGAAGACAATCAATGTAGGAAATATTATCTTTGCCATGTTTTGAAGTTGTGGCAATTATGTAGACCTTCTAATACCATATGTTCAAAAATTCAAAGAAGCTATGAAAGGAGGGAAAGGAATTTGTGTAACAGTCACAGCTGCAGATGGACTATGTGAGGAGCTAACATGGGTGGCATTTACTTACCAGTTACCAGATGACTTAATGAGAGCATGTTGTCAACATCAAAATGGTTTATACAACATTGTATCAACAGATTACTGGTGTTCAACAAATTCAGTTCTCATGATATGAACAAGTTATGGAATGTAGAATGTGTAGGGAAGAAAAAGTCTATATGATTCTGGAACAGAGATATTAGAAGGAAATGCCTTGTGAAAATGATTTGTGTATATTAAAGAGTTGTAATTTAGCTTCCTGATGTGTGACTAATTGAGATGTTAAGTCTAATTCGAGAGTCTTTTTCATGAATGATTTTAAAAGAAAAATTTCATTTTAAAAGTATTAAAATATTTTTGTTTTGCATGAGAATTTGTTGCTCTGCTTGACTCCTATATGCATTGTATATTGGTATTTATTACTGTCAGAGATTTGTAGACAGTTTATTTTTGCATTGAATCACATTATTTTTGTAATTCAAGTAAACAACTGGATTAATTCATGATGTTTACTCTTTTAATAAAATATGAGTAGAGTTTAAAAAAAGTAATTGCCAAGATAAATGGAAAAGAGTTTTCCCCCTATGTTTTCTTCTATGAGTTTTATGGTTTCAGATCTTACTGCAAATACTTCATGGATTTTGAGTTGATTTTGTGGATGGTACTGTCATGTTTATTATAACATTATGCACAGTAACAAAGATAAGGAAATAATATATATGCTTATTAATAGGTAAATGGATGAAAAATCTGATATATCTATATATTGCTATATATAATGGAATATTATTCAACCATAAAAAGAAGGAAACATTGCCATTTGTAACAATATGGAAGAACATGGTGGGCATTACGCTAAGTGAAATACAGAGACTGCATTGTGTCACTTATATGCATAATAAAATGAAATATTAAACTCATAGGAACAGAGAGTATAATGGTGGTTTCCAGGGGCTGAGGGTGGGGAGATGAGGGAGAAGTTCATCAAAGTATACAATCTTTCAGTTATAAAATGAGTAAGATCTGAAGATCTCATGTATAACCTGGTGACTCTAGTTAATAATACTGTACTGTAAAACAAACTTAGACTCTGACAACAGAAAGATATTATTAAAGGGAAAGAAAATGAAGAGAATGGATAGAAGGGGCTCATGAGTTGGTGCTGGATGGTGACTGAACATTTGGTGGTTCATGTGTTGTGAAAATAATCCTGGAACTTAGATAGTTTTGTAAATTAATACCTCCTCAACAACAAAAAAATACTGATTCTATACTTGAAAGTTGATTAGAGGGTTGAATTTTAGAATTCTCACCAAAGGAAGAAAAATGATAATTTCATGAAATGATGGATGTGTTAATTAACTTGTGTGTGGTAATTGTTTCACAATGTATGTGTATATAAAATCACATAATATACATAAGTCTATTACAGATTTTTCAATTATATTTAAATAAAGCTGGAAAAAACAACAGAGGCAATAAACACTCAAACCTCATCACTTTCTAATTATTTTTATTGCATTTTACTATTATTTGATTGTAACTTTACCTGGGGGTAAATTTCATGCAAGTGTAGGGCCTTCTTATGACTGGACCCAGGAGTTTTTTTTTCAAGCTTGTTCTTGCTCTGTCCCCAGCAATTAGTTTCCAGTCAGTGCTGTTAGCAGGCAGGATGAGGGACACCCTGGGACCCCCAAAGCTATCTATTCTAAATGGGTTCTGCCATCACCACATAAAGACAAAGCATATGCCAACATGTAAGACCTTCAATAAAAATCAAACTTTAAGCTGATGAGACTCAACAAAAACAAAATAAACAACCCAGTCAAAAAAATGGGCAGAAGAGATAAAAAGAAACTTCTCCAAAGAGGAAATGCAAATGGCCAACAGGCATATGAAAAAATGTTCAACTTCACTTGTAATCAGGGAAATGCAAATCAAAACTACAATGAGATACCATCTTACTCCAGTGAGAATGGCACATATTAAAAGAAAACTAGCAACAACAAATGTTGGCAAAGGTATGGAGAAAAAGAAACTTTCTTGCACTGCTGGTGGGAGTGCAAACTGGTCCAACCACTATGGAGAGCTGTGTGGAGATTCCTCAATCTGCTAAAGTTGGAGCTTCCATATGATCCAGCAGTTCCACCCCTAGGTATTTACCCAAAGGACACAGAAACATTAATTCAAAAGGGCACCTGCACCCCTATGTTTAAAGCAGCACTATTTACAATAGCTAAGCTATGGAAACAACCCAAATGCCCAAAAATAGATGACTGGATCAAGAAGATGTGGTACATACACACCATGGAATATTACTCAGCAATCAAAAAAGATAAACTCATGCCATTTGCAACAACATGGATGGAGCTGGAAGGTATCACACTCAGCAAAATAAGCCAGAAAGAAAAAGAAAAATATCGGATGGTCTCATTCATAGTAGGAATTTATTTATTTATTTATTTTATTTATTTATTTTTCTTTCACTTTATTTAATTTATGTTTCCTTAGGTTTGAGCCAAGTGCTTTTTTTTTTTAATAATAAATTTTATTTTTATGTTCCCCCATACAACTGCACATGCCCCATTCTGACCCCAATCCCTCCCCTCCCGGCCCCAAACCCCCAAAAAGTGTCTCTGGTTCATAGTTTTTTGTTGATTTTGATTTTCACTTTCTTATAGTTATTCATTTTCCTGATACCTTATTTAAGTTTTCTAGATTCCTGCTATGAGTGAGACCATCCGGTATTTTTCTTTTTCTTTTTGGCTTATTTCGCTGAGCATGATCCCTTCCAGCGCCATCCATGTTGCTGCAAATTGCATGTGTTTATCTTTTTTGAATGTTGAGTAATATTCCATGGTATATATGTACCACATCTTCTTGATCCAGTCATCTATTTTGGGCATTTGGGCTGTTTCCAAAGATTAGCTATTGTAAATAGTGCTGCTATAAACATAGGGGTGCAGGTGTTCTTTGGAATTGATGTTTCTGTGTCCTTTGGGTAAATACCTAGGAGTGGAATTGCTGGATCATATGGAAGCTCTATGTTTAGTAGGTCCAGAAATCTCCACACAGCTCTCCATAGTGGTTGGACCAGTTTGCATTCCCACCAACAGTGCAAGAGAGTTCCTTTTTCTCCACACCCTCGCCAACATTTGTTGTTGCTAGTTTTTTTAATATGTGCCATTCTCACTGGTGTAAGATGGTATCTCATGGTAGTTTTGATTTGCATTTCCCTGATGACAAGTGATGTTGAACATTTTTTCATATGTCTGTTGGCCATTTGCATTTCCTCTTCAGAGAAGTTTCTTTTTAGCTCTTCTGCCCATTTTTTGACTGGGTTATTTTCTTTGTTGTTGTTGAGTCTCATCAGCTCTTTGCAGATTTTTGTGATCAGTCCTTTATCATTAGTGTTGGGTGCAAAAATGTTCTCCCAGTTGGTGGGGTTTCTCTTTGTTTTTGTTATTGTCTCTTTTGCTGTGCAGAAGCTCTTTAATTTGATGTAGTCCCAGCTGTTTATCTTTGCCTTCAGTATCACTGCTTTGGGTGATGTGTCTGTAAAGATGTCTTTGATATGCAAATCCCGTAGTGTTTTGCCTATATTTCCTTCTATGTATTTTATGGTTTCAGGTCTTATGTCTAGTTCTTTAATCCATTTTGAGTTGATTTTTGTGTATGGTGTGAGGTAGTGGTCAAGCTTCATTCTTTTGCATGTAGCAACCCAGTTTTCCCAGCACTATTTATTGAACAAACTTTCTTTGCTCCAATGCATAGTCTTTGCTCCTTTGTCAAAGATTAGTTGACCATAAATCTGTGGGTTTATTTCTGGATTTTCTATTTGATTCCATTGGTCTGTATGTCTGTTCTTGTTCCAATACCATGCAGTTTTGATGATTATGGCTTTGTAGTATAGTTTGAAGTCTGGGAGTGTGATGCCTCCATTTCCTTCTTTTTTTTCAGTAGAGCTTTGGCTATTCGGGGTTTTTGGTGATTCCATAAGAATTTCATCAATAATTGTTCTATTTCTTTGAAGAATGACATTGAAATTTTGATTGGAATAGCATTGACTCTGTATATTGCTTTTGGTAGGATGGCGATTTTAATAATGTTTATTCTTCCAATCCATGAGCAGGGGATGTCTTTCCATTTCTTTGTGTCTTCTTCTATTTCTTTTAACAGTGTTTTATAATTTTCTTTGCATAGGTCCTTTACCTCTTTTGTTAGATTTATTCCCAAATATTTGATTTTTTTTGTTTCGATAATAAAAGGGATGGATTTTTTTATTTCTTCTTCTTCAGATTTATTGTTTGTGTATAGGAAGGCTACTGACTTTTGCGTGTTGATTTTGTATCCTGCCACTTTACTGAATTGATTGATAAGTTGAATTAGCTTTTCTGTGGAGTTTTTTGGGTTCTCTATGTATATTATCATATCATCTGCAAATAGTGATAGTTTGACTTCTTCTTTTCCTATTTGGATTCCTTGGATGTCCTTCTCTTGTCTTATTGCTCTGGCTAGGACTTCCAGTATTATATTGAAAAGCAGTGGTGAGAGTGGACATCCTTGTCTTGTTCCAGATCTTAATGGAATTGCTTTCAGCTTTTCACCATTGAGGATGATACTGGCTGTTGGCTTGTCATAGATGGCCTTTATGATGTTGAGGTATGTTCCTTGAATCTCAAGAATTTCAAGGGCTTTTATCATGAATGTGTGTTGCACTTTGTCGAAAGCTTTCTCAGCATCTATTGATATTATCATATGGTTTTTATATTTGTTTTTGTTGATGTGTTGGATAATGTTGATTGATTTTCGGATGTTAAACCATCCTTGTGTCCCTGAAATGAATCCTACTTGGTCGTGGTGAATTATCTTATGGATACATTGTTGGATTCTGATAGCTAAAATTTTATTGAGGATTTTTGCATCAGTGTTCATTAGGGAGATTGGCCTGTAGTTTTCCTTTTTTGTGTTGTCCTTATTTGGTTTTGGTATTAGTGTAATGTTGGCTTCATAGAACGTGTTTGGTATTGTCCCTTCCTTCTCAATTTTTTGGAAGAGTTTGTGAAGGATAGGCACTAATTCGTCTCTGAATGTTTGGTAGAATTCATTTGTAAATCCATCAGGTCCTGGGCTTTTGTTTTTGGGTGGTTTTTGATTACCATTTCGATTCCGCTGCTTGTAATTGGTCTGTTTAGGTGTTCTATTTCTTCTTTATCTAGCTTTGGGTGATTGTAGAGTTGTAGGAATTTGTCCATCTCCTCTAGATTGTTGAACTTGTTTCCATATAACTGTTCATAGTAGTTACTGATTATTCTTTTGATTTCTGCTGTGTCCGTTGTCATTTCTCCTCTTTCATTGATGATCCTGTTTATTTGTGCTTTCTCCCTTTTTTCCTTTGTGAGCCTGGCTAGGGGTTTGTCTATTTTATTGATTTTTTCAAAGAACCAGCTCTTGGTTTCATTGATCTTTTGGATTGTTTTTTTAGTTTCAATTGCATTTATTTCGGCTTTGGTTTTTATTATTTCTTTTCTTCTACTGGTTTTGGGGTTTTTTTGTTCTTTTTCTAGATCTCTGAGCTTTGAGATTAGGTTGTTTCTTTGAGTTCTTTCTTGTTTTTTGATGTGAGCTTCTATTGCTATATATTTTCCTCTTATTACTGCTTTTGCTGCATCCCATACATTTAGGATATTAGTGTCCTCCTTGTCATTCAATTCAAAGAATTTTTTAATTTCTTCTTTGATCTCCTCGTTAGGCCACTGGTCTTCCAGTAGTGTGGTTTTTAATCTCCATGAGGTAGGATAGTCCCTTGCCTTCTTTTTATGGTTTATTTCTAGTTTGATGCCATCGTGGTCAGAAAAAGTGGTTGGTATGATTTCAATCTTGATGTATCTGTTGATGTTTGTCTTGTGCCCCAGTATGTGATTGATCCTGGAGAATGATCCATGTGCGCTTGAGAAAAATGTGTACTCCGTTTTTTTTGGGTTTAGTGTTCTATAGATGTCTGTTAAGCCCAAATGCTCTAGGTCCTTATTTAGAGCTTTAGGTTTCTTTACTTATTTTTTGTCTTGTTGATCTATCCATTGTTGATAGTGGTGTGTTGAAGTCTCCCACTACGTATGTGTTTTCTCTGATGTCTGTTTTCAGAGAGGACAACAGTTGTCTGATATATTTTGGTGCTCCTTCGTTTGGTGAGTATATGTTAATGAGTGTTATTTCTTCTTGAAGTATTGTCCCCTTGATCATAATGTAGCGACCATTGGGGTCTCTTTTTATTTTTTTGAGTTTGAAGTCTGTTTTATCTGATATAAGTATAGCTGTTCCTGCTTTCTTTTTTGGTCCATTTGCTTGTAGGATTGTTTTCCATCCTTTAACTTTGAGCCTATTTTTATCTTTTGTAGCTAAATGTGTTTCCTGGAGACAGCAAAAGGTTGGGTTTTGTTTCTTAATCCAGGCTGCAACTCTGTGTCTTTTTATTGAAGAGTTTAGTCCATTTACATTTAGAGTTAATATTGATATGTTAGCATCTGTATTTGCCATTGTGTTTGTCTTTCCTTTGATTTTATTTATTTATTCTTTTAATAACTTTTTTGTTTTTTGGTCTTCTTTCATTGTTATTCGTCCCTCTGAGGTTCTGGCTTTAGGATTCCTTGTAGTATTTTTTGGAGTGGGGGTTTAGTCGTAATGAAATTCCGGAGTTTCTCTTTGTCTGGGAAGGTCCATATTCTTTCTTCATAGAGGAAGGAGAGCTTTGCGGGATAGAGTATTCTTGGTTGGCATCTGTTTTCTTGGAGTCTGTTGACTATGTCCCTCCACTCTCTCCTTGCCCGTAGTGTTTCTTCAGAGAAGTCTGATGTCAGCCTGATTGGTTTTCCTTTGAATGTTATCTGTTTCTTCCCTCTTGTCCGCTTCATTATTTTTTCCTTGTCCTGGATTCTTGGGAGCTTTACTATTATGTGTGTTGCTGTGTTTTTCCTTTCGTCGTGGAAGTTTGGTGTTCTTCTTGCTTCTTGTATATCAATTTTCAGCTCCTTCTTCGCATTTGGGAAGTTCTCTTCAATTATCTCCTGGAATATTTTCTCTGTTCCTACATCTCTCTCCTCTCCTTCTGGAATTCCTATAACTCTTATATTTCCTTTCCTCATGGAGTCAGATAGTTCCCGAAGTCTTTCTTCGTTCTTCTCTTTCCTTTTCTGTTTTGGTTCTTTTTATTTCTGTGTCTTCAAGAGTACTTATTCGTTCTTCCATTTCATCTATTCTGCTTTCATTGCTTTTCCCAGAGTTCTTTAGTTCCTCCATTAATTCTTTGATCTCCTGCATTTCTTTTACTTCCCTCTTTAGGGACTCAATTTCATTCTTCTGACCATTGTTTTCCCTCTTTAGGGACTCAATTTCCTTCTTCTGATCATTGTTTTCCTTTATGACTTCTGTCACTTTTTTAATCAGGGCAATTTTAAATTCTCTTTCTGGAAGGCTCAGAAGTTCTTCCATGTTACTGTCGTTGCAATCTGGAGGGTGGTTTTCTTTTTGTGGTGTGATTCTTTCCTGAGACGTTGTTAGGTTGCATGTGGTTCTTCTACTCCCTACTGTCTGTTTTCTAATTTGTCGTATGTAATGGGACACTGTGTTGCTCGGACTGGTCGTCATCTTGGGTGAACTTCTCCGCTCCCCTCTGGCTCCTCCAGGAACCATCTCTGGCTTCAGGGGGAGCTTTCTGCTGGTTTTAGGCAGTCTTTACTGAAGAAATGTCCCTGTTCTAAACTGGCGAAGCGGGACGCAGTCCCTGCGCATCCGGTCTCAGGCACACTCTTCTGCGTGCCCGGTCAGCCCCGGACGTGGGTGCCTGCTCCCTCTGTGGGCTCAGACTGCTGGTTGGAAGGGTTCTGGCGTGGGCTAACTTCCCAGCTGGCCACTGGGTCCTCCAGAAGCCTTCTGCCCTTTTCAAGAAGTCTTTTCTTAAGAAATTTTCCTGTTCTGGGACCTTTCTCCAGTAAAGACTGCTTGAAACTGACAGATGACTCCTGGAGGAACCAGAGGAGAGCAGAGAAGCTCACCCTAGATGCCGGCCAGTCCTAACTACACAGTGTCCCAACGCATACGGCAAATTAGAAAACAGACAGTAGGTAGGAGAAGAACCACACGCAACCTAGCAACTCTCCAGGGAAAAAGCACACCACAAAAAGAAAAGCAGCCCCCAGATTGCAACGACAGTAACTTGGAAGAACTTCTGAGCCTTCCAGAAAGAGAATTTAAAATTGCTGTGATTAAAAAACTGACAGAAGTCATAAAGGAAAACAATGATAAGGGAAAAATAATCAACGATCAGAAGAATGCAATTGAGTCCCTAGAGAGGGAAAACAATGGTCAGAAGAATGAAATTGAGTCCCTAAAGAGGGAAGTAAAAGAAATGCAGGAGATCAAAGAATTAATGGAAGAACTAAAGAATTCTGGGAAAAGCAATGAAAGCAGAATAGATGAAATGGAAGAACGAATAAGTACTCTTGAAGACACAGAAATAAAAAGAACCAAAACAGAAAAGGAAAGAGAAGTACGAAGGAAAAAGAACGAAGAAAGACTTCGGGAACTATCTGACTCCATGAGAAAAGGAAATGTAAGAGTTATAGGAATACCAGAAGGAGAGGAGAGAGATGTAGGAACAGAGAAAATATTCAAAGAGATAATTGAAGAGAACTTCCCAAATGTGAAGAAGGAGCTGAAAATTGATATACAAGAAGCAAGAAGAACACCAAACTTCCACGATGAAAGGAAAAATACAGCAAGACACATAATAGTAAAGCTCCAAGAATCCAGGACAAGGAAAATATAATGAAGCTGGCAAGAGGGAAGAAACAGATAACATTCAAAGGAAAGCCAATCAGGCTGACATCAGACTTCTCCGAAGAAACACTACGGGCAAGGTGAGAGTGGAGGGACATAGTCAACAGACTCCAAGAAAACAGATGCCAACCAAGAATTCTCTATCCCGCAAAGATCTCCTTCCTCTTTGAAGAAAGAATATGGACCTTCCCAGACAAACAGAAACTCCGGAATTTCATTACAACTAAACCCTCATTCCAAAAAATACTACAAGGAATCCTAAAGCCAGAACCTCAGAGGGACGAATAACAATGAAAGAAGGCCAAAAAAAAAGTTATTAAAAGAATAAATAAATAAAATCAAAGGAAAGACAAACACAATGGCAAATACAGATGCTAACATATCAATATTAACTCTAAATGTAAATGGACTAAACTCTTCAATAAAAAGACACAGAGTTGCAGCCTGGATTAAGAAACAAAACCCAACCTTTTGCTGTCTCCAGGAAACACATTTAGCTACAAAAGATAAAAATAGGCTCAAAGTTAAAGGATGGAAAACAATCCTACAAGCAAATGGACCAAAAAAGAAAGCAGGAACAGCTATACTTATATCAGATAAAACAGATTTCAAACTCAAAAAGATAAAAAGAGACCCCAATGGTCACTACATTATGATCAAGGGGACAATACTTCAAGAAGAAATAACACTCATTAACATATACTCACCAAACGAAGGAGCACCAAAATATATCAGACAACTGTTGTCCTCTCTGAAAACAGACATCAGAGAAAACACATACGTAGTGGGATACTTCAACACACCACTATCAACAATGGATAGATCAACAAGACAAAAATAAGTAAAGAAACCAAAGCTCTAAATAAGGACCTAGAGCAATTGGGCTTAACAGACATCTATAGAACACTAAACCCAAAAGAAACGGAGTACACATTTTTCTCAAGCGCACACGGATCATTCTCCAGGATCGATCACATACTGGGGCACAAGACAAACATCAACAGATACACCAAGACTGAAATCATATCAACCATCTTTTTTGACCATGAAGGCATCAAACTAGATAAACCATAAAAAGAAGGCAAAGAACTTTCCTACCTCATGGAGATTAAAAACCACACTACTGGAAGACCACTGGACTAATGAGGAGATCAAAGAAGAAATTAAAAAATTCTTTGAATTGAACGACAAGGAGGACACCAATATCCTAAATGTATGGGATGCAGCAAAAGCAGTAATAAGAGGAAAATATATAGCAATAGAAGCTCACATCAAGAAACAAGAAAGAACTCAAAGAAACAACCTAATCTCGAAGCTCAAAGATCTAGAAAAAGAACAACAAAAAAACCCCAAAACCAGTAGAAGAAAAGAAATAATAAAAACCAAAGCCGAAATAAATGAAATTGAAACTAAAAAAACAATCCAAAAGATCAATGAAACCAAGAGCTGGTTCTTTGAAAAAATCAATAAAATAGACAAACCCCTAGCCAGGCTCACAAAGGAAAAAAGGGAGAAAGCACAAATAAACAGGATCATCAATGAAAGAGGAGAAATCACAACGGACACAGCAGAAATCAAAAGAATAATCAGTAACTACTATGAACAGTTATATGGAAACAAGTTTAACAATCTAGAGGAGATGGACAAATTCCTACAACTCTACAATCACCCAAAGCTAGATAAAGAAGAAATAGAACACCTAAACAGACCAATTACAATTAGCGAAATAGAAATAGTAATCAAAAACCTCCCCAAAAACAAAAGCCCAGGACCTGATGGATTTACAAATGAATTCTACCAAAGATTCAGAGACGAATTAGTGCCTATCCTTCACAAACTCTTTCAAAAAATTGAGAAGGAAGGGACAATACCAAACACGTTCTATGAAGCCAACATTACACTAATACCAAAACCGAACAAGGACAACACAAAAAAGGAAAACTACAGGCCAATCTCCCTAATGAACACTGATGCAAAAATCCTCAATAAAATTTTAGCCATCAGAATCCAACAATGTATCCATAAGATAATTCACCACGACCAAGTAGGACTCATTCCAGGGACACAAGGATGGTTTAACATCCGAAAATCAATCAACGTTATCCAACACATCAACAAAAAGAAATATAAAAACCATATGATAATATCAATAGATGCTGAGAAAGCTTTCAACAAAGTGCAACACCCATTCATGATAAAAGCCCTTGAAATTCTTGGGATACAAGGAACATACCTTAACATCATAAAGGCCATCTATTCAAGCCAACAGCCAGTATCATTCTCAATGGTGAAAAGCTGAAAGCAATTCCATTAAGATCTGGAACAAGACAAGGATGTCCACTCTCACCACTGCTTTTCAATATAATACTGGAAGTCCTAGCCAGGGCAATAAGACAAGAGAAAGACATCCAAGGAATCCAAATAGGAAAAGAAGAAGTCAAACTATCACTATTTGCAGACGATATGATATTATACATAGAGAACCCCAAAAACTCCACAGAAAAGCTAATTCAACTCATCAATCAGTTCAGTAAAGTGGCAGGATACAAAATCAACACGCAAAAGTCAGTAGCCTTCCTATACACAAACAATAAATCTGAAGAAGAAGAAATAAAAAAAAACATCCCTTTTCTTATTGAAACAAAAAAAATCAAATATTTGGGAATAAATCTAACAAAAGAGGAAAAGGACCTATACAAAGAAAACTATAAAACACTGTTAAAAGAAATAGAAGAAGACACAAAGAAATGGAGAGACATCCCCTGCTCATGGATTGGAAGAATAAACATTGTTAAAATGGCCATCCTTCCAAAAGCAATATACAGATTCAATGCTATTCCAATCAAAATTTCAATGTCATAGTTCAAAGAAATAGAACAATTATTGATGAAATTCATATGGAATCACAAAAAACCCCGAATAGCCAAAGCTCTCCTGAAAAAAAAAGAAGGGAATGGAGGCATCACACTCCCAGACTTCAAACTATACTACAAAGCCATAATCATCAAAACTGCATGGTATTGGAACAAGAACAGACATACACACCAATGGAATCGAATAGAAAATCCAGAAATAAACCCACAGATTTATGGTCAACTAATCTTTGACAAAGGAGCAAAGACTATGCATTGGAGCAAAGAAAGTTTGTTCAATAAATGGTGCTGGGAAAACTGGGTCGCTACATGCAAAAGAATGAAGCTTGACCACTACCTCACACCATACACAAAAATCAACTCAAAATGGATTAAAGAACTAGACATAAGACCTGAAACCATAAAATATATAGAAGGAAATATAGGCGAAACACTACGTGATTTGCACATCAAAGACATCTTTACAGACACATCACCCAAAGCAGTGATAGTGAAGGCGAAGATAAAAAAGCTGTGACTACATCAAATTAAAGAGCTTCTGCACAGCAAAAGAGACAATAACAAAAACAAAGAGAAACCCCACCAACTGGGAGAACATTTTTGCACCCAACACTAATGATAAAGGACTGATCACAAAAATCTGCAAAGAGCTGATGAGACTCAACAACAACAAAGAAAATAATCCAGTCAAAAAATGGGCAGAAGAGCTAAAAAGAAACTTCTCTGAAGAGGAAATGCAAATGGCCAACAGGCATATGAAAAAATGTTCAACATCACTTGTCATCAGGGAAATGCAAATCAAAACTACCATGAGATACCATCTTACACCAGTGAGAATGGCACATATTAAAAAAACTAGCAACAACAAATGTTGGCGAGGGTGTGGAGAAAAAGGAACTCTTCTGCACTGTTGGTGGGAGTGCAAACTGGTCCAACCACTGTGGAAAGCTGTGTGGAGATTTCTGGACCTACTAAACATAGAGCTTCCATATGATCCAGCAATTCCACTCCTAGGTATTTACCCAAAGGACACAGAAACATCAATTCCAAAGAACACCTGCACTCCTATGTTTATAGCAGCACTGTTTACAATAGCTAAGCTTTGGAAACAACCCAAATGCCCAAAAATAGATGACTGGATCAAGAAGATGTGGTACATATATACCATGGAGTATTACTCAGCATCCAAAAAAGATAAACACATGCAATTTGCAGCAACATGGATGGCGCTGGAAGGGATCATGCTCAGCGAAATAAGCCAAAAAGAAAAAGAAAAATACCGGATGGTCTCACTCATAGCAGGAATCTAGAAAACTTAAATAAGGGACCAGGAAAATGAATAACTATAAGAAAGTGAAAATCAAAATCAACAAAAAACTATGAACCAGAGACACTTTTAGGGGGGCGGGGGCACGAGGGGAGGGATTGGGGCCAGAATGGGGGGGCTGCAATTGTATGGGGAATATAACAATAAAATTTATTATCTAAAAAAAAAAAAAAAAAATTTTCCTGTTCTATCGGGTGTTAGTGACTTTTTTTCTGGTCGCTAGGTGGCCCCAGAGATCTCTCCTATTGTCCTTGGGGGCCTGTTTTTCAACCCCCCCACCCCCGTGGGACAGGGAACAGAGAGCGAGAATGGTAGGGTAAACCTCAAAGGCTTTGGGGTGCTGTGTCTGCCTTGTGCCCCACCATCGTGGAGACCCCACGCCCAGAATTTCGTGCCCCGGGTCTCAGTTCAAAGCCCTCAGGTCCAGGACGCAGGCTGTAGCCCAGTTCAGTGGCGCAGGAATGGCGCCTTTTGCACCCAGCTCCCGTGCCTGGGTGCCTGGTTCCTGTATAGCAGGAATTTAAAAAACCTAAATAAGGGGCCAGGAAAAAGACTAATTATAATAAAGTAAAAATCAAAATCAACAAGCAAAGATAAACCAGAGACACACTATGGGGTTGGGGGGTAGGAGGGATTAGGGTCAAATTTAAAGGGGGGTGGGAATTGTATGGGAACTACAACCAAGATGAAAATACATACATTGACAAAAATGAAAAATGATGTAAAAATATATAAAATAAAAAAATAATAAAGTAAAAATCAAAGTCAATAAGCAACTATAAACCAGAGACACACTGGGGGCAGGTGAGGGAGAAGGTTGTAGGATCAAAACAAGGGGTGGTAGGAATTGTATGGGGACTATAACCAAGATGAAAATGCATACATTGTGCAAAAATGAAAAATGATGCAAAAATATATAGAAAATAAAAAAATAAAAAAATCAAACTTTAATGGAATTAGTGTGCAATAGAGAGAAGAGAATAGAAAGAATATAGTTAAAATAGTTTCCCCATAAAACACCCAAATTTACCCATCCCCTCATAGGTAAATGCCCAGCCAAATAGGTTGGCTGAAAGCAGGGCAGTTGAGGAATACAAACCTGCCACAACTCTAAAGCACCGTCTGGTAGGGAATCACAAGAAAGGGGCAACAGGGGCCAGTCAAGTCTGGAAGGAAAAGAGCAAAATCAAAATACGAGTCAAGATAAAGGCTGCCCATTTTCAGTCTGTCCATGTCTCTCACTCATGTCTTTATCTCTTTCAAGTGCCTCCTTCCATGACCCCATATACCTAGCACAAGTCCAAGGCCAAGAAGCAGGCACAGCTTCTTCATGTATCTCTGCTCCAAGTGCCTCCTCCAGCACAGGTCTTCTCAGTCTCCTCCTCCAGTTTCTCCCAGCTGTTCAGCAAGGACACTTCCTTGGGTGGGGCAGGGGGGCTGGAACCTCCCCTTCCTATGGGATACACTGTTACCTGCCAGTCTGGCTCCTGAAGAAGTGTCTGGCCCCAGTAAAGAGTGATTCTCTGTGCCTAGCCCTCCACGCCCCCATCTCTCTAGTTTTCAAGCCAGTTTTTCCTGTGATCCCAATTCTTCTATGGATCTAAGAGATTTTGACCTTCAATTTATTGGGTTTTTTTTCTTATTTGGCTTCTAGCCTAACTCAATACCTTCTTATTATTCCTACTCTTGCTCCACCATAATCTGTTTTCCACATAGCAACTAGATGCACGTAGCCTTCGAATTCCTGCAATGAAGAATATTTTTAGGTCTGGAGCAGGACTGGCATACCAGAGCAATGCCTGCTTGATTTTGAGTGTTTGGTCTTCCCTGCATGCTGTCTCACACTTTCTTGTTCCTCTCCTTTTTCCCAGCAGTAATTATCTATTACTTGTTATTAAGCTTTGTTCTTTCAGCAGTGGGCTTGGGTAAAGTCTCCTGTCTAACTGAGGCTCAGTCTCAGTCTTATGCCACATGCCCTGTCTTCTCCATTCTTCTCTCTCCTCCACCTACAGTTGTAGGCTGAGTGTATAATTCCTCTGCTCCCAAGCATTTGGTTTTTTTCCCATGTTCCCTTTCTTCAATCATGGAAGTGTTAACTATACTCAAAAGCTAGCGTTTTTATAAAATCCATCCCTTCACCGACTAGATGTTGTTTAGCATTGGAGATAGAAGTGCGTATGTGCTCATGCGTGGGGTGTCTCATCCCTCTCTCATGGCTATGCTCCTCTCCACCACATTTGTTTTTAGGTTTATGGAAAATCTTCCCTGTGAACACTTGGTGAGGTTCATGAAGAATAAGCAGAGGTTTTACACATTACAATAAGCCCATACTTGGTCTTCATGAACTTTTACCAATTCAGGCTGAAGTTTACCTACCCATGTCCCACTGTGTCTGCCCCAGGAAGCCCATGTTCATCAACTCTCTTCCTGCAGAAGGTACTGTCTCCCTCCCTAGATTTGGGGTCACTCAATTTCTCACCATAGGTCTCCTTTTAGAAAAATGGATAAGAAAAAAAATCCGTAATTTGAGGTTAGTTTGGTTCTTTTTTATTTGGAAGGGTGGGAGAAATGTTCTTTTCAGCTCTTGATATGACATTCTGGAAAAGGCAAAAATATGGAGACAAAAATCACATCCATAGTTGTGAGTTCTGGGGGGTAGAAGGATGGGATTTACTACAAAGGGCTGGTTGAAATATTCTACCACTTGACTCGGATGGTCTACCTGCCAAAATTCTCTTCAAAAAGTGTGGATTTTACTGTAAGTGATTTACATGCCAACATATCCAAGAAAAGAGAAATGCATAAATGAAATATTTGTCAAGGAAAAAATTAGATTTTATCTCTCTGCAGAAAATCCTTCAAGGATTACATGGCAAATATGATAAATTTAAAACTTTTTATCATAGCCAACAAAGACTCTATATGACCTATTCATGCCCAGGCTCCCTACCACATCTCTCCACACTCCCCTCCAGCCTGAAGGTGATGCTCCAACCTGAAGTCTGTCCAGACTGAAGGTGATGTTCCTTCCGGATGATCTGGCATGAGATCGTCAATGGCCAGCTCCTTCACTTCACCAGGAATCAGCTCAGATGTGCCATTGTTGGAGGCAGTTCCCATGGACAAAACCCCATTTTAAACTCATGTTGATGATGCAAAGTCCACAGAAATAAGTGTTTATCTCATGAAGAGACTTACATGACTCTGTCAATAACAACTCGATTCATAACATTTTTAATATCTAAGTCAGGACATATTCCAGATCTTCAGCAACATAGAATGGCTGAATAAATTATGGTACATTCACACAGTTGAAGACCAAGTGGCAATAGACCAAATAAACTGCTGCTACATGCATAACATGTAACTATTACCATACAATGCTGAGCATGTGATTCCATACCTATGACTGGAAACTGAGGCAAAACTTCTTTTCATGCTATGACTCTGAAGAGTAGCCACCCACCTTACTTCTCTTCCTAGAAAGCTTGGAGGAAAATGGGGAGGGTGATGTCAGGTTGGGATCTGAGAGGCCAGTCCACAGACTCCCTACGCCTCTGGGACCCTGAGTCTTCTTCTACAGACCCTGTAGCTGCTGCACTTACAGCTGTGACTCATGACTATTGCGACATCGCGCCGCTCCTGCTTCTGATTGTCCTGGGTTTCTGCTAATTGCCCTCAGAGTTGCCACCCGTTCAGCCAGTTGAGCCGGCCGAATAGATAAGTTAAATGAAGATGTGGGAAAATGCCCATGGTCCCCACTCCTGATGCACTGTGTTCTCTCCTAGCCTGCAACTATGGTCTAATGGGGAGTTCCATGATATCAGTTACAAGAAGAGAACATTTAGACCTTTATTACAAATGGTTTTGCATGATATGTAGACACTGTTGTAGGGAGATCAGGGTAAGGCTGGAGGTGCGGGGGTGAAATAACTCACCAGAGACAGTGGAGAACAGAATAGGAGGATTATATTGAAATACTCTGCTAATATAATTGGTGGCTGAATCCAAAGACTGTTACAGGTGGTGTCCCCTGGAGGGGGTTGCTGGTGAAGATGGATTGCCCCAGGGAAAATGCAAACAAAGTATTGGTGGGGGTGGAGACTCTGATAAGAAATATAAGGGACTGTAGAAGCAGCCCCCAGCATTCAGTGTTCCAGATTGAGCATTCGAGCAGTCAGTGTTTGGGATTCTGTGTTCGGTATTTCAGTGTTTTCAGATCTTCAGCAATTCTGGGGTCAGTGATTTGTGCTTCCACCATGCCCATTGGTCCAGAGGGCTGTTGCAGGCCTCTGAAGAATGTGGAGAAGCTTACAGCATCCAACCTCAGAGAGGAAAAGTTTGGAGGCTTTGCAAGTAGCCAAGCAGCTGAAACCGTTCCCAGTTTTGCTGCTGTGACAGCCTGGCAAGGAAGGTGAAGACCCAGAGCCAGGCACTGCTTAGCTCCTTTAGTGTGGCCATTTGTCGGATCTTTTGGCTGCTGAAGCTGCTGTTTTGAGTGTTGCTTGTCTGGTGCTATGTGGGGACATCTCTGCAGCTCTGGGAGCATCTCCGCAGCTCTGGGAGCATCTCCTGGTGTGTTCTTCTGTCTTCTTGAGTTGGATCCCAGCCTATAGTCTGGCTGCTGCATGCTCTAAGTTCTCAGTGGCCATCTTGGCAGTGTTTGTGTTTGGACTTTAAACACTTGACACCACTTTGGGTGAAGTAAACGGCCATTTTTGGCCTCAGAAACTCTTTGTTTTCCCCTGGTTTGTTAAATAAATGTGATTATTGTTGTTCTCTGAACCTGAGTAATCTTGCAATTGTGTGCATGGGTGAAGAACTCAGATGGTGACCGGTAAACTATTTGGGTACTCTCTTTGGCCAGTTTCAGTGCCCCTTGCTGCCCTGTATCACTAAGAGAAGAAGTGTGGGTGAGATGGGAGAAGTCTGCACACTGAGGAGGATTTGAGGCTCTCTTTTATGCTCTACTTTTACCGGCTTTCTAACTTGGGGAATCAGTTTGCACCAGTTATTTGCTGGGATGTCTGGTCTCTGGCACTGACCTTTGACACAGAAACATGTCCTGGCCTCTGCTTCTGTATTCCAGGAGCTTTGCTGGTTTTTCTGATCATAGTGGACAGTTTTATGGCCATGTCCCCAAAGTAATTTTATCCATTCCCTTATCTATTCAAGACTTCCAAACCTGCCTGCTAGGCCAAGAGTGGGGGCTTAGTTTTAAACCTTAGTAAATTGTACTCTGACAGACACAACCCACAAACAGCAGTTGGAATACCATAACCCCTCTCTGGGATGATGCTGAAGGACAGTGGTGGCAGGAAATCCTCCCAGGGGACAGAACTTTGAGGAGTGCACCTGGTTGTTCAGGTTGTTTGGAAGTAGAAATGACCAGATCTGTGATCAAGTACTGATCAATTGCCTGTAGCCAATGGTTTGGATGAATGTTCAGGAACTTGGAAGGAGTCCTATATCTTCCTTTCTTTTTTTATCTCTCTCCTTCCTTCCTGCGCTCTTTTCCTCCCTCTCTCCCTCTCTCCTTCTCTTCCTCCCTCTCTCCCTCCCTCCTTCCTCTCTCTCTCTCTCTCTCTCTCTCTCTTTCTGAGTTTGAAAGAAGAGATGGACTATAAGGAATTGGCTCACACATTTATGGTGGCTGACAAGTCAATAACTGCAGTTAGCAAGCTGGAGACCCTGGAGAATTGATGGTGTAAGTTCCAGTTTGATTCTGATTCCTAAGGGAGAAGTCCCAGATAGTCAGGCAGATAAAAAGATTTCTTTCCTACTTAGCTTTTTATTCTATTCTGGATTTCAGCAGTTTTGATGAGGCCTGTCTATTAGGGAGGGCAATCTGCTCTACTCAGTCAATAGATTTAAGTGTTAATCTCATCTAGAAATACCCTCACAGACACACCAGCTGTTTAAACAATTATCTCCAGGGCCTCCCCTGGTGGCGCAGTAGTTGAGCGCTGGGTTGCAAGGTTGCCTGCAGCCTCTGCATCGCCAGTTCGATCCCCGGCCACCGGCGAGGGTCCCACAAAAAACAAAAACAAAAAAAGAAACTCCACATCTGGTCTGTCAAATAACACCACGTTAATCATCACAGAGCTAGTGTGTTGTTCACGTGATAGCTGTATCATGTTAAGCTGACGTATAACATTTTAATTTTATTTATTTCTTTATTTGATTATGGAAATGTGTAAAGATTCCAACTTGACAAGGGGTGGACAGTTATGGTTAATTTTATGTCAACCTATCTAGGCTATGGTGCCTAGTTTATTAGTTAAATACTAGTCTAAATGTTGCTGTGAAGATATATTTTCAAACCAAAAGTAATAGCAATGTATTCGGTCAAAAAATGAGATGAGAGCTAGCAATGACAAAAGGGAATATGGAAGAATGTGGGAATATTGCATTGGTCTCAGCCTATTAATAATAATGCCATTGGTTAGACATACCTGGGGGCACTCACTTGGATCCCCATGAGTTTCCCATAATTTATTTCTCTGTTGAAGTCAATATTATTATTGGATTGACCCTGGGGTTCCTTACCATGGCTTTGAGGTAACCTTTAGAAATAATTATTAGGAAACTGGAAAAAATAGAGGTTTATTTCTTATAACACCTGAAAATTGCATAGGACACCTGGGCCACAGTGATATAGTGAAGTCTCCATTAGAAAGACACCTCACTGTGGATGAGTGTGGAAAGTTTAGGGTTCCTCCAGCTCACACTTCATGAAGTAAAACCATAAAGCAGGACTTTAAAGTGTGAGAAGAGATGCCTACCTCCCCTCCCTCCAAAAAAAAAAAAAAAAAAAAGAAAAGAAGAGGGGGGGAAAGGAAGAAACATAAGTTAGTCCCTATTGATTGATTATATAAATCACCCAGTATCTGTAAAACAAAGGCTTTAGTTGGGGGGAGGCAACCTGGCTCTGTATCTTAGTCCTGTCCAGCAATCTGTTTATTTGAGCTAGCCCTTTCTGAAGTGGGTGCTTTAGTATTGAAGCTTAAGCCAGTCTTTAAAGATGTTACTGAGATGTGTGTCTTGTGGTGTTCTACCTATATTTTCTTCTTCCATATATTTTATGGTTTCAGGTCTTATGTCCAGATCTTTTATCCATTTTGAGTTGATTTTTGTGTATGGTGACAGGTAGTGGTCTAGTTTCATTCTTTTGCGTGTGGGGGTCCAGTTGTCCCAGCACCATTTAGTGAACAAACTGTCCTTGTTCCATTGCATATTCTTTGCTTCTTTGTCAAAGATTAGGTGTCCATATATGTGTGGCTTTATTTCTGGGCTTTTTATTTGGTTCCATTGGTCTGTGTGTCTGTTTTTGTTCCAATACCCTACTGTTTTAACTATTATGGCTTTGTAGTACTAGTTTGAAGTTTGGAAGTGTGATACCTCCATTCTCCTTTGGAGCTAGAAAGATTATGCTCAGTGAAATAAATCAGAAGGAAAAAGAAAAATATTGGATTTTTTCATTTGGGGAACAAAATAAGACATCAGGGGAACAAAATAAGACATCAGGGGAAAAATAATAATACAAAACACAACACAACAAAATAAACAGACAATTATAAATCAGAGACATCCTGCAGGGGAGGAGAAGGGAGAGGGATCAGAGGGAGAGAGGGAAGAGCACAGGGGACTGTGGTGATGGTGTACGGGTGCATTGGTGAAGGAAATTCTGGGGGGACTACACATGGGGGGGATGCAAAAGTTGTTTAAAAATGAACAATGATGTAAAAAATAAAAAAATGCTTAAGCCAGGCACTTGCATTACAAAAAGAAAAGCCACCTATTAGGATTTATATTACTCTGGGGGTAGACAAAACCTCACTATATAAGGAGTAGCCAAGTATTATTCTGAAAGAGTATTAAGATTAATTGAAAAGGTTATAGTATAACTTATAGGGAAACAGCCAAAAACTTTTTAAAGATGTTTAAGTGCTATATTAAGAAAGTATAAAATTCCAATCATGTAAAACTGCAGAAAACACTAAAAGAAATGGAAAATTAGAGCAAATAATAACAATAGAAAACAATTATAGAGTCAGTACTTATCAATTCAACTATATCAAGAATGACTTTAAATATGAGTGGTCTAAATACGCCAACAAAAAGATATTTGCATAGTGGGAAAAACACCAAACACAGTTATTTGTTGCCTACAAGAAATGCACCTTAGGGAGGTTAAATGAAAAAATATTGAGAGAAATACTATACTACTAATCAGAAGACTAATTAAAAAGAGGTGGTGGAACTATATTAATCTCAGATGACATATACTTCAGAACAAGAAAGATGATTGGGGATGGAGCAAAACATAATGAAAAAAGGGGTGGCTCTATAAGAAGTTGTGGCAATGCTAAATGTGCATGTGCTTAGTAATACATTAAAAACACATTAAAGTAAATAGGCAAAAACTAATAGAACTGGAAGAAGAAATGTACAAAACCACATTTGTAGTTGGCGACATCAGTCTGTCAGTAATTGACAGATCAGGCAGACAGTAAATCATGTCAGACACAGATGGCCTGCAAGCTACATTCAATCAACTCCATCCAGTGAAATTTATAGAATTCTCAAACCAACAGCAGAACATGCATTCCTCTCAAGCTCAAATGTAACTTTCACAAAAATAGATAACACACATTTAAAGACTCGCAATACATGTATAATACAGCATACACACATGTACACAACACACATACCACACAAGTAGCATAGCACACAAAACACATATAAACACATCACCCACATACCACATACACAGCACAACACACATATGCACAATACATGTACACACAAACCAACTCTCATCATGTGCAGGACACTTTATCCTTTGCTCAAGGAGCTACTGTTTAACCATGTATCTTTTCTCCTTTTTTTCACTTTTCATTATGAAAATTTTCAAGTGTTCAGCAAATTAGAGTGAATATTAAAACAAATATTCATATAACCATAACCAGGATTTTTTTGTTAACATTTTTCTATGTTGCTCTAACTGTTGTTTATTGCTGAAGGAGTCTAAAGAAAATTACATATGTTGTGGTATTCATATATTCATTTGTTAGCCTAAACTTTATATTTATTTAGTCATTCATTTTAAATGACATACCATTATTTTACAAGCTTATTTGTTTTTTTGCAATATAGGATATCTCTCCTCAGGTGTAATCCTTGTAGTTTCACTAATGCACAGATAGTCCTCCACTATAGTCCATTGTGCCTCCTCCCACCCTGTTTTCTCCCCTCCTCCTATCCTGCTCCTCCTTATTCTGTCCTTGATGCCTTGGCTCCAAGGTCAGCTTTCAGAGGTCATCTTACAGTTTGTCTTTGATCCTTTGTTTGGTTTCTCTGTATGCCACATATAATATAACATCTGGTATTTATCTTTCTCCTTCTGGCTCACTTCACTTAGGATAATCACTTAGAGTTCCATCCATGTTGCTGCAAATGGCACGAGTTTACCTTTTTTGATTGCTGGGTAGTATTCCATTGTATGTATGTATGTACACACACACACCACATCTTGAACCACTCATCTTTTCTGAGACATAAATGTTTCCATATCTTGGCTATTGTAAATAATGTTATAATAAACATAAGAATGCAGGTTTCCTTTTGAATTGGTGTTTTTGTGGTCTTTGGGTAGATACCTAGGAGTGGAACTGCTGGGTCATATGGTAGATCCATTTTTAGCCTTTTGAGGAAACTCCATACTTCTTTCCATAGGGGCTAGAGCAGTCTATGTTCCTGCCAACAATGGGAGAGGGTTTCTTTTTCTCCACACCCTGACCAGCACTTATTACTGTTTTTTAATTTTTTCTATATAAGCCATTCTCACATGTGTGAGGTGGTAACTCATTAAAGTTTTGATTTGCAGTTCAATAATAATAAATTATGATGAACATTTTTTATATGCCTGCTGGCCATCTGAATATCTTCTTGGAGAAGGGCCTGTTTAGCTTTTCTGGCTTTCTTTTGGTTGAGTTATATAAGCTCTTGCAGAACTTCTATATTAGTCCCTTGTCAGATGTATGATGAGCAAATATTTTCTCCATTCAGTGGGGTGTCCTTTCATTTTCGTTACTGTTGCTTTTGCTTGATTTTTTAGCTTGATTTAGTCCCAGTTGTTTGTTTTCTCTTTTGTTTTCTTTGCCTCTGGAGACTAGTTCTCAAAGATGTTTCTGAAGTTTATGCCATGGAGTGTTTTACTTATGTTTTCTTCTATGAAATTTCTGGATTTAGGTCTTTCGTCCAAGTCTTTTACCCATTTCGAGTTGATTTTTGTGTATGGTATGAGATAGTGGCCTAATTTCAGATTTTTTTTTGCATATAGTAGTCCAATTTTCCCAGCACCATTTATCAAAGAGGCTTTTCTTGTTCCAGTGTATACACTTTGTGCTTTTGTCATAATTATCCATAAATGTGTGGCTTTATTTCTAGGCATTTAATGCTATTCCATTGATCTGTGTGTAGTTTTTATTCCAGAACCATGATGTTTTAATTATTATGGCTTTTTAGTATAGTTTGAAATCTTGAAGTGTGATAACTCCATTTTCCCCATTTTAGTCAGGACAACTTTGGCTATTCAAGGTTTTTTTTAGGTTCCAGATGGATTTTAGTAATCTTTGTTCCATTTCTTCAAAGAATGCCATTGGGATTTTTATTGGGATTGCATTTGGATTTTGTAATTTGCTTTAGAGGTGCTATAAATTGCTTTGGATATTATGGCCATTTTGGATATTATGGATATTATGGACAATGTTAATTCTTCCTGTCCACGAGCAGGAAGAATGTCTTTCCATTTCTTTGTGTCTTCTATTTCTTTGAACAATGTTTGATAGTTTTATAGGTCCTTCACCTCATTGGTTAGGTTTATTCCCAGGTATTTAATTTTTGTTGCTGAAGTTGTAAATGGTTTTCTTAATTTTTTCTTCTACAGGAGTTCATTATTTGTATATAGGAAAGCAACTAATTTTTATGTATTGATTATATATTCTGCCACTTTGCTGAACTGCTTTATTGTTTTAATTACAATAATTTTTCCATGGAGTCTTTGGGGTTCTTTATGCATGTTATCATATAATCTGTAAATAATGATAGCCTAACTTCTTTCTCAATGCATTTCTTTTGTAGCTTTCTCTTGCCTAATTGGTCCATCTAGAACTTCCCATACCATGTTGAATTATATTGGTGAGAGTGAACATCCTTGAGTTGTACCAGATCTTAGTGGAAAGGCTTTCAGTTTTTCATCACTGAGAATGATATTAGCTCTGGTTTTGTCATACATGGCTTTTATTATGTTAAGTATGTTGTATATGCCCCAATTTTTCCGAAGGTTGTAGCTTTTCATTTTTGATCCTAGTTGGGCTTTTTCCTTCTTTTTCTTAGTGAAACTTGCTAAAGATTTGTCTATTCATTTTTATAAGAACTAACTGTTTGGGTTCATTGATCTTTTGTACTACCCTTTTGATTTCTATTTCATTTATTTCTTTATTGATTTTTTATTATTTTCTTCCTCTTGCTAGCTTTTGAACTTTTTTTAAATTCTTTTTCTAGTTTCTTAAGATGAGAGGCAAGATTGTTTATCCGGGCTCCTTCTAGTTTCTTTTTTTTTAATATTTTATTTTATATAATTCTTGAATCATTTTTCATTTTTGCACAATGAATGCATTTTCATTTTGGTTATATTCCCCATAAAATTGCACCCCCCCTTATTTTGACCCTAATCCTTCCTCTCCCCTCCTCCCCGCCCCCCGTAGTGTGTTTATTGTTTATTGTTGCTTGTTGATTTTGATTTTTACTTTGTATTAATTAGTCTTTTTCCTGGTCCCTTATCTAGGTTTTCTAAATTCCTGCTATGAGTGAGACCATCTGGTATATTTCTTTTTCTTTCTGACTTATTTCACTGAACATGATCCCTTCTAGCTCCATCCATGTTGCTGCAAACTGCATGCATTTATCTTTTTTGATTGCTGAGTAGTATTCCATTGTGTTTATGTACCACATCTTCTTGATCTAGTCATCTATTTTTGGGCATTTGAGTTGTTTCATGAGCCTGTATTGCTACATACTTCCCTCTTAGTACTGCTTTTGCTGTGTCCCATACATTCTGAAAGGTTTTGTCATCATTATCACCTACCTCAAGATATTTATCTTACGTCTTCTTTGATTTCTTCATTAACCTAGTGGTTGTTCAGTAGAATATTGTTCAGTTTCTATATATGAGTATTTCCTTGTTTTCTTTTTGTAGTCAATTTCTAGTTCAGTTCCTTTATAGTCATGGAAGATACTTGGTATGATTTCAATCTTCATGAATTTGTTGATGCTTGATGCTTGTCTTTTGACCCAGCATTGTGGTCAATCCTGGGGAATGACCCATGTACATTTAAGAAAAAAATGTTTAGTTGATTCTTTTGGAGTGCAGTGCCCCTATACATGTGTTCTAATTGTTTGTTTAGGGTGACTATGTCCTTATTTATTTTCTATCTCATTTATCTCTGCTTTGGTAAGAGTGGGGTGTTAAAAGTCTTCCACCATGTATATGTTTTCTCCAGTGTCTGTTTTCTGATTTGATAGCAGTTGTCTTATGTATTTTGTTTTTCCTTTGTTTGGTTCATATTACATTTCCTGCTGTATTGTTCCCTTAATCATTATATAGTATTGATTCATGTCTCTACCTTTTTAAAAAATTAATTAATTAATATCTATTTTACATCATTTTCATTTTTGTACAATGTATGATTTCTCCTCTCAGGTGTAGTCTCTGTGAAATTCCCACCACCAATTCACCTGTGCAATATTATCATAGTTCCTTGTGCTCTTCCCTCCCCTGTTTTGATCTTTTTCCCTCTCCCTCCCCTGCAGAACATCTCTGATTTATAGTTGCTTGTTAATTTTGCTTATTTATTTATTATTGTCATTTTTCCTGATCCCTTATTTGGTTCCCCTATATGCCTCCTATAAATGAAATCATCTGATATTTTTATTTTTCCTTCTGGCTTATTTCACTGAGCATAATCCCTTCCAGCTCCATTCATGTTGCTCTATGCCATGAATTTATCTTTTTTGATTGCTGAGTAGTATTCCATTGTGTATATACATACCACATCTTCTTGATCCAGTCATCTATTTTTGGGCATTTGGGTTGTTTTCATATCTTATCTATTGCAAATCATGCTGCAATAAACATAGGATTGCAGATTTCTTTTTAAATTAATGTTTTTATGTCCTTTGGGTAGATTTCTAGGGATGGAATTAATGGGTCATATGGTAGCTCCATTTTCAGTAGTTTGAGGAATCTTCACAGAGCTTTCCATAGTGGTTGGACCAGTTTGCACTCCCACCAGCAGTGTTCTTTCTACCTTTTTAAAGGTGGACATCTATTTTATCTGATGTAAGCATGGCTGTTTCTGCCTTCCTTTGGGTGCCATTTTCTTGAAGAATTGTTTTCCATCCCTTTATTTCCAGTCTATGCTTACCCTCAGAACTTAGGTGCATATGCTGTATGAGGCATAATGTTGGATCCATTTCCTTTTTCCACCAGATACTTTGTGTCTTTGTATTGGTGACTTTTGTCCACTGATGCTTAGAGTTATTGTTGATATGTAAAGTTGGGTAACTGCCATTTTGTTATTGATTTTGTGCTTCTATTTAATTTGTTGTTGGGTTCTTTGTGTTCATTCCTCTCTTTGTTTTAAATTCTAAAGCTCCTGGGCCTTTCTGGTGGCACAAGGGGTTAAGCAATGCACTATGAATCTGTCTGCAGCCTCTGCAGCACCAATTCGATCCCTGGCCAGGGAGGTGACCCACATGGCACAGCAGACCTCTCCTGACTCACCTGCTGCTCCCCTCAGTAGTGTATTTCAGTCAGTCTGCCTGTTCTGACAGTTCCCCACTCTGTCTCTGGTGAATCCTCTCACCCCCCAAACCTCTGGCCTATACCCCAGTTCTTGTATGTATAAATAAATAAATCTTTTAAAAAATAAATTCTAAATCTCCTTTTAATGTTTCTTGAGGGGGAATTTAATGGATGCAAATTCCCTAAGATTTTCTTTGTCTGAGGAAGTTTTATGTTTGGAACATAACACACCATTCTCTTCTGGCCTGTAGTGCTTCTTTAGGGAAGTTTGATGCTAGCCTAATCAGTGTTTCTTTATAGGTTTTCTATTTCTTCCCCCTTGTCAGCTTCAATAATTTTTCTTTCTCTTGGACTCTTGAAAGTTTTCAAAAGTTGGACTTTTGAAAATCTTGCTGGAGGTCTCCTCTTATTTAAATAGCTTAGTATTGCTTTTGCTTCCTGTATTTTGATGTATGTTCAATTCCTTCTTCAAGTTTGGAAAGTTTTCTTCCATTGTTTCTTTAAGACGTTTTTCAGTTCCCTTCTCTTTCTTCTCTATCTGGGATTCCTATGATTCTTATATTTCCTTTCCTCGTGGTGTCAGATAATTCTTAATGTTTCTTCATTACTTTCCATCTGTATCTTACTTTTTCTTACATCTCATTTCTTGCCTTGTTTGTGTTTTTCAACATCACTGATTTCTTCTTCCATTAGGTTTATTCTACTTCCATGGCTTTCTCCATTTTTTTAACCTCCTCTATCTTTTTACATCATGCAATTCTGTTATATTCTTGCTTAAAGTTTCAATTTCAATCTTCTGTTATTGATTGTATTTCTCATAGTATTTATTTTCTTTTCTGATCTTTTCCTGATATTGCTGCTGTTTTCCTGAGTTTTTTTTTTATTGTTCCAATTATTTAATTTTCTTAGTCATTGTAATTTTGAGTTCTATGTCTGATAGGTAAAAAACTCTTCCATGTCTTTGTGGTTTGGTTTTGGGGTTTTGTTTTCCCTCTGTTATATATTGCTTCAGGACTTTTTTGGTCATTGCATTTTTTCACTCTTTCCATTGTTTGCTTTGGGTTGGCTCTGCTGTAGTTGGGGCTTTTCTTGTGTGTGAGTCCTTCTCCCCCACTCTTCTGGGCATTTATCTGATGTTAGGCACAGCTGCTAGGGCTTACAAGGTCTTATGAGGTCTAGAATGGGGCTAGGGTTTCCTCCAGAGTAATCTGGGCCTTTTTTGGTGGCTGGGAAAACTGGGAGGGCACTGAGTTGAGGGACACAGTTGCTGGAACACTATCCCACTTAGGAGTGGCAGTTTTGGGCATGTTTCCAGTGGCCAGGAGAGCTGGGAGGATACTGGGCTGAGAGGCCAAGTCCTTGGGACCTCACCCTGCCTAGGAGCAGTGGCTATGTTGTGGCATTTAACCCAAGTTAGTTTTCTCCTAAAAGTTAAGGACATTTTCCTATATCATCCAACCCCATTTTTCATACTAAGAGAATGAACAATCTTTCTTTATATTATCTAATAGCCACTTGAAAATCAAGTGTCTTTAAAATATTGTTGCAAATCAAGATAGGAAAATCTTGCTCATTCTTTTCCATACCACCATCCTTTATGCTCTCTTTTTCTTTCTTTCCTCCCTCGTAACTTCAAAAATGTTACTTCATTTATTAATTTCCACTTGTCTTTTATAAGTATTTTGCTATGTTGAATGTCTGAAATATAAATGTTCAATATTTGTCTTTGTCATTCTGACTTGCTTTCTGCTTTCCTACCCATAATCCTCCTGAACTATGTATTTTCATCTCACTGAAAGGCAAGATCTCATTGTTCAAGGTTAGAAGTTTTGATTTTATATAATATATCTTATATTGCTTTTAAGTGACATTAACTCCTCCTTGTGCCTTCCTTTTTTATTATATTGACTTGTTGAAGAGATCGGGTAGTATCTTTTAGAATACTGCCTTCTCGTGGGCCTGACAGTCTTCAGTGGTGTTTAACTGTGTGTTCCCTGAGAATGGAAGTGAAGTCACAGAGTTCTGATGGATTTTTGGCTAAGCAATTCAGTCAGGAAGCCCATGTCATGGTATTGCAGATTGACTGGCTGCCTTCCTCCTTGCTGTTGATGTTACAGTACCTCTCTGGGTATAACATTATCCTTCATGCAGCATCCCACTTTCCCCTTGCTGCCCTCAGGAAACTTTTGGGATACAATTCTAGAACCTTGAGGGTATCTTTACCTTAACATTTCTTGAACAAACCCTGCTTGTGTCTGTTAATTCATGAGGGATGGTTAAAAGTCATTTCCTCATTCTGTCATCTCTGTTTATTGACTGGCCTGATCTTGTGAATAAGACTTTTTTTTTTTCCTTATCAGCTTGGGCTTTTTACCCTCCATGTGAATTATTTTGGAAAGGTGAGTGCTCATTCTTCCTACCTAGCAACAACTTTTTTGGGGGGAAGAGTTGGTAAAACTCTTGGTTCCTTTGAAGACAAATTAGGGCAAGTTTTTTTTCTTTTGTTTTGTTTTGCTGTTTTTTTCTGTCATCAAGAATCAGTATGGGTTCATGGATTTTTGTAGATTGAATGTGTTTCAGTCAACTATAGTTATTAATCTTTTGGATGATCTAATTGTCCCAACTGTGCTCAGTGGGAGTCCTGTTAACTGCCTTGTACATTCTTGGGATTTGTTATCTTGGGCATGTTTTGGAGCAAATCTCAAGACTTTGCACTTTTACAGTTAGATCTGATGCTGACTCAGGACTGTGAAAATATTATTTTAGATCCAGGGTTGGCACACATTCTCCATGCCCTTCCACCCCACATCACACCAATCCAGCTAATTGCATTTGCAAACTGAATAAGCTATTTCAAAAAATCCCATGAGCACAAGAAAAAGCATGAAATTCATTTAAATTTGCAACACAGGTTCAATGGTACAATTGCCTTCAGAATAATAGTAGGGAGATTTTCTAAGTGCTGAAGGAGTGACAATTGAGTAATAGTAATGGGATCAAGGGTCAGTCCTCAATGACAAAATTACAACTATTGATAAACAAACATTTGTTTGTTTATTATTTGAGGTTTATTCCAATGACCCCTGGGGAGTGATAGGTGAATCAGGAGCCTCTGAGAGACTGACTTGCAGGAAGACCAGCTGGAGCTGCTATGGTCAGTGTAGCAAGGGATCTGGATGTTCTTGGTGCCTAGGAACTGCCCTATAATAAGTTTTGTGGGAGTCATGTTATCATAGCAAGAATAACAAATAAGATGAAGGGATATTCCACCAAGTACAGTGCACTCTCAGAATTGAGAATCTGATCCCAAGCTTAAGAGAAAACAAGCAGTTAATGATGCAGGAGGAACCAACTGTGTATCATATGCTGAATACGCTTCATGGATTACATTGATGTATGAGGGGGGAAACTGAGGCAAGGAGTACTGAAGCCATGTTGTTGAAGCTCAAATCCACAGGCCTGCTCTGAAAGGTCACATTGTGTGGGTGGCCCCTTCCCAGCCAGAGCCAGTGGGTCATTGACAGGAATGGCAGGCAGGAATGGAGTTATGCTATGCACCTTCTACCAACACTTACATCTCAGACCTACCACAAAGTGAAAGCAGGATTTTTCTTAAAAGCTCTGATGTTGAAGTCTACCACCACAAACTATCCCTTAATGCCTCACATCCTCAGTAATTTACTAAGAAAGCTGTGTTATCAGTCAGTTGTCTCACACCCAACTTTGGGGAACTCTGTAGCTATTCCTTCTCTGATGACTCAGAGTTCATTTGCAATGTGTTTAGAGGTTTTCTTTTGTCATATTAAAACTTCACTCTTAGTATCCATTTGAGCATCTCCTGCAAGCTGAGAGCAGTTCTCCTAATTATAAATTGTAACATAACATTCCCTCTTAATAGCTTGCACAGTGCTCACAAAGAGAATTAGGCAATTTGTTACTTTGTACCATGTACCCAACCATGCCCATTAAATTCAGCAAATTGAAAAGAGAAAACATACATAGTGACCTATGGCCTTCATTTTTAAACATCAAATTATTCGTGTTCTAAAATGTTGCCTGGAACATATTGTCCACATCTCCCTCTTCAAACACAGCCTTCAATTAGTTTTCTTTTTCAATTCAGTATCATGTCAGCTTAAAACTTGGAAAATTAAACCAAATATATTTTCAAGATCTTTAGGAACTTCACTTTCTGGCTAATTATGTCACACCCCTGTGGGTGTCCCACATGGGACTGGCCTTTGCAGGGCACTGTGATTGCTTGTAGCTGTAATGTCTGTGACTGTTGCTGTATGGTTCTAGAATTTTTTCAACTGTAACATGTATAATAGGCGGTAACTCTTGAGTTTATTTGAACTCTTGTTCAAATAAAACAAGAAGTCCGGAATTTGGTTTAGCAGCTCTGCAGTGTCATACAGTCTTACCAATCATCTTGGCCCATCCTATATAGCCACAAAGTGGTCATTGAGATTCTAACCGTCACACCACCTTCCAGGCAAGAAGGCACAGCTAACTTCTGTTCTCCTCTCAGAGGTCTCCAGACTCTCAAATGGCCTGCCTGCACAGCAGGAAGGAGTTAGGAAAAGGCTGTTTGACTTTTAAATTGTTTTAACTATAAATAAATAATTGTATACACAATATTGATATATAATACATGCAATATAAACATTTTATACAAAATATATGTAATATCTTCAAAATTTTTGAAAGCTTCTATTGGAAAAATATGGAGAAGGAAAAACTTCTGTGCGTAAATCTTATGGAATTGTCTGTCAAATTTTTGATAATTTTTTCTAACTTGGAGAGTAATGTCTGTTCACACTGTAGGGAATTGGTAAAATTCATTTGATCAGGGCCTCCCTGGTGGCGCAGGCGGTTGAGCACAGCGCTGTGAAGCTGTCCGCAGCCTCTGCAGTGCCGGTTCCATCCTCACAGGCCTCAGAGCAACCCACATGGCGAGCAGACCTCTCCTTTCTTGCCCGCTGCTCCCCTCAGCAGTGTATTTTGTCAATCTGCCTGTTCTGCTCCCCGCTCTGTTTCTGGTGAATATTCTCACCCTCCCACACATCTGGCCTGTACGCTAGTTCTTGTATAAATAAATAAAAAAAATCATTTGATCGCTTGTTATACTAAGAACATATTTTGACTACTGTTTTTTTTCCCAGGGTCAAAGCCATCCTTGTATCTATGATAGGCAGTAAAAGTTTTCAGTGAATTCAGGAAAGATTAAGGGTCTCTAGTTAAAGGGCTTCTGACAAGTCATAACTGACCTCACAGTGAAGACCCCGGAGGTTCTCCTCCATATATCCTTAAGACTTAAGTGAAGTCAGGACTTCATGCATCATACACAAAGCAAAAAATGTATGGCCTTTTTTTTTTTTTTTAAGAAAAATTTGGGAAAAAGTAATAGACAACAAAGTTTTCATTTAGTAACTGTTTTATATCCATCAAGTGGGCAACACCTTCAGATCAGGGTCAGGATGCCACTGTAAAGACAGGATTCTTGGCTCACACACATTATAAGCTCAAGGCCATACCTACAAATTAGGAAATGTGGTCCATCCATTTGATAGAATGATATTCAGCTTTAAAAAGGAAGGAAGTCTTGACATGTGCAACCACACAGAAGAACTTTGAAGACATTAAACTAAATGAAATAAGCCCACCACTAAAAGAAAAATACTGCCCAAGGACAAATACTTAGGGCCTCCCTGGTGGCGCAAGGGGTTAAGCACCGCACTATGAAGCAATCCATAGCCTCTGCAACACGAGTTTGATCCCTGGCCAGCCAGGGAGCAACCCACATAGCAAAGCAGACCTCGCCTGCCTTGCCTGCTGCTCCCCTTCACAGTATATTTCAGTCAGTCTGCCTGTTCTGTTCCCCACTCTGTCTCTGGTGAATCCTCTCACCACCTCCTCATCTCTGGCCTGTACCCCAGCTATTGTATTCATAAATAAATAAATCTTTTAAAAAAAGGGCAAATACTTACATGAGGTACCTACAGGTCAAACTCAAAGAGATAAAAAGTAGATTATAGTTACCAAAGGCTATGGGGGGAGAGAGAGAAAGAGGCTACTCATCAAGGGGCATAAATTCTCAGTGGAGCAAAATGAGTATCTCCAGAGAACTGGAGACCACTGCCCACAGTCAACTATGCTGCATTGTACACAATGTTTGCGCAGTGCTTGTCAGAGGGGAGATCTCACCTTATGTGTTCTTACAATAAAATTGAAAGTGAAAGAGTGAAAGCAGATGTATATAAACCTGATTCTGAGACCCAAGGTACTGCATTCTGCTCTGTTTCTGAGGCATCTATGGGCACAGGGCAAGAGGCATTCTGAAAGTTTAAAGAGCAGGGACTCCAATTTTACCCTCTCTTCTGGCCACTCTGCCTGCCTCCTCCAGGTTAGGCCCTTGGGGCCTTACCCAGCCTGGAGAAGGGCCCCCTTGTGCAGCCTTCTGGGGTTCACAGCTCATTCACATCCACTGATTGTACTGGCCACTGTTTTGTCCTTTTAAGTTGAGGTGAGCAGGCTACTGTATCCAGGGAGTGGCAGAGTTCATCAAGACATGTTCAATTGTAACAGTTGAAAATACCACTGTTCATTGAAGATATTTTTAACTATTATGCATGTGTTCATTTGTACAGAATCCATAAATGGGGAGGAGTATTACAGTATACAGAACAGGTGCCATTTGGGGGGCTCCCACTTATTTGCAGCTGCCTTGGATTACAACTCCCAAAATGCCATGAACTGGACTTCCTGAATGCAGGGCAGCTGGGAAAGAGAGAAGTGGATATGTCAATGGAAGTGGAACCAAGGAGGGAGGGCAGACACAAGGAAGAAAGACGTATGGAGACACTTGGAGGAGCGACATGTGGGTGGAAGACAGCCTCACCATTAGGGCACCCCTTAACAGTTTGGGGTTCCTGGGTACCTTTCAGTTGCAAGGTCACACATGGAAATTAAAGAAACATATTACATACTAAATATGTATGTATCATACTAAAATGTATCATACTAATATCATACTAAATTATTCATTGATTATCTGAAATGAATTCCAAGAGTCTAAGTTGTATATTTCTTTCATTACATTCCATAATGATTTGGTTCTCCTTGTCAGTTCTTTGTTTTGCAGAATTCACTATGAAATTCCTTGCAGTTGTTTTCACTTTCCATTTCCATTCTAACACACATTCTACAGTGGTCACGTGCCCCTTACTTTCTTTTTATTTTTTGTCTGTTGACCATGCACTGAGGAGAAAATATGTTCAACATTAGTATTATGAGCTAGCCTACCAAAAACCTATCTATGTAAAGTGGGCAACTTGGAGCTGTCAGTCATTTTGATTTCTGAAGGATCACTATACCACTTTTAATTGTACTAGGTATACTCATTATTCAAGATTCCATATCACCTCTTACTCACTGACTTTTAAAAATGTTCACTGACAAATCTTATCATCGAATTATATTCCCTTCCTCATCAGCATTTTAATGAAGCTCCACTTGTCCCCATGTGGGATGAGTCCTTGAGGGGTGGAATATATTTCAAGCATAGACATGGCAAGAACTGTAATAATGATCCATTTTGAGTGAGAATTTCCTTTTCTGCTCATAATTAATGTTGTCTCTTTGAAAAACATTCCTGACATTGAAAGGAATAAATATTTCTTCAATGATGTCTTTAATGTATTCAATAAGTTCTTCTAGGCAGTGGAGTACTTGGATAATACCCATTTGCTCTTTTGTCAATTTGCATAATATTTTTGCTGAAGAATATGGAAAACTCTGAATAAGCAATAGGTAGACTTCACTTTGTCAATTATTTATAAAATAAACATGAATTTGAGTGCTTTTTCAAAGAATTAAAATTTGATTTTCTGGCTTCAAATAAACTGAGGATTCTTTCAGCTGAATTTGGTAAACTGAGCCAAAGGGCTTTTGAATGTGAGAGAAGTTACACAACTTAATGTCAACATAATTACAAAAGTCCTGTAATTGCTTAGTTCTAGCAGTGTAAATGTTGAAGTTAGAGAACCATTTCAGTACAATGACTTTGATGTCAATAGAAAGAATATTGGATGCTGTCTTAGTGGCATTAAGCAGAGTACAGGTAGGGCAGCTGACATTTTCCATAGAATCAAACTTTGCTCCACTTTGAATACACATTGTACCTTCATGAAAACTTCCACCAAATATTTATTTGTACCATTTCTGCCAAAAGCAATATAATTTTTTCCTATTAACTCCTCACTCAATAAAAGAATTTCTGCAAAAACATACTAACCTTACCAAAGTTCCCTGTGGAAGAGCTTTGACTCAGAATAGGCTTGTAAGTAAAATTTTTTTCAGGAGAATTTTATACAATAAAAGGGAAAATCTTTTTCATTGTAATTATTTGTGTCTATGACTAAGTCATAAAAAGATGAACACTGAGATTTCTAATAGTCTGTTTTAGTAAATTAGGACTGCAGTTATTAGAGGAGATTTTGTGCTGGCATTTAAGAATTTGCTTCAGAGTTAGAGTCAGAAAAGATTTCTGATACAGTAGATGAGCCAGCTACTGATCTCAAGGCTGTAGATGTAGAGCGGAAGTCACTACAGCTTCTGCTGCAATCATCTGAACTTCACATGAATTTCTCTTAATCAAACAGTCATAGATATTTTACTGTGCTCTTTGGTACTACTTGAGGAAATCACCCTTGCTGTGCTTCCTTCTAGTCTCTGCTACTTTATACTTGACTTTCTACCCTTCCATGTCAAATAGATAATTATGTCCTGAACAAAGGGATTGAAGATAACTTTATTTTCCGCTTAATAAAAGATCATTGATCAAAAAACTCTTCATGAAATTTGTACTTCTGGAACTTAAAAGACGTCTCCAAAGAAGAAATGCAAATGGCCGACAGGCATATGAAAAAATGCTCAACATCCCTTATAATCAGGGAAATGCAAATCAAAACCACACTGAGATACCACCTTACCCCAGTAAGGATGGCACATATCAAAAAAAAAAACAAGCAACAACAAATGTTGGTGAGGATGCGGTAAAAAAGGAACACTCCTACATTGCTGGTGGGAGTGCAAACTGGTCCAACCACTATGGAAAGCTGTCTGGACGTTCCTCAGTCCACTAAAAATGGAGCTACCATATGACCCAGCAATTTCACTCCTTGGCATCTACCCAAAGGACACAAAAACATTGATTCGAAAGAGTACCTGTATACCTATGTTTATTGCAGCACTATTTATAATAGGCAAAACCTGGAAACAGCCCAAATGCCCAAAAATAGATGACTGGATCAAGAAGATGTGGTACATATACACCATGGAATATTACTCAGCAATAAAAAAAATTAAACTCATGCCAGTCACAGCAACATGAATGGAGCTAGAAGGAATTATGCTTAGTGAAGTAAGTCAAAAGGAAAAAGAAAAAATAGCAGATGGTTTCACTTATAGCAGGAATATAGGGGAACCAAATAAGACATCAGGGGGAAAATAATAACAATAAAAGCACAACACAACAAAAACAAACAGACAATTATAAATCAGAGACATCCTGCAGGAGAGGGGGAGGGAGAGGGATCAGAGGGAGGGAGGGAGGAGCACAGGGGACTGTGGTGAGGGTGCACGGGTGAATTGGTGGAGGAAATTCTATGGGGACTACACCTGAGGTGGGGGGGAAGCAAACTGTCCCGACCCGCGGGGTTCAGAGGCACGGGAAGAGAAGGGCTGAGGATTGAAATGAGGGGCTTGACGACTTGACGCTAGCGTTTGCTTCTTTATTTTTCCTTTATCCTTTTATTATATTTACATATCTTTCTTTTCCCTGACTTTCTTACTTCCCTGCTTTCTCTCTGCTCCTCTCACAATAACCTCTCTCGCAATAATCCTCTCGCAAATGACCTCTCTCTCAATCACTCTGACCTTCTCGTGGTTCTCTTCTTATATCCTGGTAGCTCCTCCCATCGTACCTCCCAGTCTCATTTGATTAATAGGAAACACCTGTGGTTTCTCAGCAGGCGAAATGGTAAAGCGAAAACTAATTAATGGCACGTGTGTTGCGCAACACGGCGCATGCTCCAGGCGGCTCCGGACATCTCCCCCTTTTTTCTTTTAAATGAGACACCTGGCCTGTCTTAGGTTGGCATATTCCGTGACCAGCCTTACCCGTCATCGCTAATCCGGCGCACTTGGTCCGGACCGCTGTCTTAGGTTGGTCTGGACGGGCTACGCTCTTACCCGTCTTTGGCTCTCAGGTTCTCTAGGGCTAAGTTGACCCATCCGGATGCCACTGGGGAGTCCTGGTCAAGTACCATGGCGCCAAGTACTTGCCTGACCGCAATAACACGTTTTTTGTTTCGCTTCCGTAGCCGACGGAGAAACCATATGCCGAATGCACAAACCGCAACTCTGGGAGGAGTCCTCTACACCAGGCAATGAGACCCTTACTCGAAACAGGGTAACCCGTGTGTTGTTAACAGTTATGAGCTGTCTCGCCAATTGAGAGGTCAGGCTCAGGAGCTGGTGGTTCCAAGGTCCTCTGATTATACTATTTAACCTATTTTCTTCCATAAACATATTTTTCACCATAACAGGAATTACACAAATAAAACCGTACAAAAAGTTACAATGCATGTGAGTGATTAACAAAAGTGTGTCTATCTCTTCTTACATGAGCTAACTGCTGACTAAGCATAAAAAGTCCATTCTGCAAATGTCCATTCATATATTACTGTGTTGATAACGCAGAAGCAACACCGGCAGCTAAATTGTCCATAGTGTCCATATTTACAGCAGCTTAAGTGACAGCAACGGCGGCAGCAGCCGCAGCCGCGGCCTCTGCTATTGAAATGGCAACAATAGCTGCAGTGATGCTAAAATCACGTCTCTTCCTAGGTAGAACAGGGGAAAGGTGTGCAGAAACATCCACGGACATGACCAAAATAGAAGGCAGACAACGATCATCGCTCTCTCCGCACTCCGGGCCCAGAAGGCAGAGAGGGGGCAAGTCTCCGCTGAACAGCTCAACCCAGTGGCATCTCCTGCATTATTGGGGAGGACAAAAAAGAAAGGAGGGGACAGACAGCAGCAGACAAACTCTATAATCTATTATTCTGAATACTAACAAATTATTCAATGGTAGAACTAATGTTTATAGAATAAATGCCATTGAATAATTTCACCTCACCCTGGCCCAACGGGGCACTATCCAATGGCTTGGAAGCCAGACCAATAGTAAGATTAGTGGCAAATACTTGCGGAAAAGTGGAATCATGATGATCAATGAGGAGCAAAAACAGCAGCTGATGCACAATCGCCCATCGTACTAACATCTGGGACGCTTGTGTCATCAATGTTAGCAGGGTCAGGTATATTGACAAACCGAACCAATCGAGCAGGAACCCATCGGGGTGCTTCTGCATCCTGTGGGAAAAGACAAATGCTGCCGGGCAGCTGTATTAATACTGGCGCGGGTGGTTGCCACTCATTATTAACTGGGTCCTTCCATCTCGCTTGCAGCATCGTGACCTGCCGAGGGTCTGGCGACCAGTGCCGATCAGCAGCTGACCGCCCCTGGGTATCTAGGGTCAAAAAATTAAGGGTAAAGAGAGCTGTAGTCAAACGGTCCCTGGGGGAGTGTTCTCCCCCTGTTTGTTTTAAAAGCATAGTTTTCAGAGAACCATGAGCACGTTCAACTATACCCTGCCCCTGCGGGTTGTATGGAATTCCCGTTTTGTGCACAATGCGATGGACCGCACAAAAGGAGGCAAAGGCCTTACTGGTATAACCAGGACCGTTATCTGTCTTAATGACACGTGGGCGGCCCATTATCGCAAACGCTTGTAACAAATGTGAGCGGACATCAGAAGTCTTTTCACCGCAATGTGGGGAGGCGAAAAGAAAACCAGAGAATGTGTCGATGGAGACATGGACCAGGCTCTGTCGTCCAAAAGAGGGTATATGAGTCACATCGGTTTGCCAAATATGGTTAGGGAGGATGCCCCGGGGGTTAACTCCTGGGGGAGGCACAGCTGCTGGAGCAAAAGGTGCACACTTGTGACAAGTACGAACAATGTCACGAGCTTGACGACGAGTCAACCCGTAACGACCTTTAAGTGACGTGGCGTTGGTGTGCAGGACTGCATGTTCTTCTATAGCACTCTGAAGTGCTGGACAATTTAAATGTCCCCTAGTAAGAGAATCAGCTGCGGCATTGCCAGCCGCTAAAGGTCCTGGCAATGGAAGATGACCTCTGATGTGACCCACAAAAAGGTGATGAGTTCTCTTACAAATCAGTGTTTGCAACTGATGAAAGAGGGGTGCAATGGAGCTGTGAACAGAAATATGAGCAACGGTTTCCAAAACATTTAAAGCATGTACCAAATATTTGCTGTCAGAATACAAATTGATAGGTTCTTGTGAGTAGGTCTCGAGAGCCGAGAGGACGGCAGTCGCCTCAACAACTTGGGCCGAACCACTGGGTACCGAGACCACCTTCCTATCCCCTTCAGAGACAAAAGAGGCTGTGCCATTACTGGAGCCATCTGTAAACACTGTCCGCGCCCCCGCAATAGGTTCAGTAACAAGGATCCTGGGGAAATAGACTGGATGATTTTGTAAAAATTTACATAAAGGGCTGCTGGGATAATGTGAATCAAAAAGTACTAAAGTGGTAAAATAAAGGATACTCCATGTTTCATCGTGGCGTATTAACCACTGAATCTGTTCTTTGTTATAGGGGAGAATCACTGCTCGCGGGTAAGTACCTGAAAGATGTAGGCTAGAGTCCAGAGCCGCTTGTACAATTCTAGCAACCGAATGAAAATAAGGCTGTAAGACTCGTTTTGGACAGATGTTGAGATGGATCCAATAAACGGGACCATCTTGCCATATAAGTGCTGTGGGAGTAAGGTTACTACAAAATACCAAGACATCAAAAGGGCAAGAGACAGACAATCTATTTAAGGTCACCTGGGCTAGAGCCTTTTCGACTCTGGTAATCGCTTCACGTGCCTCCTTCGTAATGACTCTAGGAGAAGCAGGATCTGCTTCTCCTTTCAGCATGTCGAAAAGAGGCTTCAGCTCTCCCGATGTAATAGAGAGCAAAGAACGTATCCATGCTAGATCGCCGCATAGGCGTTGGAAATCATGCAAGGTGCGAAGGTGAGCTACTGCCAATTTTGGTACTGCTGGAGCATAACTACCTTTACTCAAATGGTATCCTAAATACTGAAAAGGCTCAGCCATTTGTAACTTCTCAGGAGCAATCTTTAGACCTGACGTCAGTAAATGATTCTCCAGGTCCTGGAAACAGGCATACAGCAGGTCAGATGTGGGAGCTGCCAGTAACAAATCATCCATATAATGATATACATGCACTTGCGAATGTTTGACTCTAACAGGAGCAATGACTCTGGAGACATAAATTTGACAGATGGTGGGACTGTTTGCCATACCCTGAGGAAGGCATACCCATTGATATCTGTCATGTGGGGCAGCAGCATTAATGGCCGGGATAGAAAATGCAAAGCGTTTGGAATCTTGATCATGTAATGGAATAGTGAAAAAACAATCCTTAAGATCTAAGATCAAGATATAATGATCTCGCGGAATGGCACTTGGAGAGGGAATACCAGGTTGCACTGGTCCCATAATCTCCATAGTTGCATTCACTGCCCTAAGGTCCTGTAATAGTCTCCATTTTCCAGACTTCTTTTTGATAACAAAGATGGGAGTATTCCAGGGGGAAGTAGACGGGACTATGTGTCCGGTCTGTAGCTGTTCTTCTACTAACATTCTTGCGGCCTCTAACTTCTCTTTCGACAGGGGCCACTGTGGTACCCACACAGGTGTGTCAGATTTCCAAGTGATAGGAATGGGCATGGGTGGAGGCCTAATCACAGCGGCCCCTAGAAAAAAGGGTAACCGAGCCCTTGTTTATCCCCTGCTTCCCTCGTCACTTCCTGTAGATTAAAAGAGGGAGGCCCTTGCTGTTGTTTACCCAAATCTTGTCCAGGCACGTAGCCCTGATTAACCATCATTTGGCCAGCTGGACTATCCGTGACTAAGGAAGCTCCCATCTCCACCAGAACATCTCGTCCCCAGAGGTTCATGGGGATTCCAGGGAGGACATAAGGTTGAAATTGCCCACTATGGCCCTCACTGTCTCTCCAACGGAGCACAATAGTACTCCTAGAAGGATTTTTAGATATTCCCAGACCCTGCAAGGAGGTGTAAGCGGTAGCCACAGGCCACTGTGAAGGCCAATGCTCCTTGGATATAATGGAAGTGTCTGCCCCAGTATCCAAAAGGCCCTTAAATGTTCTGCCATTAATTATCAATTCAATTAGAGGCCTCTTATTTAATGTCAGAGCCAAATTCACAAGAAGGTTACCTGAAGAGCCAAAACCTTCAGCACCGCGAGTTATACACTGAACTTTTCCATCACTGGCTAATCTTGGTAATGGTATAATTTGAGTTACTCTGTCACCGGGGGATATAGAGATAACTCCACGAGCAACAGACGCAAGAATCTTAATTTCTCCAGTGTAATCAGTATCAACGAGGCCTGGGATGACCTACAGGCCTTTAAGGGCACTGGAGCTGCGGCCAATTATTAGCCCCACAATTCCATCGGGGAGAGGACCATACTGGCCCATAGGTAAACATTGCACTCCCATGTTAGCAGTAAGAACAGTATATGCGGAGACACTCAAATCGAATCCGCCACTTCCTGGAGAGGTGCGGAAGAGGCCAGAGAAAAACTTTGCCTTACTTGGGGATTGCTCTGGACTGCCCCTATAATTGGCAGAGAGGGTCGCCGGGGCTGCGCCCTCCCCCACACGTTTCCCGGCTGACCTCCCATACGGGGGCCAGCGGATTTCCCTGATAATCTATCTTAGACCTACACTCGTTTGCCCAATGATTGCCCTTTCGGCACCGTGGACAAACGCCTGGTTTCTTTTGAGGGTTAGCAATTCGTGATGCCGTAGCACCCCCGCTCCGCCCCAAAACTGGGCAGGAGGCCTTTATATGCCCTTGCTGACCACAAGCAAAACAGACACGATTTCGGGGTCCAGTTACTGGACCATGCAAGGCCTGAGCGATCACCGCACCGGTAACTTGCGCCTCACAAATATCTTTACAAAGTCTTACATAATCATCCAAACTAGCCCTAGCTTTCCAGAGTCTAATAGCTTCCTGACACCATTTATTGGCATTTTCAAATGCAAGCTGTTTAACTATCGGTAGGGAGGCATCAGTGTTACCTAGAATTCTGCCAGCTGCAGTCATCAATCTTGTTAGGAACTCCGCATAAGGTTCTATCGACCCTTGAATGACCTTTGTTAATTGAATGTCGGCTCCTCCTCTATCGCCTATTGCCTTCCAGGCTGACCGTCCAGCTGCTGCAACTTGGGCAAATACAGCCGGATCGTAATCCTTTTGTTGGTCATTACTATCATATTGCCCTTTTCCTGCTAACATATCCTTGTTTCTAGCCGGAAATCCAGCCTCAGCATTGAGTTTAGCTGTATAAATGCAGTTCTCTAAAAATATACCTTTCCATACCAAATAATCCCCTGGGGAAGTCACTGCTCTGACTAGCGCCTTCCAATCATTAGGAGTCGGATTCGTGCCGATCCAGCTATCCAATAAGGTATGCGTAAAAGCGCTCTGGAGGCCATACTGAGTAACTGATTCCTTCAAAGCCTTCAAATCTTTAAAAGATGTGGAGACATGTACTCTAGTACGCACCCCTTGAGGATCTGTCCCTTCCACAACTGGATAAGCATAATTAGGGGCCTGGGAAGCCAGAACTCTTTCCATCATAGAGCACAGTCTTTCCATTAATGGAAGATCAACCCTGTCGAGTGTTCTAGGAGGTGGCTCAGGAGGTGGCTCCCCAGGTGTTTTCCATCTCCTTTTACGCTTCCCTACCTTATAACAACCGAGGCCTTTCTCATCCTGTTCCTCGTCTCCTCCCGACTCATCAGTAGAATAATCTAGGGGAGGGGCTGTTGGTATTTTTTGAGTAGAGGAAGGGGGACTTACCGATGTAGAACTCTTAATGGAACTTCTATCTTCTTCCTCCGTTTGTCTCGCTGTCCTGACGGCCTCAGTGGCTAACTGAGTGGCAACAGTGCCACCGGCATTAAGAGCATCTCCCACCACTCTCCAGACCGTCAAAGTAGTGCAAGGAAGAGACTCAAGGCCATATAATTGCTGATGCAAGACAATATCTCCTTTCACCTTATTCCAATTTTCACTATCAACCTGATCCTGCTTCAGAAACCATTTACTAGTAATACTAAGGGTCTCTACAAATCCTTTAAGAATTTTTCTACTGAGAGGAACCCCAAACTCTTTTAGGAGAGCTTCCAGGGAAATAACTAACTGCCCCTTGGACATTGAATTGCCCATGAATCCCAGCTACCTTACTTTACTTTACTTTACTTTACTTTACTTTACTTTACTTTACTTTACTTTACTTTACTTTACTTTACTTTACTTTACTTTACTTTACTTTACTTTACTTTACTTTACTTTACTTTACTTTACTTTACTTTACTTTACTTTACTTTACTTTACTTTACTTTACTTTACTTTACTTTACTTTACTTTACTTTACTTTACTTTACTTTACTTTACTTTACTTTACTTTACTTTACTTTACTTTACTTTACTTTACTTTACTTTACTTTACTTTACTTTACTTTACTTTACTTTACTTTACTTTACTTTACTTTACTTTACTTTACTTTACTTTACTTTACTTGCCGGCTCACCACAGCTGGTCCTTCAGCGGTTCCTTCGTTCTTCTTCGTGCCCCGCGCTGGGCGCCACCTGTCCTGACCCGCGGGGTTCAGAGGCACGGGAAGAGAAGGGCTGAGGATTGAAATGAGGGGCTTGATGACTTGACGCTAGCGTTTGCTTCTTTATTTTTCCTTTATCCTTTTATTATATTTACATATCTTTCTTTTCCCTGACTTTCTTACTTCCCTGCTTTCTCTCTGCTCCTCTCACAATAACCTCTCTCGCAATAATCCTCTCGCAAATGACCTCTCTCTCAATCACTCTGACCTTCTCGTGGTTCTCTTCTTATATCCTGGTAGCTCCTCCCATCGTACCTCCCAGTCTCATTTGATTAATAGGAAACACCTGTGGTTTCTCAGCAGGCGAAACGGTAAAGCGAAAACTAATTAATGGCACGTGTGTTGCGCAACACGGCGCATGCTCCAGGCGGCTCCGGACAGCAAACATTGTTTAAAAATGAATAATGATGTAAAATATATATAAAAATAAATAAATTTTGAAAAAAAAGGACAAATAAAAGAAATTTGCACTACTCTTTTGGAATTTGAGCCTCAAATACGCAAGTAAAATATAAATAATAAGAACAGTGGCAAGAATTGAAAAGGATAGGTAAGATAATCTCACAGTTACCTGATATATCTTTTCCTTTCAAGTCCAAATACATAACCAACCATAAATGAGGGTTGAACTGATGAAACAAATCATGAATTAATGAACCTGAAATAAATTAAACTTGGTAGAAAGAAAAGGTAACTTCCCATTTGTCCACCAGGAAATCTGCTGTCTAGGTTTCAGTTTCCTGCATTGACACCGTGCTGATCTTACTGATGTTTTGGTAGCCTGGCTATTGGGGTCAACGGTGCCAGTGTTCAGGGCTGCTCCCAGGATAGGGCTGGTGTTTACCCTGATTGGGAAGTAATGGTGGCTGGTGGTGTTCAGAGCATTTGGATTGGGCTGAGTTAGTTCTAATAGTGATGGTGATTTGTTTGTGATCCGGGACTTTGACGGAACAGCAATGCTTTCTATTCTTAGTCCCCTCTCACTCCCACCATCAGAGTGCCCCTATGGTATTGTCAGTGTGCAAACTGAGGTGCACTCTTGGGACCCCCAAACTTGCATGCTCTAAATGGATTCTGCCATATGCTGCATAAAGATGTAACAGGGTAACCCCCAGGGAAAGGGACATTCCAGGTTCCTTGCCCCACCTTAAGGAAGGGTGAAACAGGGCAGGGAGGTGCAGCTAGAAAAGGAGGAGAGAGACAGAGAGACAGAGAGGAGAGGAAGAAGACTGGAGGGAGAAGAAGGAAGGAACTGGAGACAGAAAAGAAACCCAAAGAAGGCACATGGAGCAGAGAGACATGTAAAGAAGTCACATATGTTCTTTGGTCTTAGACTTATACCAGGGACTTGGGGGATATGGAAGGAGACAATTGAAAGACACAGACATGGATGAGAGTCCTGTGGGGAGGCTGACAATGGCAGCCCTTATCTTGATTTTGCTCTTTTCCTTCCAGACTTCCATGGGCCCTTTTCCCCTTTTGTGTGGGTCCTCACCAGGAGGTGCCTTAGTCTTGTGGCAAATTTTGTGCTTCAGTGACCCTGCTTTGGGCCAACCCTATTTGACTGTGCATTCATCCATGAGGGGATGGGTAACTTTGGGTGTTTAATTGGAAACTATTTTTAACTGTATTATTTCCTCTTCTCTTTATGGCATACAATTTTCTCTCTATTGCACACTAATTGTATTAGTGTTATTTTCTATTTGAAGGTCTTATGCACTAGGGTATATTTTGTCTTGATGTGGCAGATGACAGCCTATTTAGAATGGGCAGGTTAGAAAAGGCAGGTTTGGGTGTCCTGGGTGCCCCACGTTCTTCCTTGTATCAGGCAAAGCATACTCTTAGTGTGAAACAACTTTAATAGGATTAGTGTGCATAGAAGGGGAAGAAGAGAAGACAAGGTAAGTTTCCCAATGGAACATTTGAAGTTAACCATCCCCTCCTGGGTAAACTCTCAGCCAAATAGGGTTGGCTAAAAGCAGGGCAGTTGGAGCCCAAAATCTTGCCACAAGTCTAAGGTGTCTTCTGGGGGAGAACCACAGGAGGAGTTGAAAGGAGGGACCAGGCAAGTATGGGATGAAAGTACAAATCAAGATAAAGCTGCTGTTGTCAGCGTCCCCATGTGGCTTTCACACACATCTCTTCCAAGAGTTTCTACACGTCTCGGCTTCATGTATCTCCTTCCGTGTCCCCCAAACCCCTTGCGCAAGTACAAAGCTGAGAAGCAAGGGGGAGTTCTTCACATGTCTCTTTCCAAGTGTTCTCTTCTAAGTCTTCATTTTCTCCTCCCTGCTCAGTTCCACCCTTCATTCAGAGAGGCAGGGAACATGGAACTTTCCCTTTTTATGGCATTCACATTATTCTGTATCAGTGTCACCCACACCTTTATTGTAAAAGGGAGAGCAGTGATTGTTTCTTCAATTAAGAAAAAAGGCGAAAGCTTAGGACATGATGTTCTTTTTTCCGTTAAGGAGGAGTTGAAAGATAGGCAAACACAGAAGTTTCTCCTAGTCTTCAGGGCCCTCACTGCTCTCAAGCCAAAACACTCTGCATTCTTTTAGTAATGATAATAGACTTCCCAAGGGTCACGGTGTTTTGATTGACTTCTAGTTCCCAAGGTGACAAGAGGCCTATTCTAGGTATATTGAGAAAAGCCTATCTGACTTTTTTGGGGAAATCTATCTTACAGTTCTGTAGGATTTATGTATTTTATTGAAGAAACTGAATACAGAACATTTGGGGCATCCTGAGAAAGTTAACAAAGAAAGTGGAGTTCAAACATGATACACAGGACATATACATATATTACAAGGCAGGGGCAGGGGCACTTCAAAGTCCCAAATCTGCCTGCTCTGAGAAGGCTCTGTCACCCACCACATCAAGACAAAACATACTCTAGCGCATAAAACCTTCAAAAGAAAATAACTTGAATACAACTAGTGTGCAATAAAGAGAAGAGAAGGAAAGAATATAGTTAAAATAATTTCCACATGAAACACTAAAAGTTATACATATCCCCTTGTGGGTAAATGCCCAGCTAAACAGGGTTGGCCCAAATCAGGGCCACTGAGGCCCAAAAACTTGCCACATGTCTAAGGCACCTTCTGGTGGGGACCCATACAAAAGGGATAGAAGGGACTGGGCAAGTCTGGAAGGAAAAGAACAAAATCAAAGTACAATTCAAGATAAAGACTGTCATTGTCAGCCTCCCCACAGGTCTCTCACCCACATCTGTCTGTTTCAAGTGTCTCCTTCTATGTCCCCCATGTCTCTGGTACAAGTCCAAGGCTGAGAAGCAAGCACAGCTTCTTTACATGGCTTGCTGCTCCACATGCCTTCTCCAGGTTTTCCCTTCATCTCTCTCCCTTTCTCCCTACTCTTCTTCCAGTTTTCTTCCTGTCTTCTTTCTTCTTCATCTCTCTCCACTTTTTTTTCTGCAATATTTTCCCAGTCTTTTCTAGTTTCACCTCCCTGCCCAGATCCACCTTTCCTTAGAGTCGGGCAGGGAACTTAGAGCCTCCCCTTCCCCAGGGACTACCCTGTTACATACACAATGTCTGTCTGTTCTAATTTAGCATTCTGTGGAGAGAAAATGGGTCATGGCTTCCCCTCCTCACTATTTTAAAATTAACATGAGATTTAACAATAAAATAGGTTCATTTCAGTTCCTTGACCTTTCTTCAGACATGGTAGAATGGTTCACTGACCATGACAATATGGTGAGGCCATCCCTGAATCTTCTAGGTGGAAGGCAGGGTTTAGAACCTGAAAAGCTGGGTTGAAGTCTCCATTCCCCAGCAGCACATGATCAGGTCTCAGCCAAACCTCAGGCGTGTGGCTATGGAGGGGACTATAGAGTGCCCGGAGACTCTGGTCTATGACCTGGGAGGACATCAGGGGGCAGTTGGTGATCAGCAGGTGTTTTCCTGATAGTTTCTACAAAAACAATTATACTTTTTAAAAGAGTTCACTGAAAAGAATAGCTTTTTGACCAATATACTAAATAAAAATTAGTCACTTCCCAGGATTACCTGTGATAGAGCAATGAGAAAAGGCATTCATTTATGACTAAAAACAAACAACCCCCCCCAATATATGTGAGGATGAGATTAATGAGAGCTGTCTAAGCTATAAGAAACTCTCAAAATCTATTTAGAAGCTGGAGTGGAGGGAGCTTTGTGATGTGTTCATTGATAAGCAGGCAGAATATAGCAAAATGTGATTGCTCTCTCCAAATAAGTGGTGGGATTAATGCAAATCCAACTCTCTAAATGTCTTAAAATGATCTGAGAGTGAATGAAACATTAGAGAAAAAAACTCCTGAAGATTAAGGGTAAAATATAGACAAGATTATCAAAGAGAATGGTGAGAAATTTGGTATTGAAGATATAGTGCTGCCGAATGAAAATTTGTAGAAGATGGTAAATGCAGATGTCTACACACATAGATCAAAGGGAAAGAGTAGAAGCACACCTGCCTGTCACTGGAGATGAAGTTTCTAGGGAAGGGATGCAAGAATGGATTCATCAATGAATGTTCTGAGAACAAGTGGGCAGCAATCTTGAGGAGGAGCATAATTGGATGCAGACCTTCTCAAGGGCTAAAATTAAATTCAACTAAATTAAAGAATTCCATGGTGAAATAAGATTTAAAAAACTAGTAAAAGATATTGTTAACATGCCCCTCCGCCAACCCCTCCTCACCCCCAAAGTAGACAGGAGAATAAAGCCATCTGCATAGACTTGAAGTTTGTGAAACAGCTATGAAAAATTTGCTGTTTGAGGGAAAGCCAGTTTTTTCATCCTCAATTAATGATGAAGGAGTCAGACAAGAAGACTTAAACTATGGGTACCAAACCTTTGCATCTCCACAATGCATCCCCAGAAAGGAAGAGATTTAACCCTAGCATTGCACAGATAGTGTCAACATAAGGGCAAAACAACTTAGTTCCAGAAACCCCCTTGTCAAGAAAAACTATATATATATATTTTTTAATTTCACAGTTTTTTATTTTTTATTAAGATTACATGCAAGTGAACTTTTAGAATTTTGAAAACTAGATCTCCTTTTTTTCTATCCATCTTTATCTTTTTTATAATAAATTTTATATTTATATTCTCCATACAATTGCAACCCCCTTATTTTGACCCCAATCCTTCCCCTCCCCGCCTCCTACCCCCCATAGAGTGTCTCTGGTTCACAGTTTTTTGTTGATTTTGATTTTCACTTTCTTATAGTTACTCATTTTCCTGGTCCCTTATTTAAGTTTTCTAGATTCCTGCTATGAGTGAGACCATCCGGTATTTTTCTTTTTCTTTCTGGCTTATTTCACTGAGCATGATCCCTTCCAGCGCCATCCATGTTGCTGCAAATTGCATGTGTTTATCTTTTTTGAATGCTGAGTAATATTCCATGGTGTATATGTACCACATCTTCTTGATCCAGTCATCTATTTTTGGGCATTTGGATTGTTTTCAAAGCTTAGCTATTGTAAATAGTGCTGCTATAAAGTGCAGGTGCTCTTTGGAATTGGTGTTTCTGTGTCCTTTGGGTAAATACCTAGGAGTGGAATTGCTGGATCATATGGAAGCTCTATGTTTAGTAGGTCCAGAAATCTCCACAGGCTCTCCATAGTGGTTGGACCAGTTTGCACTCCCACCAGCAGAGCAGGAGAGTTCCTTTCTCTCCACATTCTCACCAACATTTGTTGTTGCTAGTTTTTTTTAATATGTGCCATTCTCACTGGTGTAAGATGGTATCTCATGGTAGTTTTGATTTGCATTTCCCTGATTTCAAGTGATGTTGAACATTTTTTCATATGCCTGTTGGCCATTTGCATTTCCTCTTCAGAGAAGTTTCTTTTTAGCTCTTCTGCCCATTTTTTGACGGAATTATTTTCTTTGTTGTTGTTGAGTCTCATCAGCTCTTTGCAGATTTTTGTGATCAGTCCTTTATCATTAGTGTTGTGTGCAAAAATGTTCTCCCAGTTGGTGGGGTTTCTCTTAGTTTTTGTTATTATCTCTTTTGCTGCATAGAAGCTCTTTAATTTGATGTAGTCCCAGCTGTTTATCTTTGCCTTCACTATCACTGCTTTGGGTGATGTGTCTGTAAAGATGTCTTTGATGTGAATATCACGTAGTGTTTCGCCAATATTTCCTTCTATGTATTTTATGGTTTCAGGTCTTATGTCTAGTTCTTTAATCCATTTTGAGTTGATTTTTGTATATGGTGTTAGGTAGTGGTCAAGCTTCATTCTTTTGCATGTAGCAACCCAGTTTTCCCAGTACCATTTATTGAACAAACTTTCTTTGCTCCAATGCATATTCTTTGCTCCTTTGTCAAAGATTAGTTGACCATAAATCTGTGGGTTTATTTCTGGATTTTCTATTTGATTCCATTGGTCTGTATGTCTGTTCTTGTTCCAATACCATGCAGTTTTGATGACTATGGCTTTGTAGTATAGTTTGAAGTCTGGGAGTGTGATGCCTCCATTCCCTTCTTTTTTTTTTTAGGGGAGCTTTGGCAATTTGGGTTTTTTGGTGATTCCATATGAATTTCATCAATAATTGTTCTATTTCTTTGAAGAATGACATTGAAATTTTTATTGAAATAGCATTGAATCTGTATATTGCTTTTGGTAGGATGGCATTTTAATAATGCTTATTCTTCCAATCCATGAGCAGGGGATGTCTTTCCATTTCTTTGTGTCTTCTTCTATTTCTTTTAACAGTTTTTTATAGTTTTCTTTTTATAGGTCCTTTACCTCTTTTGTTAGATTTATTGCCAAGTATTTGATTTTTTTTGGTTTTGATAATAAAAGGGATTTTTTTTTGATTTCTTCTTCTTCAGATTTATTGTTTGTGTATAGGAAGGCTACTGACTTTTGCATGTTGATTTTGTATCCTGCCACTTTACTGAACTGATTGATGAGATGAATTAGTTTTTCTGTGGAGTTTTGGGGTTCTCTATGTATATTATCATATCATCTGCAAATTGTGATAGTTTGACTTCTTTTCCTATTTGAATTCCTTGTATGTCTTTCTCTTGTCTTATTGCTTTGGCTAGGACTTCCAGTATTATATTGAAAAGCAGTGGTGAGAGTGGACATCCTTGTCTTGTTCCAGATCTTAATGGAATTGCTAAGAAAAACTATATTTTTAATGTCAATAGTTAACAGGCAGACTGAGGAGCACCCTGGGAGCCCCAAATATGCACACTTTAAAGGGATTTGCCATCCACCACATAAAAACAAAGCATATTCTTAGTGTGTAAGATCTTTAATAGCATGACTGTGCATAGAGAGGGAAGAAGAGAAAGGATACAATTTCCCAATGAAACACCCAAAGTTACCCATCCCTTCGTGGGTAAATAACCAGCCAAACAGAGTTGATCCAAAGCTGGACTGTTGAGGCCTGAAACCCTGCTACAAATCTAAGGCAACTTCTGGCAGGGAATCTTAGGAAAGGTAGAAAAAGGGCCAGGCAAGTCTGGACCAAAGTAGCAAAATTAAAGTACAAATCAAGATAAAGCCTGCCATTGTCAGCCTCTCCATGTGTCTCTCACCCAAGTGTCTTTTCCAAGTGTGCCTACATGTTTGACACCACATGTCTCCTCCAAGTCCCCCAATCCCTGTTCAAGTCCAAAGTCAAGAAGCAAGCAGGCCCTTCTCCACATGTGTCTCTCTGCCTCTCTCCAAGTGTCTCTCCTTCCTGTGTCTCTTCTGTGTCTTTCCTTGCTGCCAGCTCTGCCCCTCCTTAGATGAGGCAGGAAACAAGGAACTTCAATTTTTAATGGAGATGACACTCTTACAAATGACTCACTGTTCCAACCTTTATAACTACATTCAAACTTGTGATTGTTGGAACAGTTCTCACATAGTAAAATTGATCAGATTTCTTCCCAGATTTGAATCCTTACTTTGAGTATTTAATAAAACTATCTATCATTGAGACTTTTATTTTAATTGACAAAACTCTAGCTATCAACATAAAATTTATATTACCATTGAAGATAACTTCTTTAGCTTTATAGCAAAAGAAATCACAGAGGGAGTTAGATTTTTAACCTGGAAATGTTAAATTATGATATCATAGAAGTAACTAAAGTCAAAGGGATAGTAACTGCTGAAAATATCTGCAACACACTTTTCTCCAGTAGCTAGAACTGAAGATTCGGGGTCAGGCAGGTTTGTGTTAGAATGTCTACCTAGGAAGTTGTCTGAGATTGTATGTCTTTACCCATGTTAGAAGATAATAATTTTGCTTTCTAGAAGAGTACAGGAAATGTTAGTGTATATATAACATGTGACAAATAGATGCTAAAAATGACAACTCATACTATTAACACCACACACTTGTATCTATGAAACATAAAATGCCCACTTTTTTAAAATTAATTTATTTATACAAGCACTGGGTACAGTGGGAAGCGCGGGAGGGTAAGAGAATTCACCAGAGCCAGAGCAGGTAGCAGAACAGGCAGACTGACGAAATACACTGCTGAAGGGAGCAGTGGGCGCGGCAGAAGAGGTCTGTGTGCCATGTGGGACCCTCGCTGGTGGCCAGGGATCGAACTGGAGCTGCTCAACTGCTGCGCCACTGGCGAGGCCCACTCACTGTCTTTTCAATAAGAAAAAAACTACAGCCCCAAAGTTAGATGGAGAAGGGATTTGAATAGAAAAAATTGCCGTTTCCCTATTCATGTTTCTATTTAAATTATTTCCTCTTTATCTATAAAGAGATAAATGTAAATAGTAAACAATTATCTGATAAATCAGTTGACTTCTTTGGGATTTCTTAATATACAGATTGAAGCATCATTAATTCTTTCAAGTCAGCTCATTTATCAAAGAGGTAAAAAGAATGAAATGGGTAAACACTCAATGCTGCCTTGAAAGTTGGTGTACACCTAAATCTGGTGTCTATTGTTCATCACATAAGGCATAAGAAGCAAAGGGCAGAGTTTAAACTGCCTGACTCAGTGTCCAGAAAGCCCCAAAGTCAGGACTCTATTGTGTCTTTTTACAATTGCCAAGTTATGGAAACAACCTAAATGTCCATGGACAAGCAGTGAATTAAGAAGATGCATACAGGGGGCCTCCCTGGTGGCCTATGGGTTAAGTTTCAGCTCATCACTGCTATGATCTGAGTTCGATCCCCAGCCAGAGAGCAAACCCATATGGAGCAGCAGACCTCTCCCATCTCATGTCTGCTACCCTTAGGAGTGTATTTCAATAGATCTGCCTGTTCTGCTCCCCACTCTGTTTCTGGTGAATCCTCTCACCCCCTGCACCTCTGGTCTACACCCCAGTTCTTCTATGCAAAAAAAAAAAAAAAGAGAAAAGGAATATTATAAAAAAAAGAAGATGAAATGTACACAATGGAATACTGTTCAGCTATTAAAAAAAAAGATGAACTCTTGCCATTCGCAACAACATGGATGGACAGGGGAAAGTATAATGTTAAGTAAGTCAAAGGAGAAAGATAAATACTAGATGATTTTACTCATATGTGGAATATAGAGGAAACAATCAAAAACCCAAAGGAACTTCAAAAGAAATAAAAATAAACCCTAGAAATACGACTGTAGAATTGAGGATACTTGGGGGAGGTGTAGAGGGGACAAGGGAGGGAGGGGGCACATTGGTCTATGGTAAGGACTTGGGGTGCTTATGGTGAAGGTGGGGTAATAACATTCATCTGAGGAGGTGTGAACCTATTTCCCTAAATCATATAAAGTGTTATAAGCCAACATTAATTCAATAGAGAAGGAACTATATATACTCTACTGTGGTCACGGAGATGTATCATCCTGGTCCTATAGGGCTTGCTGCCTTGGTAGACACTGTGAGGAAAAATATAAATTTGACAAGCAGGCTTAATCTTCTCAATAAAAAAAAAATGGCAAGACTTCCCTACTCCTTTCCTTAGAGCATCTACTTCAGAAACAGTTATTTTAGTTCTTTCGCTGTCCCTTAGAAATGCATATAAATCTATTTAAAAGTAAAATAAGTCTCTCACCAGTTTAACAACTCAATAATGTCTTCCTCAAAGATCTGGAAGCCTTATCTTTGGAATTTAAACATCCATGGGAGGGTACTGGCCTAACCTCAGTGGGTGCCTGGCTCTAAGTTGTAAAATGACTCCTGTCATAAAGAGAGGAGTTTATTTATCTATGATACAAAATCCACTAGCTAGCACAGGTGGTCACTCCCCTCAGCGGGCAAGTCTGTCTAGCATGAGTGACGTGTGACAGATGGTGCTGTGGAATCTCTTACTTGAGGACTAACTCTGGTTTATGATGAGGACACGTGTGGAATGGGCTTTATCTTCTTAGCAGTTTCTGGGGTGAAGTTTCTTTCTGTCTCTTCAATCCTGTAGTGTGTTGCCTGGAAGTCACATCCCATTCTGCTTACTGCTTTTTAATAATAAAATGGCTTTCTTTACCACCTTTGTAAAGAGGTTTTCTGGGCTGGAGAAGTTTTTGTTTCAACTACATTTCCTTGACATCTGGTGGGGGGAGCATTTGCCAGCGACCAAACCCTCCTGATTCTCAGCTTTTCCTCAGTCAAATGAGAACACCAATGGTCTCCTATAGGGACTTGTATACTGTTTATAAAATCTGGAAGGTCAGTCTGCTCCCAGTACTCCTGTGTTCTGTCCTTTCCACCTTCATATGGAAATAAAGAGGAGCCGGGTGAAATAGGTACCTGCCAAGCTCTGCAGTTATGGAAGGAGAATTTTCACTGGCCGGCTTAAGCTTTTGAGGGGTATCTGATGAACCAGAGCATCTCCGACCTCCCACTCCAGGCCCAAGTGAACAGACTGGCCAGTAACTCACCTAACTGTTTTCCCACCAACATAAACCTCTTTGTGTCCAGGTGTGCTGAAAAGAGGAAATGTGGTGAAATGTGAAGAGCAGAGATACTTTGTGGTTCTTTTCTAATGAAGCTGAGAGAATTGCTGATCTTACAAGGAAACTTTGCTGTCTGGATATTTTAATGCTAATTTTGCAGCTTTAGAAATCTTAGTAAGTTAAGCATGATTTAAAGCAGAGTCTGTATTTCTGAGGCTCATTGAATCACAAGCTTGCAGGCCTGGTAAAAAGTGAGCAAGGTCTGTGGGAGCAGATTTCCAGGGCCTGGTTATCTGCTGGTTATGACCAAAAACCAAACTGACATTCAAACAATTTCTCACCAATCCCTCAGTATCAAAGACACAAGAATAGGGGAGAGGCTTGAAACATGGTGATATGCAAGAGGCGCTCCAGAGCTGCTCCTAGATCCAATGGAAGAAAATCAGCAAAGTTTGGGCACAAAGAAAAAGAATAAATCACAAATGTTTTGATTCAGAATATCAAAAAGATTGCTGTGAAAGCACCCTGCTATTTTTGCCTGCCACCACACAGCAGAATTGCCACCTAAGAGAAAAGGGCCTGGAGCCTTTGAAGAGACAAATTCACATGTCCCAAGCAAAGACAGTTCCTTATGAGATATTTTATCTCTTAAGTTCTTTTTTTCCTCACACATACACTGGATGTGTCTCAGAGATTAGGAGCCTGAGTTGGAGTATGCATGTCCTATTCTGTCATCTTGTTAGAAAACTACCATCTATCCATGAAAACAGAGGTTTTGTTACTCTAAGGTGTTTGATTTAATTAACTCCTTTTTTCTATTGAGACTATCCACCTCTCCCAATATAAATTGGATTCTACCTTATTTGTGAAAGGAAAAGCAGCATTCTTCCTGTTGGGCTGCTTAATTTTCTCTGGGTTAACTCTAAACTTACTCTGAAAATAAGTTTTCTTTTCCTCCACACAACACTGATTATTTTTCTTACTGAAATCCCATCCCTGAAGCCATACAAATTATTCATGGAAAACAAAAATAGGGAAACCTCTGCAGCCCTAAACTAGAGACATATGCACTACATCAAATGTTGCCTGGAATTTCTGCAAGATGGAGTTATACCAAGAGCTAAAGATTTGTGTCTTGGATAGAAGGAAAGAAAGCCCCTGAGGCTCACACAGACTGTCATTACAGGGAGTGAAACTGTAGCCCTTCGGCCCATGAGTCTACCTGATCTGAGTGTAGGCTGGTCCAGGCAGAAGCCAGCCTTCTCCCTTTTGTATTTGGCTTGAATCATAAATAGACCAATCAGCATCTAGCTTGCCAGCTATCAGTCAAGAGATTGAGTTACTTACGCATATTGAAAATGGAGCAAGTTTGATTGGTGCTTCACTGGCATCAATCAAACAGTTAGGATTGTAAATGGACCCATTAGGTTCAAGCTCAATGTACCAATCAGGTTCAGGCTCTCTATCTGCCAATCAAGGGTTTGAGCTAATTATGCAAATTGAAAATGGAAGTGGGCTGATTGGTGCTAACTGAACCAATCAGATGTTTACGATTGAAAACAGTCCACTCAGGCTTGGTGATATCCAAGAGGATATAAAGCAGGGCAGGAGCCAGTTTCACTCAGTCAGCAGCCAGCCTCTGAAGAGAAAAGAAAGACTCAGCAGTTTGCCTCTGAAGAGAGATGCATTCTGCAGACTACCTTCTTGGGATTCAGCAGACCTTTGCAGAGCTTCACAGACTTCCAGGCTTCTAGACCTCCAGACCTCCACAGACCTTCACAGAGACCCAGACACTGCACCTGCCTTCAACCCTGCCTCTGCCATCATCTGCAAGGAGCATCATGGACCTTGGCCCAGTGTCTAAAATTGCTAATGGGTATTTAATCATACCAATAACTCACAAACAGCCATAGCACTAGTGTCTCTGACACCCTCTGCCCCCAGACTGATGCTGACTGACACTACTGATCAGTGACTGGCACTCTGTCCAGTCACCCTTGAGAGCTGTCCACTGCCTCTGGCTCTCCAGCACTGCCTTCTTGTGCTGTTGAGTTTAGTCATTCTCTGGTCCAGTGTCTGGTGCTGTCCACTGGCCTTCAGACTGTTGCTGTGGGCTGCTGTGGTGTCTCCTAAGCAGCCGCACCTGTGAGCACCTCTAGTACCACTGTTAGTTAGACCCTCATGCATTGATGATGGGTGTGTTACCAGCTCGGGCCATTGTTGATGGCACAGTGCCATGTGGCACCAGAGGCCTTTGTTTGGTGCCACTGGACACTGTTGACACTGTCTGGGATGAGACAAAAGACCACTTGTGACCTTAAGAGCTCTTTCCTTTCCCCAATCTCCTGTTTGTTAAATAAATCATGTCATCATCACAGCCCAAGCCTGAGTGGTGCCTTCAAATTGACCACAATGGTGACAACCTTTACACTGTTTTAGGAGGATGGAACCCCTGGAACATCAAATGGGGCCACATTTACCTACCAGAATAGCACTCAGAGGAGGATGAGGCTATTTGAACTTGCAGAGAAATAACCTTAATCTATTAAAAGATTTTCAAATAAAATAAGAACTAGCAGTCCAATATTTTTTGTGAGAAGGAAACAGCAGTATGTGTTCAGTGTTTTTAAGGAAGTTAAGGGAAACTAGAGATAAAAACAGGAAACTAGAGATAAAATTTGAGATAACAACAGAGGCAAAAGGTAAAAGAAGGCTTGAGAAGACATTATTTGTCTTATTATTTAAGTGTTTGTCTGTCTAGGACCCCTTCCTGCTTCAGGTCTCACTCTCCTCCCCCCAAATCCACACACAAATGGAAAGTGGTCCTCAGGAGCATCCCTTTCCATAAGATGGGACATCCAGGGCCCTCCTTGTTAATGAGTGATTCCATAAGACCATGGTGAGGGCTGGCGCAGACGGGGCTGGACCCAGACTGCTGACACTAGCAATTTTTGCTGAGTCGGGAAGCATCCCAAGGTCAGTAACTCACATGCTCGTTGTTCTTTCTGCTTCAGTGCATGGCACTGCTTTTTTTTTTTTTTTTTTTTTTGTATTCAGGGAAAAGCCTGAATGGCCAGGCTGCTGTGCATATGTGGGTTTTTGTGGGTTTTCTTGGGGTTTGTGGAAGGGCTCTGGCCTCAGCTGGAGAAGCAGCCTCTGCTGCTCTTCCTGAGAGCTTTCAGGTGGTGAGGGCACCTGCCTAGCCTGGGAAAGGTGCTGTCTGATCCCTCTCCCATGCTCCCTAGGCTCCTGTTCCCAGATTCTGGGTTCTTGAGTTCTCCAAGAAACCGAAGTAGCGGAGACTTTAATCCTGTAGACAGCAAGTAAATATTACTCAGCAATCAAAAAAGATAAACTCATGTAATTTGCAGCAACATGGATGGAGCTGGAAGGGATCATGCTCAGTGAAATAAGCCAGAAAGAAAAAAAAAAATACAGGATGGCCTCACTCATAGTAGGAATATTAAAAAACCTAAATAAGGGACCAGGAAAAAGACTAATTATAATAAAGTAAAAATCAAAATCAACAAGCAACTATAAACCAGAAACACACTTGGGTGGTAGGGGAGGAGGGATTAGGGTCAGAATAAGGATGGTGGGCTTTACTTCTGGGCTATGGATTTCTTGGTAAATTAAAAAAAAAGAATTTATTACAGCTTATGCAATTCAGCATAAAGCAGTCAGCATTAGATTGAATATGTATGCTGTTCCCCAAGAAACAAGTGGAGGCCCTTTTAAGCAGCCTTAGCGCAGTGTAGAGGTCTAGAGTCCTTTGTTTGCTCTTTTTCCATAAGGTCTTTCCACCTCGTGAACTCTTCATGGTGGATTTCAATTCAGTGGTGAAAAACATATTTCATCTAAAGTACTTATTGGGGAAACAGTCCTTCTTGGAGATAGGGACAGCCACTCCCAGAGTGTGGGTAGGTGACCTTGCCTCGCGTCTCCAGCAGAGGACGTGTTGTTTTCTACTTTATAATGACTTGGTTGGCCTCCGCCTGAGTTAATGTCTAGTATCATGGGGTTCCCTGAGACTCAATGGACCCTCTCTCCTGCCCGACACTCCAGCTCTCCTCTGGGAGTAGCTTCACCTCTCTAGGAAAGGAAATGGCAAAATCAGCAAAAGCAGCCAGGAGGACCTGGTTTCACAGGTGTGGAGACGCTGCTGCTGCTGCTGCTGCTGCTGCTGTCCCTCTACTCTCCTCGTTCCTCTCTTCTCCTGGCCCTGTCAGCTGCAGACATAATCTTTTTTTATTTTTTAATTTTTAAATTTTTAAAAAAGATTTATTTATTTATGCACACAAGAACTAGGGTACAGGCCAGAGTTGCGGGGGGTGAGAGGATTTACCAGAGACAGAGTTGGGAGCAGAACAGGCAGATTGACTGAAATACGCTGCTGAGGGGAGCAATGGGTGAGTCAGAGAGGTCTGCTGCACCATGTGGGCAGCTCTCCCTGGCCGGGGATCGAACTCATGCTGCAGTGGCTGCAGATAGCTTTATAGGCTGCATCTTAACCCCTTGCACCACCCGGGAGGCCCTGCAGACACACTCTTAAAGAAATATTTTTAAAGGCAAGAAACATGTGCACTTCTCTAGTGCTTGTCCACATGCTCAGGGGAAGCTTTGTATCCCGACACTGGAGCTCGCATCGACTTATTTCCTCCCCAGGAAACTCTAGCTCTATGAAGACCAACGTCTGTGCAAGGCAGTCAAGGAAGGAGGGGAAGTTTAAAGAAATGAATAGAACACTTAGTCATTATCCATGACCACTGAGCCTGACTCTAGCATTTTGCTAGCATGGATAACATGTTTGTGAGTTCTTAAGGATAAATGTTGGCCTCTGGTCCAAATTTCCTGCTTTCTCTTGGCTTTGACTTTGGCATGATGTGATGGGGGCAGAGCCTAGGTCCACCAGTGCTGTAGGCCTAGACAAGGGAGCAACCATGGCTCTGCATAGGTGGACCTGAAGGTTTACGTGTCATCCAGTGCATGTACTGTTATCATGTGTCCCGGTATATGTCAGCAAACATTCTCTCCCCATGATAACATTGGAGAATATGCAAGTGAGCTGGAGAAGCCATCTCCAGGATATCCTTCCTGGGGGTGGTGGGCAGTGCTGCAGGACTGGGCCTGACCACATGGAGAGAAGCCTGTAGGCAGCACAGCAGCAGCACCCTTGGGCCCCTACCTGTGAGAAGTGGGAGTCCTAGTGTCAGGACTTGTAGGAGTGAACAGATCTGTGTTCTCCTAAGGGGCAGATGAGAAAATCTCATCTATGTTTGGGTTGTGTGAGAACATGTAAGCCATGCTTGCCCAGCTGCAACTGAATAAAAGTGATCCCTAAGCCCCTCAGGAGAGTGACTGTGTCATCTGTGCAGAGTGTGTACTCTGCCAATGGAGCGAGAGTTCCTGCAGGGAAAAGGTGACTTCCAATAGGACTTGGGATTTTAAAGGGTGAAATACAGTGCTGGTGCCAGGAGAATGCGTGTTCTCAGGCCCGGGGGAGGTCTGGCTCAGTATTACAAGAACTGTGGTATTCTGACTCCTGGGCTCACAGGAGACATGCTGTTCACTGGTCAGTACTGGCCCAGAGACCCAGAATCCAGGAGAGGATAATAGGGTCCTTTTAGGGTCAGAGGAAGTAGGACAGAAGGGTGTTGGCTAGACTGGGTGGCTTCAGGTTCCAGACAGACATTTCATCAAAGGAGGGGTGGGAAACCACTAGGGGTTTTTAGGCAGGGAAGAATATCATCACTTCTTATTTTTTAAGGAAGACCTGCTGGGTACCATGGAGGCTGGAAAACTGACGGGACAGCCATGGTGGGGTGGGTGGTGGACTGCATCGGTTGATAAGGTGAGTGGGTGCTACATACGACAGACATGGAAGTTATCCTACTTTGCAATGCACTTTAAGGGTTAATGAGATAAATCATCTATGGAAACATAGAGACATGGTATTACACAAAAGCAAGACAGGCACCCTCATCTCTCTCCAGAGATAACTGGAGAAACATGCACCTGGTTTAAGCAAAGTGGAAAAACTATATGCCCAGCATCTGCAAGAAGCAAGGGTAGCTGACGGGGTGGTGAGTGGAGCTGGACTGCTGACATGGCCACTGGTCTTCTCTGGGAGGAGGTCTAGGCTTACTTGTCTCTACTTCTGCAACTCCAAGGCCAGGTCGTTTTATCCAGACATCAGGCATCTATGGTTGACTTGTGCTTACCATCGTGCCCACCATCCCTAGGAGAGAGGGGCCTGAAGCTGGTGCAGATGGATTGAATACACTGATTTATTTCAGTGATATAAGTTCCACACACCTTCTTCTGCCTCCTGGTCAGCTGGGAGTCTCCAAGGAAATGCCTCCATGAGACCAGATCCCCAACCACCCTTCATGGCCTCAAAGAGTGCCTGCTGGCAGGAGGACCCAGCAATTTCATCAAATTGAATTGAGCCTAGCAGCAATTCCACTAAGTCCCCAGAAACCCTGTTTACTAAAGCTCTTCTACGTCTTGGGTTCTAGGAGAGAACTATTTTTAGTGTTTGACTTCCTCAGCCAGATGGGGCAGAGGTATCTAATCAGGATGCTCTTAGAAGTGCTCCTTTTTTTTTTAAAGATTTATTTATTTATGCATACAAGAGCTGGGGTACAGGCCAAAGATGGGGGGGGGAATGAGAGGATTCACCAGAGACAGAGTGGGGAACTTTCAGAACAGGCAGACTGACTGAAATATACTGCTGAGGGGAGTAGCAGGTGAGACAGGAGAGAGGTCTGCTTCACCATGTCGGTAGCTCCCTGGGTGGCTGGGGATTGAATTTGTGCCGCAGATGCTGTGGATAGCTTTATAGTACGGTGCTTAACCCCTTGCACCACCAGAGAGGCCTGGAAGTGCTCCTTTTAATTCGTGCAACCCACCCCCAGTATTTGAGGTTGGAGCCCTGGCAACTCCTGCCCAGCACCCCAAGAACATCAGGCACCTTAAAGGCAGGATCTAGTCTCACCCCAAGAAGTTACCACCTGATGTGACCTGCAGTCTGTTCTTGTGCCTTGTCCTTCCTTGAAATATACTCCTTCTTAGGGTCCTAGACCTGGAGGCACCTCAAGAGATGCTCACTCACTCTGACCCAGAGAGTACACAATTTTCACAGACTGCTGGTCCATTGAGTGACACAGAGGTTATCTGCAGACCCACACAGGCAGTGGGTTAGTGCTACATGGATTGTAGATGCACTACTGCCTCCTCATCAGCTGGGGAGGAATGGTGTAGGAAAGTTAAATGTCACTGAAAATTCATCTTCAAATTTTCTGATGCAATATACATGAACAACATGTGGGGCTGATGTCACTAATAGAGGAAAAGACTGAAAAAGAAATTAGTTCTGAGTCTCAGCTAGACCTTCCAGCATCACTCATTTAACAGTCCTATAGCAGCTCTGTCCAAGGAACATTGGCTGGGCTGAAGACCATCTCCCTGGACTAGCTTGCCAGGATCCCGAGGCTTTGTATCCATCATGGCAGAGTGAGGAACCTGCAAAGCCAGTTTAGAGAGAGCCTACTTCAATATACGATTGGGTTCCTTATTCTGCAACAGTTCTTTTCTTTCAAAAGTTTTTTTTTTCCCCACTTGTTTCTTGTTTCTCCATGGTTTTGATGTAATTCTGTAATTTTTAGAATCATTTGTCCCGTATAGTTACTGCACAATTTTTTAATGATTGTTTTCAAGATTCTTTTCTGTGCTTTAGTGTCTTTATTATATGTCTCATTGAGTTTTTGTGGGTTAAACCTGCTTACAGTATTCTTTGCTTCTTAAGCCTGTAGGTTCAAGTATTTTACTAAATTTGGGGACTTTTTAGCTGTTGTCCTCACATATTTTCTGCATCACTGTCTTTCTTCTTCCCTTCTGAGGATCCCATGAACTACATTAGACCTTCTGGCATCACTCAACAAGTCACTGAGGCTCAGAATTATTTTCTTTTTCAGTCTTTCCCTCTTCTAGTGACTTATCATCCCCATGTATTTTCCTATGGATTATATTCAATCTGAAAATTGTCCATCAACTCTCAGTAACCTAAGAAGGCTTATATAATGGTGCAACAAGAAAACTAGCTCTACAAAAGAATGTGATTTGTGACAAATGTGAAGGCCAAGGTAGTAAGAAAGGGATGGTAGGGTGATGTCCCAATTGCAGAGATGCTGGAGTGCAAATAGGAATTCTTCAGTCAGGTCCTAGAGTGGTTCTGCAAATTCAGTCTGTGTGCATGGAATGCCCTGGCCATGGGGAATGCATCAGTCTGTAAGAATGCTGCAATGGAAGGAAGATAACTTGAGAGAAGATTCTAGAAGCTCATACTGAAAAAGGTAGGAAGGATGCCCAGAAGATAACATTCCATGATAAAGGAGACCAAGAATCAGTACTGGAACCAAGAGATATTATCAGCAGGACCATACTGTTTTGACAAGTAGACCTTTTCATGTGTATCGACATACAACTAGTTGAAGCGTTGTGTGGCTTCCAATATCTTGATAATTGAACCATAGTAATTGCCTCCCACCCAGGTTAAGTTGTCAAGCATGGAGAAATCAAGTGTGCTCTAAATGAAGGCATGCCAATTTCTCATAGACCAGATGAAAAGAGTCACCTAATCATTGAATTTAAGGTAAACTTTCTGGAGAATGAATGACTTTTTCTCTCCTGATAAACTCTCTTTGCTGGAAAATTCTTACCTGAGAAGAAAGAAGTAGAAGAGTGAAGAAACAGACCAGATAGATGAGCTGATTGTGATCCAAATCAGGGAAGGTGACACCATTACAATGGTGAACCTTGTGAGGTTGATAATTATCATCCTGGGGAGATGTTCAGTGTCAGGCCTCTTCATGGGGCCAGTGACAACACTCACTACTGGCATCACACTGCAGTCAGTAGTGGCTGAATGAAGGTCTATAATCAGTATGCTCACTACTTGTAATTGTTTTCATTTTACCATTTAATTATAGTAGTATTTTATTTATTTTTAAAAAAGATTTACTTATTTATGCATACCAGAACTGGGATATAGGCCAGAGGTGTGGGGGGTGAGAGGATTCACCAGAGACAGAGTGGGGAACAGAACAGGTGGATTGCCTGAAATACACTGCTGAGGGGAGCAGCGGGAGAGTCAGGAGAGGTCTGCTGTGCCATGTAGGTCACCTCCATGGCTGGGAATCGAACTCATGCTGCAGTGACTGTGGATAGATTCATAGTGTTGCATCTTAACCCCTTGCGCCACTGGGGAGGTCTTATAGTAGTATTTTATTTTATTTTTTTCTTTATTATTATTTTTAATTTTATATTTTTTTACATCATTTTTCATTTTTGCACAATGTATGCATTTTCATCTTGGTTATAGTCCCCATACAATTCCCACCCCTCTTGTTTTGATCTTACTCCCTCCTTCCCCCCATCCCCTACAGTGTGTCTCTGGTTTATAGTATTTTAAAGTTCAATGAAGAATGAACTCAAATAAAAAGCTCCAACTTTGTCTTGTCTGTGTGATGACTTTGGTATGCAAGATGATGTTTAATACATGTAATACTACTTTCAAAGAATTGCTCCTTACAATGCCATACCCTGTAATTGATTTTTACTGTATACATGAAATAACTTAGACTGAAGAGCTAGGTATATAGTTTGACTTCCCTTAACTGTTAAACTATGAAAGTTAAAGCTGTTTTTAACAGGTAGGAAGACAAGAACTTAATTTGTGGAGAAAGGTTGATCTGTATAGTTAGCTGTATTAAGTGAGGTTCATTGTGATGCCTCTGCATTTATTTTATTGCCTCAACTGTTAATTAATGATATGATGCATAATTTAACCTGTGGTATTAGTGATAGAAAAGCTACCTTTCTAAAGAAGGGATTTATTATAATATGCCGCTTCATGAGGGCTTGCACTTATATAATCACATTCTCTTCTGCTTGCTATTTTTAAAATATATATGTAACATATTTATATATAAATATTTTATATCTAAAATATATAATATATTATATATGTGCATGTAAAATACATAACTACTAGTCCTGGTCACATTTTTGTTCTCCTATCTCTTTGGACCATAAACTTCAGTAGTGCCTTCTGGAGCAGGATTTTTTAGAAGTTAGTGTGGCACGAGCTTTACATAGAGAAGTTATTTGCATATATGAGATAGGAAAGGTGTTTTTTTTTTTTTTTGGTATTTTACAGGTTGACTTTAAACCATTTAGCTTATGCTGCAAAGTAACTATAATTTAACATTGGTAGTATCACAAATTAGGATGAGTAGCTTTAATTGTATGCTTTTTTCCCAAAGATTTATTTATTTATTTATGCATATATGAGCTGGCTTATAGGCAGGAGTTGTGGGGGCCAGGGGTGAGAGGATTCACCAGAGACAGAGTGGGGAGCAGAACAGGCAGATCTACTGAAATACACTGCTGAGGGGAGCAGTGGGTGAGATAGGAGAGGTCTGCTGTGCCATGTGGGTTAGCTCCCTGGCCAGAGTTCAAACTTGTACTACAGTGGCTGCCCATAGCTTCATAATGCTGAGACTAAACCCCTTATGCCACCAAGCAGGCCCTAATGGTATGTTTTGAATGTCACATTCACACGCTTAAATCTGGATATCAAAGTTTAAGTAATTCTTGAAATGTGTGAATGTCTCCTTAATAAATTATTGCAAAGCATTTCCAAAGATGTAATCAATAAAGTCATGATTTGTTGGTGTAACAATGGAGCAATGAAACATTAGAGAAAACAGAAAAGAGAAGAGGTACATGTATACCCACCTTCCAAACAAAAATGGAAAAGCCATGTGTGCGTCGGGGGGGCATGCAGGGTGGGGAAGGGAGCCGTGCAGGAAAGATTTTATTTAGACTTGGTGAGGAAGGTTTGAGAATTACAAGAAGAGTGGCCATGTAGCCCAACACACCTGTGCAGGGTTATAGAACACACTGATATGGAGACACATGATTAATAGTCAACAAGTCATAGAATCAGGCTGGAAAAGAGAGAAATTTGGGAGGTATCTTCCCGTGGAATGTCACTACTGGGCTGGTCACTGTTAAAATTGCCTAGTCATGCCCCAGGCCTTACCTTTCCCGAGGCTGAGGTGGATGAATACATTAAAATTGATAATTGGAGACAGGAGACTGTCTCCCATTCAGATTTTTAAGAAGTGGTTTTATAATAGCGAGGAGAGGCAGAGGGAAAAAAAAACAAACCAGTTCGTCACTAGTCAAAAATCAAAGGACAAAACCTCACTGGATCAGTGAAGACTCTTTCGAGATGTCACTCCATTGAAAATTATCTCCAAAACATTGCTAACTGAATTCCAGATATTTAATCACATTAAAATGTGATTTCCTATATTCTTCATTAGGGGTGATAGGAAGAAAGAAGCCGGAGAAGAATGAAAACTGTAAACATTGAGTATTGTGAATAAGTCATTTAATGTATATGGAATTTAGGCGGTTTGTTGGATGTCATGAAAACTTAAAAATTAAAGTATGTATAATACGGTACCCTTGAAAATAAAATAAGATAATAAAAATACATTGAAAACAGAACTATTACATATCACAACACTGTGTGCTGTGAGCTCCAGTGAACCACGCCTCCAAGTCCATTTAGGGCAGAGGGAAGTCTCTGAATTTCACACTTAGATCCTCAGATGAGAGTAACTAAACATATGGTCATTAGAATTCCCATTGCCTTTTCTGTGTCCTGGTCTCACAAAGGGCCATTCCATGGTACAGAAGCTTTATTTGTTAGAAGTGTTCTTGTGGTTGGGCCAAAGTAGGACTGACTTGTAGGATGGACCTTTGATCCTAGTTGTACCTACTGAAAGCAACCCAAACATTCCCATGTCTGATGCAGAATCTGATGCCTGAGGATTTTCCAGGGACAATGTCCCTGGTTCCTTCAGTTGCTCCTCACACAGCATGACTCACCTATCACTCAGCCTCTCAGGCCACTGCAGTGGTCACTGTGCCTTAAGAAGCATGTGTAGTGTGGCAGGAGCAGATTGGTGCAATAACTCACACACAAACTAACCATGTTTTGCACAGTTCACGTGTATTGGTGCATTCAGGCCACATGGGTCTATGAGTATGTTCATTTTCTGGGTCTGTGAAAAGAAAAGCCCACTGTGGTTTCCTTTACTCACGCACTTTTGATACCAAATGTGTAAGTTTCTCCCACTCTGATCAATTCTCCAACACCAGCTGGTGCCCTGCATTTCCATCAATTCCTACACTAATCAAAGTGAGTAGAGGGCAGAGACCCCACAAGACTGCCCTCACATATTATTGAAAATGTTCAGCTAATCAACATAAAGCAAACAGGTAAAATAGTGATGAAAAGCGGATAAAACAAACAGAAAAAAAGTAATAAAATGGAAGGCCTAAATCCAAGTAGCAACAATTACATTAAATATAAGTGGCACACCAATTAAAAGATAGAATGTCAGAATGGATGAAAAATGTGACCCAACTTTATGTTGTCTGGAAGAAACTTACTTCAAATATCGAGATTTAGTGAGGCACAATGAAAGATGGGAAGAGGAGTTGGTATGCAAGCACTGATTAGGAAAGAGAGAGTAGCTTATGATTTCAAACAAAGTAGGCTTTAGAACAAAGAATATTATTGGGGATAAAGAGTGTCATTACATAGTGACAAAAAAATTAGTTGCCAAAAGGACATGAGAATCCTTAATCAAAAAGTAAAGATTAAGAATTTGTAGAATGAAATGTTAACTCCATGTTACAGCAAATATTTTTAATATTAATTGTTCATATTAATATTTACATGTTCAAAATAAACATTGAACAAAAGCTGACAGAATTGATGGTGAAATAGAGTCATGCTTATAGTAGGAGATTTCAACTCAGTAATATGTAATACAAATAGACAGAAAATCAGCAAAAATTGCAGTAAATCAATATTGTATTTCATTATTTTCAGTAATGAATTTAGAAAATGTCATGATAAATTTTGTGTTTTAGCTTGGTATAGTCCATTTTTTGCTAGAGGATATATGGAATAATCTCAAGATACATAAAAATTCCTTTAGAGATATTTTAAAACCAAAAGAACAATTTATATGAAATTCCATAGAGAAAATGATTGACAATCCATTCATAAAAATTACTATATTTGTATATTGGTGGTGTCCCATGGCTCAGTAGCAAGTGTGTGTGTGTGTGTGTGTGTGTGTGTGTGTGTGGTTTCCCCACATTAATGAACTCAATTTTAACACTACCTAGAGATAGCATCGGATTCCACACATTAAGCCTCAGTCTCCCAAGTCAAGCCTCTGCTTCAGACACAGGCGGCAAACCCAGGCTGCTATCTGGGCTTCTGACCAACCTGAGACAAACTGAAGGTTCCCTGGCCACCTCCTCAGCCTTCAGGATCCAGTCCCCAGTGTAGTGCTTTTGACTGACTGTTGATCAGAGGTTCCAGGATGCCCTCCCAGGTTCAATTAATTTGCTAGAACAACACACAGCTCAGAAAACCTGCTTATTCTCTAGATTGCTGATTTGCTATAAAGGATATAGCTCAGGAACAGCCAGGTAGAAGAGTTGTACAAGGCAAGGTATGGGGAAAGGGCTTGGCACTTCTGTGCCTCTCCAGGAGTGCCACTTTCTCCAAATCTCCTTATATTCACCAACCAGGAGCTCTCTGAAGCCCCTGCCTCTAGGTTTTCATGGAGTCTTCATTGCACTGGGGTGATAGAGTAATTCAATGGCCATTGGCCATTGAAACAACCTCAAGGCCCTCTCCTTTCCAGGAAATAAGGGAACAGGCCTCAAAGTGGACCCTCCATTCATGTTGTGTTCCCATGACAACCAGCCTCTATTCTCAGGTGCTTCCAAAAAGTTATCTCATGCTTTGGTTGTGGGTGTGAGGTGGTGACACACACCTCTGAGGAAGTCTGTATCTATTCCCCTAGATTATATACAATTTTGTAAATCAATTAAAAAATCCTCCTCATTTTGGCTGAATGGCCAAAATATATATCTCCTCAAAAATCACAATATCACGTGACCTCATCAATATAATCTATATATTCTTTTAAAAATTAATTCATTTACATATATTTATTTTTACATTATTCTTCTTTTTTGTACAATGTATGCTTTCTTCTCTCAGGTATAGTCCCCATAAAATTCCCACCACCAATTCACCTGTGTACCATCATCATAGTTCCTTGTCTTCTTCCTTCCCCTGTTTTGATTGGTCTCCCTCCCCCTCCTCTGCAGAATGTCTTGGATCTATAGTTTCCTGTTAATTTTTATTATTTTTATTTATTATTATTTTTTTAATTTATTATTATTATTATTTTTCCTGTTCCTTTATTTTATTCCCATATATTCCTCCTAGAAGTGAAACAATATGATGTTTTTCTTTTTCCTTCTGGTTTATTTCACTGAGCATAATCCCTGCCAGCTCCCTCCATGTTGCTGCAAATGGCAGGAGTTTATCTTTTTTGATTGCTGAGTGATGTTCCTTTGTATATATATGCCACATCTTCTTGATCCAGTCATCTAAAATCTATATATTCTTAATTCAAAAGGTAATAAATTCTATTGAGCATCATGTCATTACTTCTTTGTTAATGATTTTTACAGTAGAATAGGGTAAGAATGTTTCAAAAATAATCACAAAAGAAAAAAATAAATTTAGGAAGTTAAACCCATGGTGCAAGGAATGGCTGAGGGCTAGCTGAGTCTTGCTTTAGCCAGGGTGCCTGAGACCTATGACAAAGGTTCCATCAATGTGATATGCTCTCCATAGATTGCAGAATAACATTGACCAGACTTACCTGTCACGGTGCTCCTGTGAAAGCCTGACAGGTTAGTCCAGGACCTCCAGGGGAATGTGGTTCATCTCAGTCAGTTTAGGTTGCCTTAACTAAAATACCAGGGACTGGGTTTAAACAACACATATTTATTTCTTATAGTTCTGGAAGCTGGAAGTCCAAGATTGAGGTGCCAGCAGGTTGGATTGTAGTGAGGGATCTCTTCTGACTTGCAGACGGCTGTCTTCTTCCTCCTTACATGCTAGCGACCATGTTCTGGTAGCTCCTCCTCTTCTTAAAAGGACAGTAATTCCATTACCAGGCCCTAACCTTGAGACTTATCTAATCCTGACCACCTCCCAAAAGTCGACCTCTTAAACCCTAATCACATGGAAGATTAGGGTTCTAACATATGGATTTGGAGGGATACACTTAGTCCGTAAGGTGGTTCAAGCCAGAATCAAGGCTTGCAAGAAGTACAGGGTGTAACTGACATCTGTTTCAGTGTATATATCTTGCACAGCTGAGCCCCATCACTGGTGCAACTTGGACGCTCACACAGGATGCTCCAGGCAGCACTTCCTGTCTGAACACTGCCCCTATGTTTGCTAGACCACCTTTATTCCCAAGACATCTTTATTCCCAAGACATCTGGCCAGAGGGCTGCACTGTGCCTTTGGAAATATTCTGTCAACCCATACCTGGACCAATTAATTTGGGGGCAATTGTTATGCCATATGGACGTGAATAAGTGGTTTTATAGCAAGTCTTGATACACAAAGCTTCTTGGGCTTACCAAGCAAATTATCATAGGCTCAGTAACTTAAAATAACAGAAACTTATTGTCTCAAAGATCTGGAGGCCAGAAGTATGACTTACTGTATTGACAGGGTTGTGCTTCCTCTGGAGGCACAGAAGGGTCCCTATTCCTCTCTTCTAGCTTTTGGAGGTGGTCCTGGCATTCCTGGGCTTGTAGCTGCATCAATTCAACCTTGGCTTCTGGTTGCTCATGGCCTTTCCTCTCCTCTTTTTTTAATATATTTTTTTAAATATTAATTTTTTAAAATTTACATCATTGTTCATTTTTATTTATTTATTTTAAATTATTTTATTTTATATAATTCTTACATTAGTTTTTGTTTTTGCACAATGTATGTATGCATTTTCATTTTGGTTATATTCCCCATACTATTCCCACCACCGTTATTCTGACCCTAATCCCTCTTCTCCTACCCACTACCCTGTAGTGTGTCTCTGTCTATAGTTGCTTGTTGATTTTAATTTTTATTTTACTACAATTAGTCTTTATCCTGGTCCCTTATTTAGGTTTTCTAAATTCCTGCTATGAGTAAGACCATCCAGTATTTTTCTTTTTCTTTTTGGCTTTTTTCACTGAGCATGATCCCTTCCAGCTCCATCCATGTTGCTGCAAATTGCATGTGCTTATCTTTTTTGATTGCTGAGTAGTATTCCATTGTGTATATATACCACATCTTCTTGATCTAATCATCTATTTTGGGGCATTTGGGTTGTTTCCATAGCTTAGCTATTGTAAATAGTGCTGCTATAAACATAGGGGTGCAGGTGCCCTTTTGAATTAATGTTTCTGTGTCATTTGGGTAAATATCTAGGAGTGGAGTTACTGGATCATATGGAAGCTCTATCTTTAGTAGGTTAAGGAAGCTCCACACAGCTTTCCATAGTTCTTGGGCTTGGACAAGTTCAATAGAACTTGGACCATTTTGCACTCCCACCAGCAGTGCAGGAGAGTTCCTTTTTCTCCACATCCTCACCAAATTTTGTTGTTGCTAGTTTTTTTAATATGTGCTATTTTCACTGGTGTAAGATGGATTTGCATTTCCCTGATTACAAGTGATGTTGAACATTTTTTCATATGCCTGTTGGCCATTTGCATTTCTTCTTTGGAGTAGTTTCTTTTTAGCTCTTCTGCCTTTTTTGCTCTGTTGACTGGATAATTTACTTTGTTTTTGTTGAGTCTCATCAGCTCTTTGTAGATTTTTGTGATCAGTCCTTTATCATTAGTGTTGTGTGCAAAAATTTTCTCCCTCTCTGTGGGGTTTCTCTTTGTTTTGATTACTGTCTCTTTTGCCGTACAGAAGCTCTTTAATTTGATGTATTCCCATCTGTTTATCTTTGCCTTCACTATCACTGCTTTGGGTGATATGTCTGTAAAGATGTTTTTGAGGTGCATGTCATGTAGTGTTTTGCTTATATTTCCTTCTATATATTTTATGGTTTCAGGTCTTATGTCTGGTTCTTTAATCCATTTTGAGTTGGTTTTTGTGCATGGTGTGAGGTAGTCAAGCTTCATTCTTTTGCATGTAGTTACCCAGTTTTCCCAGCACCATTTATTGAACAAACTTTCTTTGCTCCATTGCATATTTTTTGCTCCTTTGTCAAAGATTAGTTGACTGTAAATCTGTGGGCTCATTTCTGGATTTTCTATTTGGTTTCATTGGTCTGTGTGTCTGTTCTTGTTCCAATACCATGCAGTTTTGATTATTATGGCTTTGTAGTATAGTTTGAATTCTGGGAGTGTGATGCCTCCATTCCCTTTTTTTCTTTTTTTTAAGGAGAGCTTTGGCTATTCGGGGTTTTTGGTGATTCCATATGAATTTCATCAATAATTGTTCTATTTCCTTGAAGAATGTCATTGAAATTTTTATTGGAGTAGCACTGAATCTGTATATTGCTTTTGGTAGGATGGCCATTTTGATATTGCTAATTCTTCCAGTCCATGAGCAGGGGATGTCTTTCTGTTTCTTAACGTCTTCTATTTCTTTTAACAGTGTTTTATAGTTTTCTTTGTATAGGTCCTTTACCTCTTTTGTTAGGTTTATTCTCCAAAAAATAAAAAAAAGGCCAAGATCTTTCTCTTGACCAGCATCCTGCATTGTGCAGCCTGTTCCACGACTCCCATTGTTCATTTTTAAACAATATTTGCTTCCCCCCACACCCTCAGGTGTAGTACCCATAGAGTTTCCTTCACCAATGCACCCATGCACCATCACCTCGGTTCCCTGTGCCTACCTACCTCCCTCTGATCCCTCTCCCTCCTTCTCCCCTGCAGGATGTCTCTGATTTATAATTGTCTGTTTTTGCTTTGTTGTGCTTTGTACTGTTATTATTTTTTTTACACTGATGTCTTATTTGGTTCCCCTATATTCCTGCTATAAGTGAAACCATCCGATATTTTTCCCTTTCCTTCTGGCTTATTTCACTGATGATAATTCCTTCTAGCTCCATCCACATTGCTGCAAATGGCATGAGTTTATCTTTTTTGATTGCTGAATAATATCCCATTGTGTATATATACCACATCTTCTTGATCCAGTCATCTATTTTGGGGCATTTGGGTTGTTTCCAGGTTTTATCTATTGTAAATAGTGCTGCAACAAATATAGGTGTACAGGTGTTCTTTTGAATCAATGTTTTTGTGTCTTTTGGGTAGGTGTATGTCCTCGCTTCTTCTAATAGGCACAACAGTCCTTGGATTTGTGGCCCACCCTAAGTGCAGGATGATTTCTCTTGAAATCCCTAACTAATTAAGACCCTAATTCAGGGTATGGTCTTGTTCTGAAGTTCTGGGTGAACCTGAATTTGGGGGTGGGGAGACATTTTCCAATCTGTTCCATGGTAAGGAATATTGGTCCATATTGCATATTTTCTTATACATTTGTTATTTGGCTCTTAACCACTCCCCTCCCCACACTCCCAAAGATTTCATCTGGAAAGCATGCCCTGGTGAACTTTCTGAATGCTAGTCCCCATCACAGAGATGATTTCTAGGTCCACCTCAGCCTGTAGTAGGGCCAGGTCATAATAACACCTCCTGGGGAGTTACAAGAAATAAAGAAATAGCACTGATAGAAGGTGAATGGTTTTTAGCATGTAGGAACTAACCAGTGGGTGCTGTCTTTCAGGGGGAGCTCAGGGTAGACAGATGTTTAGGGTGGAGCAAAGGAATAAGGGAGAGATCCACTCTTTATTAGCTAGAAGGGGACACTGCGGGTTAGGTAAGCTGCTTCACCTTCAAAATTGCAAAGAAAACAGCCACTAATTTCTTTTGCTCAGCATGGACCTGCAAAAATGAGGCAGGAGAGACCCGTGAGTGTGCTGGAGTGGCCAGAGTTTGACCACAGATGGTCACAGATCTGTAGGCCAATGGAGAACAAGTGACAAATGCAACATGGGGATGTTAAAAAGCCACACTTAATTGCTCCAGCAAGTGCTGGAACACAGAACTATATTTGGATTGTAATGGCTTATTGGCAAAATATTGTGGCAGATGCTGCAGGGAGACAATTCGGAGTTTGATGCAATTTAATTTTTGCAAAATATAACATCTTTTTAAAGGTTGAGAGCTACAATATAAGCTATTTATAGTGATTAGAGAAGCATTTTTCTTTTCAGAATAATTTAAAGTAATCACTAATGACTAGTTACTGGGAGCGGGGTGAAGGAAGACCTACAGCTGGCATGCTCCATGTTATTATTTAATTTACCCGTCACACTGCAACCCCCCCCCCAATTAAATCATTTTCTTTCTCCTTCTGAAATAAATTAGGCATCACAGAAAGCCAGTGAAGAAAATTGATTCTATCATTTGTAATTAGGATAAAAAATTGCACTTGAGAGCCATAGAATTTTTCAAGGCACATTTGCAAGTATCTTTTCAGGATATTGCAGTAAAAGTCTGTCCAGAGGATCTGGTTGGCCCCAGTGGCTGCTTGCTGACCCTGAACCAAGCCAAGTGAGCTAGACTATTGAGAGACACCTGAGCAAAGGCAAATCTCTCTATGGAGGTAGGGAGAGGGGGCACTGAGAATGCATAGCAGCCAGGCATAAAAGAAATGTTTGTTCTGGGCTAGGGATCCCTTCCAGTCCTCCCTGTACCCCAAGAAATAGTGAGGATCTATTGAGGGATCAGTGTTCCTCAAACTCCATAAGCAGTCACAGTATGACCCATAGAGTTTGGGCCCCCCTCCAACCGCCCCTCTTTGTTACCCCCCACCAGTGTTTCTGATTCAGCAGGTAGGGGGCGCATCTCCAGATTTTGCATTTCTAATGAATTCCCAAGTGATGCTGAAGCCGCTGGCCTGGGGACCACAACTGAGGCCAGTGGTTCTAGATGATTATCATGAAACTTTCAAATAACTTAAAAAATATCAATAAATGTGATAGGCAGAGAAATGCAGTTGAGAGCAAAGGGAAATCTAGGAGAGAATGGAAAAGTCATTTCTCTGCTCCATCCATAGTCTTCGGTGAGGAACTTTGAGTAACAAAAAATAGAAATAGGTGGGTGTAAGAATGAACTGCCCCTGGCAGTTCAGATACTTGTAAAACAAGACAAAAGTGTTTTTCTTTCTTTCTTTTTTTAATATAATAAATATACACACTCAAGTTTACTGATTTTTTTTCATCCTGTGACATCTCGGCATGCTCCTTCCCAGCTTCTCTCTCCAAAAGCAAGGTACAGCTATCTGGTTGATATCACCATTATTTCATTTTTATTGTTTTTGAACTTCACAAAATGAAAGCATACAGCAGGCACTCCATCTGGCTGTACCTCATTGTCTCCTGAGATTCATTCACTGGTTGCAGGTAAAAATAGTTCAATTTTTTTTAAAGGTGTATGGCATGGACTTTTAAAAAACTTTCTACTTTGAAGTAATGGAAGATTGACAAGAAGTTGCAAAAATCCTAGAGAAGTCTCATGTACTTTGCATCTGGTTTCCCTGGTTACAACCTACCACCAGGAAGTTGACATTAGTGTAGTGCATGTGTATTTATAGGTCTGTGTCATTTGTCACATGTAGATGTGTAGATCCTTATAAACACACTACAGTCAAATTATAGAATTACTTCCACGAGACAAACACCTCCCTGTGTTGCTGCTTCTGGTCATGCCTCCCTCAGCCCTCCCACTGCCATCCCTAACCAGAGTGACTATCAGTCTCTTCCCCACCTCTGTGATGGTGTCATTCCAAAAATTGTAGTTGTGTACTATAATCATATAATGAATAAATGGAATAATGCAGTATGGGATTGCTTTTTTCACTTGACACAATAGCCTTGCAATGTTGTAAAGCTCTCATATGTATCAATACTTCTCTTTATCACTAATTAATACTACATGGTCTGAATGAGCCACCATTTTATTTCTTACCTACTGAAGGACATTTGGGTTGTTTATAGTTTTTGGCCTTTACAAGTAAAGTTGATATTCACATGTAAGCTTTTGTATATACCCAAGTTATCATTAATTTGTGATAAATCTCAGGAGTGAGATTGTAGACATAAGCTTTCATTCATTTGGAATAAATCCCAGAAATAAGATTGTTGGTTGTATTATCAGTTAATTGTTTAGGTAACTACCAAACTATTTTTCAGAGTGGCTCTACCATTTCACATTCCCATCAGCAAGATGAGAGATCCAATTTTCTTTGTCAAAATTTGGTCTTATGATTACTTAAAATTTTACCTATGTTATAGGTATAGGTGTTAAATGATAGCTCATTGTGGTTTTATTTGCATTTCTTCTAATGACTAGAAATATTAAACATCTTCTTATGAGCTGTTTGGTTTTTGTATAACCTCTTCTATGATTTTATTTATTATCATCTTTGGCCCATTTTCTAATTGGATTATTTGTTATTTTACTGTTTAGTTTTTTTTTTAAAGAATTCTTTAAATGTTTTAGACACTAGTCTTTGTCAGATATGTAGTTGAAATCACCCCCTCCCCAAGTCTGTAGCCTGTCTTTAAATCCATTTGACAGGTTTCTTTGCAGAGCAAATATCCTTAACTTTGATTAAGTTCAATTTATTAACTTTTTTTCTGTTATAGATTGTGTTTTTGGTGCAACTCTAAGACGTATCCAATGAACACTAGAACATGAACTTTTTTTTACTGTTTTCCTTTAAAGGCTTTGTATTTTACATTTATATCTGTGATCTATTTTGAGATATTTTTAATAAAGTGTGAGATGTGAGACATAAGTGAAGGTTTATTTACTTATTTTTGCTTATGGATGTATAAGCACTCCAGCAGCATTTGTTGAAAACACTATGCTCCCTCCATTGACTTGGTTTTTTCATCTTTTTTAAAAAAAAAAAAAATCACGTGAGTGAGTCTATTTCTGGTGTCTATTATTTTCTATTGATGTCTGTGTCTATTTCTCTGTGGGTACCACTGTCTTCACTACTGTAGCTGTGTAATGTATCTTAAAATCAGGTAGAGTAATTTCTCAGTCTTTATTCTTCCTTATCAAAATTGTTTATCCCAGTCCCTTCAATTTTCCATGTAAATTTTAGAATAATCTTGTACACATATACATAAAATCTGCTGGAATTTTAATAGAAAAACATTAAAACTATATATTGAGTTGGAAAAGGATAACATCTTTATTGAGTTTTCCAATGCAAACACTATATGTCACTCAATTTAAAATATAGAAAGTACTTAAAACAGTACCTAAAACAGTGCTAATGACATTGCCAAGGTGGTATTGGGGTGGGGGGCTGGTCACTGTCTGTGGTTTCTCACCCATGTGCTCAAGTGCAAGACATCACTCAGGCTCAAGTTTCAAAAATAACGGGATTTATTTAATGAACAGGATATAGAGAAAAGAAAAGAGTTTCTAAGGCCACAAGTTGCCAGCTGACTTACCCCAGATGGTGCCAAGTAGTCCCAAACAAAGGCCGATCATAACAGAAGTCACCGTCCTGTCAACAAGGGCCTGGAGCTGTGGGCACACAGATTAGCTGTGCACCAAGTTCTCATTCACAGTGGCAGCTGGAGGTGCTCATAGGTGGGGCTGCTGAGATGACACAACAGCAGCCTACAGCAACACTCTAAAGCCTGGTGGACAACACCAGATGTTAGACTGGACAGGAATGGACTCAACAGCACCAGAAGGTGGTGCCAGAGAACCAAAAGCAGTGGATATCTCTCAAAGATGGCCAGTAGAGTGCTGATTACTGATCAGCAGTGCTAGTCCATACTGGTCACCAGGAAATGATGTCAGAGACACCTTCTCTATAGTTGTTGTTGAGCTGTTGGTACGAACCAACAGCCAACAGCTCTTTTGAGACACTGGGCTGAGACTCCTTGCAGGCAATATCAGAGGCAGGACCAAAGGCAGGTGCAGTGGCTGGGTCTCTGTGAAGTTCTACAGAGGACTGAAAGTCTAGATATCTAAGGGGTCTGTGGAGATCTGTTGAATCTCATGAAAGTCATTTGCTGAATGTTATTCTCTTTGGAGGTTGGTTGCTAAACGAGTCAAGCTGGCTCTTGCTCTGCCTTATATCCTCTTCAGGGTCCCTCACCCTACAAGCCTGATTGGACTACTTTTCAATCCTAAGTATCTGATTGGTCCTGTTAGCATCTATCAGCTTGCTCCCATTTTCAATCTACATAATAACTCAAGGTTATTATGTATGGGAAATGGCAGCTGGGGAGCTTGTTCCTAAAAGGTCCATTTATGATCCTGGAGCCAGATATAAAAAAGGAAAACTCTGATCTCTGCTTAGACCAGCCTGCACTCAGGTCAGGAAAGGCTCATGAGCATATGGAACCACTGCTGGAGCCAGCCTCCTTGAGGCCAGAGGGCCACAGCACTTGGTGGCGTTGTTGCTCTTAAACACATATGTGTTTGCTAATTTGGTGAGCATGGATTGGTTTTCATTGTGATCTACATTAGTTTTTTTTTTTTTAAATAGAGGCATGTTTTTATTTATTTGTTTTGTTTATACATGCACTGGGTACAGTCAGCAGCGCGGGAGGGTGAGAGAATTCACCAGAGCCAGAGCGGGTTGCAGAGCAGGCAGAAGGACTGAAGTACACTGCTGAGGGGAACAGCGGGCGGCAGGAGAGGTCTGCGCGCCATGTGGGACCCTCCTCTGGTGGCCGTGGAGCAGCCGGGGATGGAACCTGAGCCGCAGAAGCTGCGGGCAGCTTCGCAACCCAGCGCTCTACTGCTGCGCCACTGGGGAGGCCCTACATTAGCATTTTTATTGTTACCAATGAGTTTGACCACCTTTTTATAACTGTTTGTCAATAACATTTTCCTTTCCTTAAAATGTTTGTCCTTGTCTTGTCCCTATTTTTAGGAGGAGGTGTCTTTTCTTACTAATTTACAAGAATTTTGTTCTAAATTGGGAACTAGCCCTCTTTCAGCTACTTGAGTAGCATTTATCTCTTACAAGTTTGTGGCTTGCTGTTTTGTTTTATGGTGTCCCTGATAAGCAGAAAATTTCAGTTGTGATATTATCAAATTTATTCAGTGAATATCTTGTTTTTGTCTCTTGTTGAAGCAACCCTTCCATGACTCAAAGTCAAAAAGGGCCTCTATCTTTATTGTCTTTTAAAAGGTTTTAATTTGGAGAATGATATTTACATATTTTTCCAATGTCTTTCCCTTTTGTCTTATTTTGTGAAGAACCAAGTTTTGTGGGAGGTTATAAAGTAAAGATCCAACTTGATTTTTCCTAGCATTTTTTACTGCACGGCAATCATTTAATTTCCCTATGGGCAATAATGTTACCTTTGTCATATATCAAATTTCCATGTACATGTGGTTGTACTTCCAGTTTACTTTGTTCATTTGTTCAATTAGTGGTTTTGGCTTGGTCTTCAGGTATGTTAGCTGTCCTAGGATCTCTACCCTTATGTAAACTTTTAGAGTCATCTTAATATATATATATATATATATTATTTTTTAAAAAAAACCTCTTTTGGATTTTGATTGGCATTGCAACAGGTTTATAGGTTAATGTGGAGAGAATGTAGATAAGATGTTGTGTTTTATTACTCACGAACATAATATATCTTTTCTTTCATTTGGGTCCCCTTCAACAATTTCTATACAGTTTCATAAGTTTATCCCTTATAAGACTTGTACCTCTTTTGCTAAATTTATTATTAGATGCCCTATTTCTTTTGCTGTTGTTATAAACAGGATCATTTAGAAAATTTTGTCTCTAAATATTCATTTCATAGATATAAAATGAAGTCAATTTTTAATATTATTTTATACCCAAACATATTGTTAAATGTGTATCATTTAAAATAATTTAGGTGTAGATTTTGTTGGATTTTCTATCTAGAATAGTCATTTATCTATAGAAATCTACCTAGATAGATTTCAAGTAACAGTTTAACTCCTTATAATTTCTCAATGCTAAAGCTTAGTTTTTGGAGTTGTATACTACTTTTTATATTTTTTAAGAACCTCCAGTAAATTCTGAATATTAGCTATGAGAATGGATTTCCATACCTATCCCTTATTTAAAAACATGTTTCTAATATTTTATCATGAAAAATAATGCCTTGGAGATTTTTGATAGGCGTACATTATCAGATTAAGAAGTTTCCTCTCATTTGTACTGAATTAGAGATTTATCAGAAATATGTGATAAATGTTATCAAATGCTTTCACTCCATTCATTTAGATGTTCACATATTCCCCCTTATTAATCTATTAATTTGGAGAGTGATATTTACATATTTTTTCCTAATGTTAAGAAAGTATAATGACTCTTAAAAGAAACAGTAGAGTATCTCCTGTTTTCCTTTTCCCTGGAAGAATATTTGTGTTTCTGGAGAGAGAGCTATTCTGCAGAAGTTTGGTAGAGCTTTGCTGATGAGGTAAGTTTCTCGTTTACTAACTACTGACCCAATTCTTTTATTTCTATCATTTTATTATGGTAACATTTGTTTACAACATTGTATAGTTTCAAGAATTACCTTTTCTCATCACACCTGCCACCACATGTCCATTCACCATCCACCACCAACCAATTTACCCTTTTTACCCATTTGCCCTCAGCTTTGATAAATACCATTCTGTTGTCAGAGTCTAAAGGTTTGTTTTTTTGTTTTATTTACAGTCCACAAATGAGTGAAATCATATAGCATTTGTCTTTCTCCTTCTGGCTTATTTCCCTTAGCACAATACCATCAAAGTCTATCCATGTTGTCCCAGATGGCAGGGTCTCACCTTTTCGATTGTTGAGAAGAATTCCATTATGTGCATCTACCACTTCTTTTTTATCTATTCCTCTTTCATTGGGCACTTGTTTCCATATCTTGGATATTGTGAATAGCACTGCAATGAATATAAAGGTGTAAATGTCATTTCCAGTTAGTGTTTTCATAGTTTGGGGGTAAATACCCAAAAGTGGGGTTACTCGATCACATGACAGTGCTGTTTTGGATTTTTTGAAGAAACTCCAGTTTTCTACAATGATTGTACCAGTTTACATTCCACCAATAGTGGAACAAGATTGCTTTTTCTGCACATCCTCAGAGACATTTACTGTTGCTTGACATTTTGATAATAGCCATTCTAACCAGCATGAGGTGAAATATTATTGTGATTTTGATTTGCATTTCCCTAATGATAGCGATGTAGGATATTGATGTGTCTCTTGGTCATCTGTATGTCTTCTTTGGTGAAATGTCTATTTAGATCCTGTGCTCATTTTTTGTAGCAGGTTATATTTTTGTTGTTGCTGAGTTGTGCATGTTGTTTATATATTCTGGATATTAGTCCCTCATCAGATATAAGATTTGCAATTATATTATCCCATTCAGTAAGCTACTTTTTCATTTCAATGGTAGTTCTTTTGCATTACAAAAGTTTTTAATATAATACCATTTGTTTATATTATCTTTTGTTTCTTTTGATGTTGGAGAAGAAACCACAAAAATATTACTAAGTCTGATGTCAAGAGATTTTTATCTACCTTTTCTTCCAATTATTTTAATGATTATAAAACTATTGAAAAATTTTATTTCTCCTTGAGATGTTGTTCACAAGTTGTGCTTTTCCAGGATCATATATATATACTTTCAAATATTTTGGCACACGCTTGTTAATGGTAGCATCTTAATTTTCTTCTAAGTGCAGTTCTGTAATTTAGTCTTCTTTAATATTTCTATTTTTATTTATTCTCTCCTATCAATGAAATCTCTATAAAGTATTGTCAATTTTATTAGTCTTTTAAAGAATCCATTTGGTTTTATTGATTATTAAGATTAAATAATTCTTTCTATTTAATTGATTTCATATTTTCCTTTATTTGAATTTTTCTCACATGATATTTGAATTTATAGTTCTTTATCCAATCTCTTTAGTTGGGTTCTTAACTTCTATTATTTATTTTTTTGAAAATTTTTTTAGGGAAACCCTTTTTTCCTGAGAAGAATTGGGGCAAAGACCAGAGGTCTGGGAAGGTTAGAAGTTTCACCAGAGAGCAGATCAGGGGAGCAGATCAAGCAGATTTACTGAAATTCACTGTTAAGGGGAGCAGTGGGTAAAATAGAAGAGGTCTGCTGTGCCATATGTGGGTTTGCTCCCCGGACGGGGGTAGAACTCAGGCCATAATGTTAATAGAACTGAGACTTACTCCCTAGGCCATCAAGGAGGCCCTGGTTCTTAACTTTTTATGTTAGGTTCAGCCTTTTTATTACTTCTATCTATTTAAGTATTTGAAGTTATACATTTCTTAGTAACTACTGCATCTCATAGTCACCTGCCCTTTGCCAGTAACCCCCAGTCACTCTCAAGAAGTTCCCTTAATCCCTCAGTCATCAACATCTTGGAGCAGACACAGGCCCTATTCTGGTCTGTACAGAGACCTGCCACTACTGGCACCCTCAGAAACTCTCTACACCTCAGAAACCAGCATAAACCCTATTCCACCACCATCAACCCTCAATCACCCTTCAGAAAGCACTTCCAACCTCAAGACTACCCACCATCACCTAGGGAACCAGTGCAAACTCTAGTCTGGGCATGCAGGGGTCTGCCCAACAGCAGCAACTCCCAGCTGGCCTCTATTGAGTGCCCCAGCCCAGTGTGAGAGGGGTGGTGACACACCCATCAGAGAGGAAACCCACAGCAGTGATGTACTGAGAAAAAATGGGGAGATGGAATAACACAACAGCTGGCAGCAGAAATCTGAATGCAAATATAAGACCATATATAGAGAACATAACACCAGAGCCCAACTACAAAGACATGGATAATCTGTTCCTCCTATAAGATACAGGACTCAAACTCAAACTATCATAAAGAAATTAGAAGAAATCAAAGAGCTCAGAATAAACACAGAAAAGCAAGTCAAGAATATACAAAAAATTTCAGAAAAATGACTGAATGACTTCAGAAATAAAATCAATGACTATAAGGTCAAAAATGATACTCTAAAGAAGGAAAGAAAGGAATTACAGGACACAAAAAGTTGAAAGAAGAGATGAAAAATATTATAGAAAGACATAGAAGTAGAACAAGCCCAATGAGTGAATCTGAACCTGAAGATACAAAATTATAAAGAAGCAAGACGAAAGAAGAAAAAGAGAAACAAAGTGAAGAGGCACATTGTCAACTAACACCAGGAGGAAATATAAGAATAATAGATATACCAGACAGGGAGGAGAGACAAAAAGGAACAGAGAACATACTTAACATATGTTAAAGAAATAACAGAAGAAAACTTCCCCAAACTAGAAAAGGAAATTATGATAAAAATTCAGGAAGCTTTTTTCTCCACCAACATTTGTTGTTGCTAGTTTTTTTTAATATGTGCCATTCTCACTGGTGTAAGATGTTATCTCATTGTAGCTTTGATTTGCATTTCCCTGATTGAAAGCAATGTTGAACATTTTTTCATATGCCTGTTGTCCATTTGCATTTCCTCTGGAGAATTTCTTTTTTAGCTCTTCTGCCCATTTTTTGACTGGATTATTTTCTTTGTTTTTGTTGAGTCTCATCAGCTCTTTATAGATTTTTGTGATCAATCCTTTATCATTAGTGTGTGCAAAAATTTTCTCCCAGTCAGTGGGGTTTCTCTTTGTTTTGGTTATTGTCTCTTTTGCTGTGCAGAAGCCCTTTAATTTGATGGAGTCCCAGCTGTTTATCTTTGACTTCACTATCACTGCTTTGGGTGCAAACTGGTCCAACCACTATGGAAAGCAGTGTGGAGATTCCTCAACCTACTAAAGATAGAGCTTCCATATGATCCAGCAATTCCACTCCTAGGTATTTACCCAAAGGACACAGAAACATTAATTCCAAAGGGCACCTGCACCCCTATGTTTATAGCAGCTCTATTTATAATAGCTAAGCTATGGAAACAACCCAAATGCCCAAAAATAGATGACTGGATCAAGAAGATGTGGTACATATACACAATGGAATATTACTCAGCAATCAAAAAAGATAAGCACATGCAATTTGCAGAAACATGGCTGGAGCTGGAAGGGATCATGCTCAGCAAAATAAGTCAGAAAGAAAAAGAAAAACATCGGATGGTCTCACTCATAGCAGTTATCTAGAAAACCTAAATATGGGACCAGGAAAATAACTATAAGAAAGAAAAAAATCAAAATCAACAAACAACTATAAACCAGAGACACACTGGGGGTGGTGGTGGGGAAAGGAATTAGGGTCAAAATAAGGTGGGTGAAATTGTATGGGGAATATAAAAATAAAATAAAATTTAAAAAAATCATGATATATTTAAAAGTTAAAAAAAATTCAGAAGCTAAAACAAAGCTAAACAAAATCAAAACAACACCAAGTCATATAGTGGTGAAACTTCCAGAAGTTCAAGGAAAAGAAAGAATATTGGTGAGGGGTAATAAGCAGATAACCTACAAAAACACAGATTAGGCTAACATCAAACTTCTCAGAAGAAATGCTGTGGAAAGAATGGAAAGATGTCATGGAAAAACTTAGAGATTAAAACTGCCGACCAAGAATGCTATATCCTGCAAGGCTCACCTTTAGATATGAGAAAGAAATAAAGTTAAAGAAACACTGAAGGAGTATGCAAAAACCAAACCTCCCCTTCAAGAAATAGTGAAATGAACTCTAGTATCTAAGCAAATAGAGAAATACACAAAAGGAACTTAAAGAAGAAATAGATACAATCACAAAACTGAAGACAAAATGTCAGTAATAGATATTGAGATGCCTAAATGTTAATGGACTAAACATCAATTAAAAGTTCTAGTTTAGGAAACAGAATTCAATTTTCTGCTATATAAGCTCAAAAAACAAACATTAGGTAAAAAAAAATTTGTGACAGGATACTTGAACACCCAATTCTTACCAATGGAAAAATCATTGAGGCAAAAAATAAACAGGCACATAATAGCTATAAACAAAAAAGTAGAATGAATGTACCCAATAGACAGCTACATGACTCACAAAACCCAGAATATACATTTTTTTTCAAGTGTACATGGGATATTCTCCAGGTGAGACCATATTTCAGGCTACAAGACAAGTATTAACACATTCACAAAGACCGAAATCATGCCAAGTATTGTCTCAGACTATAAAGGTATCAAATTAGGAATCAACTACAAAAATAAAGCATCATGGAGACTGAACAACACATTACTAAAAGACCACTGTATTAAAAAGGAAATCAAAGATAAAGTGAAAAAAATACCTTGAGACAAATGACAGTGAGGACACAACTTTCCAGAATGTATGGGATAAAATAAAATCAATGCTAAGAGGGAAGTATTAGCAATACTAGCCCACATCAAGAAATAAGAAAAAACCCAAATAAGTGACCTTGTCTTTTACCTGAAGGAAATAGAAAAAGATGAAAAAAAAATACAAAGTCAGTAGAAGGAATAAAAATTAGAGCACAAATAAATGAAATAGAAATGAAAAAGTCAGTGCAAAAGATGACTGAAACCGAAGCTGGTTCTTTGAAAAAAATTGATAAACCTCTAGCTAGATTCAATAACTCAAATAAACCTATTTATCAGAAATGAAAGTGGAGAAGTTACAACAGACACAACAGAAATCCTGAAGATAATGAGAGGTTACAACAAACACTTATATGCAAACAAATTCACCAGCCAGATGAGATGCACAGGATTATTAGAAATATGCAATCATTCAAGATTGAATAAAGAAAAAAATAGAAAACTTGAAGAAGTAATCTCAAACAAGGACAAGGAAACAGTAATCAAAACTTTACCAAAAAAAAAAGTTTTTGGTAAAACTACCAAAAAAGGACCAAATGCCTTCACAAGCAAGTTCTACCAAACTTTCAGAGATGAAATACCTATTCTGCTCAAACTCTTTCAAAAAAATGAAAAAAAGGGAAATATTTCCATACAAATTTTATAAGGCCAACATTATGCTAATGCCTAAACCAAACAAACACACAAAAAAGAAAACTACAGACCAATCTTCCTAATGAACACAAATGCTAAAATCCTCAAAAAGCATAGTTAACCAAATCCAGCAACGCATTAAAAGGATTATATATCATGACAAGAATGGTACAACATCCAGAAATAAATCTGTAACGTAATTCATCACATAAACAAATTCAATGATATTCACCATGTAAACAAAAAGGAAAGTTAAAACCATATGATCATATTAATAGATGCCAAGAAAGCATTTAATAAGATTCAGCATCCATTTATGATGTAAACCATTGAAAAATCTGGGTATATATGGAACATATCTTAATATAATAAAAGCCGTATATGACAAATACACATCTAGTATTGGTCTCACTGTTGAAAAACTGAAAGCCTTTCCACTACTATTCAAAATAGTATTAGAAGTACTAGCTACAGCAATTAGGCAAAAGAAAGCTATGAAAGGAATCAAAATTGGGAAAGAACTAAAATTATCATTATTTGCAGAGGATATGATAATATACATAGAGAACGTTAAAGAATCCTCAGAAAAACTAACTTAAACAATAGGCCAGTTCACTAAAGTGGCAGGATACAAAAATCAACACACAAAAATCGTTGCCTTCCTATATTCAAACAATAAACTAGAGGAAATTAAGAAAGCCTTCTCATGTACAATCTCACAATACATACATACATACATACACACATACATTCCTGGGAATGAACCTAACAAATTAGGTGAAGGACCTATGCAAGGAAAACTACAAAACATTGTTAAAAGAAATAGAAGAAGAAACAATAATACGGAAAGATATTTCAGCTCATGGATTGGAAGAATCAACTTTGTCAAAATGGCCATCCTACCCAAAGCAACTTACAGATTCAACACATTCCCAACAAAAATCTCAATGGCGTTCTTCAAAGTAATGGAACAAAGATTACTGAAATTCCCATGGAGACACAAAAGACCTGAATAGCCAAAGCTCTCCTGACTAAAAAGGGGGAAAATGGTGGTATTACACTGCCAGGCTTCACACTATATTATAAAATCATAACAGTTAAAATAGCATTGTACTACAACAAAAACAAACACACAGACCAATGGAACAGAATTGAAAGCGCAGAAATAAAATCATACCTACATGGACAAGTAAGAGTAAAGTATATGTACTGAAATAAGGAATGCCTCTTCAATAAATGGTGCTGGGAAAACTGGATTATCACTTGCAAAAAATGAAACTAGAGTACTGTCTTGCTCTGTACATGAAAATCAACTCAAAATGGATTTTTATCCATTGGATATAAGGCTGAACCCATAAAATACATAGAAGAAAATATAGGTAATACACTCCATGACATAGACTTTGGAAACATCTTTATCATCTCCTGCAGCAAGGAAAACAAAGGTTAATAAAAACAACTGGGACTACATCAAACTGGAAGACTTTTGTACAGTAAAAGAGACAGTAACCAAAATGAAGACATAACCCACAGAATGGGAGAAAATATTTGCACATCATACATCTGATAAGGGACTGATGTTGAAGATCTACAAAGAACTCATGCAACCCAGCAAACAAACAAACAAACAAACAACAAAAAATACACCAAACAATCCAATAAAAAAAATGGGCAGAAAAGCAAAGTAGACACTTCTCTACACAAAACATGCAGATGGCCAACAGGCACGTGGAAAAAATGCTCATTGTCACTTATCATCTGGGAAATTCAAAACAAGACAAGAGATACCACCTCACACTTGTGAGAATGACCCATACTAAAAAACCAGAAACAATATAAATGCTGCTGAGGGTGTGGAGAAAAAGGAACCCTCTCGCTCTCCTGGTGGGAATGTAAACTGGTCCAGCCCCTACGGAAAGCTGTGTGGCAGTTTCTCAAAACAATGAAATTGTATTTGTCATATGACCCAGCAATTCCACTCCTGGATATCTGCTCAATAAAAAAATAAAATGACTAATTTGAAAGAAAGCTGCACTCCTATGTTTATAGACGCACTATTTACAAAAGCCAAGTTATGGAATCAACCTTAATGCCTTAAAACAGATGAGTGGATCAAAATGATGTGGTATATACACGATGAAATACAACTGAGTGATCAAAGAAGATAAACTCATGCCATTTGCTGAAATATGAGTGGAGCTGAAGGGATTATGGTATGTGAAATAAGCAGAAGGAGCAGATAACTACGGGATAGGGACACTTACACAAGGAATATAGAGAAACCAAACAGAGGGTCAAACAAAGATAGACTATAAAACCAACCCTTAAAACCTGACCACAGATCTGAGACTTCCAGGAAAGAAGGAGGAGAGGGAGACAGACAGGGAGAGATGGTTATATGCAGGGGGTAAAGCACAGGGAAAAGTGGCTGAGAACTTACGTGTGCTTTGGTGGTGGGAGAGTTAAGATGACTAAGGGGAGATATCTTATATTGTCAAAATATTAACAAAGATGTAAAGCAATGATATTTCATTAATAAAAATAAATATGTAAATGAATAAAAATAATAAACATTGTATCCATTATATCTAATCTTTGATATGTAGGCATTTTTATTGTTCAATTTTAAGTATTTAAATTTTTTTGTATTTCATTTGGGGTCATTAGTTATTTTAGATACATGGAAACATTTTAACAATCTTTTCTATCTACATTTTTTAATTTTATTATTGTTGAATGACTGTATGAATATGAGACTTTTGAGATTTTTGAGGTTTGCTTTGTGAAGTAGTGTTGAAGTTTTGTAAATGTTGCCTATGTGCCTAGAAGAAAGTATCTTGAATAAAACAATTCTGTTATGTTGTTTAAAACTCACTTCCCTTTATGAACTTTTTGTCAGCTCTATTAAAAATTGGAAGAGGTAGACTGAAATTGACCACTCTGTTGTTTGTCATTTTCTCCTTATAGGTCTACCAGCTCTTAATTTATATATTTGGAATTCACTTTCTTGCAAGCTCTTTTAGGATCATTATATTGATATGGATTTAATGTTTTTAATCTCCCTTTGATTCATAAGTTGAAATCTAACATCCAAGGGATGCTGTTTGGAGGTGTGGCTTTTGGGAGGTGATTAGGTCGTGAGGGTAGAGACCTCAATAATGAGACCTTTCTTAGAGGGCCCAAGGAGCTAGTTTGACCTTTTCTATGTGTGAGGATACAAAGAAAGGTCAACTCTTTGAGATCTGAAAGGGACTCTTATCAGAACTCCTGCTGGCACTTTGGTTTTGGACTTACCACTTCCAGAACTGGGAGAAATAAGTTTCTGTGTCTGTTGGTAGGCTGAGCCCATATGACATATATCTTCCTGATGAATGGGAGCTTTTGTCATTATGGGTGACCTCTATCCTTAGTAACACTTTTGTATTAAAGTTTATCTTACCTGATGTTATCATTGCTACCCAGGCTTTTTTGGTCAGTGTTTGCATTTCTTCTCTCTTTCTTAACTTGTAAACTTTGCCTGCCTTTACCTATTAGTTCCTGTAAATAATCTATTGCTTAACTTGTGTGTATGCCTAACATTTATCTTTTCATTCACCATTCACTCAACAACATTTTTTTCGGGGTTCATTTTCCTTTCCTCCTGGAGTAATTCTTAGGAGTTTCCTTGTTGTAGGTAATTGTGCAATTCTCTTGGTATTTTATTTTTTGGAAGTGTATAGTTTATCTTTAGTTATGACAGTTTATTCTACAAACTAGGTTGGGAGTTTTTTTTACTCAGCCCCATAAAATTATAATTTCCTTTGTTGCTGTTTGAAAATTCTGTCCCCAGGCTTGCCATTGTTCTGATGACAGATTTTTTTCTCTTCCAGCAACTTTTTAAGATACTGTGTTTATTGTTACTCTGTTACTTGCTAGCTTTTGCAACTACTAATTCCTTAAATAATTTATTAGTCATTAATTATAGCCTGTATATGAGCATTGCAGTAGCTGAAGTCCTCGAGGGTCTAAATCTTTGGGGTTTTGTTGTAGTTTGTTTACTTGTATCTCTGAGTGAACTGAGATTCACTTTATCTTTGGCTGAAGATCTGGGGCTTAACCTGAGATGCTCGCCCCTGTGCTTCTCTGAGCTGAGTTCACTGCTGGTTCCTCTCTTTCTTCCCTCTCTCTCCTCTCTAATTCTCCACATGACATAGGAAAGTTGGGAGGTTTTCTTTGATTGAACCAATTCAATACAAGTTGTGGATACTGTGAAACTATCTCTGAAGTTCTTAGGCATATATTTCATAAGATCAAGACAAGTTTAGTTTGTATCTGTAGGGGCAGGAATGGACCACAGTGCAGGTTTTCTGATCCAGCAGACCAGGTAAAGGAGGAGTCAGAGGCCTCAGTGGCTTTTGCAGGTCTTTTTTTTTAGATTTACCAGGCATATGGCAGGCAGGGGAGCTGGGGGGTCGGGGGGCTGGCAGTTCTCCCAGTCCCCAGCAAATCCTCACTCTGTCTGGGCTCTCTGGCGTTCTCTCTGCTTCTCTGCTCTCGGCTTCTCTGCTTCTTTCTCGGCTTCTCTTTCGACTTCTACTGGCGTCCTCATGACGCCGCCCTTAAAAGTCCAGTCTTAGCCCAGGTGAATGCTATCTACATCTGCCCACACCCTACTCCAGGTGCCCGCCATCAGGCATGCATTCAGGACCTCTAGGATCCATCATCTATCCTGATGGCGTGAGGGCAGAAAAGCCTGATGTTTTTCCTTACCCTACAGCATCACATCACTATCACTCTTAAGAAAATCAGATCATCTGGCAGCTTAGTAATATCCACATGTAGAGGCAGGAGGACATGGAGCAGAATCTCTATGACCCGAGCAGACGGGGTAAAGGAGGAGAAAGTCCTGGAGCCCTCGGTGCCTTTTGCAGGCTTTTATTGGGATTTATCAGGCACACAGCAGGCAGGGGTGCCGGGGGCGGGGGAGGGGGGTAGGGCTGGGAGGCTGGCAGGCATCCCAGCCCCCAGCAAGTCTTCACTCTGTCTGGGCTCTCCGGTGTTCTCTGGTGGCCTTGTTCTCTGCTCTTCTCTCGTTCTGCTTGTGGTTCTCTCTGCTTCTCTCATTGTTCTCTCTCTCTGCTCTTCTGCTGGCATCCCCCTGACACTGCCCTTATAAGCCCAGCCTTAGCTTAGCCCAGGTGAATCCCATCTACATATGCCCACACCCTACTCCAGGTGCCCGCCATCAGGCATGCATTCAGGACCGCAAGGATCCATCATCAATCCTAATGGCGGGAGGGCAGAAAAGCCTGATATTTTTTACTTACCCTGCACCACAATATCATCTAATACCCAAAGGATCTTTTATGAGCTTCAAACTATGGGTCAACCAGGGCTTATATATCACAATAGATTTTTATTCTAGAATAAAATATAAATTTTATATAAAATAAAGTTTTATATAAATAAATTTAATATAAAAGTTTTCTTCCCTTATACATAATTTCCCAAAGTAGTGTGGTCCCGGGCTGGCTCTACCACCCACACCACATGAACTCCATCTCTGGGCCCAAGGTAACCACTTCAATTGTCCTTTCTCCCAACCATGAGGAAGGGAGGAAGAAGTGAGAAACATCCCTACTCCTGTGTAGGGTAAGTAAAAAGTATCAGGCTTTTCCGTTCTCCGGCCATTAGATTAAATAAATGCCTGATGGCAGACACCTGGAGTAGGGTGCTGGCCTATGTAGGTTGGATTCACCTGGGCTGAGGGACTGGGCTTATAAGGGTGGCATCACAGGGATGCCAGCAGAGTGAAAGAGTGACCAGAAGAGAACCAGCAGAGAAGCAGAGGCCACAAGAGAAAGCCAGAGAGCCCGGAAAGAGTGAAGACTTGCTGGGGCCTGGGATGCCTGCCAGCCTCCAGGGCCCCCAGTCCCCCTGTCTGCCATGAACCTGGTAAATCCCAATAAAAGCCTGCAAAAGCCACCGAGGGCTCCAGGAGTCTCTCCTTCACCCATCTTGCTCAGATTATAGAGATCTTGCACTATGCCATCCTGCCACTATGTCCTGCTTCCCCCATCCCTATCTCCACCCATCCTGCCCCTCCCCCATCCATCACTGCCTATAGCATCTCCTACTTCCCCATTCCTCAATCACTCTCCTAGGTAGTGCCAATTCTTACCTCTTCAGATGGCAGCAGAGCTAACCTGGTTCTCCACGCCTCTCTCAATCTCTCAGGACATTTGTGAGGGTATCTACAATAAATGGGGACTCGCCCCATTTCACTGATGGAAGGGATTATCATCATCACCCTTCTTTTTACAACTGAAAATATTGAAACTGAGGAAAGGGAACTGATTTAGTCTCATCTGGACAGGTGGAGTGGTCGTTATGGAAAGAGGTCAATGAGAAAAAAAAAGAATGTGCCCAGCCAGAGGCTGAACTCTGTGGGTTTCACAAAGTGGACCCCACTGGCCTCCACCGAGTGACTACCACTAAAATCAAGAGGCAGTGCCCAGGAGCATCCGACAGCTTGGCCGGGATGCACATAGGTGCAGTTGTGCTCAAAGTTATGTTACCGGATTCTGGGTTCTAGAGTTCTCCAAGAAATAGAAATAATGGAGAATTAAGCCTGCAGGTATCAAATAAGAATTATTACAGCTAGTACAATTCAGCATAAGGAAGTCAACATTAGACAGGGGCTGTATGCTGTTCCCCAAGAAACAGGTAGAGGCTCTATGTAAGCAGTTTTAACCCAGCATGATTAGAGGGCTAGCATCTTTTCTTTTGCTCTTCTCTCCACGAGGTCATTCCATCTCTTGAATTTGTGATCTCCTTGTGCCGGTGACCTCTTCATGGAAAGAGGTCAATGATTCCAGTTCATTAGCCTACAAGTTTGTTAGTGGTAAAAACCATATTTCATCTAAAAATGTGTTGAAAAATGAAAAATGATGTAAGAATTATATAAAATAAAATATTAAAAAAAATAAAGTATGTGTTGGGGAAACAGTCCTTCTTGGAGATAGGGACGGCCACTCTCAGAGTGCGGGTTGGTGACCCTGCCTTGCATCTCCAGTGGAGAAAATGCTATTCTCTATTTTATAATGACTTATTTGGCCTCAACCTGAGTTTATGTCTAGTATCATGGAGTCCCCTGAGACTCACTGGGTCCTCTCTTCTGCTGTAACTAACACAGTTACAGTTATGTGCAGATGTGCTCATTGGTGCAGGTGTAAGCAGGTAAACTAATGCACACAGGTATGTGCAGGTGTGCTCACAGGTACAGGTGCACCAGGGCCTGGTGTTCCATCCCTTGGCGCCCCACCAATGAGCATCAAGACTTGACACTGCAGCACCCTTGCTGGCATCCAGATTTTGACGTCCCCCTGGGGTGCAGTGGTACCTTCTGGGATTTTTGATTCTCTCCTTCATGATGACTTCGTAGCATTCAAACTCTCTCTGTTTCTTCCTACTCACTCTAATTAATGTGTGGTAACTAAGCATTTACCTCTGCTTACTTACACACCAGGAGTAGAGCTGGTGGGAGAAATGACTGTCCATGGGGAGAAGAAGGAAGGCTTGCCTACAGTGTGTCAGCTCCCTCTTTTTTAAAAACAGCAATGTGGTCATTTCTGGCCAGGCCCTGATGGGCAGGCTGCATCTGATTAATGTTTGTGTCTTCCTCCAGCAGGCCAGGGCAGGGACCTAATCACTATGAACTAAATAAATGTATGAACTGGCTTGCCTTTCTCTGTCTGCTTATAATTTGTTCTGTCTGGCAAAAGTAATATTATTACATAATAATGGATATTTGCCTTATGCTTTACAAAGCCCAAGGTTCTTTCTTTTATATTTTGATGTATTCACCGCGGCAAACCTGTAATGTGTTAGATTTCAAACTTCATCATATTAAATTACATTTTTCTGATTATTAAAATTTATCATAAATATGTTGTAAATTGCATAAACTTGTATAGAAGAGGGAAGACACCATATTCTCACCATGGAGATGAATGTGTTGAGACTTTATGCACTTTTGCTATACTGGGGGCTTCATGGCCCTCTTCCTGCACCAAATGTCAGAGAGGCAGCACTCATGTTGAGCCCCGTGCTGGGTGCAATTGGGAACAGGAATGAGTGCGTAGCTCACCTGGACCCTCAGGGTTGTGAGACACAAAAAAACCTTAATTCAATAGCATTTAGTGGGAGCAGAGCCCTGGGGACAGAGGAATGGGATATAAAAACATGTAAGAAGTGGCCATTGTGCTCCAGGAGTTCACAAGGGAGGGAGACAAAGTTTGCTAAATAATTATCATTCAAGGCTATAGTAGTTTTCCATCAATGCAATAAAAAATTACCAAAATCTTGTTTTACAACAGAAATCTACCCTCTCACTATTTGGAGGCCCAAGTTTGGGATTGAGGTCTTGGCAGGACTGTGCTCCTTCTGAGAGCCTTGGAGGAAGACTTCTTGCCTTTCCCCACTTCAGTGGGGCTGGCTAGGCCTTCCTGGGGATGTGGTTGCCTTGGCCAAGCTCTGCCTCCGTCCTCACATAGCCATCTCCCCACTTGGTCCTCTCCACTTATAAGGACACTGGTCACTGGATTTTGGGCACACTGAGGATGCAGTGAATGGCACTTTGAGATCCTTAACTAATTGCATCTGCAAAGACCTTATTTCCAAAAAGGCCCCAACCTGAGGTTCTAGGATGATATGAGTTCTGAGGGGACCCCAGCTGAACTACTTCAAAGATAGTCATTGAGGACTGGTGAGATGAAAGGAGGGTGTTGAGGGGACTGGTATGGAGCTATGGTGGGGATCCTTCGATGGAGAAGAAACTGTGTTGGTCCTTACATGGTGGATTTGTAGTCTGTTTCATTTTATCAGTGTTCTGGCCTTCCTCATTGACTGGACCCAAAGGGGGTGTCAAGTTCTCTGTCTCCCCTGTATTTCCTTGCCTCAGGGTAGACACAGGACCCAGGCTTCTGACTAGTTGGGAGACCAGTGATTGTCTCTGGAGTGAGCAAGCACATGGTCTTGGTAGGGCTTCCAAGTGACTGCTGGAGTAGGGCTTCCAAGGACCAGCCCTGAGCAGGCAGGCTCTGAGACACTGGGCTGTCTTTGCTGCCGTGTGCACAGAACCAGCCTGGAAGGTACAGAGGGACTCCGTTCTTTTGCTGGCCACTCCTGTTGGTGTCTGCAAAACATGTTTTGGGCCTCAGGACCCTTCAAAGACATGTGTGAATAGTCCCACTGCTCTGGGTTTCTGCTCCTGCCGGTTGTAGCTGAAAAGTTTCTGGCCAATCAATGGGAAAACCCCCACAAATCAGTTTGGAGAGGTCTTGGTCACAGAAAGGGGCAGCTGGAACTGGTACAAAACCACAAGCAGAGTTGGGGGTGATGAGCGCACAGGCCGGCATGGGAGAGGGCAGGCAACGGGCCCACGGTGGAGTTCTGGCCTGCCTGGCCTTGTTCACAGCATCTCCTGGCAAGTGATGCCAGTGGGTGTTCTGTGGTCAAATTAGCTGAAATGCTGCTTGGGGGTGGGGTGGGTCTTGCCTGCAGAGTCTCTGGGATGCACACAAACACAGTGCTTCTTTTCTTAGGGTTTTCCTTAGAAGTGTGTGGTGAAAAATGAAGCAGCGAGGGAGGCTGAGAGGAAATGCTCAGGGGAAGCTATTTCAAGGCAGTTCTAGAGATAGGACTAGAGACAGATTGGATGTGGGGTGAGGAAGGGAAACATGCGGGGAGGTGGAAATGTGGGCCTGGAGATGGGGAATCCAAGTGGGCTGGGTGGGGCTCCGCTCACAGTTCTCATGGGCCGACGTGAGCACTGCTGCAGACCCTGAGTATGCCCATTCCTGGCCTTCACATGCAGAAGGCAGGCCTGGCAGGGCGCTGGCGGCAGCACGGGCACTGGGCCAGGCACAGGGTGGCAGCAGGGCTCCGCACAGGCCTGCTACCCTCTGCTTGCTCATCTCTCAGGTGCCTTCAGTGAGATACTGTGTTTCCCAAACTCCAAGTCCCCTTCCTTTCATGGGAGACACAAATGCATTTTCAACTCTTCTGGAGTTTGGGTTTTCCTTTTAATCCCATGCGGCCTTTGCAGCCATCACTTTGGCTCCTATATTTAACCTGTTTAATGAGATTTCTTTTCCAGTAATTCCTGAAACTGGTAATCTCTAATTGGGTCAAATTCTCTACCCACAAGCCAGCGATTCTATTTTTAGCACAAATCCTCAGGCTGAAGCTTCCCCTGGCTTTCAGCGCAGCTGTCAGAACGACTTTCTGCCACGCTCTGCTCTCCCCAGCCAGCCTGATTTTCAATATTTTCCCGGTATGTTTCAGGGTGAGCCTTCACTCCTCCTCCTCCCCATCTCCAGTATTGACCACCAGGTTGGTTTCCACAAGTTCATTTAATGCAGGTTGGCTAAGGTCCCCAGTGTCACTATAAATACCCAAGTCCCAGCGGCTTTGGGGAAGTGCTGAGTACTCTCCTCTCCTGTCGCCTTTGTCCCAGTTGTAGGTGGTCCCCCAAGGAGAGTGATTACTAAGAGCCTTATTTCATGAACTGTAGGGACCCTGCAGATCACTGGAGAATTCACAGAGAATCTTGTCCTTGTCCTCATTCAGTCAGGGGACCCTGCTATGCAGTACTTCCCATCTCAGATGAGGCACTACTCTCTCACTATGTTGGGGACAGGACTACAAGTTCCCCATGGGAACAAGAAAGCCAAAGTTATCACACCTATTTGTTTTATTAAGAGGAAAGCATGGTTATGAGGAGGTAACCTAGTGGCCATCCTCCCAGACCAGGATGGCACAATTCCCTGGACAACGGGCCCCTCCTCTGCTTACCTCTGATGGGGAGGTGGTGCTTCCCAGAAGAGGGGGACTTTGCTGTGATCTGTGTAACCCATCCCCAGTATTTACCCTCTGTTACACAGAATGTTATCCAAGAGAGAACACAGGCTAGGTGCATTCGTCTATTCCAGTATGGTGTCATCTAATTACATCTGCAACGACCTTATTTCCAAGTAAGGTCACAGTTCTGAGCTGCTGGGGATTGGGACTTCAACATATGAATTTTGGGAGACAAAATTCAGCCAATGACACCCACAGAGAGTCAGGGATGTTTACTTCACTACATCTCAGATAACTTCCTTGTCATCCCTGGCTGCAATATAGCCATTTGAAGGCCTTCTACTTCCAGTCTGGCAAATGGGAAGAGAGAGCATTGACATATAAGAGAACAAGTCCAGAGTGTTCATAATAACAACCCCTCCCAGGCCTTAAGTACAGAGTTGGAATTAGGAGACCAAGCGTCCACCAGGCTCTAGGGCTTTGCATCTCTTTGACTTAGGCAACTTGCAAGAATTTTATGCTGTGAAGAGCAAAAGAGATGATGGACATAAAATGATATGTGAGCCCCATCATTGCAAAGGGCGATGGGTCCTGGAGTGACCCTCTTTCCAGTAACCCTGATATACACATTACAAGCTCTTTTTTTTTTTTTAAGGTTTTTTTTTTTGTTTGTTTTGTTTTGAAGATTTATTTTTACAAGCACTGGGTACAGTCAGAAGCGCGGGAGGGTGAGAGGACTCACCAGAGCCAGAGCGGGGAGCAGAGCAGGCAGAAGGACCGAAGCACACTGCTGAGGGGAGCAGCAGGCGGCAGGAGAGGTCTGCGCGCCATGTGGGACCCTCCTCTGGTGGCCGGGGAGCAGCCGGGGATCGAACCAGCGCTGCAGAGGCTGCGGGCAGCTTCGCAACCCAGCGCTCAACCACTGCGCCACCGGGGAGGCCCCATTACAAGCTCTTTAGAAAGAAATTGATACCAGTCTTACCTATTAAATCTGGGTGAGGACTGAGTTGAGAACACATGAATGACAAGAGGGTTAGTTATGTGTGAACTTTGTACCCAGATCTCTTGGTCATACATCTTTTACTCTTGATCAATTTTTTGGACATTATTCATAAAATCATAAGGACTTAAAAAAATCCCATGCCCTTTAACAAGAGAATCTACTCTAGATACTTTATAAAATACTAGTAAAATTAAAAACAAACTATTAACTCTAGTTGTCTTAATGAAAATAAAGTCCTGCAGACTTTGCCACCACTTGGGCTCAGGCAGGAGAGTACATAATGGAAGATGGCATTTTGTCCAGTTAGTCCAGTGGTGATGCTCCACGATCCTCCTTGGCCCATTTGCTGCCCTTTAGGGGCTTCCAATCCCAAAAGAGGAGGAGATAAATCAACAGATAACCTGATAGAGAGATGGTGGGTGGGTAAGAGAGAAGTCAGGAAGACTTCACAGAGGAGGTGCCCTGCATGGGGATGCAATTCAGGAGAAGGGATTTGGTATTTGCTCCTGTGATCTTGTTAGGGAAAAAAGGCTGTCCTAAAGCTAATTCCATACAGGCTTTGTGGACTCCACCCCCACTCCAGGCCAAAGCCAAAGACACTGGGAACTCCAAATCCCATCACCACCAAAGGGAAGGTGGCTGGGACCTGCGGGTGGGGTTAAGCAGCCAGGTTGGTATAAAGCTAGACACGTGGGCTTTGGAGGGGTCCCCCATTTTGACTCTCCCCCAGCTCGCAGCGTCCGGCCAGCTCGGAGAGTGCTTTTTGGGTTTCCAGGTCGGCGGATCGGGTAGGATGCGTTAAAGACTTTATTTCCCTATTTTCTCCCTGAGTTGTACATTTTCCTTATTTCCTTTTCCCTTGTAAATAAACCTTTTATTAACCTTTTGTGTATGTCTGTAGTGGAGTATTAATAAGTCCCTTGTAAGCGCGCGGGTGAGGACCCACAGCCAGGCAACCCGTTCAATATCGGGGCTGCCCTGTAACAATCTCTTGGGGACATAGAGTGAAAAGAGCTCATGGTCTTAGCAAAGACTGGGAAGTGCCATTTCAAAACTATCAGAGCTGATAGGTGACTACACGGGACCTTTACAAAAATAGGAGCTTCATATGGCATAACTATACTGATTCCAGAGAAATTTGAGACACACCTCAATTTCTATTTCTTATGCCCACCTAACAACAGTTGGGATACCTGAACAGCTCATCCTGAAGCTCACTGGAGTTTCTGGAATTCCTCTAAAATAGGCCCATGCCTGGGCCATCCCAATTCATTCTGGATATCTGGAATTGGACCAGGCAAGGACCTCTTACAGGGGTGATAGGCTCTGTGGCCAGTTCTTTGTCCATCTACACAGAGGATTGAATGAGAAGCAGCAGGGATCATGGAGAGCCAGAGTTCTGCCAGAAGTCCTAAGCCCTCTATGGTCCCTGGAGCCAGGTGCTTACCTGGGGCTCCAGTATGAAGGGGAACAGAGGTACCCACACCAGGGGCCATTTTGAGTACCAAATGAGATAATGTGTATGAAGCAGCAGCACAAAGCCTTTGTTTTGTAGTGAATGCCTGTAAGCACTGGGACACACACTTGCCACAACCCATCGGAAGAAAACATTTTGCTGCTGCTTTCTGCTTCTCCCTGGGGCAAATCAGAGTTCCTTTCCCCTTCCTTTCCCATCCCATCCCTGCGTCAAAGCCTCTTCCTTCCCTAGATGCTTTGTCTTAAACTGGCTCCTTCTGCACCTAAGAGACATGGTTCTGTTGGGTGCACATGCCTCTCAGATCCATACTTTTTGGGGGCTATTTGTCAGGACCCACTACCTCCACATAGTTTCCCCAACCCTGCTTGCTCACAGGATTTGGATGAGCCCAGAGCAGGGCTTGCCCCCAGGCTGCCTCCTGGAGCAATGTTTTGAGGGGCTGGGGCAGGGGCAGGTGCAGGGGCAGGGCAGGCAGGGGAACTGATGCTGCCGGCAGCCACCCCACCTTCCATCCTCCAGGGGGATCGTCATTCATCTCCGTCTCGCTGAGCAGGACCGCGGCCCTAGCTCCACAATGGAATGGAGTGCCACCCTACCCCGCCCCCACCCCGAATTGAGTGACCCGGTTTATTGTGGAGGGCACATATGTCCCCTTTCCTTCTCCTACCCTCGGAATCGTGCAGAATTTCACCTTTTTTAATGCCCCAAGAGATTGCACAGCGCGCTGCACCATGCACAGATGGGGAAACTGAGACTCGGTGGGCAAAGCCGGCGCCCAAGGTTGCTCGTCCGCTCGGGCAGCCGGAGGCGTGGGCTGCGGAGAGGGGGCGTGGGGCAGTGCGCGCGCTTGGGCTCTGCGCGCCCCGGCCCGCGGTCGGGCTCCGCTGTCGCAGCGCGGGAGGACGCCCGGGAGGACCGCAGCCGGGGCGCGAGCGGCGCCAGTGCGCAGGCGCGGGGCGGGAGGCGCCGCGCTCGGGGTACGCGCGCGGGGCAAGCGGCACCTCAACTTCGTCCGCCGAGCCGGGCGCCTAGCCGCCCGCGCCGGCCCGCCCCGGCGCCGCCGCCCGCGCCCCGGCGCCCCGGGACGGCGAGGGGCGCGTCCGCGTCCGCGGTCGCTGCATGGCGCTGAGATGGCGGGGGCGCCGCGCGGCCGAGGCGGCGGCGGACGCGGCGCGGGCGAGCCCGGGGGCGCTGAGCGGGCGGCAGGGTCGGGCGGCCGGCAGGGGCTCCGAGCGTGCGGCGAGGAGTTCGCGTGCCCGGAGCTGGAGGCGCTGTTCCGCGGCTACACGCTGCGGCTGGAGCAGGCGGCCACGCTGAAGGCGCTGGTCGTGCTCAGTCTCCTGGCGGGCACGCTGGCGCTCGCCGAGCTCCTGGGCGCGCCCGGGCCCGCGCCTGGCCTGGCCAAAGGCTCGCACCCCGTGCACTGCATCCTTTTCCTGGCGCTCCTCGTGGTCACCAATGTCCGCTCCTTGCAGGTGCCCCAGCTGCAGCAGGTCGGCCGGCTCGCCCTGCTTTTCAGCCTCACCTTCGCACTGCTCTGCTGCCCCTTCGCGCTCGGTGGCCCCGCCGGGACTCAGGCTGGGGCTGCTGCGGTGCCCGTGGCCGCGGAGCAAGGCGTTTGGCAGCTCCTTTTAGTCACCTTCGTGTCCTATGCTCTGCTGCCCGTGCGCAGCGTGCTGGCCATCGGCTTCGGTCTCGTGGTGGCTGCCTCACACTTGCTGGTCACGGCCACCCTGGTGCCCACCAAGCGTTCACGTCACTGGAGTACGGTAAGTGCTGTCTCGACCCCCGATCTGGTCTGGAAGCAACCTGCTCCGGAAGCAGTGGCACGATTGGGAACTGGATGTGCATCTACCTATTGGGCAGCGGGGAAAACTGAGGTTCTGAATGGGGGGTTTTGTCTTCAAGGTCACTCAGAGACCTGGGGAGGCAGTGGGGGAGGCAGTGGGGGCGGGCATGGGATGGGATCGCCTCTGAGTTACAGTCCACAGCAGCACCTCTGGGCGTGGAGCATGAAGACGGAAGTCTGGCCCTAGAGAGGGCCAGGACTGACCCAAGGTCAGGTAGCTGGTGGCTAGTCCAGCGGGGCTGGAGCCCTGGCCCACTGTTCTTTGGCTGTACCCATCTGCAGTACAGACAGAAAGTGGGCTGGTTGAGGGTTCCTGCTGCTTCTTTTCAATGTGCCCAGTGCACTGAGGGGCTTGCAAAGTCACCCTCCCAACCCTATAGATGAGGGAGATGTAGGGAGAGGGAAAGGAATTTGCCTTCTTTGGTCACTTTGGCGCCCCATTGTGGACCATCTGTGGTCAAGAAGAACAGGGTTTGCCAAGGTCACACAGGGTCTGGACCCTGCTACCCCACTCCTGTGTGACTGTGGCCCCTGGTGACTTGCAGTGCCTGAACTTTGTCACTGTCTCCCCTGGGCAGGACAGAGGGTGGCTCAGCTCCTCCCAGTCCCAGGACCCCGGAGGCTGCAGGCAGATGTCTTTGCTAAGTGGGGCTTTTTGAAATTTGTGACTGTGCATTTCATCCCACCCTAGCTTGAAAGGCCCATGAAGGTTTTGTTCCTTCCTGAGGGTGGTGGGAATCACATGGGGTGGGGGAGTCCATCTAGGGGCACATGGAGGAAAAGAGGTGTAATGTGAGCTTTGGTAAGAACAACTGGGGTGTGTGTGTGTGTGTGTGTGTGTGGTCACATAGCTGGGGTCTATGGGGACCAAGGAGTCACTACTCATGGACCAAGGGGTGTGTCCTTAGGTGGTGATGCCCAGGACAGCACATGGTCACAGGGCTATGGGACACACAGAAAGGCCCATGACTCAACCTGCATTTTAGGGTAGAGAGGGAGAGAGAGACACACATGCACAATCAGCATGTGCTGGGACTGGGAAGACAAGAGGAGGAAATACTTGGAGGGGAATACCTGGCAGGGAGCGGGCCAGGACGTCAAGGGAAGAGAGAAAAGTATAGAGTGAAGGCCAGAGACAGAGAGGTGCCAGAAATAAAGACTGAGAAGAAGGGAGATGGGCCAGAGGGCTGCATGCCTCAGGGAGAGGAGGGGTGGTGGGGTCTACAGCTCTCTTCTTATGGCAGCAGGAGGGCTTGCTTGACCTATTGAGGGGTCCTCCCCTTACAGCTCTCCCATCTATTGCGTGTTTGGTCTCCACAACTGGACCCACCCCAAGTGGAGCAACCCCCTTACTGGGACTAGAAGGGACCCCAGAAGCCAGATCAGCTCAGAGACCAGGGAGGCTGAGCGCAGTTGGCCAGGCCCAGAGGCCCAGGGCCTTGCTGAGGTCTGTACACCAGGGGCTCAGCTGGTTCTGTGAAAGGCTGCATCATTGTCTTCTTTTAAATAAATTTTTTCTATAGCCATTTGATTTAGAAAAATTAAAAGATTGAAAGAGAGAGGAGAATCTGTTACGGTGGCCAGAACGCATATTCTGACAGCAGACATCTGGGGTTCCCTGCTAGGAGCTGTGACTCCCTGGGCGATGCAGGCCTTCCCTCACTAGGCCTCATTCCCCCCTTTATAAACAGTTTTGTAATGCTCCTATAGGGCTGTCGTAAAGGCAAAATGTTCATATTGGAAAAGCACACATTTTGAAATCTTCTGCCACTTCTAATCATTTTGGCTCCTTGAGGATATTCCTATTCAAATCCATGTGTACACACAGGTGGTGGTGGTATTGACAAATAGATATAGGGAGGTGCAGAGAAACATGGTAAGGGACTCAATGATGCCCCAGGGATTCTCCCTCCCAATTAGAAAATTCTGGGAGTCTGTGAAATCCGTCCTTAATGAGCTCTGCAACTTGGTGAAGATTTGCGAAGCCATCCTGCAGTGTAGTCACCTGCCCGCGGTGCCGCTTCCTCAGGATCGAATCTGGGACATGCAGAAGCCATGCAGGGCACTGGGTAGATGCCCAGAAGAAGCTGACGCTTACCCCCCAACCCCCATTGCTTGAATGCAGTGTGTCATATGCCCTCTGGAGAAAGTGTGCTCCGGAGATTGAGGCTGGGGTAGGGCTCAGCTGTGGGCTCCCAGAGCCACTGTCCCTTTGTAGGGAGGCTCCTGGAGTTTCCTGCAGCACTCTTGTGCTGCCCTGGTGTACAGGAATCTGGGGTGCCATGAATATGCTTAGGGGCTCTGTAGAACCCAGGCTGGCCCTGAGGCTGGGTGGTAGAGGAAAATGCCCAGGAAGAAGGGCACAGAGTTGAGATTTGAGGGGCTAGTGTTCTGCCCCTCCCTGAGAAGGTGTGCCTACTGCTGCTCTCCTGCAGGGCAGAAAGAGTTTAGGGCATACAGCCTATTCCACTGGCCTGCCATAGAGGAGGAGCCACAAAAATATTGACCAGAGCAGGTTTCCTTCTAGCCCAGCCCCTTGTGTAGTCCCACTGGTTGTCCCTAAACTAAGGACAGGAATTCCTTTTTATTTAACTGAGCCACATGTCAGAACTGGAGGCATCATGTTCAGGAATACCCAAAACCTGCTAAACACTGCAGTGGTGGGGGGATGGCCCAGCCTGGTGTGGCTGAAGAGGGTGTGTGTGTGTGGGGGGGTGTCCGTGGGTTTGGGGGGGGGTTGGTTTGCAGCAATGTGGGGAGCATGAAGCAGTGGGATGGGAGAAGGGGGAGATGCAACCTGGTGATGTTTCTGATGGCATTCACCTGTGTCCAAAGCCCTGAGGGGCACAGCTTGGGCTCAGCAGGTGACCTGTTCAGGCACTAGAGGGATGCGGGAGGGGAGGAGGTCTAGTTAGGGTGTTAAGGTGTGCACAGATGGCAGTGTCATACAGGGGAGTGATGGTGGGAGAGGGGTTTCTCTGGAGAAGGGCCACCTGGGCATCTTGGCCACTGGCTCAGGATTCCCACCCACAGGGGACTCTGCATAGCCCTGCCCACTCGTGTGCCTGGGGCGTAAGCCATTCCTGTGCACGAGGCAGCCTCCCACTTCCTCCTTTTGCAGCTCCTCACAGCTTCAAGTGCCTCTTTCCTGCTTCTTGGCCTGTGTGGGTCAAGATTACTGTTTTTGCTTGAGTGGGGGTGGGTAGCTAGGGTTCAGGGCAGTGTGCAGAATGTCTCTTTTCAATTTGGTTGCCCATCGATGTAAGTGACATCAGCACACGCAGGATAAGAGGAATCACTGCTGGCAGGAAAGTGGAAACTGGCTGGAATATCCCCTCCCTACAACCTCCCTCTTGCCCCCACCCTGCATTCTGAGCTGTAGCAGAGACCTGGAGGTGCTGGCAGCCCAGCCCTGTAACTGTTCAAAGAATATTTCTTGGTGCTGTCCAGCTACCTGGTGCTTCCCAGCAGAGACCACGCCCAGGTATGCGCTAGGCACCTTTGCCCAGGCGGTACCGAATACTAATTACCCACACCCAGCTTGCAGCTTTGAGGCAAGCATCCCAGGTCTTCATCTGGAAATCCAGTGCCCCGCCCCACAACCCGGCCCCCTGCTGCCCTGCTTCCTAGTCTGCCTCTTCATTGGGCTTGCCCTTCCTGCTACAAGTCCCCTTCCCAGTTGGACCCACCCTGCCCTCCCCTGCCCACCACAATCTCCCCACGCCCTCCCTGCTTCCTGTCCCCCAGCTAGCCCTTCCACCACTGAATCCCTAGTCTGCTGACCTGCTGCTGGACCCTTGCTGGGGTGGCCCCTCCTTTGCTGACCCTCCTGTCCCATCTGGCCCCTCCTCTGACCAGACCTCATCCTTTTCATCCTTCCCTCCAGATCCCTGACCCTCTGGGTCTCTGCTCCCTGCTCCCAGGACCTTACCCAAGCTGGGCTCCTCTGACTGTGCTGGGTCCTCCCCCCCCCCCCTTTTCCTCTTCTGCCTACAAGGCAGTGCATCTACTCCCTTGACTCCCTTGGCTGACCGGGTGATGACCTGATTGGGACCCTCTGGTGCAGGCCCAGCTGTGTGAAGGCAGGGAGTGGGCTTCCCCGGAGCAGTGGTGAATGATTACACAGGTAATCTCTTCTGTTCCTTGCCCCCTTTCTCCCCCAGTACCCCCAGGCCTCTGGTCACCTGGCAGGGCTCAGCTTCAGAAATCTTCCTTTTACTGCCTCCAGTTTCACATCCCACCACATTCACCTTTCCCACCCAGCTTCGTCCTGAGCTCCAGGTGGGGTCCAGTGCTTCCTCCGTCTACCCCAGACCCCTCATCTGAAGTTGGGTTTTTATTTGACCTGATGCAGTTCTCTGGGGTGCAGTGTTCCTTTGCTGAAGTGGACTCTTAAGTTCTGAAGTGGTCCTGGCAGGCCTGACAAAGTGCATTTGTGCCTGTAAAGGGCTGGCTCCCCAGGCCTGGCTGCCTAGTGCCCTTCTCCAGGTAGTGTGCTTCAGCACGTACTGTCATGACATGCTGCTTGTGGGGCCCATCTGCTCAGGTGCCTGGTTTCTGGTAGTGCAGCTGCTGCTGGTTGGCCTGCCAGGGCCTTGTTGCTCAGGCAGCTGTCCTCCCGGGACTGCAGGCACTGCATGCCCAGGTTCAGGATATCAGATACCATGAGGGGGTCACAGGAGTCATGTACTAGAGCAACTTTATGTGAAACGGTTAGTGCATTTTCCGGGTCTCTTTGCCTGTTTTCTTAAGTGAGAGACTCCATCTTCTGTCAAGGGAAATGTTCTTCCTGACAAAAAGGGCCTCAAAAGGGGATCTGAAGTTCCTGCTATCTGATCTTGTTTTCCTAGAACGCTGTTTCCCAAACACCAGGTGCCCTGCTGTGTGAATGATTATTCACATTTAGGTGAGCACATTTAGCAATCATTGGTTTAGATGAAGAGTATTTCTGATCTTTTATTTTAAAACAAATCTTCATTTGCTGATGTCACAAATGTTTCCTGGGCACTGACCATGCCCATGGAGAACCCCTTGGACTCATTTTTGGAGCCCATTGAGCTTAAGGGTCAGAAGTGGGCAGTGGTGTGAGAGCCCAGCCTGCTGCCATGGCTGTTTGGGGCTAGAGTTAGTGTCCAGGTGTTTAAAGGTGAACAGAGGTATTGAAACGTTGCAGGTGTCGTGGGTGGGGGTAGGAATGCATAGCTCAGGTGTTTTGAGCTCCAGGTAGCCCTTCTGGGAAGTGCAGTCAGTCACACGGTTCACTGACCCCTGAGCAGGGACTTAGAGATGTGCCTGGGCAGTTACCCATGGGTGCTGTGCGGGTGGGTGCCGCATCAGTGTTTCTGACACAGTGCTGCCCTCCTGCTAGTGTCGGCCTGTCCGCCTGTCATTTCCTCTCTGATCTGAAGGGGGGCGGCTGGCTTGCTGGGAGGGGCTGTGCCTGAGCCAGAAGGGTCAGGTGGAGATCCCAGGGCTACACAGGAAATGTCACAGGACACTGGAATCCCGAGGCAGGAGCTAACAAAAACCTATCAATATCTGCTTTTTTTTTTTAATCATTTGTTTTTATTTTGTTTTTATTATGGAAATTTCAAACACACAATGTGGAGAGGCAAATACAGTGATTCCTTTTGTACCAGCCCTATTAGCGCCAACAGTTAGTGACATTCTGCTGTACTTTTTTTCAAACCATGCTAATCGTAAAACTCCTTCTTTTTAATTTGGAAATAGCTCACAAACAATTATGGTAATTTAGTTTTTATTTATTTATTTATTTTTTAAAGATTTATTTATTTATGCATACAAGAGCTGGGGTACAGGCCAGAGATGCGGGGGGTGAGAGGAGTAACCAGAGACAGAGTGGGGAACAGAACAGGCAGACTGACTGAAACACACTGCTGACGGGAGCAGCAGGCGAGACAGGAGAGGTCTGCTTTGCCATGTGGGTTGCTCCCTGGCCAGCTGGGGATAGAACTCGTGCTGCAGAGGCCGTGGACCTCCTCGTAGTGCGGTGCTTAACCCCTTGCGCCACCAGGGAGACCCCTATGTATTTATTTTTAAATATCTTGTATTTGGGATTTATTTACTTATTTTTTATTAATTAATTTTTTTCTTACATCGTTGTAGTCCCCATGGTTTCAATTGTGATAATTTAAAAGCACAGTTATGAAATGTTGAAAAACCAGCCACTTTACAGACTTACAGGAAACACCGCTGGGCCAGTGAACCTCAGAGGCACCTTTAGGTGGTCCTACTCTTGTGTCCTGGGGAGCAGGTGCTGGACAGGTAGCAGAGCCTGGCGCACCCCAAACACACAGAAACCTGGCAGGGCAAGGGAATGGCTTGTCATTAACTAAAACAGACACGCCCAATGATGGCAGAGCAGCGGTATGTGGGCATCACTTTCCTCCTGAGCCTCTGGCCAAGTGCCCTGCATGTGTGTGAGTGGCACAGACCCAGAGCTGTCACAGCCTGTGGGAGAGGCTCTGTACCTGTGGTGGGGTAGCTTGGCCTTGAGAGTTTGGTACTAGGATAAATCAGCAGAAGGTTTAAGTACTAAAACAGGGATTATCTTGGGGGGTTTCCCACCTCATTGCAGGGGTTTAGGAGGATTCCTGGTGAAAGGAGGAGAAATCATTTGGGCAGAGGTGGCAGAGAAGGAGCAGCCTGGAAATGAACACGGGGGTCGGGTGTGAGCCAGACAGGATTGTCTCACTCACCTGAACCATATGGCATTGGTGCTAGCACGGGGGATCCTTAGGGAAGAGGCACAGGGTAGATCCTGGGTCTACTCCTGGAGCAGCCCCTAGGGAAGGCAACCCCAGATGTTTGAGCCTGTCACTTGTTATGCATTTAGGGGTACCTGCGTGCCAGCCCCAGCCCCAGCTGTGGAGCTAGAAGTGGGGGTTCAGACTCTGGAGGACAAGAAGGTGTCTTTTGCCTGTGTGTTTCCCAGGAGTGGGGGGTGCTTAGAGATCCCCCCAACTTAGAGGAAGTTCCCCATGGGTGCTGAGATGAGGTGCAGTTCTTGCCCCAGACAAGCAGAGGTTTCCCGCAGGGATCTTAGAGATACCTGGGCCTGACCTCAGTGCATGTTTACTACAGTCTGTGTTGGGGCCCCAGGTGTGCCCTCCGAGGAAGCCTCAGGCTCACCTGGGCAGAGGGGTGCTGCCCTCCCTACCAGTGTTCTCTGTGCGCTATGCTTTCTTGATCAGGCTCTACTTCACCTGGCCCAGGTGCTGTCCTTCCTGGGGAGCCCACTTGTGGACCTGTATTGTTTCTTTCCTGTGGGCCAGCAAGGAGTGTGAATAGCCTTGACCTTGACTAAGCCCCTTCTCTCGATGACGAGTTCCTGAGAGAGCAGTTTAGCCAGTGTGTTCCTGGAGGGGCTGAGGCTGTGCCTGGTATGGGGTTGGTAAGGAATGACCAGAGATGCCCTGCAGAAATACATCTCTAAAGATCTTTTAGAGTCGCAAAAATTGGAAATCACTAAGAATGGCATCAAAAGGTCACGGTTATGTTTAAGATGTCCCACAGTCATTGAAACAGTAGTTCTGACCATTTGACACAGTGGAGAAGAAGCCCTGTGGGACCCCCATGCCTTGGCTCCAACAGAGACCCAGAAGGTTGGAGGTCAGGCAGGTGCAGTGTAGAAGCTACTATGTCTAGTTTGTAGAAAAGGCCTCACAGAGGTACCAGGTAGGTGGTCATTCCTGGACCTGAGACGAACCCAAGGGGCTCTTTGGACATGAGCTGTGCCAGCGGCCCCAGGCCCATCATGTTTCTGTGTTTCTGTTGTAGGCATACAGAGATTTTCCTGTAATGGGGAATAACTGCTATTCACTTTTATGGCAGCTGTCAGAAATTGTGAAAGTGGCCTACCAAATTATGTATAAATGTAAGTGTCAAGGCCCATTGTAATAACCATGGGCAGCATTGGGGTTGCCTTTGAAATGCAACAGAAAATTTATTTGTATATTTAGATTTTTATGGAGTTTTAGAAATTTCACCACTTTGTGGCCTTTTGTGTACTAGAAAACTCTTGGAGCTCTCACTTTCTGCGTAGAAACTTGCAGCTAGCGTGGGGGTGAACAAAGGTGAGGCGGCATCCCAACGCCACTGCCCTATATCTGCTTGCCCCGCAGAAGGTCCCAGATCTGCATCTCTGCATCAGGTCCCTGCGGAGCTGATGGGAACAGGAATAAGACTTTCTGCTGGGTCAGCATGTGGAGCAGAGACCACATATTTAACTGTCCTTTGGTTTTTGTTTTTTGAAATCAGGTTGGATGAAGACTGAAAATACTATTTGAAATGTTGTGGGTGCTTTTCTGCAGCAGGTGTGCTTCTGATGTGATGACTTCTGATGTGAGGCTTGGTCAGTAGCTATGAGGCCAAATCCTAACCAGAGACTCATATTCCATCTCCATTTCTCCTGGATAGTTGCAAGAAGTGTTGGTCTGGTGCCCACACCAGGAACACTGAGAGCTCCCACTCCAGAAGGTCATGTAGAGCCTTGGACAATTCGCCCCCTCTCCTTCTGGCCTCAGTTTCCATCTGTGGATGGTCTTATTTGAGCAGGTGTGCCTGGCTGACCCAGCAGAGTAGGGAGAATCGCATATCCCACTCTGAGCTGGAGCTCGTGCACAAGTGGCCACGTTTGCCCCTCCTAGAATCCTTATGACCTAAGTGTTTTATTGTCACCCCCCTGTGCCACGAGGTCCCTGGGATTCCTGGAATCAGCTGACCTGTCTAAGGCCAGGAGACTCTACTAGCCCAATCTGAGGTGGGCTGTGGCCCAAAGTCCAGCTCAAGTTGTATATGAGTGTATGGATGGACAAATGGATGGATGGATGGATACATGGATGATGAGTGGATCACTGGTTGTGTGGGCGGCTGGATGAAGGTATAGATGGGTAAGTGGGTAGATAGGCAGATGGATGATATGGATCGGAAGAGATATGTCTATGCACTTGATACCAGTTGTGAAATCCTTATCATTCAAGGAGGTAATATTATGGTAAAAAACTTTGATATATTTTCTTCATTTTCTAGAAAATGGTAGAGAAGAAGGCATGGTGGTGGTAGAGAGTGGTTAGTGGTTATCTCTCATTACTCTAGCGCAGTTGAAGGCTTTTTATTCACTCATGTTTCTGAGGCAATGGGCAGAGCTGGGTTGAACCCGGGCCTCTAACTTCAGAGCCTGTGGTTGTCCAGTCAGTTTATTGCTGGTTGGGACTGCACTTACTCCCTTGCCAGAACATGAAGAGGTCTAGGCCTTGGTCAGGTGGATTGGAGTCTGCGTTTGTTCCTCAGCCTGAGAGGGCTGTCTCACACTCCAGGTTCCAGTCTCAATTTCATCTCCATAAAGGAGGCCCAGCAGAGTTGTGGAGGGGTTTGGTGGGTTGTTGGCACATCATTGCCACAGAGACTGGCACGGGATGGCTATGCCCTCAGGTCCTCTAGAGAGCCTGTGACTTGAGGAACCTGCGGTCATGGAAACTGTCAGGGAGATGTTGGTGCTCTGTTCCTCTCCTAAGGATGGCCTTGGGGGGCTGGCTGTTTCAAGAGCTTGAAGAAGCCTCAGACCACTCACTGCCCCTTCAGGCCAGCACAGGCACAGGGTTCTTCTGGATTATGCTGTGCGGCTCAAGAGGAAAGGGTGGTGGTGTAGGAGGAGCTGAGTTTCTCTGTCTGGGCCTGCCGGGGCATAGATAGCAAATGATGGGCGAGGACTGGGGAGTGGGGAAGCTCCGGCGCAGCCCTGCCCTGTGCCACCCCTCTCTCGCCCCATGGTCCAAGTATTCGTGCTGAGTCCCATGGCACTTGTGGCTCCATGGGCTCAGCTACTGGAGAAGTGATGTCACTGCAGACATTAGTGTGTACCCATGTCTTGCCTCTTAGGTGCCTCTGTTGATCCCAGAAAAGCTGTGGTTATACCCCACCTGCCCATATGAATACAGAAGTGAGAGTTGGGGAACAGAGTGATCTGTCCTGAGGGCAGGTGGCCCTCTGGGGCTGTATGATGAGGTCAGGTATTGGGGTCCACTAGACTTGTGCTACCTTCTGCAGCTGGGGTCCTGTGCAATCCCTCAGAGCCTGGATAACTCCTGTCTGTAGAGCAGGGCTGCTGATGGAGACCATGAGGACTTGTCACTTCTAAGGAAGCTTGTGTGGCCATATGCTGTGGATTCCAAAGGGTTTGCTGGGGGTATAGAGGAATAAGCCAGGGTATCAGTCTGTGCTCCCTGAAACCCCACTCCCAGATTCTAACTAGGAGGAGCACTAGAGTCATCAAGGCAGGAGGAAGGGTCCTGGCATCTCCTTGGACAGCATCCTGCTGACTTGTGGCCTGAAAGTGGCTATAGGAAAAAGGAGGAGGAGGAGGCCAGCTCAGTGGCCTGAGACCCTGAGAGAGCAGCTGGCTTCAGGGGATGAGGGGGTCTGGGTTCCTCAGAACAAGGAGCAGAGGAGGAAGGTTCTGGCATAGGTTGTTAGGATTCTGACCACCGCAGGCCTCTTGGAAACACCACAAACTCAGAGACCAGGGACTCGGGGAGGTTGGTGGGCCAGGAGAGGCAGTGGAGGTGTCCACCCCTTCCACAGCCTGTGGGTGTGCACCTGTTCAGCTTCCTACAGCTCCTGGGGTGTGGCACTTAGCTTTTACCCTTTCATGCACCCTGCCCCAAGTTTGGGATTCTCTGAGGCTATTTTCCTGCCACCCCTTTTGCTGTTTCCATGAATCAACACCTCCTCCAGGCCACATCTGCCAGCTGGTGACCTCTGGACATGCTTCTGGGTTCTCCCTGCCTTGTCAACCTCATCACTGGTCTCTGATTGGGTGTCTAGTCATGATAACTTTCTATACCCCAAGTAACAGGGACCATATCTCTTGTTGCTGTTGTGTTCCCATCACTATGGCCTCTAGTACCAGGGTGTGTCTGAATGAAGGAAGAGGGGAAAGCAGGTATGCAGGCAGCGTCTTTTGAATTCCTCTAGGATGGTCAGTGTGCCCCATGGAAGCCCCCCAGTGAGTGAATGCAGAGCACCAGGCAGGGAAGAGGTATCACCACCACCATCCACACCCCAGTAACTACCCCTTCCCTGACCCCGCAGCTCTCTGCTTCTGCCTTGCCTGCCCATGGCCTCTTGATTATATGGTGGACCGAGGGCCTCCTTCTCCATGCAAACAGTTCATACAGTAGGAATGGGGTAGCCAGTACTCAGTGAGTACCCCATTGTCCCTTGGTTTTCCTGAGGGATTGTCATGGTCCAAATGGAGGGTAGGTGTGATGAAGGTGGGCATGGAGGGGGTGACAAGGTGGGATTCCTGGGTCACATAACTGTTGGCTAAACTGTCCAGTCTTTGCTGACCCTCAGCCCCTTCCCCAGTATGCCCTTCCACCTATGACCCACCTCCCCCTGTCTCCAGTGGGGACACCTATCTTCCCCCATCCTTGCCCCAGCTAGACTAGGCCTTGCTTTCCAGAAAATCTGTGTCAGGCCTATGAGTGTGACCTGCTGGTGCCCTGGTCCCCCATGCTAAGTTAAAGTTGGGGACCTTATCTTTCACCTGGCCGTGTCTCCCGTGAGGAAGTGACAACTGGGAATTCCACTGTAGTGCCTGCAGAGGCTGTGGGGGGGGGGGGGTGTGGACATGGGGGGCATCCCAGGGAGGGTCTTGCCGCACCCCAGGGGAATAACCTTTGTGCTCTATGTTCCTCGTGTCCGTAACGTTTGGTCGAGGTCTGAGTGGGCCTAAGAAGCAAGGAGCGATTATACAGCTTGCTTTGTGCAGTGACTCATCATTGTTTGAATTTTACAGATATGCCCACTACTGTGCCGTGGGCATTTTAAACACATTCAGTACATATTTAAATATTGATTCTATAAAACGGCAACTTGTTTCGTATACACTGGTCAGTCTTCCCATCGCCACCAGGCTGCCTTCATAAACTGATTGGCATGAGCCCATCCCAGATAAAACAGATGGTCTTTAGAGGAAAGAAAACATGGCCCTGATCAACAGGGCCCAGTTCTGATCTCTAGGCACAACTGGTTCTGGCTACCCTGTTTGGTGGTGCAGGCACCAAAGACTATCTGCCTTCAGCTCTGCCCCTGGCTCAAGCATGGAATGCCCCAGCAAAGAGTGCATCTGGGTTCAGAAGTACTGGAGATGTTCAGGGTCACAGAGCAGATAATCAGTGGAGATGATCAGGTCACATGGGGATAGTCATATCAAATGGGTATGATCAGATCATATGGGGAGGCTCAGGTGACATGGAGAATTTCAGCATTACATGGGCAAGGTTTGGCTCAATTGGCCTTTCCTTTTTATGTGTCTTTATCCTGGTCTCCTGTTCTTATCCTCACAGGAAGTAATAAGTGATTAGGGCTCTCCCTAGAGATCACATTTTGCTTTAATTGCCTCTTTCCAAGGTATCATCTCTCTCATCTTTTAAGGTTTTGGGGGGTAGGATTCCACTTGAATTTTGGGGCATGCACCTTGCATTCTTGCCCACTAATTCACCATGTGATAAGATTATGATGTGGGCTGTCCTGCTGCCCTGGCTGTGGCTGCGTTGAGCTGCTCTGTGCTAGGAGTCTGGCTGACAGTGGCCAGGACAGTGCGGCTATTTCACGGGCTGGTTGGTGGAGGACATTTAGGAGCCTCCTTCTTTATGTGGGTGTGCCAGGCCCCCTGCACACCGAGCTCTGCATTGTCTCTCCCTTCCAGCTTGGCGCCAATGCCCTGCTCTTCATCAGCGTGAACATGTATGGGGTCTTTGTGAGGATCCTTGCTGAGCGCTCCCAGAGGAAAGCCTTCTTGCAGGCCCGGAACTGCATTGAGGACCGGCTGAGGCTAGAGGACGAGAACGAGAAGCAGGTCTGTGTGGTGGGGTTCTTGTCTGCAGGGGTGTGGGGAGTAGGGAACATGTAGCAGGAGTGCAGGGCACAGAGCAGGGAGTGGAGAGTGGATGGCAGGGAGCACATAATAGGGAAGATGGAGTGGGGAGCACAGAATGGGGTGTGCAGGGTATGGAGCATAGAGGAGGGTGCACAGTGCAGGTCTGAACTGGCCTTCTTACCTGCAGGGTATGGGAAGCATGAGTGGGCCTCTTGGGTGTCTTGGGAGGTGATGAGGAGCCTCAGGTGTGCCTGGCTTCCTCTGCCCTCTGGGTAGGCTTGTCCTCTCTCCAAGTTGCATGTAAGCCTCCTCTGGGAGTTGTGGACGTGGGGCAGCTTTGGTGGGGGGCACCCTTGATGTGGAGCTGGAGGAGCTGCCTCCCTTTGCCCTCCCAGAACCTGGGTTTATCCATTGATATAAGCTGGGGACTTTGAGGAATCCAGAGGAGGCAGGAGAGAGCTAGTTGCTGGAAGGGGCTGAACTCCCAGGAAGCAGTGACTGGTGACATTTTGGGGCAAGTTGGCCTCCAGATACAGCTTGAATAGGCTTATATGAAGTCTTGGGGTAGGGGACAGGGCAGGTCCTGGTTGGTCCCAGACCAACCTGCTGGCCTAAAGGAACCATAAAAGGGTGCCAGCCCTGCCTGGGCTCATCATGCCTGACCCCATTTGAGGCAAAAGTAGCATCTCAGGACGCTCTGTGTGGGTGTCCCTGTGGTGGCTGTCACAGTAGCCCCGCACCTGCAGCTCAGCCACGTGCCCACAGAGCACCCTGCACACCTCTGCTGTGACCTGCCGGGGCAGTGGGGTGTCCTGCCCCCCAAGTCCAAAGGACTTGGAGCTGGATTGGGTTCCCACTGCTCTAAGCCATTCTAAGTCACATGTCCTTAGACTCAGCCCTCTGTGGTGTTTCTTCATCTGCTGTTGCTCTGGGGCCTCTAAACATGGTCTCAGCGCTCTGGGTGGCCCTTTCTCTGGGGTAACCTGGGGCCCTGTCCTTTACCAAATGTTAATAGATTGGGCTTGTTTTCACAGGGCTGGGCAGATGGGATCAGTTCTGAATGATATCCTACTTTTATTGTAATGCAGGCATTTAAATAAATGCGCACATATTTTCATTCATCGATATTATGATGCTCCTAATACCAATTTACTGTAAGTTAGTATTGGCAGTAAAAGTAGGATATTGGTTAGAAATAGATGGCATATGTATATTTAGATAGTGTGGATCTATGGGTGGATTTGTGCATGGGGCATGTGTGGATACTATAAGGCTGTGCATATGTATGATTACATGAGTGCAGGCATTTGTACATCTCTGTACACATGTATGTCTGTGGGTATATGGGGCACGTGTGTAAGTCCAAATGCATGTATGTGTGTTTATATGCACATGTATGGGTTTGCTGTCATGTTCATTGTGCTGCATGCCTATCTGTTCATGTGTGTGTATGTGTATGTATAAATGTGTGTGTGTGCACAGACATGTGTAAATAGTGTGTCTGCTGGGGCTATGACCTGAGCATTTTTTCCTAGACCAGCATTGACTGGCTGCTGACTGGTCACTGTTCATACTGATGGGGAGTCTCTCATGTGCTCTGAGTGGTGCTTTGTTCAGTTCTGTTACCTCATTGAGATCCCACGAGTGAACCTTTGTAGCCTTCTCTCACCCCTTCAATACATCCCCTGAAGTGCTGGAAATGGTGATTTTGGGGGCCATTCATATTTGTCTTTCTGAATCTTCCGCTTCTTTTTCTCCTGTTTTCTCTTTTCTATCTGCTGTCAAATGTCTTCCTTTCCCAGGGCCCCTCCATTTTTGTTTGTTTTCATTCTTTTCTTACTTTTGCTACCTTTTCTGTAGACTCCCAGCATCCAGCCTTGCAGATTTTCACATACTTGCAGTATTTTCACAGACCTATTTTCCAGTCTGGAAGTCAGTGGCAGCGGTGACAGCAGCAGTGGGCCAGCCCTGCTGGCTCATGTGAGGATGCCACAACGTCTGTTCTCAGTGTGTGCCCACACTTGGCCTTGGGGAGCGAGGCCACACATGGAGCAACTTTGATGCAGCATTTGTTGCCCTGTGCATTTTCGAGCAGCTCCATGAGAAAGGGTGTATTTCCTCAGTTCCTCAGAGTGGAAGCTCAGACCAGGGGGGCTCAGGCGCATGCCTGGGTTCTGACAGTGATTCTCAGATTCTTTTTGTTTTTTTAATTCCCTAACTGAATTTCCTCTTGTGCCTCCAACCTCTCTTGTCTTTTTTTTTTTAAAGATTTATTTTATTTATACAAGAACCAGGGTACAGCCCAGATGCACAGGAGGGTGAGAGGATTCACCAGAGACAGAGCGGGGAACAGAACAGGCAGACTGACAAAATACACTGCTGAGGGGAGCAGTGGGCGAGACAGGAGAGGTCTGCCATGCCATGTGGGTTGCTCCGAGGCCAGTGGGGATCGAACTGGCACTGCAAAGGCTGCAGACCACTTAACGGCGCTGTGCTCAACTGCCTGTGCCACCAGAGAGGCCTGTTTCCAGATTCTTGAATAGGAAATTTGCAAAATGGGGCCATCCCAGCACCTTATCTAGACTGAAGGGACCATGCATCATAGCAAATGTTGTCATTTTAAAAGAGGGGAGGGTAGCCAAGGGCCTGCATGCTAAGTTAGCAAAAGCCTTTCCAGAGACTCATTAGCTTGACAAAGGTAGAGATCTAAAATGTGAATAAATGTAAAGTATAAAAAAAAACATACAACTCTTTCTGCGCATGCCCCAGTTTAGCCCCCTCCAAAACATATTATAAAGCTGATCTACACCCTGCCCTGGCTGAATGGACCCCTTAAAAACTCTTTTCCAAATTCCCCCAGAGAGCAGCCCCCAAACCTTCCTCTCTGGCGCTGTCTCCCTTGTGCACAAGTCTAATAAAAACTTACCTAATGCTTCCTGTCTGGCCTTCTGATTAAATTCATTGACAGAAAGTCAAAAGTAAAAAAGAAAAAAAAAGAAAAACCCTGAAGTCTATAACACTGAGAGGCAAATGCTGGGGTTTAGTCTCTTCCTTTCTGAAGAAAGCATTGTGCCCATTGTTTAAATCCTCCCTATCTTACTCCTTAGCCTTTTGGTTGTACACACTGGCATTACCTGCAGGTGTAGGTTTTTGCATAACCCTGGCACAAACTTCTAGCCTGTGCACTTTGCGTTTGTCTCTTGTCTGCTCGACCTGCTAGACCCAGAACATTTTCCAATATGTTCGCACCGTCCATCCTGCTGAATGCACTGTTTTCAGGGTTTCACCTTTGTGTATATGCTTTCCTCACATGGTGGTCATTTTGGTGTGTATGTAATTTTACTTTCTGCATTTTGCCTTAATGTTTCCCACGGCTGTACCCGCAGGGCTGTCACCATGACTTAAACAGCTGCTTCTTTTCTCCTGTTTGACTGATGTGCTCCACATCTGATGTTCAGACACCAGGTTTTTAAAAATGGGTTTTTCTTGTGCACATCTTTATTCCTAGAGACTCCAGGCATTCCCTTCGTTACATTTTCAGGAGTACAAATGTGGTGTCATCTCTCCCTAGGTCCTGGGATAGTTTCCAAAATTGTACTTCATTATGTCTTTATAAGTAGTACCCAGTTACACTAGGCTCTGAGTAGCAATGGTGCCCCAGGCCTGTCTGTGCTGGCATCTTGGAGAACCTGCTAGAAACGCAGATTCCCAGGCCCGCCCATGTCCATGGGTGGAAAGCTGCCTGGAGCCTCCGCCAGGTTCTCCTGCATGTTCTGGTGTTGCTTCTGGTTGACTTTTTCCTTTCCCCTCCGCTCTCCCTGTTCCCTCTTTTCCTGTCAGCGCTCAGTACCTTCTGTTTATTCAGAGCTGCTTGCTGTTTCCTGCCACGGACTACTGCTGCTTATGCTAGTTTTCCTTTCTGTCTGTCTTCATGGAGTGCGTGTTCTGACTTTTCCTGGGGGTTTGACTCAGAGGCTTGCCATACGGAGACTGATGCCTCCTCAGAAGTGCTCCTGCTGTCCTCCAGTTCTACTCCTCTTGCTTTGCCTGTCTTTTAATAAAAATTCATTTTTTAATATTTTTAAACATAGGAATTATTTCCCTTTGTGGTTTGATTTCTCGCTTTCAAGTTGAACAAACATCTGGGAATATGAAGAGTGATTGGGGAGTCTCATTTCCCTGAGATCGCTGTGGGTTTGAGCAAGTAAGCCAGGTCCTGGCTGGCTGCACCCTTTCTGTGGACTGCATCACATACTGTGGGGTTGTACCTCAGAACAACCATCTACCTGGCTGGCCTTGCACCGGGCACTCAGGTTTACTCCCTGGTTCCAGCTGCCTGATTTTAGCTTAGAAAGCTGTCTGGTGGGCGGAGGGGGGCTGGAGGGAGGGTGTGTGTGTGTAGGAAGGAGTAAAAGGGTAGTGCTTTGGTTCAGACAGGACTTAGACACCTGTGGGGGGGGGGGCTTCAAGCATTGGCATTTGATACCTTCTGGGGAACTGCCTAGAGAGTCCAGGGGAGCCACACAGGGTGACCAAGGAGCTTCCCCTCATCTTTGCAACCCCTCTGTGCCCACCCTGTCCCCTATGCTACCTCCCCACCCCCAAGTCACAGATGAGAGACACCAGACCTGATAGTTTACTGCATTTTCACATTTCAACTTAATTAACAAACAATCCTATTCAACAGTTGCTTCTAGAATCTTTGCCCGGAGGGGCAGCACCCTCAGTGACCTGAGGGAACATTGGTGAATGCCCCCTGGCGATGGGAGGGGATGCAGGTTGTATGGCAGTTCTGGGGGAGGGTGCTGTGATCCAGCGCTGGAATGAACACTGTGTGTCAGGAGGGGTGCCCCTAGGTTTCTGCGGGATGCTAGGAGGTGCCGGACTAGGTAGCATCTTATGTTTCTTGAGGAAGGTGTAGTCTGGGGAGAAGTGTGATAGAGGTGTTGAGGATGTTGGTGTTGGAGGGAAGTATTTTAATTTGTTGTGGTCTCTGCTGGGAAGAGAAGGGAGAAGTTAAAGAGGGAAGCAGGGCAGCTCATAGGCAGCTTGCATGCTGGAAGGTAAGTGTACTTGACCAAGGGGTGGGGGCTCTGACATGTACTAGCTGGAGAGAGTCTTGGCTGGACCTGCGCTTGAGTGATCAACACAAAGGTAAGAACTTGGAGGCGGGGTGGCAGATACACCAAAGGTTTGGCAAAGTTGTCCTTTTCAGAGGTGCCGTGGTTGGAGCTTTCTAACAATTGTGCGTCAGTGCTCGAAGCAGGTGTGTCTCTTGAGAGACCCAGAAAACATCTTCCAGGAATGTGCGTGCAAGATAGGGCTGCTTCTTTGTGGCTTGTAGGGGTGGGGGAGAGTCAAGGGACCCCATTCTGAAGTGCAAACACCCAACATTAACCCCCTGGTCTGTCCCAGCTGCCAGTTCCAGAGATAGCGGAATGCTGGCCAGTTTCAGTTCCTTTGCCCAATAAAAGGACAGAGTTTAAGAAGCAGAGTAGTTAAATTTGTTGGCAAATTGAGGAGGGCAGCAGACTTGTGTCTGAAAGACTACCATCCTGCTCTTCAGCAGAGGGCAGGGGTATTTATCCAGAGTTACAAGAGAGTAGAAGGGGGAGTGGGCAGGGGGTCAGTTTGTCCATTCTTACAATGCAAGTGTCTGATGATTCTGTTTGGTGCCAGCTTGCTTTTGCCATCATCAATTCTGAAGTTATTTTTGTAGTGAAACTCTTTTCCTTTTGATGCTGGAATTGTCAGGCCTAGTCTCCCAGCCAGGATTGGATTTCAGGCTGCAGGGCAGCTCTGAGCCCCAGCCGCTAGACCCCCCACGGGTTGGTGTCTCACGAAGCCGCAGCAGGAACTTCGCAGACGCTCAGGCAAGCAAGCGAGAAGCGCAGGTTTGTTTAGAAGAAAAAGTTTATTGAGGAGAAAAAAGAACAGAAATAAAGTGGGACTCCCAGGCCAGGGAAGCAGGCCTGGGAGGGGCAAGGAAGCCAAAGTGAAGTCGTGTCTCAGGGAATATATACTTTCTTTCCCTGATTATTCTAAAGCTCTACCAGTCTCTTTGTGATTGGTCAGTTTTTGGCTGTCTCACTTAATTTGCTACTGAATGGGAGATCTTCACATTCCTTATCTAACAGGTCTGTCTCTCCCCATTTGTTCTATCTTGATCTTTATGGTCTAGCCCTCCCGTTGAGCATCTTTACACTTTATCTTATCATCTGAAGAAAACCAGGACCATCCTTAACAAGATTATCTGTGGTGCTGGGATGTTTGTTTTTCCCAATGGAATTGGTTTTATTTCCTTGCTCGTCCTTATCTCTGAAGCCTTCCTGAATTCTTCAAAGGTCCCCTCCTGCACTGTCCTAAAACTGCCTAATAACCCTAGCTTGCCCTGTCTCACTTTGAAATGTAAGAAAGCAGGGATTATTAAACCTGGAGGGAAAGAGAGGAGATGGGAGAGTTTATCTGGTGGGACAGAGAAAGATATATCCTTTGTTGATGTATCACTAGGACAGGAATACTCAGGTGGGAACTGTTGGAGAAACATTGCTTCCGTTCTGGAATACTGGGCAGTAACGTGATTGAGGACAGGCCCTTCATGCTGACTTATAAACCTGCTTCCAAAATTGTTCTTGCTCCCAGTTGATCAATTACTTTTTGTACTCAGTGGGTAGGGGTATTTCACTTTAAACATGGTGGATTTTGTGTCAGGTAACATGGCAAGGTGAGTGGTTACCACTTAACCGGCCTGTGATGGGGAAGCACCGAGGTATCCTGGGTCTATTAGTCGACTCCTGATCTCAGAAAAGGAGGTAATGATTGCACAGTGTTCGGGAGCATTCCCTCCCCTCTATATTGTTTGGAACTAATAGCCCTGCAGTTGCCTGAAGGTAATTTTAAAAGGAAGTACACTGCTTTGGCTGCAAAATTTGTTATTGGTGTCCTGCCCTGCCATGTGAAGATACACACGTGACTCCCCTGACCTGTATCTAAGCGCATGACCTCCACCAATAACAGAATAAATCTCCGTCTTTCTGTCCATAGGCCCAGATGGACTGCAAGAGAGTGACTAGACAGGGGACCTATTTTCTTCATTGGATACTTAATTTGCTTCTGGGAAGTTCTCTGCTGTACTTTGAAAAAGCAACCTGGGTCTCAGAGTCCCTGAGACTAGCTCCTTTGAGAGGGATTTGGATGTGGTGAATTGACCCCTCCTCCCACTAAACAGAATAAAACAGGGACTCGGGACTGCCCAACTCCACCTTTCCCAAAAGATGTCCAAATGAAAGATGGTTGAGATCCTCAGATGTTCTTTTTGACTTGTGGGATTTCTTTAAGACTAGCTTCAGGCCTCTGAATTATTGTTCAGCATATATGGACTTTATTTTGCTGTATAAGTTTGAGAACAGGGCCTGGCTCAGAGAATTAAATGATAGGAAGGATGATTAATCGAGTGGCAAAGTAGCTGATAGCACCACAGGTGCAGTGAGACTGAAGCCCAGAATCTCTCCAAAAGATGGCCCACATCGTCCCTTTATACTCTTATGTCTCCTCAGTCATCAAAGGACTCCACAGAGACTCTGGGTTGATAGGTAGCTGAGCTAAGCTCTTCCAAATGCTTGTGAACAGTCTTTGAACAGGGCTATTTCAGGTTCAGAACAAAAGTCAAAAGTTGTTCCTTTGGAATAAAAATGCTTTAAGATGCAGAAGAAAGAGTGAATCCAGATAAGGGATATTAGGACTGGGAAAGCTCATGGCCACAAAGCCTGGCTAAAGATAGACAGGAGGGGAACACTAAGAATGATCTTATGCCAGGACATTTGAAAACTTAGGTAAAATGGATCATGTCCCAGAAAAGTATCAGTTACCAAAATTGATTCTAGATGGAAAAAACAAAACAAAACTAAACCAACCCTGAAACCATTTAAAAGATTGGCTTGGTAAAAAAAAAATGTTCTCCCCCAAAAGATCTCCAGTCCCAGAGAGCTTGGCAAATGAGTCATACAAAATTCCCAAGAACGTTCCAACCTGATCATCCATAGATGATAGAAACTATCAAGGATAGAAACTCCTTTGTTGTAGGGCTTTGGGGTTCCTGGATTCTGGGTTCCTCAGTCCTTGACTGTGATGTCAGAAGAATTCACAGCTACATCTTTAGCAGAAGAAAAAGCAAAGTTTGTTTAGAGACAGAATGAAATTACACCGAGAGAGGTCTGGGTGGGCAGAGTCCTGGGTCAGCACAACTGCACGGGGAGACCGCTTGCCTTAAATGGGTATATTATGCAGGCATTGGTTTATTGGTCCAGGTAATAGCTTCTAAGTCACTTTCCATCTACTGTGCTGGCAAGTGTAGTTTATTACCCTCTACAGCAGGTTGGCCTGAGTTGCTATGTTATCAACCAACCAGCTGTGCCCTTCCCTGGCAGGGGGAGAGCCTGGGGGGAATTGTTTTAAAACTGGCAGAGACCTGCCAGTTTTGAGGTACACCCCCACCATCTGGGTGCTTTTTGTTCTTCTAGGACTTTATTGGCCTGCCTATAGGTTGAAGTGTGGGAGACTGCCTTTCTCCCCTCTGAGTGATTCTTGCCTCCCCCTGAGTTTTATCAGCTCTGGAGAATGTTTCCTGGGGTCCTGGGTATAGTTAGTTGTTTAATTTTCTTTAGGCATTGCACTTCTTGCCCTAAATGTCTTAACACTTTGGCGGATGGGATGCCAGTCTCAGAAAGAGATAAGATAGCCACAGGGATTCCATGTGTCTTCCAGTCCCATGTTCATGAGCAGTGTTGGCTTCAAGGCACCCAAATGGGTTGGGAGAGACCCAGCTTTCTGTTCATCTGGTTCCTTTTGCATCATGGTACAGGGCTGTGGGTAAGGAGGGGCAAGACTGGTTGGGGGCCCTGTCTCCTCCTGTCATCACCCGTGCCATTGCCAGGACATGCTGTGGAAGCACAGCTGAGACCTGGGGCACTTACCCACAAGGCTTGGCCCCAGGCTCCTAGAGCGCCCTCTGATAGGTGGGCACTGGACTTCTGACTTGATTTCTACCCCGCTTCCAGCTGGATGCTTCACTTCTATCTGTGGCTGCCTGTGGCAGGCATGTACTGGGGATTCTGCAGCTTCCAGGCTGTACCTCATTGCATGGCTGGTCTGCTGCCCAGCTCCCTGTATTGTTTTGTGGGACATGGTTTCTGCAGCATCTGCTTTAGGATTTGTGCCAGGGAAGCCATACAGGTCCCCAGCATCTCCCTGAGGGTGCTACACACCATGGAGGACACTAGAGCTGCTTGAAGCCCTGGGCCTGGGATGGGAAGGCTCTGCAGCATTTGTGGGTGCAGGGAGGCTTATGAGGCCCCAGATGTTGTTTAATGTGCTGATGCTGCCATGGCGCAGTACATAGGCTGGCAGCTCAAGCAGCAGACGTTGATCTCTTGCAGTTAGGAGGCTGGAAGTCTAGATCTGGGAACCAGCATGTTCAGGTTCTGCTGAGAGCTGCTTCTGGTTGCAGATGCTGCCTTCTTGCTGTGTCCTCACATGGCCTTTCCTCACTGTGTGCCCGGAGAGGGAGCATTCTCTTCCTCCTCTTATAAGATTGCCAGTCCTGTGGGATTTGATCTCAGTTACCCCCTAAAAGCCCCTTCTCAAAATAGTCATATTGGGAGTTAGGTTCCACATGACTTCTGAGGGGCACAATTCAGTCTATAACACTCACCAAACTACATATGATACTCTAGTTCAAATAGCTGTCAAGTGCATGTTTTGACAGTAAGAAGACACTGGATCCCAGTCCTGGCTAGTTCATCACTGAGAGGCTCAGTGCACAGGGCTGGGTGGGCCCCTGGCCCCGGGTTTTGAATGAGGCCCTTACCCCGAATGTCTGTGTGACATAAAACTCTCATCCAGCTGGAGGGGGAGAAGCAGAGCGAGGTTGGGAAGGAGGGCCCCTTCTGCTGGGTTTCTCCCCTTCCTTCCCTCTCTAAGCCATGGGAGCCGAGAGGCTGGACCAGGTTCCAGGAGGAGTAGAGTTCCTGGAGTGAGCCGTGTGGGACAGTGGGGTGTCCATGGCTTCCTTCACTCAGAATCATGCTCAGAAGACCCGTCCTGGTTGCTGTGGTGTTGGTGGTCCATTCCCTTTCATTGCTGAGCATTGTTCTGGGTGTGGGCTCAGCCTTGGCTCAGCCACTCACCCACTGAAGAACACTTCAGCAGTTTCCAGTTTGGGGCTGCTACGAATAAAATTGCTGTGAGCATCCTCATACAGGTTCTTGTGTGAACAAAGTCTTAACTTCTCTGGCATTGAATGTCTGAGTGCAGTTGTTGGTCATTTGGTGGTTGATATTTAGTTTATTGGGAAATTGTGAAACTGTTTTCTAGCGTGGGGTCAGACCATATTTTGTTCCCAAAAGCAAAGCACGAGGTGCCCCATTTCTCTGCATCTTTGCTAGCAAGTGGTGGTGTCACGTTTTAATTTTAACAGTTCTGATGGGTATGTAGTGAGGGATCAGTGTGTGTCCCTAATGGCTGGATGTTGAGCATCTTTTCATGTGATTATTTGCTTTCCTTTTTAGAGAAATTGAGGCTTTTTCTCTGTCTCTGTCTCTCTCCTCACTATGTCCCTTCCTGGGACACCTGTGACTCCATACTCAGTCTGGGATACGTGAGTCAGAAAGAAATCTGGGCCTCACCTCCATGTTGTTGCTCAGTCCTGGCCTCTGCCTTCTTGCTCCTGTCTTGCAGAACCTTTTGTTGAATGTTTTATGTGTAATGACCAAGACTTTCAGTAGGTCAGAGGGGGAAGAACAGAGAAAAATATTCTGCCTTCCCAGAAACAGAGACTTTACACTTGTTATTTCAATGTCTAATGTTTATTAAGAATAGTCCATATAATCAAGAAGATGTGGTATGTATATACAATGGAATATTACTTAGCAATCAAAAAAGATAAACTCATGCAATTTGCAGCAACATGGATGGCGCTGGAAGGGATCATGCTCAGTAAAATAAGCCAGAAAGAAAAAGAAAAATACCAAATGGTCTCACTCATAGCAGGAATTTAGAAAACCTAAATAAGGGATCAGGAAAAAGACTAATTATAATAAATTAAAAATCAAAATCAACAAGCAACAAGCAACTATAAACCAGAGACACACTACAGGGGAGGGGGGTTGAGGGGAGGAGGGAGTAGGTCAAAATAAGGGTGGTGGGAATTGTATAGGGAATATAACCAAGATGAAAATGCATACATTGTGCAAAAATGAAAAATGATGTAAAAATATATAAAATAAAAAATTTTAACATAGATTTGATGAATATAAAAAAATAGTCTATGTATATCAAGTCACATTTTGATTGTTAAGATAAATGTATTAAGATTATTGTGTAGCTTTTATCAGACACTGGGATACTGCATGTGACTCATATTCACAGATATGTCCTTTTGATTTCTGGCTTTTTATCTTATTTTTGCTGGTTAGAACATGGCACTACTCCTGTCTGCCTCTGATGTTAATACTTTTTCTGCTTTGGCTTTATAGTTTGAGATTGGGTGTGGATTTCACTGAATTTCTTTGTCCCTGGTAGTTTGCTGCTTTTTTGTTTGTAGCTGTGGATGGTACTGTTCTTGGCAAATGGCTCTTTTGCTCCTTAAGGGAAAGGTTATATACTTTTAATCATGATTCATGTGTGTTGGCTTTAGGCACCATTGCCAGTCTCCTGGACAGAGCAAATGTCCCCGTGGTCAGGGACATAGCCTGTCATTAGTGTCTCCCTATGGCCATGGCTTGTGTAAGTGAACTAGCTCCTTTTCTCTTATACACATATCCCAGGACAGGCACTTTATGGTAGGTGTGATAGCTCTGATCCATGAAAATCTCCTAACCTGGTGTCCATTTAGTTAAGTGTCTGCCCGCATTAGCATGTGCTCTTTTTTTAAAAAAAAGATTTATTTTATTTATACAAGAACTGGGGTACAGGCCAGAGGCAGGGGAGGGTAAGAGAATTCACCGGAGACAGCAGGGAGCAGAACAGGCAGACAGAGAGAAGGCACTGCTGAGGGAAGCAGTGGGCAAGACAGGAGAGGTCTGCCGTGCCATGTGAGTATCTCTGGCTGGCCAGGAATTGAACCTGCACTGCTGAGGCTGCGGACAGCCTCACAGTGCTGTGCTTAACCCGCCGCACCACTGGGGAGGCCCAACATGTGCTCTTTATCCTCGTGAGCTAAGATGACAGTTAGATATCCAGACATCATGACTGTATCCCAGGCCAGTAGGGAGTAGAGAGCAAGAAGTGGGCTGTCTTTAGGGAATATTCTAGATCTCACATGACCCTTCAACTCTTACTTCCTTGGCCACATTTACCTGCACAGTAGGCTGGACAATACAGTGTTCATTCAGCTCACCAAGTCCTCAGGGGAAAATTAGGGCTAGATTGTGGAGCTAGAGAAGGCTGTGGGGACCGTGGGGCCAGGACGGCGGCTGTCCCTGCTGCAGCCACCTCTCCCAGCACCCGTGCCTCGGCACCATGCTCCCTGTGCTAGGAGCCACACACCCAGGCTTCCTGTGGGGTTGGCATCTGCGGCACCTCTGGATGCTCTCCAGCCATCTCTTGAGGTCCAGGGCAGGTTAGGGTTTCCTCTGCCTTTTCATTTCCTTCTTTTCAGGTGTAGCCCCTGGGTCTGTGGCTGACTCAGTTTCCCGGTGCTCAGTCCAGAGCAGACAGGGCAGCTTAGGTGATGTGAACAGCAGGAGTCCCTGAGGCCCTACTATGGTCCTACCCAGCTCAGGTCACAGCTCCTCAAGGAGCGCGGGGCCAGGGCCTGGGTGGGCATGTGTGGAGAAGGTGAAGGAGGTTAACATGGCACTAAGAAAGGGAAGTTTTGCTGGACTTGACCCTGGTGGGCCTCCTTGTGTTTGTGGATGCAGGTGAGAGATTTGAAAGGAAGCAGGGGAGTCGCTGAGCTGAAGTTGAGGTGCTGTGGGACATGATGCTGAGCACAGAGTACCACGACTCAGCAGGGCCTGAGGCCTGGGTCAGTACGTTCCGTGCAGGTTGTGCTGGCACTGCCCGCCAGACATGATGGAATAAACTGCCCACCCAGAGTGGCCAAGCTTGGATGTGATGCCAGGGAGCATCTGCAGGGCACCACATGCTCCTTGTCCTGGAGACCTTTTATGTGGATACTTAGGGTGCAGGTGCTGCCTCCCTGAGCCCATAGGTGTGGCAGGGCAGCCCGAGGGCTCAGGGTTGTTGATGCTGCACGACACTGGGGCTGTGTGAGAATATGCAAGGCTGTGCTGTGCTCTCAGACCACTTTCCTGAGGTGGCTTGTGCTGTCCACCTACTTCTGTTTTTGTGATTTGTACCTCAGAGAGGTGATATTCTCCAGAAGCCTCCAGGTGTGTCTGCACTGCTGACTCTGCTCCTGGTCTCTTGAAGCAGAGACTCGAGTAAGCACCCTGCCCAGGTTCCCTCCACCTCAAGTATAGCTGGCAGTCTGCAATGGCCCCTTTCCACAGGCCATGTCCTCATAAGCCCCTTAACCAAGGGAGGGGAGCAGTGTACCCCTCCCCACCATCAGGCTCAAGCTGTGTGGTGGGGTCTCTGCCTTTGTTCTTGAGACTTGTCCCTGCACACTTCTGTGTCAGAGTGCAGGCATGTGGCCAGGTCTTGGAGGGTCCTCTTCATGTGACCTAATGTGGTGTGGTCACGGCATTTGTGCCATTGCAGGATCCTCCTCTGTGCTGGGGTCTGTCCAGCAGGAACTGCATGGGGCCACAGCAAGTGGACCTTCAGTGTAGTTTCAGGCCTTATTCAGGCCCCAGAGTCGGGGCCTTGAGCTCTGGGGCTGGGATCAAGGCAGCCTTGCCTGGTTGCACACACTTACTCCACTTACATCTGGCAGGAGTACACCTGGCCAGTTGCCTCACAAGTTTAAATGGAGACATATTAAATGGACTCTCCTATCCTAAAATCAATGTGAATTCTGGAACCAAAGTGGGTGAAACTTTCACACCCCCACCTTGAGCCTCTTTGGCCACTTCCCAGAAATCTGCTGGGCTTTCAGGATCTGCAAGACTCTTGTCACTGCTGCTGTTCCCATTGTCCTTCTGAGGACCTCACGTGGATTGGGGCTGCTCCTGGTCACAGAGGTGGCCTCAGAGCTGCACTGGCCACCCTGCTCCATCCCGGTGGAGACAGGCCAGAGCCCAGATGCCTTCCTCTTTGGAAGGGACAGGCAGTGGGCCCGGAGAGGAGCGTGGGGACTGCTGGCTGGAGCTGAGCGAGGCAGAGCTGCTTCTTCACATCTTACCTGCTTTGCCTTGGCCACTAGGATGTCCTCCTTAGTTTTCTGTCATGTCTAAAGTTCATTCCTTTGTTTCCTTTCCAGTAGAGTGGGGAGGGGAGAGAGAGGCACTGAGGGAGGCATGGGTCTCGCCCAGTTTCTGGAACACGGGTTCTCTGACGTGGTTATGGCCAGCTGGTCACGGGCTGGCAGGGTTGAGGGCAGGGAAAGTAGGAGGAGAGGCTAAGTCCTGACTTCAGCCCGGGAAGGGTGCTGGAGTCCCCAAGGTGACCCAGCTCCTTTTGTAGTAAAGCCCACACGTTTATTCCATCCGCTGGGGGTCAAGGAAAGTTCTGTCTGACCCATGTGCAGAAACTGTCACATTTTCTCAAAGACTACTTGTTTCTGTGAAAACAAGGGGATCCTGGCTATCCCAGGGGACAGAGGCTTTTGTCGGCCATCATGGAGAGTCTCTCTTGGGCTGGTGTTGTGCATGGGGTGAAGGGTGAGGCCAATGATGGCAGGCAAGAATTCTACCACTGAACCACCCATGCGAGGCCAATGATGGGAGAGTGCAAGGAACAGTGAGGGGTGCTGTGGGCAGCCAGGGTGTTTGGGGGCCATGTGGGTGCTTGCCCAGCATCCAAGGAGCAAGGTACCTGTGCAGTGACAGTGCAGGCCTGGGCATGGCCATCAAGTCTCCAGGGGCCCGGCAGGGCCTACAGGACTGGGTCACATGCCAGCTACATTCGAGGAGGGTCTGCAGCCACTAAGAGGTCAGGTCCTCAGTGTCAGCCTTATCAGGGTAGGTGGGTGGAGGACACTTAGGAGGATCCTGCCATATCATGCAGGCCTGTCTCCCATCTTTCTGTCCAGGAGCGGCTGCTCATGAGTCTTCTACCCCGGAATGTCGCCATGGAGATGAAGGAGGACTTCCTGAAGCCCCCAGACAGGATTTTCCACAAGATTTACATCCAGAGGCATGACAATGTCAGGTAGGGCTTGCACTGGCCTGGTGGTGGGCTTGGGGAGCTGTGGAGGGAGATGATGGTATAGGTAAGGTGATGGAGGTGTAGGGCTGTGGAGAGGTTGGGGGTAATGGAAGATATGAGGGGTGATGGAGGAGATGATAGGAGAGGTGAGATGTTATGGAGGAGGTGATAGTGCAGGTAGGAGGTGGTGCTGTAGGTTAGGTGCTAGAGGACATGGAAGGTGATGGGATATGTGTCAAGTGATGGTGGAGGTGGGGGGATGGAGAAGGTGATGAAGTGGTGGGTGATGGTGGAAGGGGAGGTGATGGAGGATGTGGAAGCTGATGAAGAGGTCAGGGTGATGAAGGAAGTAGTGGGTGAAGGTAAAGATGGGAAGTGATGGAAGAGGCATTGTAGAAAATTGGGGGTGATTATGGAATATGAGGTAATGGAGGAGGTGGTGGTTGATGAGGAAGTGGAGGGTGATGACAGCAGTGGGTGGCCATGATGGGTGTGGGCAGAGGGCCCTAGTTGTGTGGGGAGCAGGTGTCAGGCATGGGTCTGGAGTCACAAGTGAGCACCTGGCCCTCAGGGAAGCAGGTCTCCAAAGGAAGCTGGGGCTGGTGGCTTCTCAGCTCATGCATGTCATATTTGCTTTCCCTCTTTCTCATTTTGTCTCCTCTACTACATGATTGACTAGAGAGGTCAGAACTCCTCCTGAAATGGGTTTGGGCAGTGGCATTCTGGACTGGGAATTTGCCCAGGTCAGGATAACAGCTGAATGTAGTTCTAGGTGATGCCAGGTTTGGGGTGGGCATTTTCTTCCTTACTCTTCATCTTAAGAGACCCTCAGGAAGGAGGAATTGCTACCGCCATTTTTCAGGGGAGCTAACTGAGCCTTGGGAGTACCCCAGCATCCCTGGACATTCTGAGATTTGCTTGTTTGTTTTTAAACATACTAAAATGTATTTTATTTTATTAAATTGTGCATTCACCTCACAAGTACTCAGAATAGTTGAGTGTTGCCTGTTTGGGATCAATCTGTCACATATTGCTGCTCAGGTAGAAGACAGTGGTTTGAAGAACTGGCATGCTCTCCCTTTCTGCTGTCCCTTTCTGGCTGTTCTGGGCATCAGTGTCAGTTCTTCTTGCCCACTGGGAGACAGTAAATGATACGAGTGACCTTGTTCTGTCTGTGTCAAGTGCTGCAGGTCTAGGTCCCTGAGATGCAGTACTTGTTCATTTGTAATGAGCCCATCATTACACTCCCACCTTCCTGTCCTTAGGAAGGACCAGTGTGCCCTGCAGCTGCAGAGGGGGCACATTGGAGCTGAGTGGGGTTAAGTCCCGGTATGTGGGGCCACCATTAGCATCCAGGAAGGGTGAACCTTTCTGCTTTGGACACTTTGTTCCATTTAATGTCAACATACCCCTGTGACTCCTGCCCCCAGTCACTTGCATTTTATAGGTAAGGAAATGGAGGTTCAGTCAAGTGAGGCAAGTGCACAGGACTCCCTGGCCAGCGAATGGTACGACTGGACCTGGACCTGGGATTGACTGATGTTGATGTCACCTAAACTTTTCCCTTTTGCCCACTGCATCTCTCTAGTAAGTAAAGGCATGATGTGTGATCCAGACCCCTGCTAAGAAAACTAAATTTCCAGAACAATCTAAGGACTGCAGGTAGAGCTGGGCATGGTGCGAGCTGCTCAAGTGTCTTTTCCTCCCTCTTCCCTAACCTGGTGTGACAAATACAGATGTGGAGAATCACCGCTTCCTCACTGCTGAAAAATTTCATCCATATCCCTTGGCAGGTGCCATGTTCCTAGCAGCCAGTAGGCTGATGTGCTGGGGGCAGATGTGACGGCCCTGAGATGAAGTAGGAGGCTGAAGCTCCTTATTGCAAATGAACCCAGTGGAAGCCTAGCTCCTCTAGCAGGGCTGGAGATGTCTTTCTGCCTTCCGAATATAAACAATGTGAACATCTCATTGCCCTCTCTACCAACCTTGTTAGATAGGTCCAAAGTCAGTATACCATTTATAGCTCATAACAGGCTGATGTCATTGGGAATGTGGAGTAAGGACATCTAAAAATCCTTCTCATCTCTCTGGAAATTCTCTGAAAAACTCCACTTTATTTACCTGACTCAAAGCTCAGTGTGAACAGCCTCTGTCCAGGGACATTTGTTGAAAACAGTCAGTGGCAGTTGTTTAGAATCATAACCTTAGGTGGTGATAACAGTTGAGCCAAATAGCAAAGTAATCAAAACACTCGAAAAACTGGGGAATGAGATTCCATCGGCTGCTTTGAAGGGCTCAGGGGATATTTCTGGGAATCGGTAGACCATGCACAGCACAAATCTACATGCATGCTCAGGTAAAACCAAAGGCAGTCCTAAGCTCTTACCTCTGGCTCCCTCCTTCCTTCCCTTCCTTCTTTGGATAATTCCAGGGCATGCTCTGGAGACCCCCCTCGAGACCCCCAGAGCTGGCTGCATCACGGAAGTGGGTTGCCAGCCTTCCTGCCAGATTCCGAGCTTTCCAAATCATTGCTTTGCTGTGCTTTTTTGAAATTTTTGCTGTGTCTCTGTGCATTCCTGCTCTGAGTCTTCTCCTGAACTTTGAGCTTCTAAGCGGGACCTGGCATGTAAGAGACCCTCCACACAAGCTTGCTGGGGCCCTCCTGGGAAGGAAATTTCCAACAGGGTTTTCAGGTGAAAGGACAGGTCAAATGCTCGGCCCTTCCTAGCATGAGAGTTGGTAAGGCTTAGTCAGGTTTTTGGGACTAAATGAATGACCAGAGACTGAGAGCCAGTGGATAGAGAAAAGTCTATGTGTGAGTTATCGGTTAAGAGAGTAGAAAAGGAAGGAAAAATGGTACATGAGTCTGAACCTTATAACAAAACAGAAGAAAAAACCTTGTCCTATATCTACCCCCCAACTCTTGCAGTTCTCAGCTTCTCAGTGGCAGTTATGTAATATCCTGGATGCCTGCTTTTGATTCATTCTTTCACTCATTCACTTACTCAGAACAAAGGCACTTCTCCCCTGCTCTGTGTTAGGTGCCATGAGATAGACAAGTGAGAACCTGCATCCTCAAGCCCCTTGGGGGTCTCACAGGGTGTGCTGTTCTGCAGTTAGGGGTTGTAGTAGGACATGAGACTTGTCATGGGGTAGACACAGCAGCCCTTTGTCCATGAGCTGGGTGAAGTTAGTGGGTGGTAGGGTGAGGGCCTCATTACGGAGAAGCCTTTCTGGGATGTGGGTCCCTACTTTTTGCCTATATCAGGTGCGGCATACCCCATTTCCTCGTATGAGGTATTATTGAAAATGCAGATCTGAATTAAGATCTGGCATCAGGAATCAAGATTTGAACACATTTGTGTCAAAAAAGCAAAATATTTAACTTCTCTTTATTCATGACACTGGAGATGCATGTTCAAGTCTGGCATCTCTTTCTGTGCATACACATGTGATGATCATCCAGATTTCATAACTGGAGATGCTTTTGGCTGCAAGTAATAAAAAAAAAAGTTGGGCTGGTAACATCTTCAGGACTGAGGAGCTCTTTGCTGGGACCAGCGGCCTGGAGGAGAACCATGGGTGGTAGTCCGTGATAAGGTTGTGGTCCCTCCCAAGTAGGTTCCCAAGATCTTCTTGTCCTAAGATGGGCCCTGCTTAAGTTTCCCTCATCCCTCCCCTGTGTGGGGCCTCAGCTGCTCTGAGGCCTCTTCAGGAGGCCCCCCCACCTACTCCCAAACATCGGGTTGTGAGGGTTCTCCATTCTTCTGCACCCTCCAGTCTACCTCCATGTTGTTTAATATTTAAGACTTTTAAATAACCAAGAAATTGTGTCTGGGAAGATGATTGTGTGCTGTGCATGGGCCTAGTTCTGTAATAAGTGAACACCCAACACATAGAGGCTTTGACTCAAGAGAATTATGCCCCCTAGCCCCCAAAACAGATGAAGGGGAGGCCCCCTGCACAGCACATTACCTCGCTGTGAGGCTCTTACAGCTCTCTCTGCAACCCAGCTCATTGTGTCAGCTGGGAGAAGGGGACAGGCAGGTGAGCAGCCCACTTTCTTCTTAAAATATGTCATATCTACTCGTGTCACTGGCCACAACCCTATCGTAGGACTACCCTGGGATAGGGGAGCAGGCCTGTGGATGTCAAGCTGGCCCCCACGTCTAGGGGACAGCAAGTATATCGACAGCATCTAGCAGATTCTGAGCCGATCCCTGGGAGGGATCAGCATGGGGTGACTGAGCTGCTCTCCCATGCCCTGGGCGGGGTCAACAGGAACCTTTAGCATTTACTCGTCCAGGGACCAAGGCTTGTTCCAGCCTCACTTGTTCGTACATGTAAAGTGAGAACAACACAGCCTTCCTTTCCAGCCTTCCTTGAGGAATAATTGACGTGATTTATCTTAAAGTGACTTTAGAGGTAAGCGCCCACATGCCCTGAGGGGGCTATAACTTGTGTGAGTGGCTGGGGCTGCATGTGTGTGGAGGAGGCAGCTGGCACCCCTTTCTTTTGCAGCATCCTCTTTGCTGACATCGTGGGCTTCACTGGCTTGGCGTCCCAGTGCACGGCACAGGAGCTGGTGAAACTCCTCAACGAGCTCTTCGGCAAGTTTGATGAATTGGCCACGGTAAGTGCAGCCTCTCCCTTTGTTGCAACATATTTAGATTGCTTTCGGATGCCAAGTGTATTCCCTCCATGGATATGTGAACTAGACTAATTGTGAAGCAGTTTTGCCCACCAAGGCTATAGATCTAGCAGTGTCTCAGCCTCACTCTTTGATCTGTTTTGTGGGACCTGAGTATTACATCTGCCATATGAGAAACGCTTGCAACCAGCACAACCTGGCACTTCTGATAAAGGGTGAGAGGCAGAAGGAGGCGCTGGCTTTGCTTTGAGGCCCTGCATGAGTATATGAATCTGCCTGTGGGCTGCCTGCTGCCTTCTGCCCCCATGGCCCCTAGCCCCTGACCAAAGACAGCCTTGATAGAGGGCTGAGGAGCAGGCCCTTCTTGCTCTGGGTCTGCCACTTCTGTATTTGAAAGTTGTCATCTGGGGCCAGCTGAAGATCACTCATGATGCCAGGCCCCCTCACTATAGCTGGCTTAGTCCTGGCATTTTTTTTTTTAAGATTTATTTATTTATGCATACAAGAGCTGGGGTACAGGCTGGATATTCAGGGGGTGAGAGGATTCACCAGAGACAGAGTGGGGAACATAACAGGCAGACTGACTGAAATACACTGCTGAGGGGAGCAGCGGGCGAGACTGGAGAGGTCTGCTGCGCCATGTGGGTTTCTCCCTGGTGGGCTGGGGATTGAACTCGTGCTGCAGAGGCTGTGAATTGCTTCATAGTCCGGTGCTTAACCCCCTTGCGCCACCAGGGAGGCCCCAGTCCTGGTGTTTCAAAGACCTTTGTGGGGCAGGTCACATCTGCGTTCTGTGGAGGTCCATCTCAGGCCAGGCAAACAGCCTCTCTTGTAGTGCTGTCTGCCTGGGTCTCCCTGGACCTCCGGGTCCACCTTTCCTCTCCTGTGAAGACTGGGAGACACAAGGACAAGGACCAGGTTCACCTTCATCCAGCCTCACTAGGTAAATGTGGCGGGACCCCTGGTGGGCAGTTATTAGAGGAAGGGAGTTAGGGAGTGGCAAACTCTGTCCAGTCAGAACATTTCTCAGGGATGGTGACAGTCCAGGGTCTTGGACTTCTATTCTATGAAGGGGGCTGGGGAGCTGGGCTGGCCTATGCAGCAGGTGGAGGGATGTTTTGTGTCTTTGCAGGACTGGGTAAGGGGTGCTGAGTGGGCTGCAGACCTGGACTGGCTCCAGAATCTGCCCTTGACCAGCAGGTGGAGTGGGCCATGGTCAGCAGGCCAGGTTGGCTGTATCTGTAGTGCTTTGGTGATTGAGTGCAAGTGAGAATACTTGGCAGTCTGCCGCAGACACCTGGGGTAGGTAAAGAGAGAGAGAGGACAGGGGTGTGCGCTTCCTCTAGGATAGTACTTCCTCTAGGAGATTCCTTGTGGGAACTGTTAGGATCCTGAAAAGTCCAGTTGTAATGTTGTTGCTTGCTCTTCAAATGGATCATGTGATAGAACCCTTCCTTGAATGGCACCCCTTTGAGAGCATGGGCCAGAGTCTCTGCAGGACCCTATTTAGAAAAGATTTTGTCTTTCCTGAGACAAGGCGATCCTCTCGATGTGATGACGTGTTGTCGGTGAGGAGATGGCTATTGGCCAGGCCCAGGCAGCCTTGTCCAGTGGTCACTGAGCTAGTTTCCCTAGAGCAGCTCTGGCTCATTCCACACAGACATCACCTCCCCTTCCCTGGGAGAAGGCCCCCTGGATCTGCTTTCCCACCAGAGAAACCCAGTGCTCTGAGAGAAGCATGATGGAGGAGCAGAGGGTGTGAGTGTGGCCTGTGCCACAGGTATAGCTTGTGGTGGTGGAAGCTCCAGCTCTTTCTGCTTTTGGGTCAATTTGGTAAGTTTTGTCTGCTGTGGGTGGGGGCTGGTGGCTGGGGGCTGAGCAGTGCTCCCTGGAGCATTCTGGGCCTGGCCCTTCCTGGTCCACCAGGACTCAGTGGTCCCTAGCTCTTTGTATTTTCTCCATGTCCCTCATTACATACTTGATTTGCAAATATTTTCACCTCGACTTTGATCTCTCTGTTTTCTTAACATTGTTGTATGAAGAAGAGGCATTTTTAGTTTTCATGAAGTCCAGTGGTCAGTGTCTTCTTTTACGAATTGTAATGCTATTTATATTATAGCTCGAAAAATGTTGTTTGTCTAACCAAACATTTTTGGTGTAATGGGAGGGCGGGAGCTGGATGTTGACTTTAATACCTCCCACTCATCAGGGATGGTGGTGGTGACACAGCCCCGGCCCGTGATGACTTGGTCTACATTTTCCACCACATGGGCATCAAATGAGTGAGGATGTGTGCTCCTCCGTTTTCTTGTAGAAGTTTTTAAGTTTTAGGGATTACGTTTTGAGTTTTCGAAGGTGACTCTGGACCACCGCTGTGGACTGAGTGTGTGTTGTGAAAGGAATGTGAAGCCTCCTTTCATCCTCACTCATTTGATGCTCCATGGTAGAAAACATAGACCATGTCGTCATGGGCCTGGGCTGTGTCACCACCATCATTCCTGATGGGTGGAAGGTGATAAAGCCGACATCTGGCTCCCTTCCTCCTCTGTTACACTGAGGGACACTCCCTGCTCCCTGCATCTCTTCCTTTGCTGCCTGCTCTTTGGGGTTGGGGTGCTTGGAGAGGGAGACTTGGCCTTTCTCCTGGGGTATGTGAAGTCCTGCAACTCCTACTGCTTCAAGAGTTTTGCATGCTCTTCTCACATCCATGAGCATCTCTGGGACCGACAGGTGTGGAGACAGACTGACTTTGGCCTCTTGCACACAGGGCCCCTAGCTGTGTGTGCATGGATAGGGAGAGGAGAAGGTGACCCAGGGAGGAAAGTGAGGCAGGCACCAAGGCCACCATTTAAGGACTGACCTGAATGCTCAGACATAAAGAAGGAGAAGGGAGGTGCCAGAAGGGAGTATGAACTGTAAAGCCCACCCTGTATGTGATTAGTTTAGGGATAGTTAGTTGGCTTTTCTGGAAAATGGCCCAGTGTGATGCCCGAAGGGTTTTGGGCTCTTACCAGGGCTTTGGGCCATGTGAGCATAAAATATAGTTGCAAGAAAGTTAATTAGCAGAGCCCAGAGCCATAGGAGGCCAAAGTCAGTTTCGTATTTTTGTGGCTAATGTGGTGGTTTGGGTAGTTTCTCCTACGAAATCAGATTATATTAGAAAAATAAAATAAGACTTAATTATAAATTTTGGAAAATTCTAAGAAATGTTTTGGAAGAAAACTTTTTTTTGGCACAGTAATTATAGCTTTCCACTGAGTTTGCTGAGGCTTCCCTGAATTGGGGAATTGGTGTAGGATTTCAGAGTGGTGTGTAGGCACAGGTTGCCTCAGGAGAGGAGTGCCCCACTTCCCCAAAATGACCAAAGATGTGAAGACAGAGGAGCAAGCAGGTGAGGTTGCCTTTCCAGAGACAGGTGGCTGTCCTTGGACAGCCTTTTCTCACCGTCTTCCACACCTTAAATCCCTAATAGATGAAGCAATGGTTCAGAAATAAAGCAGTTGTTCTAGATAGGGGCAAGCAGAGGGCTGACGTGTCCAGGTGAGTTCAAGCGTGGGGTCACTGAGTCATGGAGAGGAGGAAAGGAGGTATTTTTATTGTTGTCTGAGAAACCACAGCTCCACGACCAGGGGCTGCAGTCACAGATGATGCCCCTGGGCTCTGCTGGGCAGTTTTTACTTGGGTCTTATTGGCTCCCATGGGATATCCTTCATCCTGTGGCCCCCAGGCTGAATGCCTGCAGTGGTTCACTCATGTGGATGGCGGTAGCGGTGGCTGTGGCTGGATCTTACTCAGTGGTCCGCTGGGCCTCCTGGGTCTGGAGCATGCTGCTTCCACAGTGGCAGCCCACTGCTTTGCCTTACTTCTTTTTTTTTTTTTAAGATTTATTTATTTATGCATACAAGAACTGGGGTACAGGCCAGAGATACAGGGGGGGGTGAGAGGATTCACCAGAGACAGAGTGGGGAACAGAACAGGCAGATTGACTGAAGTACACTGCTGAGGGGAGCAGCAGGCGAGTCAGGAGAGGTCTGCTGTGCCATGTGGTTAGCTCCCTGGCCAGGGATCAAACTCGTGCTGCAGTGGCTGCGGAGAGCTTCATAGGTTGCGTCTTAACCCCTTGCACCACCAGGGATGCCCTCCCTGCCTTACTTCTGCTTGTCCTGTCAGAGCAGAGCCCACCCATGACAGGGACTACAGAGGTGGCAGAGGATGATGGGGCTTCTCCCAGGGAACACACCAGCTGTGCCATTGGTCTTAGGGTAGCAGTATGAACTGGGGCTGCCTGTCCTGGGTCTTCCTTCCTCATCAGCTCAGAATTGCTGTAGCCTATCTTCTTGCCACTCTCTTCCTTTGGTAAAACAATTGTTGGGGTGGCTCCCATGAATGCCATGTCAATTATTGTGGTATATCCTGTGGCCAAGGTGGGACCTCTGGGGCCCATGTCTGCTTTCCCATCTGTCTGCACCATTTTCCAGGATGGGGAGTTCTGGGCCTGTCTGCTGACATCACACATATGTTTCAAACCTCTCTTGAAATCATAAGATTTAATGTTTCCTTTTTCCTCTTCCTCATCCTCTAATTTTTTTAAATCTATTCCTAGGGAATTTAATTATTTTTGATGCCGTTGTAAATGGGATTTTCTTAATTTTTCTTTCTGATAATTCATTAGGAGTGTATAGAAATGCAACTCATTTTTGTGTATTAATTTTGTAGCTTTTGCAACTTTAATGATTTGTTTTTCAGTTCTAGCCATTTTTTTTTTGAAGATTTATTTATTTATACAAGAACTGGGGTACAGGCCCGAGGCATGGGAGGGTGACAGAATTCACCAGAGACAGAGCAGGGAGCAGAACAAGCAAACGGACTGAAGACACAGCTTAGGGGAGCAGTGGGCGAGACAGGAGAGGTCTGCTGCTCCATGTGGGTATCTCCCTGGCCGGCCAGGAATTGAACACATGCTGCAGAGGCTACGGACAGCTTCACAGCACAGTGCTCAACCTCTAGCCTTTTTTTTTTGGTGGAGTCTTTAGGGTTTTCTTTAGATTATATCATGCCATCTGCAAATCAAGACAGTTTTGCCCCTTCCTACTAGATTTGGGTGTCTTTTATTTTTCTTGCTTGATTGCTTTTACTAGGACTTCTAGTACTCTGTTGAAGAAGAAAAGCAAGAGTGGACATCCTTGTCTTGTTTCTGATCTTAGAGGAAAATTTCTAGCTTTTCATTATTAAGTCTGATGTTTGCTGTGGATTTGTTGTCTATGTCCTTTATTTTGTTGAGGTACTTTCTCTTTATACCCCCATTGTTGATTTTTTTTCATGAATGGATTTGAATTTTGTCAGATGCTTTCTCTGTGTCTATTGAGTAGATAATATGATTTTGATTCTTCACTTTGTGTTTAGTGTATCACATTGATTGATTTGTGTGTGTTGATGCATCCACATGTTGTTGCATCCCTGGAATATTTGATTGTCTGATCCTTTTGATGTATTGTTGAGTTTGGTATGCTAATATTTTGTGGAGAATTTTTGCATCTTTGTTCATCAGGGATATTGGTCTGTAATTTTCTATCCTTATGACTTGCTTATCTATTTTTGGTATGGGATTAATGTTGGCCTCTTTCATTTTTTGGAAGAGTTTCAGGAGGATTGATGTTAATTCTTCTTTGAATGTTTGGTTGAATTCATCAGTGAAGCTTTGAAGAGCTTCACATGGAACCTTGCAGACATGTGTGTGCATGTAATACCAAACACACCTATAACACGCATATACACTGACACACATGCACTTGGCATGCTTGCAGCAGTGACACACATGTACATGGACATGCTTAGACACACAAATGAACACATGTTGTACAAAAGGCGCTCACATGCACATGTACACACATGGACACATCCACATACCAGCATGTCTCTTACTCCAACTGACCTGCTACCTGGGGCTCCAGTGTGTATAGTACCTGCTCTCTTGAATGTGTTCTTCTCTTGATACAAGTATTTAAGTCAGCATCCCCAAAAGTAATCATCCTTGTAAAAAAGAAGTTGAATAATTGAATAAAGAAGGCAAATATCTTAAGTGTCAACAAATGACAATCTAGAAGTAATGGACAAATTCCTAGAAACACACAACCTCCCAAGACTGAATTGTGAAGAAAATTTGAACAATCACTCTTAAGGAGATTGAATCAATAGCCAAAAACTTCCCAACAAAGTCCAGGGCCAGATGACTTTGCTGGTGAATTCTACCAAACATTCAAAGAAGAATTACCTTGTTATGACATGTGGCACTTGGAGGAAAAAGGATTTCTCTGAGTCCCTATCCAGAACAATGAGAAGCATAGAGGGACTACACCATGAAGGTGCAGCCCAGCTCCAAGGGCAGTCTCGTTTTTGTTTAGAATCAGACAGAAAATAAAAAAGATTAAAGAAGCAAGCAGGCATACAAGGAATACCTAAGTTTGTGGGGGATGTGTAACCAGCTGGCCCCAGCCAAGGTTGGGAAATAGGGAGAAAGTCAAGGAAAGTCTCAGTGTTTACACTACTCTAACCATAACACCTATTGCTGCTTCTACACATGCTGTTTCATGCCAGGATGTTTGCCCTGAGGGGTTCCTTACCAACTTTCTCTGTTTCTGCACACTGAGAGGCACAGAAAAGTCAAAGCAAAGAATAATCAAGGCCAAAACACAAAATAGTTGAGGCATATGATAATCTAATCTCCCACAGAGCATCAGTGCTAACCTTCCTGAAACTCTTGCAAAAAACAGAAGTCAGCATTACTGTGTGTGTGCATGTACACATATGTGAGTGTGCACACGTGTGAAAAGTACATACATGAGTGTATATGTATCCAAATATGAACTATGACCATGCATATGTGTGTGAGTGGGGTCATGCAGATGAGTATATTATACATTTATATGAGTGTGTATATGTGTGTGCCTGTACGCATATATATGTATATGAGCATGTGCAAGCAATGAGTGTACATGTCTATGTGTACATATGTGTGTGGATTGTGGATGTGAGTGGGTATATATGCGTACACACATTTGTATGTACTTGTATGTGCTTCTGCACACATCGTGTGTTCCCATGGTGACATTTCTCTTGGCATCTTTTGGCAGGACAAAATAGTTACCTTATGAGAAACAGAATGATGTGATTCTGGATCGGGGGGATTCTTTCCTTTCTTTACCTCCCACTTATGTACAGACCTGAGCATTATATACCCTCATTGAAACAGAGCGCACTCTGCTTGTGAGTTCTTAGAGACCACCAGTGACCCTGTGGGGTGGTGGTGTCATCCCCCGCCCCTGGAAGAGGAGGCTAAGGGTCAGGGAGTAGTAGTTATCTCTCAACTCCACAAGCAAGTTGTACAGCCTGGGGTTGGCTGACTTGCTCTGTTACGGACTAGCAGTTGGTAGCCTAGGCACTGAGGGTATACTGTGGTCTCAGTGGCAGCCCAGCTCTGTCTTTAGCACATGGAAGCACCCACAGATTGTAAACAAGTGGGTGTGGTTGTGTTCCTGTTTGAGCCATAGGTAGCCAACCCCTGCTGACAACCACCATGTTCTGAGTGGAGTTATGTTTGTGTATCAAAATACATGTATCCTGACTTCACCCTGAACCTGTCTGCTAGTGGGGTGTTGGGGGGGGTTCCCTTTGTTCCTGGGCACGTTGGTTCCCTGTGGCAGGGCTAATGGAGCAGGGCAGCAGCAGACATATTGTTACAATTGGAAGCGCCCAGTGCTGGCCATTGAATCTGCCAACTAAGAGCTCCAAAGTGGCATAAATCTCCTTACCTGATAACTTTTTGCTCCAAAGTGCAGGTTCACTCCCCAGGAAAGTGCGTTTGAGCTGAAGAGAATTTCCCTGGTTGGACATGGGACGGTTTGGGCAGAAACCTATGGCCACATGGGAATAAGGGGAGGGTGTTTAGTGGATCTCAGCATTTGTTCAGGACATAGGGAGGGAGTCTGAGGTGGGTTAGGGCCATTCTGGCCCCCTTGGTCTCGCCCCTCCTATTTCTCATGGCTGATCTTGGGCTTGATGCCAACCTGGCATAGGGCACCATGGGGGACTCTGGTCCTTGGTCATGGGCACTGGAAAGGCAGAGCTTCTCCTGGCTGGGTGAGGGCCCATGCTTGAACTCCAGGTGTGGGCTTCCTCTGCCTCATGACCCCTCCTGGCCCCAGCACTCACACAGAGCTTCCTGGGACTTGTCATCAGCCTCCTGCCCCAGGATCACATTTCTTGCTTGCTCCCCACTTACTTGTTTCTGTTTATTCTCACCTTTTCCAGAGCTCTCTCTCAGCCTTCAGTTCAGCTCCCTGTCTTCCTGACCCCCCAGGCAGGCTGCAGCCACCAGCTCTGTCTTTTTGACACTGCTCTCCTGTAAATTTCTCACACAAGCACGGCAGTGGGTCCAGACACTTTACCTGCACTTGCACCAGGAAAGGTGCAAGGAAAGGACTTGTCTTCCAGTGTTTCTTGGCCCTCTCCTCCTTTCACACTGCACCCTGTTGACACATTTCCTCCCACACTGCCCCTCTCTTTTCAGAAGACAGGCCTCCACTGAAGCCAGTGAGCTCCCCCACTTGGTGAGCCCCTCTGCAGAGCCTCTTTTTTTTTTTTTTTTTAAAGATTTATTTATTTATGCATACAAGAACTGGGGCACGGGCCAGAGATGCGGGGGTTGAGAGGATTCACCAGAGACAGAGTGGGGAACAGAAGGAGCAAATTGACTGAAGTACACTGCTGAGGGGAGCAGTGGGCCAAGACAAGAGAGGTCTGCTTCGCCATGTGGGTTGCTCCCTGCCTGGCTGGGGATCAAATTCATGATGCAGGGTCTTCGGATTGCTTCATAGTCCAGTGCTTAACCCCTTATGCCACCAGGGAGTTCCCTCTGCAGAGCTTCTTGCTGGTGGTACAGACCTGCCTTTTTGCCAGTGGGCCCTCTCCTCTGGGGGCTCTGGGTAAAATGTTGACTGATACATATAAGACCCTTGGCACAGCCCCACTGCACCACAGCCTTGGCCCAAACCCTGCCTTTGACTTAGGGCCTGGAAACTCAGAGTGGATTTTATAGTTTTAAAGGTTATTGAAACACCTACTTGATTTTGCCCCTTGGTCTACAAATCCAGAATGTTGACCACCTGATCTTTAAGGTAAAGTTTGCTGACCTCTGACTGGGAAGGTTTGATAATCTGTAACTGCTCCTGTGGGATGTCTGTGTGGGAGGTGAGGTTTGCCTTGCTCCTGGCCTGGCGTAGGTATTCTCGCTGGCGGGGAGCCCAGGTACACTCCTGGGGCAGGTGTGCAGAGCAGTGGAGTCCTGGGGTTTTGGACACAGTACATGATTGTTTCCTTGGGAAAGTACAGGACAGGCAAGTGGAGTAACTCTTCTAAGTTTTGAGAATTCTTTATATATTTCCCATACCAGTTTTTCATCAGATGCATGATTTACAAATATTTTCTCTCAGACTTTGGCTTATTTGTTTATTCTCTTAACAGTGCCATTTGAATAACAGAAGTTTTTAGTTGTTAGGAAGTCCAACTTACTAGTTTTATTTCTTTTCTTTTTTGGTTTGTAATTTTGTTGTTTGTATCTAAACAATTTTTTTTTCTATCTAAAGATCACAAAGATGTACTCCTAACTAGAATTTTATAATTTTAGATTTCACATTTAAGTCTAGAATATATCTTGAGTTAACTTTTGCATGTCATATAAGGATATGACATGGTTCAAAGAATATTCCCCACCCCGGCCCCATGGGTATATAGTTGTTTCAGCATTATTTGCTGAAAAGGCTGCCTTTGACCACTGATTACCTTTTCCCCATTTTCAAAAAATCATGGAAATATTTAGAAAATTCTAAATAGAAATATTTAAAAAAACATGGATGTGCCTATTCTGGATTTTCATATTTTGTTTTATCAATCTGTGTGTACTTTGACACCCAAACCATACTTTCTTGTCTGCTATGGTTTTCTTAGAAGATTGGAATCAGCTTCTGTGATTCCATCAATTTCCCTGTACTTTTTCAAAGTGGCTTTGGTTATTTTCTAGGTCCTTTGCATTTCCATATGAATTTTAAAATCACAACTTGTCAATTTCTACAACAAAACTTACTGCAATTTTGATAGGGATTTTGATGATTCTATATTGTAAATTTAGGGAGAGTTGACTCCTTAAAAATATGGGCTTCTGATCCAAGAACACAATGTATCTCTTCATTTATTTAGATCTTGTTTAATCCCTCTGAGCAATGTATAGTTTCCTGTGTACAAGTGTTGAGTAATGGTTCATGCATTTTGATACTGATGTAATACTTTTTTTTGAACTTTTAATTTCTGATTGTTCCTTACTAGTAAATCAAAATACATTTGAGTTTTTGGATCAATTTATTGTCCTGAAACCTTGCTAAACTCACTTATTTCAAATAGTTCTTTGGCAAGAGCAGGCATCCTTGTTCTGAACCTTAGCAGGCAAAGTCTTTTTATCATTAAGTGATGTCAGTAGTAGGGTTTTTTTAGATGATTTTTTTCAATATTGTTAATTATGTTAATGTTATTATGCAACCAGTTTTTGTTCATACCTTTGTTCTCTGAAACTATTTTTTTCTTTTTAAAGATTTATTTTATTTTACAAGAACTGGGATACAGGCCAGATGTGCGGGAGGGTGAGAGGATTCACCAGAGACAGAGCAGGGAACAGAACAGGCAGAAGGACCGAAGTACACTGCTGAGGGGAGCAAAGGGTGAGACAGGAGAGGTCTGCCACGCCATGTGGGTTGCTCTGTGCCCGGCCGGAATCAAACACATGCTGCAGAGGCTGTGGACAGCTTCATAGCACTGCGCTCAGCCGCCTGCACCACCAGAAAGGCCACTGTCTGAAACTATTTTTTTTGTAGTTTAATTTTCTTTATTTTTAATTTTTTTAATTTAAATTTTATTTTTATATTCCCCATACAATTACAACCCCCTTATTTTGACCCCAATCCCTCCTTTCCCCGCCCCCCACCCCCCATAGAGTGTCTCTGGTTCATAGTTGTTTGTTGATTTTGATTTTCACTTTCTTAGTTATTCATTTTCCTAGTCCCTTATTTAAGTTTTCTAGATTCCTGCCATGAGTGAGACCATCCTGTATTTTTCTTTTTCTTTCAAAGAAAGTTTGTTCAATAAATGGTGCTGGGAAAACTGGGTCACTACATGCAAAAGAATGAAGCTTGACTACCTCACACCATGCACAAAAACCAACTCAAAATGGATTAAAGAACTAGACATAAGACCTGAAACCATAAAATACATAGAAGGAAATATAGGCAAAACACTACATGATATGCACATCAAATACATCTTTACAGACACATCACTCAAAGCAGTGATAGTGAAGACAAAGATAAATAGCTGGGACTACATCAAATTAAAGAGCTTCTGCACAGCAAAAGAGACAATAACCAAAAACAAAGAGAAACCCTACCGACTGGGAGAACATTTTTGCATGCAACACTAATGATAAAGGACTGATCACAAAAATCTACAAAGAGCTGATGAGACTCAACAACAACAAAGAAAATAATGCAGTCAAAAAATGGGCAGAAGAGCTAAAAAGAAGCGTCTCTGAAGAGGAAATGCAAATGGCCAACAGGCATATGAAAAATGTTCAACATCACTTGTAATCAGGGAAATGCAAATCAAAAGTACAATGAGATACCATCTTATACCAGTGAGAATGGCACATATTAAAAAAACTAGCAACAACAAATGTTGGCGAGGTTGTGGAGAAAAAGGAACTCTCCTGCACTGTTGGTGGGAGTGCAAACTGGTCCAACCACTATGGAGAGCTGTGTGGAGATTTCTTGACCTACTAAAGATAGAGTTTCCAAATGATCCAGCAATTCCACTCCTAGGTATTTACCGAAAGGACACAGAAACATCAATTCCAAAGAGCACCTGCACCCCTATGTTTAGAGCAGCACTATTTACAATAGCTAAGCTTTGGAAACAACCCAAATGCCCAAAAATAGATGACTGGATCAAGATGTGGTCCATATACACCATGGAATATTACTCAGCATTCAAAAAAGATAAACACATGCAATTTGCAGCAACATGGATGGCGCTGGAAGGGATCATGCTCAGCAAAATAAGCCAGAAAGAAAAAGAAAAATATCTCCGAAACTATTTTTAAAAAGATAACTCTAACATGAAGTCCAGAGATAGGGCAGACTTCAAGGTTGACTTCATTCCATGGTTCTTGCTTCCCTTTTTGTTTTGTTCTTTTGTCTTCTTCTGGGACCACAGGATGTTCTAGGTTCTTGTGGTCTCCTGCCCCATTTCTCAATCACTTCTCTAAGGGGCCTGCCCTAATTTTTATTGGAGAATGGTGTTTAGAATCCAAGATCTATGTATCTTAGTATGTCTTTTTATGCATATTGGTTTTTTTTTTTGTTTTCTTTTTCTTTCTTATTTTTTTTTAATTTTTGAAGGGAAAAACATAACAAAAAAAAAAAACAACAAAATCCAAAACACATACCTTATCCCTTGTAATCCTTTCTCCCTCCCTCCTGCCTTAAACTCTGGTAACCTCAATTTGGATATCAGTCTCCACTAGTTTACTTTTATTTTGCTTTATGAGTTTGTATATTTAGTGTCCTTATATTCCCCACATATGTGAAATCAACCAATATTTCTCTTTGTGTAATTCCTTCAAGTTCCTTCCATTTTGTTGCAAAAGGCAATATTTCATTTTTCCTTTAGCTGATTATTTCATTGTGTACACATACCACATCTTCTTTATCCAATCTTCTATTGGTGGGCATCTGGGTTGCTTCCATATCTTAGCTATTGTGTGTAATGCTGCAGGAAACATTGTGGGACATACAATTTTTCACATTGATGGCCTTGTATTCTTCAGTTACCCAGAAGTGGGATTGCTGGATCATATAATATTTCTATTTTTAGTTTTTTTTTTTTAAAGAAAGTTCATACTGCCTTCCAAAATGGCTGTACCAATTTATATTCCCACCAAAAGTGCACAAGGCATCCCTTTTCTTCACATCCTCATCAGCACTGGCTGTTGGAAGTCTTTTTGATGTATGCCTTCTCACAGGTGTGAAATAATATCTCCATTTGGTTTGATTTGCATTTCCCTTTTTAGAAGTTGTGATGAGAATTTTTCATGTCTTTGGCCTTTCACATTCTCCTTAGAAAAAAATGTCTATTCAGATCTTCTGCCCATTTATTTATTTTTATTTTGCTTGTGTTTTGTTGTTGTTGAGTGAATTATTTGTATACCTTGGATACTAGCACTTTGTTAACATGTGGTGTATAAATAGCTTCTCCCATTCAATAGGCTGTCTTTCATCTGCTAACATTTTCTTTAATGGTATAAAACCTTTTTATTTATTTATTTGTTTACTTTTTAAAGATTTATTTATTTATTTATTTATACAAGCGCTGGGTATAGTCAGAAGTGCAGGAGGGTGAGAGAATTCACCAGAGCCAGAGCGGGGAGCAGAGCAGGCAGAAGGACCGAAGTACACTGCTGAGGGGAGCAGCGGCGGCAGGAGAGGTCTGCGCACCATGTGGGACCCTCCTCTAGTGGCCGGGGAGCAGCCAGGGATCGAACTGGCACTGCAGAGGCTGCGGGCAGCTTTGCAACCCAGCGCTCAACTGCTGTGCCACCAGGGAGGCCCTAAAATCTTTTTAATTTGATGTAGTCCCAATTGTTTAGTTTTGCTTTTATTTTCATTGCCATAGAGATTGAGTCCCCAAATACATCACAATCACTGATGGCTTGGACATACCACTTATACTTTTTCTTACATATTTTATGGTTTTGGGTTCCATATCCAGGTCTTTAATCTATTTTGTATTTATTTTTGTGTATGGAGTTAGAGAGTGATTCAGCTTCATACCTTTACATGTAGCCATTCAGTTTTTGCCAGTGATGTTTGTTGAACAGATTTTCCTATCTCAGTTGTATGGTGATGGCTCCTTTATTGTGTGGATACTTTTAAATCAGTTTGATATAGTTTTCTTTTATTTCCAGTTTATTACAGAGACTTTTTGGCAGAAATGGATACTGGATTTTTGTCAAGTGTTTTATTGCATCCATTTGGGATGATGGTATGATTTTTCATTCTTAATCTGCTATTAATAATATGATAAGTTATATTGATTGATGGTAGAATGGTAAAACTATCTGGCATTTTTGGGGCACATTCTACTTGGGCTTATTGTAGTATTATTCTTACATATGGTTGGCTTTGATTTGCTTAGATTTATTTTCTCCATTTATGTTTTTGAAGGATGTTAGTCTATGACTCTCTTAAATTATCTTTATGTGGTATGATGATAAAGCTGATCTCATGGAAGAGCTTGGGAATATTTCTGCCCATTCAGTTTTCTGAGTGAGTTTGTCTAGAATTGGTCTTCTTTCTTTCTTACTGGTGAATCTATCTGGTCATGGAGTTTTCTTTGTGGAAGTTTTAAACTACAAATTCAATTATTTAGTAGGGCTAGTGGATGTCTTTTTTTTTTTTTTTCTTGGAATGAACTTGGATTTTTTTTTTAGCTATCAAGGAATCTGTCTATTTAGTCTAAGTTGTCAAAATTATTAGATAGAGTTGTTCCTAATAGTTCCCTGTTACCCTTTTAATATCTGTAGAATCTGTAATGGTACCTCCCCCATTCCTGTTTTGGTAATTTGTGTCTTCTCTTTTTTCCTGATCCTTCTGCCAAGAGATATTTTTTATTTTCTTATAGAACTTGTTTTTGTTTTATTGATTTCTGTCTTTACATTTTAGTATCATTTCTGATTTTTATTTTCTTATTTCTTCTGCTTATCTTTGTATTCATATACTCTTCTTTTTGTAGTTTCTTAAGGTAGAAACTGAGGCCATTATTTGGAATCTTTTTTCCTCTTCTAATATAAATGCTTACTGCTGTCAATTTCCCTTGAATGACTGCTTTAGCAGCACCTGCAAATTTCTGGTATGTTGTGTGACCACTTTCATTCAGCTCAACATAGGTTCTTTGTTTTTATTCTTCTACATTTTATTTTTAATTTTTAAATTTTTTTACATCATTGTTCATTTTTAAACAATATTTGCTTCCCCCCAACCCCTCAGGTGTAGTCCCCATAGAATTTCCCTCACCAATGCACCCGTGCACCATCACCATAGCCCCCTGTGCTCCTCCCTCCCTCTGATCCCTCTCCCTCCTCCTCCCCCACAGCATGTCTCTGATTTGTAATTGTCTGTTTTTGCTTTGTTGTGTTTTGTATTGTTATTATTTTTTACACAGATATCTTATTTGGTTCCCCTATATTCCTGCTATAAGTGAAACCATCTGATATTTTTCTTTTTCCTTCTGACTTATTTCACTGAGCATAATTCCTTCTAGCTCCATCCATGTTGCTATGAATGGCATGAGTTTATCTTTCTTGATTGCTGAATAATATTCCATTGTGTATATATACCACATCTTCTTGATCCAGTCATCTGTTGTGGGCATTTGAGTTGTTTCCAGGTTTTACCTGTTGTAAATAGTGCTGCAATAAGCATAGGGATACAGGTGTTCTTTTGAATCAATGTTTTTAATCCTTTGGGTAGATCCCTAGGAGTAGAATTGCCAGGTCATGTGGTAGCTCCATTTTTAGTAGACTGAGGAATCTCCAGACAGCTTTCCATAGTGGTTGGACCAGTTTGCACTTCCACCAGCAATGTAGGAGAGTTCTTTTTTCACCTCATCTTCACCAACATTTGTTGTTGCTTGTGGTTTTTTTTTTTTTTTTTTTTTGATATGTGCCATTCTTACTAAGGTGTAAGGTGTATCTCAATTTGGTTTTGATTTGCATTTCCCTGATTATAAGAGCTTCAACATTGTTTCTTATTTCCCTTTAAAATTTTCTCAGACAGAGCCATGGATTGTTTAGATGTATTTTGGTGGTGGTGGTGGGGAATGGTGTTAATGATCTTTCTGTTTTTTACTTCAAATTTAATTCTGTTGTGATTAGAGAACATATTTTTTGAATTGATCCAGCTACTTTTATGGCCCAGAAATAGTCTATTTTGGTCAATGACAAAGGTACATTTAAACAAATATGTATTACACTTTTCTGTCTTATTCTTTTCTAGAGTGTTATATAAATACCAATTAGGCCATTTGTTTATGGGGGTTAGGCATGTCTTCTTTATTTTTACCGATTTCCTGCTGCTGGTTCTCTAAATTATTGACAAAGGTATATGAAAATCTTCAAAGTTATAGATTTTTCTATTTCTCTTTCAGGTCTATCAGTTCTTATTTCATATTTTTAAAGCTATCCTAGATTTATAAACATTTTTGAATATTAGGTCCTCTTTTTAATTTTTATATTACTTAAATTTTTTCTTACATTATTGTAGTTCCCATTGTTCTCCTGCCACTGCATCATCCATGAACCATCACCATATTCCCTTGTGTTCTTCCCTCCCCTGTTTTGCCCCCAGTGACCTCCTCCTTTGCTGTATGCCTCAGTTCTGTTGTCAATGTACTAGTTTTGATGTTTTCTTGAACTTTTGTTTGGTTTCTCTATATTCCTTCCAGTATTTATCTTTTTCCTTCTGACATATTTCAGCTAGCATAATTCCTTCCATCTCCATCCATGTTACTACAATGGCATGAGTGAGGGGTTTTTTTTTTTGATCGCTGAGTAATATTCCATTGTATAACTATACCACAACTTTTTGATCCGTTCATCTATTTTGGGACATTTAGGTTGTTTCCATATCTTGCCTATTATAAATAGTGCTGAAATAAAACCAGGAGTGTAGGTTTCCTTTGAATTGGTGTTTTTGTGTCCTTTGGATAGATTCCTAGGAGTGGACTCACTGGATCATATGGTAGCTCCATTTTCAGTGTTCTGAGGAACCTCCAGTCAGTTTTCCATACCGGTTGAGCCAGTTTACATTCCCCCAGCAGTGTTGTTAGGTCCTCTTGATGAATTGACTCTTTTTTTTTTTTTTAATTTGTCCCTTTTTTTTTTTAAAGATTTATTTATTTATTAATTTATACAAGCACTGGGTACAGTCAGAAGCGCGGGAGGGTGAGAGAATTCACCAGAGCCAGAGCGGGGAACAGACTAGGCAGACTGATGAAATATACTGCTGAGGGGAGCAGCGGGTATGGCAGGAGAGGTCTGTCACGCCATGTGGGACCCTTGCAGGCAGCCCGGGATCGAATCGGTGCTGCGGAGGCTGTGGGTAGCTTCGCAGCCCAGCGCTCAACCGCTGCGCCACCAGGGGAGGCCCTTGATGAATTGACTCTTAATGAAGAAACGAAGACTCTTAATGAAGAAAAGAACCTCTTTATCCTGGTAATATTCTTATTTGATTTTTCATGTGTCTTAGTATAGTTTTTGTCATGTTGTTTTGTGCTTGTAGTGTATTATGCTTCTTGCACTTGTAGGTTTATAATTTCATCATATTTGGGGAAAAAAAAACCCAATCATCCTTTTTCAAATGTTTTTTATGCTGCCTCCTCCATTTCCTTCAGAGACACCAGTTCTAGGACCATCAGGATCTTGAAGCTGTTCCACATCTTATTGACCATCTTTTCTTTCTTTTTTTTTTTTTTTGATAAAATTTTGTTCTTATTCTTCCTATTTCATTTTCAGTAGTTTTTGTTACTAAATTGTGCCTTCAGTTCATTAATCTTTTGTGATGTTGAATCTGCTATTTTTCCATTCAGTACAGCTTCCATTTCATGTTGTAGTTTCATTTCTACAAGTCTGATTTGGATCTTTTTCCCTCTCTGTTGAGGTAATTGCTAAGAAGCCCAAAATTAAAATGGCCTCATTCCCTTCTATTCACTGCTTTTTCCTTTGTCCCTTTGTGCATTGATGGTGTTATGTATTTTTTAAATGTACTTTTTCTCTAATCTGCTTGGAATCTTGTTTCAAGGAGCACGAGGGTCCTGTTTTCCTTGTCTCTGCTTGTTTTGTGTCAGGGTGCCTGGTGTGGAGGACTCTATGACCCTATAAGTGCAGGCTTAGAAAATTACACACAGCTGCAATCCAAACACAGTTTCTTTACCAAGGTCCATGAAGGTAGTTAGACAAACACAGAGCATGTTTGCCTTAGTCTCTATAGTAGCTGATGGTCCATTTGCTCCCTTATCCATGCCTGATGGCCACAGTTGTGAACAATATTGTTGACCTTTCTCCATTTATTGGATCCCTTTTAGATTTGTGTTTGCTCTGATGTTCTTATGTTTTTGGGAAGCTGAATGCTTTGAATTGATGGAGAAACACCTGCCTGGTGCTCCATTTTGCTCCATTGCCAGCTGGAGGGACATGGCCCTTTTCTGGATGTCAGTTTTCTCAGTAGGAGAGTGTACTGGTTGGACTAGGCAGACATCCCTTTGCCAGATCCAGGAGACTGTGGCATGACAGAGAATTTTAGACCACCTTTGGGGATGAGCCTGAGTTCCAGCTTTGCCGCTTAGCAGCTGGGCTGCTGGACAAGTCCTGAGCACACTCCTTAGATGTTAGAGGTGGATGAGAGCACAGTCCTTCATTCATGTCAGGGCCTGAGTAATCCTTCTGGGGACAGTTTTCCAGTGAGTGTTTGTCCCACTGCTCTAAGTTCTCAACCCCAGTAAGTTCTTAGCTCCAGCATGGCCATTGCTTGGCATAGCACAGGGAGTACATTCAGACTCAGGACACTGCAGGGGGTGCTCTAAAGTGACTGAGTCCCTGGGCACATAGCAGCGTAGAAACGCATGGGAAGCACTTCCTCTCCAGGTCCAAGTGCTCCCATGGGTGCACTGAGTCTGCTGATGGGCTCTCATCAGGGCATCTACCTGTGAGTTTAACTGATATGGGCTGTCTCACAGAGCAGAGTCTTTCTGAACTAGTGGGACCCCATACAGAGAACACTTGCATGAGATGCAATGAGTGATCAGTTAGAATGTCAAGGGCAAGCAGGACCTGTGGAGGAAACCACTTGTGGTTTGCATGGCTGGGCCTCAGGCTACAATAACACATAGGCTTTGTGGTGCATTGTGGCTATTTTGTTCAGTGTTTAATTGCTGAATGATGACTTTATTATGACCTGTTAGTGAGGGCATTCTTTTTCAGTTACTTGTGTTTGCTTTGGATGTTTCCACAGGGGATGACTAGAAGTCATTCCAGGGCCAGAGCTTCCCAATCTCATGTGTGCTTATGTTCATCCTCCCATAACCTCCTATGTTTTCTCCTCCTCATGGCTGCTGTCCTGGTCTTGTTCAGGAGGCAGCAGTCACTTTGAAGTTGCAAGTATTTGTCAGGATCCCACACTTGTCCCTCCAGTTTCCTGGCCTGTAACTTGTGAGGAGGGTCCCCCAGCTATTCCTGCTGTGACACCTGAGTTTTGTGAACCCTCAGAACATTGCAGATCTGAGGATGCTTGTTGGTTAATTGTTGGGACTTAGCTCTGAGTGCTGTTCTTTCAGCAAACTCACATGTGTGTGTTCTGTCTGGTGCTGAGTGCTTGGGGTAGAGTGATGGAGTTAAGGACTCAGTCTTGGACTCAGACCAGGAGGGGAGAGTGTGAGCAGAGAATTCTCTGAAACCAGGACTTTGCTGAACAAGATGTTTGATGGAGTGTGGTCAGGGTGTAAATCAGACATCATGTAACATGTAAATAGCATACAGGGTGGAGCCCCAACTTTGAGAATGTTTATGTGCATATAGGATAAGGCTGGGTGAAATCGTCTCATTAGCGCAAGTTATTGCTGAGTTATATTTTGATTGAGTTATAATAATTTAATTTCCTGAACTTTATTCTAATAATGAATGGGCTTCTTTAATTATCCCTTGATTAGCAGGAAATAAATATTGTTTCCTGAAAAACCAGTAGATGTTTGGAATTCAGTGTGCCTGCCATTTGTATGAAGGCCACCTGCAGAAATTCCCCCTGCCTGTAGAAAACATTTATCCAGCAGCTGTGCAGCTCAGAGTTGTGGCATGGCCTGTCTGTGGGGAGTGTTTCCAGAGTCGGTGACATGGGGAGGGACCTCGCTCCTCCCTGGGGGACATGTTCTAGGCAGGGTGGGAGTAAGGAGAGTGTTGTTTACTGTCTCCAGTTTTGGCCAGCTGTGGGAAGATCGGTTTCTCCTGCCAGTGAGGCCTCCAAATCTTCATGGAATACAGAACATAGAAAACACATGTCCCTCTCTGACTATGTTAAGTCTTTCTTGGTTTTGGTTTTCCTTTTGAGTCTTTCTCAGCATCCCTGCTTTTGTACTCTTCACCCCATCCCCATCACTGTGCCTGAACCTGAGACCTTCCTGACTCTGGGCCCCAGTTGATTTATTTGTATTTAGAATCTTTCTCAGGAGCACTGGCATCTCCTTGGTTTTTCTCCAGTTGTCTGCCTGTCCATTCTGGCTTCTTCTTGAATGGATAGTGATTCCAGTGGGACAGCAGGACCTACCAGTTACCCCGTGCCCTTTCAGGTGACACAAGGGTTTTCGCAGAAGTTACCTCCAAAACCTGAATGATCAGTATTTCACTAGGGTTTACAAAATGCTGCTTTCTAATCCGTCATTTCTTCTGTATTTGTTAGCCTGTGTTTCTAAAACATGGCAAAGCCTCACTCGTGCTCACTCATGTGCTCACAATTGCTCACTCATGTGCTTACAATCTAAGGCTCAGGGCACAAACAATGGGGTTTATTAATATAGGGGTAATTGGGAAAAAGGAGAGTTACTGAGGCTACAAATGGCCTACCCCAGGTAGTGTCCTCCGTAGTGACCAGTGGTCCAAACCAAAAGCTGCTCTACTAGATGGCATGGTCCTTTCTATGAGAACCTGGAGCTGGTGGCACACTGATAAGTGTGGCCCAGGACATAACTCACAATGGCAGCTGGAGGTGATCACAGATAGAACCACTATATGACACCAGTGCAGCCAGCAAGACCTATCAGAAGGCTGGGCTGGCTAGTGCCAGATGCTGGACTGAACACTGCCAGAGGCAACAGCACCAGGAGGCTGTGCTGGAGGATCAGAAGTGGTGGTCAGCTCTCAGAGGTAGCTGTACACAGGTCAACAGTGCTGGTCAGCGGGCTGTGGTGCCAGAGAATAGGCATCAGAGTTTTAGCCCTTTGAGAGCTGTTGGCATAACCCTTTTAGAGACACCAGGCATAGGCTGAGGGTGCCATTCTAAAGGCGATGTCAGAGTCAGGGCTGGAGGCAGGAGCAGCATTCAGGCTGTACCTTGAAGCAGAGATCAGATGCAGAGGTCTGTGGAGGTTTGTGTCCTGATAAATCTTCCTGATGTATGCCTGTAAAATTCTTACTCCAGTGAATCTCTCTGTGGAGGTTTCCAGGGGAATGTCCCTATGAGTTTGAATCTCAAGCACTCTTGAATCTTGGCTTATGTCCCCTTCAGGCTATCTGCCTGTTTGGTCCATGTGTAACTCCAGTTTGGTTGGTGCTTGTCAAGCTTAAATCTGATCTATTTACAATCCTGAGTGGTAGCAAAACCCTTGAATGGCACTGGTCAGCTCAAAACTGATTGGTTTGTTTACAGACCCAATGCTCTATTCAAAAGTCAACCCCTGCCAGTGTGTCCAGACCCAACCTACTATGATGTTAGGCAGTCTCATTTGCAGTAGGCTCGGGGTAACCAGGGCCTGGGACAGCGTTGTTGGGACTAGACACTCATTCAAGCGAAACTGAACCAGGAGCTGGGGGGCTGGGGTCCTTCAGCTGTCAGAACCTTCCAAGCTGGCCTGGGGGTTGAGCCCAGAGCTGGCCTGTGGGCTGCACACGTTGTGGTCTCTGTCTGTGGTTCCTGCCAGGACCAGCCATCATATCTGGTCATGCCCCACAGTAGCAGCAGCTGCGGGGCTTCTGTTTCAGTGTTTTAAACAAGAAGAAAATTTATTTATCAGAAAATTTATTTAAACAAGAAAATTTAGCTATCTTCAAAAATAGCTACTTTATTCTATTGAGTTACCAAGTTTTAGAACAAAGAATCTGTGTCCTAGAACTGTTCAAAATGAAGTTCCATGAGTCTTCCTACCTGATTGTCCTTTTTTTTTTGAAATGTTATCCTCTGTCCCTATCTTTTCTTGCACTGAAGCACAGTTTCCTATGAGTGGCACCCCATCCAGGTGGCACCATTTCCCATGGATATGACTGTCACTTCTGGGCATGGCTTCCAGAACAGTGGGGTGTTACTCCCTCCTCACAGACTTGCCATCTTCCAGAGTCCTAGTCTTTTCAATGGGAAATGGTTTCCCATTCCCAAATCTACCATGTTGTTGGGACTTAACAGGAGACAGAGATGGGAAATATTTTTTATGAAAAGGAAAATTCTGAGTTCATATAGATGTTTTTTAATTTACTTAATTTCACTCCTGTGGTTTTTTTTTTTTTAGATTTGTGTTTCTTTCTCTTGATACTAGAAATCCTAATGGTGATAACATCATTTATTTGTTTCATCCTTCCACCTGTATAGATTCAAAGTAAAATTGCCAGCATTACATATAACAAGAATACTGAATAAAATTTAAGTTTTCTTTGGTTATTTTTCTCTTGGATTATATCCCACTAGATAGACAGTCAAAATATGTGCTCTCAGGTCACTTGAGTAATTCTCCTCTGTATGGTCATGCCACCCATGTGGTAACAGGCTTATTTTATATTTGGTTTTGATTTTTAGGCATCACTGTTCTAAATAGAATTTTTATTTTTAGGTATCTAAGGTATTTGCATGACTGCTCCACCCTGGGAAAAGACCTACCTGGAGAAAGCAACTTGTCCCTACCCTCTCCACTTGTGTGGTTAGGCATCTGCACGCACTTTGGGGGTGCCCTCCATCATGCCTGTTGGATACCAAGAGCAGATAGCTATTTGACTGTGTATTTCTGGAGCATGCTCCTTAATGGAGCCTGCTGACTTCCCTCAGGCCTGAGTGGGAGAGACTTCCAGTACCAAGTGGACTGCCATTGTCCAAGTCCAAACCCTATAGAGATGCCGAGGGCCAGGGTCACATATATCACCCTTGCGGTACCCTGGGTGGGGATTTGGTGACCCTTGGAAATCATATGTAAGAATAGTACAGGGTTCCAGAAGGCACTGTTGCTTTCATGGATCCTCGGAGGTGGGGATCTAGAACCCCAGATAGACCACTGAGAGAAGAGCCTGTTGAGGTGCTGCAGGTGTAGATTGAACTCTCTACAGAGGGCCTCTGCTAGGGAGGTGTGGACAGGAAGGGGTGATACCCAGAAGCTGTCCTTTATCTCATCCCTGGGCCGAGTGTATTGTGTAGTAACTGACTTCAGAATGTTGGGGACTTCAGATGCCCCTCCCACCAGAGAGTGACAGTGGGGAAAAGTATGAAGCAACATTCTAGAGGCACAAGAAGAGAGCCCAGTGTTGTGCCTGCTGGCCTGGAGGCGTGCATGGGTGTGGCCTGGAGAAGGCTGATCAGCTGCCTCCAGTGGGCCCAACATGAACTGCATGGTGATCATCTGCACCAGGCCATCCAGCTTGGACTCCCAGATACTATCGCAGGCCAGAGAAGCTCCACACAGCCTGCCCAAGGGATACTGGGATAACCCCCATCTGTGCCAGGAGGCCTGTGTTTGAAGGATACAGTGGCTGCCCAAGGTCACACAGGGACTGAAGGCTAGTCTTCCCTGTGGCCAACTCCCTGTCCATGGGGGGAACCCAGAGGAACAGACCTAGTCACTGGACCTTCAGAGTCCCCTCCAGTGAGGACAGCTGGAAGCATCTGTCTACCTCTCCCTTTGGTCCGTATGTTCTGGCATATGGGTGCTGAGGGAGGCCTGGATCTTGGAGAGGCAGAGCATTTACTTCTATGTATAGAGGAATGTCTCCCCCACTGAGGCAGGATAGCAGTGTCACTGGTCTTGGCTCCTCCCTTGACCTCCATCTCTAGAGAGAATGTTGGGTAGAAGTGTGGGGCCTGCATGTGTGTGTAGCTAGCGAGGGTGAGTCTTGCTCCAAGAACTCATAATTAATTCGTAGCATCTGAGGAAACCTGCAGGAGTCAGCTCATTGTTTAAAAAATGAACAAGATAACTAAATTTAGCTATCAGATGTTCTCAGAGTAGGTTTCAAGGAGCTCTGAGCTTTGTGAGCCCCTCTTTGGAAACTGTGAGGTCCTTCTCACCCAGCACCTGCATTGTGAGGTATATCTTCACACCAGCCCTGCCCAGGGCTGTGGACTGAATGTAGCTCAAAAATCCAGCTGTCTTCTGTGAAGACACATTTAGGAGGCTTGCAGAAGTAGGCAGTGGTTCCATGCTGGTAGTTGTCTGCATAATGATCATAAAATGTTACTTATGCTAATACATAATGAATTTGCTTGTTACTTAAAATACAAATACATTAGAAAAACATTTCTCAGTTGTGTATAGCTCATGTGGTAGATACCCACAGCTTTTACCACTTACACAAGTTTTTCTGTGATGTCTTCAATTATTTTAAAAGTGTAACGGGATGCTGACACGTTCCAAAACTGCTGCTTCAATGCTTTCCTTGAAATACATGTGGCGCTCCCCGTAATCACAGCTGCCATGTGGATTAGCACACACAGGTGGTGGCAGTGCTTGGTGTGTCTCTACATGACAGGAGGAGGTTGAGGACACTCTTACAGTTGCATAAATACAAATGTGGGCCTTCTGCAGTATGGGGTGCCCTCCTGAAGTCAGGTTTTTCTTTTGGGGAGAGCTGCTCACAGGTTCAGTGGATCTGGACTCTAAGCGAAAAGCCACAGGGAGATGCAGATGCCTCTGTCCTGCCCTTCCTAAGAGTGCTGGAGTTCAGCACATTTCAGAAAGGTGATCAAGCAGAGATCTTGGTGGTGGTGTAGAGGGACACTCTGCTAGCCTTCTTGGGACAGAGAGCTCCTCCTTGGGGCGAGGAACTGTCATGCCTGGGATTGGGCAACTGCCTGACCTTGAAGGGTCTGTGGAGTTGACAAAGGGCTGAAGGGGTAGACCTCTAGTGGAAAGAGGTCTGAATGCAGGTGTGGGGAAAGCATGGGGTGCCCCAGGGCCACTCTAATCACAACTATGGGGACCACTGACCTCTTTCCCAAGGCTTACCTCACCTTGGGGGAGTCACCTGGTTTGGAGCATGGGGCCTTGGTGAAAATAATGAGGGGGCTCTAGGTGCCTACCATCTCATGGCCCAGGTGTGTTTGTCACTAATGTGCAGTTTGCCCTCACTCCCCAAAGGAGAACCACTGCCGTCGCATCAAGATCCTGGGGGACTGCTATTACTGCGTGTCTGGCCTCACCCAGCCCAAGACCGACCATGCCCACTGCTGTGTGGAGATGGGCCTGGACATGATCGACACCATCACGTGAGTGACCATGGGGATATGATCTTGATCAAATCATGGACATGATCTCCCCTGCCCCAGGTGGACCTTTCACAAGCCTGTATTGCCCTGGTCAGTCTGTCACAGGTGGGTCATCTGTGCATCAGAGTCATGTTAGGGGGACAAGTCCTGCCTGAGCTGTAGGCCTGTGCTTCTGTGATGCCCTTCTTGCCATTATTTTTGTCCACAGTAATACCAGGAATTCAGGTATACATTAGTTATACAAAAACAAAGTACTTTTAGGGCTTAGTTGGGGTTTAGGGGAGTCACCTGAGGAGTGGGGTTGGCTTAAATCCAGATGAGTTCCACTTGAAAAAGAGCAGTGTGCACTCATTATTCATGTGGGGAGGTGACTAGGTCTCAGGTGCTCTCTGTGGAGAGAGAATTGGAATGAACAGGTAAGGATTTCTGGAACACTGATCTGCCCATGTTTGTCACGGTCTTTGTTGGTGATTTGGATGGAGATATGAGAGGCCTCTGTCTGGCCAGAGAAAGTGCACGGAGGAGGAAGTTGAGCTGCTAGGCTGATGGATAGAGCACATTCAGCATGTCAGTGGTGTGGAGAAGCAGACATGGTCCAGTGAAATGGGTTAACAGGACTTGCATCATTTCATACTCAGGAGCAGAGAAGAATTGTATGAGGAAGAGGCAAAATAACTTAGCAAATATCTTAGGAAATATCCTCTCATCTTTAGAGATGAGAGGCTCAGTGGGCTCACTGGCGGTCCTAGAGAGGTCGATTGCAATGAGCCACGCACCTGCAGACTCTGTAGCAGCAGGGCCTTTGGGGAAGGGAGCAGCACCTCACCATCGAGCTAAGTCTGGTACCCCCCGAAAATCAAATCCCAGTGCCTATTCCTCTCAAGACTGGAAAAGCAGCCCATGGGATTTCACTGTACCCCCTCTGCTCTAGAAAAGAGAAACCAAACTGTAGGGAAGGCTATTAGACCCAGGGGTGGAGGGGAAGATGCCTGGCCTGGTAAGGCTTAGAGACAGGATGATGTCTTCTGTTCCCAGAAAGGAAATCATGTCATGTCACATCATAGTCATATAGAACCTCATGTATATATTATATCACTTCATATCACATCATCATATACTCTGTCATTTCACACCTTATCATATATGGCATATCACAAATTACATCACATTTATGTCATGCAATATCATAAGTCATATAAATCATCTGTAATATCAAGTCACATCATTTCATATCATATAACACAACACATATATAATGTCATGGCATAGATATCTCACTTTATATCATATCCCATATCATGTTGTGTATCACATCACAGCTTATATCATTTTATGCAAATGGACAACAGGTATATGAAAAAATGTTCAACATCACTTATAATCAGGGAAATGCAAATCAATATCACAATGAGATACCACCTTACACCAGTGAGAATGGCTCATATTAAAAAAAAACAGGAAACTAAATGCTGGTGAGGATGTGGAGGAAAAGGAACTCTCCTGCACTGCTGGTGGAAGTGCAAACTGGTCCAACCACTATGGAAAGCTGTCTGGAGGTTCCTCAGTCTACTAAAAATGGAGCTTACATATGACCCAGCAATTCCACTCCCAGAAATCTACCCAAAGGACACAAAAACATTAATTCAAAAGGATACCTGCACCCATATGTTTATTGCAGCACTAGTTATAATAGGTAAAACCTGGAAACAGCCCAAATGCCCAAAAATAGATGACTGGATCAAGAAGATGTGGCATATATGCACAATGAAATATTACTCAGCAATCAAATTAGATAAACTCATGACATTCGCAGCAACATGGATGGAGCTGGATGGTATCATACTCAGTGAAATAAGCCAGAAAAAGAAAAGGAAAAATATCAGATGGTTTCATTTATAGGAGGAATGTAGGGAAACCAAATAAGGGATCAGGAAAAAAAGTAATTCTAATAAATTGAAAACCAAAATTAACAGGCAACTATAACTCAGAGACACTCTGCAGGGGAGGGGAAGGAAAGGGATCAAACCAGGGGAGGGAAGAGCACAAGGAATTATGATGATGGTTCATGGTGAATTGGTGGTGGGAATTTTATGGGGACTACCCCTGAGAGGAGAAAGCATACATTGTATAAAAAGGAAGAATAATGTAAAATATGTATAAAATAAAGAAGTGAAATAAAAAAATCATTATATCATTTCATGTATCACATCATTACAGTATAGTATATGTCATATGTATCCTTATACCTTGCTTTCTGTGATCTCTTTGAGGTAGATCGAAGTTCTATAGATGGAAGCTATAAAGAGAAAAATGTCAGCTCATTCTTAGTATTTTGTGTGGACAGGGATAAAGTTGACTTAATTAGTGAGGAGAGGAACTGAGTCCCTAGTTTGGGGCTGACTGGCCTGAGGCAGGTGATTCATGGAGCCGAACCAAGTGGCCTTCTCTCTTTAAGGTGGATGATGCTTACTGGGGTCTTCCTGGGGGACCCTGGAGCTCACCTGGTAAAACTTGAGAGATGAGAGTTGGTAGAAAGAAAATCAGGTTTAATCAGGAACTGGCAAATCTGAGGAGATGTCTTTCGAGACTGTAATCTGCATGTCCTCAGGTTTGCCAGCTCCTATTTAAACCTGATTTCCTTCCACCAACTCTGTCTCTTGAGTTTTGACTTATGAGCAGTGAGTAGCCAGATCCAAACTGTAGTCAACAGTTGGTGACCATGAAGGGACTTAAAGGCCTGTGCACTCCAAGCAAATGAGCCCTCTTTTTTTTTAAATTTAAATTTTATTTTTATATTCCCCATACAATTACAACCCCCTTATTTTTACCCCAAGCCCTCCTTCCCTCGCCCCCACCCCCCATAGAGTGTCTCTGATTCATAGTTATTTGTTGATTTTGATATTTTCTTTCTTATAGTTATTCTTTTTCCTGGTCCCTTATTTAAGTTTTCTAGATTCCTGCTATGAATGAGACCATCCGGTATTTTTCTTTTTCTTTCTGGCTTGCAAATGAGCCCTCTTGATTTCCAATGGACAGAGCAGTTGGCCGCAGCAGCCTGCCAGGACTGACCTATTAACACTGTTGGGAGGAGTAACAGTTGCTTGTGTGAGTCATCTCCTTATAGCAAGCTGACCCCTTAACTGGGAGTATCAGGGCTTCAGTGCAGTTGCCAACAAGTCATTATCTTGGAGATTCCCCTTTCTCCTGTTCATTGCACCAACTGCCTACAAATGCTCTGTTGATGGAAGAAAATGGTTTCTGGCAGGGAATTGGCAGATTCCAACTCCTAGGTAAGTCTCATGGGAAGCACAATCTAGATTCCTTGTTACCTGTCATTTGGTTACTTTGGCAACAATCTGTGGCTCTTTTGGGCCAATCTGGGTTGCTTTGGTAACAATCTGTGACTCTTTTGGGCCAATCTGTTTCAGTACTGAATAGACAGGGAAAATACAAGGTGTACAATTGAGACTTGGGCATCTGTTTCTGTGTGTGTGACTCTGTAATCTCTTTCTCTATTTCTGAATAACCGAGTATTATACTTAAGAAAGGCTCATGGGGTCTTCTGTCTCTGTTCCACCCAAGAGTCCATTCTTTTTTTTTTTTTTTTTATATATAGAGGCATGCTTTATTTATTTGTTTGCTGGTTTGTTTGTTTGTTTTGTTTATACATGCACTGGGTACAGTCAGAAGCACGGGAGGGTGAGAGAATTCACCAGAGCCAGAGCGGGGAGCAGAGCAGGCAGAAGGACCGAAGTACACTGCTGAGGGGAGCAGCGGGCGGCAGGAGAGGTCTGCACGCCATGTGGGACCCTCCTCTGGTGGCCGGGGAGCAGCCGGGGATCGAACCGGCGCCACAGAGGCCGCGCGCAGTTTCGCAACCCAGCGCTCAACCGCTGCGCCACCGGGGAGGCCCAACCAAGAGTCCATTCTTACTGTCGATCAGGTAGCCGAGGCAGGGCTGGGTAAGTACCAGTCTGCATGTTCCCAGAGCAATTGCCTGAGTAGGGAGAGGTACGGGAGATAACCAGCGAGTGCAGAGGGTTGGATGGGTAGGTCAGGGTTAAGGAGAAAGTTGCGACTGTACATAAGTTCGAAGGGGCTAATGAAAAGGGGTCCTCTTGGAGTGGCCCATATCCTAGTGAGGGCCAAGGGGAGAAGCTGAAGCCAAGACTTATGGAGCTGTAACGAGAGTTTAGTCAGGTGATCCTTGATTAGCCCATTGGTGCACTCCACTTTTCCTGAGGATTGTGGGTGGTAGGGAATGTGTATCTTCCAGGTGATAACCAGAGCTGTGGAGTCATCTTTGAGATAGAGGCTGGACCGCTGTCAGATTGGAGAGAGGTGGGGAGGCCAAAGAAGGGCCTCAGTTACCACTGAGCCGTTTCCCTAGCTGCAGGGTAGGCCTTGACCCAACCTGTCATTGTATCAACCATTGTTAGCAGATATTTATTCTTTTTGTGAGTAGGGAGGTGAGTAAAATCAACTTGCCAATCCTGGCTGGGTAAGTGTCCATGCAGTTAGTGAGCTGCAAAAGAAGGTGGGCGGACTCCACCTTGAGGTGACACGCGAGCACAAGTTTAACAATGGGAACATATATCTGCCAGACTTTTGCACTCAAGTTGGGGTGGAAGTCTGCCTGTTTGGCAGGTAGGGCCAGTTTGTTATTTACCATAATCCAGCCATGAGCTATCTCAGTTCCTCCTTTTGACGTGAGGAATTGACATTCGTTAGTCTCATAAGTCAGAGTGATGAAGGGGACCGATTGAAAGAGAATAGGGCAGCAGAGTCAGTTGTGAGAGCCCTTGCTGCTGTATCAGCTTTGTTATTACCTGTGGTAACATAAGAATTGTCAGTCTGATATCCTTTACAGTGGATAATGGCAAATGCAGTCAGAAGTTGCTGCTGAGGTTGCTGCTCAGAGGTTAAGAATAAGTTTAGTGTTAATGATGGATGACCCCTTGGTGGAAAGAAATGCCCTTTCCTGACAGATTGCAGCATGACTGTGAGCGATGAGGAAGGCATATTTGGAATCAGTATAGATGTTAGCCCTCTTGTGTTTGCTAAGGGTAAGGGCCCTGGTAAGAGCTATAAGTTCTGCCTTCTGGGGGGGTGGTTCCTCCTGGCAGCTTTCCTGCCTTGACTACCTGATCGACAGTAACAATGGCATAGGCAACCCTGCACTGATCCTGCGCATTTATGCAAGAGCTGCCATCTACAAACAGAGTCCAGTAGGCATCTGACAAAGGAGAGTTAGCCAAATCCAGTCTGGAGATTCGCATTTTGTCCAGGATTTCAGGGCACGAATGAGCACCAGAAAGGGGGCCAGAAAAAGACGGAAGAGTGTCTGGGTTGAGGGAATTTGACTGAGTAAGACTCACCAGGGGGTTTTCAATAAAGAGCATATGGAAGTCTTATAAATGGGAAGGAGTAAGAGTGGAGAGCGAGCAGTGAGACAGGAGGTTCTTAAGGCAGTGCGAGGAATGTGCCTGGATAGTTCTACCCAGAGTGAGTTTAAGTGATTCCCGGGTAAGTAGAGCTGCAGCCGCTAGGGCTCTAAGGCAAGGTTGCCAACCCCTAACAGTGGGATCCATCTGCTTAGAGAGATAAGCAATTGGATGCAGGGCTGGGCCCGAGGTTGGGAAAGGATGCCTGCTGCAATGCCCCGACATTCGTCTGTGAACAGGAGGAAAGGTTTTTCTTCATCAGGAAGGGTAAGAGCAGGTGTCTTAAGGAGGGTGTCTCTAAGTAGAAGGAAGGCCCTTTGAACCTCTCCTGGGGATTGGAGGGGTCCATTGGGGGAGGCTTTTGCCGCATCGTACAGTGGTTTGGCTAGGAAAGCAAAATAGGGATCCAATGACGGAAGAATCTGACCAGGTCTAGAAGGAAAGAATTTGTTCTGCAGATTCAGGGGAGGGAAGGTCCCTGATGGCCTGTTTGCAGTCCACTATTATTTGTTTGGAAGAAGGGGTCAGGCGAAGGCCCAGATAGATGACTGTGGGGGTTGAAAGTTGGGCTTGGGATGGGGAGACACGGTATCCTTTTGAGTATAGAAAGTTGAGGAGTTGTGCAGTGTGCTCTTGTGATTGTGGCAGAGAAGCACTGCAAAGGAGGAGGTCATCAGCATTCTGAAGGGGGGCCCTGGGTTGAATATTGCATGACAAGAGATCACTAGCTAATCCCTGACCAAACAAATGAGGGCTGTCCCAGAAGCCCTGGGGTAGGACCGTCCAGGCCAGTTGCTAGAAGATGTGCATGTCTGGATCTTCCCAAGTAAAAGCAAGTAAGAAATAACATTGAGGATCCAGAGGGATGGTAAAAAAAGCATCTTTGAAGTCGAATACAGAGAAGGGTGTGATAGAAGGTGGTATGTGAGACAAAAAGGTGTAGGGGTTTCGCACTACAGGATAGATAGGCACCACTGCTTCATTGATGAGGTGAAGGTTCTGAACTAGGCGATAAGAGCCGTCAGGCTTTTTGATGGGGAGAATCGGAGTATTACAGGGCGAGTTGATAGGAGTAAGGAGTCCCTTCCTTAGGAGTCGTTGGATAATGGGTTTGAGACCCTGACAGTGAGTGAGGGAACTTGGAAACTGGTGGGGAGAGGGAAAAGAAGAGGGATCCTCGAGGCAAATGAGGACTGGGGTATGATGGGTGGCAACAATTGGGGTAGAGACATCCCATACTTGCGGGTTAACTAGGTCTGGTGGTAGTGGGGTATCTTGGGTTTGGGGGTCACAGTCAGGTAGCAAGGGGAGGATGAATGCTTCTGCCAGGTCAGGAGACCATGAGATTGTGGCCCAGTTTTACCAGCAGCTCCCGTCCTAACAGAGGGGCGGGGCACGTGGGCATGACTAGGGGAGAATGAACCAGTGGTTATTAAGCTGACATTGAAGGGGTCCAGTGGTCCTGGGCTGAGAAGGAAGGCCAAGACCTGAGAAGGATAAGTTTGGCCAGAGTAGGAGGGGAGGTCAGAGAAGGTAGCCCCTGTGTCAACCAGGGAGGAGGTTGATTTACCTGCTACCTTGAATGTCACCCTATGCTCCTCGAAGGTTATCGGAGTCGACGAGTCCGGGCCTCTTCAGTCCTCAGCGCTAACCCCAATCTTCTGGATAGTTCTACCCAGAGTGAGTTTAAGTGATTTTAAGTGAGTTTAAGTGAGTTTAAGTGGAAGAGTGGTAGGGTCTGGAAAGACTGACTCACCACGACTAGATGCCATGGGGTAGTCACTTTTCCAGTGACCCTGGTTACCACAGTTAGGGCAAGGCCCAGGTGGGTGTCGAGGGGTAGGGCATAGTCTGGACCAAAGGCCTTCTCAGCAGCATTTGAAGCAGGGTCTTGGGGGCAGTCTCCCAAATGGAGGGGAAGGTGTCCGGTTGATCTAGTTGTTGGAGCAGCAGTCGTTGGAGGAGCAGGGCCTGATGGTCTCAAGGCAGCCACCAGGACCTGGGCCTGAAGTTCGGCCTTCTGGCAACTATGGAGTTCCCTCTCTGACCTGTCCTGTTCCTCCCGGTTATTAAATACATTAAAGGCCATATTTAGCAGGTCCTGGATAGGGGTTTATGACCGTCATCAGCCTTTTTAAGCTTTTTTCTCATATTGGGCTGACTGGGATGAAATGGTAGCCAGGACTGTGGCACCTCCAGGTGAATCAGGATTGAGCCTGGTATATCATGGGAGTGCCTCAGTGAGGAGGCTAAGGAAGGCAACAGGGTTTTCTGAGGCAAACTGGGTAATCTCCCAGCGCACTCCAAGTGCGCTGCCACTTGGAGACCAGCAGGAAGCAGGTAATGAAACGGTTTCAGTGAGTCCTGCCCTGGCAGCCTGTATCAGTGTCAGTCTGGTAGTCCCACCCCAGCTTTTGGTGGGGAACTGCCTCAGAGCCTGGAGGCATAGCTGTATCAGTCAGGTGGACCTGATCTGCATGGTCCTGAGAAGACTGGTAAACACGTTCCCTCTCATCAGAAGTCAGGGTGGAAGAGAGGATAATGTGAATATCATCCAAGTGAGGTCATAAGTCTGTGTTAGGTATCAGAATTCCTTGGTAAAGGTTGTGGGGTCATTTGTGAAAGATCCACGGTGCTTTTCAATTTGAGAGAGGTCAGAGAGGGAGAAAGGAATGTGGATGCGGACGACACCCTCTGCCCCTGCAACCTCCCTCAAAGGACACAGAAGAGGCCCGTCCCTAGACTGAGTGTGGTGACTTGGGGGCAAGAGGGGAGTCCTTGGAGGCTGTGGGGTCGATACCAGAGGGGTGGGATTTGAGGGTCCCTCAGTTTGGTCGGGTTGTTCCTATTGTCCGGGATAAGGAGGAGGAGGGTAGGGAGCCACTAGCGGAGAAGTAAGAGTTTCAGGAGGATCGGTGGAGGCAGATGGAGAGTCAGAGGATGAGGTGCTAAGAGAACCTGAGGAGGAGACTTTGTCAGGCCACGCTGGAGTGTCGCAGGCAAGAAGGACCTGGAAGGTGTGACAGGTTTTGAGGAGGGAGGGATGGGAGCTCAGGAGAAAGAAGACCTGGACATAAGGGATTTCTGACCATTTTCCATTGCGGTGACAGAAATTGGTTAGGTCAGTAAGGACTGAGAAGTCAAAAGTGCCATGTTTGGGCCAGTGGGAGCCATTGTCTAATGGATATTGGGGCCAGGCAGTGTTGCAGTAGTAGCTAAGATGCTTAGGGCGTATATCAGGCCTAAATCCTAAGGGACTGAGGTTTAAGAGAAGGCATCCCAGTGGAGTGGCCAGACTAGGCTTAGAATCGGCAGATTCCATGGCTGAACTGGTGCCTTTTCCCAACCAACGGGGACACAGAATCAAGAACACAGCATCCCACGAGCCTGACCTAGCCTTTGGGGATGCAGACCCTGGATCGCAGTGTCCCATGATTCAGTTCTGGCCTACGGAACGGGGGCAAACGAGTGAGAGGGACATCTCTACTACTTGTTTGTTGCCTAGAATTGGGTACCTCGTCTGGACAGGCGTCCTCTGATCTAGGTCTAGGTATATCAGGAGTCAACTGACGTGGGCCCATGGTTTATGGAACAGCCAACCAAATGGAGTTAGGAGAGGAGCCGGATAGCCAGGGACAAGGGCTTCCTAAAAAGGAGGGTCAGATAGATGACTTACCCCGAGGATCAAGGCTGGTGGCAGATGCGAGACATCTGCAATGGAGAGGAGAGGTCCCAGGGATGGGAATGTAGCCCTGGTGCCAGGGGACACTGCCTTCCCGGATTTCGGCACCAAGATGAAAGGATCAGCGTGATAAAGAGAAAGAGAGCCAGGCCAAGTTTCTCACAGGCAGGAAACTTTATTATGCTCCTGGGAGAGGTTCACAGACCCAAGGTGGGGGTCAGTGAAGTTGCGCCTGTTGTCGGGGGGGGGGGGGGATGCTTTTATAGGGTAGGGAGAGGTTAGGCAGGAAACTGGGTTTGCAGGGCGGGAAAAGGTTTTAGGTGGAACAAAGTTGTTTTCCTCAGTTTCAGCGGTTATTGCTTCAGTTTCAGTTTGATGGTATCAGCAGTATTTGCATCAGGGCCATCTGGCATTGTCTGATTTTTTTCTATGTGGGCTTCCTCATTCCTGCCCCCTGCATCGACCTTTCAGATATGTTCTAACCAACTGGTCCACTTATAGCTATGAGCCCATGATAAGGAAAAACATTGGTCTTTTTATAATACCACTTGATCTGGGTATTATTAAAATTGGGGAGATAGCCTTTGAGACAGTAGTTTGTCATGTCCTCAGGTTTGCCAGCTCCTAATAAAACCTGGTTTCCTTCACCAACTTTTTTTTTTTTTTATCTATTTTTTTTTAAATAATAAATTTTATTTTTATATTCCCCATACAATTGCAATCCCCCCATTCTGATCCCAATCCCTCCCCTCCCGCCCCCCACCCCCCCAAAGTGTCTCTGTTTCATAGTTTTTTGTTGATTCTGATTTTCACTTTCTTATATTCACTTTCCTGGTCCCTTATTTAAGTTCTCTAGATTCCTGCTATGAGTGAGACCATCCGGTATTTTTCTTTTTCTTTTTGGCTTATTTCGCTGAGCATGATCCCTTCCAGCGCCATCCATGTTGCTGCAAATTGCATGTGTTTATCTTTTTTTGAATGCTGAGTAATATTCCATGGTGTATATGTACCACATCTTCTTGATCCAGTCATCTATTTTTGGGCATTTGGGTTGTTTCCAAAGCTTAGCTATTGTAAACAGTGCTGCTATAAACATAGGGGTGCAGGTGTTCTTTGGAATTGATGTTTCTGTGTCCTTTGGGTAAATACCTAGGAGTGGAATTGCTGGATCATATGGAAGCTCTATGTTTAGTAGGTCCAGAAATCTCCACACAGCTCTCCATAGTGGTTGGACCAGTTTGCACTCCCACCAACAGTGCAGAAGAGTTCCTTTTTCTCCACACCCTCGCCAACATTTGTTGTTGCTAGTTTTTTTAATATGTGCCATTCTTACTGGTATAAGATGGTATCTCATGGTAGTTTTGATTTGCATTTCCCTGATTACAAGTGATGTTGAACATTCTTTCATATGCCTGTTGGCCATTTGCATTTCTTCTTCAGAGAAGTTTCTTTTTAGCTCTTCTGCCCATTTTTTGACTAGGTTATTTTCTTTGTTGTTGTTGAGTCTCATTAGCTCTTTGCAGATTTTTGTGATCAGTCCTTTATCATTAGTATTGGGTGCAAAAATGTTCTCCCAGTTGGTGGGGTTTCTCTTTGTTTTTGTTATTGTCTCTTTTGCTGTGCAGAAGCTCTTTAATTTGATGTAGTCCCAGCTTTTTATCTTTGCCTTCACTATCACTGCTTTAGGTGATGTGTCTGTAAAGATGTCTTTGATGTGCAAATCACGTAGTGTTTTGCCTATATTTCCTTCTATATATTTTATGGTTTCAGGTCTTATGTATAGTTCTTTAATCCATTTTGAGTTGATTTTTGTGTATGGTGTGAGGTAGTGGTCAAGCTTCATTCTTTTGCATGTAGCGACCCAGTGTTCCCAGCACCATTTATTGGACAAACTTTCTTTGCTCCAATGCATAGTCTTTGCTCCTTTGTCAAAGATTAGTTGACCATAAATCTGTGGGTTTATTTCTGGATTTTCTATTTGATTCCATTGGTCTGTATGTCTGTTCTTGTTCCAATACCATGCAGTTTTGATGATTATGGCTTTGTAGTATAGTTTGAAGTCTGGGAGTGTGATGCCTCCATTCCCTTCCTTTTTTTCAGGAGAGCTTTGGCTATTCGGGGTTTTTTGTGATTCCATATGAATTTCATCAATAATTGTCCTATTTCTTTGAAGAATGACATTGATATTTTGATTGGAATAGCATTGAATCTGTATATTGCTTTTGGTAGGATGGCCATTTTAATAATGTTTATTCTTCCAATCCATGAGCAGGGGATGTCTTTCCATTTCTTTGTGTCTTCTTCTATTTCTTTTAACAGTGTTTCATAGTTTTCTTTGTATATATCCTTTACCTCTTTTGTTAGATTTATTCCCAAATATTTGATTTTTTTTGTTTCAATAATAAAAGGGATTTTTTTTTTGATTTCTTCTTCTTCAGATTCATTGTTTGTGTATAGGAAGGCTACTGACTTTTGCGTGTACTTCACCAACTCTTTTCTTGTCTCTGGAGTTTTGGCTTATGAACCTAACTCCAGTAATAGTACTCCAGTAATAAAAATATTTTCAAAATTGATAAAAACTAAATAGGTATTAAACATATGTCCATAGTCAGAGTTCCAAGGAACTTTTATTATAAACCTGTGGCTTATGGATTTCTGAGATTATCAAAGTTGAATACACAGGGGACTCCTGGGCCCCTATGAAAGATGCATCTGGTGCTACAGTCTGACTTCCTGAGTGTGGAGGGTAGTAAAGTTAGGCTTGAGGGCTGGCCAGGTTGGCGGTGTCTTGACACAACTGCTGGGATCTCTGCATGCCATATTTGGGAAATGGACCCTTGGGTGTATAAAGTGTGGCAGCGAGGGGTGGAACCACTTCCGTTTGGAAAAGAGACCAGAAATGGCAGCAGCAGGGTTTTGAGCAGAGACCACTCAGGGACAGGGGAGCCATGGTATGCAGGGGGTAGAAGAAAACCCCACTGGGAACCCAGTAGGCAATCTGAAAATGGAAATCAGGGCTAAGGCCCTGAATAGGACCTAAATCATTCTTGCAGGTGGGCTGAGCCCAGTGACTGCTGTGTTACTGCTGACAAAAGGGGCATCCAAAGGCCAGAAGGGGTACTCCTGGAAGGCACGTGGAACAGGATTGACAGCAGGGGCTGAATCCTGAGGTTTGCTATCATCATTCTCTCCTGCCTGAGTTCCCTGTGGGGCCTCTTTTCATGCATGTTCATGTATCCTACTGAGTTGAGTTAGCAGGATCTCTGCTGGCTCCCTTGAGCATGGAGGAGCGCAGGATAGAGTATGAAGACTTTCAGAGTTAGTTGGAGTACATTCAGCCCAGCTCTGGATTACACACAGGAAAACTGAGTCTCAGAGAGGATAGAGGTCTGTGTGGTCAGTCACTGGCAGATAGGACTTCCACTGAAACTCCCTTTTCTCAGTCCTTGCTCTGACACCAGTGCTCCTCTCTAGTTTCTTTCCTTGATCCCTGCTCCTTGTCCCTTAGCCTGACTACAGCCACTAGCCCTTGATCTGATGATGGGATATTTGCACTGAAATTTGTAGCCGGGGGTATGTTGGGGGTGGCAGGGTGGGGAGAGAGAGCTCAGAGGCTGTGTCATAGCCAAGCATCTGAACGTGGTACACAGGGTGATGGTTCACTTCTTCCACTTTGTCACCTCAGTTATCATGATGACAAAATCATGTACCATTAGTGAATGCATCAGGCATTTCTAACCCATTATGAAGATAACATGGGATAGTTGTCAAAATCTTGGGGGTTTTCTTTTTTTGTGTGTAGAAGAACTGGGGTATAGGCCAGACATGTGGAGTTGAGAGGATTCACTAGAGGCAGAGTGGGGAGCAGAACAAGCAGGTTTACTGAAATATGCTGCTAAGGGGAGCAGCGGGTGAGACAAGAGAGGTCTGCTGCACCATGTGAGTAGCTCCCTCGCCGGGGATCGAACTCAGGCCTTAGTGGTGATATTACTCAGACTTAATCCCTAGGCCATCAGGGAGGCCCTTGGTACTTACTTTAAGCTGTGTTGACCCGGTGCTTCCATGGGGTGCTCTAACTGCCATCTTCCTCTGGATTGGACAGTATCCTGTTGCCTGTATGGGACTGGGTTAGTCAAAGTGTTGGGATTTTCTCTTGCATTCTATTCATACATACAAGAACCGGGGTACAGGCCAGATGTGCGGAAGGATGGGAGGATTCACCAGAGACAGAGTGGGGAACAGAACAGACTGACTGAAATACACTGCTGCGGGAAGCAGCGGGCGAGACAGGAGACATCTGCTGCTCCATGTGGGATTCTTGCCGGCTGGCCGGCCGGGATCAAACCCTCACTGCAGAGGCTGCGTGGACAGCTTCACAGTGCTGCACTCAACCGCCTGCGCCACCAGGGGAGGCCCTTTTATTAAAGATTTTTAAGGGTCCCTCAGCATTCCCAAGTCTCTGGTTATTGTGGGTCAGCCTGGCTCTGAGGCTGTGTGGAGACCTGCCCAGCTGGTGGTCACCTAGTGTGATGTTCCTGAACCCAGTCATCATGGCCGAAGCAGAGTGGCAGGGGACCAGTGGTGATGGGGCTGAGTTTACTGTCAGGAAGATCTGGGAGGGTTTTCAGGGAGGCAGAATTTGGGCCAGGCCCATGGACCACTACTTCCACCATATATGTATGAGTCAGCCCCAAGTCTTGGAGCAGAAGTGAAGTTTTGCTGTAGCTCACAGGTTCAGAGCCCCTTCTGTGTTAGGCAGGGCTTGATTTGGTTTGGTTGTTGGGAGGAGCAGAGAGCTGGTTGTCTCTGGGGGGGTGTACCCAAGGATGGTGGCAGTGTGGCCTGCAGCATCCACACTCTCCTTTTCCTCACAGCCATGGCACCCCTGTGTCCTCTCATCTCAGCTCCCAGCTTCTTGGTAAGGAACTTTGCTATTTGCCAGGGTGGGCTTGGGAGGGGGGCCACCTAACAGACCTGCATTAGGACCACCTTCACAGGGTCCAGTCCAGGAGGGGCTGCACACAGTAGTGGACCCTCATACATGGCCTCTCTGCACCTTTCACCCTTGAACCATAACAGGCCTGGCATTGTTTCCCCAATGACATATATTTTTTAAATAAAATAGCTTTTGCCTTTTAGGGAAAAGTGGAAAATTCAGGAAAAAAATAGCATCAGAGAGCTTCCCTATAGTCTTTGCAGGTTCCCTTTGCTCAGACACAGTGCAATCTGGGCACGTGGTAGCCTCCTGCATCTCACTCGAGTGAGCACCAGAGTCAGAGAAACCAAGCTCAGCTCCCTTGTGAGCCCCTGGCAGTTATTTCTTTCTCTCTCTCTCTTTTTTTTTTTTTAGAGATTTATTTATTTATTTATACAAACACTGGGTATAGTCAGAAGTGCAGGAGGGTGAGAGAATTAACCAGAGCCAGAGCCGGGAGCAGTACAGGCAGACTGACGAAGTACATTGCTGAGGGGAGCAGTGGGCGGCAGGAGAGGTCTGCGCGCCATGTGGGACCCTCGCCAGCGGCCGGGGATTGAACTGGTGCTGCAGAGGCTGCGGGCAGTTTTGCAGCCCAGCGCTCAACCATTGTGCCACCAGGGGAGGCCCACCTGGCAGTTATTTCTGAGTGTACATCCTCTACAGGATGGCAGTGACATTCTCCATCTCAGCATCTTTTAAAATCTCTGTGGTTACAAATGTCTACAGTATGTCGGCGTGTTTACACACAGACACACACACACTCATACATATGTGTATACTGTAAAATAATGGGGAAATGGAAGAGAAACATGTATAGTTATACTATAAAAAGCTTACTCCAAGGACTGTGTTTGCTATGTCTTAAGGCATTTCACATTTTAGAATTTGCTTATGTTTACTTTCATGGAAATAATGTTGTTAATGTGGCTTTAAAAAAAAATTGTGATTGAAAACATGAAAATAAAATTTATCATCTCAACCAAAAAAATAAAAAAATGTCTGTGGTTCGACTGCACAGTACTTCCTGTGGAGTCGCCCCACGCTGGTGGGCTCTGGCTGTGCCATCCCGTTTCTCTCAGTGGGCGCTGGAGCCCAGGGAAGGCAGCTGGGGGGGGGGTGGAGTGGGAATGGAAGCATCTTGCCTGAGGTCACCTGCCCAGGAGGCGGAGTGTGCTTGGACCTGCCTCTGATTGCAGCAGTTGCAGGAGTTGACTGAGGCACAATTTACGCCCCATATTGTCTGCCTGTTGTTTGGGGGTAGGGTTGTGGAACCCTGCCCTTTCCTGCAGGGTGGGTTTGGAGCTTGGGTTCAAATCCTGACCTTCCCAGGGCTCTTGGGTGTCAGAACTGTCAGAGGCTCCTGTGGGCTTTCTTTATCTTTTTCTTTTTTTTAAAGATTTATTTATTTGTACAAGAACCAGGGTACAGGCCAGATGCACGGGAGGGTGAGAGGATTCACCAGAGACAGAGCGGGGAACAGAACAGGCAGACTGACGAAATACAATGTTGAGGGGAGCAGCGGGCGCGATAGGGAGGTCTGCCTCACCATGAGGGACCCTCAAGGGCCGGCCGGGATTGAACCGGTGCTGCAGAGGCTGCAGGCAGCTTCACAGTGCTGCGCTCAACTGACTTCGCCATCAGGGGAGGCCCTCCTGTAGGTTTTCATGCCAGCCTTTGGCCAGCAGGTAGGAAGAAGTGTGCTTGACCTGGTCAAAGGGACACAGCAGGGAGTTGGAGTTGTGGGATCTGGGGTCCTGGGCTTATTTCCTGAGGGGTCTACCCTGGGTGGGGAGGGGCGAGGGTATGTGTGGATACTATGTAAGATGTGCAGTGATCATGGAGCTTAGGAGACCAGGCTCTGAGCTGCCCCTGCCCATTCAGGGTCATGGCTAGAGGATATGGCTGACTAGGTCACTAGTAGCTCTCCAGACACCACATCGAGCTAGGCTCCTGTGTTCCTGGCCCTGCGGGTGTGAATGCCAGCTGTCCCAGCCCCACGCCTTTTGCCTGTGTTGCAGGTCCGTGGCCGAGGCCACTGAGGTGGATCTGAACATGCGCGTGGGGCTGCACACCGGCAGGGTCCTCTGCGGAGTCCTGGGCCTGCGCAAGTGGCAATATGACGTGTGGTCCAATGATGTGACTCTAGCCAATGTCATGGAAGCTGCCGGCTTACCAGGGTAAGTCAGGCAGAAGCAGTGGCCTTGCTCCGGGCCCCTGTGGGTGGGTACATGGGATTCTAATTTGACCTTCCATGTAGGGATCCCTGGAAACCCATCTGGTCCCATGCCCCTGCCAGCATAGGAGGGAGCCCTGCACTGGGCTGGCTCAGGGGCTTAGCCCTTCTCAGCCTCTGTGCACCCTTGCAGAAAGCTGGCACTGGAGGAGCAGAACAGGTGCCCATGTGTCTGCCGCTGGCTTGGATCTGTCCCTAGTACTGATTATCACTTCTCATTTGCTCTTTCCTTTTTCCTCAAGCTTTCCTGTGCAAGGTGCTGTGGCTTGAGTCCTGCTAGGGAAGTCGCAGATTTTTTTCTAGAATGGGGTTGTGTCTTTTGTTGGTTCATGTTCTTCAAATGCTCTCTTTACAATTACAGCCTTTGGTCTCAGTCTTTCTTCAAACTGTCCCACAAAACCAAAGGACAATACTCTATAAAAGTTCACTGGAGAACAGAGAGAGCTTTCCTTTCCTCCACTTAGTGGAGGGTGGCAGGAGAATGACATAATTGCAGGAGAGGGACTTTGAGGCACTTATCCTGTGATCCCAACCACCTGTTGGCTGACTAAAGGCAAGCAGGTGTGTTCATAGCGGCTGCAGTATTAGCTGAGGTTCCTGTGTGCTGGCATCAGGCTTGGATGCCAAGGCCCATGCCCTGCAGTGTAAACCTCTATGGCCTTGATCCTGGTCCCTGCTGCCCCACACTGCTTGCCCATGTTTCCTCACTCTGCCTTCCTCTCTGGTTTTATCTCTCTTGCAATATTTTTAATTTGATTTCTTCATTTGCTTTCTTCATCCGTTCATCATCTGTCCAACAAACACTTCCTGCCCCCTGATGATTTTGGGAGAGTGGTCGGACAGACAAACAGATAGACGGATGCGGTGGATCATTGCTGAGTCTTTCCCCCAACATTTCCTGCCAGGAGCCTTGTTGCTTGTTCCTGGGCACTTTCCCCAGACTGTGCCTCTGAACCTGAGCGGGGACAAGTGGGGGGAGGTAGTACCTGTTTTATCTTCGCAACTTCATGGCCTGGAGGCCACACACAGCCTGCTCTGTTGCCTCAGACAGTCATTGGTTGGCGTCCCACATTGATGTGTTGAATGCATGTTCCAGGTTGCCTTGAAGTGAGTGAAATTAGTTCCTGAGCAATCCCCTACCCCCAGGGGAACCATAGTTAGAAGCACCCGGCTCTATCCTGCATCCCCCAGCCTTGTTGTTTTGGCCAGGACATTCCTTCAGGTACTGGGACTCTGGTCCCATGGGCCTTAGAGACCATGGACACCGGACATCTTTATTCTTGGCCTTTGGGGAAGAAGAGCTCCATGGCTGTGTCCACTCCTATGACAGATCTCAGTGAGCCACACCACATGAGTGACAGGTGGCACTCATCAGTGGGGTAACTTTGTCCCCTTTGTGGCCCTGCTGCTCAGGGCCTGCCAGGCCTCCAATTTCTTTGCCAGTCCAAGCCTTGGGTGCCATCCACTCCTGCCATGTGCTTCGAGGGCACCTGCTCTCTCCCCTTTCCTAGCACTCTGGGCTCAGCTGTGGGCACCAGGGCTACACATCTGTCTCCACCGTGGAAGGAAGGAAGGGAAGGAGGGATGGAAGGGAGACCAGTACGAACAAACATACACGCATTTCTAGAAACTGTCGGTTCCCTTGAGTCCCTTTGTAGTTTAGGGCCGGGTTGTTGGAGTGACATTGTCCAGGTGCCCACAGCCTCAGCCAGGCCGCTTGCTCCAGCATGAGCACTTGCCTTTTCCCTGAAGGAATCCCTGAGAATGTGCAGTGCTGTGAGCACTTTGGGCTTGTGGGGAATGACTGTGAACACTGGGGAATTAGCTTTTTGCCCATAGACCTAAGTACTGGGACCTTGCTAAGAGCAGAGGCTGCAGCCTCTTCAAGGGCCCATCTGGATTTTCAGGCTCATGTTCTCTGCCCAGTTTTGGCAACTTGGAGGGCTTTTCCCTCCCTCTCCAGAAAACTCCCTTGGCTTAGCGTGAAGGTGCCTAGTAGCACCATTCCTATCCCACCCGTGTGGGCAGTGGGTTGGGCTGGGTCCTCCTGCCCTGCAGGAGACCCCTCAATGACTGAGGAGAGCAGCACAGCTCACGGCTCTGTTCAAATCTCTGCTTTCTTGTAGGAAGGTTCACATCACCAAGACAACTCTGGCGTGCTTGAATGGTGACTATGAAGTGGAACCAGGTCACGGGCATGAGAGGAACAGTTTTTTGAAAACACATAACATTGAGACTTTTTTCATTGTGCCATCACATCGGCGGAAGGTAAGCCCAGGACCCTTGTGTGGTCAGCTGTGCAGTGTCTCCTCAGAGACAACTGTCCCCGCTCTCCCCTCAGATCACTGCTTCTCCAGCTGGGGTTTCTGGGCAGTTGGGAGGTTTCCCACTAACTCTGTCCTCCTGGAAGGGGGAACTGGAACTCCGAGTCCAGCCATGGGGCTTTTAGAGGTGCTACCCTCCTTTGTCATCCCCCTTCCTACTTCCCTGGGCCTTCATTGGCTGTTGCGAAAATCAGGTTGAGCGCCCCTGCGGGGCTTGGGAAGGAGGCACGCGGTGGACTGAGGAGTGCTCTGCACATGGACCTGTGGCCATCGCATGTGGTGCTTAAGGGCACTCTGTCCCAGGAAAGTGACCTGGTTGTTGTGATCACGAGCTGTTGAGCAGCTTCTGGGGCCCACGTGAGGGGTGCAAGGCTAGGTGAGCAGTGAGGGCTCAGGCTCAGGTGAGGGCTACAAAGGCAGGTTCACATGAGGTAGAGCTTTCGGGTTGGCCATCCGGTGCATGGGTGGTGCTCTTCAGCCTTGGGATGCAGAGGTCTCCCTGTGATGGAGGGCCCTGGTGGGAATGGCCCTGACAGAGAGGGGAATGGGGCTTGAGCATTTCAGGCCTGACCAGTGAGTACATTCCTGCAAAAGGAGATTGAGTATACAGAGAATAACAGGATGGAACTGGTCCTGGAAGAGGACAGTTAGAGGTTCAGGCTGGGCCCCAGGGACAACTTGGGTCACCCCAGGATTGTGGGAACAGGCGAGGGGGGCTGATGAGAGAGGGCTGTAAGCGCCAACCAGGAGGTTCTGAGCAGGTGACAGAGTCCATTGCTAAAGTAGATGGGGACCCTGACCCCCATGCTGACAAGCCTTGTGAGGCAGAACAGTTTGTGGGAGGGATGAGGTCAGTGCAGTGTGAAGTCCCTTTTCAAGAAGTTTAGCTGGCCTCCAGACATGCCATATCTAAGATAGGGAGCTCTGCCTCCGGACCTCACCAAAGTTGTGTGGAACTGAGAAAGGACCGACCCCACAGTCAGAGGTGAGCTGAAATCCCACCCAAGCCAGGCCCCACCACTGGCTGTGGGTTGGAGCCCAGAGGGGGAATCCAGCCACCACTGGGGCAGACCGGGGGCACAGGAAAGTGTCTCCAAATGTGCCATATTTAAGACAAGGAGCTCTGCCTCCAGACATCACCAAAGCTGTGTGGAACTGAGAAAGGGCCAACCCCACAGTCAGAAGTGAGCTGAAATCCCGCACAAGCCAGGCCCCATCACTGGCTGCTGGTTGGAACCCAGAGGGGGATCCAGCAATTAGGAACCCAGGGAGTGATCCAGCTACCACCATGGCAGACCAAAGGCACAGGGAAGTGCCTCCCAGTAGCACTATATCTAAGACAGGGAGCTTTGCATCAGGACCTGACCAAAACTGTGTGGAACTGTGTGGAACTTCTCCCCACAGTCAGAGGTGAACTGAAAAACATGCACAAGCCAAGCCCTTGAGTAGGAACCCAGAAAGTTCTGGCCTTGAGTAGGAACCCAGAAAGGGATCCATAATAGGTGCCCAGAGGTGATCGAGCTACCACCAGGGCACTCTGAGGGTCCTCAAGACCCACTTCTGGTATTAAATAAATACAGAGGGAGTGGATTTCCAGGGACAGCACCCATCAACATATCCTTAGTACCGTGCCCTACTGGAATTCTGGCCTAACAGTATTGGACTTAATTGGGCCACCAGTTTCTGACATCCCAGTAGGATCACACCAAAGAAATGCCAGCTGGTACCAGCAACACAGTGTCCCAACAAATAGGACAAATTAGAAAACAAGGGCCTCCCCTGGTGGCACAGTGGTTGAGCACTAGGCTGCAAAACTGCCCACAGCCTCTGCAGCACCAGTTTGATCCCTGGACACCCGTGAGGGTCCCATATGGCACGCAGACCTCTCCTGCCGCCTGCTGCTCCCCTCAGCAGTGTATTTCATTGGTCTGCCTGTTCTGTTTCCTGCTCTGGCTCTGGAGAATTCTCTCACCCTCCCGTGCTTCTGACTGTACCCAGTGCTTGTATAAATAAATAAATCTTTAAAAAAAAAATTAGAAAACAAGCAGCAGGGAGAAGAAAAACTACAAGCAACCAAGCAAGTCCTCAGGGAAAAGACACACCACAAAAAGAAAATCACTCACCAGATTGCAACAACAGTGACTTGGAAGAACTTCTGAACCTTGCAGATAGAGAATTTAAAATTGCCATGATTGAAAAACTGAAAGAAGTCATAAAGGAAAACAATGATAAGGGAAAAATAATGATCAGAAGAATGAAATTGAGTCCCTCAAGAGGGAAGTGAAAGAAATGCAGGAGATCAAAGGATTAATGGAGGAGCTAAAGAACTCTGGGCAAAGCAGTGAAAGCAGAATAGATAAAATGGAAGAATGAATAAGTGCTCTTGAAGATACAGAAATAAAAACAACCAACACAGAAAAGGAAACAGAAATATGAAGGAAAAAGAATGAAGAAAGACTTTGGGAACTATTGGACTCCATGAGGAAAGGAAATATAAGAGTTATAGGACTCCCAGAAGGAAAGGAGAGAGCCATAGGAACAGAGAAAATATTCAAGGAGCTAATCGAAGAGAACTTCCCAAACCTGAAGAAGGAGCTGAAAATAGGCACACAATAAACAAGAAGAACCCCAAACTTCCATGATGAAAGGAAAAATACAGCAAGACACATAATAGTAAAGCTCCCAAGAATCCAAGACAAGGAAGAAATAATGAAGATGACAAGAGGGAAGAAACAGGTAACATACAAAAGAAAACCAATCAGGCTGACATCAGATTTCTCCGAAGAAAGGAGAGAGTGGAGGGACATAGTCAACAAACTCCAAACAACAAATGCCAACCAAGAATCCTCTATCCCACAAAACTTTCCTTCCTCTATGAAGAAAGAATAAGGACCTTCTGAGACAAACAGAAACTCCAGAATTTCATTACGACTCAACCCCCACTCCAAAAAATATAAGGAGTCCTAAAGCCAGGAACCAACAAAGGGATGAATAAGAATGAAACAAGACAAACAATAAAACCACAGAAGAGAGCAACAAAATGGCAAATACAGACACTAACGTATCAATATTAACTCTAAACTTAATGGGACTAAACTCTTCAATAAAAAGACACAGAGTTGCAGGCTGGATTAAGAAACAAAACCCAACCTTTTGCTGCCTCTAGGAAAGACATTTAACTACAAAAGATAAAAATAGACAAAGTAAAAGGATGGAAAACAATCCTAGAAGCAAGTGGACCAAAAAAGAAGGCAGGAACAGCTATACTTATACTTATATCAGAAAAAACAGATTTCAAACTCAAAAAGGTAAAAAGAGATCCAGACAGTCACTACATCATGATCAAGGGGACAATACATCAAGAAGATATAACACTCATTAACATATACTCACCAAATGAATGAGCACCAAAATATATCAGATAACTATTATCATCTCTGAAAACAGACATCAGAGAAAACACATATGTAGTAGGAAACACACCACTATCAACAATGGATAGATCAATGAGACAAAAATAAATAAGGACCCTAAAGCTCTAAATCAGGATCTGGAGCTCATGGGCTACACAGACATCTATAGAACACTACACCCAAAAAAATCTTGAGTATACATTTTTTTCTGAAGTGCACATGGATCATTCTCTAGTATCGATCATGTATTGGGACACAAGACAAAAATCAGCAGATACACTAAGATTGAAATCATACCAACCATCTTCTTTGACCATGAAGGTATCAGACTGAAATAAATCATAAAAAGAAGGCAAGGAACCCTCTCACCTCATGGAGATAAAACCCACACTACTGGAAGACCACTGGACTAACAAGGACATCAAAGAAGAAATTAAAAAATACTTTGAGTTGAATGACTGGATTAACGACTGTCCACCTTGGACACCAATTTCCTAAATGTATGGGATGCAGCGAAAGCAGAAATAAGAGGGAAATATATAGCAATACAGACTCATATCAAGAAAAAAGAAAGAACTCAAAGAATCTACCTAATTTCACATCTCAAAGAACTAGAAAAAGAACAACCAAAAACACTGAAACCAGTAGAAGAAAGGAAATAATAAAAATCAAAGCAGAAGTAAATGATATAGAAACTTAAAAAAAAATCCGAAAGATCAATGAAAACAAAAGTTGGTTCTTTGAAAAAATAAATGAAATATCTTATGTCTAGTTCTTTAATCCATTTTGGGTTGGTTTTTGTGCATGGTGTTAGGTAGTGGTCAAGCTTCATTCTATTGCATGTAGCAACCCAGTTTTCCTAGCAGCATTTATTGAACAAACTTTCTTTGCTCCAGTGCATATTCTTTGCTCCTTTGTCAAATATTAGTTGACCATAAATCTGTGGGTTTATTTCTGGATTTTCTATTCGATTCCATTGGTCTATGTGTCTGTTCTTGTTCCAATACTATGCAGTTTTGATGATTATGGCTTTGTAGTATAGTTTGAAGTCTGGGAGTGTGATACCTCCATTCCCTTCTTTTTTTTTTTTTTCAGGAGAGCTTTGGCTATTCAGGGTTTTTGGTGGCTCCATATGAATTTCATCAATAATTGTTCTATTTCTTTGAAGAATGTCATTGAAATTTTTATTGGAATAGCATTGAATCTGTAAATTGCTTTTGGTAGGATGGCCATTTTTATAATGTTAATTCTTCTAATCCATGAGCAGGGTGTGTATTTCCATTTCTTTGTGTCTTCTTCTATTTCTTTTAACAGCATTTTATAGTTTTCTTTGTATAGGTCCTTTACCTCTTTTGTTAGGTTTATTCCCAAGTATTTGAATTTTTTTTGTTTTGATAATAAAAGGGATTTTTTTGATTTCTTCTTCTTTAGATTGATTGTTTGTGTATAGGAAGGCTACTGATTTTTGTGTGTTAAACCATAAAATACACAGAAGAAAATATAGGCGAAACACTACATGACATGCACATCAAAGACATCTTTACAGACACATCACCCAAAGCAGTGATAGTGAAGGCAAAGATCAACAACTGGGACTACATCAAATTAAAGAGCTTCTGCACAGCAAAAGAGACAGTAACCAAAACAAAGAGAAACCCCACTGACTGGGAGAAAATTTTTGCACACAACACTAACAATAAAGGACTGATCACAAAAATCTACAAAGAGCTGATGAGACTCAACAACAACAAAGAAAATAATCCAATCAAAAAATGGGCAGAAGAGTTAAAAAAGAAATGTCTCCAAAGAGGAAATGCAAATGGCCAACAGGTATATGAAAAAATGTTCAACATCACTTGTAATCAGGGAAATGCAAATCAAAGCTACCATGAGATACCATCTTATACCAGTGAGAATGGCACATATTAAAAAAACTAGCAGCAACAAATGTTGGCAAGGTTGTGGAGAAAAAGGAACTCTCCTGCACTGCTGGTGGGAGTGCAAGCTGGTCCAACCACTATGGAGAGCTATGTGGAGATTTCTTGACCTACTAAACATAGAGCTTCCATATGATCCAGCGATTCCACTCCTAGGTATTTACCCAAAGGACACAGAAACAGTAATTCCAAAGGGCACCTGCATGCCTGTGTCTATAGAAGCTCTATTTATAATAGCTAAGTTATGCAAACAACCCAAATGCCCAAAAATAGATGACTAGATCAAGAAGATGTGGTACATATACACAATGGAATATTACTCAGCAATCAAAAAAGATAAACACATGCAGTTTGCAGCAACATGGATGGAACTAGAAGGGATCATGCTCAGTGAAATAAGTCCGAAAGAAAAAGAAAAATACTGGGTGGTCTCACTCATAGGAGGAATTTAGAAAACCTAAATAAGAGACCAGGAAAAAGACTAATCAATATAAAGTAAAAATCAAAATCAACAAGCAACTATAAACCAGAGACACAATGGGGGTGGGGGGTAGGGAGGGGTAGGGGTAGGGAAAGGAAGGACTAGAGTCAAAATAAGGGGGGAGGTGCAATTGTATGGGGAATATAACCAAAATGAAAATGCATATATTGTGCAAAGATGAAAAAAGATGTAAGAATTATATAAAATAAAATATTTACATAAAGAAAAAGAAAAAAGAAATGAAATAGACAAACCCCTAGCCAGGCTCACAAAGGAAAAATGGGAGAAAGCACAAATAAATAGAATCACAAATGAAAGAGGAGAAATCGTAACAGACACAGCAGAAATCTGCAGAATAATCAGAAACTACTACAAACAGTTATATGCAAACAAGTTCAACAATCTAGAAGAGATGGACAAATTCCTACTACTTTACAATCACCCAAAGCTAGATGATGAAGAATAAATAGAACATCTAAACAGCCCAATTACAAGCAGTGAAATTGAAATGGTAATCAAAACCCTCCCCCAAAACAAAAGCCCAGGAGCAGATGGATTTACAAGTGAATTCTACCAAACATCCAGAAATGAACTAGTGTTTATCCTTCACAAACTCTTTCTCAAAATTGAGAAGGAAGGAATAATACCAAAAACGTTCTATGAAGCCAACGTTATACTAATACCAAAACCAAACAAGGACAACACACAAAAAAGAAAACTACAGGCCAGTCTTTCTAATGAACACTGATGCAAAATCCTCAATAAAATTTTAGCTAACAGAATCCAACAGTGTAGCCATAAGATAATTCAGTGTATCCATAAGATATCCATAAGATAATTCATGATCAAGTAGGATTTATTCCAGGGATGCAAGGATGGTCAACATCTGAAAATCAATCAATGTAATCCAACACATCAACAAAATGAAATGTAAAAACCATATGATAATATCAATAGATGCTGAGAAAGCTCTCAAGAAAGTACAACACCCATTTATGATAAAGGCTCTTGAAACTCTCGGGATATAAGGAACATACCTCAGCATCATAAATGCCATACATGCCAACGCCATAGTCAATATCATTCTCAATGGTGAAAAGTTGAAAGCATTTCTGTTAAGATCTGGAACAAGATGTCCACTGTCACCACTGCTTTTTAGTATAATACTGGAAGTCCTAGCCAGAGCAGTAAGACAGGAGAAAGATATACAAGGAATCCAAATAGGGAAGGAAGAAGTCAAACTATCACTATTTGCAGATGATATGATAATATACATAGAGAACCCCAAAAACTCCACAGAAAAACTAATCAAACTTATCAGTCAGTTTAGTAAAGTAGCAGGATACAAAATCAACACACAAAAATCAGTAGCCTTCCTATACACAAACAATCAGTCTAAAGAAGAAATCAAGAAAACCATACCTTTTATTATTGAAACAAAAAAAATTCAAATACTTGGGAATAAACCTAACAAAAGAGGTAAAGGACCTATACAAAGAAAACTATAAAGTGCTGTTAAAAGAAATAGAAGAAGACACAAAGAAATGGAAATACATCCCCTGCTCATGGATTAGAAGAATTAACATTATAAAAATGGCCATCCTACCAAAAGCAATTTACAGATTCAATGCTATTCCAATAAAAATTTCAATGACATTCTTCAAAGAAATAGAACATTTATTGATGAAATTCATATGGAGCCACCAGAAACCCCGAATAGCCAAAGCTCTCCTGAAAAAAAAAAAAAAAAGGGAATGGAGGTATCACACTCCCAGACTTCAAGCTATACTACAAAGCCTAATACTACAAAGCCTAATCAAAACTGCATGGTATTGGAACAAGAACAGACCCACGGACCAGTGGAACTGAATAGAAAATCCAGAAATAAACCCACAGATTTACGGTCAACTAATGTTTGACAAAGGAGCAAAGAATATGCACTAGAGCAAAGAAAGTTTGTTCAATAAATGGTACTGGGAAAACTGGGTTGCTACATGCAAAAGAATGAAGCTTGACTATTACATTACACCATGCACAAAACCCAACTCAAAATGGGTTAAAGAACTAAACATAAGACCTGCAACCATAAAATATATAGAAGGAAATATATAGACAAAACACCACATGACATACACCTCAGTAACATCTTTAAAGACACATCACCCAAAGCAGTGCTAGTGAAGGCAAAGATGAACAGCTGGAACTACATCTTCTGTACAGCAAAAGAGACAGTAACCAAAAGACACCCCACCGATTGGGAGAAAATTTTTGCACGCAACACTAATGATAAAGGACTGATCACAAAAATCTACAAAGAGCTGATGAGACTCAACAGAATCAAAGTAAACAACCCAGTCAAAATGTGGGCAGAAAAGATAAAAAGAAACTTCTCCAAAGAGGAAATGCAAATCGCCAACAGACATATGAAAAAATGTTCAACATTGCTTGTAATCAGGGAAATGCAAATCAAAACTATAATGAGATACCATCTTACACCACTGAGAATATAAAAAAAAACAAAACAAAACTAGCAACAACAAATGTTGGCGAGGATGTGGAGAAAAAGGAACTCTCCTACACTGCTGGTGGGAGTGCAAACTGGTCCAACCACTATGGAGAGCTGTGTGGAGATTCCTCAATCTGCTAAAGATGGAGCTTCCATATTATCCAGCAATTCCACTCCTAGGTATTTACCCAAAGGACACAGAAACATTAATTCAAATGGGCACCTGCACCTGTATGTTTATAGCAGCACAGTTTACAATAGCTAAGCTATGGAAACAACCCAAATGCCCCAAAATAGATGATTGGATCAAGAAGATGTGGTGCATATACAAAATGGAATATTACTCAGCAATCAAAAAAGATAAACACATGCAATTTGCAGCAACATGAATGGGGCTGGAAGGGATCATGCTCAGTGACATAAGCCAGAAAGAAAAAGAAAAATACCAGATGGTCTCACTCATAGCACGAACTTAGAAAACCTTAAAAAGGCACCAGGAAAAAGACTAATTAAATAAAGTAAAAATCAAAATCAACAAGCAACTATAAATCAGAGACACACTATGGGGGGGTGGGGTGGAGAAGCGAGTAGGCTCAAAACAAGGGTGGTGGGAATTGTATGGGGAATATAACCAAGATGAAAATGCATACGTCGTGCAAAAATGAAAAATGATGTAAAAATACATGAAATAAAAAATTTTTAAAAAGTTTGGCTGATGAGTAGAGAGAAAAAGACAAAAGCCTGACGGGATGTTTTATAGCGTGAAGATTTGATCAGAATTTTAGCAGCAATGAAGGCAGAGTGGGAGGTCGGCAGAGGGTTTCCGGGAGCCATTGGGTGAGTGGGTGGTAATCATCAGCCAAGTGCTGACCCAGCCAGATGACTGTCTAGGCTTCTGGTGTCTCCCTGACCAGCCCTAAGCCTACTCTTCCCAGCCCCAGCATTTGGACATGTTGCTCTGGTTTTCAGAGGCTTTGGGTGTAGTTGAGAACAGACTGTTTTGGAATTGGGTTGAGAGTTCTGCTCCCAGCAGATCCTCCAATGCCTGGTGAGCAGCAAGCCTGAGTTTCTGGCACCTTTATGGTCCTGGCCTCTGAGCAAGCTATGTCTACTCACATTTTCTCTTTGTCCCTTGTCTGGAGCAGATCTTTCCAGGACTGATTCTCTCTGACATAAAACCAGCCAAGAGGATGAAGTTCAAGACCGTCTGCTACTTGCTCGTGCAGCTCATGCACTGCCGGAAGATGTTCAAGGCTGAGATCCCCTTCTCCAATGTCATGACATGTGAGGATGACAAGGTAGGAGGACAGGACTCACTGTCCCTTTGGGTCCAGTGATGCAAAGCTGGCTAAATTAGCCTTCAGCTTTTACATTTCATAACCCAGTAAATAATGTTCAGAACTGGTTTTCTTTTTTTTTTTTTTCTCTTTTAATTTTTTACACCATTGTTCATTTTTAAACAATATTTGCTTTTCTGCAGAAATCTTTTATATTGTCTTGTATTTTTTTGCAACTTCACATTTCATGTATTCATCAGTAAATTTAAGCTAAAATCCTCAGCCTTCTTCCTTCTGGATCTTTCTGGGCATGCATCATTTCCCTTTCTTGCCAGCTCAGCCATGCATTAAGTGTGTGAGTGAGTTTGTGTATGCATGTATGTGTGTGTGTGTGTGTGTGTGTGTGTGTGTGATTATATTTACCTAGACTCTATCAGTGGAGAGCTTTCAGGTGATCTTCTTTGCCATTTTACCAAAGAAGACATACCAATTCATTGCGTTGCTGCTCCCCAGACTCAACTTGACACCCAGGACCAGGGCAGGAGAGTAAGGAGCCCAATTTGGGAAAATGACTTAAGCACATGCCCAAATCTCAGTATCAGGATAAATAATAGTTAATGCAGCATTTTAAAAAATGAAATTTAACCCCAAAACATCCATGGTGAATAAAACATCAAAGTTTTAGGTGAAGACAGGACAGCTAGCTCTCTTGGAACCTGAGCCAGGGGCTGAGCTCCTGCAGGACTCCTCAGAGAAGTCAGTGGGGACAGGGACAGGAGTGGAGTCATCTTGGTCCCTTGCTTGGAGAACTGGGTTAATAAGACCTGGACATCCAGACATTTTCCTGGGCTGAGTGTGCTGACTTGTAAGCTCCTGAACTCACATTGCAGCTGGTAAACCCACAGCATTGCTGGCTGCTTCTCTGGGAGGGGTGACCTCTTCTGCTGCGAGCCAGGGCCCACCCGCTCAGACCTCAGAGCACTGGCCATAGTCCCCTGTCCTCAGTGACACTTGGGTTTGGTCACCTGTGCCCCCTTCTCCTGACCCTAGTGTGCAGGAGCTCATGTGACCTGGCTGCCCTTTGCTTCTCCCCATCAGGGGTGTGTAAGCACCCCTTCCTTCTTTCATACCAGCCTCTGGGGGCACTGCCAGGTTCCTTACTTCCTATGTCTGTCACTCCCTTACCTCCCTGGCCAAAGACATCAACTCTCTGGCTTTGTATCCATTTCATTTTTCCTGGAAGCACCGAGCCCTGCTGTCCCTAGGTTCTGTCCTTCTATCCCACAGTCTCCGTGGGTCTTTCCTGTGTGCACAGACCTCCAGGGTCCCAGGTCCAGCTCTAACACCCCTGGACATCCCTGGTGCTCAGAATACTTCCACTGTTGCCTGGCTGGCCTCTCACTGAAGGCACCTATAGGTTGGGTTTGTGCTTTGTTCTCAGGCATCCTCCATCTGAGCCACCTCCTCTCCATCATGCTGTATCCTTTAGACTCTGGTCCTTTCTCTGTGTTTTCCATGCCAGATCCAGGTGCCAGCCCCCTCCAGCATTTCAGAGGTGCTGGTGCTGGCCCTTTCCTGCCTTGGAGGAAGCCTGCTGCCCATACTGAGTCCTGTGCCATGGGCCGGGGGCACATGTGCTCCTGAGTCTGTACCTGCACCCATCATTTTTGCCTCCTTGTGCCTTCACTGTAGGGTCCAAGGCTGAGCACCCTGTTTGCACACAGTTCCCTGCCCAGACAGGATTGTCCTACTCCTACCACCAGGTACATCTGTTCCTGGCCCAAATACCATCTTCCTCTCTGTGCCCTGTGCCTTGGTCTCCATCTATGATCCCTCACCCTGGTAGTGCCCTGACTCCTATCTCTTGCCTCTGTAGGCCAGGCAGTTCCCCTTCTGCAGAGGTGGTTAGACAGCCAGACATCAAGGGAAGATGCTGTGGGCTGGGGCCTTCTGCTGCTTAGCCCCCAGGGTTGTCCCTTCATCATCCAGGTATTGAGATTAGTGAAAACAAGTTCCAGATGGGGAGGAGAGCAGTGTTTCTACCAGAGGTTCCTTACTTCCTGTGTCTGCCAAACCCTCCCCTCCCTGGCCAAAGACATCAACTCTCTGGCTTTGTATCCATCCCATTTTCCCTGGGAACACCAAGCCCTTCTATCCCACAGTCTCCCACACATCTTTCCTGTGTGCTCTGGGGTCCAGGGTTCCAGGTACAGCCCAGATGGGGGTATCAGATGGTGAAGGCAGGGCAGGGACAAGACTGTGGCCTGGGGGCTTGTCCATGCTGGTTCCAGAAGGATGGAGTGGAGAGGCCACACACTGGTGGCTTGGCCATTTGGGGAGGATGGCATGAGTGACTTCTCAAGAGACCCTGAGCAGAGCAGTCCCCTGTACCTTCTCCGCAGGGATGTTCCTGAACCCCCTCATATGCTTTAGGATGAAGTCTGTCTCCTGTGGTCCTGTCTTCTCTTTTTCTGACCTCCAGACCTGACATGTGCAGTTCCCTCAGTGTGTAGTCCAGGTGACCTTGGATATGCATCTTGAGAGCTCATTCCTCTACCATCCAGGCCTTAGAATGGTGCTTATGAGAAATTGTGTCTAGAGTTTTGGGGAGCAACTCACAAATGTATGTGGTCAACCCTAGGCCACCATCCCACTTGGCTTCCAATGTTTAGTTCTGGCTGTGGGGACTCAGCAGTGGCCTTGGCTGCTAGATAGTGATAGTGCATCTGGCAGGTGACCAGGGCCTCTGGATATGGGCTCAGGGCTGCCAGCTGTGCCCCAGCTCCAGGCCACACCCGATGGACTGCTCTTTTTTATACTTCAGGGACAGGCTCCTACAATAACCCTCACCCTCATGTCCTTACTCTTGTTAGATTTTTTCTTTTAATATTCCTTTCTGATTATGAAAGTAATTTATCATGCAAAATATAGAAAAATACTAAAGTGCACAAAGAAGAAAATGAAAAACATTATTGATAATCTTACCACCCACAAAGAGCATGTTAGTAGCATTTCAGTCCCTCCAGTTTGAGTATATGTGTATATTAACTTTTTAATAAAATTGTCCAGATGATATACAAACTGTTTGCTTATTTTTTTTCACTAGCCAATATATCATAAATATGATATACTTACTTGACCTCCATTGATATTTAAGTCATATCTACCTTTTTTGAAATATAATTAATTCACAGCGTTTGTGTTCATAAAAGTATATTTACATTTCTGATCATTTTATAAAATTAAATCTAGTGAGTTAAATCTCTGGAAGAGTGGACTTGTAGTTGGTTAGATGGCTGTGCCAACATCGCCTGAGATAGCACGTAGAGACCTGCCTTCTGGTCCCTGTGGACACAATCTATTCTCTCTCTAGTCTCCTGATACTGACAGTAGATTTGTTCTTTCTAAAATGATGCCCAGAAGCCTCCTGATTCCTTCCTCTTTCCTGAATGCTGTTTTTGTCCTTTTCATACTTAAAAATACCTAAACATACTTGGTATTATAAAATAAGAATAACATGTACACATGATACACAAATAAAACCCCTAAATTGTTTATCATTCTAGGTTTCTTTCTGAAAGGTTTAACCTTGTATCAGAAGGGGAATGCAAATAGGAACTTGTAACTCTCACCCAAGCCCTTCTTTTTACTCATTGACAGACCATTTGGATCTTGGAGGCTGATGCAAATCCCAATCATTTTATTAAAAAAAATTTTTTTAGTGAAATTTTATTGACTTAGCATTGGTTTATAATAGGTTGTAAGTTTCATAAACACAACTTCCCATCTCAATATCTGTATGTGTACCTCAACATACCCACCACTGAAGTTGTAGTGCTATTCACAGTATCAAGGCGACGCCTTTTACTCATTCCTCCCACCACCCCATCTACCTCCCCTCTGCAACCACCATGTTTTTATCAGAAACTAAGAGTTATATTGTTGTGTTTTGTTAGCTCATTTCCTTGATTTATTTTTATTCCTCATATGAGTGAAACTTTCTGACTTCAGCTTTGTACAATCCCTCAAATTCCTTGTTATAAAAAAGTAACATTTCATCTTTTTTTAATGGCTGAGTAGTATTCCATTGAGTATCTCTCTTCTGCCCCCAACCTCAATTTTTTAATCCAGTTATACATCAATGAGCATTTAGGTTGTTTCCATGTCTTTGCTATTATAAATAATGCTGCTGTGAATGTAGGGGTACATATATGTTTTTGAATTAATGTTTTCATGTTCTTTGGATAAATACCTAGGAGTGGTATTGCTGAACCATGTAGTATTTTTACTTTTAATTTTTTCTTCATACTCTTTTTTATAGAAGTTGCATCAATTTTTAGTCCCATCCACAGTATATAAGAGTCCTTTTCCTTCACACCTTTGCTAACACTTGTTCTTTCCAGTCTTTTGGATACAGGCCATTCTCACAGGTATGAGGTGATATTTTGTGGTTTTAGTTTGCATTCACCTAATAATAAGTGATGGGGAGCATTTTGTTATGTGCTCAATAGCTAAAACAATCTTGAAAAAAGAGAAGACATGGAAATATCATGGTCCTTGACTTCAGACTACACTACAAAGCAATAATAATCAAAAAAGTGTGGTATTTCAGCAAAAGCACATGCACTGACCAGTGGAATAGAATTGAGAACCCAGAAATAAGCCCACGCATATGTGAACAGTGAATTTATGACAAGAGCTAATACCACACAATAGAGAAATGAAAGCCTCTACAACAAATAATGTTGGGAAACCTGGACAGCCACTTACCCAATAAATAAATAAATAAATAAATAAATAAATAAATAAATAAACTAGATCATTTAACTCCATACACAAAAATGAATTAAAAATGAATTTAAAACTTGGATATAAGGGATGAAACCATAAAACCCTTCCAGAGGAGACTCTCGTATGCATGGCTCTGATAGCAGACCCCTGTCCCTGGGAGGAGTAAGGCAACTGAGCACACAGACTCGTGCAGAGATTAGAAGGGAGGCAGCTCATTCAGTGACTGCCTCATTGCTGAGTCTGGGACCCCAGGCCTGATAAGGGATGACCATGGAAGGTGTCAGCTGCTCCTCTATTTTGGCCACTCTCAGCCTAGTCTACCACTCCCTGTTTCAGGTGGACAAATTCTCTGGGAAAAACTTAAACAATGGCTTCTTTGTGGAAAAGTGTAGAGAAGAGTCACCAGTTCTCAGGGTGATGAGTGGTTCCTAGAAAGTTATTTGTGAAGTGGTTTCATCAAGTGGAACCTAATGGGGTCTGGGGGTCCCTTCAGCACTTGAGGGTTGATGACAGATTGGGCAGATTGGGATTAGAGGTGCTGACTAACCATAACTTCCCAAGTGCCACTTGAGAGATGTGCGTTCTCCAGGGCCTACCAGTCAGCAGTGGGTTTTATAGCCTATATGAAGAAAGAACCAAGAATGACAGCTTGAACAAGAGAGGTCAGTTCAGACACAGGGCAGGTCAGGGCTGCTATGGAAACTTCACAATTATCTTGATCTGACCCCTTCTGTTTCACTATGGCTTGCATAGTTTGTTGCCTCATAACCCAAAATAAATACTGGGACTCCAGACATTGTGTCCACTTTCTAACCATCAGAAAGAAGGCAGGGCAGGCAAGAGGTACACTCCCTCTCCTTGAGGATGTTCCCTTGCATGCCCAAAGGCACATCTGTTTATGGCTCATTGATCAGAACTCAGGCACGTGATGACACTGAGATGTGAGGGGATAGGGACTAAGACCACTGCATTTATAGAACTCGGATTCCTTGAGGCAAGGGGTTGGTAGGGGAGCCTGCCAGCTGTCTCTGCTCCATAGTCGCCTCTGAGGCCCTAGCATTGGTTGGTTCATGGAAATGTCCTAGTGCTTTCCTGTGTTTGGAGACCAGCTGAAATGAGGGACTTGGGGTCCAAGGAATGGCACCCAGACATGTGAGGAAAGGGGAGGGGACTGAACATCCACTGAAGGAAAGCAAGGTGAGCCTGAGAAGTCAGAGACAGGGGAAGAGGCATGAAGACCAGGCTTCCCTACCCACTCCTTTGCCTAGCATAAGGCCTGGCTGCTTTATAACCCCAGGCACATGCTCTACAGTGACCAGGGTGGCATTCACACTCCTGCAGTGGACCTGATGGAGCTGAGGGTCTTCTGTGATTCCCAGGAGCCCATTTTATGGCTTGTGAGGAAGTTCAAGGCATGTCTACCTAGCACAGGCCCTCGATGCTGGCCTCGGGCTCTTGGAGGCTGAAAGCACTCTCCCAAACTGTTGGTGCTGACTTTGGCTGTGTGACAGTGAGAGGTGGTGCTCCTGCTACCATGAAGACTGGTGATGGCCAATGCCAGGCTCACTGTGGGCTGGGCAGCCTCTGGATCTTTATAAGCACAGATGTCCTGATCCTCACGAGAATTCCCATTTCACAGAGGGGGAAGCGAGGCCAGAGGGCTGGCGGCTCACTCACTCACCTGGAAGCCCATCGTTGTCAGGTCCCTGCATTTAAACTACTGGCAGGATAACAAAGAGGCTCTGAAAGTGAAATTTCACATCAAAACAGCCAACAAGTTTTATCTTAATTTTTGTCCGTTATTGAATATACGTTGTTGCAAAGTAGAGCGAAGTGTGAAATAGGGGGAAACTGCTATTCCACCACTAAGAAGTGGCCACACTGAAGGAGCCACAGTGAAATGATCAGCAAAATGTCCTGAGGGAGGAGGTGAGTGGGGTTAATGCTGCAGAACAGAGACTGAGGTCCCCGAATGCCGAGGAGCAGGTCCACTCCAGAAGTCAGTACTGCCTACGTCTTTGCCTCTGCAGACCCTGGGCCAGTGGACAGATGAGATGCTCAGCACAAAATAAGCACAGACATCTGAAATTCAGTGATGGCAGTGCCTGCCTGCCTTTGCCTTCTCAGGGGCCCCTCACAGCAGGATAACCAACATGCTGTCTCACAGACACAGCATCAGGGTGGTAGTTTTTCTAACATTTACAAATGTGTTAGGTCCCAGGAGGAGGAGAATTCACAGGAGCACAGGGCACTAACACATTAACTGGAAGGCGGGTTTCACAGCTCACAGTTCTTGTTCCTGTGCGTAGACCTAGAGGAGGCAGGGCTGCCTGTGGAATCCCAAATGTGATCCCGTGCTGAAAAATGCACATTCACAGACATAGTGGTTTAGGGAAAAGTCTGGAGGGATGCACTTCAAAATCTCAATGATTTATTTCCAAGCAAAAATTGTGGGTGACTTAAGTTTTATTTACTTATTTAATATGTATAGAGCTTTCTGGAGAACTGACTTAGCATTGAATGTGCATGTGTGAGCTGTGGAATTAGGCATCCTGTGGGAGCAGACTCTGATCCCCCTCACCCAGTGTCACCAGGGTCACATCTTGTGTAACTGGCAGTGTATCCACACTAGGAAGTGGGCACTAAGTGTGGTGTGTGTGCAGTTCTGTGTCATTTCATCACGAGGCAGATTAGTGTAACCACCAGCTCTCTTTCGGATGCAGAACATTTCCATTCCCACCAAGGCCTCTCCCCCTTCCTGAGCACACTTCCTGTCTCCTCCCAACCATTCCTAATCCCTGGCTCCATCCTGGTAATTTTGTCACTTGAATGGACTCACACCATGTAGCGTTTTAAGTTGACCTTTCTTTATTCAATACTATGCTCTTGGGTCCTTCCAGGTTGTTGCCTGTGTTACCTCTTTCCTTTTCATAGCTGGCTAAAATTCCAGGGTTTGGATGGATCACTCACCTGTTGAAGGACATTTTGGTTGTTTACAATTTTTCCTACTACAAATAAAACTGCTATAAACATTCATGGACAGATTTTTGGGTGGACATAAATGTTCATTTTCTGGGAGAGATGCCTAGGTGAGCCATCTGGGCATTTGATGGATCATGTATTTCTTTTTTTCTTTTTTAAGGAAAATCTTAACCACTTCCTGAGTAATTGTACCAGTTTCTCTGCATCCTCACCTGCACTTAGAGCAGTCACTTCTCAGAAAGAATTTTAGCTGTTCTAGTAAGTTTGTTGTGATGCCCCATTGTGATTTTATTTTGCATTTCCTAATGGCTAATGTTTTCAGACATCTCTTCATTTTTATTTTCTCTTTCTCTTTATTTATATTTTTAAAGATTTATTTATTGATTGATACAAGCACTGGGTACAGTCAGAAGTGCGGGTGGGTGACAGAATTCACCAGAGCCAGAGTGGGGAGCAGAATAGGCAGACTGATGAAGTACATTGCTGAGGGGAGCAGCGGGCATGGCAGGAGAGGTCTGCTTGCCATGTGGGACCCTCGCTGGTGGCCAGGGGTAGAACCGGTGCTGCAGAGGCTGCAGGCAGCTTTGCAGCCCAGTGCTCAACCACTGAGCCACCGGGGAGGCCCTCTCTTTATCTTTATTAAATGTCTCTTTATGTCTTTTGTTTTCTAATCTGATTCCTTGATTTTTCATATTATTGTCTTTGAGGTCCTCAAAAAATTCTTGATTAGTTTCTTGTGTGATGTATGTAGTTTGCAAATATTTTTTCCCAATCTTTAGCTTATATTTTCACTCTCTTAGCAGGGTCTTTCACAAAGCAAGTATTTTTTAATTTTGAAGATGTACAATTTAAAAAAAAATTATTTATTTATTTATACAAGCACTGGGTACAGTCAGAAGCGCGGGAGGTTGAGAAAATTCACCAGAGCCAGAGCAGAACAGACAGACTTACGGAAGTACACTGCTGAGGGGAGCAGCGGGCGCTGCAGGAGAGGTCTGCGTGCCATGTTGGACCTTCCCTGGCGTCCTGGGATCGAACCGGCGCTGCAGAGGCTGTGGGCAGCTTTGCAGCCCAGCGCTCAACCGCTGCGCCACCGGGGAGGCCCAATTTATTGATTTTTTAAAATGAGCTGTGTATTTTGTTCATGTTTAAAAACTCTTTACATAACCCAAATCTGAAAGATTTTCACATATTTTCTTCTAAGAGTTTTATACATTTGTGATTTATGGTTAAACATATTATGAGTTAATTTTTTTATAAAGTGTGAGGATAGTATTCATTTTTTTTTGTTTATCGATATTGCTCCACCACTATTTATTGAAAAAACCTTTTTTTTTTTTGATAAAGAATGAGCTATCCTAGTCTCATTACCTTTTCATTTAATATTTAGAATATTTTTGTCTACAAAAAAAATCTTTCTGGGCTGTTGACTGGAAGTATGTTAAATCTTTGTGTGTCAAAATGGGGAACCTTGTCATCACTGAACCTTTTAATCCAAAGCATGTTAAGTTTCTTTATTTATTGAGATCTTTGATTTCTTTAATCAGTGCTGTATAGTTGTGGGCATACAAGATTGATTTTTTTTTTTTTTTAAAGATTTATGTCTACTAGTCCATTTTTCTTAGTGATTGTGGATAGTACTATATTTTAATTTTAGTCTTCACATCCTCTGCTACTATAAAGAAATGCTACTGGATTTTTAATGTTGATATCATGTCCTGTGATCTTGTAAAACACACTTGTTCATTCTAGGATTCTCCCCTTCCCTTTCTATGTAGATCATCATATCATCTGCAAATAGAGACAGCTTTCTTTCTGATTTGTTTGCCTTTCATTTCATTTTCTTACTTTATTATACTGGCTGGAAGTTCTAGTTAGTCCTGTGTGAATAAGAGTATATCTGCCTTCATCCAGAGCTGGCAGGGAAGCATTCAGTCTTTCAGCAGTGAGTGTGGAGTACATATTCTACAGATGCTGTTTATCCAGTTGGGGAAGTCCCCGTGGTTTTCTCACCATTCTTTGCATGAATGGGTATTGAATTTTGTCCAATGCTTTTTCTGTATCAATTGATATGACCATGGGGTATGGTGGGTTACATTGAAATTGAAATATTTAACCAGTTTTGCAATCCTAAAAATGGTCATGTCATATATTTCTAGTTATATATTGCTGAATTCTGTTTGCTAATATTTTATTAAAGGTTTTTGCATTTATATTCATGAGAGGTATTTCCTATAGTTTTCCTTTTTTTTTTTTTTTTTTTTGCTATCTTTAATTCTGATATCAGGATAATACTAACTTTGAAAAGTGTTGTCCCTCTTCTGTTTCCTGATAGAGAATGTGTAGAATTGGTGTTATTCTCTAAATGTCTGATAGAATTCTCAAGTGAAACTATTTGGAGAACACTTTCTCAGGAACTGTAAAGTTATGAATTCAAATTCTTTAATTATTATAGGGCTATTCCCATTATCTTTCATTCTGGGTAAATTATAGTATGTGTGTTTCAAGGTCCATTGTAAACTTACTCTGCATTCTGAATTTGTTAGCGTCTTTTCTCTATTTTTCTTGGTCACTCTTGCTGTAGGTTTGCCAACTTTATTGGTATTTTCAAAGAACCAGTGTTTGTATCACTATTCTGTGCTGGACACTGACCCACCCACGGCACATGTGGGGCCCTGCAGCCCTCCTCACAGTACTACCGCATAGGTGCCATGGCACCCCATTACAGAAGGGGGACCTGCACAGCAATGGCACTGTAACTGGCTTGGGGATCTCCCTACCAGCTGGTGGTGAACCTACAATTATATCTCAGATCCCCAAGTGCAGCCTAACTCTGCAGAGGGCAGTGACGCAGAGTGAAGGGAGCATGAGTTCTTTTCTTCAGTAAATGGAGAATTTGATTATCTCCTTTTCTTTTCACAATGGCTGCAGCGGAGGGCATTGAGAACAACTTCAGAGAAACTCAGAAACCGCTCATCTTTCTCTACGAATGTTGTCTATACCACCCCGGGCACACGTGTTAACAGGTACATTGGCCGCCTCCTGGAAGCCCGCCAGACAGAGCTGGAGATGGCTGACCTGAACTTCTTCACTCTGAAGTATAAGCAAGCCGAGCGAGAGCGAAAGGTAGGTCATCCGTCTCAGTGACCAGAGATGCCGGGCCCCAGATGCAGCTACACTTGCTGGCCCTTCTCCTGGTCTGTGTGGGCATGGGCACTGTCCTACTCCACCCGTAATGGTTCTGAGCATCCTCGGTATCCCTGGGAAGACAGAGTCTGCATGTCTCCTGGAAGCTGGGCCACTGATGGTCAATTCTGTATCCCATAGTACCACCAGCTTCAGGACGAGTATTTCACCAGTGCCGTCGTGCTTGCCCTCATTCTGGCTGCCTTATTTGGCCTTGTCTACCTTCTCATAATCCCACAGTAAGTGTTGTCCTGTGTCCTGCCATAAGATGAAGTTATTGGGAATTTCTTTATATTCAAGTCTGACTCCCAAGGTTAGTCTCCTGTCATGCCCAGTGTTTGGGGATGCATGAGCCCCGTACCACTTCTCCATTTATTCAAGTAACTAGTTGAGCAAGCCATTATGCCAAGTTGTATGGGACTGGTACTCTTGATTTTCAATTTTTAATTTACTTACTTCTAAGACACTTGTATTATCCATGTCTTTGACCATGCACCAAAGACGTCATGATAGTTTCTGAGGGAAAAAACCTACAGCACACCTAATGGATACTTGGTTTCTAGGTGCATGGCATTTTCAGAAATATTAAAATGAGGAAAAGTGACCCTTGAAAAGGAAGAAAACTGTGATTTTAATTTGGCAGTTTTTTTTTTTTAATCAAAGAAGACCCCAGAAAACCTTCACTCTGTACCCCCCACCCTGCCAACATCCTTTCTTAATAAATTTCCTTATTGGAGTAATTCTCCTGAGAGATTCAAGAAAACACATAGAAACTGTCCTGTTCCCCCTTCCCCCACCCCCCCTCCAGACAATGTGAGCACACGGTGAGGGTCACTGCCTTGATGGACCTATATGGGATCAAACCTTTTCTCGGGAACCCCTTCCCAGACAAAGTACAGTAAGAGAGCAGAGTCCAGTGGCCACATCGGTGCAACTTTAGTGCTTCTTGAGGAAGGCACCTCTAGGAAGTTCTCAGGACTGGGGATCCTGCAAGCTACAGGGGTAGAACTTGGGAGTGGACACGGGAAGAGAACCAGCTTAGGCAAGACCCCGGAGACTTGATGCTTCTTCCTGAGGTTCTGCTTCTTCCGGAGGGCTGGGTGACATGCTGGGTAGAGTGTGGGATGTGGGTTGATTCCCAGGCACCTTTAGGGCACGCTTCACCTTGCCCCAGCTCACAGAAACTGTATGTCTTCTATATCCAGGAGTCTGGCCCTCCTGCTTCTGTTGGTGTTCTGCATCTGTTTCCTGGTGACCTGTGTTCTGTACCTGCACATCACCCGGGTCCAGGTATGTACATGTACCTGTGTTTCACCTAATTCAGGAATATTCATGAGTGTATCCTATACCTGTATATCTAGAGAAGTGCATGTGTGTATGTGTTGTATACCTACACAACATGTGGGTTGGTATGTGCATGGCTGCTGCCTATTCTCCTAGCATGGCTAGTCAGGAAATGGAGGCATTTTGCCCCCATGCTCTCCTGGAAGGTAGAACATGTTGTCTTCATAGTAGGAATGCATTTGAGCACCTCGTGTGCTAGGCACTGTTGGGAGTTCTGGGAGCCTGCCCAAGGATACAAGGAGTTGTGACTGAGAGTGATTAAATAAATGAACAGGAGATGTGATGCTTTTCTCCCAGTGTGGAGCTTCCCTCAGGTCAGGAGAGTATTGGTGGGTTGTGTGTTTGTGTCATGGATTGGGGCGTCCACACTAGCAAGGATTGTGCTCTGACTTGCTGGTCTGCATGTTTGGGGCCACAGGGTGAGCTTGGCAGCCCTGCACATCATGATCATGGAGAAGACTCAGTTTTTCCCAGTCCGACATTTCTTTCTCACATCCCAACCTTTGTCTCCAAATGTTTCTTTCCCTTCTATCTCCACTGTCATGACTGGCAGACCCAGTGTTAATTTTACTTGTTCTTGAAAACAGCCACTCTTAGAAAGGTTAAATCTAGTTTTATTTGTTTAACTTTACATCAGTAACTTTTTGACTTTTTAAAATAGAAATGCTATGCATTCAGACTGCATTTCTAGCTCTTTGATTTTCACGTGAAAATCGAGTGGCATTTAGTGTGGTAAATTTTGAAATTTCCAACTTCAAATGAGATTACTGTATTCACATAATTTCAGATGAAGGTATGACAAATGGATGCTAATTTCTAAAGCCCATCATAGTTATCCCTAGTGTTGGGAATCCGTGTGCCCAGTGGGGACAGATAGCACGAGACATGCAGAAACATGAACTGGGAAAAATAGCAAATACTGAGACCTCATCAGTGTACCTAGCATGGGGCTGTCCCAGGATGGATTTTTTTCACTTGTAAGATTTCCATGGAGTTGACCAAAGAGGGCAGGGTAGCTGGTTACCTGCTTTCCTATATCAGAGAAATCAAGGCTCAGGAAGGCTAAGTGACTTTCGCACATGACTGTGAAGCAAAATATGACCCAGACCTTCCGTTTCTAGAGATAGTATTCCAAATGAAAACACATGATTTCACCAAATACATATGTCCTCAGAATTCAGGAAATGGGTGCTGCCTGCCTGGAATCAGTTTCCTTTGCTGAAAATGCTAGAGATAGACCTGTTTGTGACATTAAACACAAGGTAGCCCAGATTTTGACATACCACCTCCCTTGCACTGATATGGCCTACTCCTGCAGGGTTGGTCCAGCTGCACTAACCCCTTTCTGAAAGTTCACCCTCCCCTTCTCATGAGCCTGAACATTTTTATAAGTTTGTGATTTTTGAAGTGAAAGGCTTTTCAGAGAGCTGCAGTTGGTCCATCTAATGCTATTGATTTTAGAGGATAGGAAGCACAAATAGGAGAGGGAGGAACTCCAAAGGCTGTCAATGGGGCAGGATAGATAGCTTAAGAGTCTGAGGCAAGAGATGAAAAAAGACAAAATTGGCCAGCTTGATGCCAAGACCCAGGGCTACTGGCCATGAGCATTTCTGTGCAGGAACCAGAACTGAACCAGATTAAGTCAGTTGAAAGAGTGGTCAGCAATGTGTTGAACTGGCCGCTGGGCCTTTACAGATTCATGGTGCACTCACTCTGAGACTTCATCCCTCTGTTATTCATAAGAAAATTTCAGACCTTCTAGGAGAAAAGGATAACTTTTCTTTAAGGATCAAAGCAAAGAGCTGAGCCATGTACCTATGAGGAACTTGGCTAGAACTCATGTGTTTAGACCATTAGAAAAAGGTTTTCAACTCCCTAGTCCTCAGATGTGGGTACTGTGATGCTCAGATACTGGCCCCAGTGAACCTAGAGGTGAGCTGCAGGGCTGCTCTCATTCCTGGCCCCAGCCCCTGCCCAGACCCAGATGCTGCAATGCCTGGATCCTGGACCCAAGTAGACTTGGAGTGAATTTCTAGCACCACACCAAACCCCACAAGCACCAACTGCCATGCCCACCAACTGGTAAACACCCTAAACAGCGGAAAAGGAGGACCCACACACAACAAAGTCTCCTACTACAGAAGAAACTGAAAGTAAATGATGGGGAGAAACAGAAATGCAAATGGCCAAGCAAGTCCTCAGGGGAACAGTAGATCATGGAGAGAAAACAAATATCCAGGACCAACTCACAAAGACATGGAAGAGCTTTTATTCCTATCAGATGCAGAAGTAAAAACTGCCATATTATTAAGAAAATCAAAGAATTGGAGCAATACAAAGAAAACTCTGTTTTTCATAGTATTCATTTCCTTTTTTGAGTTTTCCTGCATATCTCTAAACTGTCTGAGTTATGATCAAATTTGAACCTCTAAGTAAGAAAATAGTAGAAATTAAAAAAAGTGGAAAGGTAAGTGGAGGAGATGAAACATTCTTAGAAAGTCAAAGAAGTAGACTAAACTAATGCAAAAACAAATAAGTAAGATCAAAGAGTCAAATGGGGAAAAAATCAAAATAGAAAAAGAGAGATACAAAGCTAAAAAAATGAAGAAAGACTTGGAGAATTATCTGATGCCATGGGTATCTCAGAAAGAGAGAGATAAGGGAACTGGAAAATTATTTTAAAAAATAATGGAAGAAGGGCCTCCCCGGTGGTGCAGCGGTTGAGCGCTGGGCTGCAAAGCTGCCTGCAGCCTCTGCAGCGCCGGTTCAATCCCTGGCCAACGGGTGAGGGTCCCACATGGCGCACAGACCTCTCCTGCTGCCCGCTGCTCACCTCAGCAGTGTATTTCTTAGTCAGTCTGCCTGTTCTGTTCCCCGCTCCGGCTCTGGTGAATTCTCTCACCCTCCCGCACTTCTGACTGTACCCAGTGCTTGTATAAATAAATAAATCAATCTTAAAAAAAAAAAATAATGGAAGAAAACTTCCCAAACTTGGAGAGGGAACTGAACATAAAAACACAGGAAGCTAACAGAACACCAGGTTACCTAACACCTAAGCCAAAAAAAAAAAAAAAAAAAAAGACCTACAGTAAGAGATGTAGTAGATATAGGGGTCTTCCCTGGTGGCTCAAGGGGTTAAGATGCAACCTATGAAGCAATCTGAAGCCACTGCAGCACAAATTCGATCCCCAGCCAGGAAGCAACCCACATGGTGCAGCAGACCTCTCCTGACTCGCCCGCTGCTCCCCTCAGCAGTGTATTTCCATTGAGCTGCCTGTTCTGTTCCCCACTCTGTCTCTGGTGAATCCTCTTTCCCCCCAACCCCCTCTGGCCTGTACCCCAGTTCTTGTATGCATGAATAAATAAATCTTTTAAAAAAAGATATATAGTAGATATAGTAGTAAAACTTCTGAGACCATGACAAAGAAAAATAATGAAATTGATAAAAAGGAAGAAACAAATGACCTATAAAGGAATCTTGACTAGGCTAACATCAGGCTTCTCTGAAGAAACACTATGGGCAAGAAGATATAGAATGAGTAATTCAAAATACTTCAAGATAAAAATTGCTAACCAAGATTACTCTATCCTGCAAAACTCTTCTTCACATATGTGAGAGAAACAAAGACCTTCTCAGACAAACAGAATCTCAGGGAGTTTGTAACCACTAAATGCCCCTCTCCAAGGAATATTGAGTGAAGCCTTAGTAATTAAACTAAAGAGAGGAATAAACACTCAAAAAAGCTGAACAAGCAATTAAATAGAATCACAAAATTAAGGATGAAATGGCAGCAGCAAACTTTCATATGTCAATAATCACCCCAAATGTAAATGTACTATAAACTCATCAATAAAAAGACACAGAGTTATGAGTTGGATCAGGAAACAGAATCCAACCTTCTGCTGCCTCCAGGAAGCACACCTAAGTTCCAAGGATAAACATACACTTAAAGGATGGAAAACAATTATGTAAGCAAATGACACCAAAGGAAGGCATGGACAGCCATACTTAATGTAAGATAAAATGCACTTCCATGTTAAAAAGGTAACCAGAGATAAGGATGGACACTATACAATGATTAAGGGAACAATATAGCAGGAAGAGATAATACTCATCAATATATACTTACGAAATGAAGGAACACCAAAATACATCAGACTATTACTATCAAATCTGAAAATAGACATTAGAGAAAACAACTCAACTACAAAAATAAAATAATGAAGTACTCTAATGCATTGATTATACAACCCACTACTGAAAGGCCACTGGGTTAATGAGGAAATCAAAGAAGAAATCAAAAAGTATTATTTCTCTTAAGAGAAATAATAATGAGGGCACAAACTTTCAGAATGATGGGACACAGCAAAAACAGTATTAAGAGGGAAGTATGTAGCAATACAGGCCCACATCAAGAAAGGAAGAGCCCAAATCAACAACCTTGCCTCTCATCTCAAGGAACTTGAAAGGAATTAAAAAACCTAAAATTCAGTAGAAGGAAAGAAATCTATTTCTGTAAATGAAATGGAAATTGAAAAGACAGTCCAACAGATCAGTAAAACCGAAAGCTGATTCTTTGAAAAAATGAATAAAATAGACCAGCTTATAAGAAAAAGAGGGAGTAAAAAATCAAAAATGAAAGAGGAGAAATTACAACAGACTGCAGAAATTCAAAGGATAATCAGATTATTATGAACATTTATATGGAAACAAGTTTGACAACCTAGACAAGATGGAAGCATTCTTACAATTATACAGTCATCCATGATGGAGTATAAAAGAAAAAAAGCCTGAACAGATGAATCACAAACAAGGAAATTGAAACAGAAATCAAGACTTTACCAAAAAACAGAAGTCCAGGACCAAATGCTTCACAAGCAATTTCTACCACACTTTCAAAGATGAACTAACACCTATTCTGCTTGAACTCTCAAAAAATTAAGCAGGAATAATTCCAAATACATATAATGAGGCCAACATTGTGCTGATTCAAACAACACAAAGATAGCAAACCATTTGCCCAAATGATCACAGAGGCAACAATCCTTAATAAAATTTTAGCAAACTAAATCCAACAATGCAGTAAAAGGATTATACATCATAACCATGTAACATATATACCAGGAACACACGATGTTTCAACATCTGACAGTCAATCAGTGTAACTCACCACATCAACAAAAAGGAAAGTAAAAACCACTGTGATCATAGCAATAGATGTTAAGAAAGCAGTTGGTAAGATTCAGAATCCATTAATAATGAAAACTCTTGAAAAACTGGGTGTAAGTGGAACATATCTTAACATACTAAAGGCCATATATGACAAACGCTCAGCTTGTATCATTCTCAATGGTGAAAAACTGAAAGCTTTTCCACTAAAATTTGGTATAAGACAAGGATGTCCACTCTCACTACTGCTATTCAACATAGTATTAGAAGTCCTAGCTGGAGAAGTTAGGCAAGATAAAGCTATAAAAAGAATCAAATGATAAATAATAAAGCTATTATTTGTAGATGATATGATAAAATACATAGAGAATCCCAAAGACTCTAATGAAAATAATAAGCAAATAAGCAAAGTTGCAGGGTCGGTATACCACTCTCTCACACCATACAGTAAAATCTACTCAAAATAGATAAAAGACTTGGATGTAAGGTCCGAAATCATAAAATATATAGAAGAAAACATAGGGAAACCACTCCATGACATAAACTTCAGAGCAAAATGAACACACAGAAATCATTGCCTTTTATATTCAAACAACCAGCAGGAAGAAGAAATTAAGAAAACCATTCCTTTACAATGTCATCAACAGAAATTAGATACCTGGAGGATAATCTTAACAGAGGAAGTGAAAAACTTGTACAAGGAAAACTGTACAGCATAGTTAAATGAAATACAAGAAGACACAAAAGGATAGAACTATATTTCCTGTTCATGGATAGGAAAAAATCAACATTGTCAAAATGGCCATCCTACCTAAAGCAGTATACAGATTTAATGCAATCCCTATCAAAGTTTAAATGGCACTTTTCAAAGAAATACAATAAACTTTACTGAAATGCATATGGAACCACAGATGTCCCAGAACAGCCAAAGCAATCCTGACAATAAAGAGGGAGATTGATGGCCTCACACTTCAGGCTTCAAAATATGCCACAAAGCCATAATAATTAAAACATCATGGTACTGGAACAAAAACAGACACATAGACCAATGGAATAGAAATAAAATCACCATTTGTGGACAACTAATCTACAACAAATGATCAAAATATATATGCTGGAACAAAGAAGCCTCTTCAATAAATGGTGTTGGAAATATTGAACTGCCACATGTGAAAGAATGAAACTAGACCTATCTCACTATCTCACACCATACAGTAAAATCAACTCAAAGTAGATAAAAGACTTGGATGTAAGATCTGAAATCATAAAATATATAGAATATAACATAGGAAAACCACTCCGTGACATAAATGTTAGAAACATCTTTACAGATTCATTTCTTGTGACAAGGAAAACAAAGGAGATTATAAACTGGATCTATATCAAACAAAAAGCTTCTGGTCAGCAAACAAAACTGAAGAGAAACCCTACTGAATGGGAGAAAATATTTGTACACCATACATTTTATAAGGGAATGGTATCAAAAATGTACAAAGAGCTCATACAAGTTAACACAGCCAAAACAAACAACCCAATCAAAAAATGGCAGAACTGGATAGGCACTTGTCCAAGGGGAAATACTGACAAAGCTAGTGAGATACCACCTCATACCTGTGGTAATGGCACACATTAAAAAAAAAAAAAAAAAACCCAAGATCAACAAATGCTTTTGATGGGGTGGAGAAAAAGGAACCCTCTTACCCTGTTGTTGGAAATATAAATTCTGTTCCAGCCCCTATGGAAAGTGGTTCCTTAAAACACTAAAATTGTGCCTGCCATATGACCCAGCAGGTCCACTCCCAGGTATCTACTCAGAGAATACAAAAACACAAATTTGAAAGGAAGCCTGCATTCCTATGTTTATTGCGGCACTATTTTTAATAGTCAAGATATGGAAACAACCTCAGTGTTCCAAAACAGATGAATGGATCAAGAAGATGTGGAAATATACACAATGGAACTCAGCAATAAAAAAAAGATAAATTTATGTCATTGGGGCAACATAGATAGATCTGGAAGGGGTTGTGCTAAGTAAAACAAGTTGTTTTGTCAGATAAATACTGGATGGTTTCACTTATATGTGGAATATAGAGAAAACCAAACCAAGGGTCTGACAAAGGCAACCTTGAAAGATGACTCCAGATCTGAGCATCCAGGAGAGGAGGGGAAGGAAAAGGGAAAGGGGGGGGAGTGGAACCAGGAGGGGGAGGGGAACAATGGACTTTTACTAAGGCTACTGAAAGGGGCGTGCAGTAGGCTGGGAGCAAAGGGGGACGGGGTCTAATGGAGGATTCCTGGGGCTTTGTTGGTGGGTGTGGTGAAATAACATGCATTTGTCTATATAGGTATAAACTTGCACCCCTAAGACAGCTACTGTGTTGTAAATTTACATTACCTCAATAAATATAACCTAACCAAAAGAAATGGCTAATATGATAATTTTATGTTACTTGTATTTTATCACAATAAAAAATCTTTTAAGTGAAAAAAAAAACAAAAAACAAACCCAAAGTGTTTATAAAGTCAAAAACCACAAAAGGGGCTTTCCAACACAGGAGACCTGACTGGTTGACAGTTAAGTGTTAACTTTCTGTCCAAGTCCATTCAGGTGATCGGTGGATTCCATATGCAAGTTCTTTTTCTTTTACAGGAGGTCAGTTGCAGTTTTTAGCCACCTGCATCTTCTCTGCAGTTTCTCAGAAATGCCTGAATCGGGAAGCCTCGCTATTTCAGTTCCTCTGTGGTGGCTGTTGGTTAAGTCAATGTTGCATTATCCACCTTGGACATTTTATTTTGTGAACCCTCTAGGATCTGCCTTTAGCCTAAGAGACTCCATTTTTTTATTTTTCCTTTGTTACCTCCCAAGGCTCGCTTGTTTCCAGGTATGTGAGTGTGACTTGGCCTGGAGGGCAGCTGATGTGCACTTGGCCAGGCCTCGCTTACTCTTCACATCCAAGCCTGGTGCAGATGGGTTACGTCAGTGTTGTTTTTCCATCCTCCTCCCTGGAACTGGAATCCATCCTCTGTCCCAATGATGCTTTTATGATGTGAGATGACAGGGGTGGCTCAGGAGTTGTAGTGGGCCTGCTTTGGGTTTCTTCTCCTTTCTGCTGTTACCTAGGAAGGCATGGCCTAGAGAAAAGGAAGAGTGTCCCCTGGCTCCGTCTTACTCCAGGACTCCTGAGCCACTTGCAAAGGTAGGGGAAAGGGAGGGGGTCTACATTAATTGTGAGATTCGGGTTGAAATTAGACAACTTTAAGAAAGACAGGACTGGAAATCTGGAGGTCTTCCTCCTGGGGGTGTGGGAGGAGCCTGCACAGAGATACACGGAGATCAGTCTACAGGCTTCTGCTAACCTCGGCAGGTGGCAGGTATCCCCCACCATCTCCCACTTCTCCCCCAGAGGCTCCCTTGAGTGTGTCTGTGAGTTCATTTATTTACCATAGATTGTCAGTATTTCTCAGATTTCAAACAGCCACTCATTGGTGGACTGTGAAATATTTTTGGAGGTGTCAACAAAAGGAATGGAATACAAAGGAATGAAAAATGTCATTCTGATATTTCCCAGAAGTTTGTTTCATTTGTTTCAGTGTGTGTCTGTGGGCTATAAGGAAAAGTAAGTTTTTAAATTCGATACCTGATTAGATGCCTCTGAGGCTCAGCCTCCTGGCAAGCACATCTTCTGTCTAAATAGACTATGCCATATGTTTGAACTCTGCAGCCACATGGTTCAGGCAGAGAGCAGCCATCCAGCAGTGTTGCCCCCCCCACCCCTACAGCCCCACAATACAGTACACACTAGGACTGACGGTCCAGGATGCTCGCCTGACATCTGTCTTGTATTCACCTAGGTCTCCTCTGTGTGTGTCCTTGGCACAGCCAGCTCCTCTGGCCTTTCTTCTCTGCACAGAGCAGGTGCCTCGCTCCAGATTTGCAATGTCCTCAGTGCCTTTGTGGTCTTGTCACACCGTAGTGGTCCTTTGTTCCATTCAGCTCATGCTGTGAGGCGCCCTCCTGGACCTGGCTTCCAAGTGCTCCCGCTCACTGTGGCTGCAGAGTCTCTTTCAGAAGTGGCATTGCTATGCTTTGTGACTGTGCTGACAGTGTGCTGTGCATATATTATAGCTGCTGACACCCACTGGGCCTACATTTGACTAATTATGGGTCACGTTCTCGGGGAATTTTCATTATTCATGTCAGAACAGGTGTTTTTATGTGTTATAGCAGTTTTCATGTGTGGATATAGATATAGATTAGGATCGTGAAAAAGGACCAATAAGCTCTACTCAAGTTAGTTGTAAAATAAAGTAGGACATCAATTTTAAGAGACCTTCCTGAAAACTTGTGTTCCTGATCCCGAAGAGCGCTCCAGCTCCAAACAGGCTGCAGCTCCAAATTGGTCCCTGTGAGCATCAGAGTTCAGTTTTTGGAAAGTATTTAACACATTTGAAGGGTCAAGTATTTAGCATCAAGGCAGCCACAGCTCCCTCACTGAGTGTGCCAGCTACTGCTTTCCTCTCTCAAAGAACATTCTTTTGGTTATCTGGCAAGTAACCTAATAGCCATCTCAAATGGCCTTCAATTACAAGGGAATTTATTGACGCATGCATTCAGAAAAATCAGAAGGAGGGAGACCCAGGGTTGCTTTTATCTGATGACTCCATTCTTCCCCTAAGACTGTTACTGGGCCACAGGCACATTGGAACTCTGTCTCCTCTTTTCCCGCAGCTCTTGTGAGGTGGGAGTCCTGCAGGGGCAGCAGGTGCAGGGAGTCCCAGAGCTGAACACACACCTGACTGTGACAGGGCCAGAAGAAGGGTGTTATGTCACTCAAAGCCACAGGACTTTGTTCTTGATGGTCCTCACCACCTTCACATCTGCTCTAGTAGACTGCCAACACCACGTGCTCAGGCCCCACACTAAACAGGGTCCCCGTGAGTCTGGGTGGTGTCAGCAGCCCCTGGAGCACCTGATTTGTAATAAGATTGGACACCTGAGTGGAATTGAGTACTGTTAGCAGGATGGGAGGGGGCTAACACTTGGGGGCACCAGCAACTGCTCAAACAACTGCGAGGAAATTACAGTTCCAGACTGCCTCCACAGTGTGGGTGTACTGTGAGGTGAGGCGATGCATAACAAAGCTGTCAAAACTAAATTACTCTAGGACCCTTGGCTGCTGGTGGTTTACTAGCAATTATTTCCAGGGAACACAGCACAGCACTAGCACATGGCTGGCAGGACACAGATCAGTAAGTGTTGAATGAGTGAATCCCTGACACAGCAAGTCAAGTGTTCTGTGAACAGTTACAATATGTGTGTTTGGTGTTCAATCAATAGAACTCAAAGAGAGGCAATCGATAGAACACAAAAAGAGGAAATGGACCAAAGAATCATGTGGGTGGTTATATGACCTATGTAGGGACTTGCACTGTTGGGCCATGTGCCACACAAGTGGGAATGGCAGGAGTCCAACTTGATAGGCTGTATCCATTTCTGTGCCCCTGAACCTTGTATAGCTGCTCTCCCTAGTACTGGCAGGCCCCTCCTGTATCTAGCTCTCACCAGACTGCCTCTCTGAAAAGCCTTCATGCTATTTCCTCCTGTTCAGCAACCACAGGGGCCTGGGTCCACTCACTGTCTTGCCTTGAAGGCTTCTAACTGGCCAAGAGATGGTACCAAGTGCTCACTGAGTAAAGAGATCAATTCCATGCCTGAATCTGTCGTTGTGTGCAGAACTTATGGCCTCATCTTTGGTCTTGCACAAAGGCTAAGAAGGAAATAAACCAAGGTCAAAAAAAAAAAGATTGAGAATGGCCACACTGCAGAACAGCTCTTCTTTCTGGGATCAGAGTGAGACCACATGTGGGCAAATGCAACAGTGTTGGGACTGGGGAGCTTAGACCTGGACTCAGGTCCATGAACAGTATGCAAACTGGAACACTACTATGTATCCTGCTCCTGCAGTGAGTGAGGAGGGGTGGTTTGTTTCTATTTCCTTCCCTATGCAGCAGGGTAGTACTGGGTTCGAGTCAGAGGGCTAGAGAACTCACCCAAGGAGAGATGGGCCAGAGCTGTAATGGTGGTTACCAATATTTTCTGTAGCATCCATATTTCTATTTGTAATTTCAGGAGTATATGTTTAAAAGAACTTCTGATTTTATTCCTGAAAACATTTGTTGGCTGTTACAAAATGTACTTAAAGTAAATTGTTAAAGTAAAATTATATAAAACCTGTGTGAAGAAAATAATAAAACTTACTTCAAGCATATAAAAGAAGAACAAATATGGGGATTAGACCAAGGTGGCATCACAGGAGTTTCAGTGCTTCATTCCCAGGAGGATAATCTGAAAGTTAGACTCACTGTCACTGTACTCCGGGAACCCTGTGATTTGGGACAAACAAGAGCATCTCTTGGACATCAGGGACCAGCACAGACTGTACCAGAAAGGAACTGAAGAGATTCATGTTTCACCAAACAAGAGGTGGGTGGAGAGAAATGCCTGGAAGCTGTGGTCTAGGGCAGGGATGCCTCCATGGCATTGCTGCTCCACTAGTGACCCTGGAATTGGGAGAGCTGAGCCCACACTTGGCTGAGATAAAATGTGTGGAGGAATTGGAATACTGTCATCAGACCAGGTCACCAGTAAAAAGAAAAAGGAAAATGTGCTGCGCTTCCCTCCCCTGTCCCAACCCTTGTGAAGCTCACTGCTGGTGCACAGACTGCAGAGACTCAGGCCTCGAACTCCATAGAGGAGGGATATCAGCAGCGCCACAAACATGAGGCAGCCCCCCCCCCCATTTTCCTCACACATTCATAACAGACGCTGGACCCAGCCAAGACTCTAAAACCCCCACTCAGCAGTGACAAGATCAGGCTGTAGGACCTATGGGAATTGGGAAAGGCCACAAGTCTAAAAATCACATAAAACCAAAGTTTCACCTGCTGGAAAAGTAAAAAGTAGTGGAAATCTCAAAGTTACTGCTATAGATACTTCTTTTAAAATAGGGAAATTGAAAGCAAAATGGGCATAAAAAATAAAACACACAGCACCTTAATATGTCAAGGCGATATATCATCACAAAGAGAGAACAACTCGAAAATCCAGCCACAAAGAAAGAAAAACTTTATCTTTCGATTAGATACAGAGTTCAAAATTGCCATGATAAAGAAATGAAAGAAAATGTAGAAAAGCAAGTCAAAGTGATACAAGAGAACTATGAAAAACTTAAAGAGATTGAACAAAGTTTAGAAAAATAAATAAATGTCATGTGAAATAAAATTAATGATTGAAGCTTTAAATAAAATAAGAGATACAGGATGTCAAAGATTAATAGAGGAGGTAAACTATGAAGAATGCAATGGAAGTAAAATAGACTAAATGCAGGATTGATTAAGTGAACTCAGAAGACCAGAAGACCAGAAAGAGAAGAGAAGCAGAAGAAAGAAATACAAAGAAAAAAAATGAAGAAGCACTTTGGGAACTATTGGATATCATTGGGGAAATTAGTGTAAGGAAAATGGGTATTCAAGAAGAAGAGAAAGTGTAAGGATAATGGGTATTCAAGAAGAAGAGAAAGAGAAGGGAACAGAGAACTTATTCAAAGAAATAAATAGGTGAAAAGCTCCTAAACCTGGGGAGGGGGCTAAATGTGCAGGTACATAAAGCTAAAAGAATACCTGCTTACCTAGATGTAATGAAACCTACAGCAAGACAAATACTTGTGAAACTACCAAAAGTTCAAGACAAAGAAAATTGAAGGTGACGGGGGAAACAATCAGGTAATGTGTCAAAGTACTCTATCAGCCTTATATCAAACTTTTCCAAGGAAACCTATAAGCAAGAAGAGAGGGAATGATGTATTCAACATAATAAAGATTAAAACTACCAGCCAAGAATACTACATCCAGGAAGACTCTCCTTCAGATGTGAGGAAGACAAATAGAAGCTGAAGGAGTTTGCAAACACTAGACCACTCCTACAAGGTTGAAAGAGGTCTCCTGTCTAAATCAAAGAGAAGAAAATCCACAAGAAAGTGAAGAAGGAAATAGAAGTAAAACTACGACAAAATGGCTGTAGAAAATCCTTATGTATAAATAATCATACTAAATGTTTTTTTAACATTATAATACCCTTTTATTGTTCTGAAAGCAATTAAGATACTAATTTTATTTATGTTTTATTATTATTTTTAAATTTTATATATTTTTTACATCATTTTTCATTTTTGCACAATGTATGTATTTTCATCTTGGTTATACAATTTCCAACCCCCTTATTTTGATCCTACTCCCTCCTCCCCCTCCCATAGTGTGTCTCTGGTTTATAGTTGCTTGTTGATTTTGATTTTTACTTCATTATAATTAGTCTTTTTCCTGGTCCCTTATTTAGGTTTTCTAAATTCCTGCTATGAGTGAAACCATCTGGTATTTTTCTTTTTCTTTCTGGCTTATTATTATTTTTTAAAGATTTATTTATTTATTTATTTATGTAACACTGGGTACAGTCAGAAGCGCGGGAGGGTGAGAGAATTCACCAGAGCCAGAGTGGGGAGCAGAACAGGCAGACTGAAGAAGTACATTGCTGATGGGACCAGAGGGCACGGCAGGAGAGGTCTGTGTGCCAGGTGGGACCCTTGCCTGCGGCCGGGGATCAAACTGGCACTGCGGAGGCTGCAGGCAGCTTCACAGCCCAGCGCTCAGCCACTGCGCTACAGGGAAGGCCCACTTTCTGGTTTATTTTGCTGAGCATGATCCCTTCCAGCCAGTACCAGAGGCACAGTGTCCCGATGCATAGGACAAATTAGAAAACAAGCAGCTGGGAGAAGAAAAATTACAAGCAACCAAGCATGACCTCAGTTAAAAGACACACTACAAAAAGAAAATCAAACACCAGACTGCAACAACAGTGACTTAGAGGAACTTATGAGTCTTCCCAATAGAGAATTTGAAGTTACCATGATTAAAAAACTGAAAGAAGTTGAAAATGATATGGGAAAAGTAATCAACGATATGGGAAAAATAATCAACGATCAGAAGAATGAAATTGAGTTCCTAAAGAGGGAAGTGAAAGAAATGCCGGAGATCAACGGATTAATGGAGGAGCTAAAGAACTCTGGGAAAAGCAATGAAGGCAGAATAGATGAAATGGAAGAATGAATAACTACTCTTGAAGACACAGAAATAAAAAGAACCAAAACAGAAAAGGAAAGAGAAGTACGAAGGAAAAAGAATGAAGAAAGACTTCACAAACAATCTGACTCCATGAGGAAAGGAAATATAAGAGTTATAGGAATCCCAGAAGGAGAGGAGAGAGACATAGGAACAGAGAAAATATTCAAGGAAATAATTGAAGAGAACTTCCCAAACATGAAGAAGGAGCTGAAAATGGACGTACAAGAAGCAAGAAGAACACCAAACTTCCATGATGAAAGGAAAAATACAGCAAGACCCATAATAGTTAATGAGCTAAATGTTAATGAGCTAAACTCCCAATCAAAAGGTAGTGATTGGAGTAGAAAATGAAGCCAAACTATCTCCTGTCTCCAGGAGGGACATCTAAGACTCAATGATAGTCTCAAAGTAAATGGTTGGAAAACAGTCCTACACACAAATGAGACCCCTAAAAAGGCAGGAACAGCAATACTTATATCAGAAAAAAATAGAGATGGGTGGATATTATATACTGATTAAGGGATCAATGGATCTGTAAGCCATAACACTCATCAATATGTACCGAAAAAGAAGCACCAAAATATTTAAGATGACTATTAACAAACCTGAAAACAGACATTGGCAGCAACAAAATAGTAGGGGACCTCAGCACCCCACTTTCATCAATGAATCGATCATCCAGATAGACTATCAACAAGGAAACAATCACCTCAAATGAGGGATTACACTATGTGGAATAATTGCATTTATAGGGCACTGTGCCTCAAAGGATGAGTACATGTTCTTCTCAAGTGCACATGGAACATGCTTTCGGACCACATGTGTTTTTTTTTTTTAATCATGGCAGTTTGTATTTTTTTTTTTTAAGATTTTATTTATTTATTTGTACAAGCACTGGGTACAGTCAGAGGCGTGGGAGGGTGAGAGAATTCACCAGAGCCAGAATGGAGAGCAGAACAGGCAGATTGACGAAGTACACTGCTGAGGGGAGCAGTGGGCATGGCAGGAGAGGTCTGCACTCCATGTGGGACCCTTGGCCAGCGGCCAGGGGTCGGAACCAGCGCTGCAGAGGCTGCGGGCAGCTTCACAACCCAGCGCTCAACCGCTGCGCCACCGGGGAGGCCCTCGGACCGCATGTTATGCCATAAAACCAATGTCAAATTCTTGAAGATTGATATGATACCAAGTATCTTCTCTGATCACAATGTTAACAAACTAGAAACTGGCCACAGAAATAAGCAGAAAAAACCTCTAATGTGTGGAGACTAAATAATATACTACTGAATGACTATTAGTGTTGTAGAGCAGCCCCGATACAAAACAGGGTGCCTGACTGTGGGTCCTCACCCGCACGCTTAAAAGGACTTATCAATGCTCTACTGCAGGCACACGCGAAAGGTTCATAAAAGGTTTATTTACAAGGGAAGGGGAAATGAGGAAATGTACAGCTCAGGGAGAAAGTGGGAGACAAAGTTTTAAATGACTCCAACCCGATCCGCCGATCAGGAATCCCAAAATGGCGCTCTGAGAGCTGGCCGCCAGCCAGGAACCGTGAAGCCAGGAGGCGAGCGATAGCCAGCCACCCCAAGGCCCACGTGTTTGGTTTTTATATCCAACCTGGCTGCCCAACTCCACCCTCAGGTCCCAGCCACCCTCCCTTTGGTGGTGACGGGATTTGTCTTTCCCAATGTCTTGATGGCTTTAGTCTGGAGTGGGGGTGGGGTCCACAAAGCCTGTATGGGATTAGCTCAGGACATCATTGCCCCCTAACATTAGGTCAAAGAGGAAATCAAAGAAGACATCAAAAAATGCCTAGTGGTCCTCCCCTGGTGGCGCAGCGGTTGAGCGCTGGGCTGCGAGGTTGCTCGCAGCCTCTGCAGCGCCGGTTCGTTCCCTGGCCACCGACTAGGGTCCCACAAAAAAAAAAGCCTAGAGACAAACAGAAAAGGCACCATCTACCAGAACCCATAGGATGAAGCTAAGTAGAAAGTACATAGCAATAGCAATAAAGTCCTATATCAGAAAAAAGAAAGAGCTCAAATAAACAATCTAGCTTTAAACCTTGAGGAACTAAAGTAAGAAGAACAAACAAAACCGAAAGCCAGTAGAAGGAAGGAAATCAACTTTCTATTAAGAGGCCTTTTCTTATCTTCCAGTGTTTACCAGGATGCCTGACAATCCAGATCCGCACAGTCTTGTGCATTTTCATAGTGGTCTTAATCTACTCTGTAGCCCAAGGTTGGGTGGTGAGTACCTCTGACCCTCAGCAGGCCTGGCATGAGGAGGGTTGAAGAAATAACATTGGGGATCACCCTTGGGAAACCAGGCTAGGGACCCAGTCTATGGGAAGGGAGACATTAGGGTGTCAAAGATGGTCCTGGGTGCCCAAGGAAACCAGTGGAGGGGTTACATTCCCAGTAGAGAGAATTTAATCTCCTGGTAAAGGAAGACCTTGTTCCTTCATAGTGTGGGGATGACAGAAACTGGGGTAGGAGTAACCGAATGGAACCGGGGCAGGGGTAACCAGAGCAGCCTGAATAAGAATTAAGAGAAGGGTATAGGTATAGGAATAATGGGGATTCTTGGATAGAGGGAGCAGGAAGGTATAGCAGGAGGGTGTTGGGGGGCAGGGTAACAGGATGATAGGAGTAACAGAGCTGGGTACTTTGGGCAAGATGTGCCCTGGCTCAGTCCTAAAGCTCCTGCTCTTTGAGAAATGGTGAGGAGTCTTCAGGACTGTGAGCAGGCAGAAGTGTGGGATTCTGTAGGGAACTGGGAAAGGAAGTGACTGAAGTTCTAGTAGTACCCCACCCATGTGCCCCTGCCCTTGTCTCCCACAGGTGGACTGCCTGCCGTGGGCCTGGAGCTCTAGTTCCAATGGGTCCCTGGCATCTGGTGGCTGGGACCCTGCCCTGCCCTGTGAGTCAGCGCCCCATGCCCTGCTCTGTGGTCTCGTGGGCACCCTTCCTCTGGCCATATTTCTGCGGGTCTCTTCTTTGCCAAAAATGATCCTGCTCTGCGTGCTCACCACATCCTACATCCTGGTCCTGGAGCTCAGCGGATACACGAAGGCCGTGGGGTAGGTGCTACTCCCGCCAGCACAGACCACGTGAATATCTCTATGGTGCCCTGTGTTCTGGGTGCTAATTAGGGTGCTTCTCATTTAGTCCAAATTCCAGCAAGACCTGGAGTGCCCTAGGAGGTGTGACTCTCAGCCTGGGGTTGCCCTAGGTGCCCCTATTGGTGTTGCCTCTGAGGGACACATTTTGAGTGGGTCTTGTATTCAATGATGTGGTCTTGGTGCTAACTTGGGTTTTCTTTCTCCTCTCCCCGCAGGAGTGGCACTGTCTCCGGGCACAGCTTCGAGCCCATTGTGGCCATCCTGCTGTTCTCGTGTACGCTGGCCCTGCACGCCCGGCAGGTGGATGTCAAGCTTAGGCTGGACTACCTCTGGACTGCTCAGGCAAGATAAGCTTTTTCTGCTTCCTTGGGAGAGGAGTGGCTAAGGGAACCTTGGGATGTGGCATTAGGCCCAGGGGATGGGGGAGCCCTCCTGACTAATCATGTGGGTGGCACCATCAGCGTGGGGAAGCCTGTGTTGGGTGAAAGAGGCCCTGTGGGAGGCAGTGCTAAGGGATGGGAGGCACACACAAGAGCCCTGTGTGATGGCCAGACTGTGCTGGTTTTGAGAGAACAGCAAGTTCCCCGTCTTCAGGGGCATATTCCAGTAGGGGGGTGGGGCTCAGCTTTGGCTGAAGTGGGTGTGAGTGCAAGTCTCAGTGGGTTGCAATAAACTCTCGAAAGCAAATCCTGACAGCTCACCCCAGATTTAGTAGGTCTGCAGTGGGGGCCAGGGATCTTTATTTATAACAAGTCTGCTGGGGAATTCTGACACTGGGGGGTAGGATCCTACTGTGGGCTGCTGAGGAAATGGACACAGGCACTGTCCTCGGGTCACATGCACTGTCCTCGAACCCTTCCCTGGGGATGCAGGGGTGGTGTCCCTTGAATGAAGAGGTAGGGAGTGTCTGAGGGGTGTGCCCCCTGGAGGGACAGAAACTTGTTTGCCTTCTAGTTTATTTACCCTGGAAAAGGCAGAAGTCAGCTAAGCTGGTTTGTGTTAGCACATCAGGGCAGATTGCATATTCAAGATATGAAGAATTCTGTTACTGTGGGTAAACAAGAGAGAAAAGTGCATATTGTGAGTGTGTTCTGTGTATGTCTGTATATCTATGCACACACAGATGTACTAGCTGAAACATTTTTAATAACAGCTTTAGTGAGATATAATTCACATTCCACATAATTTACCCATTAAAGTTTACAGTTCACTGATTTTCAGTAGATTCAGTTGTGCAGCTATCACCACAGTCAATTTTAGAACATTTTTTCATGCCTCCTCAAAGAACCCCAATATCCTTAGCAGTCACTCCATATTTCCTCCCACCCCTTTTCCCTAAGCAACCACTTATCTACTTTTTATCTCTGGAATTGCCTGTTTCATCTATTCTTGAACCTGTATATTGCTAGTGCCTGTTCTAGGCAAACTGCCTCACCCTGTGCTTGGCCAGTGGGCATCTGAGCCAGGTCTTGCTAGAGGAAACTTTCCCCAATTCCCCTGCCCTGTCCTCACTCTGTACCTGAATTCTCTATTCAGGGCCAGTAGGGAACAGCTGAGATTTTGAGCCCCGTAGCCCCTCCTCTATGGGGAAGGGATGCCCAAGGTGAGTTATCTGGACAGTGTAGGCATGTTTCAGACTGGTGGCACCTCTGATAGGGACAGCATGTGGGAACACACTTGATCTGTTTTACCCTACGGACTCAGGCTGCCCTGGTCAGTCATCAAGCATGAAAGCTCAACTGCAGCCCTCTGTGGGCCTATGTGGACCTCCCTCTCGGGCAGGGGCAGCCAATGGCCCCAAACCCAGGATAGCAGGATCCCGCCCTTCTCTCCTGAAAGCATCTTGGCAATGGGGAATGAGGGAGCCAGAGCCAGGCACCATGGGGGGAGCACTTACACAATCACAGGGACAGCCAGGAGGGTGCCTTGGAAGGGGCCCTGTGGGCCCCACCATGGTTGGCCATAGGGCAAGGGAGCTGTGGTGGAGGTGGGGCAAGTGTCAGGAATGCTCACTCAGGGAGGGCGGAGAGCAAAGGGGAAAACGCATACTAGTAGGGTGAGATTGACACTGCTGATGGTGCTCAGACCCTCTGAAAGGTGAGGCAATATAGGCAGCCCTGGGCTGGTATGGCGCCCATGGCACCACCATGGACAGTCCTTCCTCCAGGCCTCAGGGATGGGAGAGCAGTCCCCACAAGCTGGAACAGGGCGGGCCACAGACAAGATTCACAACCTTCGGCCAAGGGATAGGGCTGTGCCACGATGCAGAGTGCTCTCTCAGTGGCTGCTGGTATTCCCCAGTGAGCAGGCAGCAGGCGGGCCTCATGGTGAAGTCCTCCTGGTGGGCTGGGTCAGAGCAGATGCCGGTGGAGGAGGACAGTACATACTGTTCCTGGAAGGGAGAGCTGGCGGCTATACTTTGCTATGGCCAGGCCAAGGAGCAGACAGCCCTGTGCCACAGAACCTGGTCTTGAAGGCCTCTGCTGGCTGTCAGGGTAACCAGACCGCTTGGTCATGAGATGTGTCTATCAGCCATCAGTTGACCCTGTGGTTCAAGTTCTCAGAGCTTGAGTAGAAGGAACTTAGGATGAGCCTGGGAGACCCAGTGGCAGCTTGTCTACCAGGCACTTGCTCTGGTCCTCACACTCACAGAGTAGGCCTGAGGTTTTCTTCCAGTCAGGAACATGTGGGGAGGTATTTTCACTCTTTGATTTGCAGGGGTTTTCTTGGCCTTTGTGTCCCCTTAAGCATTATTAAATATATAGTAGCTCAGTCCGCCCTGGAATTCACCAAGGGCACCTTTTGCCTCCCGCCCCCCTCCATGAGGTGCACGTCACAGAGAGATCAATGCAAGGGAGAACCTCTGTGTCACGGGGGGGTTGCCCTCACAGAACACACTGACATATTTTTCCATGGAGACGTAACAACAAACACCATCTCACTTTCCCGCAAAAACAGTAAAACAAGCACCTTCTGGACTTTGCCCCGTTTGCACTCTGGATATTGAAGTGGGTCATGCAGACATGGAGCGCCTCACACTGTTGCAGAATATCCAGGCCAGAGACTTGGTGGGTTAATTATTTACTGAGATCAGGCAGGTCTTTACATTGACACAAATAGATGAGCTTCTCCCTGTGGAAACTTCCTCAAGTTCTTCCTCTGTGACTCTTGGAATGCTCTCATTGTAGGGTCTTTTTTTTTTTTTTTTTTGAACTTGGGAGATAATCCTGATGGTAGGTGTACTTGCAATGAAAATTTATTTCTCTACCAATGAGTGCCTAACCCCAAGGTGGTTCTCTTTGTCCAGCTGTTCTTAGGTTTTAGAGAGAACAGCACAGACATGGAGGTCCCAGGAGGGGGACCACATTAAGAGACCTGCACCCCCTTCCCCTCCTCCAGCCTCTCTTTCTCCACTCATCATGACTTTAAAACTCTCTTTCTCCACTCATGGCCCTGGGCTGTGGAGGCTGGAGTTATGCAGTCAAGGTCCTGCTCCCATCTCTGAAATGCTGTGTTATTCCATTCTCTGTCCTTGGCCCTTGATTATAACTCTGGGGCTTGGTGTGAGCACCTCTCCATAAAGCCTTCCCTGAGGAATAGTGCGCCCAACTCTTTGACAGTTGTGTTCTTTGGTGCAGTGCCCCAAACACTCCCATGGAACCCAATGTCCATGCTGAATGGCGGGGCTCTTGTTCCATAGTGCTTCACGCATGGGAACCCAGAACCTCTATGCCTCCAGGAAGTGCACAGACCACCTGTGCACCTGTGAACATCTGGTTCATCCAGCAGATGCTTACTGAGCACCTGTACTACACCACACCACGTGAGGGGCACCCATGTGCCCACAGAGTGTAGCCTGGTCCTCAGTGTCCAGAAGCAGTTAAGAATCATATACATCAATCACAGAAGATTTCTGTACAGTTATGGAAATACCATAGGAAGGAGACACATCCCTGACCCTGCTCCAAGGATGACGGCATTGACCTCTAATGATAATACCTGACTCAGTCTGGAAGATTTCTAGGTCTTAGCCAGGGGAAGGTGGTGGTCTGCCAGCAAGGGGCACATCTATGCTTCCATGGAGATGGTAGTTTTGAAGTCTGTGAATGCAGTGAATTACTTTAGAAAATGATTCAGTAAATCCTGTACTCCCAGGATACACCTTGGTCATGACAATACCAATTTTGTAGATTGCTGAATTCAACGTGCTAAAATTTGATTAAAATATTTGCATTATCTTATGAATGATAAGACTCAAGTTTTCTTACAATATGTTGATCAGACAAGGTTTTGATATCAGAGTAATGCAGGTTTCATGGAATGAGTAGGGGAAGATTCCTTTCTTTTCAATTTTATGGAAAAGTTTGTGCAGAATCAATATTATTTCTTCCTCAAATGTTCAGTGAAGTGAGCCCTCATCCTGAATTTTTATTTACTTGTTATAAATAAATAAAGTATTTTATTGATTGATTTATGTACTTTTTTTTAGCAAGGAAATTTTCAGTTAGAAATTTAATCTCTAATAGTTTCACAGTCATGTAAAATAATCTTTTTAATAGTTCTCTGAAGAGCTATTTAATTTTTCTGTTCATTTTTTTAGGTGCTTTTGCAATTTATATCTTTCCCTGAAAGTTGGTGATTTTATTGACACCAAATTGTTTATAGTATTGTTGTATAGTTTCTTTAATATTTATAGAATTTGTAGTGATGTTACCTCTCTTGTTCCTGATCTTGAGAATGTGTAGACTCTTTCTTTGATCAGTTGACTAGAAGTTTGTACATTTTATTGATTTTCTCAAGAACGAGCTTTGGTTTCATTGATTTTTCTCTATTTGTTTTCTATTTATCTTATCTATGTTATTTATTTTTTTCCTAATTACTCAGGGTTCAATTGGGTTCAATTTATTATTTTTCTTGTTTCTTAAGGTAATTTGAGACAGATCTTTGTCCTTTTCTATTGTAGATATTTTGTTACAATTTTTTCCTCTAAGTATTGCTTTATGAGTCCCACAAATTTTGACATTGTGTGTCATTTTATTTTCATCTAGTTCAAAAGACTTTATAATAATTTTCTTTTTGAGTTATTCTTTGGACCTGAGTTATTGTTAGGAAGAACCAGGAAAACATTTTTTTCTGGACCAGAGTAAATTAGGGAAATCTCATTGTATGCTATTATGTTTTCCAGTGCATCAGTCTGAGGCCCTGTGATTTTGGGTGAGACCCCTGCAGAGATATCACCATAGCCTCATTTGTACTAGATACAATGACTGGGTACCATATCTTATTAACCTTTAACGGGAGTACAATGGCAAGATGCTTTTTATTTATAGAGAACTCCACACTTAGATGTACACACTCTCTGACACATAAACACATGCATGCCTCAGCATTCATATACATTCACTCACACTCTTCAACATGAACATTCAGACCTTCACATAGTCACACTCATGTACAAACACTCACACATATACATACTCATATATAACCACACCCTCAGTCATATGTACACATACACACTCTGACACTCATATGCACACACATGCACATACATGCTCATTCTCTGATAGACACTCTTATACACACACCAGCACCTGAATATCCTAATTGCTGCCTTTGAAGATTTATTCTCCCAATTTCTAATGAAGGTTAGGGCTGTCATCTAGCATTAGATTTGAATTCTTCAAATCTAATATTAAGATTTCATAAGTGTGTCACAAATATATAAAACACAGTTGTCAGAAAAATGCCCACTCCTTCTCTCTAGTTGGTTATTTCCTTGCATGTCTGTGATTTGGAAAGGGTATGAGGCTGAAAGTCACTGTGGTGATTTCTGTCAGGTCCAGGATCTAAGTTAACCTCAGCATTCTGGGCTTGGAAAAGCAAATTGAGAAGGAATTCTGTTTCAAACATAGTCCTTTGTGAGCAGAGGGCAGGGGCAGCCAGCTTAGCAACAACTCATGGGAAAGGACTGGGACCTTGTTAGCTGGGAGCCTGTGCACTTAGCTAAAGCTCAGGTCCATGCCAGAAGGTAGCTATGGGCCGTAAATCAGTCTTCTGGGCTGGGCTCTGGATATCCCAGCTTGAGGGTGTGAGGTTAGGTTAGCAGAAGTAAAGTAGTGAGTGCCCCTTCTATGAGTTGTCTTTTGAGGCGGTCGTAGCAAATATAGAGGCAGATCTCTGTGGATTCACTGATCACTTTGGAAGTCAATGAACTTCTAATACTACTCTTGAAATGCTGATATTTGAGGGAAAAGCCTTTAGACTAGCCAAGAGAACACACAGGTGGTATAATGTCTCAGCATACACAATGATAGAGCAATGTGTGGTGGTCACACACCTTCTGGGGAACTCTGAGGGGAAGGAAATCTGGTACTGGTGGGTGCACATTAGGGATCTAATGTATAAAGAGGGAAGGCACAGGGGAACAGAGTGAAAATCCCAGCATTGGCCCTTTAGAACCATTCTGTAAACTCTGCATTGTGAGGCAAAGCTGTGTAACTCCAGAATATCACTTTTCATCATTGACCAGCAAAGGTGCTTAGTGCAGGTTATCCAGGGACCATGCCATTGTATTCTTGAGGGGCCTGGCTGTTGAATACATTGTCCTCAATCACCATGGCCCAGAGAGCAGTGGAAGGCTCTAGTCTGGAAATGACACTTGTCACTTCCCTTCATATGGTAGTGTCTCACTCTTCTCCCAGCCATGGGACTGTGCAACCCCTTGGTCCCTGGGGTGGAGGAAGCCAGTATGTGGAAAATGTTAGGCTCTGTTTAGAGCCCATCAGGAGATGGGAACCTCACTAAGGTCCAGGTATTCTCTCATGGTTCACCCTTGACAGTGGAGCAGAGGCTTCTCTGGATGTGCATAGCTTGTGTGGCCTGACCAGATGGTCCATTTGAAGGGTAGCCACTTGTGCAGAGATGTGCACCTTACTTACCCATCTAACTGGGTGACACAGGCTCCTGAGTGTGTCTTGTACAGTGCCTCATATTCAAGAGAAATTATCAAAGGGATGCAGCATGGAACAATTCAGCCCCAAAGTTAGAAAATAAGCTCTTCTAACCTGGGGGATGATAACCCTCTGTCTCAGCCACTGTATGTCCTTTTCCTCTGCATTTCCCCTGATGGAGGTTTTTCTTAGAGCCAGGCACCCCCAAAAAGGGGTGTGTGTACCCTAGAAAGCACGGGGGAAGTTTGATGGGATTTTGAAACAAGACCTCTGTGATGGTTAGTTTTATGTGTCAACTTGGGTGGACCTAAGGGTCTCCAGATATTGGCCAGATAATATTCTGGGTATGTTTGGGAGGGTGTTTCTGGATGTGTGTACTCAGTAAAGCAATCTGCATTTCTCATCTAGTGGGCCTTATCTAGTCTGTTGAAGCCAGAACAGAATGAAAAGACAGAGGAGAAATTCGACCTCCTGCCTGACTGCTTGAGCGAGGACCTCTGTCTTTTGCCCTTAGTTCTCCTGGTTCTCACGCCTTTGGTTTGGACTGAATTACAACATCGAGTCCTCTCTTGGGAGAGGAGTTTCTCACTTCCATTATCTCCTGAGCCAGTCCCTCATAATAGATTACTTCCTATACATCTATATGTGCCTTAATGGTTATTTTATTTAGGAAGCCCTGACTAATACAACATCAGGAGGTTTATTTATAGTCAATGCTCTGGAATTTAAGAAAGGTGCCTTCTAAACATTTGAAAAATGAGCTGGTAATGGCGATTTGATTCTAACCACATGTTACTTCCAGGCCTGGGTCAGGGGTTTGCTGGTTTGCTTGCCTGGACTCAATGCTCTTTTACAGCAGTTTGTAGTAGCAACCTAGAGTCAGCAGGTTGGGAGGTCTCAGGTTTTGCTCTTTCATTTTTTAAAAAAGATTTATTTATGCATACAAGAACTGGGGTACAGGCCAGAGGTGCTGGGGGTGAGAGGATTCACCCGAGACAGAGTGGGAACAAAACAGGTGGATTGATTGAAATACACAGCTGAGGGGAGCCACGGGCGAGACAGGAAAGCTCTGCTGCGCCATGTGGGTAGCTCCCTGGCCTGCTGGGGATTGAACTTGTGCCATGCTGCAGTGGCTGCAGATAGCTTCATAGTGCTGTGACTTAATCCCTTGTGCCACCAGGGAGACCCTATGCTGCTTCATTTTGTTCTCTTCTGTTTACCAAAGACAAGTGCTCCCAGGCTGTGAGACCATATGAGATGGCTATGGACAAACCCTGGCAAATAATTTCTGAAGAGTAACTCCTATAATATGTCCCTAACTGTTTTGACAATTAGCAGGGAAATTCCTTTTGAAAGAAACTGTGCTGTAGTGGCACAGCAGTGGCATAGCACATTGACCACAGCACTGTGAAGCTGTCCGCAGCTTCTACAGCACGGGTTCAATTCCCTGCCAGCCAGGGAGATTCCCACACGGCGCAGCAGACCTCTCCTGTGATGCCCACTGCTCCCATCAGCAGTGTATTTCAGTCAGTCTGCCTGTTCTGCTCCCTGCTCTGTCTCTGGTGAATCCTCTCACTCTTCTGTGCCTCTGGTCTGTACCCCAGCTATTGTATAAATAAATAAATAAACAAACAAATAAATAAATAAATCTTTTTTTTTTTTTTTTTTAAAGAAACTGTGCTGTAGAGGGGGCATTTTGAAAATGAATGTTGGATGTGTTGATTTTTTTGACAGGAATAATGTATGTAACCCACAGAGTTCTTTTTTACAAATGCTTAGAGTTTCCTGACTGGTTGGAAAGTCTAAAAAAAGAAAAGTGGATTTTCATCATGTTAAAAACACAACAATGAAAATTTTCTTCTTAGTTTGTAAGAAGATGGACATTCATCAGTCAAATTTCAACAAAAATCTTTGTATCTGTAAATGAATTTAAAAATGAGTGATGATTTAGGAAGAGAGCTAATCTGATAACCTTTAAATTTTAAATACATTGAAATAAACTCTACATAGAACCAAGACTTTTCTTCAGGAACCAAGATTCCTTTTAAAAAGTTGAAACATGTCTAATTACATTGCTCATTAAAATATTGTTAGTATTTTGGAGACACCAAAAGTATTTTGTGCCAAATGAAGCAAAACTATTGTGTTAAAAATGTTACTACTTTTGCTTTAGCTTATCCTGCAGAGAACTTTTTCTTGGTGTATCAGTGCACCTGTGTTAACAGGTAACTGACTATACATGTCTTAGGAGAGGTTCTGAGACCTTGCAGAGTCCTTCCTGACACTTTTCTTTCCTATAAAACTGCGTTGCTGAACCGGCATCTGAACCAGACCTTGACCATGGCCATGTCTGCTTGTCTGCAGAGTCTCTCAGCAGGGTCTTGTAGCTGCTGGCTTCTTTTCCTGCCCTCCCCCACTTCAAGGAGGGTTTCGCCACCTCACCTACTTTAAGGAGTAGGTGGAACCTATTGTGTGATTAGTCTCCTTGATAACTAATGGCTCCTGTGTAATACACATGATTGTTTTTCCAAAAAATGCCCCTAGAGGAGTCCCAGGGGATTCCAGGTTGGGCCCACCTATGGGGTCATGTGTTCAAGCTATTCTTGTGCCTGAGGCTTCCTGCACCAACCTTTGGGGATCTCCACTGTTCTCCTTTATTTGGTAGAATTGCTACATGAAATCTAGCAACATGTGACCAACCAGCTCACGTGTCATTGTTGGAGTACTCATGACACAAATAGGTGGACTGCCAGGCTCACTAGATAGCATAAGTAGGAATGGAGCCTCTAAAAATAGTTATTTTTAGGGCCTCCCCTGGTGGCGCAGCAGTTGAGTGCTGGGTTGTGAGGCTGCCCGCAGCCTCTGCAGCGCCGGTTCGCTCCCCGGCCACTGGCGAGGGTCCCACGAAAATAAAAAATAAAATAAAAATAAAAATAGTTATTTGTATACTCTTTTATAATGAGGAATCCAGAGCATGTCACCTGGCCACAAAGTGGGACATGAACCAGGAATGCTGCCTCTAAGCCATGGCTTTTGATGATCAGGCCACTGGATGCCATGGAGGTGGGAGTGGTGTGTGTGGGGGGAATATGACTGCCTGATTGTTCTACATTCCAGAGTTTGGTAGCCCGTAGTGCTGACTCACATGTAGAAATGTTCCCCAAACTGAGCTCCTTTCTTGGGTCAGGCTTTGTGCCAAGTGGGAAGCCTGGGTAACCTCTCAATGCTTATCATTTCTGAGGGCACATGCTGCATGGACCCTTGGCCATCAGGGCCTTTTGAACCATAACAGTGGTTGGTTGCATTAGTTTCTGCAAGGCCCAGGAACTAAGAGGTCAGCAGGTTAGGACTTAGGTGCCCCTGCCTCATCCCTGGTCAAACCCACCGACCTTTACCCTGCTCCAGGGAGTCAGCACTGGCTCTGCCCTAAGGCCCTGGCTATGTTCTGCTTGTCTCAGCACCACAAAGATGTGAATCCTGTTGGGAAGATTCTAGAGGACACAAGCTCAGGGAAGTGCCTGCTTAGCTTTGGGCATCTGCAGAGGTGCGAAGTGCAGGCCCACGTATGCTCTGGAGCAGAGACTGCCTGGTGTCAGTGCAGCCTGGGGAAGGGTATATGCCTCAGGAAAAGCTGCCACCAGCATCTGGTCCTCAGAAGGTGATTGGGGCAGACCCTGGAAGTGAGAGTGAAGCCCCCCATTGCCTGTCCTTTGAAAGTTCCAGATAACTGGATGGTGAATTGTCCAGAAATTTGTGGATCAGCTTGCCTCTGTGATACTAGTATAGTGACTGCCTGGATGGGAGATGAGAGAAGCCTAATGTAGAATATCAGCACCCTTGGAATTTAGTTTGGATGATTATAAAAAGCATGTGTTAAAAGGAACATAATTCAGGATTCATTAAAGAACCTTCTGGCAGGTATTACTTAGGCCCATTGGGATAGATATGGGGATTTCTGCAATGGGGTCTGCCATGGGAGAGAGATGGACTCAACCCCAGTACAGCAGGGTCAAGTGGGTTTATGGTCAAGGACGTGGGGTGTCAGTGGATGGAAAACTACTGGGAGACATCAGGGGCCAGCGGGGTTCTAGCTAAATTGACATAACAGGGTTTCTGCTGGGGAGAGTTCAGTGTGGTCAGGTGTCACCTGCAGAGGTGGGAGGTGGGAAAATGTGGAACCCCATCAGATATCAAGGGAATGATGTCAGGGATGGGGCCCCTGGCTTAACTGACTGAGCAGGGTTCTTGCTAAAAGAGTGTAATTCAGAGATGAACATGGGCCCATTGGAGGGAGGATTTAGAGGGGCCTTCTGGTCCAGTTCAGGAGAGACTGTCACCTGTGCCACTGAGTGCAGGAAGATGGATGGTGAGTAGGAGACTAACAGAAGTCTTACTCCCCAGGCAGAGGAGGAGCGGGATGACATGGAGCGGGTGAAGCTGGACAACAAGAGGATCCTGTTCAACCTCCTGCCAGCCCACGTTGCTCAGCACTTCCTTATGTCCAATCCCCGGAACATGGTGAGCATGTGGCTCCGTGGCACTTGCCCCCATGTTGCTAGGATCCAGCTTGGTGCTTGCCAAGCTGGCTGATCCGGTGGGTGCTCTGGGTTTGCAGCTAGAGTTTGACTTGAATCCTCCCTGTACTTCTCTGCCTTAAGTTGCAGAGTGTGGTGGGTTTTGGACCTATGACCGCGTGATGGTTGAATGGTCTCTTCTTGTCCCCAAAGGCAGCCTAGCTCTGGGCCATCAGGAGACTCCTGAGACAAGATGCCCCAGAATTAGTATGTCCTCTGATCCGTAGAGAGAGCGTAGCACTTGTCATTCCCGTGAGGAAAGTGAATGGGCTTTGGTAAGCCATTGTTCAGTCCAGTCTGAATTGATCAGACCTTCCTGATTGTGTGGTCCTGTTGAGTAAAGCTCTGAACCACTCTTAACACAGAGCAGAGTTCTGCTTTGAAAATTGGGTTCAAAATTAAAGAGGTTTGGGTCAGCTTTTTAGTTCCTCGAGGCACAAATGAAACTCCGAGTTTCAGTTTGGCCTCCTTTTGCCCATAATAGCTCCTGGGGCTCATTTTTCACCTGTTTGGGCCTTGGACTGTCTTGAGAAGGTTGCTTTCTTAAAACTCCATGTCCTTCCCTGCTCCCTTCCTTCCCTCTGTCTGCACCTGAGGTGGAAAAAAATCTAGTCCCAGAGCTCCTCAAATCCCTTTTCTTGTGGCTCAGTATCCCCAGTCTTCCAGGCAGAGCTCTTGGACATTCCAACCATGTCTGAGGACCTGGTAGCCAACCAGCACCCTGAATGCTGCTCGCCTTCCTGACCAGTGGCTGACCTGACCTTTGAACCCGCAGGACCTCTACTACCAGTCGTACTCGCAGGTGGGCGTCATGTTTGCCTCCATCCCCAACTTCAATGACTTTTACATTGAGCTGGACGGCAACAACATGGGAGTGGAGTGCCTGCGGCTCCTGAACGAGATTATTGCCGACTTTGATGAGGTAAGGGCCACCTCCTGTGTGGGCCCAAGGATTGTGTGCATTCTAGCAGGGGCTGATGGTGATCCTTCTCTTATATTCTGATGTCCAGCAACCTGTCACTTCTCTATGGGCAGAATGGAGAGAAAGCACAGCATTTCTCTCCTTGGGAATCCAAACTGACCATGACAGTTGGAGAATGTCTTTGCCTGATGGTGAGGGGCATGGCGGCCAGGCAGGCTCTGGGTTCTGGAGACTGGGTGCTGGCCCAGCCCTCTGTCTTGTGAATGCCAGGCCTGGGCGGCCCTCCTACGGGGGAAGTGGTTCACTTTCTTTGGTCCCCGCTCTCCTCTTGAGTGATCCTGAGAGCTGCCCCTAGAGCACAGGAGTCTGCTCTGCATGTCTTGTCTCCTCTTTCAGACTCCCACCCTTGCCAGAGCCCTCCAGCCTCCATTTCTCAGTTTCACCATAGGTCTTATCTAGTGCCCCAAACAAAGAATATATTTTCAGAATGTGTTTGTCTACTTTGAGGTTATTCCTAGTGACTGAAAACTACAGTGATTTGTCTAAAATGTTATGTAACGTTTAACAGTTTTGTGTTTTTAACAAAGCTCATGGAAAAAGACTTTTACAAGGATCTGGAGAAGATCAAGACCATCGGGAGCACCTACATGGCTGCAGTGGGGTTGGCTCCCACGGCTGGGGCCAAGGTGAGTGCTGTCAGGGGTGCTTGTTCAGGGATCAGTTCCCAGCTCTGCCCTAAACCGCTCTGGGACCCTGGACAGTCTCCCCACCCTGGCCTTATTGGGCGGCAGCATGTAGGCCAGCTCACTGGTGGCCAGCTCTCTCAGATACAATCTCCCATGGAAAGTCAGCACAGAGAGCAGGTACAGAGGCTTCCTCCAGCCTGACCCCTCTCCATGGGCTCTCCCCCTCCCCACCAGCACCCTCCCCAGCAACCTCACCCCCTACCCTCCAGTTTCCCTTCTTCCCCACCAGCCTACCCCCTGCCCTACCATTCCAATGTTACTCAGTGATCCTCCTTCCCAATGCAGAATAAAGTTCTCAAGTTACCCCTAAGAAAAGACACAAGATAGGAAGATGTTAAAAAAATGTAATGAATGGAAAACAATTATAAATATGATAGCTACTAAGTCAGACGCTAAACCAACTGCATCAGTAATCACTCTCCATGTAAGAGGCAAATACACCAATTGAAACGCAGGCAAACATAAAAAGATCCAGCCAGATTTTCCGCAGGAAACACACTTTAAATATAAAGACACAGCTCTTTTTAAAGTAGTGGATTGTAGAAAGAGGTACTATTCTAAGACTAATGAAAAAAAAAAGAATTTAAGTAGTTAGCTTAATTTCAAACAAAGCAAACTTCAGATCAAGGAAAATTTTTAGAGATAAAGGATAAAGGAGTCAATACTGCAAGAAGTCATAACAATCTTTAATGTTTATGGAAATAAAAATACATGAGGCAAACCTGATAGAACTGCAAGGAGAAATAGTTGAATCCGTCCTACAGAGACTTGTCTGTAATTGATAGATACAATGAGCTGAAAATCAGGATAGTTAAGCTGAGCAGCATCTCAATCAAGTGGATATAATTGACATCTGTAGACATTTTATCTAACAACGGTAGAACACTCTCCGTTTGAAGCTTACAAGAAAAGTTTAGCAAGGCAGCCCAATTTCTGGGCCATAAAACACATCTTAACAAATTTGAAAGAATTTAAATACTATAAAGTATGTTCTCAGATCATAATAGAATTAAACTAAAAATGTATTATTGATAAGAAATCATTGGGAAATCCCAAAATATTTGGAGGTTAAGCAATATACTTCTAAATGACTTCATTGGTCAAAGAAGTCTCAAGAAAATTTTAAAATATTTTGAACTAAACAAAAATACACTTTAGCACATTTTGTGGGATGCAGCAAAAACAGTGCTTAGAGGGAAATTTATATCATTGGATTCATAGAAAAAAATACCAGTCATCTGAATATACACCTTAGAAAACTAGAGGAGGAAGAGAAATATAAGCCAGAAGCAAGCAGGAGAAATAAGTGCTAGAGTCCAAATCAATGAAGTTGAAGAAAATCAATGAAATAAAAATCTGGCTCTGTGGAAGGATCAGTAAAATTTATAACCTCTAACCCTGTTAAGCAAGACAAAAAAAAAAAAAAAAAGAAAGAAAGACATTAATATTTAAAATGAAAAAAAAAAGGTTATTTCTACTGAACTTATGGACATTAAAAAGATAATAAAGGTATATTATGAACAACTCTCTGCCCACAAATTTTTTTTTTATATTCCCCATACAATTGCAGCCCCCCCATTCTGACCCCAATCCCTCCCCTCCCGCCCCCGCCCCCCTAAAAGTGTCTCTGGTTCATAGTTTTTTGTTGATTTTGATTTTCACTTTCTTATAGTTATTCATTTTCCTGGTCCCTTATTTAAGTTTTCTAGATTCCTGCTATGAGTGAGACCATCCGGTATTTTTCTTTTTCTTTTTGGCTTATTTCGCTGAGCATGATCCCTTCCAGCGCCATCCATGTTGCTGCAAATTGCATGTGTTTATCTTTTTTGAATGCTGAGTAATATTCCATGGTATATATGTACCACATCTTCTTGATCCAGTCATCTATTTTTGTCTGCCCACAAATTTGATAACTTGCATCAAATCGACCAGTTTCTTGAAAGACAATCTACCAAACCTCATGCAGGGGAAATAATCTTTACATCTCTTAAATAAATTGAGTCAATAATTAATAAATTTCCAAAATAGAATGTACCAGGCCCACATGGGTTCACTGGTGAGTTCTGAACATGTAAGGAAGAAATTTCTAACTCTCTAAATTCTCTCTCAGAATATTAATGTAGGGAAAATATTTCCTAACTTACACTAAGTCCAACATTACCATAATATCAAAACCAGATAAAGACATTGTAAGAAAGGACAGACTCAGTCAGTGTATTTCATGAATATAGAGGCATAGTCCTCAACATATTAGCCAATTAAATACAACAGTGTTTGAAAAGAATCATTCACCATAGACAAGTTGAATTTATTCCAGATTTTCAATGCTGACTTAACTTTTTAAAATGAATTAATGAAATTCACATATCAACAATATAAAGAAGAGAAATCATGACAATATTATTTGATGGAGAAAATCATTTGACAACATCCAATACCTATTCCTAATTTAAAACAAATTCAACAAACTCTGGAATAAAAGGAAACTTTCTCAACTTGAAGAACATATATCAAAACCTGTAGCTTACTATCATGCTGACTGGAGAAACAATGCCTTCCCCCAAGAAAGCCCCTCTGACCACTTCTATTGACATTCAGATTGTAAGTCTTAGTTAATGTAATAAGGCAGGGAAAAGAAATAAAAGGTATATACCCTGGTAAAGAAGATATAAAACTGTCTTTGGTTACAGATGACATGATTGTCAATATAGAAAATAAAAAAAGAATAAAAGAAAATCTGAAGCTAATAAGCAGTTACAGCAAGGTTGTAGGTTACAGGTTAATACACATAAGTCAGTTGCTTTCCTGTGTACTAGCAATGAAAAAATGGAATCTGAAATTAAATCACAAAACCATTGCCCCAGAATTAAATGCTAGTTATAAACCAAAATGTGATGTAACAAAGTACATACAATGGCTCTATGAGGAAAACTATAAAATTGGTAAAAGAAATTAAAGAAGAGCTAAGTAAGTTGAGTAAGATTTAATGTTTAGGAAGACTCAAAATTATTAAGACATCAGTTATTCTCAACTTGATCTATAGATTCAGTGTAATCCCAGTCAAACTTTCAGAAGATTATTTTGTGTACCTGCTTCTAATTTTATATGGGGACACCAAAGACCCAGAGTAGTTAACACAATATGGGAGAAGTAGAAAAGAGCTGGAAGACTGACACTACATGACTTCAAGTTTTACTAGGAAGCTGTGATATATAGGACAGAGTGATGTTGGCAAAAGAACAGTCAAATAGATCTTTGGGACAGAATAGAGAGCCTAGAAATATACCCACCCACATAAATATAGTCAACTGATTCTGGCAAAGAAGCAAAGGATAAAGATAGTCTTTTCAACAAGCAATGCCAACTGTATATCTATAGCTATATATATATAAATATTTAAAAAATGAATCTAAGAACAAAAATTAACTTTAAATGTATCATGGAACTAAATGTAAAATGCAACTTTATAAAACTTTTAGAAAATAAGAGAAAATCTGGATGATCTCATGGACTTGATGATATTTTAGATACAACGCCAAAGATATGATTCATGAAAAACACTACTGTAATTTGGATCTAATTAAAATTTTGTTCTGTGATGGGTGCTATAACGAAAAGGCAATCTATACACTGGGGGACGATCTTTGCAAATCACCTATCCGATAAAGGATTTGTTTCCAAAACATACAAAGAACTTTTAAAACAAATAGCCCAACTAAACAGAGGACAAAAGATCTCCACAGATACCTTACCAAAAAAGATGCACAGAGGGTGAAAAAGCACAGGAAAAGATGCTCCCCACTCTATGTCATCAGGGAAATCAAAGTAAAACAACAGTGAGATTCTGCTGTGCACCTATTAGTATGGCCGTAATCTGCAACACAGACAATGCCAAATGCTGGCGAGGATGAGGGCAGGCTGGCAGGAACTCTCCCTCCCTGCTGTTGCAGTGCACATTGGTACATCCACTTCGGAAGATAGTTTGGCAGTTTATAAATAAGTTAAGTATACTCTTACCCTATCATCCAGCAATCATCCTCCTAGGTATTTACCCAAATGAGCTGAAAACACACAAACTTGCACGTGAATGTGTATAGCAGTTTTATACTTGTTTTGTCAAAACTTGGAAGCAACCAGGATACCCTTTCATAGTTGAATGCATAAATAAAATGTGGCAATCCAGATGGTGTAATGTAATTCAGTGATAAAAAGAAATGAACCGTGAAGCCATGAAAAGACACAGGAACCTCCAGTGTACGCTGCTGAATGGAAGAAGCAACTATGAAAAGGCTACACACTGTTTGATTCCAACTCAATGATATTTTGGAAAAGGCAAAATTATGGAGACAATAAAATCATCGGTGGTTGCCAGGGATTGGAGGGAGAGCGATGAATAAGTGAATCCTGGGAGATACTGAGGTTAGTGAAACTATACTGTTCTGTAATTGCGGGTATGTGAAGGTACATTTGTCAGAACCCATAGACTGTGCATGACACAGAGTGGACCCTAATGTGAACTGGGGACTTCAGGTAATAATAATCTATCAATTTTGGTTCATTAATATAGCAAATATATCAAATCCTAAAGCAAGAGGCTAATAATAGGGGGCACTTGTGTTTATGTGTGTGTAGGGGTGGGTAGTAAACCGTAATTCTTTGTACTTTCTACTCAAATTTCAGTCCTAAAAATTTAGAAGTTTGGGTATTGATTAAATATAGAGTCGTCTTTGTTTCACAAAACAGTCGTAGAAAGAAAGGGAAGGTGTTGGGGGGTTATTTTTTAGTGTGATCATTCTAGAACATTGGCAGTGGGTGTTTGAAATATATACACATATCTAGGTGTGAAGCTGTACTCTTAAAATTATGTAGTATTATAAGCCAATACTAAAGCAATGAAATTTAATTTAACAGGAAGAAAGAGAGGAAGAGAAGGAGGAGAGGGAGCAGGGGGAGGAGAGGAGGAGAGTCTAGCGGAGGAAAGAGGAAGGAAAGAAGGAAGATGAGAAAAGGGAAAGCAAGGAAGGAAAGAAAGGAAAGAGAGCGGGGGCGAGACTGGAGGACTGGAGTTGCTCCCTGGGTGGGAGTGCTCTTCTGAACCCGTGGCACTGACCTTGCCTTGTGTGTTGATGATGGGCTCGTGACAGAGTTGTCCAATTAGACAGGAGACCACCTGTAAAGAACTTGCATCCAAAATATATAGGCCAGCATCTGGTGTGGTCAGTGTTCTGCATGTGCACAGTGGTGTCTGATTGTTCCAATTTGGGTCTCCTTGATGACCTATGGTGAGGAGCATCTTTTTTTTTTTAATAATTTCTTAATTTGTATAATTTTTACATCAGGTATAGTCTCCATAAAATTTCCACTACAATTCACCTGTGCACCATCACGTGCTTCTCCCACCCTGCCCCTCCCCTCCCCTGCTGAGTGTCCCTAATTTATAGTTTCTGATTATTTTTGTTTAGTTTTGTCATTTTTTTAGGTTGTTGTTATTTTTTCCCTGATCCCTTATTTTATTCCCCTATATTCCTCCTGTAAGTGAAATCATCCAATATTTTTCTTCTTCCTTTTGACTTATTTCACTGAGCATGATCCCTTCTAGCTCCATCCATGTTGTTGCGAATGGCGTTAGATTATCTTTTTTTTTTTTTTTTGGTGAATAGTATTCCATTGTGTATTATGTACCACATCTTTTTGATTCAGTACAAATACTATGTATGGAAAGCTGTGTGGTGGTTCCTCAGATTACTAAAAATGGAGCTGCCATATGACTCAGCAATTCCACTCCTGGGGATCTACCCAAAGGACACAAAAACATTAATTCAAAAGGATACCTGTACCCCTATGTTTATTGCAGCACTATTTATAATAGGTAAGATGAGGAGCATCTTTTCATAGCCATTTGCCACATTTATGTCTTCTTTGGTGAAGCATTGAAATCTTTAACCCTCTGTTTAATTGGGTTATTTATTTTTTATTGCGGGTTTTCTTATTTTATATTTTGGATAAAACCCTTCATCAGGTAAGTGGTCTACAGGTTTTCCCTGAGTCCTCAGAAGCCAGGAGCTTTGGGTGTTCCCTTCTCCTAGTTGTAAGCCTGGATGGTAAACATGTCTGAGGGCAGCTAGGGAGGCCAAGACACTCTTGATGAAACCCATCCCACCCACCCAGGCTGCAGTCCCTGGAATCTGAAATTAAATCAGATGTGGATAAAGTCCCCCATCCCACCACAGGAACAGGCTGTCCCCCTGCTGAGTGTTCCTGCCCTCTCTGCCCTTGCATGGTCCACCCATAATAACCCGAGTCTGCTTTCACCCAGGCTCAGAAGTGTATCTCCTCCTACCTCAGCACGCTGGCGGATTTTGCCATCGAGATGTTTGATGTCCTGGATGAGATCAATTATCAGTCCTACAATGACTTTGTGCTCAGAGTCGGTATGTGTCTCACCCCGGCCCTGGGGCTGTGGCCTGGGCCCTCCCTGCTAGGAGCAGCAGTCAGCAAGAAGGAAGGTGGTGCCGCGAGAGGAGTGCTTGGGGGTGCAAGACAAGTTCTGCTGTAGACAGGTTGCCTTAGGAATGGGGAGAGTTACTGTCCCGCTCCTGAGGTACATGCAGAACTTGATGATCTAAGTGACTTTCAGATGCACCTCCGAGTCCATGAGCTGGAGGAAAGTGCTGCCCCCAAACATGGGAGTCTCTGCCTGGCCAGCCACCCAGAAAGAGGCTTGGCAGGAGCCCAGCTGCTGGGACCCAGGCCTTCATCATCCTCCTGGGCTCCCTTCCCTGCCCTGTGAGGAGGGAGACATTAGAAGCCTAAGTTCCTTCCCAACCTTTATGAGACCATAGGGTATATTTTTAAATTTTAAATTCACTTTTTTTTTTTTTCTGGGATATAGATAGTTTACCAGAAAAATTTCTGTTAGTTTTAGGATACAGTTAAGCTAGAGATTTTCCTTTCCTCCCTCTTTTACCCTTTCTCCTCCCTTCCCTTCTACTAGTCTAGGTACATTTAAACTGGGATTTAAATGTATGTATTTATGGTTGTTTATAGTTGTTTTGTTAGTGTGCAGAGTGGGATACCCCAGGGCCCCCAAACCTGCATGATCTAAATAGTTTCTGCCGTCTACTGCATAGAGACAAAGTATACTCTTGGTGTGAAATAACTTTAACAGAATACTGTGCGTAGAGAGAAGAAAGGATAATAGTTTCCCAATAAAGCACCCCAAATTAGGTGTCCCCTAGTGGGTAAATGCCCAGCCAAACAGGGCTGGCCCAAAGCAGGGCCACCTTCTGGCAGGGAACTGTAGGAACAGAGCAGAAGGGACCAGGAAAGGAGCAAAATCAGAGTGCAGAAGTCACGGTAAAGGCTGCCATTGTTAGCTTCCCCACCTGTGTGTCTCTCATCCATGTATTTCTTCCATGTTCCCCAAGTCCCTGATGCAATTCTGGGACTGAGAAGCAAGCAGGACTTCTTCCTCAGTCTCTGCTCCATGTGTCCCCTCCTGTGTCTCTTCCTGTGTCTGTTCTCCAGGTATTCTACACCTGACCGCTCAGCTCCGCCCCTCCGTAGGTGGGCCAGGGAACATGGAATTTCCCCCTTTCGTGGAGATTACTCTCTAACAGTTTTAAGTTTCACGTGTCTAGTGTCCTTACAAACAGACCTGACAACTGGGTTTGAGTGTAGGAGGTGGTAGCAGGTGCTTATGAGGATGGGCAGAATATTCAGGCTGCTGGGTGGGGCAAATGCCTGCCATGTCTCACCTAAGCATTCAGGCTGCCTCCTCAGGGCCTCAGACACAGACTAGTAGAGATACCAGATGTGACAGGAAATCGGGGGAAGGCTCCCTCAGGGAAATTCCATTCTTTGCTCTCTAACAGCAATCCTAAAGATCAGCCCAGCCTCTGTACTTGTATGGCCAGTCTCTTGGGCCCTGGATGCATGTGCTCTAGGGTCCTTCGCTCAGCAGAGGGGCTCAGTCTCATAAATCTGGGCAGGAGCATCCAGGCTGATGGGGGGCTCCCATGTCCACCTGGACCTGGCAGAGCTTTCCCCAGCTCACACCACTGAATTCTGTCCCCACACTTCTCCCATGTCACACCAGCTCCCCACTGTCCAGGCTTTGGGGATTAATTAGGCTAGTGGCTGAAATGTTATTAACACCCTTGCCTAAGCTCAGAAAAATGCATGGGTGAGTGCAGAATGGGAAGGTGTGATGTGGGCTGGCTGAAATAGAAAGTCCCAGTCACCAGCTAGGGCCTCAAGAACCACCTTCTGAGCATCCTGAAGTGCCCTGATCTCTTCTGGCTTACATACCTTCAAATGCACATAGACCATGGGTGCTCTGGTGGTGGGAAAATTATGGCAACTACACCTGAGGGGAGGAATCCTGTCTTGTGAAAAAACAAACAAGTATGTAAAATAATGATGTGTCATTAATAGTAGTAGTAGTAGTAGTAATAATAATAATAATATAAAGACATGTGGGATTGCATCCAGGGAAGTGGGAGTTACTGTTCTTTCTGGAACAGTCTGGGGACATAAGGTGATCTTGTAGAAAGAACAATCAGCCTTCTTAGTAAGCAGGACTCAGCATGGGGCACTTTCCAGGAAATGGGACTTTTTTCTAGATCATTCCTGTCAGTGGTGCCACATCCCCCCGGGTGATGTGCAAACAGAACTGGGAACTGTGAGATACCTGCTTGAGGAGGGGGCATTGTGCTAGGGCAGCAACTCCCCTAGGGAGCTTTCCCCAATAACGGTGTGCTCTCTCATGGCCGTTTCGCAGGTATCAACGTTGGCCCTGTGGTGGCTGGAGTAATAGGTGCTCGCAGACCGCAGTACGACATCTGGGGAAACACAGTCAACGTGGCCAGTCGGATGGACAGCACTGGTGTCCAGGGCAGAATCCAGGTCAGCTCACTCAGAAGTCCCCCAGGTACAGGTGCCTAGGCTGCAGGTGGGGAGACTGAGATGGAAGAAGCAAAGGGGTGAGCCTGGACAGGACTGGGCCACCTGCCCAGCCCACAGCCCTGCACCCTCCCTCCCTGCCTGCTTCTCCTGCATGGGGACATGAAGCTGCATGACTCAGGGAAACCTGGGGGTAGTGCTGGAGCCCAGCAGCTGTATTTGGGCTTTGGTTTGCTCCATGGCCACCATGTGCCATAAGCAGAGTCAAGGAACAGGATGAGTGATGGAGTCCCATCAGCCTCCAGCATCCCCAGGACCTGCCTGCTAGCCCCACTGTCTTAGGGGTTTCCTCGGTATTAGAAGGGCGTTGTGCTATGAAGGCCACCTGATCTAGGCCCCGTGGGTGGGAGGTCACTTGGAATGAGGGCCTGGGCTATGACATCCTCTAGATAACAGTGCTGTGGCTTTTCATCAGCATGTGGGCTGTGGTCCAGCTAGCGGTGTTACCTTAGAACAAAAGTGGAACTGGGTCAGCTGGGTTGGCTGGGCATGGAACACTTGACCCTAAGGCCTGAGCCCTAAAGCCTCTGGTGTTAGGAGGAAAGGTATCTGCCCCTGTGTGTGGCTGTGACTGGCCTCTGGGGGTCTGTGGGGATGAGGGATAGTGAGTGGTTCCTTCCTGCTGTGGCTGAATCTCGGAGCGGGTGTCTTGTCTGAGGACTCCAAACTCAGCTGCTGTCACTGAGCAGTGCCATGAGGACCCCCCCAGTGCCCCCCGCCCAGACCCTGCCAGACATGTGTATTCCCCTAGGTCTTGAGGGAGGTACCAGGTGCAGGACTGCAGGTCATTGTCTAGACAAGAAGACTGCTGCCCAGCACCCACAGGGGCCCCTGTTCAGTTCTGCCCCTCCCAGCACTCTGGGTCCTGACGCTCAGTCAGGTCACTGTGTATCTCTTGACTCTATCACTTGAAATATTCATGGAGTTCTCCTGCTTAGAACACAGGCAAGTCTTCACATCTTGCTCATCAGATCTTGTACATCGGCTTTTATTTTCTTCTATTGTGGTGAAATACACATAACGTTACCACCTTGGCTGTTTTCATGTGGACAGCCCCGCAGCACTGAGTGACCCCCACATGCTCCCTCCCAGGAAGCTGTGCTCCTTTCCTCATGTGATCTTTCCCCGATGCACCTCAAAGCCTCCCCTGGGATTGGTAGCTCCATCAGGGAGATGTTGACAGAAACCCTGGCCACCCTACAGCCTGGCCTCTGTCCCACGCCAATGTCACATTTCTATGTTTCTAAAATCAGACCTGGGTGAGCTTGTCTTCTGCTCAGAACCAGGTCTGTGGCCCCTGGGTAGACTGTGCCTGGGTCTCCTCATCCGATGGTCCCCACTGCTCCACTGCGGAGCTGTCCCACCGTGTGGCCCCACCAGGGCATCAGACCCTTGGATCTCCCTCCTGGTCCTCCCTTAACCTGATCAGACCTCCTAGCTCCCCTGCAGTACAGCAGGGGCCACCATTCCACAGCTGTTCCCCCTTCCATTGGTGGGGCTACTTCCCTGCTCCCTAATCCCCCACCCATGCAGAGTCACTGCAGGGAACACAGAAAGGATTCATGAGCGTGTTTCCTGGAACCGCAGCTTTGTGTGCTGCCAACCTGGGGTCCTTGCTGATGTGCGGGTGGCAGCAGCCCCTGCAAGGAGCCATGGGCTTTTTCTGAAACTCCAAGCAGCCCCCATGCATCCCCAAAGGCATCAGTCAGCTGTGAAGGGCCACAGAAGCCATTGGCGGGGAATGACGTCATCCTGCCATAGGGAGTGGTGACAGGGATGGTGACCTGCATAGTAAAACCAGCCTGTGCTCTTCCATCCTCCCTCATCCTCACTTGCAGGACAGTCAGGTTTGTGCATGCTTTCTGTGGAGGGAAGCCTCTTCTTCTAGATCCATGGGCTGATTTTTCTGGCCCAGGAGCTGTGCAGGTTCTGGGTTGGTGGTGGGTTTTGTTTTCTCTGCTGTCCTGACAGTTTCCAGCAGAGCAGGTCTGCTTTGTCCTAACTCACTCCTTCCTTTCCCCCTTCATTTATTCCTTCCTTCACTCAACTGGTACTTGTTAAATGACACCTGTGTGCTGTGATAAACTGTGGCCAACAACCAGGCCAACATTGGTGTGGGGGCACTTACTGCCCCTGAGGGGATCCAAGTCATGTGCAAAGAGGCAGCTGATGTTAGCAAGGAGGACAGCCAGATGCCCCACACAAAGCAAGGTGTGAGTCGGCGGGCAGGGACAAGTGAGGCCTTGTTGCCTCAGCTCTCTGGGAACCGATGCGGCTTTGACCCTGTGAGAGCATGGCTCAGAGTGGACTGAGATAGCTAAAGACATCAAAGATTGGGCAGCCATGTATGTGTGTCTGTGTGTGTGGTTGGGGGTTCCTGGGGATATTTTCAGAGCAACCTGGGAGATGGGGGTGGTTCCCTGCATAGTAAAACCAAGAAACCAAACCTTCTGTTCTCTTCCGTTAATTGAACTTTATTAGAAAGTGCTTTCACAACCTTATCTTATCTCTAGCTTTGTTAGGCAGGCATTCCAGCTAAAATGGTTAGGAGTCTGAGAATCAGGGGAGTCAGGCCAGGACCCCGTGTTCTCTAATGACTTGCCCCTTGCCCTGGCAGTACTGGTGCCTCCATATCCTGCCCATAAGGTATAAAGGGCTTCCTGGTGCACCATTTTGCACCTCCACTTGGGTCACTGAGGGCTCTGTGTCAGCAGTGGGGGGAAACCTCTTCTATCCCAACTCTATTTCCTGCTGTCCCCCTTCATGAGCTGGTAAAACATCTGGGCCCTAAAACATCTAGGACTACTAAGGTGCTGAGAGTGCTGGCCCAGAGGCCAGTCTTGTTCCTGTCTGTCCACAGCCAGAGTTGGATCCTGTCCAGCCATCTGGCCTGACTGTGGGGTGACTACGGAGTTGACATTGCTGGTGCCAGTCATTACCTGCCATGTCCAGCCTGCTCGCCCTCTCTGGGCACCCTGATGGTAAACACTGTCTTCTCAGCTTGCCAGGGCTAACAGGAGGCAGGACTCCCCACATTGTTCCTGTTCAGGCCCCCAAGTCCCATGGCCTCTTCTTGTAGTTTCACATCCTTCTTAGTGACCAATGACCGTGGGGCAGCAGAGGCCCTGGCTTCCAGGCCAGGCCGGAGAGATTGGGTGGTGGGGTGTGGGGGGAGGGAAGCTTCCATGGGCTCCCACCCCCCACCCCAGGTCCACCCTCTGTGGACTGAGAATAACCCCCACTTTCCTCTGCTGCAGGTGACTGAGGAAGTTCACCGGCTGCTGTGCCAGGGTGCATACCACTTCGTGTGTCGAGGCAAAGTCAGCGTCAAGGGCAAGGGGGAGATGCTGACGTACTTCCTGGAAGGCAAAACCAATGGAAACAGCTCCCAAAACAGGTCCCTGAACTCAGAGCGGAAAATGTGTCCTTACGGGAGAGCCAGCCTTCAGACCAGACTGGCCACCGGCCGCCCTCCAGTGCCCCCTGTGGCCAGCCTACCTGTCAGAGCAAGTCTGGGGACTTTGCAAGGCTCGAGGCTCACCCCTGGGCCCCCCAGCCAGCACCTGCCCCCTGGAGCAGCTGGGAAGGAGGCTTAGTGGTATCCATGCTGGCCACTGGGGGCACAGGGCGTGTGTGCTCAGGACCTCCAGCGGAGACCAATCTAGCCAGCAGAGCAGGCGGCTGGTGACTGGGCTGGGGAAGGGGCATAACCTGGAGCAGCTTGACAGTAACTCAGATGAAGAGAGAAACCCATCTGCATGGATGGTGGGGCTTTCATAGGAGTTCTGCTTGCTCCATTTTCTCTTCAGTGGTAGAGGGTGGGTCAGCATAGCGTGTTCAAGCTTCAGTACATCCACCAAGACTACAGTTTTACAGGAGAGCCATGGAGGTCTGGCTGGCAGAGTGACCAGATGCCCTGAGATGGATCTATTCAACCTTGAGGGCGGTTCCCACCCTGGGCAGTGGTGTGCAGGAACCCAGAGTGGGAGTCAGGTCTTGCTCAGCTTGGAGCTGGCTGGCCCTGAGATTAATGGTTGGCAGAATTGAGATGCCCTGTCCCACTGCATGGATGGTAGTGGCTGCTGATTTTCATCAAAAGCGTATTTCACTGAGAACCAGAGGCTGGTCTTCTGGAATTCTTGGAAGAGGGTCGGGGAACTCGGCAGCCATGTTGTATTGTGACCAGCATCATCGTATTCAGCCTGTGCATTCACCTGCCCCACCTGAACGAACTGGTCCTCATAAAGCCTGGGCACCTCCTTCTCTGCCTCTGTGGCTGTGTTGGTCATTGGAGAAAGGTAGTAGGGTGTTTCTCCCCTGTCTGCCATGGTGCCTCTGTGTCTGTGCATGTAACAGTGGTGTGAGGCTTCACTGATCCTAAGAACTGGAGACCCTCACAACTATGAGAAAGCTTCCTTGATGGAAGATGTTTCTCTGATGACCAGCCCCCAGATGTGTTTTGTTTTTGTTTTTGTTTTTTTTTTTCAGTTTATGGCCACAAACCCATGTGGCCCTGCTCCACTTTGCAGGGAGAGACTGCAGGTGTGAGTCTTGGAATTGCTCTCATGCATTTCTGTGACTGCCCTGGAGTTGGAGTCCAAGGACATGCCAGATGCACTGTTAGGGGTTGGGGGTGGAGTCCCTGGCTGGGGCGGGGAGGGGTTGTAGGAAGGGACTGGCCAAAATGTCTAGTTTGAGCATCTGGAGACCTCAGATCTCAACTGCAGGGAGGAAAGCAGCTTGAAAGGAGGGAAGGTCTGGGGCAGGCACATTGGGAGGGGGCATCCAGAGAGCACAGCTTTGACATGCAGCAGGAGGGATCTCAGGACTGCAGGTCACCTGTACCAGCAGGCCTTGAGGGCTATGTCTCACCCCATCCTTCCCTGGGGGTCCCACTTGTTCAGGATTGGCACAGTTATTCACTCCGGACTGCCCTGTAGGGTGTCCTCCAGTTTGCTCCCCTCATGGGTAGGAGAGCCATGTCACCTGGGGGCAGCACCCAGGTTGCTGGCCCATGAGGGGAAACATTTCCTCTGAACAGGTCACATGACATTTCCCTGTCGTGGGGAAACCCAGCTCGGGAGCTCTTTGGGGCAGCCCCAGTGTCAGCCTCCAGGTTGGGTGTGGAGGGGTCAGTGATGTAGGAATCGGGACAGAGTGGATGGAGTTTTTTAGACACCCCCATGGAGCATCATGGCACATCTGCTCTGTGGACTGGTGACACCCACCACTTGATTGAGAAGGACTCGAAGGCGAATTTCCCCACGACCCTTAGCAATAGGACAACATTCCTTCAGGGAAAACTGAGTCAGGAGCCCTGTGCTGTGTGCTGGCTCTCAGTTCTGTGCATAGGGGCCCACCTGTGCTGGCTGTGGGGCTGGAAGCCTGGCCTTGACCTTCGGCAGTGACCTTGTCTGGCTGTGCTGGGTCTCTGCGCCAGGCTTCCACCAGGGGTGGGGTGTGTGTGGACAGGACAGTGATCCTGACCCTGTGAATATACTTAGCTACATGGCAGAGGGGACTTTGCAGGGGGAATAAAAGACATGGGCTGTAGCTGGGGTAGGGTCGGGGAGAAGTCCTGAGCTATCTGGTGGGCTCAGTGTGGCCATGGGCACCTTAGAATTGTGACCAGGAAGTCTGGATGATTCCGAGCATAAGATTGCTGCTTTAATGATGCTCAGCTCTCCCACAACTACAGACGTTGAATCTGGCATCAATCCGAGTGTGCCGGTGGTAGATCACCCTGAGCCTCCCGGTGAAAGCCAGCCTGAATAGTACCTCAGGTCCTCGGGCCTTGAGACCCTGCATATGCCGTGCAAAGCCACCAAATGCGTGGCTCCCTGTGCAGCAGCAGGGGGAAGCCATCCAGGCGCTCGACTGTTCCGAAACAGCGAGGTTTCTACTTCAATGAGCAACATCTTCATCATCAGCAGTTCCAAACCCTACTTGCTTCCTGTGGGCACAGGAGTCGTGTTTAGCCATAATTCCGCTCCTTGGGGTTTGGTGAACAACTTCCTTTTTATTTGTGATGAGACTGTATTATATTGCCTTATTTATTTTTAATGTTGTACAATATTCATGTACAAATGTTAGAGCCTTTTGAGTAGGATTCTCTCTATTTAAGATGCTCTGTAAATAGTGCACTGGTTACGGGTGCCCCTGTCCACTCCTACCAAAAATGAAGAATCCCTCCCCCGTGTGAATGGTGCACTTTAGCCACATGCCTGAAGTTTCTAAGCCTCACCTCCCTGCTTGATAAAGCTTTGACCCTTTGGAATGACCATGTGTGCCCCTTTGGGACCCCTGCATGCCTCCCAGGCCCTATTTCAGTAGAGTAGAACACAGCCCTGAACTTCCAAACACTTCCACAAACCCTAATCCTGGGCTGGTCCAGGTGTCTGTGTCCTAGAGCGGATCCCTCATGGGCCAGCAACCTGGAGCCTGCCTGTGTTTCTCAGACTCTAAAGCTACCAGGGCTTCCACGTATCTTCTGTAACTAGAAGCAATAACTCTAGCTCAAACTCTAGAGGTGAGACTGGTCCAAAGCAGACTGGCAACTCAGACAAATCATGAGTCTAATTTGCTCAACTGACTGATACTGTGGGGGGCGGGCCCAGCCCTTCCTGCAGTCCCGGCTCAGGGTGCCTCACACTGTGAGGTTTGCTGTCAGCACCGGCTACTGGGAGCAGAGAGCCAGTCTCAGCTCTTGTCAAGTCATCCCTGGGGGAGGAAGAAGGAAGACAAGACCACCCTAAGATCTGTGCAGATCCATCACTCTTGTGACTGAGTCTCTGCCGTCCATAGGGTCCACATGGCCCATAAGGTGTGGTGAGTGCAGGAGGCTGTCCTGTAGGAAACAATCCTCTGAACAGGTCACCTGACATTTGTGGGTAAATGGGTTGATGTGTGTTTGTGGTGGTGGGGCCTTGGCTTGAACAGAGTTCAGCTACCAATCTTTGGAGATGCCAGGTTTTGTTTGCATCTGATAGGAATCCTGTGCCATAGCCCCAAGAGCAATGTAGTATCAGTTAATCCTGCTGTAATCTGCTACTCAAGAAGGGCGGGGACTGGCCTGTCAGCCCATTTAGGTTTTCTCTGGGCTGTGTGGACCCATCTCTGTCCCAGGGTATCTCACTCTTCTGTACTGCATGTCCCAGTGGTCCCAGGTCACAGGCTCCTGCCAGTCTCTACCCAGGTGGCAAGTGCTGCCCACAACATGCATGATGTATAGGCTCAGAAAGTGAGTGCTACCTGACCGTGCACCTGCTGTCTGGGTGTGGATGAGGGAGAGGGAGAATACACACGTGTGCAACTAGCACTTACCAGGGAAGGTCACAGAACTGCTGTTAAAACATGTGATTCTGAAATGTTCAGGCCTACTAGCTGTATATACAGCAACACCCAGACACTGACTTGCCCATGATTTTTGTTGTGTCTTGCAATTTAAAAATCAGCCTCCTTAGAGGCAGTTGGTTTCAAAATATTTGGTGCGGTGAAATAAAGGGTGAGCTGTGACCAGGCTGCATCAGCTGGCTGGAAGTTGGATGGCATGGATCTGTCCCTGGACACAGAGGTCCTGCCTCCCCAGTTGCATTTACTTTGTAAGTTTGAGTCAACAGGTCTCATTTTCATTTCATCATCAGTGCATGATGGAAAAATGTGACATTTATTCAGACAGTGTCGTGGGGTTTGCATTTGTCTTCATGGGTCTGTAGGCCAGGGATGGGCCCAAGTAAGAAGCAAGAGTCAGCTAGGGGCGTTTGTAGGGGCCCAGAGGTTAGCAAGCTGGAATGGGGACCCCATGTTAGGCAGGCCTGTGTGTAGGAAGATCAATTGAGATAAGTCAGGCCTCCAAATTGAGGTTGGGGGTCAACAAAGAGGTCGTAGCTGAGGCACGCAGACACCCCACTGCCTGTCATCACCCAGTGCACATTGTGCAGAGTGGCGGTGACTGACCTCCCTCAGGCCCTGGCCTTTCACCACACCCACCAGTTTGCACCTGGGTTAAATGGGCCCAGGCCAGGCTGCCAGCCAAGACCTGAGGCCACAATTGTACCAAACTGAGGTCTGAGTCTGAGGGGTGTGAGGGGCAGAGAAAGACCTCAGGGCATGTCCCTCCTGAAGGGTAGGGTGAGGGTGTGGCCAAGGGTGGACCTTCAAGAAGGCTTGTTTGGCTGAGCCCAAGGAAGAACCTCCCAATTGTGAATGTTCCAAGATAATTCTGAAGTGTGTGTGTGTCTGTGTGTTCAGGGGTGAGACTTGGATTGGCAGATGCCCCAAGGAGTGCTGACAGGCCACTGTGCCTGTGATTCTGTGTGAATTGATTCAGAGACCTGATTTGAGGAGGTGAAGGCAGGCCTGTGCCCGGGAGACAATGTGGTACCAAAGGATAGGAATTTAGGGGTGCAGAGGAGCCAGAGTGCATGGGATGGAGGCTGGTATGACCAACAATGAACCAGCCATGCCCACTGGCGTGGGGCACTGTGGGCCCAACCCCAGAGGCTAAGCGCAATTTATATTTTCTCTCTCAAGGGGTCAGTTACCCATGTGGGCACAGCCCCAGAAAGCCATGAATGCGGGGGAGTTCTTGTCCTCACCTCCCTGAGGCCAAGGGGTACTTTGGAAAAGATTTGAATTTTCCTTTGTCCCTGTTGGTACACCACATACTGAAGGAAGGTCCTGTGATGTGATGTGGACATTTTCACCTGTTGTCCAGCCTGATTTCATGCACCCTTCAGGAGGCTCCACCTCCCAAAATAATTCGACTTCATGATAACAACTTATATATATATATATATATATAATATATATATTATATATATCCATATATATGTATTTAATTTCTCTCAACAGCTAATCCATCTGTTCCATATCAAATCTTTCAATAAGATAAAAATAATCAACCTGCAGAGGAATACCCAGTTCAAATCTCTTCTCTGTCTCTCTGTCTTCTCTCTCTCTCTCTCTCTCTCTGTGTGTGTATGTGTGTGTGTTTGTATGTGTGTCCCCAGGCTCAGTTTTGACCCTACCAGAGGCCAAGTGGTTCCTGGTCCTCCATCTCCAGCAACAGCTAGAGAGTAAGAAAGTCTCTTTCCTTGGTTCATTTTTAAGAGAATCTCTCTACAATATCAGTGCTGAAGTTCAGGGGCATTGAGGCATGTTTTTTATTGTTTGTGTGGTTCTTTTATTTTTGTTTTTTTGAAACACATGGATGTCTGTGGAAGTCACACAGGAATTCTGCAGGGAGGATCCCAGGGCCCTCACACCCCCTCACGCCTCCTCCCCACCTCCTCACACTGCCTAGGGAGCCATTTGGAGGCCAGGCCTTCACACTGCACATTCATCACTGTCAGTCCTGACCATGCAGTGGGAAGAGACAACCATAGACTGGTTGTCTTCCTTGGTTATGCCTCACAACTGGCTAAAAAAATCACCTTAGAAATCAGAAAACCTATTTTTTTGCCACTACTTGCCTAGCACAGCTGCAGCTGCCAGCCTGTTCCCTGCCTTCCTGAGGGGTGACAGTCACTTCAGATACCATCCTTCATTCCTTTGTGAAGTGAGTCGTTCTTCCTATGCTTCGCAGTCTGTTCTGCCCTGCTCACCCAGGGAAAGGCCCTAGTTGCTCTTGTCTAGTTAACATGTTTCTACTGGACTTTCTCATGTGACCACAAACTAAGGAAACAATTGTGACTCTCACTGAAATCTATGAGGACAGCTTGCAGAGTTCTCCCCTCAAAACAACCTGTCAAGGGAGAATGCACATTGTCAATGAGTATTCTGAGGCTCAGAGACATTACAGACTCAGGCAAGGTCACACAGCACTAGTGGCAAGACCAGGATCCATCCTGTCCATTCCTAGTCCTTGGTTTTTTCATTATAGTCAATGTCTCTTGGCTAACAGTGAAATGTCAAAAATTGTGCTGGTTTTGATGGAGCCCTTTAGCTGCTTGGCATGCAAGTGCTCCCTGCTGTTGGGGGTACCTTTGTCAGGCTAGTTCTGGCCCCGAGGTGGGTGGGTACAAACCCACAGCTTGTCCCTGGATATGCTCTGGGCAGGGCTTTGTCCTCATGAGACCTCACATTGCTATAATAGAAGACATACCCTCTTGGCTAAGCCATGGCTCTTCTTTAACAGCTGATCCCTGAAGGACAGAAAATGTTAGGCTTGAAAAATCCCTTCCTTGTATTGCCACACTTTCTACCCTCAAACCATGTGGCTACACCATCTAGATGTTCCTAAGAGAGCTCACTCAACCAGGAGGGCAGTTGCCCACTGCTTACTGTAAGGTCTATCTTCAAATAGGGAGCATCAGATACCCCCAAACCACACACATTTCTCCACTTCCACAGAGCCAGCCCAGCCCCCCAGTTCCTGGTGAGGAGTTGTGTGAGCTTTAGAAAGGTGGAGTTTGCTGTTTCTACTCTTGCTTTGCTGTTGGCTACTCAGTGTCACGGTCACATTCCCAGCACACTGTCAGCAGGTCAGTGTACCTTGCTGGGGATGAGAGTATGCCCAGGAGATTTCACTGGGAGTGTTCAGAAGGCATGACAGGGACCTGACAGATGACTGAAGTTGGCAAGCTCCAGAGTAGAGTCCCAGTCCCTCCAGGCATGACTTTCCTGCTGGACTGGACAGCTGATTTTCAGATGGGTTGCTTTCTAAAATGGCTTGCCATCACTTATTGAGAACTGGTGTTTACACAGAAAGGATATCCTAGACTCATACCCCGGGGCCTAATAGACGTGAGCGGATGGTCTGAGACTGATTGTTCAGGGAGCCGAGTCTGGGGTTCTCCCTCCATGGCGGGTTAGTGGGCCCAGTGGCAGTCAGAACTTGCTTCTTGCCTCCTACCAGCAACCTCCATGCCATCCCAAGCCCTGGGCATGAAGCACAAGTCTCAGGGGACTACCCCCACATGCTGGGAATCCTGAGGCAGCCTGTGGCTGCCTCGTGCACACACTGAGTATCCCCACTCCGAGTGTCAGTGCTGGAGAGTTGTGAGGTTTACCTTTGTTCCTATTGAAACTATGGACATCCAGGTCATTTGTACCTGGAACCTCATGTCATGAAATTCTAATTGTGTGAAACTTAGCTTGAAAACACACCATGTCCACCTTGGGTATCTGCCAATTGGCACAGAACATCCCTACAATAGGGGGAACCTGAGGCCCAGCCTGCATAGCTCCTACACTGATTATGCAGAGCCCTCCTTCAGCCCATGCCCTTCCTCCCCGCCTCTCGTTCACACTGATTGCACAGCGGCTTGCCCAAGTGAGGATGATGTATGGTTATGATATCCCTATGGTTCTCAGTTAAGGCGAACCCAGGGCCCGTTCCTGAGTTAAGTCCCTGGTGTAAACTAAGCCCTTCTGTGTTCAGCTAGCAATGGTTGCATCCCCGCTTGGAATCCAGAACAAGGGAGCAAGTGTGACCTCCCACTGTCAGAGCTCATGGAGGATGCTTCTCTAGATGTGAAAACAAGGTATAGCAGGACAGCAGCTTTGATGTCACTGGGTAACTTCTCATTATAGATTTGTAAACTCCATACGGGTCTATTTTTACGTCAACTGAGCACTGTGGCGTATACCTTCCAGTCTTCCAAGATTGTTAAAAAATTGAGACAAGTAATTACATAATTTGCCCTATTTTTTTTTAAGTGAATGGACTGACATTAAGTGTGAATGTACATTTCTTAATTACAACTTTTTCTACTGAGTGTTTGCACTATACTTTCTGGAATCTTATTTAACAAAATAAAGGAAAAAATTGCTTGGCTAAGCTCTGTAGTCAGTTTAATTGAACAGTGGTCGTATAGCAGGAGGTTCTCTGCCTGTCTCACTTACCCTGCATGGGAGACTCTGTCATGTCCCTCCCTGGCACAGTTCTACCCATCACGTGACAGGTAGTAGCCGTGGATGGACACATGGCACCTCTTTTCCTACTAAACAAGAGATTCCAGGGAAATAATTTGTGTTATTTGTAACTCCCCACACCAAGTCTCTCTGATTAATGAGTCTGGTATTCTGCTATTTTAATCTTTCATAAAACAGGAAATAAATCTTTTGCTGCCCCAAATATGAATGTTGGGGTTCACCCAATTTGCCTTGTACCTCCCACAGACCTGGGGGTCTTTAGTTTCTGGCCACTTGGGCAAGTGGAGGTAGCCACCTTCAGGCAGAGGCCACGTGGCCCAGGGCTGCTGGGACAGTGTTTAGCAGGAACCAGTGAGGCCTGTCACTATGGCTTAGTAAAGAAACCCACCCATGCCCTGAAGGAGTCATCTCTGATTGTGGCAGATTCTGCATCTGTGTCCTCAACCCACACCAGCCCTTCCTTGTAAGCAGGTTAAGTTGTATCCCTGAGCTGGGACTTGCAGGGCCTGGGCCCCCATAAACCTGTGTGGGTGGTGTAAAGAGTGGCTAGGGGTGGGGGGCAATGTCAGGAGCGGCTCACTGGTTTCGGGGGGGTGAGAAAAGGGAGAAGAGTAGACGACAAGCCTGTGTTCCCTCTGATTGGGAAGACTGGGTTGTATGGATTGGCTATATTTGAGGGTGACTGTGGGGACTCCAGAAGGAACCCCTGGGTGGGTCTATTCTGAAGAGGGGCTTAGGGGTCCTTGGCTTTTGGTGTAACTTGACCTCTTCAACTTTCCCTCTTTCATTGTTTCTTTCCCCACACTTAAAAAAAATGGATTTCCAAATCTTGATACCTCCCGAGCTATTGTCCCCTTGTTCTCTACCCATTAAAAAATTCTCAAAAGACCCCATGTTCCACCTCTTTGACCTGAGTAGTGCCCAGCACTGGTGACCTTGTCCTGTGCCTTCCTCTCACCCAGTCTGACAGGGGCCCTCAGCTCGTCCCCGACACGCCACCCTGTCTCCCTCCTCCCTCGGCGTCCGTGCCCTCCCTCTGTTCACAGCACTGCCCTGCCTCCTACCCTCACAGTCCTCACTCCTCTGTTGGGAGTGTCCCCCAGGGCAGGTTTGCAGTCATTTCTGTGCAGTGGATGTGACTTTAGGCTGGTGACTTCAGAGGACCCCTGAGTCCCTGAGCTGCCTATAGTCCTCACACCTACTCCAACCACCAGCTAACCTCATCAGTCTCCAGTGTGCCTCTCTGTCAGAAAAGCAAGCATCAGTGGCCTGGCCACCCCCCTAGACTCCTGTGGCCTCCATTTGTTTATCCCCCTGTGGAGCTGGGCAGCAGCAGAAAGGGCCCTGAGAGGCTGAATAGCCTTTACAAAACCAAATAAGCCATGACACTGACACTTGCCTCAACTTATTTCCCCTTGACCACTCAGTGGGAAACATCCTGATTGAAATCATTGCCTCCGTATTTCCTTCAAAGATGCCAACTGAGGGTCTGTTTAAATGAGCACAGCTGCCAGAATCCCCCTCTTTGATGTCACGTGACCCTGCTCCTGCCAGGAAGCTAAGTCTTTCTGTGAACAAAACCTCAGACTTACCCACTGCCTGCTGCCTCACCTTGATTCCTCCCTCCTCTGCCCCAGGGAGCAGGCTGATAGCAGAGGGCTCAGAAGCAACATGTTAGTTGTATCATCTTCAATATCTTAACATTAACCAAAATGAAGAAATCATGTGCCGACACATGACTCTGCATCTTTGTACCTCGGAGATTGATTCTATAATTCTAAGTATGGAAGTAATGGTTCCAAAAAGAACAAATGGACTTTACCCTCACAGGCATTAAGACTTCTGAAGCTGTGAATGCTCACCCGATGTGGTGCAGTGGGAGCGCAGACACAAACCCCAACATCAGTATGTGGGACCTTGGTATCCAGAAGGAAGGCATTGCACATCAGGGAGGATGAGAAAATTTCCTTCCACATGGAGAAGTTGGCTCACAGTATAGACAAAACAAATCCAACATGGACTACGTTTATTGTAACCAAATATAAAATAAATATTTGTGATAATATGGAAGCAGCATTTATACATTTTTTAAAGCAGAAATCATGAAATCATGATTATTTTAAAATAAAAACTGTCAAAAACATAAACAGCTAAAGCATTGTCTACACGCGTGGACATACCTGCAGCATACATGCAATAAGTACATAACAGGTATCTAGTAGTTGTAAATAATAGCAAATATGTGAGTCATTGAAGCAGAGAAAACTTGAGTGGCCTGTAACATGGTTGTGGCAGACGATGAGCTCTGAGGACCTGCAAACACCAGTCCATGTCCCCCACACAGCCACACTCTAGTGGGGGCACAGTGACATCTTCTTTTACAATTGGGCCCGCCCTTTTCACGTGAGTCATTTCCTAAGCAGCTGCTGTTTCCTCTGGGCCTGGGGCATGTCCCTGACCCTACAGCCCTGACACCCAGGAGGCACAGATTCTGGCAGTGAATGACAATTAGCCTATCTGGCTGGTGTGACTGTCAGGGAAGCGGAGCTGCAGAGGGCAGGACTGGGAGAAATGGGAAATAATTCAGAATCAAGTAGAGAGGAAGAAAGGAGGCCTCTGATGGATCTGTTGGTTGGGGCAGAGGATCCAAGGAGATGGGAAGATGCCCTTGATGAAATCAAAGAACCAGTTTCCATTAACAGGCATAGGGTCACATTCTAACAGCAACTCAGAAAAAAGCAAGTACAAATCAGCCAGAAAATTAAGAGCCCCAGAGGAAACAGGCACCCGCTCCCTCTACCCCTCATCTCCATCGGCAACTCAGAGAACCACATTGGGATCTGAAAAACAATAACTTGATCCTACCCGATCTGAGGGAAACACAAAGGGAGGTTTACTGGTCTAGACCAGACCTGGGGCAAACCTGAGGAGGGCATGGTGTTCAGAGATGGACAGACAGGTGGGCAAGATGTTGGCCCGAGGGTGGAGTTCCTGAGTGTCTGGTCCTGGTGCTCGGTGCTCACTCTGCTTGGATGGTAAGTTCATGCTGGGTGGCTTCCTGGATGTCCCTGAGCAGGCGTATTTCCCACTGCCTCACTCGCTCCTTCTGTTAAAGGAAAGGCATCTCTGAGGAAAGTGCTCTGCAAGAACACTGACCTTTCACAGAAAGCCCGTGCAGAAAAAGCAGATGTTTCTGCCCCCTGGTCACAGACCTATGTGTGAGCACCTATCAGCACCACACAGACTGCACAAGCCAGTGCTGCTCTGGCCAGCCTGCACAGTATTGCTTCCACATGCTGAACACCACTGCCCCCAAATGGAGCATCTTGTAGACGTCCCAGTCTCCAGGTGGAGACAGATGGGTATGTAAGTGAATGAGGCCCAGCCCCAAGGAGCTAGGTCTGACCTGGGTGCAGAGAGGACAATGGAGCGGGGACAGTTGCTGACCCAGCAGGAACACGGCCCATGTACAGGGTGTGCACTGTGGACAGTGTCCGCTGGGTTGGTCTAGAATGGTGATTTATCACTATTTTCTAGAGGTTCTTCTAGGGGCTGCTCAGGGCTGCTGCGGGTAGGAGGGTTGCTTAGTAAGGGTGGGCCAGGCAGGGGAGGATGGGGGCTGGATAACTCTTGCTGCTAAACAAAATGAGGACTTGTCGGAACAAAGTCTGAGATTTCAGGTGGCTTCGCCGGATCCCATGTGTGTGGTTGTTAGGGCTGGGTTACAGAAAAGATTGGAAATAGATCTTAAAAGTTCTCACAGGAGAATAACCATCACTATTTGAGGATGGTAACTAGACTTATTGTGGTGATCATTTCTTATTATATACAGATATTGGATCATGTTGTCCAGCCTGAAACTAAATGTTATATATTAAATTAAAAAACAAAACACTAAGCCCCGTCTTAAGACAAACAAGAACAGAAAAAAAGTTAAGATTTTATGAAAAGGGACTGCACAAATATTATAATATTTTTGCCTGCTACCTTCAGTTCCCCCCTGATTACATCACTAAAATAAACTGAATTCCATTTAAAAAAAACACAGAACAGCTAGAATCATTAATAATCAGGAGGAGGAGGTTGTGAAGTCTGCACTGTCAGGAGTCTGATCATCTCTCTGACCTTCTATAACCACAATATCATTCAAAGAAGGCACACATAGCTCACATTTATACCTATTCTTGTTATGTCAGAATATTTTAATTTCGATGTATATTGTATAAGGACCAGTATCTGTATATCAAAAAATATACTTTGTATAGTTTTTATAACAAAAATATTCTTTTCCTGTTGCATAACCATTTCAACCTAATGAAGAAATATGCCTTGACAGAAAGAAAAGTATAGAATAAGGGTAAAGGTATTTTCCATCATAAACATTTTAAAGTGGCGGAAAAAAAATGGGCAGTTACATCAATGGGTCAACTCAGCCTTGGGGAATGTGAAACTCAGATTTCTGGTTGAAATTTAATGTGAACGTAGAAGAAACATATGAAAATCTTTCTGCATAATTCATCCCAATTCTATATGATTAAGCCTCTCTGATTCATAGTAGCTTCTTGTTATAGTAACATTCATTCTTTAGTAAATGACTCACCCAATACCTACTGATTCAGAATCTTTGAAAATAGGCATAGTTTCATGTTTAAAAAAAATAAAACTAAAAATGTACACAGGTGAGTTTGATGCAAGTCTTTGCTCAAAAAATACTGTGTATATGTGTGGTGCAGGGAGCCTTCTCCTAAGGGAGGCACTTAATTTGTGTGCTGTCACTTACATATTAAAGTGAATCACGACTCAGGTCCACTGACTAATTAGCTCCAGACCCATTAGCTTACATGGAAAGGGGTTGTTACACTTAGAGCTGAACTAGTTTGCTCAAGCCACATGGAATCAAGTAGAAAACTGTGTGCTTAGCACCTGTGTCCAAAGAAGGGCAGTCTTACTTTGAGCTAACACACAGTGGAAAGAAGTGTTCTTTTAACCTCCTGGCTTCCCAAAAGGTTAGAACTGGCATAAGACATTCTAAATGGGTCCAGCCTCAGCACCTGAGCCTTGGCAACCCACAATCGCCTCCCTGAGGCACCATCAGGAAACCACTAAGCACTTACCTTGTGCCAGACCATCCTTGAAACATATTTACATGCACCATCACATTTTATCCTTAAAAAATTTCATCATATTGAGATACCTGCTATTTGAAACATATCCCCCAAAGGGAAAAAGGCAATGTAGAATGTCCAAACCCAATTACCAAGGAGATCAGCTAGCAAGAGCAGAACAGATGTGGCAGGCTGTGAAGGAAGCAGATCCCACCCACTGAACCCTTAGGTGGGAAGCAGGAGTGGCGGCCTCAGGGTTTTCAGAGATATGATGAAAAAGAAAGTGGATTTTTTCAGTTCCCACCTCCCACCCCGCCTTATTCATAAAGTACTGGTATGATGGTGCCAGGAAGGTTTGCAGCACATGGAGGAGTTTGGGGAAACAACGGAAATTTCAGGAGGGAATATATTTTAATGATACAGGCAAAGGTCCTTCAAGGGTCACAGGGACCCCTTAAAGCAGGGAATGGGGAGGGCAGGGCATCAGAAAGGCCCCTGGCCACTGGGCCTTCTCCAGTCCCGGTGGCCTCATTATGCCCCAACCAAGGGCACATTTGTGAGGAAGAAAACACACTTGCTCTCCCCACCATTGCTAGGCTACCTCCAGGCAGGGCCGTGGTCACAGACCCAAGCTCCAGGGGGAATGGGGTAGAAACAAGAACAGGGTCCAAGCCTACCACAGCTGTCTGCTTCTTCAGGTCTCGTCTCCTCCTCACAGCTGGGTCCTGAATTCGAGGTAATCCCCTATTTTGTGGCTGACGCTTTGTTTGGGGAGGCTTTCTCTGTTGTTGCTGCTTCCTGCCTGAAGTTGGCATGGGTGGATCTTCTTCAAAAGCCCAGGGATCCATGGTGGGTCCTAGCTGCCCACTGGACACCTCTGAGGCACGTGTGGTAGAAAGCTGCTGCTTTTGGAGGGTGGCTGTGGTGCTGGACCCTTCCTGGGAAGACAGCATATCTTGGGGAGAATGTGTAGGCAGCTGGGCACCATCCAGGACAGTGCCTGGTGGCCTCACGTGCCAGCTTGGGGTGGGCTTCTCTGGGATACTGTGCTTTTGGACCGTTCTCAAGGATGGCTGTCTGGTGACTGAAAGGCCCTCATCATCAGAGGAGCTCCACCCAGGAACCTGTCAAATAAAAGCACAGAGGTCAGCATTCTAGAATATCCAACAAGTTGCATTTTGGGGAGAGCACAAACTCCCACCTGAAACATTTTCATGGAGGTGTGACCACCTAAGGAGGTAAGCCCTCCAGATCTGCTCCATAAGGGGTCATACAGCCTGAGATGAAGCTCAGTGCTGGACCAGACCCTTTGATGTGCCTGCCTTTTCATTACCATCTCATACTTCTTACATCAACTAATCAACAGAGTGTGCTTGATTATCCACATACCTGCATTATTGAGGGTGGGTGTCCAAAAATCTGCAGTATAACTGGACTTGGGAGTGAGAGGGTGAAGGCACAAACACAGCCAAGGTGGGGTGCACAGTAGCAGCTGTGCTGGAACCAGTAACAGGTGGAGGAGGGGCCAGATTTGGGGTGTGGGCACATGTCTCAAAATTGCTGACAGAGTTGGGGAGGACCCATGTCCCACGCTCCCTACCAATGAAGCTGGAGGTTATGGTCAGACATGGAATCCCTGAAAATTCTTACAGTCTGGTGTGTGAGGCAGAGAAGAAGCAGGGAAGTTTATTCCCAGAGCACCAAGCCTCAACCTGTACCACCTATAAAATCTGCCTTTCTTTCCCTGGGCTCCTAGTCCACTACAGCCAGGCAAACTTCTACAACAAACACTGACTGCTGGGCAAGAATGAATCTGACATACCTGAGGCTGCTGGCAGCTAGCTTTGTGGTCCTCAGAGGCACTTGCCACTGCCCTGCCCTGGGACTTGCAACAGCTCCTAGCCTCCTAAAGTGGACTGAGAGCACTTATCCTGGAAAGGTCACAGATTGTTGGGTAGACATTGAGCTGACAGCATTTGAGGCTGCTAGAGGCTAGCTTGGCAGTCTTAAGAGTACTATCTCCTAGGGCCTCCCTGGTAGTGCAAGGGGTTAAGCACCATGCTTTGAAGCAATCGCAGCCTCTGCAGCACAAGTTCGATCCCCGGCCCGGCCAGGGAGCAACCCACATGGCACAGCAGACCTCTTCTGTCTTGCCCACTGCTTCCCTCAGCAGTGTATTTCAGTCAGTCTTCCTGTTCTATTCCCCAGTCTGTCTCTGGTGAGTCCTCTCACCCCCATCTCTGGCCTGCACCCCAGCTCTTGTATGCATAAATCTTTTTTTTTTTTTTTAAAGAGTACTATCTCCTTCTTGGCTTGGAAGGCATGTAAACAACCTAAATACTACACAACCTGTGACATCTCAGAGTATCAACCTGTGGCCCAAGCCCACAATTCTCTCATCATTCTGCTGAAATCAGACCACAGTGGGGAAGGCACTACCAACAAAATCTGCTAAGATTGAAACTAGCCTATAGCTGAAAGGTCAGTTGCTGTGTGGGCCTTCTGGGAGAGCACTACCTGTACTGTAGAATTTATTTACAGATTCTTTCCTTTGCTCAAGCAGCTGCAGCACCAGCCGAGGTATACGTCCTTGGAAACCTGAGGCCCACCCTACCTCTGGCTCTCAGCATGTACACTGGATTCTTGGACCATCACACAATGTTAGCTCTTAAGTTTAAGTCATCCTGACTAGTGACAAGGATTTAATCAATACAACAACAAAAGCACAGCATCTAAGACCAACACCCTAGACCAATACCCTGTGACCTGCAGTTCTAACTCAAGACCATCACAACAGGATTGGGAAAGAAAAGTCTAACTTAACCCACACAAATAACCACAGAGCACCAAACAAAATGAAAAGGCAGAGGAATGCACCCTGTTTGATGAATTAAGACAAAGCCAACAAGGTTAATTAAATGGTCAGTAGAAGACTGCAGAGCAACAGTCTTAATGATACTTGTGAAAATTAGAATAGATCAACAAAATAAGAAGTACAATAAGGCCAAATAAATATGAAAAAGCTCATATAGAAGTCATAGAGATCAAAAATACAATAGTTGAAATTGAAAAAGCAATAGAGGGACTCACAAGTAGACTCAATGAGGCCAAGAAAAGAATTAGTGAGGTAAAAGATAGGGTAGTGGAAATCATCCAAAAAGAGAAAAGAATTCAGAAAAACAAAGAAAACATATGGTATTTATGGGACAGCACCAAGAGAACAGTATCTGTAACATAGGGCTTCTAGAAAGAGGAACAAGAGAAAGGGGGTCGGGGGGTATCCAATTTTAAGAAATAGTAGCCAAGAATTTCCCCAAACTAGGGAAGAAAACAGACATACAGGTCCAGGAAGCTCAAAGAAAGCCAAACAAAGTAAACCAAGGGAGTTGGCAAGAAGATGGAGGAGTGAGGATGCCAGACTCACCTCCATATACTCACAAATATAGAGCAGCAAACCAAAGCCAAAAAACTCCTGAGGAGAAAACAGATGACCACGGCACATGCTAGGAGCAATGGTCCAGTGGAGAGGAGTAGGAAAAAGGTTATGTGAACTGTGTTTAGTGTGATAGTGGGGAAACTCATAAGTGGGAGCATAAATGCTGTACGAAGCTCCCTACAGTTGCTGAATCAGGCACACCCCAACACTGGGGCCTCCTGAGACCTGACACTGCACTGGATGGACGCAGATATGTGTGAGTTGGCATCCAGGACAGAGGATGCTCTGTTGGAGAGCTGCAGGAAGGGGTTCAGAGTGAGAATTACTGGCTACAGCCTGAGCTTTCAAGATAGAATAGTTGGAGCCTGATTTGGCAGGGAGAAGCAGGACAGAACACTTTAGAGAAGAGGTTACTGCTCCAAGCCCAGGCTGATATATTCAAAATACCTGTCACTCCTTACCTCAGGGCTATAACCAAAACAAAGAAATGTTTGAACAAGTTAGAACTTAAGTACTTGTCAATAATAGGAACAAACGTCAGGGATAAGGTTCTGTGTTGGAAAAGAAGAAAGAATTCCTGGCCTATGATCCCATATCAACTACAGGCTGCCCAGCTTTACGTCTAGTACTTACAATATCCTACATGAGGCTATAATAGATGCTAAGACTGAGGAGATGGCCTGGAGGAGATCACTGTGGCTCCTCCCCTCACAATTCTGGTACACAGCACAGCTAGAATTTCTGAGTTGATCTTTCAGTGCCTACTGCCCCAGTCCCTTTTTTTTTTTTTTAAAGATTTATTCATGCATACAAGAGCCAGGGTACAGGCCAGAGGCGGGAGAGTGAGAGAATCCACCACAGACAGAGTGGGGAGCAGAACAGGCAGATGGACTGAAATATACTGCTGAGGGGAGCAGCGGGCGAGTCAGGAGAGGTCTGCTGAGCCATGTGGGTTGCTCCCTGACTGGGTATTGAACTCGTGCTGCAGCCTGGACAGCTTCATAGTTTGCACCTTAACCCCTTGTGCCACCAGGGAGGCCCCCCCCCAGTCCTCTTTTATGCCTACTACCAGTCCTTAGATTACTTCAAGTGCGAAGACAACAGTTTGAAAATCTATCCTTATTACAGCACATAGAAATTAAAAATAAGGAAACAAAGGCACAGCAAACAAACAACAACAACAAAAACACAACCCAGAGGGGAACCCCACCCTAGCAGAACTGTAGCACATGACAGAAGGAGTTCAAGTTTACTTCTAACAATGCTTATGGAAGTCAGAAAAAATTGAGGCTATAAAACAAAATAAAGACTATGAGGCAGCTATGATTAGAAATAATGGAGCTAACAGCGAAATAAGCCAGAAAGAAAAAGAAAAATACCGGATGGTCTCACTCATAGCAGGAATCTAGAAAACTTAAATAAGGGACCAGGAAAATGAATAACTATAAGAAAGTGAAAATCAAAATCAACAAAAAACTATGAACCAGAGACACTTTTTGGGGGGTGGGGGCAGGAGGGGAGGGACTGGGGTCAGAATGGGGGTTTGAAATTGAATGGGGAATATAAAAATAAAATTTATTATTAATTAAAAAAAGAATAAAGGAAATAACACAATTGGAAGAAAAAAAAAAGAAATAATGGAGCTAAGAAGTATGTGGTATCATTACTAAATTTAAAAACTAAGTCCCCATGCCTTGCCCAGCAAGGAAGTTTGGGAGGCTTGAACGGATAAAGGGAGTGGATGAGACTGCCATGGAACAGGCATTAATCTGATCTGAATTAGCATAATGGATCATCAGCATACCCAAGACTAGTCACCCTAACCAATCAATGATGCCTGGAATATAAAAAAAGGCTTGGGACCCTCACTCTGTGTAGACGATCTTGCCCCATAGTATATTTCAATAAATCTGCCCTTTCTCTTTTCCACTGTCCCTGAATTCCTTCACACCCCCACCCGTCTATGCCAGAGTCTTCCCCAGCACAAGAAGTGCTATAGCTGATTAAAGAAACACAATGGAGGGCCTCAGCTGCAGACCAACAGAAGAAATCTTGAGAACTTATGAAATAAATACAAAGTTGGAAAATACACAAATACAGAAAAAAAGAATTAAAGAATGAAGACTATAAGAGGCCCATGGGATAACTTAAAGAGAAGTATTCATATCTATGGGGGTCCCAGAAAGAGAAAGGAATAGAAAATTTATTTAAAGAAATAATTACTTCAATCCAGCAAACAAACCGGATGTTTAGATCTAAGAGGCCTATAGAGTTTTTTTTTAAAAAAAAGCCAGAGACACACAAACCAAAACACATAATAAAGCTGTTGAAAATCACTAACAAGGACAGATTATTACAAACATCAAGAGCAAAAAGGGTGCCCTATAAGGGAATACTATTCAGAATTCCAGTGGACTTTTCAGTAGAAGCATTACACAAAGAAACTGGAAGGAGATATACATTTTTAATTTAATTTGATTTTCTTTTTTTATATTAATATTTTAATTCTTACATCATTTTTCATTTTTGCACAATGTATGCATTATCATTTTGGTTATATTCCCCATACAATTGCACCCCCCCTTATTTTAACCCTAGTCCTTCCTCTCCCATTCCCTCCCCCCACCTCCATAGTGCGTCTTTAGTTTATAGTTGCTTGTTGATTTTGATTTTTACTCTGTATTAATTAGTCTTTTTCCTGGTCCCTTATTTAGGTTTTCTAAATTCCTGCTATGAGTGAGACCATCTGGTATTTTTCTTTTTCTTTCTGACTTATTTCACTGAGCACGAGCCCTTCTAGCTCATCCATGTTGCTGCAAACTGCATATCTTTTTTGATTGCTGAGTAATATTCCATTGTGTATATGAACCACATCTTCTTGATCCGAAATGCAAATGGCCAACAGACATACGAAAAAATGTTCAACATCACTTGAAACCAGGGAAATGCAAATCAAAATTACAATGAGATACCATCTTACACCAGTGAGAATGGCACATATTAAGAAAACTAGCAACAACAAATGTTGGCGAGGTTGTGGAGAAAAAGGAACTCTCCTGTACTGCTGGTGGGAGTGCAAACTGGTCCAACCACTATGGAGAGCTGTGTGGAGATTTCTGGACCTACTAAACACAGAGCTTCCATATGATCCAGCAATTCCACTCCTAGGTATTTACCCAAATGATGCAGAAACATTAATTCCAAAGAGCACCTGCACCCCTATGTTTATAGCAGCACTGTTTTACAATAGCTAAGCTATGGAAACAACCCAAATGCCCGAAAATAGATGAGTGGATCAAGAAGATGTGACACATTTTTAATTTATATTTATTAGGTAATGTTGATTTATATCACAGTGTATGTCTCAGAGGTGTATGTTTACATTTCTACAATTGTATGTTATGTCACCACACTCACCACCAGAGCCCCAGTAATCTTCCATTAGAACCCATATCCCTTTCGCTCATACCTCACTACATCCCACTTCTGGTAGCCTCACACATAGTCCAATGTGCGCTTCCTCCTATTGTTTTCACCTCTCCCCTTCTTCCTCCACATCCCCTTCTGAATGCCTCAGATCTATAAGCTTTCAAGGTTTGTCTTTGTCTGAACCTCTGTTTCTCTGTATTCCACATATAAATGAAACCATCCTATCTTTATATTTCTCCTCCTTACTTATTTTGATTAGTATAATCCCCTCCAGATCTGTCCATGTTGCTGCAAATGGCATGAGTTTAGAGTAGAATTTTATTATGTATATATATTATGCCACACCTTCTTGATCCCTCATCTGTTTTGGGGAATTTAGATTGTTTCCATCTTCTGGCTATTGTAAATAGTGCTGCAAAAAACACAGGCAATGCAGGCTTCTTTTCAAATTAGTGTTTTTGCGTTCTTTGGGTAGATACCTCTGGGTGGAATTGCTGGGTCATATGGTAGATTCATTTACAATATTTGAGGAACCTTCACACAGTTTTCTATAGTGGCTAGACCAGTCTACATTCCCACCAGTAGGGAGTTCCTTTCCTCCACATTCTCACCAGCACTTGTTTGTTTTTTTTAGTATGGATACTTCTCACAGGTGTGAGGTGATGTCTTGTAGTTTTGATCTTCATTTCCATGATAAGTGATGATGAACATCTTTTCATTTGTCTGTTTGCCATCTGCATGTCTTCTATGAAGTGCCTATTTAGCTTTTCTGCCCATTTTTGAGTAGGTTATTTATTTTGTTTTTGTTGAGATGTATCTGCTTTTGCAGATTTTCAATATCAGTCTCTTGTGAAATGTATGGTGTGGAAATATATTTTCTCCAACTCAGTAGGGTGTCTCTTCATTTTGCTTATTATTTTACTGAAAGAAACTTTTTAGTTTTTTTTTTTAGATTTATTTATTTATTTATACATACAAGAACTGGTGTACAGGCTAGGTGGTGGGATGGGGGTGGGGGTGAGAGGATTCGCCAGAGACAGAGTGGAGAACAGAATAGGCAGATTGAAATACACTGCTGAGGGGAACAGCAGGTGACTCAGGAGAGGTCTGCTGCACCGTGTGGGTAGCTCCCTGGCTGGGGATTGAACTCATGCTGCAGTGGCTGTGGACAGCCTCATAGGTTGCATCTTAACCTCTTGCGCCATCAGGGAGGCCCCCAGAAGCTTTTTAGTTTGATGTGTCCCCGATTATTTATAGTCTTTGGTTTCTTGGATGTTTGAGATGAATCCTCAGAGGTGGTTCTGAAGTTTATGTCATGGAGTGCTTTGCTTATATTTTCTTCTATGTATTTTATTGTTTCAGATATTACATCTAAGCCTTATCTATTTTTGAGTTGATTTTCATGTGTTGTGTGAGATAGTGGTCTAATTTCATTCTTTTGCATGTGGAAGTACAGTTTTCCCAAAACCACTATTGAAGAATGATGATAACATTTCCTAATTTCAGTGTATGTATTTTCTCTCTTGTCATAAATTAGTTGTCCATAAATATGTAGTTTTATTTCTGGGCTTTCATTTCTATTCCACTGGTCTCCATTTTTGTTCCCGTATCATGCTGTTTCAATTATTGTGGCTTTATATTTGAAGTCCAGAAATTTGACACCCTCATTCTTCCCCTTTTTTGACAGGAGAGCTTTGTCTGTTTGGGATGTATTGTGATTCCATAAGAATTCGAGTGACGTTTGTTCCACTTCTTTGAAGAACGCCCCTGGGATTTTAGTAGGGATTGCATCTGTAAATTGCTTTGGGTAGGATGAAAATTTTTGGAACCTGAAAACATTTTGAAATGAAAACATTCCCATGAGTAGGGACTATCTTTCTATTTCTTTGTGTCTTCTGTTTCTTTTAACATTGTTTTATAGTTTTTCTTATTTAGGTCCTTTACCTCCTTTGTTAAGTTTATTCCCAGGTATCTAATTTTTGTAGGTGAGATTGCAAGTGGGATAGCTTCCTTAATTTCTTATTCTAGTTCTTTGTTTTAATATAAGAAGGTTATTGATTTTTATGTTAATTTTGTATCCTGCCACATTGCTGAACTTTGTTTTGATTAGATTTTCCATGTAGTCTTTGGTATTCTCTATGTATACTTTAAAAATATAAAAGAAGGAATGTTTCCTAATACATTTTATGATAACACTACTCTATGACTATAACCATAAAACACAAGAAAATTATAGACCAATATCCCTGATGAACATCAATGCAAAAATTTTCAGTAAAATAATAGCAAATGAATTCAACACTATGTGACAAGGATTATACAGCTTGATCAGGTGGGATTCATGCCAGGGATAGAAGCAACATTACTCAATATAATAAAGACTATATACCATGATTTCACAGTTAATATCATACTCAATGGTGAAAACTGAAAGCTCTTCTTTTAAAATCAGGTGAAATACATGTATACCCACTCACACCAGTATGATTCAACATATCAATAGTATTAGAAGTCCTAGCTGAGAAATAAACCATGAAAAGAAATAAAAGGAATGTACATTGTATAAGAAGTAAAACTATCAATAATTAAAGATGACATGATCATATGTATAGAAAATCCTAATGACTCCTCTAAGAAATTATTAGATACAGTTAGTAAACTAAAGTGTCAGAGTATAAAATAAGTATACAAAAGTCTGTTGTATTCCTATATGCAAACAATGTATCAGAAGAGAAAGAAATCAAGAAAATAGTTCCATTTATAAATCACAGTAAAAAGAAATAAGTACCTAGGAATTAAAGGAGATAACCATAATATAATATTAAAATAAGTGATAGAAGACACTGGAAATGGAAATATATTCCATGCTCATAAACTGAAGAATTAACAATGTTAACACAACCCATTTACCTAAACAATAAGCAGATTTAATCCAATCCCTATCAAGATGTAATAGCTTTCTTCAAGGAAATAGGTCAAATATTGCTGAAGCTTATATGGAACCACAAAAGACCCTGAATCATCAAAAAAAAAAAAAGACAAAAAAAAAAGAAACAGATGTATTACATTTCCAGATTTTTGAATTATGCTACAAAGTAACTGTAATCAAAAGAGTGTGAGAGTGGAGTAAGACCCGCCAGAAATCCATGGGATGAAAACGAGAGTCCAGAAATACACCCAAACTTATATGAACAGTTAATTTGCAACAAAGGTTGAAGAACACACAATGGAGAAAGGAAACTATTAAAATAGTGTTGGAAAAAACTGAATAGCCACATGCAAAAGAATGAAACTAGATCATTGTCTCATATCATACACAGATTTATTCATACTTCTCAACATTCAAAGACATGGCCGTAAGACCAAACACTGTCATTACAGAGGAAAAATATTGGTAGAGCACTCCTGGATATAAGCATCAGTAATGTCTTTGGGGAGAGGACTACATACTACATGACAAAATAACCCAATCAAAAAATGGGCAGCAGAGCTAAATGGACACTTCTCCCAAAGCATGTTGATGATCAATAAGCACATGAAAATATGCCCATCCCACTTATCAGGGAAATGCAAATCAAAACCACAGTGAGAGACTGCCTCATGTCTGTAAGAATAACCTGTATCAAAAAGACCAGTAACTAAATATAGGTGAGGCTATTATCAAAAAGAATGCAAATAAGTGTTGGTGAGAATGTGCAGAAAAGTGAATTCTTGTACACTGTTGGTGGGAATAAATTGGTGCAATCACTCAGAAAATAGTATTTCCTCAAAAAATTAAAAATAGAACTATCATATAAGCAGCAATCCCACTTCTGGGTGTATATGCCAAGGTAAGGAACCCATTATCTTGAAGAGACATCTGCATCCCCAAACTCACTGTAGTATTTTCTGCAATAAACAAGATGTGTTGAAGGCAATTTTAATAGGACAATTTCATGCATTTGAGTTTGGTTGTGGAAGTAATAGTTTCCTATTACAATGTCCGTTACAGGTAACAGCATTCCAAAGCTGTTAAGAAAGTCATTGTCATACAAGATAAAGGAAGTGGAATTTTTCTAAAAGAACAAGAAAATAAAGCTTTAAAATGAAATGATCCTGACATTTACTAAAGCCTGTTAATACTGAAGGATTATCAATTACATGCCAATTGCACTGATGTGGCTATCAGTCAACAAAAACCAAGAACTTACACAAGGAAACTCAGAAAAACACATAAATGCCCTTGACTACGGGCCACTCCAGTCAAAGGCCAAGGTCTGGGGACCACATCTTCCATGTGCCCATCTGCTTGGGGCTGCTTTTTCTGCTCAGAGCAGTAACAGTACCATCAGGAAGAGCAAGGCACTTCCAGGTTCCTTGAATTTTTGCTGCATAGTAGTTAATTTGGTTGGGAGAAGCACAGCTGAAAAGCATACTAATGATATAAAGTAATAATGAGTTTCTCTCCAAACAAAGAATAGATGTTTACAATGCTTTAAACATAAAATTGATGAGGAATGTTGACCCAAAGCATTGGGAAAGTATATTAGTTATTTTTTGCTGTATAAATAGATTATAGCTGACCCTTGAACATTGGGGTTTTAGGAGCACAAACCCCAAACCCAAACCCTTGCTCACTGAAAAATCTGTTTATAACTGAGTGCAAAAAAAATGTTTACCAAAAGTCTGTTGACCAGAAATCTTACCAATAACATACAGTTGACTAACACATATTTTGTATGTTATATATTATACCGTATCCTTTCAATAAAATAATCTAGGGAAAATCATAAGGAATAGGGAACACATTTATAATACTGTACTGTTTATTGTGACCCTTGAGTTTACATTTTCAATAGGGAAATATAAATGAAACTGCACAGTTCACATTTTATTGTTCAAGAGTCAACTGTATGCCAAAACTTAGTGGCTTACAATAAACATGATCTCATTTATTATGGCTTGAGAATTTGAGAGCAGCTAGCTGGATAGTTCTAGCTTGGGGTCTTCTTTTGGGCCACTGCCAGATGGTTTGACAGGGGCCAGAGGGCCTGCTTTTGAGGTGGCTGACAGCTCACACACCTGGGAAACTGGTGCCAAATGCTGGCAGAAGTCCTCAGTGCTTTCCTGCTTAGCCTCTGAAGGTCTAGTTAAATGTCCTCCAGAGACTGGCCCCCTAGAGAGGAGAAGTCCCAGACAGCTCAGCATGAGGCTCAAATGTCTGTTATGACCTGGCTTCAAAAGTCACACATGTTCATTGCTGCAAAAACTACTGTTACAGCAATAGTTCAAACTGGGAGGGGAGCCCTGTAAATTGTGGCTGCCAGGAGGCCTAGAGCCCTGTCTTTGAAAAATCTAGAACTCTCCTGGAAAAATGTGGCATTCTGCATTCTGTTCCCAGTCACCAGCAATTTGAAGATACATGGGATATGCAGGGGCTTTATATAGGGATGGTCAGCCACAAGGCAGGAGACTCACACTTTTCTGGAAAGTGCTATCCTATCTCTAGCAGCCAGCTTCTAAGATGGCCCTCGGTGACAATTTTATATTGTTTCACAAATATATACTCAAAACAGATGATATAGACAAACGTATGAGAACATCATATGGGAAGAGATGAGATTACAAATGAATAGGATACTTTTCTCTCTCTCATTACCTATTGCTTCTCTGATTAGTTGGCCATTTGGAACAACAAAAACCCCACAAAAGATAAAGCCACATCCCCAGTCTACCTCATACCTTGTAGTAAAACTAATTGTAGGAGATTAAATACCATACTCTAAAAATTCATAGATTACTAGAAAAAAAGAATGTATTTAAAAATCTGAAATGAACTTGGATTCTTATATCACATGATGCACCAAGCTAAATTCCAATTGGGTATAAATAAGATTTAAATGTAAAAAACAAAGCTATTAAGTGTTGAAAGGAGATGCTAGTGACTTTCTCTGAAGTGCAAAGGTATAGCTGGATAGTTATAACTCAACACAAAAGCCACACAACAAAAAGAATAAGTTAAACTAAACACATATTTTTAAAAACTCCTGCAAAGCAAAAACAAACAAAAATAAATAATAAACCAACTACCTAGGGACAAACATGAAAGATTCCTTAATGGTTTTTATATAAAAAATTTTAAAATATATAGCTAAAGAAAGATTTCCATGTTTTGGAGAGCTCCATTTCTGGCAAAAATTGAAGAAAAAAGGAGCCATAAGATGCTGTAGAAGAAACTAGTATGTTCATTTTGGAGGTGGCTGGGTGAGGGTGGCAGGCATCACTGTACACTTGTTTATACTTTTCTACTTTGAAACTATGGGGAGGTGTTCCCTATCTACAGGTGAAAAGGGAACACAAGGGAGGCCTACTTGTCTGATGAAGAAAGCAAGGCAGGGTAGAGACTCAGGGTGTGGCCCAGGACCTGCTGGCTAGAGAGAGTGGTTGAGGGGGCCCCAAAATGTGGGATTATGAGGTCAGGTTTTGAACGTCACCTGGGGATCCTTACCTAATTCTGCACATTGCTTTTTATTTAGAAACTGGAGGGGGGCATCACAGGGTTTCTCTCTGGGACTGTGGTCTCCCTGAAGGGGCTGGGGGAGGAGGTGGGAGTGCTTATGGCTGGGTAGCAGGATCCAGGTTGATGTGCTGGGACAGTGCATTGGGCTTGGGGTGGGGGCTGAGGTGTGGGGTCCCTGAGCTCAGGGCACAGCCAGTAAGGGTGGGCAGGGGGCTCTGGACAAGGAGAGTCACGTAACAACTCATGTTTAGGACGAGAAGATCCCTGGGTGCCAGCTCTACAGGAGCCCAGGTAGGAATTTTGTCACAGCTTCTTACCAGCGCCAGGCAGTTGAGGCCTCTCCTGCCCCAGTTGCCTAGAGCTCCCCTTCTCACCTAAATGTGCCCCCCACCATTGAGCCCTCACTTACCTGTGCTCCAGGCTCCATGCTGCTTTCCTGAGGGGTCCACTGCAGCGTCTAGCCAGCCCGGGTTCCCTGAAGCACTGTCAGTTTCCGCCACAATGAGCCCAGGTGGGCGTGCAGGAGCCCACCTGTATCCAATAGCCACCTGATAGCCTGTGTAAGTGCAGAGTGGAGCATGCGCACTGGGCAGGTCCATGAGCCCTCAGGGTCTGCACGTGGCTGGTTCCTTGTGTATACCTGAGTGTGCATTTCCATGGCTTTTAGGAAATCAGATCTGCCAGATGGCTGTGGACTCCCAAACAACTTGCCATCTGTGGTGCACTGTGTCAAATACTTTATACACATTATCACAGCAACCTAAAGGAGTAGAGATCATCACCCCAACTTAGTTTGCATGTCAACAGTCCACATCTGGAGGGCAGAGCCAAATTGTAGGAAAACTGAGAGTAACCTGCCATTGTTGAACTCCAAACTTTTTCTGCTGTTGAGCACACTTAACTCAGCCTTCGCTCATCAATTCTTAAACTCAACCTGATCAGAGCCCCACCTGAGTCCAGCCAAGTTTCCATGAATGTCTGATGAGCAGGTTTGGATTGGCCTATAATTGGCATTTCTAAGGACTCTCAGGTGAGGCTGCAGCAACTTGGTCTCACTCATCTCCCAGCACTCCATCCTGAACACTGACGCATAACTGCAGCCTCCCAAAAAGCCTGAGGCAACCTACTTATTATCCTTATGTCAGTGAGGGGAAGATTGAACCCAGAGAGGTGAGGGTAATTGCTCAAGGTCATGAACCAAGATGACAGCTCATGACTGTGACTACAAAATCAGTGCTCTTTCAAAGTCCTTTAAAAAAAAAAAAAAGATTTATTTATACATACAAGAACTGGGGTATAGGTCAGAGGTGTGTGTGTGTGGAGGGGGGGTCAGAGGATTCACCACAGACAGAGTGGGGAGCAAAACAGGCCGATTGACTGAAATATACTGCTGAGGGGATCAACAGGCAAGTCAGGAGAGGTCTGCTGCACCCTGTGGGTCACCTCTCTGGCGGGGGATCGAACTCGTGCTTCAGTGGCTGCGGATAGCTTCATAGGTTGCATCTTTTCAACAAATGCTTCTGGAACAACTAGACATCCACATGCAAGAAAATGAATCAGACAGAGACATTACACCACAAAAATTAATCATAAAATTCTGATCACAGACCTAAATGTAAAATGTAAAGTATACACCCTCAGAAAATAAGATAGAAAAACCCCTACATGGCTGTGTGTATGATAATGACTTTTTAGCCACCAAATACATGGTCCATGAAAACAAACAAACAAACAAAATGCATAAGTTGTAATTCACTAAAATTAAATTTTGGATCTGGTTCTATGAAAGAAAATGATAACAAAGCCACAGGCTGGGAGAAAAAACTTACAAAAGACCAATTTGATAAAGAACTGTTATCTAAATGTTAAAAGAGCTTTTAAAAAAATAATAATAAAACAACCTGATTAATAAATGGCCAGACACCTAAACATTCCCACAGAAGATAAACAGATGGTAAACAAGAACAAAAAATGCACAGGTAGGTCAGCTGGAAGGAAAATTAAAATAAAGAAATACAAGTATAGAACTGTTTGAATGGCCAGAATCCAGACACTGAAAACACCAAATAATGAAAAGCATGTGGACCAAAATAAGCACTCATGAATTCCTAGTAACTGGAACCAGGTGAAGTTCACACTCTCGTGTAGGTAAGAGCAACACTTCCCAACCCCATGTGATGTACACACTGTCATATAGATGGGAATACCCTATGTGATGCACATGTTGTGTTGTAGATGAGACTATCCCACCTGTTGGACACACTGTGATGCAGGTGAGTATGTACACACTGAAGTAAATGAAAGTGATAACACTCCACGTAATAGACTAGACAATGTAATGTGGGAGTTTGATCCCACAGGGTCCTTGCCCTTGCAGGTCAGAGAATTAGCAAAGTTGTATAACCTCACGCCTGGTGGACATGAGTAGAACATATTGTTGCTGTGGGAGTGATCATGATTCATGGGATCTGCTCCGCAGGATGAGATTCGGAGAGGGAGATCACAAATATTTGATGTTAGTTGACAGACTGTAGGGTAAGGTAAAAAATCAGGCTTTTCTGCCCTCCCGCCATCAGGATAGATGAGGGAACCCTGTGATCCTGAATGCATGCCTGATGGCAGGCACCTGGAGTGGGTACACCTGGGCTAAGACTGTGCTTGTAAGGGCGGCGTCACGGGGACGCCAGAAGAAGCCGAAAGTGAAGCCGAGAAAGAAGTAGCAGAAGCCGAGAGAGAAGCAGAGAAGGCCGGAGAGCCCAGATAGAGTGAAGAGTTGCTGGGGGCTGGGAGGCCTGCCAGCCTCCCGGCCCCCCAGCCTGCCATATGCCTGGTGAACCCCAATAAAAGACCTGCAAAAAACCGCTGAGGCCTCTGACTCCTCCTTTACCCGGTCTGCACGGGATCAGAAAACCTGCCCTGTGTCCATTCCTGACCCTTACACAGACCTATAGATACACTGAGTCTCATGTGCAGGGAGCAACCCCAGGACAGGCATGAACCTGTCCAATGATCAGAAGCATGGACATTCTTGGGGGAAGTCAAAGGGCCAATCTGATGCACTAGTTTTTTTTTTCCTCATCAACCATGTAATGAAACAACTGACCTCATCTCCAAAAAATTATCACGAATGCTTATCCAAACAGCATTATGCCTAACACAGTGGGGAACTCATGAGTTTCCTTCAGCCCATTAGGGACCCAGGGCAGACTCTTTGTTACATTGTCCTCATTCACAAATGGGGCAATGTAGAGTTGAATAAATTACCTGTACAATTTCTTCTGAGTGTGAGCAGTAGAACTGAGCCCAAGGGGCTCATACCTCTTGGCTCCATCAGAGTTGCCCCCATACCAAGCTTAATGGTGTTTGGTTAAGCATTCATGATATTCTTGGAGATGAGGTCAGTGGTTTCATTACATGGTTGATGAGAAAAAAAACTACTGCATCAGGCATCCTACCCCACCAAACTGTAGCGATGACTGTTCTCTCCAATCCCCACTGCATTTTTCTTGAGCTTCTGATGGGGTGGTTTGGAGTAAGAGTAGGAATGGAAAGATTTCCTAAGCCAGTAGTGTCAAACTTGTGTGAGCATCAGGCTGTCCTGGAAAATTTGGGGGAACACAAAAGCCCAGGTCCCACTGCATAGGTTCTGAGTCAGGTGTCTGGGGGCGGGGATCAGGAATGTTCATTTCTACTTAAGCCCCAGGTGGTGTGAGCTTGGTCCACACCATGATACTTGAGTCCCACAGTTGAAGCCAAAGAAGGACAAGGGAGGGAACACATTTGAGTACTATCCAGTGCTTGGTCAAATTTGAAAGCAGGGTGGGTGGTCTGCCATCCCTGGTCTTTGCAGGGGGCTCTCATTCCCTGGCCCCCAGTGTTGCTGTTTGAGCTCTTGTGTTTAGGATCCGGCTGTGCTGACGTGACAGGAGCCACATTACTTCTCCACTCTGATCAGTGGGGGAGTAGGTGTGCCTTCAGTTTGCGGAGCGGCACTCTTCATGGCCCAAGAAACAGGGCAGTGGGCCAGGCCTTTGCAAGGATTTACATCATTCCCAGTGTTGATCAGGGAACATGACAGCACATCTTTTTGTTTTTCTCCCCAGGCTAAAAACAACTTCCCTTCAGAGGGTCCCCTGGATTGCAGCGTTTTTTCCCTTTGAAAGTTTGACTTTGCCCTTGACCCTTGCATTGTTTTTCAGAGACAGATTGCCCAATTTTCCGACTGCTGGTGAGTAAGCAGCATGCTGCATGAGCACAGAACTGGACAAAGCAGTTGATGGAAGCCGCTCTGTGGCTTTATTACCCAGAGAGTCTCTAATCTCTGACCACAGCCCCCCTGAAGCTTATATTGGTTGATGGCCGTAAGTCACATTTATTCAGGGCCGAATTGTGCCAGGCACTGCACTAACCCATTGTACAGGTGAGGGAACGGAGGTCAAGAGAGGAACTAGAACGTGACGGGACATAGAAACCCAAGATGCCCACGAGGCGGTCTTGTTGAGGAGCCCTGTGCTGCTGCCACCAACCAACTTCTACTGCACGTCAGGGGTGAAGAAAACTCTCAGAGCCGGGTTCTTCAGACCATGCTGTACTCTAAATTCCTGCAACCAAAAGCAGATACGTTCTGAAGTGTCATAAAATAATTGACAAAGATGTTGTGTGGCCTCTGGGATGATAGGGTGTCTCCCTAGACTTTGTGCCATATGCTCTGCTTTCGAAAATGCAAAGGTGTCCTCTGCAGGCAGATCACTTACAGTGGGGATCAGGAGTTGGGATCCCTGTGTTGCTGGGACTCTCCTCATTTAATGCTTTTATTGGTTGTTTTTGTTTGGCTCACTGATAGGACACAAAATCTCTATCCTGCATAGAAAATGTCCAATATGTACCCCTCATACTGCCTTTCAACCTCGCTTCCCCTAATTCCCCTGCACTCACAGACAATTTTGACCCTCTCAGATGCCAATATGGTTTAGCAGGAAGGGCAAAAACTTTGATTCGGGCAAAGCTGGGTAAACTGCCCACCGGTAGTGCTATTAACCTTACATGATAATGGAAGGGGCCTCTGGCAACTTTGGGGAGCACATCTTGGTGCCAACATATGTTTATCAAACTCTGACTGACTGCTCCACCTCACCCCCACACATGTGTTGCTCCATATCCTGGGTCCTGCTGCACCAGCTCCTGGATTCTACAGTCACTGCCAGACAGACAGGGGCACCCATCAGTGACCTGTGTATGGTGAGGGACAGGGGTTACCCACCTACTTGGGGGGACACCCAGAGGTTAGTACAGGTCATGTAGCTCTTCTTCATGATCTAGTGAGCCTCGTGCTTTAGGAACAAAGCAGGCACTTCAGTCTACCTGGGAGCCACCAGGAGGGCTCCTCAGGGGAGAGGGCAGACAGCTGAGTCCCAAGGGATGAAGAAGGAGGAGATGGAATTCTGAGGGGGTGGGAAGAAGTAGTGCCAATGCCTTAAAGACTAGGTAGAGACTCTGCAAGGGCCTGAGCCTTTGGGTTCTCACAGGCCCCTTGGAGACTACTCATGCGGCCTTTACACTGTTACTCAATGGCTCACGGAGACACACCAGACCTCATCTAAGACTCCTAGCCTTCCCTCTGTCTCTGTTCCAGCTGGCCCCTTGATGGTTCTGGCCGCAGAGACTCCTGTCCTGGCATTCTTCTTGCTACCCCACGGTTCCCGTCTCTCTGCATGGTGTCTATCACAGCTACATTTCATTTGTGGCAATATTTGCTGATTGTTTCTCTCCCTCTTGCTCTTTGAGGGAAGGATTACGTGTCCTGTGTGGCTGACCCTAGGCCTTGTGTTGTGTCTGGCCGAGGGCCTGTCTGGTTGGTGGTTCTGTCTGACCTGAAGGGATGCCAGGGTGAGGGTTCTGTACTAGCCTCCAGTCTCCAGGCCTTCAGTGAACTTTCTAGGCCACTGCTCCCTCAGCCCAGCCTAAACCTCTCCAGTGGTGGCTCGCAGCCATAGTGGGGTTCATGTCCCCTCCAGGAGATTTGGATCTTTCCTCTGCTTCACCTACCCTGTTTTTTCATCTCTTGAGGGTGAAGAACTACTGTTTTTTTTTTCCCTAACACACCACCCCTTTCCCAATCTCCCACCTACCCACTGCTGCCTCTGTACTCCTACACTGTGGGAGACCAGTCTTGGCTGGCACCTTCTCTGGGAAGTGAGACTCAAGCATCCCCTCTCTTGCTGCTCACCACTACACTTGGGACTCCTGCTGATGCACTTACCTCAGGCCAGATTGTAACTGGCCCTTGACAGAGCTGCCTCCAGCCAGACTATGTGCAGTGATTAATCTAGGCACCCTTAGCTCTCTCCCCTCATGCCCAGTGCTGTACCTGGAGTTCACTGAGTGAATGACTCCCCACTCTGCATGTCCTCCCAACTGTGTGAGGGAAAATATTACCAGACTGAAGCGGGAGACACAAACAAGGCATGGCTGGAAGGAAGAGCTCTTTGTTCTTGGGAGTGGTTGCAAGGGGGGGTCAGGATCAAGCCCCAAAAGAATGAGCTTATGAAATGGACAGAGAGATGATGGAAGTAGAGAGGCGTGGGTGACAGAGATGTGAATAGCAGACTGGGATGACAAAGTACAGAGAGATGTGGGTGATAGAGAGGTATGGCTAAAAGAGAGATATGGATGATGGAGACAAGGAAGATACAGATTATAGGGAAACTAGGGTGATAGACAGTGATGAGAGAAGTGATGGTTGACAGGGTGATAAAAATTGAGTAGATAGAATAGCAAGAAGAAAGTCAGGGAGCTGTGATAGTGATTATTTTTCCTGGCATGGAGGAGGGGGGGCAAAGCTGGAAAGTAAATAAACAGGAGTCTTTAGAGATAGATAAGTGAAAGCAGGTGAGATTAGAGGGTGCAACATGTGAGTAGGGCCCCCACTCTGGCCCAGCCTGCACCTTAGTGTTCCCAGAGCATGTGCTCCCTAACCCTTGTCTGGTTGTCCCTGGGATCAGACAGGGGTGACTGGGTGAGGCCATCAGTGGTCATCAGTGTAGGTGGCCATCAGTGGTCAGGCATTACTTCTGGGATTCAGGGTGTTCCTGGAAAGGATAGCAAGAGCAGCCACTTAGCTGGAACTAGGCCTGCAGGGGGAGGGCTGCTCACTGCACCCCCAGGATGGATTACAGATCGCCCACACAGACCTGGAGGAAGGTCCTGCTCCATTTGTGTTTACAGGGTTTGGTGAAGGGAGAGCTCTCTGGGATTGGTCATGCTTTGGTTTGCTGCCTCTATGAGGCAAACAATGGAAACACAGGCTGGATGAAGGACAAGTCAGCCCTCAGGACAAGTGCACAACTGGAGGAAGTATCCAGGGCCAGGCACATAGTAGTTCCAGTGTTTATGGATGAGTCTCTCTTTCATATAGTTGTTAATCAGTGGTCACATGATTTTAAGTTGACAAAGTCAGTGAGAAAATTCAGAGTCCCATTTCTTCCTTTGGAAGTGAAGTCATTTAGGGAACTATATAAAAAAGGATATTAAACAATTTCAAGCCATTGGTCTGGTCCTTAACTATACACTGAACTTTGCTCTGTAAAAATAAAGACAAACATGACTGTGAACTTCCAGCTACATTTGTTTCCCCCAATCTTATTTTGATGGTTGCCGAGGAAACACTGGGAGCAGTGACTATTTATCAATATAGCACAGGCAAAACAAAAATTATGTAATTGTTCAAGGCTAGCATCTGTGAAATGACTGGAAAATGAATTAGTTAATTAATTCCAAATTGGTTAGTCTTTGGCTAGTAAAAAGCCAGTTATAATAAATAATGTATTTACTAGATACTGTAATTCCAGAATGATGAAAAAAGAGTATACAAGAGTATACAGTGTCTTTCCCCAAGACCAAATTTCACATTCCCCACACACCAAATAAACATTGCTACTGGTTTCTTGTTTTCTTCCCCAGGTATTAAATAAATGTGACATATATTCACATTAGTTTGTGTATACAAGCAATAACATAGTCTGTACCTTCTTGGTTTTTCACTTTACTTGGAATTTTTACTTAGTTTGCATAACTTTACTGATCCTAGAGATTTTTCTTTCTCAGTGAAAAAAAGCTTCCTCTTTCTTGTTAATCGCTGCATAGTTTCCAGGAAACAGATGCCCAGAGGTCCTTCCAGGATGGGGACCAGCCCATTCCTCACTGACTTTAAAATCACATTAGCATTTGCAGGCTATCCAAGAAAGAGGAACTGTAATTAAAGAGGACGCCTTGGTAATTGACTCCTGATAAAAATTTGCCCTGAGCCAGAAAGTCAGAAGTCCCAGGTCTGGGCTCCATTCCGCAGCCATGACCCTGCCTCTTGAGAGGACCCTGCTGAACCCCCTCTTCTGTGGCAGCAGTTAGCAAGGCTTGTCCCTGGGGGTGGTTGTGAGCTGGGCATCAGGCCTGGGACCAACCGCCCATCTCCCTGTCTCTTTCCCGGGAAAGGGTGCATTCCGTTCAGTTCAGTTAAGTGGGGATGGGACTTCTTCCTGCAGAGAGGGAAGCAGTTCTGTGCCACTGTGCTTTGTCACTGTGAACAGCCAGGACTAGGGGAGACCTGGGTTCCAAACTTCTCTTCCAGCTTAGATCTTGCTTTTTCAGTTTGAAAACTGGCCAGTTCTTTGCTGGCGCCCAGCTATTCTCTCGGGCTTTCCCGGGGTGAGGCGAGGAGTGCTGGCATGTGGGGGTAGCTGGCATGTGGCGGCAGCTGCGGTGGTGAACGAGAGAAGCCAGAGCCAGGCGCGCATCAGTCTACCTGACCACGCGCTCCTGGCTAGAATTGCACTTTCTTTGGCTCCACGTTGGAACCGGTAACTACAGGACAAACAGTCTGAAACCTGGACGTTTACCCTCCTTCCACCCACGGTTTGCGCAGGGCCTAGGGTACACCAACAAAACAAACTTATTTTGAACACTCGGCAGCGAGCTTGCAGCGCTGCCAATCATTAACCGGGGGTTCAAGCGGTGCCCTCTGAAACCCTTCATAAGGCTCCCGCGGGGCCCAGCGAGCATAGGCCAACGTGCCACCTCAACCACCAGACGAGCATTGACTTCTGTCTGCCACCTCCGCTCGGCGATGCCCAAGGTTCCCGCTGCCCGCGCTTGGCCGCTTCTGCTCCTGCTCGCCATCCAACTCTGCGTGGCCACCGACGTTCCCCAGCCTTGGCGTTGCGCCCCCTGCTCCGCTGAGAAGCTCGCACTCTGCCCGCCGGTGCCTGCCTCATGCAGTGAGCCCACCCGTCCTGCTGGCTGTGGCTGCTGCCCGACTTGCGCTCTGCAGCTGGGCGCGGCCTGTGGTGTGGCCACTGCACGCTGTGCCCGCGGGCTCAGCTGCCGCGCACTGCCAGGGGAGCCAAGGCCCCTGCATGCCCTCACCCGTGGCCAAGGCGCCTGCATGCCTGAGTCCGATGCTGTGCCCAGCGCTGAGGACACAGGTAACACCATATTCCCCACCTCAGCACTCTTTGGGACAGATGAATGGGAGGGGGACTGGGTAGGCCAGGAGCTCAACACAAACCTACAATTGGTGAGGTTCAAACCCTTTGCAGCCAGAGCCTATGGTCAGAGTCAGCAGAGGCTTTAGACCACCTAAGTGAGCCTTCTTTGCAGAGTCCTGCAGGACACACCCAGAAGGGAGAGATTTGGGGGCTCACACAACTGGGGAGGAAATTTGCGACAGAGGCCATTCCCAGGACCCCACAACTCACTGGCTTATAGAAATCCAGAGTACAAGAGAGGAGGGAGGCCACAGGGATGTCCCAGGCAGGGGGGATGCCAGCCTGGTGCCTCTGCTCCTCCTTTCAGCAGGTGAAATTGTGGTGCCAGTGGCTGTCGCCTCTGGAGGGATTTGGTATGGGAATCCTTCCTGCTAGCCTCCAGGGAAGTGTTTGGAATGTCCTTTGTAATACATGTCCTGGAGACAATATGTGTTCCCCAGGTGTTTACAGAACATAATGTGAGAGTTTAGGCTGAAAATTTCACTTGCATTCATAGCCATAGAAAAATAGTGTTTGATGTGTATGTTGATATCAAGAACTTGACAATCAGGACTTTCCTGAATTTAGCAGTGATTTATTTGTAGTGTGAAGAAGAGGAAATACATCTTCCCCAACTCCCTCTCCTACATCCTGTATGACTCTTGGAAGAATCTTGTGGTATCCATAAGATAGGAATCTGTTGGAGCCCTCCCAAGGGGGACACAGTTTTCCTGCTGGTCCTCTACCTTCAGAGTAAATGAAATGCGGTCATCTTGATGGTTTGCAAAGGAGATGGCTTCCTGATGGGGTGTTCAGGAGAGTCAGTGCTTTATGATTCTGTCTATGCACCAGATCCAGATCCTAGGATCTCCATCTGGTGACTTTACCTACTCTTACAGGGGTTTAGAAGAAGTCACACAGAGCTCTTGGGTAGAAGGGTTAGTGCTGCTATCTAGACCTGCTTCTGAATGAACCTAGCATGTGTTCATAGGGTATTACTAAACTGTCCATTTTATGTATGGGAAAGCTGAGGATGGGGTCAGGAATTAAACTGTAATTTGTGACTTTTTAAGGGCTCTTCTCAGACCTCAACATATGTGCATGTACTCCTCCTGCTGCTCGATAAGTAAAAACGGGACACCCTTGCCAAACCTAAAAGTGAACTATTATGTTGGGTCATCTCTCTTCCTTAAAACTACCAGATGTCCCTTTGAAGAGGGAATTGGAAAAACTCTGGGTCAACATGACCATCTTTTATGTCCTAACCTGGTTTTGTGGGAAGGGAAGTAACCTCAGGAAAGACCAGCACAGGTGCTTGTAGAAGGGCTCATTGTCTATGGCACTGCTTTTCCAGATACAAAGGACTCTGCCAACCTGGAGAGTGCAGCCCCCGAGAGCTCAGAGATGACCCAGGAACAGCTCCTGCATAGTTTCCACCTCATGGCTCCATCCGGCGAGGTCGTGTCCATTCTCTGGAATGCCATCAGCAATTATGAAAGCATGAGGGCTCGAGGGATTGCCAGCATCAAAAAATGGAAGGTGAGGCCCTGCGGTTGGTGGGAACCAGCTCCTGTTGGAGTCTCTAGCTATGGCATGCAGAAGCAGAGCGTGGGGAATGGGGTCCTCCCTAGTCCTGGAGACCAGGAAACAAACATTCCTTCCAATGCCTAATGAATGTTTCTCAGCCTAGCTTCATCAAGTTTTTCACACAGGGCACCCAAGGGATGGAAAGTCAATCCAGTTCCTGCTGTAGAATTGTAGATATGTGACTCTGACTAGTGTCAGACTAGATATGTCTAAAGAGCATTGAGTTATACTCTTTGAAGGCTTAGCACAAGAACTTATAACTGCCTCCTCTATCACTTTTCTTGCCCTTTAAAAATTGTGGTAAAATAGATATAACATATATTTTGGCATTCTAATCATTTTAAAGTATAAAGTGCCATGGCATTAAGTATTTTCACATTTTTCTGCAACCTCTACCACTGCCCATCTCCAGAACATTTTCGTCATCCCGCATTAGAGCGCTAGCCTTTGAATAGGACTCACCTAGACATCTTAGTTGATGTCCACTTGAGGGCGACAAAGAATCAAAATTGGAGGGTCTGCTCTCCGAGCCTTTACAAAACCTCTTCCATCAGTGTTTATTAGGTTGATAATTCACTTTTTGTTGCCACTTATTCCCATATCAAATTACTCTTTCAGGAGCCTTGCCAGCGAGAACTCTATAAAGTAATGGACAGACTAGCCAAGGAACAGCAGAAGGCAGGAGATGAACTTTACAAATTTTATCTGCCAAACTGCAACAAGCATGGATTTTATCACAGCAAACAGGTATGTGTCCTGCCAATGTGTGTACCACTGCTGTCCACATTCCTGCAAAGCCATGCTGTTTTTAAAAGGGAGTTCAGTCCCGGAAAAGCTCCATTAAGTCCAAAATTGATCATATTAAGTAAGATCTACCTCTTTGGGACTAGGAGCACCTAACCTTCAGTGTCCTTAAGACCAGGTCAGTGTTTCATGGCCAGCAGAGGACATTGTACTCAGCACTGGATTGCTCCATTACTTAACAAGCCTGAGGGGGATTTCCAGACCCTTCAGGTCCTGGATCTTAGGGTTTCATCTGTAACATGAGAGGAGCACACAGCTCTACTTAGGAAGGCTAGTATCTGTTTAAACATCTTTTATTTCTTTTTTTTTTCCCTATAAAGGGAAATAAACACCATAGTATAATACAGTACAGGTTTTAGACTTGTGAGATAGTAAATGATATTAGACACACTATGACTTTGGACTCCGTGAAGCAGAGGTAGTATGGATATTCTCAGGAGAACTGAGGACTAGGAGGTGCTATGTGTATAACAGACAAGGAATTTGTTGAGGAATGGGAAGCCATGACAGGGCTTTCTTCCTCCGGGCTCTCCAGCTCTGCTGTCAGGACCATGGAGCAGGTAGCTCTGCCCACGCTGCGTGGTTTCTCACACTCTCGTGAAATCATTATTGCACAGAACACTCGATCTTTATCTCCATTTTTGGAGTAGAACCAGAAGGGTGTTGGATTGATCCTCGATCATGGCCAGCTGGGTGGCATGAAGCTTCACCTGCTCCCCAGTTTCATGTATCTGTTCTTGACTGTTTGTCTTGTCTTTGCAGTGTGAGACATCCCTGGAAGGTGAGCCAGGGCTCTGCTGGTGTGTCTACCCCTGGAGTGGAAAGAAGATCCCAGGGACTGTGGAGATTAGAGGGGACCCCAACTGCCATCAGTATTTCAACTCACAGAACTGAACACAGATGTATAGGATCTATTTCTTCACATGAACTATTTAAGTATATAGTGTATTTATACTTTTGAACACACATACACTTATATATATTTATACATATGAACCACTTTTTATACTCCACATATTACTTGATACATAAAGCTGTAGTTTATTTATTCACTGTAAGTTTATTTTTTTTCTACACAGTAACTTGTGTTATATATTAATTTATGTACCATGAAACTCTTTTCATTATGTTGTATGTGAAAAATACTTGTACTTTAGCTCTTCAAAGTTTTGTGCTTCTGTTTTTAAAGAACAGAAAATGCAAAATCACATGTACAGCAGTGATTTTTTTTCAAGAGGCTTAATGGAAGACAGTTAAGCCATGCTGACAAATGATATAGTCTGTATATTCCAGGCATCCATGTTTGGTATAAATTTGCAGGGTAAGTTAAATGTTGATTATAAATAAATGTTGATTATAATAAAGCTAGACATGGTAATGTTGCTTAATGTTAAAACACACAATGGATGGTCAGACATACAGTGCAAATGTATTTGGAATAAATATTCCACATGGGAACATTGTCATGGCTGTGGACATTTGTTGGACATATCACATTCTTTGTTTCTGAAATCACTCTCTGGTCTCCTGCAGCCTTGGTATTTCAAGTCTGCAGGCTCCTCATCGTCACTGCTGGAGGGACTTCCCTGAAGTGGTGTCAAGGCCCAGGCTGCTGTCCCCTCCCACCCCTTGTGAACTTCCTCTTGATTATCCCCTTCTCTTCCACCTGTAAACAAGAGGGGGATTCCCCCACCTTACCCATGAGACAGACGCTCTTCCTCAATTTACTCCCTCTCCTGTCCCCCACTCTGCCATCCAGTCTCTGTCCTCTACGGGGTTTGAGTTAGACACTTCAGGCCAGCATGCTGCTTGCCTCTTCTGTTTGAATGGCTAAACCCTAAGTGTGTGAGTCAGCTTTGCATTTTGGTTCCTTTGTCCTTAAACTGAAACCTGCTTTTCCTGATGCTGCCCCCTTCCTCCTGTCCCCTAACTCCTGGTTCTCACCCACCCTGCTCACCATTCCTTCCATCTCTTCCCTGCATGGCTATTTTGCCCATTCTGGAGGATCCCATCCCTGTCTCTTGATTACCTCCAGCTCATGTATCAGATACATGAGAAAAACCCCTACTTCTCATCTCCCAGGGTCACTTCTGTTATATCACTTGGCCCCTCCCCTCAGTACTGGCTTGGGGGCCTCCACCCCTTCTCTGGTGTGGGTTCCAGTTACCCATCTTGGGTGTCTCCCTTCACTTTTTGACCTCATGACTGCCATCCACTCTCTGCCAAGTCCCCAGGACCCATCTGTGAAATCAGTCTTTAAATGTATCCTCTAAAGAGCAGCGACCATATTAATGTGGGAAAGTAATAGCTTTAGCCCAGCCTAATAAAAATAACCATATGGACATGTCATCTCCAGCTCCTCCCAAAATGCAATGGGGTGTTTCCATCCTACCCAGGAGCTGTACTTCCACCCTAGCCCACACTGCCGAGGGCCCAGGGGTTCGTACAGCACATGCTCTCAGGTTCAGTACTTGGGAATGGAGCTGAGGACGATGAACTTCCCTTCCCAAGATGAGCTGGAGGCAAGTTCAGGCCAAATATATATCTGACAGGAGTCTAAACTTGAAGTTACCAGCTCGGCAGTATCTATAATGAGTTCTCATGGATCCCAGTTGTACTTGGGGTCTGTCTTCATTTTGATCAAGGCAAGATCGAATGGTAAATCAAAAGTATCAGTTAAACTAGAAAATAATTTTTAAAAGAAACCCAACATCTTCATAATAAAATGCTGTATTTTAACCAAAAAAATGACATCTATAAGTACATGTTGGCCTTGATGAAGGTCTCATCCTGGTCCATTCTCAAAGGTATAGAGTCTCTAGTGAATCAATCATAACCCGAGATACCATCTCATATTTCTAGTTCTGATTTCTTTAAATGAATCAGGGGTTTATGGGCAATCTGAACTGATCAGGCCTTCACAATTCCAATGCCCATCCCATCTTTTATTGTTACTGGCTCTAGATTTGCCAGCAACTCTTAGTAGCGCCCTTGTTCAATTCCATCATGGGCAGGACAACTCTTTCTGTTCACACATACCTGTCATACATTTATTTTTAAGAACATAGTTACAACAGCAAGTGCCCACAGAGCAGGGGGAATGGGATTCTCTGGGTACGGTTCACCATAGATCTGAAGAACAGGACTCAGACTCAGAGTAGATAGTACAGCGGAAGAGATGCTGTAACAGGACCAGCAAACCCTTTCCCTGAGAAACGGTGGGAGCATCTTTATGTTATTAATATGATGATGTCTGTGGCTCTGTCTCCCTCTGAGCTTTATGTGTATTACCTTGTGTAGTCCTTACAATGCACTGGAAAGTAGGTCCAAGTTCTAGTTAAGTGACAAGGGGATACACAGGGACCCCAAACTGTTAAGGGGTACACATTCTGAAAGGGTCTAGCCATCCACTTGCCCAAAGGCAAAAAAAGCATACTCTTACTGTGAAAGATAGAATTATTGTGCATAGAGAAAGAGAGAGAAGGAAGGATTTCAAGTAAGAGATTCCCAGTAAAACTCCAAAAATTATCTATCCCCTCATGGGCAAAGACTCAGTCAGCCTTGGTCCAAAACTGGGTAGCTGAGGTTGAAAGCTTGTCACAAGTCTAAGATACTTTCTGGCAGGGAACTACAGGAAAGGGGTTAGACAGGTCTGGTACAGAAGGAAAGACCAGAAATGTGCCATATAATCCACCAGGAGGTCAAATTAATAGTTGCCGTTGTCTCTGCCAAGGAGCAGAAGGAGCCTCTCCGGGTATCTCTTACCCATGTTTGTCTTCCAAGTGTCTCTCCTCCATATGTCTCCTCCAATGTCTCTCCCAGGCATCCCCCCTCCTCTTTCACTCCACCTCCAATGTGTATCCACCTTGCTCATTCCCAGTTGTCCCCCATTCAGCATGACATGCTGGGAATTGTAGTTCAAGGCAGCTGCATTTAAGTGTATTTAAATGGGGTGAGGAAAAGGCACCAATTCACTGCACTATGGCGATCCTTCCTCTTTCAAGGACTCATTCTGTAACAGAATTAGTCCCTTTTTCTGTCATTCCACAATACTGGTTTTTGTACACTCACTTCTGTGGTCTAAATGGAGAAAGTAATCCCCTATTTCCTAGTTTGGGAAATTAGCCTTCACTAAAATCAATATGAGACAGAATAGAGTAGAAATGAATGATGAAATAAAGATTGGCAATAGAATATATCTATCAAAACAAACGATTGGTTTTTGAAATGGTCAACGCAGTTAACACACCTTTAACAATATTGACCATGAAAATAGAAACACTAAAATAACAAGATTCAGAAAGAGGGAACATTACTAGTGATTTCACTGAAATAAAATCATTATAAAGAAGTAGTATGAATAATTATACAACAACAAACTGATGACTAAGATGAAATGGAAACATTTCTTTTTTATATATTTATTTATTTTTTTCTTAAGTTATATATATTTTACATCATTGTTCACTTTTTAAATGATTTATTTTATGTATGCATACAAGAACTGGGGTACAGGCCAGAGGTGTGGGGGTGAGAGGATTCACCAGAGAGTGTGGGGAACAGAACAGGCAGATGTACTGAAAAACACTGCTGAGGTGAGCTGCTGGTGAGACAGGAGAGGTCTGCTGCACCATGTAAGTTGCTTCCTTGGCCAGCCAGCTGGGATGGGGATGCAGTGGCTACCAATAGCTTGATAGTGCTGTCTTTAACCCCTGTGCCACCAGGAGGCCCTCATTGTTCATTTTTAGGCAATGTTTGCTTTCTTTTCTTAGGTGTAGTCCCCATATAATTTCTACTACCAATTCACCTGTGCACCACAGTCACCTAGAAACACACAAGCCACTAAAACTGACATGAGAACTAGATAATCTGACTAGATCTATAAAAAGTGAAGCAATTAAATTAGTAGTAATAATAATTGAGTAATATTAATAAAACACCCATGAAGAAAAGTCCAGCCTCAAATGGCTTAACTGGTGATTTCTGTCAAACATTTAAAGAATTAACACCATTTCCCCACAAATTCTTCCAAAAGTAGAAGATGGGAGAACACTTTCCAATTCATTTTATGAGGCTATCTTTAGTTTTACCCTGCTTCTAAATCATCACAAAACATCACAAGAAAAGAAAAACAATGGATAAATATCTCTTATGAATATAAACATGAAACCCTTATCAAAATATTAACTAACTGAATGCAGCAACATATAAAAATAATCATTCACCATGACCAGTTGAAATTTATGCTAGGAATTCAAGGTTCTTTTAAGGTCCTAAATCAATTAATGTAAAAAAAATCATATCAATAGAATTAAAAAAAAATGATCTCAATAGACTCAGAAAAACATCAATAAGCTCCAATATACTTTTATAATTAAAAAATAAAAACTAGGGCCTCCCCGGTGGCGCAGCGGTTGAGCGCTGGGTTGCGAAGCTGCCCGCAGCCTCTGCAGCGCCCATTCGATCCCCGGCTACTCCCCCGCCACTGGAGGAGGGTCCCGCATGGCGCACAGACCTCTCCTGCTGCCCGCTGCTCCCCTCAGCAGTGTACTTCGGTCCTTCTGTCTGTTCTGCTCCCCGCTCTGGATCTGGTGAATTCTCTCACCCTCCCGCGCTTCTGACTGTACCCAGTGCTTGTATAAATAAATAAATAAATAAATAAATAAATAAATAAATAAATAAATAAATAAATCTTTAAAAAATAAATAAATAAATGAAAACTAGCTAGAATAGAAAGAAACTCCTTTAAGCTGGCAAGGGAATTCTAGCAAAACCTAACAGCTAACATCATGGTTAATGGTAAAATATTATATGCTTTCTCCTAAGGTCAGAAAAGAGAAAAGGATGCCTACTCTTACCACTTCTATTTAACATTGTATTGGAGGTTCTAGCCAGGGCAATTAGGCGAGAAGAAGAGATAAAAGACAAGATACAGGAAAAAGTATACCTATATCTGGTGTAAGGTGACATGGTCCTACATATAGAAAATCCTAAATAATGCACCAAAATTCTTTTAGAACTAATAAAGAAGTACAGCATTGTAGCAAACAAGATCAATATTTAAAAATAGATGAATGACTCAAAAATGAAATAAGAAAACAATTTCACAATAGCATCAAGAAGAAGAAATTAGCAACACAATGAACAAAAGAAATACAAAATTTTTATTTTGAAAAGCACAAAATATTAAAGAGTTAAAGAAGTTCTAAATAAATGGAGAGCATCTTACATTTTTGGATCATAACACCAAACATGTCAACATTGTAAATGTATCTGAAACTGACCTACAGAGAAAACATTCCTTTTTTTGTCTCAATTGAGATTCAGAATTTGAAGAATTTGTAGAAATTGACAAGCTGATTTTAAAGTTCATATGGGCCAAAGCTCTCCTGAAAAAAAAAAGAAGGGAATGGAGGCATCACACGCCCAGACTTCAAACTATACTACAAAGCCATAATCATCAAAACTGCATGGTATTGGAGCAAGAACAGACACACAGACCAATGGAATTGAATAGAAAATCCAGAAATAAACCCACAGATTTATGGTTACCTAATCTTTGACAAAGGAGCAAAGAATATGCATTGGAGCAAAGAAAGTTTGTTCAATAAATGGTGCTGGGAAAACTGGGTCGCTACATGCAAAAGAATGAAGCTTGACTACTACCTAACACCATGCACAAAAACCAACTCAAAATGTATTAAAGAACTAGACATAAGACCTGAAACCATAAAATACATAGAAGGAAATATAGGCGAAACACTACGTGATATGCACATCAAAGACATCTTTACAGACACATCACCCAACACAGTGATAGTGAAGGCAAAGATCAACAGCTGGGACTACATCAAATTAAAGAGCTTCTGCACAGCAAAAGAGACAATAACAAAAACAAAGAGAAACCCCACCAACTGGGAGAACATTTTTGCATACAACACTAATGATAAAGGACTGATCACAAAAATCTGCAAAGAGCTGATGAGACTCAACAACAACAAAGAAAATAATCCAGTCAAAAAATGGGCAGAAGAGCTAAAAAGAAATTTCTCTGAAGAGGAAGTAAAAATGGCCAATAGGCATATGAAAAAATGTTCAACATCACTTGTCATCAGGGAAATGCAAATCAAAACTACCATGAGATACCATCTTACGCCAGTGAGAATGGCACATATTAAAAAATCTAGCAACAACAAATGTTGGCGAGGGTGTGGAGAAAAAGGAACTCTCCTGCACTGTTGGTGGGAGTGCAAACTGGTCCAACCACTATGGAGAGCTGTGTGGAGATTTCTGGACCTACTAAACATAGAGCTTCCATATGATCCAGCAATTCCACTCCTAGGTATTTACCCAAAGGACACAGAAACATCAATTCCAAAGAACACCTGCACCCCTATGTTTATAGCAGCACTGTTTACAATAGCTAAGCTTTGGAAACAGCCCAAATGCCCAAAAATAGATGACTGGATCAAGAAGATGTGGTACATATATACCATGGAATATTACTCAGCATTCAAAAAAGATAAACACATGCAATTTGCAGCAACATGGATGGTGCTGGAAGGGATCATGCTCTGCGAAATAAGCCAGAAAGAAAAAGAAAAATACCGGATGGTCTCACTCATAGCAGGAATCTAGAAAACTTAAATAAGAGACCAGGAAAATGAATAACTATAAGAAAGTGAAAATCAAAATCAACAAAAAACTATGAACCAGAGACACTCTATGGGGGCTAGGGGGCGGGAGGGGAGGGATTGGGGTCAAAATAAGGGGGTTGCAATTGTATGGGGAATAAAAAATAAAATTTATTATTAAAAAAAATAAAGTTCATATGGAATTGACCCATGATTGCTCATCAATCTGAAAAGGAAAGAAATAGGAGAATTCATACTTCTGACTTCAAAACTTACTACAAAACAATGGTAATCTAAATAGTGTTACTGGTATAAGGATTAAAGGAATAAAATACAGATCAGTGGACTAGAATTGAGAGTCCACTGATTAACTGCATATATTGATGGTTAACTGATTTTTGATGAGAATGATGACCACTTGATGAGAGAGTGGTAAAATATTTATTTCAATAAACATGGCTGATAAAACTGCATACTAACATGCGGTAGACTTGAAATCATTAAAAGATCTAAAATAAGAGCTAAAATGATAACAGTCTTAGAAGTAAACACATGGGTACATCTTCATGATCTTGGATTTGACAAATAATTTTTAGACATGTACGATGCCCAAAACATGATCAACAAAACCAAAAAAGATAAATCAAACTTTATAAAAATTAAACATTTATGTGCTTCAAAAGGCACCTTCAAGAAAGGGAAAAGATAACTTACAGAATGGGAGAAAATATTTGCTAATCACATATCTGATAATGGATTGGTATCTAGGACATATAAGAAACACTTACAGCTTAATAATATAAAAATAACCAAGTTAAAAAAAATGGGCAAATGATGTAAATAAACAGTTCTCAAAGAAGAAATACAAGTGGTCAATGAGCACGTGATATTTAATATCATTGGTCACAAGGGAAATGCAAATCAAAACCATAATGAGATACAGTTTCACACCCACTGGGATGCTTGGGATGGTTATAATCAAAATATCAGATAACAGATGCTGGCAAGGATATGGAGAATGGAAAATAAACAAGGCTGATAGGAATCCAGACTTACAAACAGTCTGGAAGTTCCTCAAATGATTAAACCATCTAACCAAACAATTTCACTTCTAGGTGTGTTTTTTTTTTTTTTTAATTGTGTGCTCTCTGCTGTCAGAACACTTCTTTTTTTTTTTTTTTTTTAATTTATTTATTTATACAAGCACCGGGTACAGTTAGAAGCCCAGGAGGGTGAGAGAATTCACTAGAGCCAGGGCGGGGAATAGTACAGACCGACCAACGAAATACTCTGCTGAGGGGAGCAGCGGGCGGCAGGAGAGGCCTGCATGCCGTGTGGGACCCTCGCCCGGCGACCGGGGATCGAACCAACACTGCAGACGCTGTGGGCAGCTTCACAACCCAGCACTCAACGGCTGCGCCACTGGGGAGGCCCCCACTTCTAGGTATTTATCCAAATAAATGAATATATATGTTCATACAAAAACTTATACAGAAGTGTTCATAGAAGTATTATTCATAATAGCCAAAAGGTAGTAGTAACCCAAATGTCTGTCAATTAAGGAATAGGTAAATAATCATGTCATACAATGAAAAATTATTTTATCATAAAAAAAGAATGAAGGACTGATATATGCGACAACATGAATGAAGCTTGAAAACATGCTAATGAAAGAAGCCAGTCATAAATGTCCTATAGTGACAGAAAGTATGTGTTTAGGGCTGGGGAGGGACAAGGGGGTGATAGTTAAGAGGGTTCTTATTGAAGTTGAGAAAATGTTCTAAAATCATGTTAATGGTAACTCATGTCTATGACTACACTAAAAACCATGGAATCATACACTTTTTTTTTTTTTAAAGATTCATTCATTCATGCACACAAGAACTGGGGTACAGGCGAGAGGTGTGTGTGGGGGGGTGAGAGGATTCACCAGACAGGGTAGGGAACAGAACAGGCAGATGGACTGAAAACACTGCTGAGGGGAGCAGCAGAAGAGACAGGAGAGGTCTGCTGCTCCATGTGGGTAGCTCCCTGTTTGGCTGGGGACCGAACTTGTGCTGTGGAGGCTATAGACAGCTTCACAGTGCTGTGCTTAACCCCTTGCACCACCAGAGAGGCCCTGAATCATACACTTTAAAGTGGAGAATTGTGTGGCATGTGAATTAAATCTCAATAACGGTGCTGAAAAAATTGTTCTGATGGGAGCAACATTGTCAGAACTGAGCTGTAGGAGGAACACTCTGGAAACAGGGATTGTGATGGATTCAAGGGGAAGATAAAGGAGTCAAGAAGACCATCTAGGGGTCTGGTACTATGAAGGCTGTAGATGCTGAAGATCAAGTTATCAAAAAACTTAACTGTCAGTTAGGGGGGAATGGAACATACAAAAAACAATCAACTTCTAGAAAGTTACCCTTGTTCGCTGGCCCTGACTTCTCTAGTCCCATCCTCTTTGAACTCTATTCCATTAAATTGCAAGGACTCTCCGTAATCCCTGGTTTATAAAACACTTTTGTTATTTTTCCATACTTGAGATCTTTTATTATTTGCTCTATTATTAATAATAACGAAGATCTGTGGTCTCTCCATTTAATCTGAAAACTGGAATTTCAGCAATATCTTTAATTGAATTCATCACTCATTGCTTCACACTGAATATGGCTTATCCCATGTATATCTTCTTTTTTTAAAGGTATGTTTTCATTTTAGATAATTTTATTTTATTTTTTTTACATCATAAAAAATATGCACTTCAGGGGGTGATCCCTAGGACTTGCTTTTTAAACTGGATGTTGCAGTTATGTGTCTCCGTTGTTTTTCCATAACTGTAAGGGAAAATAATTAATTCAGGCTCTTTATTGCCTTCCAAACAGCAGACAACCCAAAACCTTGAAATGTATCAATAATGTTTTCCACCTTTCAGACTTCCAGCAAACAACAGACGGACTTTGCATGCACAACCGTCTATCAGCTTTGTGATTATGGGCTTGTGACACTATAAAGGGGGCTAGGAGACTCAGCTGCTAGTTGGCCTTTTGGTCTTTCAGTCTCTGTCTCCTTGCCTGTGTATCTGGTCCTCTGCTTCAGCATTAAAGCCATGTCATAATACCTGAGGATCCAAGATTCTTTTTCTGTTTGCCCAAACCAATAGTGAGCCTGCCTGGCCTGGGATGGTTGCACAACAGTGACCAAGTTTATTTATTTAGGATTCCACAAAAGCATTTTGGAGGAAAACCTTATATAAGAAAGGTAAAAAGACATGAATATTGCAGACATTTATGACATGAAGAGGAATAAATACTATGGCTCATTAAATTCCTAGAGGTTACAAAAGGATCTTACCTAGTAAAAATAAATAAAAACACAGAAAAAGTAAGACACGTGGAAAAAATAAAACTAAGATGACGGAAAAAGATTTGACTGTCAATGCTATAAAATTAGTAATTCTCAAGTGGGGCCAATTTCCTCCCAGCCCCAAGGACATCTGGCAATGTCAGGAGACATTTTTAGTGTCACAACTGGGAGGTGTTATTGGCATGTAGGAGCACAGATGCTGCTAAAATTCCTACAATACACAGGACAGCAACCCGCACTACAGAGAATTATCTCACCCAGATGTCAATGTACCAGTTTATTCATCCAGGTTCCTGTTGATGGAAATTGGGTTATGTCCATGCATTTTAAATGTGTTAATAATTGATAGTCTCTGAGATTATTTTACATGAAATGTTTTTGTAAATTACTTTTGGTTGTAACTGGTGTACAGGAGTAAAATTCACCTTTGTGGTATTATATATAATATGCAAAATTATATATTATAAAATATTTTAAATTATAAGTATTTTATTTACAAGAAATTTTCTGTAGATTGTTACAATTTCCATGTAAAAGATCTGAAAATAGTAACACTGTTCTTTCTCTCTCTCTCTCTCTCTCTCATCATACCCCTCCATTAGAATAATGTTTGTTAATTTTTAAATACATATATACATACACACACATTTTCAAACAATTGGACTTCTCTTACATTCTTAATTTTTAACATTGAAATATTTTCTTTTTTTCTTTATTAGTGTGTTTCCTTAAAGTTATAAATTTTCTAATATTATTTGTATGCCTGCAGTGAACCCAAGTTGGTAGCAGTATAATATCTTTTATGTGGACTATGGGATTGGAACTTTTCAGCGTTTCCTTGGAATTTTTATACTGATGAAAAAAATAGGCCCATATTCTGTCTTAATGTCTTTCTGTGGTTTTGGCTTTGGGGTTATTTTGGTTTTGTAGGCTGAATGGACATATTCTTTTCCTTTACAGCATCTTAAAAAGTTTTTATTAAATAGGATGATGGTTTCCTCAAGCATTTAGTAGAACTCATCAAATCATCAGATCTTATGTTTTCTTTATGGTAATATTTTTTTTAATATTTTACTTTATATCATTCTTACATCATTTTTCATTTTTGCACAATGTATGCATTTTCATTTTGGTTATATTCCCCATACAATTGCACTCCCCCCTTATTTTGACCCTAATCCTTCCTCTCCCAGGGGGCCTGCCCCCCCCCCCATAGTGTATCTCTGGTTTATGGTTGCTTGTTGCTTGCTGATTTTTACTTTGTCTTAATTAGTCTTTTTCCTGGTCCCTCATTTAGGTTTTCTAAATTCCTGCTATGAGTAATAATTTTAACTATTCTTTCAAATGCTGTCACAATTAGTTGAATATTCAGGCATTTGATTTATTCTTGGAAATTATAATTTCTAAGAAATTTGACATATTAAGTGGTCAAAAGTGATAGTATATAGTTGTTTATGATCTGCTTATTTTCTGTTTTATCTGTTATGTTCCATCCCTCACTCATATTAGTTGTAACTCTTCTATTTTGTTCTTGACAGTCTTTGAAATATTTGTCTATTTTGTTAGATTTTTCAAAGAAACGCCTTTTTTGCTTTGTTCATCTCTGCTACCTTTTTCCTTGGTCATTTCCTCTTCTCTTGTGTTTTCTGGATTTGTTCTAGGATAGGGATACTTTAGGTGATCTCTCAGCTGAGTTTCAGTGTTTTCTGTCACCTGACAGATGTGTTTCAGGCACATATTTTCTCTGAACCTCCTGCTTGCTTTCATTGACATTATCTGGGAGTTATAGTTTCTGGGTAGTTTTACATTTCCTAATTGCTTTTGATATCAGTATTGATTTCTCACTTAGTCTTGAATTATTCATATGCAGTTTTTTAATTTTCCAAATTGTGGGAATTTTAAATAGATTATTCCTTTTATTAACTTTAAATTTAACCATGTTGTAGTCATAAAACATTGTCTATGTGACATCTTTTCTTTTAAGTGGAGTTTTTCTTTATGATCTAGTACTTGATTTTTTAATGTTCCAAATGTTTTTGAGAAGGACTTACATTCTTGAACTGCTCCACATGTATTTATTGGGTTAAACGTGTTTGTTTTGATGTTCTGGATCTTTTAAATCCCTACTTTTTGGAGGATTTGTTTAATTCTGATAATGACAAGAGTAAGATTTCTAAAATTGTTCATTTTTAAGCAAAATGTTGATATTTTATTAAGTGAACATGTGTAGAAGTGGTCAGTTTACCCTTCTATTATCATGTAGTGATTTTTTTCTATTTCCATCTTAAAATCTATTGTGTTTGATGTTAATAACTGGCTTTGCTTGGGCAGTTTTGTCTGTGTCCTTTCCATCCTTTTACTTTCAATCTGTGTCTGCTGTCTGCTGTAATAAAATATGTCTTGATTTTAGCAATTGAAGCTACTTATTGTTAAATTACAAAAATACAATCTGGTTAATTTAAAAGCTTGTATTGACTTTATTAAATTATTCATGGTTGTGCAGTATCCCATCTAGCCAGCAGGTATTCTAACAAGCTGTATAAAATACAAGGTTTTTCTAGGCAGAAAGAAGACACAAAAAGGGAAGAGGGGGTTATTTCAGGTTTATGGAACCTACCTATAGAGAATGGAAAAGGGTTTTCTCATAGATTAGCTCATTTTCTTTTGGGGAATGGAAGGATTACCTCATTGACACTGACCAGGAATTCCATACAGATGAGTTAGAACCACATTCCCAAAAAGTTAGATGAGGAATTAAGTCTTGGTGGGATTAGCATGACTCCTTTTGAAACTGTTGTTTTCTTTCTAATACTGTGTTTTAACTGGCACTATTGGACCCTTAGTTAAGTCAGAGTTTCTCAGTCTCAGCACTATTGACTTTTAGGTGAGATAATTCTTTGTAGTGGGGCCTGCTGTCCTGTGTATTGTAGAAAGTTTAGCAGCATCTTTGCTCCTACATGCCAATAAAGCCTCCCAGTTCTGACACTAAAAACATCTCCTGACATTGCCAGATGTCCTTGCCAGGTGGGGGCTGGAGGGAAACTGGCCCTACTTGAGAATTACTCATTTTATAGCATTGACAGTCAAATCTCTCTCTACCATCTTAGTTTTATTATTTCCATGTGTCTTACTTTTTTGTGTTTTTATTTATTTTTACTAGATAAGATCCTTTGACAGCCTCTAGGAATTTAGTGTGCCATAGCATTTATTCCTCTTCAAGTCATAAATGTCTGCAATATTCATGTATTTTTACCTTTCTTATATAAGGTTTTCCTCCAAAATGCTTTTCACATGCTTTTGTGGTGAACTTCCTGAAATCTCCAGAGCCTGAGACTATTTTCTCACCGCCTCATATTTAAAGTTGGATATAAAACTCCAGTTTCGAAGCTATTCCATTGTTGGATATAAGTTGGATATAAAACTCCAGTTTCCAAGCTATTCCATTGTTCTTGTATCTAGAGGTGGCATTTAAAAATGTGGTGTCTCCAGTGAGAATGGCACATATTAAAAAAACTAGCAACAACAAATGTTGGCGAGGGTGTGGAGAAAAAGGAACTCTCCTGCACTCTTGGTGGGAGTGCAAACTGGTCCAACCACTATGGAGAGCTGTGTGGAGATTTCTGGACCTACTAAACATAGTGCTTCCATATGATCCAGCAATTCCACTCCTAGGTATTTACCCAAAGGACACAGAAACATCAGTTCCAAAGAGCACCTGAACCCCTATGTTTATAGCAGCACTGTTTACAATAGCTAAGCTTTGGAAACAGCCCAAATGCCCAAAAATAGACGACTGGATCAAGAAGATGGAATATTACTCAGCATTCAAAAAAGATAAACACATGCAATTTGCAGCAACATGGAAGGGATCATGCTCAGCGAAATAAGCCAGAAAGAAAAAGAAAAATACCGGATGGTCTCACTCATAGCAGGAATCTAGAAAACTTAAATAAGGGACCAGGAAAATGAATAACTATAAGAAAGTGAAAATCAAAATCAACAAAAATCTATGAACCAGAGACACTTTTGGGGGGGTGGGTGGTGGGAGGGGAGGGATTGGGGTCAAAATGGGGGGGTTGAAATTGTATGGGGAATATAAAAATAAAATTTATTATTAAAAAAAATAAAATCAAACAGAAAAACAAACAAACAAAAAAATGTGGTGTCCACTGAATACAATGATGTATTATTTAAAGATAGGGATAGGTTCTGAGAAAGTCCTTAGGCAATTTCATCCTAGTGCAAATGTCGCAGAGCATATACCAAACTCCCTGCTATAGTCTGCTGCTCACATAGACAACTGGTAGAGCTTGTGGGACTGCTGGAGTCTCTGTGGTAAGTCAGTGACCACAGTATTGTTAAGGCACACAAGATTGTACTGATTTTGTAACAGTGTAATCCCCATAGAAAAGGGAGGTTCCATGGCCTCCCTTGTGACACAGAGGTTAAAGTCTCAGTGCTATCAGGTTATCTCCAGCCACTATGGCATGAATTCCATCCCCCGCCAGGATGCTGACCCACTTGGTGCAGCAGACCTCTCCTGACTCTCCCACTGCTCCGCTCAGCACTGTATTTCAATAGATCTGCCTGTTCTGCTCCCCACTCTGTCTCTGGTGAATCCTCCCACCTCCTCCCCTGCACCTCTGGCCTATACCCCAGCTCTTGTATGCACAAATAAATAAAAATAAGTCTTTTAAAAAATAAGAAAGAAAAGGGAGGTTCCAGGTACCCTGTTCCACCCAAGGAAGGTGGCGCTGGCAGTGAGAAGAAGCTAGAAAAGACTGAAAAACGGACTTGGAAAAAAAGGATGGAAGGAAAAGAGTTGGAGGAGGCACATGGAACATAGAGACATGTAAAGAAGCCATCCCTGCTTCTTGGCCAGGGAGTTGTGGGATATGGAAGGAGACACTTAAAAGAGACAGAGTCATGTGTGGGAGAACTGTACGTTTGTCAGTCTTTATCTTGAATTAATGTTTGATTTTGTCTTTTCCTTACAGACTTGCCTGGCCCCTTCTTCCCCTTTTTTATGTGTTCCTACCAGAAGATGCCTTAGACTTTGGGCCTCAGTGGCCTTGCTTTGGGCCAACCCTGTTTGGTTGGGCATTTGCCCAGCAGGAGATGGGTAGCTCTGGATGTGGTATTTGGAAACTATACGTTCTTTTCCTTCTCTTCTCTCTAGTACACACTAATTGTATTCTTTATTGCACACTAATTGTATTAAAGTTCTTCTCTATTGAAGGTCTTATACACTAAGAGTATGCTGTCTTTGCAGCAGATGGTAGAACCTACTTAGAGCAGGCAGATATGGGGGTCCTGGGGTGTCCCTCATTCTGCCTGCTAACAATTTATAATCTGCTCTTTCTTTTTGAAGATTTGATATCTTAATATTTCACTATAATTCATCTATCAAGTTTCAAAATATCCCTTTTTTATATTTTGTGGGGCTTATAAATATAAAGTGTTTCATTTTTTTAAAATATGAAAACTTTCTTATTTTTTAGCTATTTCCTAGAACTTCTGTTATCTGGATGTGGTGCATCAGTTTCTAGCTTCCATTTTGTTTAACTATTCTGTGTTTTCAAGTTGTTATTCTTTTGTTTCCTTTCAAGAGTTTTCTCAGCTTGCTCCACAACGGTCATTCTTCAGTTGTGTCCATTCCATTATTTCTTCCATCTATTTTGTTCTTTATTTTGACTACTAGACATTTTATACCAATTATTTTCATTTCCAGAAATGAATCTATTTTTTTTTTTTTGATATTGTTGTGCTCTTTGTTTCATAATTGCGAGCTCCTGCCCCAGAGGCTCTCTGGGTGCTCTTTCATGTGACCCATGTGGGTCTGGGTCTGCACTGAAGCTCAAGGGCACAGTGGCGCAGGTACCCATGTGCCCCAGCACCTGAAGTCTGCAGTTGATCATTCTCACCCGCCCTCCCCCAGGGAGAGGAACTTTGGGAGGGCACACTTTGATGGGCACTTCCTAGGTGTGGAGAGGGATGCAGGAAAGGGATAATCCAAGCTTGGCAGAGCATCACTGGTCTCCGTCAAAGTTCTTGTATGCATGCATAAATAAATCTTAAAAAAAAAAGGCAGGGTTTCTGCCCTACTTGTGTTTCACACCTTCAGGACACCTGAACCAACATTTATTCAGGTGTGGGGCAGGTACTGATTGCTTCCAGGCACAGAGAAGCTCCAAAGAGGCCAGGCTACAGCAGTACCTTTTTTGATGGGTTCATGCTGCAGCACCACTGCCTGCCTCCTGCCCTGGGCCCACATCAGTGCCTTTGTGCGTTCTTCTCCCCTTTAAAATATAGCCTCCCCCTGGCTGGGGCTTCTGTTTCCAATGATCTTGAAGTTCTCCTTTAGGACTCTTCCACAGCTACTTTGAGGAGGTGACTGCAGTGTCTCTGAGGGGGCATCTAATAGGTAACTCAGCCTTAACTTGAGCAGAGGTCCTGACATTTCCTCCAAACTGCCTTCTCCTGGTGGCTTCTTGACTGAAAACTCTGCTTTTAGTTGCTCAACTTATCACTCTTGGCATTTTCACCCACTACATCCTAGCTGTCCACAAATATGGGGGCCCAATCTTTAAAACATGCTCTGGCTCAACCCCATCTCAGGTGCCTTCTGGCTGTGCTGTTCTGATCCAGCATGATCTGTGGCTCAAGGTCTTCACTTCTGAACAGCTGGAGTGTCTTGTCATGGTGGGCTCTATCCAATCTGTCAGCCAATTTGTCAGCACAAATGCCACGGCTCCCAGGGTTTTGACCTGACCTGCCCAGGCCTCAGTTCCCCTCTCCCACGAACACTCACTTCCACACACGGCCCCTGCAGCCCCTGTTTATTGTTCTTGTCACCTATGTTGTCTGCACTTCCAGCTTGGAATGGCTCACCCTTAGGTGTCAGACAGCTAGCTTCCTTGCTCCCCTTGAAGCTGCTCAAAAGTCACCTTTTCAATGAAGCCTTCATGGAGTAGCTTTTACCAAATTAAGAAAAAATAAAACAGCAACAGCAACCCAGGACATTCTGTGCCCCCATTTATATTTTTCTCCCTAGCGTTAAAACTAGACCATTGAATATCCAATTGCTAATCTTGTTGCTTGTCTTTCTCTATAAGGGGAGTGATTTTGCACCTTTTCATTGTATGTGATTGGGTGTGTAGGTGGGATGTGGTGCTATTTCCAGGTTTTGGGAGGTGGCAAAGCCTTGGGGTGGGGGTGGGGGTGCTGGAGTGGGAACTGGAGAAGCCTGGCTCCAAGGGAAGATGCCCGGTGGCTGATGGTCTCCCTGCTCAGACACTGGGAGGTGGGGACGTGGTGGGTGGTGGGTGGTGGGTGGGGGGTAGGGGGTTGGATAGAGGCAGCAAGCAAGCTGCATGGTTTACTGAATAAAAAGGGAGATATTTGTGTTCACCACAGAAATTGTTGGAATTGTAGCAAAGTAGAAATAAAATATGGAACTTTCCTATGTTTCTATAACCACGGTTAACATTTTAGTGTATTTCCTTTTAGTTTTATGTACATGATAGTGTAAGTATGTGTGTGTGTGTATGCGCACAATGTATGATTGCATTCTGCTCTTCCAACCCACCATAAGCATTTCTTCATATTATTAACATTGACAGCATTTTAGCTGTGTCATAATATTCCGTTTATGGATGTATTTCAGGTTAGATGTTTTTGTGCTTTCTGCTCACATCTCCATTATGCCGTTCAGACACGTTTCTGAAAAGAAACAATTGAACCTCAATTTAAAAAAAAAAAAAAAAGAGAAATAATTGATTCAAGAGGTTCATATGAGGAGGTGTCTTTCTGGACAGGCTGCCACAGCAGAGACTTGTTTCATGACTCCCTCATCAGTGTAGGTGATTGCTATTTTCCAGTGTGTCAATTTGATAGTGGACCCCTGGTCAGTCATTCATAGCATCTGCATCGCCCTGACCCCAGAGAGCCAGCACCTTGTGCGCTCACTTCTACATGGATAGCGGTGGGAACATATGATGTTTGCGGTTGATGAAAGCTGAAGCTGGGAGAGTAGAATGAGCTCTGAGGGTCTAGCTGGGGACAACTCTACAATTTGCACTGAACAGACATGAGAGTATTTAGAAGGAAAGATGACCAACGGTATGAATAAAACAGAGGTGAGAGGTTATGGAGGGCATAAAATTTGGTACTTCCCAATTATGCTACCAGGGAGGCAAGGCTGGTAGATGCAAAGAGCCAGCATCAGGTGTGTTGTGGTATTATTACTAAATTTAAAAACTAAGTCCTTGCTCCTTCCTAGCAAGCAAGTTTGGGAGGCTTGAAAAGACAGAGGGAGTGGATGGGACTGCCTTGGGGACTGGGCCCTTAAGCTGATGATCCATTAAGCTGACTGGATCATGAGTCAGGACACACCCAAGACTAGTCACACAAACCTATTTATGATGCCTGGAGTTGGGACCCTCATTCTCTACACGGCCTTGGCCACTGCTTCTCTTATCAGTATATTTAATAGATCTTCCTTTTTTGTTCTTCACTCTGCCTCTGGTGAATTCTTTCACTGCTGCACTGCTGCCACAGTGCCCCTGTTCTACACCGATTGTTCCCCACAACAATGTGTAGCTTATAGTTTGCAGTAGCTGGCCTTGGTCTCCAGCCACCATGGAGCCACCAAGGTGTTTTACAGGTGGCCCTGAAGCAGGGCTATCATACGAAGCTCTTGAATCAATTGTTTCGCTTTTAAAATATGTCTGAAAGGACTTCCAAGGATAGTGCCAGTAGAGGACAGGTCACTGTCTGAGTTCTTCACCTGCATGCATTGTTGTAAGACCTTACTAGTCAGGTTCAGGAACAATACCAATGGGTTTTTATTAAACAAACATGGGAAACAAGTAGTTATTAAGGCCACACGTGACTGGCTATCTCCTAGAGTCCAGTGTTCAGAAGTCCCAAACAAAGGCTGCTTATCCAAGAAGGGGCCAGCCTGCCAGAGGTGCCCACAGCCAGGCTCACTGAGATGATGCTCCAGCAGCTGGAAGCAGCAGTCTGAAGGTCTGGATGAACAGCACGGAATGCTGGAACAACAGCAAAGGCAGCAGCTCCAAAAGGTGGTGCTGCAAGACCTTATAAGCAGCTCTCTGCGATACAGGCCTGGTGACTTCAGTGCTTTTCCCAGGTGTTTACAGCGACAAGAACAGAGGCAGGCCCAGTCTCCTGGTTCCTGCAAGAGTTTTCAGCTTCTCTCTCTTTGGAGACCAGCTGCCGGAAGCTCTTTTCTTTTCAACGCAAGTACAGAGTACATGGAATCTAGGCTGGGGATAGATCTGGGGACCCCCCAAGCTTCCTTATATTCCTTTTCAAGAGGCACCCCTCCCCTATTGACATCTCCTGGCTGGACCATTCAACTTGGCCAGTGCTTGCTCAAGGGCTGGAATGCCTACACGCAGTAGCCTTTGGCACAAGCAGGGAATAACTGCCATGTTTCCCCAATGAATACCACTCTCCAGGCAGGTGGCTGTAAAACACCAGTCTACAGGACCCAGTAACAGTCCCATGCACCCTTAGCCCATTGGTGCCTGTCTCCTCATGATATTTTTAAAGATATATTTATTTATGCATATAAGAGCTGGGGTGCAGGCCAAAGACGCAGGGGTGAAAGGATTTACCAGAGGCAGGGTGGGGAGCAGAACAGGCAGATTGACTGAAATACACTGCTGAGGGCAGCAGTGGAGAGTCAGGAGGAGTCTGCTGTGTCATGTGGGTCACCTTCCTGGCAGGGGATCAAACTCATGCTGCAGTGGCTGCAGATGGCTTTGAAGTTCCGAAATTTAACCCCTTGAGCCACCAGGGAGGCCCTCCTCCATGATCTTGCTCTGCAGTTCAGCTCCCTTCTCTGGCTCCTGCAAATAAAGCACCCTGAAGGATTTATCCTCTCTTTCTGGCTTCCTGTGTGATCTTGATGGAAGTTCAGAGCAGAAAAAATTTAGAATGGAAGGTCTCCCAGGACAAATACCAGAGTTGGGATAGGAACAATTCATGAATTTTAAACTAAACCAGCTATGAAGTTTCCAGGAATCTGAGGTGGGGTCAGAAAAGATTATCAGCCAGAGGTGGGAGCAGAGAGGATTATCAATCACTGACCAATCCAACCTGACCCCATTGCGATAAATCCCAAATAATTTCATTAAAGAACACCCTTTGCTCTGGCACAAAACAGCTCCCCTGCACCTGTGTCTATGCAAGTGTCCTTTTTCCATTATTTTTTCCTCTATAAAATTTGCCTTGTGCTGATGAATGGGAACGTCTGCTGAATTCTTTCTCAGAGGGACCCAAGTACCCTAACAACCTTAGACGACCACCCTTACTCTTTTCTGAACATTTATAAAATATACTCCACGAATAATCTGTGGTAGGGGACCATCTTGGATATTTATTTAAATGGTATTTATTAGGCAAGTTCTTTTTTTTTTTTTTTTTTTTTATAAATTTTATTGTTATATTCCCCATACAATTGCAGCCCCCCATTCTGACCCCAATCCCTCCCCTCCCGCCCCCCCCCAAAAGTGTCTCTGGTTCATAGTTTTTTGTTGATTTTGATTTTCACTTTCTTATAGTTATTCATTTTCCTGGTCCATTATTTAAGTTTTCTAGATTCCTGCTATGAGTGAGACCATCCGGTATTTTTCTTTTTCTTTTTGGCTTATTTCGCTGAGCATGATCCCTTCCAGCGCCATCCATGTTGCAGCAAATTGCATGTGTTTATCTTTTTTGAATGCTGAGTAATATTCCATGGTATATATGTACCACATCTTCTTGATCCAGTCATCTATTTTTGGGCATTTGGGTTGTTTCCAAAGCTTAGCTATTGTAAACAGTGCTGCTATAAACATAGGGGTGCAGGTGTTCTTTGGAATTGATGTTTCTGTGTCCTTTGGGTAAATACCTAGGAGTGGAATTGCTGGGTCATATGGAAGCTCTATGTTTAGTAGGTCCAGAAATCTCCACACAGCTTTCCACAGTGGTTGGACCAGTTTGCACTCCCACCAACAGTGCAGAAGAGTTCCTTTTTCTCCACACCCTCGCCAACATTTGTTGTTGCTAGTTTTTTTAATATGTGCCATTCTCAATGGTGTAAGATGGTATCTCATGGTAGTTTTGATTTGCATTTCCCTGATGACAAGTGATGTTGAACATTTTTTCATATGCCTGTTGGCCATTTGCATTTCCTCTTCAGAGAAGTTTCTTTTAAGCTCTTCTGCCCATTTTTTGACTGGATTATTTTCTTTGTTGTTGTTGAGTCTCATCAGCTCTTTGCAGATTTTTGTGATCAGTCCTTTATCATTAGTGTTGGGTGCAAAAATGTTCTCCCAGTTGGTGGGGTTTCTCTTTGTTTTTGTTATTGTCTCTTTTGCTGTGCAAAAGCTCTTTAATTTGATATAGTCCCAGCTGTTTATCTTTGCCTTCACTATCACTGCTTTGGGTGATGTGTCTGTAAAGATGTCTTTGATATGCAAATCACATAGTGTTTCGCCTATATTTCCTTCTATATATTTTATGGTTTCAGGTCTTATGTCTAGTTCTTTAATCCATTTTGAGTTGATTTTTGTGTATGGTGTGAGGTGGTGGTCAAGCTTCATTCTTTTGCATGTAGCGACCCAGTTTTCCCAGCACCATTTATTGAACAAACTTTCTTTGCTCCAATGCATAGTCTTTGCTCCTTTGTCAAAGATTAGTTGACCATAAATCTGTGGGTTTATTTCTGGATTTTCTATTCGATTCCATTGGTCTGTATGTCTGTTCTTGTTCCAATACCATGCAGTTTTGATGATTATGGCTTTGTAGTATAGTTTGAAGTCTGGGAGTCTGATGCCTCCATTCCCTTCTTTTTTTTTCAGGAGAGCTTTGGCTATTCGGGGTTTTTTGTGATTCCATATGAATTTCATCAATAATTGTTCTATTTCTTTGAAGAATGACATTGAAATTTTGATTGGAATAGCATTGAATCTGTATATTGCTTTTGGAAGGATGGCCATTTTAATAATGTTTATTCTTCCAATCCATGAGCAGGGGATGTCTCTCCATTTCTTTGTGTCTTCTTCTATTTCTTTTAACAGTGTTTTATAGTTTTCTTTGTATAGGTCCTTTACCTCTTTTGTTAGATTTATTCCCAAATATTTGATTTTTTTTGTTTCAATAACAAAAGGGATGGTCTTTTTGATTTCTTCTTCTTCAGATTTATTGTTTGTGTATAGGAAGGCTACTGACTTTTGCGTGTTGATTTTGTATCCTGCCACTTTACTGAACTGATTGATGAGTTGAATTAGCTTTTCTGTGGAGTTTTTGGGGTTCTCTATGTATAATATCATATCGTCTGCAAATAGTGATAGTTTGACTTCTTCTTTTCCTATTTGGATTCCTTGGATGTCTTTCTCTTGTCTTATTGCCCTGGCTAGGACTTCCAGTATTATATTGAAAAGCAATGGTGAGAGTGGACATCCTTGTCTTGTTCCAGATCTTAATGGAATTGCTTTCAGCTTTTCACCATTGAGAATGATACTGGCTGTTGGCTTGTCATAGATGGCCTTTATGATGTTGAGGTATGTTCCTTGTATCCCAAGAACGTCAAGGGCTTTTATCATGAATGGGTGTTGCACTTTGTCGAAAGCTTTCTCAGCATCTATTGATATTATCATATGGTTTTTATATTTCTTTTTGTTGATGTGTTGGATAACGTTGATTGATTTTCGGATGTTAAACCATCCTTGTGCCCCTGGAATGAATCCAACTTGGTCGTGGTGAATTATCTTATGGATACATTGTTGGATTCTGATAGCTAAAATTTTATTGAGGATTTTTGCATCAGTGTTCATTAGGGAGATTGGCCTGTAGTTTTCCTTTTTTGTGTTGTCCTTGTTCGGTTTTGGTATTAGTGTAATGTTGGCTTCATAGAACGTGTTTGGTATTGTCCCTTCCTTCTCAATTTTTTGAAAGAGTTTGTGAAGGATAGGCACTAATTCGTCTCTGAATCTTTGGTAGAATTCATTTGTAAATCCATCAGGTCCTGGGCTTTTGTTTTTGGGGAGGTTTTTGATTACTATTTCTATTTCGCTAATTGTAATTGGTCTGTTTAGGTGTTCTATTTCTTCTTTATCTAGCTTTGGGTGATTGTAGAGTTGTAGGAATTTGTCCATCTCCTCTAGATTGTTAAACTTGTTTCCATATAACTGTTCATAGTAGTTACTGATTATTCTTTTGATTTCTGCTGTGTCCGTTGTGATTTCTCCTCTTTCATTGATGATCCTGTTTATTTGTGCTTTCTCCCTTTTTTCCTTTGTGAGCCTGGCTAGGGGTTTGTCTATTTTATTGATTTTTTCAAAGAACCAGCTCTTGGTTTCATTGATCTTTTGGATTGTTTTTTTAGTTTCAATTTCATTTCTTTCTGCTTTGGTTTTTATTATTTCTTTTCTTCTACTGGTTTTGGGGTTTTCTTGTTGTTCTTTTTCTAGATCTTTGAGCTTCGAGATTAGGTTGTTTCTTTGCGTTCTTTCTTGTTTCTTGATGTGAGCTTCTATTGCTATATATTTTCCTCTTATTACTGCTTTTGCTGCATCCCATACATTTAGGATATTGGTGTCCTCCTTGTCGTTCAATTCAAAAAATTTTTTAATTTCTTCTTTGATCTCCTCATTAGTCCAATGGTCTTCCAGTAGTGTGGTTTTTAATCTCCATGAGGTAGGAATGTTCCTTGCCTTCTTTTTATGGTTTATTTCTAGTTTGATGCCTTCATGGTCAGAAAAGATGGTTGATATGATTTCAATCTTGGTGTATCTGTTGATGTTTGTCTTGTGCCCCAGTATGTGATCGATCCTGGAGAATGATCCGTGTGCGCTTGAGAAAAATGTGTACTCCGTTTTTTTGGGGTTTAGTGTTCTATAGATGTCTGTTAAGCCCAATTGCTCTAGGTCTTTATTTAGAGCTTTGGTTTCTTTACTTATTTTTTGTCTTGTTGATCTATCCATTGTTGATAGTGGTGTGTTGAAGTCTCCCACTACGTATGTGTTTTCTCTGATGTCTGTTTTCAGAGAGGACAACAGTTGTGTGATATATTTTGGTGCTCCTTCGTTTGGTGAGTATATGTTAATGAGTGTTATTTCTTCTTGAAGTATTGTCCCCTTGATCATAATGTAGTGACCATTGGGGTCTCTTTTTATCTTTTTGAGTTTGAAATCTGTTTTATCTGATATAAGTATAGCTGTTCCTGCTTTCTTTTTTGGTCCATTTGCTTGTAGGATTGTTTTCCATCCTTTAACTTTGAGCCTATTTTTATCTTTTGTAGCTAAATGTGTTTCCTGGAGACAGCAAAAGGTTGGGTTTTGTTTCTTAATCCAGGCTGCAACTCTGTGTCTTTTTATTGAAGAGTTTAGTCCATTTACATTTAGAGTTAATATTGATATGTTAACATCTGTATTTGCCATTGTGTTTGTCTTTCCTTTGATTTTATTTATTTATTCTTTTAATAACTTTTTTTTTTTTTTTGGCCTTCTTTCATTGTTATTCATCGCTCTGAGGTTCTGGCTTTAGGACTCCTTGTAGTATTTTTTGGAGTGGGGGTTTAGTTGCAATGAAATTCCGGAGTTTCTGTTTGTCTGGGAAGGTCCATATTCTTTCTTCAAAGAGGAAGGAGAGCTTTGCGGGATAGAGTATTCTTGGTTGGCATCTGTTTTCTTGGAGTCTGTTGACTATGTCCCTCCACTCTCTCCTTGCCCGTAGTGTTTCTTCGGAGAAGTCTGATGTCAGCCTGATTGGTTTTCCTTTGAATGTTATCTGTTTCTTCCCTCTTGCCAGCTTCATTATTTTTTCCTTGTCCTGGATTCTTGGGAGCTTTACTATTATGTGTCTTGCTGTATTTTTCCTTTCGTCGTGGAAGTTTGGTGTTCTTCTTGCTTCTTGTATATCAATTTTCAGCTCCTTCTTCACATTTGGGAAGTTCTCTTCAATTATCTCTTTGAATATTTTCTCTGTTCCTACATCTCTCTCCTCTCCTTCTGGTATTCCTATAACTCTTATATTTCCTTTCCTCATGGAGTCAGATAGTTCCCGAAGTCTTTCTTCGTTCTTTTTCCTTCATACTTCTCTTTCCTTCTCTGTTTTGGTTCTTTTTATTTCTGTGTCTTCAAGATTACTTATTCGTTCTTCCATTTCATCTATTCTGCTTTCATTGCTTTTCCCAGAATTCTTTAGTTCTTCCATTAATTCTTTGATCTCCTACATTTCTTTTACTTCCCTCTTTAGGGACTCAATTTCTTTTTCTGACCATTGTTTTCCCTCTCTAGGGACTCAATTGCATTCTTCTGATCGTTGATTATTTTTCCCTTATCATTGTTTTCCTTTATGACTTCTGTCAGTTTTTTAATCACGGCAATTTTAAATTCTCTTTCTGGAAGGCTCAGAAATTCTTCCAAGTTATTGTCGTTGCAATCTGGGGGCTGGATTTCTTTTTGTGGTGTGCTTTTTCTCTGGAGAGTTGCTAGGTTGCGTGTGGTTCTTCTCCTCCCTACTGTCTGTTTTCTAATTTGCCGTATGCGTTGGGACACTGTGTTGTTGGGGCTTGCCGGCATCTTGGGTGGGCTTCTCTGTTCCCCTCTGGTTCTTCCAGGAGTCATCTGTCAGTTTCAAGCAGCCTTTACTGGAGAAAGGTCCCTGTTCTAAAATGCCGATGTGGGGACACACTCCCCTGTGCGCCTGGTCTGCCCCGGCGGTGGGTTCCTGCTCCCCTCTGGGCTTGGACTGCAGGCCAGAGGGGGTCTGGCGTGGGCGAACTTCCCCCGCTCACCTCTGGCTCCTGAGGAAGCCTTCTGCAGGTAGTCTTTACTGAAGAAATGTCCCTGTTCTAAAATGGTGATGTGGGACACACTCCCTGCGCTTCTGGTCTCAGGCACACTCTTCTGCGTGCCTGGTCTGCCCCGGCTGTGGGTGCTCGCTCTCCCTGTGGGCTCAGACTACTTGTTCAGAAGGGGCCCGGTGTGGGCTAACTCCCCAGCTGGCCACTAGCTCCTTCAGTAGCCTGTGCTGGGGTCAAGTCGCTAGGTGGCACCAGAGATCTCTCCTAGAGCCCTTGGGGAGCTGATTTTCCACCCCGTGGGACAGGGAGCAGAGCGGGGATGGTAGGGTACACCTCAACGGCTTTGGGGTGCTGTGTCTGCCTTGTGCCCCACCGTCGTGGGGAACCCACGCCCCTAATTTCGTGCCCCGGGTCTCAGTTCCAAAGCCCTCAGTTCCAGGACGCGGGCTGTAGCCCAGATCAGTGGCGCGGGAATGGCGCCTTTTGAATCCCGCTCCCCTGCCTGGGCGCCTTGTTCCTGCTCACTCAGGGAGGGCCTCCGCCCGGGTCTCAGTTCCAAAGCCCTCAGTTCCAGGACGCGGGCTGTAGCCCAGATCAGTGGCGCGGGAATGGCGCCTTTTGAATCCCGCTCCCCTGCCTGGGCGCCTTGTTCCTGCTCACTCAGGGAGGGCCTCCGCCCGGGTCTCAGTTCCAAAGCCCTCAGTTCCAGGACGCGGGCTGTAGCCCAGATCAGTGGCGCGGGAATGGCGCCTTTTGAATCCCGCTCCCCTGCCTGGGCACCTTGTTCCTGCTCACTCAGGGAGGGCCTCCGCCGTCTCCCTGCAAGCCTAGGTCGCAGGCGTGGGGACCTGGGCAGCTGCAATCCGAGCGCCGCTTTCGCGCAAGCTTACCGGGCGGCCGGGGCTGTGTGCTGGTGCTGGTCTCCTCCTGGGGGGCGGGGCTCTTTAATGGCGCCTGGAGCTCACCTCCGTGGCGGATCCTGCAGGGTTCGCCTCAGCTCCCGTTCACGGGGTGTGGTGGCTGAAATAGTTCCTTTCCACTCACAGTCCCACTTGCTGCATCCGTTTTTCTTGTTGGGCGTTTTGGTTTGTTGTTTCCCTCGTCTCTGCTGGTCGGAGAGTGCCGCCTCTGTGGGCGGGGGATGGGAGCAGGGTTCTGCGCTTCCCTCCCTTCTCGTCCTCTTTTATGGCAACTTTCTTCTTCGGGCAGTTTGCTGGAGTCGTCCGTTTATCTTCCGTGTCCCAGTTCTCACTGGGACCTGCCGCTTTTCCTCCCTATTAACTTTTTTTAATGGGAGATCTTACTCGCAGCGTCTCCTCGCCGCCATGTTGCTCCGCCCCCTCCTAGGCAAGTTCTTTAATAGACAGTTTATTTTTCCATGTCTCAAGGACACAGGCTCAGATTTTTTCCTGCAGCAGCTCCACCACCAGGGAGTTATTCCAAGGCTGTGAAGAAGGAACTTGAGAAGCACTGAGACCAGGAGAGCTGGGGGAATAGGAAAGGCCAAATAGGAGGTGCCAAACTGTTACAGGACAGCCCTGATACAAAACAGGGTGCCTGACTGTGGGTCCTCACCCGCGCGCTTAAAAGGACTTATCAATGCTCTACTGCAGGCACACGCGAAAGGTTAATAAAAGGTTTATTTACAAGGGAAGGGGAAATGAGGAAATGTACAGCTCAGGGAGAAAACTGGGAGACAAAGTTTTAAATGAGTCCTACCAGATCTGCCAGTCTGGAATCCCAAATGGCACTCTGAGAGCTGGCCGCGAGCCAGGAGCCGAGAAGCCAGGAGGCGAGCGATAGCCAGCCACCCCAAGGCCCACGTGTTTGGTTTTTATACCCAACCTGGCTCTTAACTCCACCCTCAGGTCCCAGCCACCTTCCCTTTGGTGGTGACGGGATTTGTCTTTCCCAATGTCTTGATGCTTTGGTCTGGAGTGGGGGTGGGGTCCACAAAGCCTGCATGGAATTAGCTCAGAACATCCTTTCCCCCTAACAAAGGGACAGTGATTTTAAACAACACAGGAACAGAAGTGACAAAACAGCTCCCAGGAAAATAGATGTGTTTTATTGCAATGTTGCCAAACTAGCCACCACCTAGGGTAAGATTGGGTTACAGGATAATTAAGAAACAGAAAAACAACCGTCAGGAAACTTCCCACCACCTAGTGCCTAATCAATAGTCTGGCACATTGGGCAACAGGAAGTCTGATGGTATATGGTAATGGACTGGGCTGGAGAAAATGGGCATCCTCCCCTGCCCCCCTTCACCTCCCGCAACCGCTGTCAGTTCTTTCACCGTGCTTCAATAAATCCACACTTGCTTGCTCTCACGTTTGGTGTGGCAGCTGTTATTCTCTGACCAGCGCACATACCCAGACCCACAAGTATCCACTCTCTAACAAACTGAGACCCCATAATCCACCCAGTGTCTCCTTCCACCTCCAGCTTTTGTCTACTTCCCTTCTCCAAGCAGAGGGCCGAAAAGGCTACAGGGAAAAAAGACTTGGAGTGAATGGTCTGGTCTGTCCTACCCCTTGTCCTGTTCAGCCTTGAAGGTCACGCCTCTGGTGTGAGGACAGCATGGGACAGATGGGAAAAGCGGTGAGAGCCAGATTCATTCGCTACTCTGCTCCCACCTGCCTGCTCCTGTCCTGGGTCAGGCTCACGGAGGGTTCACTGCAGTTGGGACCCTCCTGGTGCCTCAACGAACCCAGTGATGATCTGAGCACTTTCTAGGTTGGGTTCTCTCATGAGAAGTAGAAGCAGAGGAAGACATTTACTTAGGAAAGGTTTCTACTCCCCGTTGAGTGTTTTATCCTTTCGGGATTATTGCATTAACAATACACTCACTAACAAGGACAGAGGCATTTCTTCCTAGTAAAAACTTTATTTAATATTTATAAATACATTGTAAGACAAAACTTTTCAAAAATACCTTTTTTTCTCAAAAACTTAATTAAAAAAATAAAGAGAAGCTAATAGGTAGGCAGAATGTTTTCAGACCCCTTTGTATTCTCAAGGGGGGCTGTGTGCAGGGTGTCTCCAGGGCGGGGTGCCCTGGGGGCTGCTCCCCACCCACTGGTCAGACCTGGAGGGCTGGCTTCCAGCAGGGCAGCAGTCCCTCCCTCCATGGCTGTATTTACATTCTCTAGTATTTACATTCTCTATATCGATAACATCTCATCTAGGATGATAACATCTCATCTAGGATTAGCGAGTACAGGTCCTATCATACTTGGACTATGATGTCTACAATGTTAACAGTTCATGAAGAACGTGTTCTCTGTGTATATGTGTGAATTAGATAGAAAAGTGGGAGGATGACCAAGTGCAACAAGCAGGTGACTCTGTGCCCCTCGTGCCCTCCCAGAGCCTCCAACAAGCCATTTATTTTTCCTGGTTAGGTCAAGTTATTATTATTGTTTACATTGCGCCAAGGAGGACAAAAAGGTAGTGGTGAAAACAAACTTTCTTTGCCTTTAAAGAGTTTATCTCAACAATTAATTTTGTCTTGAACTGTTAAGCTGGAAAACACTCTTTCTCAGCAGCCTTCCATACAACCACGCTGTTATTCTTAATGCCTCGGAAAAGGAAGGGCTCACCCTGCCCCCTACCCTGTGGAGCCACCATCACAGACAATTAGTGTCTTCATCAACATTCTTGGTCTTTTTTTTTTTTTAAATAAGTAAGGCTCCACCTTATTTCCTACACCAGTTCCAGGCAGTACAGGCCACTTGAAGGTATGAAATATTTTCTAAGTTGAAGGAGCCTTGCTTCAGAGATATAAGCTCCAGGTAGGGCTGTGGCATGTGCAGCCCCCAGAGTGCAGGCCGCTTCTGCTCCTGGTGAGGTCTGTGTTCATTTGTACAGAGTGGGAATGAAGGCACCCTCTGCATAAGCAACATAGTCGCTAAGTCAGGAAGTACTGGCCAGTGCTTCAGAGGAGATGCAGGGAGAGCCAGCTCCAGGGGGTGTGAGATCTGCTCCCCTGTCCTTGAGTTGACAAATATTTTTACAGGAAGCAACAAGAAAAAACAAACTGTGTTTCACGGACTACTAGAAAGCAGTGAGTTACTCAAGTTCACCATTGAGAAGAACCCTGGGCATTTCAAACATCTTTCTAAACTTTGGTTTCAAAAAATCAATTTACCACAAAAAGAATATAAATTGAGGTTGTAGTCAGCTGCTGGTCATGTCCTCGGCAGTGGCTTGTGCAAAATAAGGCGTATTGAGCTCCACATTAACTAAAACAAAAAGAAAAAACAGCACATTGAAATAACTGCCTCCAAATCAAAAAGGCTCAATTCATGCTCCAGATGATTGGGCAGGTCACCGGGCACCTGGTGGACAGGGCTTATCCTGCAGCTTCCATGAGACCAAGGGCACCGGAAGATGTTCCCGGTGCTCGGTCAGTTGCTCTGAAGCTAAAATGCTATTTCTTTCTTTCTTTTTTTAAAAATTAATTTATTTTTTATTCTTATAATGTTTGCTTTCTTTTCTCATGTAGTCCTGATAGAATATCCACCATCATAGAATGCTGTTTCTTTAACTTGTAAGGGAAGAAAACTTATCACGAAAAGTAAACTTTTATTTTCTTAAATTTGTCTTGAAAGATAAAGGAAAATGTGTATTCATTCTTTTCTCCCAATAAAATCTCACTTACTAAAAACAAAATGAATATTGAATATGAGAGCACTCTTCAAAATGGCATAAACCTTCATTTTCTTATTAAGTCAAATTACCTTTCATTAAAATCATATTAATCACAGACTATGAAATTATCCATAATATAATTTTCGGGAAAAAGGCAGTCACAACTTTATTTAGAAATACCTTCCTTTATCAATTCTTTTGGATTAGAACTGTTTACCTGTGACCACAAAGGAACAATCAAAAAATCAATTCACCACAAAAAGAAATATAAATTGAGGCTGTAAATCAGCTGCTGGTCATGTCCTTGGCAGTGGAAAAAGCTTCACTTTGAAAATCTCCACGCTGCACAGACACAGAACTCATGTCTGAAGTTCTATAACTAAGGGAGTACCTTTCCCTGTTCTTGTTGAGCTGGGTCAGGTGGCCCTCTCCGCATCTCCTGAATGACCCACCTGAGCTGTCCCCCTGGGTGGTGCGGCTCCTGGGCTCACCAGCCCTGGCTGTCCTCAGCTTACCCCTCATCATCCCCCAGGGTTGCTGCCCTCCGAGCCCCCACACACCCAGTGCTTACATGGTTGCAGTGGCGACTACTTGCTCTCCAGGTGATAGCACTGCACGTCACCCTTGCCCTTGGCGTCGTAGCCTGGAAGTGGCTGCCCGTACTTATCCACACACCAGCAGAAGCCCCGCTTCCTGCCCTTGGAAGGGCGGCACTGTGGGCAGAGCACAGAAGACCCACAGTGAACCCCTCAGGAGGATGCATGGGGAGGCTGACCATGGGCCACAGGCAGTGAGGGCTGTGGGGCTCCCAGGATGTTTTCAGAACAGCTCTACTATACCAAGTAGGTGCAAGTGATTTTGTGTATTAGTTTTTCAGAAAAGCAGGGGACAGTTTTGTGTCCCTGGGGTCTCGGGGAGACACTAGACCCTATTGGTGCCATAGGCATGACCCCTAATGAGGGAATGAAAACATCTCCACTGACCCCACGAACATCACAACTGTGTCTTTCTGCAAACAATCCAAGCTATACATGCAGTTACTTCTCAGTGGGAGTTTGCAGAGTAAGCGGGTAATAAACATATGTGAAGAGAACATGAGAATAAATGTCTGTTCTGTTGAATAATGACTGATAGAAAATGCCAAGTGACAAGTGCTAAAGAGGCCAGAGACCCATCCATGGTCACTGAAGATGATGGCCACCTGACTTGAGTGTGGCCATCCTATTCCATGGCCAATTCTGCAGATGTTGTGGTAGGAATTGCCTAGTAGGAAAGCTGACTGAAATGTCACCCTCAAATAATATGTAATCTACCGAAGTGCACTTGTTATAGTTTAAAAATAACTGCTTCTCAAATGTGTTTGACTGTTTACTATTCATGGAAGGCCGCAATGTAAAAGGGGTCAGCATGAGATCTGAGTTTTCTGTGCTCGTGTCACCTTTCTTGGAGGTTCTCTATAGTAGCTCCGTATTACTCCATGGTGCAATATCAGCTAACATGTCAATGTGTCCCTCTATGCATGGCAGAGTGCTCCCCAGGTGGTACCTCACATGCTCTGGAGTTGGGAGGGAGATGCAGACAGGGAGACACAGACAGAGGAAGTGCATTGAGTGGAGGGGATTTAGTGGAATCTCCTGCCACTGTAACAGGTGAGGGGCCAGGGTTGGGCCAGAACATGGATATAGGGTTAACTTCACCTAGGCAGCATGGCTTACCTGCTTTTTCTTGTAGAAGCCCTTCTTGTCACAGTTGGGGATGTGGACACCCCTTGGGCTGAGCATGTGCAGGAATTTGAGGTGGTTCAGCATGTCTTCCATCTCCCGGCGGCAGGGTCCCTGGGGAGGAGTCACAGTCACACTGGAACTCTAGTGTCTTATAAAATCCCATTTGCCCACAGAGCCATCACAGGCGGGCCTGCCATGTGTCCTCAAATATCTTCTGCCTTAATTTTTTGACTTATTTGTTGCCTTTCCCATGAGGATGGGAATCGTGCCTCCTTATCTCTCTCATGATCCCTTCAGAGCAAGGCCCAGAACAGGAAACAGTCACAATAGGCCAGGCCACTCAGGTCAGTGAATAAAATGTCAGTTTTTTGAGCCGCGTTTCTCTGCATCAGAAAGGCATGTCAAGCACACTAAGTGCTTTTACAAGTTTGACCTTGACCATGGACCCTTCTGAGATCTGAGAGGTAAAAGGGTATAAATAGCCTGTGGTGTGGTTGTCTACCCCAGGTGGGCCACCTGGATTTACTGAGAGACTCTTGAGTAAAGAGCAACCCCCAAGATACTTTCAGTGCTCAGGCCTGGTGAGGGCCCCCCCCCCCAATCCCCCGCCCCAACCTGTAAGAGAAAGCTCTCACGTATTCTGTCTCTCGTTTGGACTCAGAGGAGAAATTCTGGGTGTCTGTGCTCTGAGCTTCATAGTCGACTTTGTAGCGCTGGCTGTCCTTGGCATGTCCTTTCCTGATGATGTCCATCTTGGTGTGGAGGGGACTGAATTTGGTATCAGGCACCCGGTGTGTGCTAGTAAGGGCCTGGTTCTCCATGCTTCCAGCACCCCGGTCTTCCTCAGACTCACTGCCATTTCCTTGAAAAGCCCAGGGGAGACAAAGATGTGATAGTCATTGATCTTTAATTATGGTCTTTTCAAAATCTTACTATTGTAACCAAGTCACACCTAAGTGGAAATATCATTCAGGTAAGTTTACAAAACACACAGATAAAGTTTTATTCTATAACACCAGTAGCATGTGAATGGTAGCTGCTTCAACTCAAGATTTGAAAAATGAAATCTACTGCTTTTACAAAGCAGATAGGGTGCCAAAGTCTAGCATGTTCTCAGCCTCCATGTGTTCCCTCACCCACCAGCAGGGGGCAGATGGGAGCCATGGAAGACTTGGGGGGGGGTGGGTCACTTGGAAGTCCCCTGGGGAGTCCTTTTTGGACTGGACATTTGCCCCACCACTCCAGCCCTGATGAAACAAATGCTGGGGTGACAACAGCAATCTGGGTGCCAACAGTTCTGCAGGGTTTCTGATTGCAGCACTGTCCTAAAAGTTATCCTGCAAAGACCTCTGAGGGATCCCTGTTGGTTTGAATGGCAAAACTGAATTCTCTGCAAAGTAGCTTTGCAGTACATCCCAGCCTCATGCAGGCGTTTTGTATTTTTTTTATTTTTATTTTTAATTTTTTTTACTTGTAAGGGCTTATTTATTATTTTTGTTCCTTTTTTTATTTTATATATATTTTTATAGAGCCAGTTGTCACATCTCTAACACCCACTGTCCATGAAGGGATGGGACATCTGGAAGAACACCAGAATGGAACACCCTGTGCATTCTGGGGCACTTTCTTGGGTGAGCCCCCCCAACCCCTCTAGGACAGGAGTGAGGGATACAAACAGCATCAAAGCTTACACTCCTTTATACCAAAGAGCTTACACTCCCTGAAGAAAAGGTCACCTCCCATTGATTGACCCCTTCCGGCAATCAAAAATGCTAATGAAGAAAGCCTGAGTCTTGACATCTATGCTGATGCTATTATCTTCACAATCTCTTTAGAAGTTCAAGTATACTGTCTAAATAAATGTGTGGCTGGTGTGTAGCTAGAAAATGCTTTCCATTCCTTTTCCAGGATGAACTTGGGGCTGCTGCAGTAGAAAAGTCATGGAGGGCCCCTCTTCTTGGCTGCATCTAAGCAGCAGGTATCTGCCCCATGGTTACCCAGCTCCCAAGGCAGCACCGATGCTTCACTCCCAGGAGGGGCTCCTCCCCATCTGGTCCTGAGTGGTCTGCTATGCCTGGGGTGCCAAGTGCCCTGCTCCAGCTGAACTGTTCTCTGCCCTCTCAGAAACACATCTATCAAGATGGCAGCATGCCCACCAGCCTGGAAGTCAGCCAAGACTTCTGGCTCTGGGCTAAAATATGCAAAGCCTACGTCTGAGAATGGTCGGCCCCTGAAAGCTGACTGGGGTTTGATCCTGGGGAAGCAAGCACAAATTCTAGAGTTGCTGCTCAATTCCTGATGCAGTAGGTTCTTAAATTGATAGGATTTGGTTTCAATTTCCTTTCATTTTAGATTTCTTTCCTTTTTCTGGGAGGCGTTGGTGCAAAAGAGATGCTAACAATATGTAAATAAAAACATTTGCATTTCTTTGCCAAGAACTAAGTACTTTCTTAAACTTCCTTAGTTTCTTTCTAATGCCTGCTGACTCCAGCCAGGAGAGAAAACGTTTTCATTTAAGCAATAGACAGTTAACCACTGACCGTCATTTAAATTTATCCTTCCTTCCCTTCCCCCCAAAGGGATTTTAGAAGATATTCAGATCTTTTACAATAAATCACATCAACCTATACTATACTTAGGAGTTACTATCGTAGCAATCACAATGTCCATTAAGGTCTAATTAAAAACGACAAAGTTTACAGGAACTTCTAAGATCACTTTTTGAATAACAAAAAAATGAACTGGAACAAAAAAGCACATACAGCAAACAACAAATTTTGCCCAGAGAGACAAATTATAAAGGGGCTTTCACCCTGCCTGCCCCAGATGGGGGCTGGCCCCCAGCGCTCTTTCCCGCGCGTGGTTGGGGTTGGGGCAGAATTCCCCTAGTCTTCAGCTCTACAGGAACTTCACTCACGGAAGGGAGAAAGGCTACGCACGTGTGGAATTTGGAGGAACGGCAACTCCATTGGATTTCTTTTCTAAGAGAACGATATGATGTCCTCTACAGAATGGGCGCTTGATAGTGATGGAGCCCTGGAGTAACAATGCCAAACTTTAGCTTTTGTCTTCCCTCAACTGAAGGGCATTCCTCCCAATTCAGATGCAGGTGGCAAAGCGTTCTAGATGGGGCTGTCTCCCTTCGCTGTCAATGGAAATTCAAAGTTCCACACATCCCGCAACGCACACACCTGGTCTTGTCTGAGGGCCACACAAGCCCCTCTCCCTGTCCTATAACAGCACCAGGTATAGACAAGGGAGGATGCAGAAAGTTTCCAGTGGGACTCAGTCCTGCTCTCCTCCCTGTCCAAGGGGGAACTGGAAGAGTCACTTTCTGAACTTAAGGTTTTCCAACCGCAAAAGACACGAAAATCCAATTCCCAGCCCGCTCGTTCTACGACACCCCGGAAAGTGACATTGCTTTGCAAACCGTAAAATACTGGTATAGTTAAAGATAGGTAGCATTACCTACAATGTGCCAGTCCACTTTTCCCGGTCCAATCCGGCCCCTGGTGCCTCCCGCTAAGCATCCTCAAGATTGAAACACAAGCTCCCAGCTCTCAGGGGAAAGGGCACGTTCCACCTGTTAGGTTGCACAGTCCAAGCCCACGTTCCGCGCCGCTCTGGCCTTTCGTACACGAGAATCTCGTCTGTCTAGGACCTTTCACCTGACCTCTACTCTTGATATCCTCTCCCATTCCCCGCCCCGGAAAATCTTTTACCATTTTCGCTATCAGAACTTTGTAATTTATAAGCAATCCGAGCTCGGAGAACCGAGCGAGTAGAGGGCCGGCTGCGAAGGCGCCTTCGCCTTTCCGGGGCTCGGTTTTCCCAAGTACAACTCTCAGCGTGCAAGGAGCAGCAGAGTGACCACCGCGGCACCGCTCCCGCCCGGACCCTCGGGCTGGGGTCGCCGGGCCCCCAGACGGCGCAGCGGCTCACCTGGAGCGGACGGCGCGGGCAGCAGGTAGGCACGCAAGGGGCCGGCGGCGCTGGCGTTGGAGCAGAGCCCTCGGCCGTCCAGCAGCGCCTGCAGCGGGCGCGGCTCGCCGGGCGGCGGCTGACAGCGGAGGCCCGAGCCGCAGCGCTCGGTGTAGACGCCACACCGCTGGCCCTCGAGCAGCGCGCACGTCATGCAGCAGCCGCAGCCCGGCTCGCGCACCAGCTCCGCACAGGCGGACGCAGCTGGCGGCGGCGGACACTGAGCCAGCGCGCGCGCGTCGCAGGGCTCACATCGCACCACTGGCCCCGCGCCCGCCGCTCCCGCGCTAGCCCGCGCCACTGTCGGCCCACGGAGCAGCGACAGCGCGGTCAGCGCTGCAGCCCAGAGCGCGATTCGCGCCCGCTGCATGGCGCCCTCGGCGGGGGCCCTCTGCTCGGCCGGCCGGGGCGCACGGGAACAGAGCTACGGAGCGTGTGGGAGGCTGCGAGGCAATTGGCGGCCAGTCCTCAGCGCCGCTTCGTCGCGTTTGCATCTGGGTGTCCTGGGCCCGCCGGCTTCTATATAAAAGCCATGGTAGCCGAGGACACGCCCCGGAACGCCGCGCCAGGGTGTGGGGGGAGGAGGGGGGCGGGCGTCTAGCCCTAGGCGCCGGGCTGAAGGAGGGGGCGCGCAGCGCGCCTCCGCCCGGACACCTGCTTCCCGTGCGCACGCCGTACGTCACCGCCACCGCTGTCCCCCGAAACCCCGCGCGGCGCGTCCGGAGCGCCAAGCCACCCGAGCGCCCTTGGCCACCCCCACATTGCTGCCCTTTTCCCACTGCGCCCTTGAGTAATGTTGGTGAAACTTGCTTGCGCCGCTCCTCACCTAGGTGTACTTTGCAAAGTTCTCCAAAGTTTAAGTCGTTGGGTAAGGGAAACGGAAGCAAATTTCTGAACGGGACCTATTCGCTGCGGGGTCTTGGGACTCAAGACACAATGGTTTCCCCTGCATCAGGGGGTGGTGGGTGTTCGCGTCCCTCCCACCCCGCAGGCCCTACAAATACACATCTATAAGTGAGCGCGCGGCCTTGGCCCCTTTCCAGGTTCACTTCTCAAGTAAAGGCTCATAGTTGCTGTTTCACCACAAGTTCCCAGTTAGCAAAGGGGGCCTGCGGAGAGAGGGTTTCTAGGACAGAGCTTCTCAAACACTTGACATAAAAAACTTTGCTTTAGATATTCTTGCTGGAGATTTTAAATAGCTTACACCCACCACAAAAGAACAATAGCAATAAAAAATAAAACGGGCACTACTGAAGTGTGATTAATAGTCAGATAGTCTTTAAAGTTGGCCGTTCTCACCTTCATCTTTCTAGGTCGTTTTGTGTGCTTGTACCAAGGTCTCTGGAATTCTTGTTCGTCTGTGAGACTTTGCACCGGTGCGCGAGCCTCAGGTGGGCGCGCTGAATCGTGCCAGCCCGCTCCTTGCGGGTCTTTCAAACTTGTCTTCGCGCCCTTCCCTACGTGACCGAGAGATGACGCTCGTGCTCCAAGATTGAACTGAGAATTACACTTTTTAGGGATCTTACTAAGAGTATGTGATCAGCAGTGAAAACCAGCGAGACCACTGCGGGAGGGGACTTTCCTGGATGCTGCTGAAAATGGATCCTTGCCGTAGGAGGTGGAGTCTTCTGCAGTTTGTGGTGGATACGACAAATTAGGACCCTCAGGCGTCCCCCTTTTCCCCAGACGCCCCAGCCCAGACCACTACAGCAGCCCTGGGTAGGTGAAGTGAGCATTCACCCACGTGTCGCGCTGCGCCCCCGCCGCCCCAATTCTGTATGTGTAGGTTTACGTGTGTATACGTCCGTATCTCTAATATATACACTCTTTTTACAATGGGAAGACCAGTTTACTCATAGCTAATAAATAATAAATAAATAGTAACAATTGAACCTTACAAAGGAAAAGAGACCAGAGACAAATAGAGGGGGATCCTGGCCTGCTCTAGTCCCACAAAGGCACGAAGAACTCATATCCCCCTAGGTCCAGACTGACTAAACTTGTCCTGCTTATCTTAATCCAGGGAATGCCTGTCCTGCTGGCTCTTTCCTTTCTCCTGCACCCGTTGTTGTAGTTGTATGTTATCTGCTTTGACAGCCAAGAACAGACTCTCCAATTTCATTGGGAAATTAAAGGAAACAAAACAAATCTGTTGGGGTTACATTTGTTCCTTAAATAGCCATGGAGACCTTGACTCTGAAATTGAACCGGTCCTTTATCAAAAGATTCCTGAGGTGACAGGTCTGCCTTTCTGTTTAGTACAATGTTACACATGGAGCCCTGGCCCATCTCAGCATGGCACCGTTTTGTAGTGTTATCACGGAGCAGTGGATGGGGAAGCCTAGACAATGTCTAAGCCTGCATGGTCCTCCTCTTCAGAGAGCCAACCCGTCCTTGCAGTTTGAGAAAAGGCACAAAAATCTCTAGGGGGCGACAAAGGGCCAGGCACCAGAGACCTTGGGAAAAGGAAAGGTTACATTGCAACACTTAAAAAGATAGTCACAGAATTTTACTAAGACAGTTATGACCTATGCAGGAAATCTTGCAAGGGCAAAGAGAATTGTTTCAATGTTGTCATTTTATTTGACGCTCTCCCCATGTAATTGTTGCAGGGAGGATTTGGGTGGGATAAAACTTAATTTTGTGACATGCTAATTTTGCAGACTTTCAATTGATCTCATGCTAGTGGTTATTGATATAAGCTACAGTGGTTACTGGTAAAGGTTTTTTTTTTTTTTTTTTTTTTACCCTGTTGAAGATATTTGGCATGTAATTGCTTAATAATTTAAAGTAGTATATAGCCATTGGCACAACAGACAGTAGTTAAAACTATCTCTTTTCACTAACAAAATTTGGTTAGCCTCATTATGGTAAGTGATTGCTGGGGGTAGCCATTATTTTTGCCAAATGACATATGCCACTCATTTATTTGAGCTCATTGCCATAGCTGATAGGCATCTTGTCTCCATGAGACAACGGCCTCCTCCTCTTAGACTCTAGCTGACCATCCCACTCCAGTGTTTCTCTCTGTAGCACTGTCCACCCCAAGCAGCAAACTCTTTCTGCCTTATTCCAGAGTGATTGTCAGGTTAACCTACACAGTAGACTCTGGACTCAATGGTCTGGACTTCTGGCAAGTGATGTCAGGGACCTAATCAGGACTGATGGCACACTGCCTAAAGCTTCAGCATTTCCCTGCTGTGGAAACGGGGATGGGGAGAGGGAACCTTATTTCCCCTCTATCAGATCACCTCTGGGGAAACCTCCCATTATCTATTTTGGGTTTGGGGAAGCTTAGAACATTGTAGCTATCCTTTATGTGCCAATTTCAGGGTCTCTGAGACTTGCTGGAAAGACTGAGCAGAGACCAGAGAGCATTGGGTAGTGTGAGTACAGGAAAAATAGTGTGTTTGTGATTCAGGGGAGGGTGGAAGACATAAATACTTTCAGAGAGGTGGTGGCATTTGAGCTGACTCTTAAAGGACTTGGAAGAGTCCTGTGAAGGAGGAAGGCAGGAGGGAAGAGTAAGTGCTTGTGAGGATCTTGGCTCTGTGTGGGGGGACTCAGGGGACTCAGAAGGGATGACATCATCATTGGCATGTGTCTTTTGAGGAAGGTGGAATCCTGAGATTTAGAAGAGAACAGAGGGTAACTTGATAAGATAGACTGGGAAGGTGGTCCAGAAAATTTAGAGGCTGGAGCCAGTGTCTTCAGAGTTAGTGCTATTCATTTGGATCCCCAAATTGGAGATGGATGAAAGGCTTCCAGAAAAAGAGGTTGGGCATGTTCTGCATGGAAGACCCCAGGGAGGACAGGTTCTCCCTAGCACAGTGACTCCTGTCCATGGCCTTTGCTCTCAAATGGTGTCTTTCACATGAGTGATGGAAGCTAAGAGAAGAAAATTTAGGATGGAGGTGTCACAATTCCAAAAACTGGAGGGGGGGGTAGAAATGATGAACATAGTTGTTAAACCAACTATAGAAATGAAAACTCCTTAGGCACCAACTGCTGTAGCAAGTATCAGAAAGCAGGCGAGAGGTGAGGATGTGGAGATGGAGGGCCATTGGAGAGAATCCCTGGTCCTTATAAATCAGTCTAGTAACACCCTAGAAGTAATGTAAGAATAGATAACAATTACACAAAGAAATGAATCCCTGCACAAAAGACTTTATCAGTACTATTTCTGCACTGGAAAAAATGCAGCTCTCCTTCCCGCCTGTGTCAATGCAGGTGTCTCTTTAACAAAGCTGTCCCTTTCAGGGGTGGCTCTTTCTGTCCACTTGTGTCTGTGCAGGCATCCTTTCCTTTTTAATATAGGAAACTCGCTCTTCTGCATCTGACTAAAAGTCTCTGCCTCGTGGGAAACTCGCTGTGTGCCACTAAGGGAGCTCTGTTTTCCTCAGAGGTAACCCAAAGACCCTGTTCTCTGAACCCAACACCTCTCCTAATTGATGTCATCAGCACTCGCACCCATGCTCACATGGTCAGTAATTTATAGGGCTGTTTCTCTGTCCTGCTTTTTCACACAGAGACCATTCTTGTGCCTGTTTCAGATCCAACTTGTGCTCAAACTTGAAACTAAAGAGATTGGAGCCTTTGATCATAATAGGCCTGAGTGCATGCCCGCCTGCTCCCTTGTTCTCTCACTGGCTTTCTGACATTGAGCAGGTCCTACACCTTGATTTCAGGGCCAGATAGGGGCACGTGTATATATATCATGGCATCCAGGGAAAAATTAGGCCTTAAGATGCTGTTGCCCAGTATATGGGAAGTCAATGTTTACTCCTGTGTTCACAGAACCACCTGAACCAATGTTAAATGGAGAATTTATTCTCAAATAGATTCGGGACATGCCCTGTATCTGTGTCCTTAGTTCTAATGGTGACATGTTTGTAGTGGATGCTGTCTTTAGGGATGGTATACAGTCTTCTAACTAGCCATGAGTGTATGGCAATACATTTTCCCTGGCAAATGGGGAAGGAGGAAGTTTTGTGGAGCAGCTGTTTTGCCCCTGGTAGCAATTCAATGCTATCCCCTCCCCTGATGCAGTTAAGGAGCCAATTCTTGCTCGTTGTCCAGCTTGCAAATCCAGGTGGGAAGGGAAAGGCACCCAGTAGCTCTCCTCTCATGGAATGAAGGTTCTGGGATACTGTGATCTTTCTCCTTCACTGAAATTAGGTCATCTCTCTTTCACTCTTGGCTGAATTTCCCAGGGTCTGAGCCACAGAATCCATTGTGGGCAGATCTCCATCTCTGTCTTTATGGATAGGGTCACCACCTCTGTCTCTGCCTATGTAGATTGATTTTTTCTTTTTTCTTCTTTTCTTTTTTTAAAGATTTATTTATGTATGCATACAAGAACTGGGGTATAGGTCAGAGGTATGGGGGAGGTGAGAGGATTCACCAGAGACAGAGTGGGGGACAGAACAGGCAGATGTACTGAAACACACTGCTGAGGGGAGCAGTGGGCGAGGTCAGGAGAGGTCTGCTGTGCCAAGTGGGTCACCCCCCCGGCCGGGGATCAAATTTGTGCTGCAGTGGCTGAGGGTAACTTCATAGTTTTGTGTCTTAACCCCTTGCACCACCAGGAAGACCCTGCACCTCATATTCTTTATAGAAAGTTTTCTTTTTGTTTTTATTTCCTCTTTTCCCATGCAGCGGGGAGCATGGAGCAGCAGAGGATCATTGTCAGGTCTCAAAACCTGACAGTGACCTTGCTGGGTCTCAGACTTGCTTGAAACTCATGCCTTCTTGCATATGTGTGTGTGTGTGTATGTATATATATATATGACATATATATAATAGGACATAGTCGTGTTTATTACTCTCATTTTAAATCACACATTTTTTATTCTAGGCAATCTTAAGCATTGGGTATGTTTTGCATTTAAAACAATGAGATTGGGTGAAATTACCAAAGCAGTGAGTGAGCTCGTGATCAACAGAGAACCCACACTAGGCCTGAGACTTTAAAAGTCAGAACAAATGGAGGAACTATATAAAGAAAATAAGGCTGTAAAGAAAGGAGAAAAATTAAATTAGGTGTGAGGGGAAAGGAGAGGGGTACAGAGTTCTGGACTTGGGTAGTAGATGGGTTGGAACAATAAGCAAGATGGTTGGCAGCTTGAAGGACCCACTGGAGTGTCATGGATTTAAAATGAGGGTAAAAAGCATAACTATGTCCTATTCTACAGCTTAATTTAGAGCAGGTGTGGGTACAGGCAGGCAGAACCATACTTAATCAGTTGTAGTTTCCCCAACAGACAGAACTAAAGAGACAGAGGACCAAGAATCAGAACATGCAGGCTGGGAGTGGTCACAGGATTTCAACTCAAAAATTAATTCTCTGGAGCCTCTCTGGTGGCCTAGGGGTTAAGTCTCAGTGGTATCACCATTATGGCCTGCGTTTGATCCCTGGCCAGGGAGATAATTCACATGGCACAGCAGACCTCTCCTGTTTCACCCGCTGCTCACCTTAGCAGTATATTTCAGTCAATCCGCCTGTTTTGCTACCCACTCTGTCTCTAGTGAATCTTCTCACCCCTCCACCCTGCATCTCTGGCCTACACCCCAGTTCTGCTATGCACAATAAAAAAAAATAATTTTTTCCAGTTTGGTTGACTTTCGCTTCCTATATTTTGAGATTCTGAGTTCTGCATACACATTTAGGATTTCTGATGTTCTTGGTGAATTGATCTTTTCACCTTATTCCTTCCAGTCCTGTTCATTTTCTTTCTTCTGAAGTCTATCTACTTGATAATAATTCAGACACTCTAGGTTTGTTGTTGTTGTTGTTATGGTCTGCATGCTATCTTTCCCATCATTTTATATTTTTTAATCGGTCCACTTAAGAATTAGACAATTCATCTTTTAGAGCTATTTCATAATTAGACAAAGAAGTCATTCTTTAAAAAGTATGGAAACATCACCATGCAAAGAAAAATTCTAGATACTATATCATTCAGGCAGTTTCAACTATGAGCAAGAAAACTTTTAAAAATCATTGCTAACTGTTCACCAAATGCTTTAGCAGTGCTACATGAAGGGTAAACTTTCATGAATATTCATATCCACTTTACAATAATATGCAAGTTGTGCCAAAGAGTTATAAATGACAACCTACAAGCATAGAGACAATTTACCTTAAAGAACTTCTGAGAAACAAGTTTAAATATTTGTATGATAGACAGTCTACCGTGTCCACCAGGACTCTCCAGTCAGGAGGTTTTCTTGAAATTTGGTGCAAAGTGGCATCAGCACAAAATTTGATAGTAGAGCTTTGCTTCTTTTAAACAAGTGCCCTCTCTGTTATATATGGCTTTAATCTCAGTTCAGTGATGCTACAAGCTCCCACTCTCCCATCCTGGAGCCAGCCAAGTGCAGTTGGCATATATTCCAAGCCCAGCTCTGATGGAGACCCCAGAGGTGTCTGGAAGTTCCTGTGTTTTCATAAATATAGGTGAACCTTGAGCACTCCCTTTTGCCCATGAGAGATTGGCCCCAGTGCCAATGTATGCACCCAAACATCTGGGTGAGCACCTGGCCGCTTGGCTAATATTTTATTTTCAATCCCTAGCTCTGTTTCTAACCTGTTTATACCTTCTTACTTACTCTCTAGGGAAAATCCTTAGTTATTTACATCTTTATTTCTTCTAATGGAATGTGCTGATTCCCAAACTCTTTAGTATTTTTCATTATCTTGCTTTCTGCAGTTTGATTATGAAATGTTTGGGTGGGTTTTTCTGTAGTTTATATTCTTCAATGTTTATTCACTTCTTGGATCTATAAATTTGTTTATTCTCCAATTTGAGGAAATTTTCAGCAATTATTTAAAAAAGTTCTTGTTATGTGGCAATTTTTCTCCCCTTTTACTTTGTTGCCTATGTCAGTGGTGCTCTGCTCACCTCCCATCTTACTTTTTTTTTGCATCTTTTATCTCTCTGTTTTTGGATGATTTCTATTAATCTACTTGGAAGTTCACCAATTCTTTCCTCCATGTTCTCCATTTTGTTATTTAGCTGCCCCAGTGAATTTTTATTTCATATATCACATTTTCTCTTCTAAAATTTTCTTTGGGTTATTTTTACATTTCCTTTTTACATTGAGATTGTCTATCTTTCACTTCAAGTTTGTTTTCTTTGGCTGCACGGACCATGGTTATATTAGTCACTTAAACTCTTTGATCAGTTTTGTCCTGGACAAAGGTTGACCTTTATGGACTGTTTTTTCTCTTGAGTAGTTTTTGAAATTTCCCTATTTTTTGAGCGTGTTCTCTGCTTGAGGAATGTCATTCTCTGCAGATACTGTTGCAATCTTGGAGAGAATAGAGAATGTCCATGTTCTTGTTTGCTACAGCAACTGTCAACTTGGCTAGGTCGAACCACAGCTCCATTTCACTGTTCTGGCAGTGGTTCCAATCTCAGTTCCATTTTTAAAGATTTGGCTTGCTTTGGGTGTCCCCAGGCCTGCCTCTCAGGGTTATTGTGTGAAGTGGAGTGTCTGCTGAATCTTAGTTCAGCTTAACATTTGTGGTGCTGTTTTGGGGACACTCCTTTCATGTCCCCCCTGAGTGAGCCATGGCTTCAGAGCTTCCTACATAGAATTAGGCATTTCCCTTTACCAGCAGTCATTTCCCTGGGATTTGCTGCATGTCCTCTGGCCCAGTTGAGAAATCTGGTGGATTTCTCTAGTCCAAAATGTGATGGTGTCTCCTAGAGGAGCCGCTGCTCCAAGTCTAGGACACACTTTCAGTATAAAATTTGGAGAGAAAAATCATGGAAAAAAACAGACTATTTCCACCTATGTTCTTGGTCTGAGTGTCATTTTTTTGGTTGCTCTGGTCAGGACAGTGTTCTATGGCTGCAACCAGCTCTATACAGCTTGTGGGTGGGTGGGTCTGCCCTTTGATCAATGCAAAGAGGAAAGAGGAGAATATAAGGAATCTTACTCATACACTCACTACTTTTCTGTGTTTTTGACTCCATAGTTGGCTGGATTTTTTTTTTTTTAAGATTTATTTATTTATTTATACAAGAACAGGGGTACAGGCCAGATGTGTGGGAGAGTGAGAGAACTCACCAGAGACAGAGCAGGGAACAGAACAGGCACAAATACACTGCTGAAGGGAGCAGCGGGTGCGACAGGAGAGGTCTGCTGCGCCATATGGGACTCTCACCAGCTGGCGTCGAACTGGCACTGCAGAGGCTGCAGACAGCTTCACAGTGTGGCGCTCAAACTACTGCGCCACCAGGGGATGCCTGTTGGCTGGATTTTTAAAATCTAAATATTTTGTCATAATCAGTAGTTGATACAATTGTTTAAGTCTCACTCCATCTTCACCAGAAATAGTGTCCTTATTTGATTACATTTTACCCTTTTAGTTTTACTTCTTCCTACTCCTTTTGAAGTTATAGCTAGTCATTTTGTGGTACTCCCTGGAAATTAGTCTTCTTTTTAAAAAACTAGTATTAATTGATACTTTTATTCTGATCCTATACAATGAAAAACACAGTCATTATATTGATAGCTCTATTTGTATCCACCCTGATTTTTATGCTATTGTTGGTATTATTTTAATTCTGTGTATTGCAAATCACAGAAAAGGTTACTATTCTTGTTTGAATACAGTCAGTGTTCATTTGTATACAGACTCATATTCTTTTGATTACTTCCTTCAATTTTCCATCTGTGATAATGTTCCTTCTAACCTGAAGTACATTCTTTAGTGTTTTGTATTATATTCTATTGACAGATTCTCTCAGCTTTTATTTGGAAAATTTCCTTTTTTTTTCTTATCAATTCTGTAAGATTGTAGTAGTTTCTGTTGTCATAAAAATATAAGATTTCACTTTTTAATGGAATAATCCTCACCTTACATTGTGATCTTTTAATTATTATTGTAAGAGTTGGATGATCTCATCTATATATTTCTGCTTTTTGTAATATATTGATATATCAAATAATTTAAGTAATCTCTTGCCTTTTTTTAAACCTTGTGTCATTTCATAAAATAGATATTTTCAGTTTGGCTGGTACAAAGTAAATACTGTGATTCAGTTTTGTAAAACTTATTATTTTTCAACATTTGTTGATTCTCCACTGCTTGTGTGCTAAAGTGTTCTCATTGACCGCTTGTTTTCTGTTTCCTTGTTCTCAATTGTATGGACTTCTAGTTGGGGATGGTGTTTTCAATCATTAGTGAACACTGTCCTCACGGAAATTCTTGCTGTTTTCTACAGATATCTGTGGATCTGGAGGTTGACGACTTGACAGTGGCTAGTGGAGGGAGGGAACTGAAGCTGTGAACAATTTTTATAAAGGAACTTTATTTCCATGTCTGTGTCTACTTTGTTCCAATTTAGAAAAATTCCCTTGTGATACCAGACCTGATGTGGCGGTCCCATTCCTGGTGGGCAGGGCTTTCCTTTTTCTCTTTTTAGGGAGGTTAACTCTTCACCTGGCCTGGCCCCTGGAATCCATATCCTGCTTTCTGTACAGACGAAGCGCTCCTGAAGTCCCAGAAACCGTGCTGAGACAAAGCTCCGAGCCTCCGCTTTTTCATCATGTACACAGGTTCTACTGCCGCAGCCAGAGGCTCTTCTTTCTAACCTGCTTTGAAGTCTGCCCTTTTGTCTCCTCTTCACTCCAATTTGGGAGCGATTTGGGATTGATTTGGGAGTCTCAGATATTCTTCATATGGCTCCTGTGGGGCGATGCTGCTTCCTTAGTAAAATTTCAAAATGTCCCCCCCTGAGTTCTTAATAACAACATTTGGTTCCTTTTTTGCTGTTCTTTGCTTCTAATATCTAGAAATTGTTTTCTGGAAATTGAAATTTCTTTTGAGTTTCTGGATTTTTTTTTTTTACCTTTTCAGATTTCAGGTTTTCATATAAATTTTATATTTAGTTTATAATTTTGTTCCATGTGGAGGTAGGTAAATAACAACTTACTGTCTTTTCCAAATATTTTCTTGTAGGTGACTTTTAAGAATCCTCTTTCTCCCCTTTCATTTCATTGATTTCTCCCCCCTCAATCATCAATGAATTCATGTTTATGGAACACATTTGAGAATATCAGGGAAAATGTAAACCAGGAAATATTAAATTAGAACCTATCATGTAAATGAAGAACTGAAATAACCACCAATCCTTTGGGATCTTCTGATCCTAGTGGTGTCTTTAGTTCATGGAGCACCTCTGGAGAGTTTCAGGGTGAAGGCTGCCATGCTCAGAATGCCAAACTCCTCAAAAAAGAATGGGTTGAAGTTTAAGTCCAAACTCATGGTTAATGGTTCAGTCATGCCTACTTAATGAAACTTTAATAAATCCCTGGACACTAGCATTCAACTGAGCTTCCTGATTGTTGAAACACATCTCTAGGCCCTGAGGGCGATGCCCTGATTCCCTGGAGAGAGGCCATGGTGCTCCTATTCGAGAGTCTCATAGAACTTGTCCTGTGCATCTCTTCTTTTGATTTCTCTTAGTTTATATCCCATTGCTGTAATAAAATTGCATTCATAAAATATAGTGCTTTCCCGAGTTCTGTGAGTTGTTCAAATTTCAGGGGTTGTGAAAGTCCCTGAGTTTGTGGCCAGTTGGTCCGAAGTGAGAATGGCCCAGCAAACACTCAAGTTGTGACTGTTGCTTGATGTGAGGCAGTCTGGTTGGAAACTGGCCCTTCTCTTATGAGCCTGACCTAACTCTAGATGGTTACTGTCAGGCCTGCATTGCAGCATCCCCTTGCTGTTCCCAGAGGCCCTACCTGCTCACATGTTGTATGGATTTTTCTCCCTTATTTGAGATTATTCTTTCTATACAATCTCTCTTTTTTGTTACTTGAGACTTCCAATTTAAAATAAGATCTGAAATTCAACTCTACCTCCTTCATCTTACATTTGCAGGTATTGGTTTTTATTGTTAAAAGTTCTTTCTTTTGCTCATCCTTTATTGCTAAGTGCAATTTCATTTTCCTGATACACTGAAGTGTCATTATTTTCTCATTGCTTGATATTGATATTCCTCTCAATTTAATTATAAGAATATTGCTTCTAATATCTTTGTAATAAAACTGCTTACAATGAGAATTTTCATAATAAATACCTAGAACTAGAACCATTGGATTAAAATATATGGTAATTTTTAAGTTTCAATAATATTTTTGTTTTAATTTGAAAATTATTTTTAGGGCATCCAATTTTTTTTTTTTTAATATTTATTTATTTATTTATACAAGCACTGGGTACAGTCAGAAGCACGGGAAGGTGAGAGAATTCACCAGAGCCAGAGAGGAGAGAAGAACAGGCAGGCAGATGAAGTACACTGCTGAGGGGAGCAGCGGGCGGTAGGAGAGGTCTGTGCGCCAAGTGGGACCCTCGCCCTGCGGCTGGGGATTGAAATGGCGCTGTGGAGGCGCAACCCAGTGCTCAACCACTGCGCCACTGGGGAGGCCCTAGGGCATACAATTTAAAAATTTATTTATTTATATATATATTTGCATCCTTGTTAATTTTTTAAAAAGCAATATTTGCTTTCTTTGCTCAGGTGTAGACCCCATAGAATTTCTACCACCAATTCACCTGTGCACCATCACCATAGTCCCTTATGCTCTTCCCACCCTCATTTTTATTTATTTATTTATTTATTTATTTATTTAAATAATAAATTTTATTTTTATATTCCCCCATACAATTGCAAACGCCCCATTCTGACCCCAATCCCTCCCCTCCCGCCCCCCAAAAAGTGTCTCTGGTTCATAGTTTTTTGTTGATTTTGATTTTCACTTTCTTATATTCATTTTCCTGGTCCCTTATTTAAGTTTTCTAGATTCCTGCTCTGAGTGAGACCATCCGGTATTTTTCTTTTTCTTTCTGGCTTATTTCGCTGAGCATGATCCCTCCTCCTTCCCTGCAGATGTCTCTGATTTATAGCTGTCTGTTTACTTTTGTTTTGTGGTTCTTTTTTTTTTTTTTGCTATTATTGTTTTTCCTTGATTCCTTGTTTGGTTCCCCTATATTCCTCCTATAACTAAAACCATCCAATATTTTTCATGACTTGTATCACTGAGCATAATCCCTTCTAGCTCCATCCATGTTGCTGCAAATGGCATGAGTTTATCTTTTTTGATTGCCGAATAGTATTCCATGATATATATATATATATATATATATATATATATATATATATATATACCACATTTTCTTGATCCAGTCATCTATTTTTGGGCATTTGGGTTGTTTTCAGGTTTTACTTATATTCAATAGTGATACAATAAACATAGGGGTACAGGGGTTCTTTTGAATCAATGTTTTTGTGTCCTTTGGTTAGATCCCTAGGAATGGATTTGCTGGGTCATATAATAGCTCCATTTTTAGTAGACTGATGAACCTCCAGACAGCTTTCAATAGTGGTTGGACAAGTTTACATTCCCACCAGCAGTGTAGTAGTGTTTCTTTTTACTACATCCTCACCAACATTTGTTGTTGCTAATTTTTTTAAATATGTGCTATTCTTACTGGTATAAGGTGGTATCTTATTGTGGTTTTAATTTGCATTTTCCTGATTATGAGGGATGTTGAACATTTTTTCATCTGCCTGTTGGCCATTTGCATTTCCTCTTTGGAGAAGTGTCTTTTAGGTTCTTCTGCCCATTTTTTTGAGTGGATCGTTCACTTTGTTTTTGTTGAGTTGTGTGAGTTCTTTGTATATCTTTGTGATCAGTCCTTTATCAGCTATATGAAGTGCAAAAATTTTCTCCCAATCAGTAGGGTGTCTCTTTGTTTTGGTTAATGTCTCTTTTGCTGTACAGAAGCTTTTTAGTTTGATGTAATCCCAGCTGTTTATCTTTTCCTTTACTTTCTTTGCTTTGGGGGATAAGTCTTTAAAGATGTTTTTGAGATGTATATCTTGTAGTGTTTTACCTATATTTTCTCCTATGTATTTTATGATTTCAGGTCTATGTTCAGTTCTTTTATGCATTTTGAGTTGATTTTTGTGTATGGTGTGAGGTAGTGGTCAAGTTTCATTCTTTTGCTTATGGTGGTACAATTTTCCCAGCACCATTTATTGAACAAATTGTCCTTGTTCCATTGCATATTCTTTGCACCTTTGTCCAAGATAAGTTGTGTATATATGGGTGGCTTTATTTCTGTTTCAAGCATCTTGCAGGTGACACTAGATTCTTCTCTGTAGTAGCAGCTTTGGCTCTAACTACCTTGAAACTATGGAGATCTCCCTCTTTCCTCTTTGTAGCCTAACATGAGAGAATTGGGAGGAAATTTATGCTAACTCCATGTTTAGGGCTCTCCAGATTCTACCCCAACATTTCAGCCCATTAAATCTCATTCCAGCAAACTTGCTCATCTACTGCTTTGTGATGACCTCAAGGAGGAAAATGGTCATTGGTCTTTTGCCATCTGGGAAGGGAATTAGAACCCTTCTGTAATTTAGTTAATTTACCTTCTATGCACCTGATTATCTCTCTGATGGGGGTTAAGTAAAATGCAATTTATCTTCTTTTCTCATTGTTTTGATGTATACAGTGACCTCTTACCATGTTTTCTGCTCCACTATGAAGCAGATATCTCACTTATCTTTGCAGATGCATCGCAATCCGTCAAATGAGTGTGTGGTGTCTTTTCTAAATAATCCCTATTGATATACATTTGGATTGTTTTGAGGCTTTGGCATTCTTTTTTTTCTTCTGCCCCCCCCCTTTTTTTTTTGTATTTTTGTTAGGTGTGCTATGAGTAACTCTGAGCGTGTATCTTTTAAAGTTTTAAAGTTTTGGTTAGAATATTTTTGGCATTGCTAGGTCAAGGGGCAGTTTCATGGTTCCTAATTAAATTCCCCTCCATTAGAATTGTGCCACTTGCATTACCCCTAGGTAGGTGTGACAAAGCATTTCTTGTAGTCTTGGCACTGCTATAGGTGGCCAATCTCTTGGCCAATCTGACTGGTGAGAAATTGTAACCGTATATTGGGAATTTGCTTTCCTTTTATTACGAGCATGTGCTTCTTCGCTGCATGGTTATGTTGTCATTTATTTTTTCAATGAAATTTCAAATATCTCTCAATGCAGAGGACCTTATTCACTTAATGAGTGAACTGTGCAGCTACTTCCTGAGTTTGAGGATGTAGGATAAAAGGGAGGAATCCAGATATTTAGAGGACCAAACCTGGCGAGGTGTTAGAAGGCATGTGATTGAGGCCATGGGACACTAGTAAAACTGCTTGGGAGGGTTATTTATGAAGTCTGATGTCCTGCTTTTTGAGATGGTCCTTTTTTATTATTTTTTTAAATTTATATGTTTTTTTATATCATCGTTTATTTTTAAGCAATGTTTGCTTCCCCTCCCCACCAGGTGTAGTCCCCATAGAATTTCCTTCATCAATGCACCTGTGCACCATCACCTCAGCCCCTTCTTAATTGCCCCTCACAGGGGAGACAGAGTAGCTCCTGAGTGGGTGACATGGACCCTGACTGGGAAAGCTCGCTCCTCAGTGTAGAGGGCGTATGTGAGCAATGGTGCTAAGGGCCTCTCCCCGCTTGCCTTTGTGGGAACTGCCTAAGGTCCTGCTTGAAGCCTGGGCATGGGGTGGGGAAACTGCAGCATTTTCAGATCACAGAGCCATTTCTCTAAACTCCAGGGGTATCTAAAACTGGCAGTATAGAGAGAGCAAAATTACAGTGCCTAACATAACGGCAAGTCATCTATTCGTATTCCCTTGATTATTATTTCAATAATTTGTGTTGACCTGCAGGCATTTCATTTAGCCAAGCGCACCTGCAGAAGGATGAGAGGGACTCTTCAGGGTGCTCTGCTCTTGGCAAATGCACGGGAGTCACAACCCTGTGTGCTTAGGAGGATCCAGTCATTCTGGATTTGCTGGAGTAAAACATGTCTTGCAGGTGAAGTCCAGCCTGACCCTAGAACCTGGGGTTGAGAAAAAGCCTCAGAGAATAGAAGAGGAAGATGTTCTGGTAAATATGTGAAACCAGAGACTTAAAAAAATAAAAACTTCTTTTGTCATGTGGCACATTAGCTGCTTTTGATGAGTCAGAATATTTGTTGTTGGATAAGAGTCCATTTCTTGATGAGACAGTGGAAGTGATTTCTGATCTGGGATACTTTCCCTATTCCATTTGGAACAGCCTTCCTCCAGGAATGTATGTTTGTGTGTGAATTTGTGCATGTGCACAAGTGTGAGTGCTTGTGTGTTCTTTCATGTGTGGATGTGTATGCATATATGATTTAGATACAAATCCACATTTTCTGATATCATTTGTTTTTAGTTTAACAAATTAATAGCTAAAGCCACAATGAGGCAATGATTTTCAAGACTGGCAAAGGTGCAACCATCAATTCAAATTGCCAAATACTTTAATGACCAAAGATTGGCTGTATTTTATTGGAATGAAGGAAATAATTTCTGTTAATTGTAGTGAGGGAGTTAGGAAAAATAAACCGTGTGTGGAGAGTTATGATTGTCAGCCCCCTTTTGCTCCAGTCACAGGGTAATTTGAGATTTATTTAAACATGGTCATTGTTAGCTTCACAAGTTGGAGATCCTGAGCATGAAAATTATTCATAGGGAATATATAAAATACAGAGTAAGAGCAAGGAAGATTTCTAGCAAACTGCTAACAAATAATTATTGCAAAATTTCCAGCAGAGGGCCTCCCCGGTGGCGCAGCTTGTTGAACTCAGCACTGTGAAGCTGTCCACAGCCTCCGCAGCGCAGGTTTGATTCCTGGCCAGCCAGGGAGAATCTCACATGGCGAGGCAGACCTCTCCTGTCTCACCCGCTGCTCCCTTCAGCAGTGTATTTCGGTCGTCTGCCTGTTCTGCAACCCTCTCTGTCTCTGGTGAATCCTTTCACCCTCCTGTGACTCTGGCCTGTACCCCAGCTCTTGTATAAATAGAAATAAATATTAAAAAAAAATTTCCAGCAGACACAGCTGAGGGACTACCAAGAAGTGCAGTCTGCACTTTAGAACAACATTTAGGAAATGTTGAAATGCAGAAGAAAGTGGCAGGGCTTTGGAAGGGCCTGAGTTCCATATTTGTGAGATTTTCGGTGCTAGTTCACTGTGTGAAGAAAGGTAATTGGGCAAATTCCAAATCCATATGTGACTTTATAGCAAACCCTCAGAGCTTGACTTTTAGCCAAGCACACGGAGGCCCTAGTCACACCTCACACCTCATCTTCAATAAGTGAGGCACCATATGGAGATGGTTTGAACATTTTCAGGGTGACTCCTTTTGCCCAGAAAACATGGTAGGAGTATTTGGGGACTTCTTTTTTTAATTTTATTTTATATATTTTATACATCATTTTTCATTTTTGTATAATGTGTGCATTTTCATCTTGTTTATAGTCCCCATACAATTCCCACCACCCTTGTTTTGATCCTACTCCCTACTCTCCCCCTGTAGTATGTCTCTGGATGGTCTTACCTATAACAGGAATTTAGAAGACCCAAATAAGGGATCAGGAAAAAAACTAATTATAATAAAGTAAAAATCAAAATCAACAGGCAACTATTTGGGGACTTCTTGTTGGGAGCAGTTCACTTAGTTGATGGAGTGAGACCTGGTGCCCAGGTGGGGATCCGGGCAGGCCCAGGTGGTGGAGGTATCTGAGCAGGGCACTGATGCATGACCACATCCCGCCCTTCCTTCCCTCCTCCGCTCCAACCTGTGTGTGGGGACTCTGCAGTGTTTTTACATTGCAACTTTGAGCTCCTGCTCATCTGTGCCAGGTCTGGGTTCTGGTCCCCATGGGAGTCCTTGTGTGTCAGCCTCCAATCAGCTGGTGCCATATAGTATCTGAGGTGCTCAAGCTCGAAAGCTTCTGTGTGGGTCTGAGAGATGAAGTTCTTCTCTAGTTGGACCAGGTCTGGATATACAGTCTTCCCTGAAGTGAAGTCATACTATCCACATATCTGTGTTCATGCAGAAAGACCTGATGTGGCTTCCTTTTGGAGAGAGCCTTTTCCCTGGAGTTTTGAACCCACATCACCTGCTGGACATCAGCTCTGCAGAGGGTTTTTATTCTGTGAATTCTGGGATACCTTGGACTTACACAGCCTGTAAAGGATGGTTCCTAACAGCTATGATCCAGGGAGACAAGCCCCTGTTCTGTCTAGATCTCTGATTTTTACCTTACAGCCAGGGTCCTCTCCACCATGGAGTTTCTACCTGTGTGACAAGACACAATGTCATAAAAGACATTGTGATGACCCAGAAATACCCAGCCAACCATATTAAGAAGAGAAAAACTTTTCTGAGAAAAAGTTATTCTATAGTTAGTAACCTATGGTGTTGAAATTTTTCAGAAGCCATCACTATATTAATCTATATGGTAATGTTAACATGTTATTGCCATTGATGGAATCCATTGAAAAGTTGGTCATGTAGGCGTTTTAGTGCCTCTTCTTTGTTCAGAGGAATGGAGCCTTCTCTTCACCCCATTGCCATTAGAAGTTGGCATTTTCTCTCTGTTCGTCTGATATGGTTGAAGACAAGCATCTGCTTCCTTTGTAAGATTCCCCCATAGGGCTCCTAAGCACTATTCTTGGAAAACTGCCAATTTTGCTTATAAAATAAAATATCTGCTAAATATCTGGTGAGTGCCTACAGCCCGGCCCTGTTTTCTGCAGTTCTGAGGAGTGCTATCTGCAGTGACTAAAAAAATTCCACCAGGAAACCATCTGTAGGGGAATTTTTTACTTCACCAGAAGCAGGAAGTCACAGAAATCTCCTAAGTAGAGAAAAAGGTAATAACTATAATTATATATAATCATTTTTATATCAAAGTAGATATTTCTAGAGAGTAATTAGCTCCTGTGAACATAGATTTTATGAGATATTAACTGTTTTTGGCCTCCCCGGGCTATCCTGCTGAACACCTTGCCATAGTGCGATGCCAGCAATGCCCGCTCTGACCTGTGCTCTGTGCTTTTAAGTTCTAAAGGCCAAGATTTGTTGCTAGTCAGCTACTCTTCTTATTATAAAAGTTTTTGAAGAATAAATGCATTTTTATTAGATTGAAACTTAAGAAAGAGATTCAATGTAGGTAACTTAGGTCAACAGGAGGCGGATGTAGTGGGTGGTCCAGGGCCTCAGGTGGCCCCTGGGACTAGGGAGGCAGTTTCTGGTCTTATGTGTGTTGGGGGGTGTTTTTTTTGTTAAGTATTCCTTATTCTTTTTTATCTTTTTTTTTTTAAATTAAGGTAACATTGGTTTATAATGCTGCTTGTGTTTCAGAGATGGAGGGTATTATTTCAGTGGGTGGGAACAGCTCTCAGAACCCCCTCTTTGTGCATCACTTTGCTGTGCCCATCAGCAGGGATGGAGGCTGTAACTGCACCACTGCAGGGCTTTCAGGAAGGCTGGATCTTGGAGTTCTGTGGCCAAAAAGAAGGTGTGTAGTACAGTTTTCAGACAGATTGGACATGACTTTCAGCTTTAGCTTTCTACCTAGATCCTTATTTATTTATTTTTATTTTTATTTCTTTTTAAAAGATTTATTTATTTATGTATGGAAGAGCTGGGTACAGGCCAGAGGTGTGGGGGTGAGAGGATTCACCAGAGACAGAATGGGGAACAGAATAGGCAGATTGACTAAAGTACACTGCTGAGGGGCGCAGCGGGCGAGACAGGAGAGGTTTGCTGCACCATGTGGGTAGCTCCATGGCTGGCCGGGATCGAACCCGCATTGCAGAGGCTGCGGACAGTGTCATAGGCTGCGTCTTAACCTCTTGTGCCACCAGGGAGGCCCTTATTTATTTTTAAACACTGGAATATAGTTCTTTACTCTGACAGGATCCACTGAATTCATGTTGAGACAAAGGATTTACCAAGTCAGTTAGTTCCTTTTCTGATGAAAGTGCTTTCACTGCCCCAACCCTCCAAACTCTGGGGCAGTGCCCATTTGCTGTTTCAAAGTCTCTTCCTGGACCAATGGAAGGGCTTGGAGCAGGCTGGCAGTTCTGGGCCTGGGCTAGGGAGTGTTGACCACAGCAGAAGTCCACTTCCCAAGGGGCAGTAGTATTCTTTTTTTTCCCCAAAGGATTTACTTATTTATTTATGCATACAAGAACTGGGGTACAGGCCAGAGGTTTGAGGGATGAGAGGATTCACCAGGGACAGAGTGGGAACAAGCAGATTGACTGAAATAAACTGCTGAGGGGAGCAGCGGGCAAGTCAGGGGAGGTCTGCTGCGCCATGTGGTTTGCTCCCTGGCCGGCCGGGATCGAACTCATGCTGCAATGGCTGTGGATAACTTCATAGATTGTGTTTTACCCCCTTGAGCCACCAGAGAGGCCCCAAACAGTGTTCTTGATAGTCCCATCACACTGGCAAATGTATGAAGTTGGAACATCTTGTCTCCACTCCTCACCTGCTGTGATAAAGCCTGGCTGAGCATCTGCTCCCGTTCCAAGGTCACAGATGCATGCACCAGAGCCAGCAGAACAGCAAAAACCAAGACTGGATAGCCGAGCACTTCGGGAATGGGTTGGTGTTCCATAAAAGGTAAGGCTTTCTGTTCAGAGTAAGCTTTTATATTAAAGGTAATGCATTTCATCTTCCGTCTCTCTTTTGCACTTGGCTCTTCTGGATCGGGAAGCATCTGGTTGCTCCTAAACCCTCCCTCCAATGTTTACCTCCATTCTGACTTCCAGAAACCAGGAATCTGGAAACTTTTCATCAGATGAGAGTTTAGGAAAATGGGCTTTCTTGTATTCTGGAGCACCCTCATGTTCTCTCTGGGGGCCTATGGGAGATGGAGTCATGGGACTAAAAGTGGTCCCTCCTCACTTTAACAAGCAATTCCCTATGCACATGACTTTTACTATTTTAATTACTCAGTCTCGGTCAATTTTGGGGTTGTAGGTTTTTATTGATAATGGAGGTAGGGCAGGAACAGGAAACGTGGGGACTCAGGAAGAGCTCTGCAGAGTTAGGGTGATGATGAGTGGAACCACAGAGAGCAGAGCAAGGCATGCTCACATCCCCAGCATGGGCGGGGAGCACAGGGCATGTGCTGGAGGACAGCACTGGCGAGCTGAACCAGGGCTTCATCAATGGGGAGAGTACTGAGGGCAGGCAGGGGGCTTAGGGCTCAGTGTGGTCAGTCACCTGTGCTGGTCAAGGGGTGTCTTAATGGGAGTCAGAGGCACCCCCAGGAACAGTCAGATCCTCAATCAAGAGCCCAGGCCTGGAGAAAAGGTGTCATCAAGGACATGGACAGTGGCTTAGGATGTGGCCCCACCCATTGTCCCCTCCGAGAGGGGCTGCCAGGCTTTCCTCCCGCTCACAGGAGACCCTGCTCAGAGCACAACACTGCCATTTCCCTCATCTGCACTGCTTTCCTTTAAAGCAAGCTTCCTGACTTCTCCTTACCTTTGGGTGTGTGGCTTTGGGGTTTAGACTCTCATTTCCTGCTTCTTTTGGTTCCTCTCAACTGCATGCAGGGCCCTGACTTGGGAGGGTTTTGTTTCGATGAAGACCCCAATCATACTGTTTTCAGACTGCAAAGCAACACCAAGTATATTTTTCTAAGAGCATGCCAGGCTGGGGGAAGGCCACTGCTGGTCTCAAGCTGCTTCCTGTGTCCACTCAGGCTACTCCTGCCACTAATGAAGTTCTCAAACTCAGAGTAAATCTAAAATGCTTGCAATTTTATATCTGCTTATTTATTTATTTAATTTAAAATATTTTATTTAATATGTTTTTACATCATTTTTCACTTCTGTGCAATGTATGCATTTTCTTTTTTTTATTTTATATGATTCTTACATCAGTTTTCATTTTTGCACAATGTATGCATTTTCATTTTGGTTATATTCCCCATACAATTGCACACCCCCCCCCTTATTTTGACCCTAGTCCTTACTCTCCCTGCCCCTCCACACCCCCCCCCCATGTGTCTCTGGTTTATAGTTGCTTGTTGATTTGATTTTTACTTTGTATTAATTAGTTTTTTTCCTGGTCCCTTATTTAGGTTTTCTAAATTCCTGCTATGAGTGAGACCATCCGGTATTTTTCTTTTTCTTTCTGGCTAATTTCACTGAGCATGATCCCTTTCAGCTCCATCCATGTTGCTGCAAACTGCATGTGTTTATCATTTTTGAATGCTGAGTATATGTACCACATATATATGGTGTATATGTACCACATCTTCTTGATCCAGTCATCTATTTTTGGGCATTTGGGTTGTTTCTAAAGCTTAGCTATCGTAAATAGTGCTGCTATAAACATAGGGGTGCAGGTGCTCTTTGGAATTGATGTTTCTGTGTCCTTTGGGTAAATACCTAGCGGTGGAATTGCTGGATTATATGGAAGCTCTATCTTTAGTAGGTCAAGAAATCTCCACACAGCTTTCCGTAGTGATTGGGCCAGTCTGCACTCCCACCAGAAATGCAGGAGAGTTCCTTTTTCTCCACAACCTCCCCAACATTTGTTGTTGCTAGTTTTTTTAATATGTGCCATTCTCACTGGTGTGAGATGGTATCTCATTGTAGTATGATTTGCATTTCAAGTGATGAAATGATTACAAGTGATGAAATGATTACAAGTGATGTTGAACATTTTTCATATGCCTGTTGGCCATTTGCATTTCCTCTTTGGAGAAGTTTCTTTTTAACTCTTCTGCCCATTTTTTGACTGGATTATTTTCTTTGTTTTTGTTGAGTCTCATCAGCTCTTTGTAGATTTTTGTGATCAGTCCTTTATCATTAGTGTTGTGTGCAAAAATGTTCTCCTAGTCTGTGGGGTTTCTCTTTGTTTTTGTTATTGTCTCTTTTGCTGTGCAGAAGCTCTTTAATTTGATGTAGTCCCAGTTGCTTATCTTTGCCTACACTATCACTGCTTTGGGTGATGTGTCTATAAGATGTCCTTGAGGTGCATGTTATGTAGTGTTTCACCTGTAGTTCCTTATATGTATTTTATGGTTTCAGGTCTTATGTCTAGTTCTTTAATCCATTTTGAGTTGGTTTTTGTGCATGGTGTGAGGTAGTAGTCAAGCTTCATTCTTTTGCATGTAGTGACCCAGTTTTCCCAGCACCATTTATTGAACAAATATTTTTTGCTCCAGTGCATATTCTTTTTATTTTTTTAAGAGTTATTTATTTATATATACAAGCACTGGGTGCAAGCAGAAGCATGGAAGGGTGAGAGAGTTTACTAGAGCCAGAGCAGGGAATGGAACAGGCAGACTGATGAAATACACTGCTGACCGGAGCAGAGTTGCACAGCAAGAGAGGTCTGTCACACCATGTGGGACCCTTGCTGGTGGCCGGAGATCAAATCAGCACTGCAGAGGCTGTGGGAAGCTTCACAGCCCAGCGCTCAACTGCTGCACCACTAGGGGAGGCCCTCCAGTGCATATTCTTTGCTCCTTTATCAAAGATTAGTTGACCATAAATATGTGGGTTTATTTCTGGATTTTCTATTTGGTTCCATTGGTACGTATGTCTGTTCTTATTCCAATACCGTGCAGTTTTGATGATTATGGCTTTGTAGTATAGTTTGAAGTCTGAGCGTGTGATACCTCCATTCCCTTCTTTTTTTTTCAGGAGAGCTTTGGCTATTCAGGGTTTGGCTATTCAGACAAACACAATGGCAATACAGATGCTAACATATCAATATTAACTCTAAATGTAAATGGACTAAACTCTTCAATAAAAAGACACAGAGTCACAGGCTGGATTAAGAAACAAAACCCAAACTTTTGCTGTCTCCAGGAAACACATTTAACTACAAAAGACAAAAATAGACTCAAAGTTAAAGGATGGAAAAAACAATCCTACAAGCAAATGGACCAAAAAAGAAGGCAGGAACAGCTATACTTATATCGGATAAAACAGATTTCAAACTCAAAAATGTAAAAAGAGACCCCAACGGTCACTAAATTATGATTAAGGGGACAATACTTCAAGAAGAAATAACACTCATTAACATATTCTCACTAAATGAAGGAGCACCAAAATATATCAGATGACTATTATCATCTCTGAAAACAGACATCAGAGAAAACACATATGTAGTAGGAGACTTCAGCACACCAATATCAACAATGGATAGATCAATGAGACAAAAAATAAGTGAGGACACTAAAACTCTAAATAAAGATCTAGAGCTCATGGGCTTAACAGACATCTATAGAACACTTAACACCCCCAAAATTTGAGTACACATTTTTCTCAAGTGCACATGGATCATTCTCCAAGATCGATCACATACTGGGACACAAGACAAACATCAACAGATACACAAAGACTGAAATCATACCAACCATCATCTCTGACCATGAAGGCATCAAACTAGAAATAAACCATAAAAAGAAGGCAAGGAACTCTTCTACCTCATGGAGTTTGAAACCCACACTACTGGAAGACCACTGGACTAATGAGGAGATCAAAGAAGAAATTAAAAAATACTTTGAGTTGAATGACAAGGAGGAAACCAATTTCCTAAATGTAGGGGGTTCAGCAAAAGCTGTAATAAGAGAAAAATATATAGCAATAGAGGCTCACATCAAGAAACAAGAAAGAACTGAAAGAAACAACCTAATCTCAAAGCTCACAAAGAACTAGAAAAAGAACAACAAAAAACCCCAAAACCAGAAGAAGAAAAGAAATAATAAAATTCAAAGTAGAAATAAATGCAATAGAAACTAAAAAAAAAAAAATCCAAAAGATCAATGAAACCAAAAGCTAGTTCTTTGAAAAAATAAATAAAATAGACAAACCCCTAGGCTCACAAAGGAAAAACGGGAGAAAGCACAAATAAATAGGATCACAAATGACAGAGGAGAAATCACAACAGACACAGCAGAAATCAAAAGAATAATCAGAAACTACTATGAACAGTTACATGCAAACAAGTTCAACAATCTTGAAGAGATGGACAAATTCCTACAACTCTACAATCACCCAAAGCTTGATAAAGAAGAAATAGAACACCTAAACAGACCAATTACAAGCAGCAAAATTGAAATGGTAATCAAAAACCTCCCCAAAAACAAAATCCCAGGACCTGATGGATTTACAAATGAATTCTACCAAACATTCCGAAACAAATTAGTATCTATCCTTCACAAATTTTTCAAAAAATTGAGAAGGAAGGGATAATACCAAATACGTTCTATGAAGCCAACATTACGCTAATACCAAAACCGAACAATGTATGCATTTTCATCTTGGTTATAGTCCCTGTGAAATTTCCACCCCCATTCACCTGTGAACTATCACCATGGTCCCTTGTGTTCTTCCCACCCCTGTTTTGATCCTACTCCCTTCTTCCCCCACCTGCATAATGTCTCTGGTTTATAGTTGCCTGTTGATTTTATTTTTACTTTATTGTAGTTACTTTTTCCCCCCTTGATCCCTTATTTGGATCCTCTACATTCCTCTTATAAGTGAGACCATCCGTTGTGGTTATTTTCCAGACTCTGAGCTAAGCACCTGTACATTTTTTTCATTTAGTAGCAAACTTGTGAGATAATGCTGGCATCACCTTTGCTGATGAGAAAGCTGGGAGTTGAGAGGCCAGTTGTGCGCCCAGGACCAACTTCCTGGTGAACCTGCTGGTCTGAGTGCCTTTCACTCAAATGCCTTTATGTTGCCCCAGTCAAAATTTCTAGGATTTTCTTCATTTCTGAAGGGGCTCTCATAGGCAAGTCTGGGTCAGGCAATAGGCAGTTCTGAAAGAATCTGGGTCCTTGTTCTGCTGGAGATTCTTCAGCTTTGACCCAAGGTATCATCCAAAGGCACGATGGGCACAGGACTGTGCAGTTCCTGAGGCTCCAGGCCAATCTCCCAGGGCCGTGATATGAGGGCTGGAGGAGGGACTCTTCTGGAGAGAAGGGAGACCTTTGTGTGAGGAGATGTCATGTGCAGAGGGTCATGCCTCTGGTGGGTACTTCTCTGTGCATCTCTTGCATTTACCAATCCCACTGTGAGGAGTGGTGCAGAATACCAGCCACACTTCTGGCAGTTCCTACTTGCTTGGGCTTCCTGAATTGGGCTGGACTGTCTTTGGGGCTCAGTTAGTGTTTAACTATCATTCAGAATGTTGGTGACTTATCCACCCAGATACAGGATCCAGTCAAAATTTTCACCTTATTTTCTTAGATGGCCTCAATTATTTTTCTTTACTACAGGTATGATGACTATGCACTATATGAAGAAGATAGAGCAGCTGACATTCCTGTAGGAGCTGGTCTGTGTGCTTTCCTAAGCATGTTAATGCAAATATGTAATGATGGCCTACGGCAGTGACCACTGTGACACCATCCTGGCTTCACAGAGCAGGAGGCCGAGGCCTGAATGTACATGTGACCTCTAGGTTGTAGACCAGCATGTGGTGATACAATCCCCCCAGTCTTGTTTCTCACAGGGAACTATTTTGATGTATAGCTGCTTCGTTTTGAACATCCATCCATCCATCCATCCATCCATCCATCCATCCATCCATCCATCCATCACCTCTTTATCTAACTTCACAAGGGAGTCATATTTTATAGATTATTTTTAAGTAATATAGTGTTATATCAATTCCTATTATTTGAAGGCATCATTCTAAATTTTTAAAATGTGTATATATTCACTGTAAAATATACCCTAATTTACTGAAACCTCTTATTATTGGAGTCTCCTGTCTTTAATATTCTCATCAATTTCATTGCCCCCAAAGACTGGTTAAATGCAGTGAAGTTGGGAGCATCATCTTTGGGCTGATCCCTGAAGGGCAGGTGAAATTTTGTGTCTGGAGATGTGCTGTGCTGTGTTGGGCCTGAGACCTCGTAGCTGAGTCTTTCACAAGTACCTGGTCAAACCCCTGGTCTCAAGAAAAGTCTTTGGATTCCTTATCTCTGCTAGTGCCCCCAAGACCCCCCTCCTTGCTGTAGAGTGTCTGGCACCCATGCAGGATGGCACAAGTCCACACTGCTAGGGGTAGTGGGGACTTTGGTCATTAGATTGTGGGGTCTGTAGGCGCTGTGGAGACAGGTGAAGTTGTGGGCATGTGTCTGGGGAAGAGTCCTAGAGGTGGGATGAGACTGTGGAGGAGAGCCTGGCCCAGGCTGAGGCTCCAGCAGCTTGTGCCTGAAAATTGGGCAGTCATCTTCAGACCAAGGACATTATCCACGCAGAGGACAGCAACTATTTTAGAGGTGAGCCCTGGGATGTGGACATGACAGGTGAGCAAGAGGATGGAACGTGCCCCTGTCCTAGAATACCTGCAGGCTCCAGCTCCCCTACGGCTCTTACCAATTTGTTCAGGGCTCTTTTTCCCTCTCAGATGAGAGTGCAAGTCTGAAAGCAGGTCCCCAGGTAGAAGGTCCCCAAGGGCCCTGAGACATAGACTGAAGTTTCTGTGGTCCAGAGTTCCCCCACCATAGCAGCTCACCAATCTCGTGGAGGTCTGAGCTGTACACAGAATTTTCTGGAATGCTCCTTGTATACCTGGAGGAGAGGCACTTAGGTGTAATGTTCAGGATTCATCTTAAAATGGATGGTAACTTTGTATTTTTTTATTTAAGGTAAATGCAATATTTTAGATAATGCCACAACCAGCGTCAGGTGCCTGGAAGAGGACCACAATTGACTCTTCTGGGTCAGTTCCCTGAGATCAGCTCTGCTTTTGCACAGAAACAACCCAAATGCCCAAAAATAGATGACTGGATCAAGAATATGTGGTACATATGCACAATGGAATGTTATTCAGCAACCGAAAAAGACAAACTCGTGCCATTCACAGCAACGTGGATGGAGCTAGAAGGAATTATGCTCGGTGAAATAAGCCAGAAGGAAAAAGAAAAATATCGGATGGGTTCATTTATAGCAGAAATATAGGGGAACCAAATAAGACATCAGTCTAAAAAAATAATAATACAAAACACAACAAAGCAAAACCAGACAGTTATAAATCAGGGACATACTGCAGGGGAGGAGGCGGGAGAGGGATCAGAGGGAGAGAGGGAGGAGCACAGGGGACTGAGGTGATGGTGCACGGGTGCATTGGGGAAGGAAATTCTATGGGAACTACATCTGCGGGGAAGGGGGGAAGCAAATATTGTTTAAAAATCAACAATGATGTAAAAAATAAAAAATTAAAAAAAAAAAGAAAGCCTGGCCTCCAGAGACCAAAGGCCCAGTTGTCCCCCACTGTCACCCTGTGGTCATTATTAATTGGGCTTTCCTTTCTCAAAAGTCTGAGGAACAATGAATGAACAAAGCCCACTTAATTCTCAAAGCCTGGTTTTTATTGTTTGTTTCTTTGCCCACTCCACCCAGGATGGAGTGGGCAGGTCTAACTCCACTGCCTTCCTTTGCCCCTAATTCTGCCAGATAATGGACCCCTCATATAATGAGGCTGTGTGAGCTCATGGTTGCCATCACCCTTGCAGGTGGGACTGGCTGTATTGTCCTCCTGAAGCGGGTGCTGTCCGCACCCAGCATCTCCATGCGCTTGGCATTTACTTCATATCAATAGGCTCTCCATTGCTGGATTTCTTAAACAGATGGTGTCCTAAAGTTCAGTGCTGTGGGATGAATGTAATATCCTCCAAATCCATATGTTGTACCCAAATCTCCAATGGGGTGGCATTTGGAGTTGGGGACTTAGGGAGGTGCTTAGAGTCATGAGGGTTGGGGCACATGATGGGATTAGATCCCTTATAGGACAGGGAAGCTAGAACTTCCTCTGGACTCTCTCACTGCCCTGTGTGGATAAGCAGGAAGGTGACCTTCTGTTCCCAGGGAGAGGCCTCTAAGCAGAACCCACCATGCTGGCAGCCTGAGCACAGACTTCCTGCTCCAGGACAGTGAACAGTCAGTGTTGCTGAGCCACCACCCAGTGGGATTTGGCTGTGATGGTCCAAGCTTACAAAGCAGCCTGGTCTTCCCCCTGCCTTGTGTGGAACACTCTTGTCACTTCCCATCAGCGTCCATGGTGCTCAGTGTGGGGGGTTAGGGGGCCCGAGGTGCCCTGCTCCTGTTTGGGACAGGTCATTCTGCCAGAGTTCTGACTAGGTGTCTGCTGTTCGTGGGGAGTCACCAGTCAATGGCATGTGTCAGTGTGCCTGGGCAGAGCCTTCAGGAAGGGATACTGGCTTTATAGGGGTTTTCAGCATGCCCTCTAAAGAGGTGCTGAGGTTGCATACTGGGGACTGAGAGATGACACCCGGTGGGAAGCTGTCCCTATGAAGTTGGTCATCACCACTGATGTGTGTGTGTTGGGGGGGGGGGGGGCGTGGTGCAAACTGTGATCACATGGAAGTCCATTAGGTGCCCCTCTACAGGGGAAGGTCCTGAACTCTGTGGGATTCTTTAGTCCCGAGTATCCATAGAGGGGCTACTGAAAACCCTGTAAATCCAGCATCCCTTCCTAAAGGCCGGAGCTACCCGGATGGACTGACATATGCCACTGACTGGTGTCTCTCCCTGATCAGCAGACATCAGAACTCTGGCAAAGGGACTTGTCCAAAGAGCACCTCTGGTCCCCTAACCCCTCACAATGAGCAAAAAGCCTGGTTGGAGGCTGAGCTTCAGGCTGCTCTGGAGAAGGGGTCTGGGTTGCGTCAGGCAACATTTAGTATTTTCCCAAGAGGCAGGCGCCATAGATAATTCATGCAGCCAGAGCTGAGGACACTGTTCCCTTCCAGAAACAGACTGTGAGACTCCATTTTCACCCCATTTCACATTCTGATTCTCAAAGTCATCAGTTGGAATCCACTTCTGGGCACTCAAAGGCATTAAATCCTTTTAAAGATGAGGGGACTGACACTAGAGAGTTACCATTTCTATAGACACACAGCTCAGCTAGTCGCAGCAGAGCCAGAGTTCAGAGCTGGCAGGGAAGTCCCCAGGACCTGCCTTTCACCACCTCTGACCCCATTATTTTTCAGGAGGGATCCTTTTCAGGAACTGACATTTTCATGGGTTGGGGTGATGAGTGTTGGGCACAACAGAGCATTGGTGTAGAAAATATATCCCAAAATAGGAGGGTGCATCCTGTGCCCCAGGAACCACTGCAGGGTAGTTGGCACTGATATTACAAGGGCCAGTAGGGCACACCAGCTTCCCCCCATCTTCCAGTCAGGTAGAGGTGGGTGCTTCTGCCATTCACTCCCTTAGGTGCTGAGACCCCAGTGCCAGGCCACGAGGCACACGGCACAGGTCAGCACTGGTCCTGTGAGCACGGTTGGGTTGTACCCACCGCCTGCTGGAATGGCCGTGTCTTTGTCGCCCCAGCCTCTGCTGCCCTGCACACACTGCTCCTCTCAATGTCCTGGAACGATGCTTTTGGATGAGGTCTACAGGGAGGGAAGCACAACTCCTTTGGGTTTCTGCTTTTATGGAGGATGCAAAGTGAAAGTGACAATGGAATGGTGCCTCCTCTGGGGCCTGTAGGTCTTTGGATGCAGGGATGCCCTGTGAGGTGTGCCTGGGCTCAGAGCACAGGTTCCATAGGCACCCCAGAAGAGCAGTTCAACTAGGCAGCCCCCTCAGGCCTCCATCCTGCTGTGCTCTGTGGAGGGCGGATTTGGGACGTTGGTGGTTGCCCATGTGGTGTGTCTAGGGTCTATGACTAAATTTCCTACAGGTCTGAGTCTGGGTCTTGGCAGGGAGGTCTCAGCGGGCCTGTGTCCCAGTGGGTCTTCCTGTGACTGGGGCCAGAGGCTAGAGGTCTTGGGGCCTGGGAGCAGGGAGAGTACTCTCCTCCCAGAGGCCAGAATTGAATAGAGTGTAGTGAAACTCAACACTCCTGCTCCCTCCAGGGGCCTGGATGGCAAAACCAGCTGTTCCTCCTCATTCCTTTGTGTGGGGATCTCAGTAACACAGGGTAATTCCGTCCTGAGCAGCGCCTGGGTGGGTGGGGGGCCCTGTAGGAGCTGTGATGTCATGAGACTCCCAGGTGGATGGGGTTTCAGGAGGCCTCCAGGAACCAGCTAATTCAATCCCCTGTAGTTGGTGGGAATGGAGGTCCCTGAGGAGGGGGAGGAGCAGATGTTATGCACACACGCAGGCGTGGGAATCACCTCTGGTGACCTGTGAAGTGAGCTCTGAGCATCAGTCCCTTGTTCTCCAGTCGCCTTCCCAGCATCCCCACCCCCACCCCATATTTCCAGTGTCTCCTGGGACCCAGAGGCCACAGCTCCTAGGTGCTGCCATCTGCCAGGTACCTGATGCACTCTCCACCATGTGGAGGCAGGGGTGAGCTGCTCTGTTTGTCTGGTCTGCTCTGCTGCAGAAGCACTTGACTCCCTGAGGTCAGCGCAGGCCATCCTGGCCATAGGAGCCGGGCTATAGAATTTACCTTGTGTTCCCATCACAGCTTCCTTGCTGTGTCCCAGGGGGATGCTTTGGCACTAAAGTGCAGGGCCTTTTTTGTGGAAGCCCACTCTTGGTGCTGCGGCACTGAATTAGCAGCCTCGAACTTGCGTCAGCTCTCTCTGGGGCACCTAGAAAGGCCAGGATTCCTTCTTCAGGGTCCCTTTGTATTGCAGACTAGAAGAGGAAAAAGGGAATCCTGCATTTTGTTCTGCTGGATGTGTCCCCCCCTACATGACAGAATGGACACAATGCCTGAATGGCTTTGCTGTGAAGAGGCCCCAAGTCCAAATGGAAAGAAAACCTATGGAAAATCCACAGTTTCAGGTGTCAGGCTGAGGTGCTGGAAGAAGGGGAGCATAGCAACCTGATTGCACCCTCTCTGTAGGGGTAGTTTCCGGACAGGAGAGTCAAAAAACCTTTTGGACCTTACCTTAGAAATTAACTTAGTGGTGTCCTTTCTTTGTTAAAAACCAAAACCAAAACCAAAACCATTATGTTTACTTTCTATGTAGTTAATTTACTGAAATAAATTGAGGTCAAACCTCCAGTGGAGGGCAGTCACTTCAAGAAATGAGGTCAAGTTTCCTCAGTTTGGCTCTAAATAACCTCCAGTAAATTCCTCTTCTATTAAACTTTGAATTTGTTTCACAGCAATGATTTTTTCAGTCATTACTAGCAAGGAAAGAACATGGGAAAAAAACTTGTTGTAAAGGGAACGCAGCAGTAGTTGCAGGTGAGACTCTACCTGAGGCTATAAGTCCCTGGGGGGGGTGGGTCACACCTTAAGTGGATGTTGCTCTTTAAAGTTTACAAGATACTGGGCCTCCCCCATGGCGCAGTGGTTGAGCACTGGGCTGTGAAGCTGCCCGCAGCCTCTGCAGCACTGGTTCGATCCCCGGGACAGCGAGGGTCCCACATGGCGTGCCGACCTCTCCTGCCATGCCCGCTGCTCCCCTCAGCAGTGTACTTTGTCAGTCTGCCTGTTCTCCCTGCTCTGGCTCTGGTGGATTCTTTCACCTTCCCACACTTCTGACTGTATTCAGTGCTTGTATAAATAAATAAATAAATAAATCTTTAAAAAAAATAAAGTTCACAAGATACTCTACATGTTATTTCATTTTCTCTTCATACAACTCTGCATTTTCAGTATTCCAGGAATTATTTTAAGTCTTATCTTCTGATGCAAGAAAGACAGGGAATCCCTGGAAGGAAGTCATTTGTCCAGACCAGGATAGGGGTGCAGTGGATGGGGTGGGGTGGGGTTGCTGGTCCCTTGGATCCTTTCTGTTCCTCATGATATGTGGCTCCAAGTTTTGAGTGATGATGCTTGACACCAGGGATGGAAGCTTCCAATACTTCAAGGCCAACATGACTGTACCAGTGAGGAATTAGACAGACTGTGTGGTGGATCCACCAGGGGATCCACTAGAGATGCTCAGTAGAACTCAAGTGCAGAGACGTGTGGAGACGCCTTGACTCACTTCCTGGGGAGGCAGGCTGCTATTGGCAGGGGGCAGTGTCTCTGATCCTATCCAGCTTGGGATCTGCTGCTTTTCTGTCAATTGTGGGCAGGTGTCTCCTTTCACTCTTTGTAAAGGGAACAATGGGATTTCTCATCCTACTGTGCTGATGACTTTTTATGAGGCTGGAAACAAACAGAACCTGAGACAACCTTTTGGAAACTGCACATTGTGCCAATAAGGTATTGCATATCTGCTACAATTTCCTCATCACAGAATGTCTCGGGAATCATGATTTGGCTGGAGGTAATCGTCAGATGGTTACTTTGGCCTAATGAAGGAGAAGAATTTGAGTATCTCTATGGCAAGCTGGCATTTTCCGTTCTTGCCTCTTCAGGCACTATTGGCATCGCCTGTTCCCAGAGGCACTGAATTTGTCACCAGCACCCCAAGGAACCCACTGCAGCTGGGGGTGGAGGTTTCCAGAGAACCTGAATGTTTTGGTCCACCTCGGCTAACAACTGCCTGCAGCCCAGGCCCTGACTCACTCTGCCTAGAGTGAGTCTCTATGCATTTCACATTTCAGTCCTTCTGACAATTAAGCAGTTTCTGAGATTTTCCTCACTTTATTTCAGAAATGGGAGAATGCTGAGTCCCCATGCAATGGGACACAGTTGAGTTGCTGGGGACAGTGTAGTTATCTTGCCAGTGGAAATAGTTATTCACTCAAACACTGGAGGTGCTGGATGAGAGTCCAGTAAGAGAGGACTCTTCACAGGAATGCTCTCAAGTTCATCCACATGGGGTCCGCATTCAGACTCAAAGTGCTGCTCTGATCATGCAGAAGGTGAGAGAAACTCCAGGCTTTTTAAATAAGAAAATTATATAATTGAGTTCCAAGAAATATGTTCCTTTTAACCTTAAAATTGACAGGTCCCTGCTGCCTAGTGTGTTCTCTGGAGCGCCTCAGGGTGGCTGGGTCACCCTCTGCAAGTGTGCAGGTCTGTGAGTTTTGGGGGAAATTGGTTACATTAACAGAAAGCTTCAAGGGTTTCTCCCCTTGAGTAACCTGGGGAAAATTGGGTTTATGAAACTGAAAATGGAGCCACAGACCCTATAACAAATACTCTCCATTGAAATTTAAGTTCCCAAATAAGGTTTTCATTCAGCCAATGTGACATTGAAAATAAAAGTCTTATAGGAAGATCCAAATTATTTCTGATTTCATATCTAATAAAACCTTTATAAACTATGTTGGATTTCTAAATTGAACTAAAACTTGGCAGTGGCAGTAGATGGCAATAAGAGGGAATTGGGGGTGGAGGGTCACTGGGAGAGGAGAAGAGGGAAGAAGAGGTTCAGCGAACCAAGAGCAAAGGGGAAAAAGCAGGAGTGCAGGTCAGAGCCGGGAAGGAGTGGCCATCATTTCCCCAGCAGACGCCCCCACCCCCACCAAGGCAGAGCTGTGTGACCTTGGACCCTGTAAGCAGGACCACCCAAGCCTCCACTTGTTATATATTGCTGTCTTCTGGCTGTGGAAATTCATTTTCAGACTTAGTTGCTTCAGTTTGTCTGAAATGCTGCTTGCAGCCTGTGATTTGTAAAATGGAAATGCAGCTGTTGAGTTTTTCTTTCTCCCAAAGTCACCCAGTTTGTGAGTTAATGATACCAGTCAGTCAAGTGATTGCAAAGTGTAAGGATATTTACAAGCGATAAGAACAAAGCGTCAGGACACTATCAGTTGGAAGAAGTGGAAGCAAGGAGGGAAATGCCTGTGCTTAAGGATGGGTGCCTGGAGCAGATGCAGCAGCCCCAGAGTGGTCTAGGCCAGCAGGACTTCTACTTGCAGTCGTGGGACCTTCTCCATGGGGAGTGCCATCAAACTCTCCATTTGACAGAACCACATGGGCTGTTGTGTTGAGAATGGACTTTGGAGGACAAATTTGAACAGCACGTGTGCAGCGAGAAGGCTGTCACAGTGTTGAGAATGGACTTTGGAGGACAAATTTGAACAGCACGTGTGCAGCGAGAAGGCTGTCCCATCCAAGTGTGCATGGGAGCACTGCATGTGGAATGGTCTGAGGACAGACCAGGCGGTAGCTTTTGTGCATGTTGACTTTGAGATGTGAATTACTCACAAACGTGGAGAGGTTGCTGGTGAATATACACCATCTGTATCCTGTCTTCTTCTGTAGCCAACTGCTGTTATATAGTCACTAGGATTTCACTAGGATTTCACATACCAACATACCACACAGTTCACCCTTTTAAGTTAGATGAGTCAATGGTTTTAAATACATCAGGGTTGTGCAATCAGCACCAAAATCAGTTCCAGGATATTTTCATTACTCTAAAAAGAGACCCTGTGTCAATTAGCAGATAATTTTCAGTCCATCATCTGGCACTTCTGCATATTGATTATTTCTCTTTTTTAAGTCTGTCAGTCCTTTAATAATAAAGAACTCCATGTTATTGTTTTTGTATTTTAAGTCTGTAAAAACACTTAAATAGCTCCTGTAGGAAAAAAAGCACACATGAACATAAAAGGTTTTTTAAAAACTTACTGGGGGTTGTGTATCTGTAAGAAAGGATGAACCCCTTGCATTTCTGTGCAGTTTGTAAGGTTGCCTGTGCTGTTTTTCAGATCAACTTGAGAAGCTGATTGGAGGCTGTGGAGATAAGTGATGGTTGCTTTGTTCTTTCTTGGCTATAGCTCTCTAGCAACTGTTATAAACAAAACAGAGAAAATAGTTTTTCTAAACCTGGTGCAAAGGTCTCAAATGCAAGGAAATCAATGTTGAAAAATTTATTATCACAGTTTAGATTACTATAAATACACAGGATAAATCACAACTGCTCATTAAATTTAATTCCAAGGGTCAGTAACACAAGCAAAGAGATGTGAGAAAGTCTCTAGGGAGAAATGAAGTAGTTGGTAAGTTCTTGGCTTTACTATTGCATGTCCTGAGGATGCACTATCTCCTTTGGCCCCATGTTTTTGTTATTTATTTATTTATTTAAATTTTATTTTTATATTCCCCATACAATTATAACCCCCTTATTTTGACCCTAAACCTTCCTTTCCCCACCCTCCATCTCCCATAGGGTGTCTCTGGTTCATAGTTGTTTGTTGATTTTGATATTTTCTTTCTTATAGTTATTCTTTTTCCTGGTCCCTTATTTAAGTTAGGTAGCAGTCAAGCTTCATTCTTTTGCATGTAGCGACCCAGTTTTCCCAGCACCATTTATTGAACAAACTTTCTTTGTTCCAATGCATATTATTTGCTCCTTTGTCAAGATTAGTTGACTGTAAATCTGTGGGTTTATTTCGGGATTTTCTATTTGATTCCATTGGTCTGTGTGTCTGTTCTTGTTCCAATACCATGCAGTTTTGATGATTATGGCTTTGTAGTATAGTTTGAAGTCTGGGAGTGTGATGCCTCCATTCCCTTCTTTTTTTTTCAGGAGAGCTTTGGCTATTCAGGGTTTTTGGTGATTCCATATGAATTTCATCAATAATTGTTCTATTTCTTTGAAGAATGACATTGAAATTTTGATTGGAATAGCATTGAATCTGTATATTACTTTTGGTAGGATGTTGGCCCCATGTTTTTGGATGCATCTGCTGGGGTTGGAGTACACCCCAGAATGAACCTCCTCCAACACCTTCATTTCAGAGCTGAGAACTATAGAATAGTGCCCAGGATATCCCAGGGGGTTAGTGGCAGTCTCCACCCAAAGCAGGGGGCTTCATGTATATCATGTGGGAGTGAAAACCAGTAGGAATCATGTACTAACTTGGACTGCTTGGTAGTCCAGTTGTTTTCTAATAGTATTTTATGGTTCAGAAATATTTTGTCAAATGGTCTTAAGTAAACCCACAATCAGAAAGGATTAGGGCAGAAAGTTCTGATTGGACCTGGGGACTTGTGTGTTCCATCTGGTGCTATAGGGCCAAGACAATTCAGTGAGTCCTAAGGACATCCTGTTAACATCCCTCTGCTGTATTTGTCAAGAGCATAAGGCCACTCCTCTGAATATGATCACCAGCTCACTTATCTCTTTTCCCTTCTCAATATGGAATCTGTGAACGGAATGGCTGTGTCTCACATGAAACTAAATATCTGAACTCATGACCTTAGGAGACAGATCTGAACTTTCCTACCTACCAGGTACTGCCAAGATGCTAGAAACACAGACCTGAAGAAAACATTCATTTTGTGCTCATGAAGCTAACATTCTGCAGAGCAAGGGGGAGCAGAGGGACAACAATCAAATAAAGACAAAAGGTGTGATATGATGTGGAGAAAGTGCAGCAGGAGGGGAATAGGAAGTGGCAGAGCAGCTGGGGGACTGAGTTTGCTATTTATCCAAGTTATTGAAGGCATTTCTAGTAAGGTGTCATTTTTATAAATATATAAACAAGAGGGAGGTGCCACACTTATCAGGAAGCATAAATGCATCGGCCCTGGGCAGAAGCCTGAATGGTGAAATAACAGAAATAGCAATGAGGTAAGAATGGAACAGAGTTTGAACAGAGTGAGTGGATTAGTAGATGTGCACAGAAGGGCCTCAGTGAGCCAGATTATGCAAGGTACTGCAGACCATTGTAAGGATTTGGGTTGGAGGCACTGGGACAGAGGAGTAATATAATCTGACTTATTTTGCAAGGCTGCTTTCTTGACTAGTGCATTCACTCTCAGAGTCCATTGATAATAGATTATAGAAGTCTGAGTGTAGAAACAGGGAGACAAGTCAACATAATCATGCAGGAATGTAGTATGGCAAATCCATGTTCATCAGGACTCAGTTCTATATTTTTCATGATCTTCATGATCTTCTTTCCAATCCAGCTGAAAATCCTTTTGATTGTACTTTTTAAATATGCTCAGAATCTGACCACTTACTTCTTTTTTTTTTTTTAAGATTTATTTATTTATGCATACAAGAACTGGGATATAGGCCAGAGTTGCGGGGGGTAAGAGGATTCACCAGAGACAGAGTGGGGAACAGAACAGGCAGACTGACTGAAATACACTGCTGAGGGGAGCAGTGGGCAAGATAGGAGAGGTCTGCTGCGCCATGTGGGTCACCTCCCTGGCTGGGGCTCGAACTCATGCTGCAGAGGCTGTGGACAGCTTCATAGTGCTGTGCTTAATCCCTTGTGCCACCAGGGAGGCCAAGAATCTGACCACTTCTTATCTCCTCCACTGCTCCTGGTGTAAGGTACTCATGTTTGGTCTTCCATTATTGCTCTGGCCTTCCCAAACTCTGTCTTCCTCATAGTCTTCTCTTGATGCTGGTGTATTTTTTAAAACTGTTAAGTCAGGAGAGTGACGCCATCACAAGTAACAACATGAAACTCCAAAGCTATGTCCCTCCACTATCAGAATCAAGTTATCAAATTCTGGAATCTAATTAAAAATTTACAGCCAGGAGAAGGCTTTGTGAAGAAGGAAGTTCCTAAATTTTTATATAAAATAATTGTGGCATTTAACTTAAGGTGTCTCATTTGTCTTGAAATTTTCTCAGGTCTGGGACAGCCTCATCAAGGACACTTGTCAAAATGTTTATATATTAGCTGCAACTGGAATAACAGAACTTATTAGCAAGTAGAAGATGGATTGTAAGGCTTATAAAGAAGCTGTCATTGTACAAAAATGAAGAATAATGTAAAGATATATAAAATTAAAATAAATTCAGTGAAAAAAAAACTAAATATAATCCAGTGACATCTCCCCCCCCCCAAAAAAAAAAAAAAAAAAAAGAAGCTGAATGCATGTTCTGAAAAGTCTGGAAAAGACCCTAAGCTTTCATCTCTGCCTGATCTTAACACTCTTGAACTTGAAAGTGAAGGTTAAGGCAGAGATTTAACCAACCTAGCAAGCACTGAAAGAGTGGCAAGCATAGTAGATTACAAAGATTGGTGCATTTCATTACGTTGGCTTCAGGTTTTTACGGAAATCTCTGTTCAACCACTAGCTGACCACTAGGCTGACAGAACCAAGATTTTATTGACCACACATGACAAAGAATAGTCTTTACAAAAAAAAAAAATGAGTTTAGAAGATTCATAATACAAGCAACTATAACCCACAAAAAGCAACATAGCAAACCCTGGAGGGAGGAGGGTATTTCCAGAGTTACCACATTAAATATTCAACATGTCCATTTTTTTCAGTTTTCAAAAAAATTATAGCGCATGGAGAGAAACAAGAAAGTATGTCCCACTCACAGGGAAAAAGAAATGAATAGAAAATGTCCCTGTGTTAGCTCAGATTGTAGATTTACTATTAAAAAACTTTAAATCAACCATCTTAAATCTGCTCAAAGTGCTAAAGGAAACCCTTATTACAAAGAACTAAAGGAAAACAGTGTCTAAAACAAATAGATATCATTATAGAGACAGAAAATATAAAAGAAACCAAATAGAAATTCTGGATTGAAAAGCACAGTATCTGAAGTGCAAAATTCACCAGAGGGGTTCAGCAGAAGATTTGGACAAGAAGTTGAAAGAATCAGCAAACTTAAAAAAATAGCTCAATTTAGGTGATCTAATCTAAGGAGCCAAAAGGAAACAAATGAAAATGAACAGATCCTAAGATACCTGCGGGCTGCTGTCAAGTGCACCAGCTATACATAACAGGAGTCCCAGAATAAGAGGGTGGATTAAAAAAAATCAATTAAGTACAAGAAAAGGTAGTAATGGAGGAACTGAGAAACAAAAATGATGTAAAATAGGATATAAGTAACAAAAATGGCAGAAGAAAGCTGTTCCTTAATAATTTGTTTATATGTAAATGGATGAAACTGTCCAATTCATAGGCAGAAGTTAAAGCATGTTTTTTTAAAAAATATCCTACTGTATAGTGTCTTAAAGAGACTCATTTTAGGTACAAATACATAGTGCAGAAAATAGGATGGCTAAGATATTTCACGCAAATACTAACCAAAAGGTAAGGTGATGATGAAGCAAAGAATGAAGCCAAGTGGTCAGTTTTTGAAGAATGTTGCAGCCTCTAGAATCGGGGAAACATGGAACAGATTCTCTCCTGAAAGAATTGACCCTGCTGACACCTTGGCTTTAACCCCTGAAGACATATTTTGGCCTTTTGCTCTCTAGTACTGTAAGAGAATGCCTTTAACTTGAGATACTACATTTGTGATGATTCGTTATAGTGGTAATTGGAAACTAATATCTAATCTCAGTGAATGCAGGGATTTTTGTTTGTTTCCCCCTTCATTACAGAATTTCCAGCATTTAGGGGCCTCCCTGGTGGCCTAGGGATTAAGTCTCATCACCTTTACCTCTGTGGCCTGAGTTTGATCCCTGGCCAGAGAGCTGCCCCACATGGCACTGCAGACCTCTCTTGTCTCTCCCACTACTCCCCTCAGCAGTGCATTTCAATAGATCCTCCTGTTCTCCCCACTCAGTCTCTGGTGAATCTTCTTACCCCCTGTACCTCTCCTCTGGCCTACACCCCAGTTCTTCTATGCAAAAAAAAAAAAAAAAAGTAATTTTTAGCACTTAGAACACTTAGAATAGCTTTCACTCAACAACTATTGAGTGAAATGAATGAAAAAAAATTTTTTTTTGGTCCAGATCCAGGAAGGTTAGGTTGTCTAAAGATTATAAGGAGAACAAGTTGAAGTTCTCTTGATATTGCTTCTGCTTGCATTGCAAAACTCTGTCATCAGTTGAGAAAGAGAGGGAGAGGTAGTGCAGGTTTGAAGGGAAAAGACAAGCTCTGATATTTTCCCTGGAATAGTAGGAGATGATTTAAGGGAAGGAGGCCTCAGAAGGAAATGTCTCTGAAAACACCTTGGACTTCCAGCCTCCAGGACTGTGAGAGAATAAATTCCTGTTGTTCAGGCCCCAGTCAGAGATGTTTGCTATGGATGCTCCAGGAGTCCATTGCAGGCTATCACTTCTCTGGAGTCATCTACTCTTCTTTCAAGGATTTTCCCGAGCTCTACGGGCTCAATTCTCTCCTTTTCTGGGATTTCATTCAAGCATTCTGAGAGATTCTGGAAGCCTCTATAATCACTGGGTTTGGCTGTCCCTAATGCCACCCCCAACTCCCTGGCATAGGCCTTATCCTAGTGCTTCTGGTCTCTTCTTTGCACTAAGACCTCCTCTAGTGTCCTCTTTCAGTTCTGTCCCACTGGTGTCCATTGTAGTGTCTGGGATTCAGGATATGCTCAGTAAACTTGTATGGATTGAGAAAATAAGCACATTGCAGAGGTAAGCCAGGTGGACATGAATAATCAGTGATCATAGAAGGCAACAGTCAGTTGCAGTCAGATGTAGTCATGGCTTCAGTGCCACCCTGGACTTTTCAGCCCTGGACTAGCAATTACCCCAATGGCCTAGTTTACTTACTGTTCATGATGTGAATATAACTTTAGTCAGAGATAAACAGATCCAGCCTCAAGGAAGATTTATTTGAACTAAAATGAGGAGAGATACATCTTCTTGTTTTTAATGCCAACTGAAATATCATATGGACTTTTTTCAGAAAACAAGGATGACATTATAGCCTCCTGAAGTGGTGTTAGTTTTGATTTCCAAGGGGTACATGAAATTTTTTCTAACAAGGTAGGAAAACAGATTTTTCATTATAATATATATTTGGGGTGGAAAGCATTCCCTTGACTATTTTCATTTTAAAATTAAAAAGGGCCCTGCAGGGCCTGGTCTGGGAGGAACCCCTCATGTGCCAGGCTCAATTGGACAGTCAGGACTCTAGCCCTTTTATGAGCTCCCAGGCCCCAGGATGCTGTAAAACAGCTCAACTTTTAAGTCTCACCCTCCACGTGGAGTTTTTATATAGAAGGAATCTGGAAGAATTAGATCACATAAAACCATGTTTATCCAGACTTACACTACTCTTGTTAGTCCTCATTCTTGGAACCTATGTGGAGCTTTTAAAACTAATTGCTTAAGGTTTTATTTCCCCCTCCTGTTGTCTTGACGTTTACTGTCTGTTTCTAGGGAGACTGACATGGGATTGAAACAGAAAGGGTCTTGGATGCATGTCCCCAGTTGGCAGTAGTTTCTCAGGGTCACAACAAGAACACAGATGTCAGGGTGGCCAATGGTTTTCTTGGCTGCATCTTCACATGACCTTCCCTCTGCCTTTACGGGTTATGGGTTGTGCTCTCAGGGGTGCAGGAGGTTGCTGGACGTGTGCAAAACACAGGCAGGGAGATAGTCATGATGGATTATTGAGGATGGCTTTGAGGAGAAGGAATGGTTCTTCCAGTGAGATCCCATCTGATTTTTGAGGCATATGGGTGTAAAAGAGTTGAATTACGTGTTACCTTAACATGGATTTTCCAAATTAGAAGCACTTATGCCGGGGAGGATGTACCATGAAGGAGAGCAGCTTCCTTACCCTCTCAAGGATCTCTGGGGTTAGGAAACAATCAGCCTACTCCCACTGAAGCAGATAAGGAGAAATTTCCATGAACCCTAAGTGGATATTGCCTGCTATCGTGGGAGGCATGGAAGAGATAAGACAGACAAAATACACTGCAGTCCTCCTAATAAGGAATTCAGATCTTAGGCATGTTAGAATCCCAGGATTCTTCTGACTTCTCCATCTCTAGCAAGTTGTAGGAGTCTTGTGGCTTATACTCTTGTATGCTAGGTGCCAGCTCTGGTCCCCATGACAGTGAAGGTGCAGCAAATGCTTTCCCATTTTCCAGCACAGAATCTTCCTGCACAGTGGGAGGGCGTGGAGTCCAGAGCCACAAAATTCTGAGTTTGAATACTGGGTTTTCTTTTTTTCCCATGGTGGTCTTTGGAAAAATTATCTCACCTTTCAAAGCCTCACTCTCCCCTTCTGTAAGAGGGCAAAATACTTCTCTCATTGGATTGTTTTGAAGGTATAAAAATACTGTGAAGATGCTCCACAGGCTTAGTATGCTCCTACCACATCATATATACTCAATTTAGGATAACTATTATTATTTTCTTTTTTTTTTTTTTAAAGATTTATTCACTTATTTATACAAGCACTGGGTACAGTCAGAAGCATGAGAGGGTGAGAGAATTCACCAGAGCCAGAGCGGGGAGCAGAACAGGCAGAAGGACCGAAGTACACTGCTGAGGGGAGCAGCAGGTGGTAGGAGAGGTCTGCGTGCCATGTGGGACCCGTCTCTGGTGGCCGGGGAGCAGCAGGGGATGGAACCGGTGCTGCAGAGGCTGCGGGCAGCTTCGCAACCCAGCGCTCAACCGCTGTGCCACTGGAGAGGCCCTAGGATAACTATTATTATTTTCAAAATTAATGTCTCCCAACTAGTCTTCAAGTCAGGACTGCCTTAATCATATCGATAGTTTTCTTTTTGATTTCTAGAACCATCAAATACCAAACGTGCTGACGATGTAGAATTTTATTTTTATGGAAAAGCACTTGTGGGTCGAATGTCAAGGAAAATAAATGTTTTGTTTTTTAAACATTCTTATACTTTTCCACACAAAGTAAGAAGTTGTTCATTGTTAACCCTAATTTAAAAGTGCTAAACATAAAGTACATGCTACACTACTTATTTATTCTGGAGCTTTAAAACTATGCATAATGAAACATGTTCAATATTTTATACTTTGCAGGCCATGCTTTCTCTGTTGCATATGCTTTGCTTTATCATGTTTGTGAAAAAGCAGCTGTAAATGATAAAAAAAAACAAAACAAAACTGTGAGTGTGGCTGTGCATCAGTAAAACTTTATTTAAAAAAATGAAGAAAGGGCCACTGGCTGGACCTGTGGGCTGGGCTTGCTAACTCCTGTCCTAGATTATGTAGTTCAGTTTCCTTCTAGCTATGCAATACCACTTGTTACCTTCTCCCTCTGTGCTATAATTTCTGCACTTCCAAGGAAGGACCAGTTTGGATATTTTAAAATAAGACATGTAAATGTGCCAGCACAATGCCAGGAACAGACTGATGGAGTTCAGACTGGCCTTTTACACCTTGGAACCACATTCCATGTTGCTGTTCATAAATAGTAAAATTCTGGAGCTTTAAGACATTTGTCTCCCATCTATCTGTAGTGATGGGGTGTGTTGGGGTGGATTCTGAGACCATGGGGTTGGCTGAGAGTTATGAACTGATGACCCACAACAATTAAAACAGTGTTCCCTCCTCCATCTTGTCATGTTTTCTGCACTTCCTTTTTTTCAGCCATGTTCTTTTGGCTTCCTCAGTCCACTTTGTTGCTTTTATCACTTCATAGCACTCCTGCCTTCATTTACATTGGGGAGTAGGTGGTATTCGTAATGTTGGAATGAGGAGATGTTGGCTGTTTCTTTGATATTTGATATTTTAATGTTTGATATTTTAATCAAATGATTATTCAAAATGCATTTTTGTGAATTACTATTTTCTTAAGAAAAAGGAAGAAAATGCTTTTACATGCATGCATACAAGTAGCTTATAAGAAGTTGTCAAAGGGTGTTGGGCAAATCCTTTTTTCATTTTCTAAGATTCATTTGTTCTTTTCCTGCCACCAGATGATTGCTTCCTACATTCTCCATGGCTTTCCTCTATGCTCTCCCACCTAGGGGTAATGCCATTCGTACAGACATAGCAGAAAGACTGCACAGTACTACAGAGATTTCTGTGCAGAGTGTTTCTGGAAAAGATTCCTTCTTTATGTTTATAAAGATAGGGGCAGTCCATAAGACTGTGCTTGGTCACCAATGAAAAGTTTGGTGTTTCCAAGACACTCCAGGCTGAATGGTTGGCTAGAAGTACTTTGTAGAACCCATTAAAAGCTGCTATCCTCATGATCAGGGTTTCCTCAAGTGAAAGGACACAATCAATCAAGGGAAGAGAAGTTGGAGACAGTGTTAATTCCTGCTGCTAGTGAATTGTGACAACACTCCTCAGTGTTGTCAGCCAGGAACCTCACCTAAGCCCTGTCTGTGTCCAAGTTTGGGGCTTGATCACATAGACAAGTTGACTTCCCATGAGGTTGACCTTTAGTCTCAGCCCCTCAAGTGAGAGAGTGGATGCTGCATGGTCCAACCCCTCCATCATAAGTCACGTTGCTGGACCCAGAGTCCGCAACCCCAGGGTACAGGTGAGCTTCCTGGTTGGTGATGCTCTGTGAGTGCTGTCAGACATCTTGTTTGGAGGAACTGATACAGTCTTGGCTCCCTTGGGGGGCAACTGGAAGTCCTACATTAAAACCTCTCTGGACTTAATGCTACTTAATCCTCCTCTGACATTAATCTGTATTCTTTCACTGTAACAAACCTCATAATGAGTATAACAGCTTTCAGAGAGCCCTGTGAGTCCTTCTAGTGAATTATCAAACCTAAGGATGGCTCTATGGTCAGTGTTGAAAGAGAGAGCAGAATGAGCTGTCCTTATAACATTACAATTGGTGTTAAAAGCTGGATTTGTTAGCCTGCCCTGACTCACCAAAACATGATTTGGGAAGAATAAGAAGGACGGGGGAGGGGTAATAAATATTGGATTGCTGGAAGGCCACAGGGTTACCTATGGTATAGAAATGTAGCTGTGCTGCAATGTTACAGAGGATAAAAGTTATTAATGGAATTGAAAAATGATCAATCCAGCTCCCAAAACATTGACTTTTAGGATGCATAAAGAAATGCAAAGTAACAGGAAATAAGCCAAATATACAGCTATGTGGTTTTGTTACTTATAGCGAAGATGAAAGCAAAGTGTTAGGGAAGATGCTGTTGCAGGACCAAGCTTGGATTCCAGCCAATTTGAGCTAGAGCTGCCTGCCTCAGGATTGCTACCAAAGGGAAATCCCATATTGGAACACCAGACAGGCAAGAAGTTTAGTGTGATGTGTAAGAGAATGGGGCTAAAAAGGGGAAGCCAAGGGACTTTATCTCAGCAGGTTGGGAATCTTTAAACAGCTATTAGGAAATAGGGGGAGAGGAGAGTGAACAGTGATGGCAAAAACAAAGGTCCTAATGCAGCATTATCAATGGTTGGGTGGGGAGCTGCAAGAATTTGCTGGTCCCCCAATATTGAAGGGTCCTAAACAAGCCTGCTACATTTGCTCTAATTTGGAGGAATTTATAAAACCAGAAGGCTCAAATGAAAATTGGAAACTTGGATTCAAATTTCAGAAACTAGTTTAAATATTGACTAAGGGCTAATGTTTCTGCCCTGATTCTGGACAGGGACCCAAAGCTACATACACATGAATGGGTATGATGGTCAGGGATAGAGAGACTTCTTTGTAACTCCACATGAGAATTCAATGCTCTGTGAATTGAAAACCTGTGGGTGAAGTCCACACAGCATCCACAATTAGCTTGAAATGATGTAAGGATGCAGTTGAAGTGAAAGTTTGGGTGAAATTAGAATGTTTAAGCAAACTTCATATGAATGGTTGCATCTTTTACCTGAGTATATGGTGAGAATAGATAATATGCTGAAAGGGTAACACTTACCTCTAGCACTGCAAAATAGAAGACATGTAAATATGCCCTTTAGACAATATTGATTAGACAGGCCAAATAGGCCAATAGTCAATATTTAAACTAGTTTCTGAAATTTGAATCCAAGTTTCCAATTTTCATTTGAGCCTTCTGGTTTTATAAATTCCTCCAAATTAGAGCAAATATAGCAGGCTTGTTTAGGTTACCCAAGCCACACAGGTGATTAATTTGAAATAGTACATGACGTCTGGTGGACAAAGAGGGGTTCTATGCAATGGTCTGGGGCTTAGGGCAAAAATTTGTGTGCATCCAACAAGGTGACAACCAGTAGGATTTGAGCTAGGAAATTTCCATTTGGAAATTTATTAGATGTCATGAAAAATAAGAATTACAAGTACAAATTAAAGAACAAATTAATGACTAATTCATTTGTTCAAATATTTTACTAAGTATATTTTAAGTATCTATCCTATGCACCAGACACTGTCCTGAAGTTAGCATATACCAAAGGAATAGAATAAATGAAGAATTCTGTTCCTGGAGCAGCCTCGTATCAGGATGAGACAAAATAATCAATTGATATAATAAGTCAATAGGTATCATACGTGTGATTAATGCAATGAACAAAATAGAGCAGGTTAAAGTTGTGTTGTGGGTGCTCTTGGCAAGAGGGGTATGTCATAACTTAAAGCTGGTCAAGATGGGAAACTTCATAGGAAAAAAAGCAACATTTGTCACATGACTTGAAGGAAGTGTGTGGTAAACATGCATTTATGTGGAGAAGAGCACCCAGAGTTAACAGTCACTGTAGAGGTTCTCAGCGATGTGGATCTTGCCTAACAAAGACCAAGAAGAATGCATGTGTAGCCCAGTGTCTTCAGAGTAAGAGAGAGAGTAGATGATCACATGGGACATTCTCAGAATGGTAAAGACATGGGTTTATAATCTTTGTGGGATGACTTGCCATTTCCTGGATTTGAGCCAAGGATTAACCTATTCCAATTTTTTTTTCAGTAAGGCTGATTTGTTGAAAACTGACAATGTAGGGAACAACAGTGTTAATAAGGGCACAGTTAGGAGGTTCTTAGGCAAGACAGGACATTCTTGGAAAGAAAGTGGTAGCCATGAAGATGGTGAGAAATGGTTAGATTCTGGGTCTGTTTTAAACCTTGAGCTGCACAATGGACTTCTGTGAAATGAGAGAAAGAGTGGAGTCAGAATAACTCCACATTTCCTGGTTTGAACAGTCAAAATTCATTGAAAATGGAAAGAAGAAAGCTGTTGGTGGGGCACTGTGTAGGGGACAGATTGAGAATAAAGAGCTCTCTTGGCTGTGTTGCTTTTAGGATCTCATATATCCTGGCATGAATGTTGTTATGGCTGCTGGGTAGAAGGCTAGTGGAGTTCAGGAGAGACTGTGGATTGGAGAGAAATCGAGAGTTATAGGCTTATGGGTGTTGCGCTCCAACTTTCAGCGATCAAGGAGAAAAGAGGTACCAACAGGAGAGGTGGAGAAGGAACAGAAGGAAAGCCAAGAATGAGTGGAGTTCCAGAAAAATAATGCAAGTGTGTGCAAGATGAGGCATTGGATAAGTGAGTCAAATGATGCTAAGTATGATGTAGATAAAAGTCTAACAGATGACAACATTAGAATGGCCTTGATGAGCACAGAATTTATGAACATAGGGGCAGAAGTTCTAAATAAAGAAAAGCAGAGTGAAGCCAAGAATATCCAGTAAATGCCATAACTATGTTGGGTTTACTCTAGGAAAGTAAGGGACGAGAAAGAAGGGTTGAGTCATTTTACCTTCCACCTCCGCTGCTATCATGAGACGCCTGAATGCCCAATTTTGTCAGGAAATCCTTGAACCTGAGTGACACCATGTCTGGTCTGTTTTATTAGTTCATGTCCCTACAGAAAACCCTTCACTAATTCCCTATTGCCTACAAGGTAAGTCCAAACTCTTAGCATGCTGCAGGGTTCTCCTTTCTTTGCCCTTGTCTTCTGCAAACTTGTTTCTCATGATTCTTGGACCTTATTGCACCCTCTGAGCCAGTCACATTGAATTAGTGGATACAGTATGGTCAGGTCTCCACATCAGTAAACATATTGTGGACAAGACATATATTGCTTGATGTATACCCAATTACTGCCCCCACCTTTTTTTTGTAGTGTCAGGAAGGATGATCATGTTCCTATTTTTGTGCAATGGGCTCTGGAAAGTGATATATTTTACTTTTGTTCTGAAGCATTTAGTGCTTTTCTTTATCTGCTTGTTATTTTCTTTTTTTTTAAAGATTTATTTATTTCTCTATCTATCTATCTATCTATCTATCTATCTATCTATCTATCTATCTATCTATCTATCTATCTCTTTATTTATTTATACATACAAGCACTGGGTACAGTCAGAAGCACGGGAGGTTGAGAGAATTCACCAGAGCCAGAGCGGGGAGCAGAACAGGCAGACTGACAAAGAAATAAACTGCTGAGGGGAGCAGTGGGCACGGCAGGAGAGGTCTGTCACGCCATCTGGGACCCTCGCTGTCTGCTGGGGATCGAACTGGCTCTGCGGAGTCTGTGGGCAGCTTCACAGCCCAGTGCTCAACCGCTGCACCACCACGGGAGGCCCTGCTTGTTATTTTCTTGAGTGTTTGTTATAATTATTCCTGAAGTCATATTTTTATGTTTTATTGACCTTTCTTTATGTGTACCATATTTTTCAAAATAAAAAATGAGCAAATTATACTAAATAAATGTGTTTTGTTTATTCCTATTACATAATAATATATTTTAGGACATTTAAACATAGCTATGTGGAAAAAGAAGAAAAGATGATGCCTCAGTCCACCACCCACTGCTGTTGGCTGGCACAGGGCTTTACAATGTCCCAGGCTGCAGCATATACTCTCACAGACCTACTCAGATATGCAGACAAAGGAACACAAGCATCACCCCACCTCCCTCTTCTCCTGCCCTCACCTTCCTCCCAGACTTTCTAATCTAAATTATGTAAAAATTAGTCTAACTATTAGTCTAAACTATTAGTATAAAACTATTAGTCTAACTAGAAATTTTATTTAGATATTAACTACCCCCTCTTCCCCCACTGGATCCAGTCCAGAATACTGTGTTATGTTTAGTTATCATGTCTCCTTAGCAGGGTGACCAAAATCCTCTTGGTTTTCCCTTTTAGTACCTGTTTTAAAATTCAAAGCCCCACATCCCTAGAAACATTTTAGTTCTGGGTAAACCGAGAAGAGAGGTTCCTCTACTCCTTACTCTTGTTCAGTTTGTCACATTTTTTAGTCCTTTCTCATTGAATCTATCATAACCTTGACAAGTATTTTATAGAATGTCACCTGGTCAGGTGTTTAATGAAGTGTTTCTTAATTTGGAATTGTCTGGTGTTTTCTCATGATTAGACCAGTGGTATACTCTTTGCTCATGGAGAAAGATGCCACTCTAAAATACTCAACATCAGTCCTTTATGCCATTAGATAGCTATCTATCTATCTATCTATCTATCTATCTATCTATCTATCTACCTTTCTATCATCTACCTTTAATCTATCAGAATCTTTGAAAAAAATCATAATCCTCTTTTATGATGCCAGCAAAATTAGTACAGAATGTTCTTACCCTCTTTTCCAACTGTGTTTCTGGAGCATTGAATGCATCAAGGATTTTTGACACCTTGACTTTGCACCATCATTGTTCTAGACCCTGGAAAATCACATCTATATTGGAACATATTTTTTTTTTTTCACAGCACATTCTCTTTTGGTGGAGGACAAGGTGGCAGTCCCTGTGATATTTCCTATGTGTAACAACTTTCTGGGAAACCAGGGGTTCTTCATCTATAGTTTCAACACCCAGTGTGACACAAGTTTACTTCAGTAACACACACACACACACACACACACACAGAGAGAGAGAGAGAGAGAGAGAGAGAGAGAGAGAGAGAGAGAATCTTTGTTCTATTTCCCATTAATTTTCCACTTCTATTGTAGAAATAGTTATCAAATGCCAGTGAATTTCAGGAAGACAGTGACAATTACCTTATTGTGGGAGAACAAGTGCTTCTATTTACAAAACCCTTCATGAGGTAACACTCTCATCACCAAAGTTTCTCGGTTGATTGGGGGAAATAGTATAATCTTCATGAGAAGAGTGACACTGAATTGATCCTCAAAGATGAGTCTGATCTTCTAAGCCCCAGCCGAGAAGACTGAGGTTGAGCTCTTGGCTCAGGGAAGTCAGAAACCTTATAAGCATAGAAAAGAGAGGATACTGGGCAGAGGAAGAGAGAAAAGTGAACATATCATCAGTCCCAGAGGAGTCAGGAAATTCTACTTGGCATCAGATTGTCAGTTATCTTTGGCTTTGCCGAGGAGGTCAGCCCTCTCATCTGAGATTGAGGAGAGGTCAATATTAGTGTGCAGCTGCGAGGGATGAGGAACCTGCAGACATGACTGAGGGCAAGATGCAGACTGAGAAGCCCCAGGAGGCTGTGGGGTCTGCAGGAGGTGGGAAACATTTAGAAATTCATTCCAAGTATCAAAAAACAGAAGTGTTTGCATGGCTTGAAATGTTTCCAATCTCACCCAACTCTTAGGGACATATCAAAAACCGTAGGTATTATTATAGGCAACGTGACCATAGGTGAGAGGTTTCGGGATGGCAGGAATTGGTCTCAGTTCAACCCACTGACACCACTGCCCACTGCATATCAGACGAGGGCACTGAGAATATGAAGACATGTAGACTCACTTCTGGCCCCTAAAGCTGATGATGAGGTTAGGGCATGTTTTTAAAATGTGAAGGTTAGCCAAATCTAGTGTAGTATAATAGGTCTCAGAGTAGAGTTCTGACACTAATAATTTCTGTCCTCTCTTCTTCCTTTGATCACATCACATAACAACATATGGACTTGATTATTTTAGCTAGTTTTCTATACACTTTTCTCACATATACTTTGTATGACTTTCTAGGGTATCCGGAATAACCTGGGGGAATGAGGCATAAGATCATGAATATGACTTTAAATGCATGGTTCTCCTTTTGTAAGACATGGGCACAATTAGATAAAAATATTATTTTTTTTTATTTTAGTTACTGCTAGTACCAGTAATTACAAGTGTTTTTCCTCTGATTTGTGTTCAATTATTGAAAATAAAGGCATACAGTTATTTGGTTTCAGAAAAAAAAAGGAATGCAAAAGAAGAAAATGCACAGGCAATTTGAGTTCCACTGTCCTGAATTTGGGACATTTAAGTGTTTGAACACATGATTTACTGCCACTGAGGTCTCAGATTTCAAGCCATTCCTGGAGAATGAGGGTGAGCTTCAGGCAACCAAGCATTGCACCAAACATTTGTAATACTGGACACAGGCATGCTCCAGGGTACAGCTGTCACTTCTCAATTCTTCCTCAGATACACCTTAACTGAGACAGTTTTTCTGAAAAGAGTCAATGCTTTTAAAGTTAAGAAAAATGGTAATTGAAAAATGCAGGTTTTATAGCAATGTTAAAGATGGAAAAATAAGCCAGAGTTAAATATCACAATGTGTTCAAAGCATATAAGTTCAAAACTGGGTCCTCCCTGGTGGTGCAAGGGGTTAAGCACAGCGCTGTGAAGCTATCCGCAGCCACTGCAGCAGGAGTTTGATCCCTGGACAGCCAGGGATCTACCCACATGGTGCAGCAGACTTCTCCTCTCTGTCCCACTGCTCACTTCAGCAGTGCATTTTTGTCAGTCTGCCTGTTCTGTTCCCCACTGTCTCTGGTGAATTCTCTCACCCCCCACACCTTTGGCCTGTTCCCCAGTTCTTGTATGCAATTTATTTATTTAAATAAATAAATCTTTAAAAAAATGTTCAAAACCTTTTGTGTAGAACTTTTGGTGGTGAATGCCAGGTCAAAACCAATTAACCAACACCATCTCAGAAAACAACCTTCCATCTCCTTTTCTGTATTTGCAAAAATTTAGATCATTCCCTTTAACCCAAACTTAAGGTGCGTAGTTGACAGGGACACCAGTGAGCCAGTCAAAATAGATCCCTAAAGGGAAGAGGAGGCTCCTGCCACCTCAGATGTGATGTGTGTATCTCAAGTGCTGGGTCTCAACTATTGATGAGGGAGAATGTAGAGTATTTTCAGAATCTGGACAGAAGATAAAATAACCCTGCATAATGCTTTCATGAGGCCCAGGGAAAGTGCATGGAAACAAGCTGTACAAAATCTAGGTTTGCTTTGGTTGGCTGTTAGACAAAGGCCAGCTGATTATATTCCTTGAACCTCAGTTTCCTCATCTGCACAGGAGGAGAAATAGCTTGATAGCTTTTACGTCCTCACAGTGTCACAGACTTATTCAATGATATGTGGGTGCAGTGTTTGCTGTACCTGGTGCTCTGTGAGGGACAGAGTGGTGAGGGGGACTGTAGTGCCAGCAAAGCACAGAGCAGGTTTTCTATGATCCAAGCAGACGGGTAAAGGACAATCCTGGGCCCTTGGCTGCTTTTTCAGGCTTTTATTGAGCTTTTTACACCAATTGTAGGTAGTTCGGCAACCAGGTACATGGCATGTAGAGGGGCCAGGGGGGCCAGGAGGCTGGCAGGCCTCCCAACCCTTGGTGAATCTTTACTCTTTTGGGGTTGTCTGCATTCTTTCATGGTCTTTGTGTCTCTGCTTCTGCTACTGCTGCTGCTGCTGTCTCTGCTTCTTCTACTGCAGGAGTCCCTGTGACACTGCACTTATATGCCAGCCTCTCAGCCCAGGTGTACCCACCTAAGTACACCCACACCCTACTCCAGGTGCCGCCATCAGGCACATATGTTAGAACACAGGTGTGGATCTTAGATGCTAATGGTGGGAGGGTGGAAAAACCTCACAATTTCCATTTACCCTACAAGGACCCAAATGCTGTTTGCAAAGTTGAGATCCCATTGGGTGGGTTGGAGAACAGACAATAAACACATAAAGAAGTAAATGCTTAAACTATCTCAGAGGTGATCATGAAAAGACAGGGCATGTTCCAAGTGGGAAGATCATATTAAATAGAGAGAAAAACAGTGTTCAAGTCCTGAGGCAGGAACAGCTAAGTGGCTGATTCGGCTAGAGCAATTTTCTCACACTTCAACTGCCTCTGAATGCCCTGTGAGTCTAGTGAAAATACCAAGTTCTGGTTCCCAGGCTACAGGTTCTGATTCAACAGATCTGGGTGCCACATTCTGCATTTCCAGTCAGATTCTCTGTGGTCCTGATAATGTTGGTCTAGGCTCTACATTTTGAGAAGGGCCAGTGTAGGGTAAGGAAAAATGTCAGGCTTTTCTGCCCTCCCTCCATCAGGATAGATGATGGATCCTTGTGGTCCTGACTGCATGCCTGATGGCGGGCACCTGGAGTAGGGTGTGGGCATAGGTAGATGGGATTCACCTGGGCTAAGACTGTGCTTTTAAGGGTGGCGTCACAGGGACGCTAGTAGAAGCCAAGAACGAACAGAAGCCAAAAGAGAAACTGAGAGAGAATCAAGAGAAGCAGAATCTGAGAGAACGTCAGAGAGCCCATAAAGTGAAGATCTGCTGGGGGTTGGGAGGCCTGCCAGCCTACTGGCCCCCCAGCACCCCTGCCTGCCATGTACCTGGTAATCCCAATAAAAGCCTGCAAAACTGCCGAGGACTCTGACTCCTCCTTTACCTGGTCTGCATGAGATCAAAGAAAACCTGCTCAGTGGTCATTCCTGCCTCTACAGCCAGGTTAGAGGGACAAAGAGAAGTACAATGTGTTATGTTAGAAGGAACAGGTGGAGAGCGGGAAAGATGGGGCTGAAGAGGGAAAGCCTTGTGCGGTAAGGGGCTTGGGTTTCATTGGTTGAAATAGATGTCAGTGGAAAGACTGATGGGAGCTTTGTTGAGAATGGCCCTTAGCATGGAAGCTGGGAGATTGGATGTGTGCTGATGCAGAGTGTCAGGCCAGCATTGAGGGTGGTTTGGATCATGTGAACAGTGTAAATGGCATTTCTGAGTTATAATTTAGAGGTACATATGTTGGACTTGCTAGTATATAGGATCTGGTATATGAAGGAGAGAAATGCCAGAGTCAAGGATGACCACCTTATGTGGGGTCAGCACCTACAATCAGTTATATGGTGAGGTGATGTCAACTAGAAGAACCATTAACATCACACACTGGGAAACTGGATGGGTAGTGTCCTCTCCCTCTTCCTCTGAGCTCACAGGTGTTTCACTTGTCTGTGTTTTTGTTTTCTTATTTGAAAAATGGAGACAATAGTTACTGCATATGGCAATTTGGTCATTCTAAAGATCAACACAAGCATAGGCTGTTTATTATTATGACAGTTTCCACCAGGGTGTTGCAAAAATGCTCATGAATTTCAAATAAATCCATACATGGAAAAAGATGCCTTGAGTTTATAACATGTTCAGCTTTTGATGCTGGGTGGTTCCTATATCTCAAGGTTCTACCTGCATTGTCACACAAATCGTCTATTTGGGTTTTTGCCATGGGCGATGAACAATTTTTGGAGGGTAGAACAATGTTATCTTGGATTTCACATTCTTCTTATCTGGCCAGGATATTTCAAGAGGACTCTAAAATGTGGAGTTCTAAATGCAAAGAAACTTTGTCCTTGGCATTCCAGGAAAAAACCCACAAATGAAGATAAGAACTGTGCTAGAGGAAGTGCATAATTTTTCATGGCTCAACTGCTCTAATTCTGGATACAGATTATTCAAATCTGTAAATAATTTTTTATATTTTATTTTAAACGTTCTTACATCATTTTTCATTTTTGCACAATGTATGCTTTTTCATCTTGGTTATAGTCCCCATACAACTCCCAGCCCCCCTTATTTTGACCATAATCCCTCTAACCTCCCCACTCCTCCATAGTTTGTCTCTGGCTTATAGTTGCTTGTTGCTTTTGATTTTTACTTTATTATAATTAGTCTTTCTCCTGGTCCCTTATTTAGGTTTTCTAAATTCCTGCTATGAGTGAGACCATCCCGTATTCTTTTTTTTTTTTAAGTTTTTTTATTTATTTATACAAGCACTGGGTACATTCAGAAGCACGGGAGGGTGAGAGAATTCACCAGAGCCAGAGAGGGTAGCAGAGCAGGCAGAAGGACCGAAGTACACTGCTGAGGGGAGCAGCGGGCGGCACAGGGGGTCTGCGCGCCATGTGGGACCCTCCTCCGGTGGCCAGGGAGCAGCCGGGGATCAAACTGGCGCTGCAGAGGCTGCAGGCAGCTTTGCAACCCAGCGCTCAAAAGCTGCGCCACCAGGGAGGCCCCCGTATTCTTTTTCTTTCTGGCTTATTTCACTGAGCATGATCCCTTCCAGCTCCATCCATGTTGCTGCAAATTGCATGAGTTTATCTTTTTTGATTGCTGAGTAGTATTTCATTGTGTATATGTACCACATCTTCTTGATCCAGTCATCTATTTTTGGGCATTTGGGTTGTTTCCATAGCTTAGTTATTGTAAATAGTGCTGCTATAAACATAGGGGTGCAGATGCCCTTTTGAATTAATAATTCTGTGTCCTTTGGGTAAATACGTAGGAGTGGAATTGCTGGATCATATGGAAGCTCCATCTTTAGCAGGTTAAGAAGTCTCCACACAGTTTTCCCTGGTGGTTGGACCAGTTTGCATTCCCACCAGCAGAGCAGGAGAGTTCCTTTTTCTCTGCATCCTTGCTAGCATTTGTTATTACTAATTTTTGTAATATGTGCCATTCTCACTAGTGTAAGATGGTATCTCATTGTAGTTTTGATTTGCATTTCCCTGATTGCAAGTAATAACAAAAATCTACAAAGAGCTAAAGAGTCTCAATAAAAGCAAAGTAAATAATCCAGTCAAAAAATGGGCAGAAGAGCTAAAAAGGAACTTCTCCAAAAAAGGAAATGTGAATGGCCAAAAGGCATATGAAAAAATGTTCAGCATCACTTGCAATCATGGAAATGCAAATCAAATCTGTAAATCTTTTAGGATTAAATATAGTAGTGTGGAACACCACACTGGACTTGAGGAAGGACTCACCAACACCATGATTTCTGTTCTTATGGAGGAACCAATTCTAAATGGTAAACTCAGGTGGATACCCAGGGCAATTCTGCACCCCAGGACACCATTCTTCACCAAGTCTGCCTTTTGTGGGTCTTCTGAAACTCCTTCTTTGTGACTGAGTCATCTCAGAGGCCTGCAGATGCTTTGTTATCCATCAGCATGAGTGTCACCCTTTACTGGACTTGCATTTACCTGTGGTGCTCACTCTATTGAATTCTTTCCTTCTATTTGCAATCCTATTTGTATACCTAGCAACAACCTTATAGACAGATATTTCATTTGTTTGATTGGTTTGATTGATCATACACTGCCTGATAAATGGTACATCTGAATTACTGTTGGTGGTGGAATGTGTATATGTATACATCACTATCTGAATATATTTATATATGTTTATGTGTGTGAGTATAGAGTCAGTCTTTAAAGAGACCAGAAAATGGTCACTTCTTTAATTTGTCCCAGTTCTGAAAACTAAACAGAGAGGTGACTTTTCATTTCTGGCTACCGGGTAATAGCAAAGTTTGCTGTCATAAGGAAATATTCAAGGCTGGCTCTAAGTGGCAGCACCATAGGGAGGTGGCATTGTGGGGTGGACTAGCAGAAGGACACCTGTGAACTGTTGAAATTGGTCCTGCCTTGTATGTGGGGAAGCAGAAAGCCCAAACTTGTTCCCATGTACCCCTTAGCAAGGGCTTGGGACAGTGTTTGGGGGATGATTGGCATTGTCTGGAACATGGCATGTTCATCCACTACCTTGGCCCTTCTGTGTACCCACGTACACTAAGGAATATCAAAACTCACATCTGTCCTCAACAAGAGTCGTTGGCCGCCCAGTAATCTGAGATGCCCCCATGTCCCGTGTGTGTCCTGTGTGTGGTCCAGGGGACAGTGTCCCGCTGCTGTGAGTGATCACACTTGCAGGCTCAGGTCACATGCGTGAGGGAGAGGACTAGTTCTAGGGAAGGTGAGATCATCAACTTTCAGAATGTACTTTTGTTTCTCTTTTTTTTTTTCCTTTATTTTTTTTTTTTACTTGATCTGAACTTTATTTTTTTTTTTTAAGATATCAACTAGACTTTTTTTTTTTTCATACCATCTTTCTTTTTTTTTTTTTTTTTAAGCTATTCTGTAAACCACAATTCTCTGTGAAAGTGCTTGGCAGTAGATGGCATCCGGGTGTGGGAAGAACCATAGCAGAGAGAGGTGGGCCAGCTCAGGCTAGCTCCAGTGAGAACCTCATCTGGTTTCTTTTCTTACCCATTAATCCACTGGTTGGCAACAGACCTCCTTTCTCATATCATAAATTCCCAACACAATTATATTTTCCCTTAACTTACTGAAATTTACCATGCATACACATGATTTAAGAAAATATATGCAGTAGAACTCAGTTCAGCCAAATTAAACAAAACATTAAAAAGCAAGGGATGGTTTCACTTACAGGAGGACTATGGGGAAACCAAATAAGGGCTCAGGAAAAAATAACAATAATAATAACAATAACCCCCCCAAATTAGGAGGCAACCATAAATGAGAGATATTCCAGTCAAAACAGGGGAGAGAAGAGCACAGGGGACTGTGGTGATAGTTCACTGGTGAACTGGTGGTAGGAATTTTATGGGGAAGACAAAATGATCTAAAAGATATAAATAAAAAATAAATTTTAAAAAATAAGGGCAAACATAAAAGCATACCACTTTATATTTCCTGGTTAAAAAATGGACACAGTTTTACAAATATAACCTTGCATAATAGTCATGTAGATCTTCTCTTTGCTATTTCCAATGGATCTCTTCTGAGGTGATGGCTGTTCTGCTTTCCAGCACCAGTTCTGTCTGCTCATGGCTTCTTTATAAACCAGAGCATGTCTGATGCACTCTGTTGTTACGGCTTCTTTCAGTCAACCTATGTCTACAAAAACCAGCATGTTGTCAATTATGGGAATTTGTGTGTTTTTACTATATAGAATATTCCACTGGATGACTACAGCAGTTTGGCATGTGAGCTGTTTCAGCTATTGTCTACTAAGAATAAAGTATTTTTGCATTTGTCTTATGGTTCTCATATGTGACTGTGAGTAGACCTGTCAGGTCTTCAGCCATCTACATGTTCAGTTTTAATAGATACTTTCAATTTTCCAAAGTAGTTGTACCAATTTATACTCTTACCAGCAGTTCATGAATTTCTCCCTTCTCACAAACACCTGACTTTACCTGGTGTTATCAGTTCTTTATTTTTCTATTCTTTTTAAAATTCATTTTGGTGTTCTCTTAAATGTGTACAGGTATCTTATTGTGACTTAATTTGAATTTTCCTGATATTATACACCATATATTTATAGACTGTTTGACCTCTTTTGTGAAATATCTATTCAAGATTTTACCTATTTTAATTGGATTATCTGTCTGCTTACGAATTTGGAGTTCTTTAAGTATTCACAATAAAAGGCCAGATAGATGCCTTAAAATATCTTCCCTCAGTTGTTGAATTGGATTGCCTATTTACTCTAATTGTTTCTTTTGATGAACAGAAATGCCCAACTTAACAGAATTTTCTTTCAGGTTAGTGCTTTTTGCGCTTGTGTAAGAAATGTTCTTTACTTTGCAAGAAAATATCAACATTAGGAAAGCACCAGCCTGTTTTTTCCTCTAAGTATTGCTGCTTTATCTTTCATGTTCACACTTGTGGTCCATTCTGAGTGGATTTTGTGTCTTGTGTCAGGTGGGGGTCATGGCTTGTTTTTTCCAGGTGGCAGCAACATTCATGGAAGAGCCAACTCTTCCCTTCAGCTTCTGAGTGGCATCTTTACCACAAATCATGGAACGGTGCTAGTGGAATTTGTTTCTCCTTTTTTCAATAGACATAGGGTTTTTATTTTTTTATATATATTTATATTTTTTAAGATTTATTTATTTATTTATACAAGCACTGTGTACAGTCAGAAGCACAGGAGGGTGAGAAAATTCACCAGAGCCAGAGTGGGGAACAGAACAGGCAGAAGGACCGAAGTACCCTGCTGAGGGGAGCAGCGGGTGCGGCAGGAGAGGCCTGCGTGCCATGTGGGACCCTCACCGGTGGCCGTGGATTGAACCAGTGCTGCAGAAGCTGCAGGCAGCTTCGCAGCCCAGCGCTCAACCGCTGTGCCACCAGGGAGGCCCTTTTTCATATATATATTTTTTTTTTAATAGAGGCATGTTTATTTATTTATTTATTTGTTTGTTTGTTTTGTTTATACATGCACTGGGTACAGTCAGAAGCGCGGGAGGGTGAGAGAATTCACCAGAGCCAGAGCGGGGAGCAGAGCAGGCAGAAGGACCGAAGTACACTGCTGAGGGGAGCAGCGGGCGGCAGGAGAGGTCTGCGCGCCATGTGGGACCCTCCTCCGGTGGCCAGGGAGCAGCCGGGGATCGAACCGGCGCCGCAGAGGCTGCGGGCAGCTTCGCAACCCAGCGCTCAACCGCTGCGCCACCGGGGAGGCCCAGCTTTTTTCATATTTTTTTAAAGATTTATTTATTTATGCATACAAGAGCTGGAGTACAGGCCAGAGATGTGGGGGTGGGGGTTGAGAGGATTCACCAGAGACAGAGTGGGGAACAGAATAGGCAGACTGACCAAAGTACACTGCTGAGGGGAGCAGTGGGCGAGACAGGAGAGGTCTGCTGTGGATTGCTCCCTGGCCAGCCCGGGAGCGAACTCATGCTGCAGAGGCTGCGGATTGCTTCATAGTGCGGTGCTTAAATTTTTGCGCCACCAGGGAGGCCTGACACAGGGTTTTTAATATCTGACATTTTGCAATGTCAAACCGGAATATATTCAGTCTCAAATGGTTGAAGCAATTACAACTAGATAATTGTGAAGGGCTTTAGTGTCACTTTAAAGATCTGATATTTCATATGGTTCTATATTGAAAATTTATAGGGCATGTAATTCTTCAAATAATTCACAGAATTTGAAATTTTTGTGTGTTTAAAAATTCAGGATATTTATATCAATATCTTGATATCAAAGTGTTCAAAAACCAGTTACACAGCATATAGCAAACAAACAAACAAACAAACAAACAAAAAACCACAGGATGAAACCACATCAGGGGGGTCTGCCTGCTGTGGTACAAGAAAGGACTTGAGTCACCTTGGACAAAAAGCAAACTCTGAGGCCTCTCCTGGGTTTGGGAAGGAGAGAGGAATAAGGACAATTCTGTTGAACAACAGAAACCTTGCAAGCAAGCGTTATTCACTTGTTTATGTTACACTTTGTGGTTTTTCCCATCATTATCTGACACAGTAGAGAAATTCAAGGCATTTCCCAAAATTTAGTTTTTGGGAATTAGTTTTACATACTCAGTTCCTACCAGAGGCCTCAAGGTTTGGGACAGGGAGATGTCCCTTGGTGAATTTTACAGGCTCTAATGCTCTCTCAGGGAACCAGGTATATAGGCACACCACGCAAGGAGACTGGCAAGCCTCTCAGCCCCCAGTGAATCTTAGTGCTCTTTCTTTGGCCTCTCTGGCATCCTTTTGTGGTCTCATCCCAGAGGCGTTCTCCCATAGCTGTAGTCATCTCATCTGTGTGTGCCGCTGCCTTTTTACTGCTGGTCTCTCTAGGCACATGTGTTAGCATGTACACATGTGTGTGCCCCATGCTCTCTGGGACCAGGAGTCCATAATTACAGGTGCACATGCCCTGTGCCCACCCCCCTCAGCCCCTGGTATCCATAATAGTGGGAGGGCAGGACAAAAAAACCTAATTTTTTTTTAAAGATTTATTTATTTATTTATATAAGCACTGGGTACAGTCAGAAGTGCAGGAGGGTGAGAAAATTCACCAGAGCTAGAGTGAGGAACAGAACAGGCAGATGGACTGAAATACACTGCTGAGGGGAGCAGTGGGTGTGGCAGGAGAGGTCTGTGCGCCATGTGGGACCCTCACCTGCGGCTGGGGATCGAACCGGCGCTGCAGAGGCTGCAGGCAGCTTTGCAGCCCAGCGCTCGACCGCTGTGCCACCAGGGGAGGCCCCCAAAACCCTAATTCTTAACTTCATTTACCGTACAACCCACCTCCTCAGGGTTTCTTGCAATCTATGCATCATTCTTCCACAAATTTCCCTTGGTCAGTGTGGAACACTATATCCATAATCCACAAAAGCAATACAAATTGTAACAGAATGCAACTTAGCCCAGTCCACTAAGGTGTTAGGTCTAGCGGCGAAAAGACAGAGGTTATTTGCACCAGCAGATGATCCATCAAGTCTGCCACTGAAGACACTGCTCATGCAAGGGGGGACCACTCTATTCAACTCACTGTACTCCACCATCACACACTGAGGGCCATCAGACTTCCTGGCCTTCTCCGGCTGTGGTCTTCACCACAAGCCATGTGATATATCCACGCCCAGTACATACTCTGGGATTGGTGACACATGCACTCTACACTCCTTGGGGGTTATTGCCCAGTCCCCAGGGGTACTCATTGCTGTCACTCCAACACTTGACCTCCATAACCACCAATGGAACAAACAGCCCCTGAACTGAGGCCAACCCTTTGCACATGCACATGAGTTGGGGACCCATGGATAGCAAGCTCCCCATGTGGCCTTGCTCTGGTCCCTGCTCCAGATTTGGTCTCCACAAGCCATGTTCCCCACCTAACCCCCGTGGATGGGTTCTTTGGTAACTCTCCCTTATTCAAAAGTGAACAGTACATCACCTATGAGTGATTTTAAGAGGCTGGGTCTTTTTATTTATTTATTTATTTGTTTATTTATTTATTTATTTATACAATAGCTGGGGTACAGGCCAGAGGTGTGTGTGGGGGGGTGAGAGGATTCACCAGAGACAGAGTGGGGAACAGAACAGGCAGATGGGCCGAAAGCACTGCTGAGAAGAACAGCAGGCACAACAGGCGAGGTCTTCTGCGCCATGTGGGAAGCTCCTTGGCCAGCCAGGCTGGGAATCGAACTCGAACTGCAGAGGTTGCGGACAGCTTCACAGCACTGCGCTCAACACACTGCGCCACCTGGGAGGCCCAAGAGGCTCTGAGTCTTGCTTGCTTTCTTTGGTGTTCTTTTTTGTTGCTTAACAACCACTCAGGACTTTCTGACCTTGGCACCAGCTTTTGGCCTTTTCTAAAGTAGTTTTTTGAAACGTTCTCCTCAGGGCTTTCTCTCTCAGCCAGCCTCGGGACACTCTAACCTGCTGCAGGGGGAGTTGCTGCTCCACTGCAGCTCCCTGTCTGGTCTAGCAAAGCTACCCACTGTGGCCCTGGGAGTGCTGGGCAGTGCACAAGTCTGCTTTAGACTAGCCAGGCCCACCAGCCATTCCTTGCTTTTCATCTCCTGGGGTGTGGAATGATCCCATCCCCTCAGCTCACCAGGTCCCAGAGATAAAGCAGCCAACCTACCAAAGTTCCCTGCCTTCTGGCAGAATTGCTTGTCCAAGTCTCTCAGTTTTATCTTTATGTAACCACCGGGTGAGCTCTGAATGATGGAAGGGGAGGGGTGTCCTCTTTTTTCCCCCAGAGAAGTCTGCTGCCTCAGGGATAGTGGACTGGTCCTCATGGGCCCTCTCCTCCTCCACATGAGATCTCAGGTGTCCTGCAGCATCAGCTTATCCCACAGTTCCCGTACCTTGTCCACCTCCTCTGCTCCTGGAGCATCTTTATCTCCTCCTGCAGCTCCTGGACTTTGGCCACCAGCTGTGTTCCTGTGGCACTTCCAGCATTGTCTTTGACTCCATTTGCTGAGCTGTCTATGTCAAAATCTGCCAAATGTTGTCGCAACCAGGCAGTCAGGGATACAGGGCAGAGGGGCCTGGAGGCAACTGAGCAACCAACCCTCCCCTCCCCCACGCTCTTTCTTTGGCTTTCTGTCTTGTGTCCTCTTTTTCTAAAAAAAAAAAAAAATACTTATTTTGCATAGAAGAACTGGGGTGTAAGCTAGAGGTGTGGGGGCAGTAGTGGTGTGAGAGGATTCACAGAGACAGGGTGGGGAACAGATCTGAAGAGGTCTGCTGCACCATGTGGGTAGCTCCCTGGCCAGGGATCAAACTCAGGCCATTGAGGTGATAACACTGAGACTTAACCCCTCAGGCAGCAGGGAGGCCCTGTCTCATATCCTCTTGTGGTCTCACTTCAGAGGGGTCATCCCATAGCTGTAGTCATCTCATCTCTGAGTGATACTGCCCCTTTATCCCTGGACTCTCCTCTAGGCCCTGGTGTCAGCATTTACTCATGTGCAGGCTCCGTGCTCTGTGGGCCCAGGTATCTATAATTACAGGTGCGTGTCCCTGCACCCAAACCCCTCAGCTCTGGGCATCCATGCTAGTGGCAGGAGGGTGGTAAAAAAGCCTGATTCTTAACTTCATTTAAGCTACATTCACCCACCCTAGGTTTAGGGTTGAACAACTTCTTGGAGAAAATGATGTCTGAACTGAGCTTAGACATAGGGCTTGGGGGTTGGGGTTTGAGCTGGGAGTGTATTGGTGACAGGCATGGCAGAACAGGACAGAGACAGGAGAGAGCCTTAATTTTATCTCCTCTCTTTCTATCCAACATTGTCCTCCAGCTGAAGGACCACCCTGTTCCTCACTCATTTCTCTCCATCTCCTTTATTCTCCCTATTTGCTATCGTCAGTCCCTGCCGTATTCACCCATCCTGGCAGGATACGGACTACAAACAAATGAGGTCCTTTCTATCTTAATAACTGCTTTTTATTTCTGCCCCCCATTTCATACGCCAACACTCTGCATGCGGTTTCTCTCTGTGCACAGCCATTGAGTAAGTCATGATGAGTGAGAATGCAGGTGTGTAAGAGGTCCTGGGCAGAAGGAAGACACTGGGAAGAATCAGCAAGGATGGGAAGCGTGGAGATCAGGCTCCCTGGAAGAGGTGCAGTGTCTTCTGTCTCCTCATTTTTATTTTGTATGTGTTTTAGTAAGGATAAATTTTCAACTACTGTTTTAGTCCTTGGAGTAGTCAGGGGACTGGTATTGACCTGGGGTAATAGGTTGAAGAGAGGACAGGGGCAACATGCATCAAAGGATCACTTCCGGTAAGCACTGGAATTTGAAATTCCTATTGCAAAGTATTTCTTTGTGGGGGTGGCAGGTGTTTCAGACATCTCAGCATCGACCTCAGCAGTAGTCTCTTCTATAAAGAATTCCAGATGCTCTGACCCCATTCAGACTACAGCTGTTCTGTTATGAGATTCCAATTCAAGCCAGTAGTCCTTGCTCTGTGCCCTCACCTCTGTAGCTCTCCTGAAACACAACCTCCACCCTGGGTGCCTGCTTGAGCACCCCTTTATCCAGTGCAGGGTTGGATTTTAGGATCCCTTGATGTTGTCATGTGCCCAAGTCAATAGCTTCGTATTGACTTCCTCCCTCTTGTGGGTTGTACTACCTATTAATACTTAAACATGATCCCATGATCTTCCCTTTGTAAGCTGGAAATCCTAGAAAAACTGGTTGAATAGTTTAAAGGCCTGCAAATTAGAGAGTCAATAGTATTGGTTCCAGTCTAGGTGTGAAGACTGAGAGTCATGAATCTGAGAGCAGAGGGAGATCAATGTTCCAACTCAAACACTCAGGCAGAGTGAATTCAAATGGGTCTTCCAAGGCTAGCATGAGGCCTACCCACATTGGGGAAGGAAATCTGCTTTACTCAATCTGCCAATTAAAATGGTGATCTCATCCAGAAATACACTCACAGAAATATATAGAAATAATGTATAACCAGTTATCTGGGCATTCCTTAGTCCACTCAAGTTGACTCATAAAAGTAACCATCATATCAACCAATAAATATTCTCATCTTGGAATAACTCAAAGCAATTTTTACCCTGGGTATCACTTTATAATCACACACTTTAATGTAGGAAAAACCTTTTAGGATGATTTAGTTCAGGTGAGGAAGTTGGTATAGAATAAAGAATGGATTTCTCAAGGCTAGGCAGCCTGTCAGAGCAGAGCTTAGATAAGAATTAACTCTGAAGTTCCCAGTTCCCTCCACAGGAATTCCCTTAACTATCATCTGTTTGATCCTTCCAACACATCTGTGACACATTTAGGGATATCTTGTTCTCATCCCAGGGACAGTAAGCCCTGGAGGAGTTGGGTAGCAGACCCAGAACTTCATTTACAGGCTTAGCATGGGACCCAGGCCTCCTGGGACAACATAGTCTATTTCTTTAAACCCTCTATTATTGTTTTAAATTGTGTGTGTTTTCCTTAAAATATATATTTAAAATAGCTTTACATCTGTTTTAATGTCATAACAGGCAGTTATAACTTGAATTTCTTTTATAAATTCCCTTCTCCTATCACCATTTGAAATCATCCAATTGAATAAGTATGTGAAATGCCACTGTGTTTCCCTAGACCAAATGGAAATATGGTTTCCACTGACTAGGAAAATGAAACATATCCTTTAATTTGAGCCCACATGTGGAGTATAAAAATTTGCTGCTCTTTATATTTTGTGCTGGCTTTCCTGGAATGCTCTTTCGAATAATGTTCAACTCCAATTATATATGGATGCCTTTTTTTCAGTAGACTTTCTAAAGTTTAATTGGAGTTCAACTATAAATGAATGAACTCATGGCTTCAAAGACTTTGGGAAATATTTAGTGAGGCTCCAATAACAACTTATAATAAAATTAATTATGTCACAGGCCAGAAACAAAGACCTGGCCTGGGGGCACTTTGGGACATGGTGCCATGGAGGCATATGGGGACATGCACACTAGGAAAAAGCATGTGTAAGGTTTTTTGGTTATGTGGATTTATCTAGTTCAGGTAGATGAACCAAAGTGAACATGAATCATTCAAATTTTTTTTTGTGTGTGTGTGTGTTTTGTATGCTGGCACCAAAGGTGTGTCAAGAAGACACTTCATAGGTCATTTAGTCATAAATGAAATTGTTGATTTTACAAATTCACAAGTGAAAATGTGAAGAGGGGAAGTGACTCAATGAGATTCACTGCTGAGTTGGTGGTCTTGCCTGTTATCTTAAATTCTTATCCATTCTCCTCTTTCAGATGTCCCGCAATTATCTTCTGTTTAGTGTTAACTTTCACCTCACATTTGGGAAATACCATTATTGCATCAATTCTTGCTTCCTCAGATACTCAATACACAATCCATATGAATGAAGTATTTTTATTTTTTATTTTTGAAGGGGAAGCTGAGGAAGACTGTAATACATGAATTCAGGCAAGACATTCAAATCCTTTGATTCTTCATTTCTTCAGCTGTAGTACAATGACCAAATACCCACTTTTAAAATAAAAGCTGGAGGGCCTCCCCTGGTGGTGCAGGCGGTTGAGTGCCATACTGTGAAGCTGTCTGCACCCTCTGCAGCACCAGTTCGATCCTGGCCAGCTGGCGAGGGTCCCATATGGCGAAGCAGACCTTTCCTGTCTCGCCTGCTGCTCCCCTCAGCAGTGTATTTTATCAGTCTGCTGTTCTGCTCCCCACTCTGTCTCTGGTGAATCCTCTCACCCTCACCCATCTGGCCTGCACCACAGTTCTTGTATAAATAAATAAATCTTTAAAAAAAAAAAAGCTGGAGAGTGAAGGTCTTAGCAAGATATAATAGCCCTGAACTAACATGAGATGTCTGATTATTGTTATTGCAGTTTACTGGGCTTTGGGGATATGACCAAATGAAGCAGGACAAGGTTCTACTTTTGCATTTATCAGTCTTTTAGGGGACACAGAACAGCTTTTTTTTTTTTTTCTAATTCAAATTTTACTTTTTTAATTTAATTTAATTTTATTTTTTTTATAAATTTTATTGTTATATTCCCCATACAATTGCAGCACCCCCATTCTGACCCCAATCCCTCCCCTCCTGCCCCCGCCCCCCTAAAAGTGTCTCTGGTTCATAGTTTTTTGTTGATTTTGATTTTCACTTTCTTATAGTTATTCATTTTCCTGGTCCCTTATTTAAGTTTTCTAGATTCCTGCTATGAGTGAGACCATCCGGTATTTTTCTTTTTCTTTTTGGCTTATTTCGCTGAGCATGATCCCTTCCAGCGCCATCCATGTTGCTGCAAATTGCATGTGTTTATCTTCTTTGAATGCTGAGTAATATTCCATGGTATATATGTACCACATCTTCTTGATCCAGTCATCTATTTTTGGGCATTTGGGTTGTTTCCAAAGCTTAGCTATTGTAAACACTGCTGCTATAAACATAGGGGTGCAGGTGTTCTTTGGAATTGATGTTTCTGTGTCCTTTGGGTAAATACCTAGGAGTGGAATTGCTGGATCATATGGAAGCTCTATGTTTAGTAGGTCCAGAAATCTCCACACAGCTTTCCACAGTGGTTGGACCAGTTTGCACTCCCACCAACAGTGCAGAAGAGTTCCTTTTTCTCCACACCCTCGCCAACATTTGTTGTTGCTAGTTTTTTTAATATGTGCCATTCTCACTGGTGTAAGATGGTATCTCATGGTAGTTTTGATTTGCATTTCTGGGTCGCTACATGCAAAAGAATGAAGCTTGACCACTACCTCACACCATACACAAAAATCAACTCAAAATGGATTAAAGAACTAGACATAAGACCTGAAACCATAAAATATATAGAAGGAAATATAGGCGAAACACTACGTGATTTGCACATCAAAGACATCTTTACAGACACATCACCCAAAGCAGTGATAGTGAAGGCAAAGATAAACAGCTGGGACTACATCAAATTAAAGAGCTTTTGCACAGCAAAAGAGACAATAACAAAAACAAAGAGAAACCCCACCAACTGGGAGAACATTTTTGCACCCAACACTAATGATAAAGGACTGATCACAAAAATCTGCAAAGAGCTGATGAGACTCAACAACAACAAAGAAAATAATCCAGTCAAAAAATGGGCAGAAGAGCTAAAAAGAAACTTCTCTGAAGAGGAAATGCAAATGGCCAACAGGCATATGAAAAAATGTTCAACATCACTTGTCATCAGGGAAATTTTACTTTTTTTAAATTCATTACATAAATTTCTTAAAATCATTTTCCTCTCCCTTCCCCTACTACCTACACTTTGGCCCTTTGGTATCAGAATGAGACTTGAATTCCAAGCTTATAGTTTGGACTATCTCATAAACAATTCTCATATTTTATATTATTCACTTCATGTTGCTGTTTAGCAGAGATGATTACAACTGTTTTTATGTATGTTTACTTCTAAATCATAACTATAACAATGTATATTTAGATTAAATGTATTCCTCCTGTAATTAAGATTAAATATTTGCAAAAGGATAAAAACTGGTTTTAATAATTATAAACCCTTTAAAAAGAGTTGGGTGATAAACTAGTTTACCTCAGATTTTGTAACACTAAATGTACTTTTATCAATTTTATCAACTTCATGCTTAATACACTCTTTGTTTTGTTTCCACAATAAAACTCTTTTTAGAATAAACAAAAACAAAAACACCTGTGTGTGTGCCTGCAGTTTAAGTCCTCTTTAAGTGCATGGGTGAGGATCCATAGTCAGGCAACCCGTTTTATATTGGGGTTGCCCTGTAACAATAAGGGCAAGCCAAAGCTCAGATTAAAGACTGCCAAAGCAGAAGACTCATTAGGCAGGAAGGGAGCATGTCAGTTTCCTGTTCATTTGGATTTTGCAGGGCCTCCCACTGCTTTGTACATCCTCTTCCTCCTTTTCTGCTCGATATGAACCTCAGAACTGCATCTCTAGGTGTGAACCAACAGAGGAAGTAATCAAACTAGAGGAGATGTTTCCATAAAATAGATTTACTAAAAGAAACTGGGAGGAATTTTAGAGTTCATAGTGGGTACTCTCTGGATTATAATTAAATTTTTAATTTAACAATTATCTAGTTTAATAGTAACTTAATTTCAATAGTATACAAAATCTTTGTTCCAATATATATGTTTCATCTTCTGTGCTTTATACTGTTATTGCCATACAATTGACATCTTAAAAAAGTCAATATAGCTTATACAATTATTTCTTCATGCATTTCCCTTTAAAACAGATAGAAGAAGGTGATAATTGATTATGAACAATGGAAAAGCACAGTATAGCTCCAGTATAGGAGAAAATGTAGCATGAGTCAGAAAGGTCAATGGGACCAGTCCATACATGCAAGGCCTTACAGGTTATACGAAGCATCTATATATAATATATTAGGCAAAAAAACCCAAAAACAAAAACAAAAACAACTGAATCTTTGAAAAAGAAGCAAGGGAAACACAAAAAAACAGATGAAGAAAAGTTATTAACAAAATTATTTTATACTGCTTTCATAATAACAATGCAAGTTTTTAAACCAGTGTTCTTTGTTTCTCTGTATATATTTAACTGACTAGTAGACATTTCTGCTGCTTTTAAAATTCTTTGTGACTTTTGTCAGTTTAACTATAGGGATAGATTTCTTTGATTTTTATTCTATTTGTTTAGTCTGGTTGTAGTTTTTTGCACTTCTTGAATATCTAGATTAATATTTTCCATAACATGTTATTTTCCATAACATAACAATCATTATTTGTTTTTTAATTGCAGCCTGAGGGACTCTCAAATGTAATAGGACTGGAAAGAAAACATTGTTAAAATGGCCACATTACCTTAAGCAATTTATAGATTGAATGCAATCCCTCTCCAAATCCCAATGGCATTTTTCAAGGAAGCAGAAAAAAACAATTCTAAAATTTGTATAGAGTCGTAAAAATCCCCAAACAGCCAAAGTGATCCTGAAAAAAAAAATGGAGATATTATGTTCATAAATGTCAAAATGATACTACAAAGTGATAGTAGTCAAAACAGTATGAACAAACCATAATAGACACAGATCCCCAGAATAGAATTGAAACCACACACAGATGATCAGTTAGTTTATGATAAAGATGCCAAGACATTAGAATAGAGAAAGGGAATTCTCTTAAACGCATGGTGTTGGGAAAACTGCATAGCTACATGCCCCAAAATGAAACTAGATCATTACTTAAACTCATACACAAAAATTAACTCAAACTAGATTAAAGATTTGGATATGAGACTTGAATCCATAAAATACATAGGAGAAAATTTGGTCATTACACTCCTGGACATCATCCTCAGAGATGCCTTTGGGGATTGGACTCTAACTGCAAGGGAAACAAAAATAAACATATGGGACTACATCAAACTAACAAACTTTTGTATAGATAATTAAACCATTAAAAAATGAGAAGGCAACCTACTGAATGAGAGAAGATATTTGGAAATCATGCATCTGACAAGACATTAATATTCAAAATATATGAAAGTCATAAGGAGCATGGTGGAGGTTTATCAGGGCAATGTAGTGGGCCTGCCAGGTACATTTGTAGAGATTTCACTCTATCACACCTGAAAGAAATAAAATAATGTAATCCAACCTTATCTCAGTACACATTAAAAAGAATAAAAGAAAGAACCCATACAACTTAACAACAATAAACAAACAAACCAATCAGAAAATTGACAGAAGACCCAATTTCTCCAAAGAAGACATACATGACCAACAGGTTTATGAAAAAAAGGTTCACTTCACTTATAAGGGAAATACAGATTTAAACCACAATGAGATATCACTTCATACCCATGGTCTATCTAAAAAAGAGGGGAAAAAACAAGTACTGGTGAAGGTGTGGAGAAAAAAGAACTCTTGTACATTGTTGGTGGGAATGTAAATTGGTGCAGTCTCTATGGAAGACAGTATCCTTAAAAAAAACTAAAAATGGAAATGTCATATAATCCAGCAATACAACTCTTAGGGATTTATCTAAAGAATATGACAACAGTAATTTGAAAAGATACATGCACCCTTATGTTCAGAGCAGCATTATTCATAATAATCTAAATTCCCACTGACAGATGACTGCCTAAGCACAGATTATAGTATACATACTCAATGGAATACTATTCAACTATAAACAATCTTGCTTTTTGAGACAACATGCTTAAGGTGATTATTCTGAGCAAAACAAGCTAGAAACATTAAAAACAATTACTGAATGATTTCTCCAATATAAATAACCAAATATACTAACAAATCACTATAAACTAACTCTTAGATTGAGTGAATAAGATTGGTTACTAGATGGGAGGGGAACAGCAAGGAATGGTAGATGATGTCAATCTGATAGTGAGACTTGAACTAGAAATTTGGTTGTGGATGAGATGAGGCTTATGCATACAAAGAAGTGTGAAGCTGTATTCTTGAAAGTGATGTTATATTGAAATCAATGGTAAATTAAATATTTACTCAGTTTGTTATTTTTAGAATTTTTGCATCTAACTCTTTAGGGATCACATCAGTATCAATATAATTAAGTGGTCAGTGATTGATCAGATTTCCTCAAATGGTTTGCCTATGTGTCTTTACTCCTTTTCGAAGAGGGTGTGTTGTGAGAATACTTGCCTTCAAAGGTCAGGGATTTCATGACTCAGCAAAGCAAAGTGAATAAGCTTTCACTTCCTACTGATGTAGAGACTTAAGATCAGCCTTTCCTGATCACAAACATCCTAAGTGTGAAGGAATATATTGGAATTTTCCCAAGTGCCACTCTATAATCATATAATTTTCTAGAATTTCCTTTTAATTTCCCACCAGGCTCACATTTGCCCCAAATCATATTATGACTTTGGACCATTGAGAGTCTGTCAAAAGTTGTTTGTGCAGTTTCCTATGGGGAAGTCCACTCCTTGCTGATTTGAGTTATGAGTCAGAGAAAATAGCCATCACATGCTAAGAATATAGATTTTAGGGACCGGAATTTTCATATAAAATATTGATTGTGTTTGGGAATGGTAATTTCCAGATGCTCCACAAGTGGTCACATCTCTGCTCTATTCATACCAGATTCTGACTACCTTGCCACTGTGGGTGAGTAGAAAGTAAGAATGCCTGTACTAAACTCTTTCTGACTCTGCTGTCTGATGGAGGAGTCATAATTTCTCCTGGGTGGAGGATTTTCATTTCATTCTGAACTTTAGTGCCAAATTTACTTGGTTGTATGTTTATTGTCTTCATAAAATAACAAGTTCAAAGATGTATTCACTCCTCCATGCTGATAGCTGATCTTGAAATGTATTACTTTATAGTTGAAAACATTTGGTAATTTTTAAAGGGACCATTAATTTGACTTACTAATGGTCCCTTTAAAGTTACCCGTCCTTTCTCTACATTGCTAAGCTGATAATCGCAGTTGTCTTAAAAACCACAAACCAAGATGGATTTAGAGGAGATTCCTTCATTAGCAGAGGAATAATTTTAAAGGTAACCCTGACAAGCACTATACCCAGAGTTTACCATGGTTTGGGGTGAATATGGAACACTTTTTTAATATCAGAGAACAGCATGGGCTATACCTGAAGGGACACTGAGGAGGTTTATGTGTTAAACAAGAGATGGTTGTTGAGAAATACCCAAAGACTATGCTCCAGGGCATAAGGTTGATGTACAAACAATGGTGTTGCATTGTCACTTGGTTAGCAGTCCTGTAGAGAAGAGAGCTGAACCACATAGAAAGGCACACTCTTGATTGAGGAGAGATATGTGCAGAGGACCTGGGTATTCCCAATGGGTCAGGTATCCAGAGAATAATACAAGGACAGTGTACTGGGGTGTACTCCCCTCCATCAAGTGGAAATGAACTTATGGAGTAACCTCACAGCACATAGACTGCAGAGGCTCTGATTTGGAATCCCAGTAATAAGGGATGCCAGTGGTTCTACAAACACAAGCCAGCTCCCTTTCGCCACTCCTGCCAGCAACTGGGTCCCCTTTGGAATCTTCCCCACCACTTGCATATCAGTTGCAAGATCAGGTCTCTGAACATAAGGAATCCTACAAAGGCCAAACATCTAAATTCATAGAAAGCTGGAAAAGTTGAAGAAAAACACTATGCCACTTGCTGCAAAAGCAGAAGTACTGCACATTTCAAAGATACTGCTATATACTTAAAAAAATGGAAATCTAAATGAGCAAAATGAGGATAGAGAAAAATACAGCATGTGGCACCTTGAGACCTCAAAAGTATATGTCATCACAAGGTTAGAGCAACTTTCCAGAACTCAAATACAAAGACATAGATGACTTCATCTTTTTATCAGATATAGAATTCAAGTTCAAAATTGCCATGATAATGAAATTCAAAGAAATGGAAGCAAAGAGAGAAAAATTGATCAAAGATACACAAATGAATATCCTGAGAAATATAATTAATAAACAGAAGATAGAAATTGAAGTTTTAAATAGTAATGGAGATCCAGGGAATATAAAGATCAACAGAGGAGATGAAAAATTATAGAAAAAGCAATGGATGCAGAATAGACCAAATGAACAATTGCACCAGTGGCCTTGAAGGTGGTAATGCACAAAGAATCTAGGTGGAAGAAGAAAGAGAAATGCAAAAAAAAAAAAAAAAAAAGAAGAAGAAAAGTGAAGAAACACTTTGAGAATGGCCTGACTCTGTTAGGGAAGGCAACATAAGAAGAAATTCTAAAAGGGTGAGAGAGAGAAAATGGAAAAGTGAATGTCTCTGAAGAAATTATAGAGGAAAACTTCCTAAACCTGGTGAAGGAACTAAATATACAAGTCCATGAAGCTTAAAGAATACTTGATTATCTAAATAAAATAAGACCAACACAAGACACATAGTTGTGAAACTTCCACTCATTAAAGACAGTGAAAGAATGTTAAAGCTGGTGAGGGAAAAAAAAAAAAGACGATAAGCTATAAAGGTAACCCAATTAGGCTTAAAACAGATTTCTATGAGGAAACTATGCATGTAGAAAGAGAGGGAATTATGTATTCAAAATGTTTAAAGATTAAAACTTCCAGCCAAGAATACTATATCACATTAGATTCTCTTTCAGATAAAAAAGAGAAATAAACACCTTCCTAGACAAACAAAAGTTGAAAGAATTTGAAAATGCTAGAGTTTTCCTACAAGAAATGTTGAAAAGAAGCTCTCTTACCTGCAAAAAAGAAGAAAATCCACAAAAAAAGAATAAGGTAATTACAGAACCAGAAAACTAAAAACAAAATGACCATAGCAGACCTTTATATAGCAATCATCACCCTAAATATAAGTGGAATAAAGGCACAGAATAAGTGGTTGGATCAGTAAACAAAGCCCAACTCTTTTTTGTTTCTGGGAAGCACATCTGAGCTTCAAAGTTAAACACAGGCTAAACTTAAATGGTTGGAAAACAATAGTAGAAGGAAGTGGGACACCTCAAAATTCAGGGACAGCCATACTTACATGATATAAAACAAAATCCCAACTGAAAAGGGTAACAAGAGACAGGGATGGACTTTATGTAATGATTAAGGAAGACAAAAAAACTCATCAATAATTGCACCAAAAGAGGGAAGATTGTTGAAAGAAATTGAAGAAGATTGAAGGAAATGGAAAGACATTTCCTGCTCATGAGTTAATATTATTAAAGAAGAGTTAACATTATTAAAATGGCCATTTTACCCAAAACTATATACAGTCAGTGCAATACCTATAAATGTTTCAATGGAATTCTTAAAGAGATAGAACAAACATTAATGTAATTTATATTAAAACTATAAAAGACCCAAAATAGTCAAAGCAATACTGAAAAAAAGAAGAGGAAGAGCTCAGATATCACATTTCCAAACTTCAACCTATAAAGCTTCACTATAAAACTTTAATAATCAATAATAGTATGACACTGGAGTTAAAATACACCTACAGATCTCTCCGTCTCCCCCTTTTCTTTTCTTTTTCTCTCTTTTTTTCTTGACCTGCAGATCAACAGAATTGAATTGAAAACCAAAACAAACCCATAGTTATATGGACTGTTAATCTCTGACAAACGAGCAATAGTATACATTAGAAAAAGGAAAGTCTCATCAATAAATGATGTTGGGAAAACTTAAAGCCACTTGAAAAAGAATGAAACTAGATGACTAGCTCACACCATATAAAAAATTAATTCAAAGTGGATCAAGGACTTGGATATGATACCTAAAACCAAAAATGCATAGAAGAAAACTTAGGCAAACACTACAAGACATGTGTTTCATTGATGCCTTTGGGGACTCAACTCCAACAGCTGGGTTAACAAAAGCAAAAATAAAATAATCAAACTAAAAAAGTGAAACTACCATTAAAATAAAAAGACAGCTCCACTGGATGATGAGAGAAAATATCTGCACACTATAGATCTATCAGGTAGCTAATAGCCAACATCAATAAAGAACTCATACAATAATAACAGCAAAAATATCCCAATCAAATAAATGGACAAGAGACAAATAGATGCTTCTCCAAAAAGTGTCTTTCATAGCCAACAGGCACGTGGAAAAAAATGTTCATCATCACATCATTGAGGCCATACAATCAAAACCACAGTAAGATAACACCTCACACTTTTTTTTTTAATAGAGGCATGTTTTATTTATTTGTTTGTTTGTTTGTTTGTTTGTTTTGTTTATACATGCACTGGGCACAGTCAGAAGTGCGGGAGGGTGAGAGAATTCACCAGAGCCAGAGCGGGGAGCAGAGCAGGCAGAAGGACCGAAGTACACTGCTGAGGGGAGCAGCAGGCACTACAGGAGAGGTCTGCAGTGCCATGTGGTACTCTCCTCTGGTGGCCGGGGAGCAGCCGGGGATCGAACCGGCGCCGCAGAGGCCGTGGGCAGCTTCGCAAACCAGCGCTCAACCGCTGTGCCACCGGGGAGGCCCAACACCTCACACTTTTGAGAATGGCTTATATAAAAAAGACTAGAAACATTAATTAGCAGATATAGTAAAAGAAACCCTCATATACTATTGGTGGGAATGTGGATGCATCTGGCCCTTACGAAAAACAGTATGGAGATTTCTTGAAACATTAAAAATTGATCTACCACATCATCTATCAATTCCCATCCTAGGTATTACCCAAGGAATGCAAAAACACTAATTCAAATGAATGAATGCATTCCTATGTTCATTGCAGTACTTCTCACAATAACCAAGTTATGGAAACAAAATAAGAGCCTAGTGACAGATGAATCGATTAAGAAAGTGTGTTACATAGATACTATGGAATACTCCTCAGCTATCAAAGACATGAACTCTTGTCATTTGTGGAAACAAATGACATGATGGAACTAAAAGTAATTATTCTAAATTAAATAAACGAGATGAAAAAAAACAAATACCGGATGATTTTGCTCATGTGTATACTGCAGAGAAATAAAACAAAGGGTCAGACAAACCTAAACCCAAAACAAACCCGGGAAAACAGACTGAAAAATCAAGGTTATTAGAGGGGGACAAGGTGAGAAAAAGGCAAGGGGGTTCAGTGGACTATGTTGGAGGATAATGGTTGGCCTAATGGTGAGTGTGATATGGTAACATTCATGTGTGGTGTGATTCTATACTGCTGAATCAATCATACACAGTGTTTAAACTGTTACCTCAAAAAAAACAAAACAAAAACAAAAACACCCAACAACCCAAGTATTGCTAAGAAAAAAAGTTAAAAAAAAAACACCACCACACTGTGGCCTGTGATTTTTTTCTGAGATAATGTATATGACAAGCACTATGTGAAACTTTAAGGTGCTGGTGTTCCTTGCTGAGTTATTTCTGTCTTATAAATTTTTATGTTCATATTCATTAATTCTACCAACATATTTTGATCAGTGCAGAGTCTATAAATGTGATAAAAATTGCCTTTAAAAGGCAAACATCTGAGATTAAAAGGATGTATTTGAATAAAGGTTAGCAGAGGAATTACTTTTTTTTTTTTAAGATTTATTTATTTATACAAGCACTGGGTACAGTCAGAAGTGCCGGAGGGTGAGAGAGAATTCACCAGAGCCAGAGGGGAGAACAGAAAAGGCAGACCAACGAAGTACACTGCTGAGGGGAGCAGCGGGTGGCAGGAGAGGTCTGTCGCCATGTGGGACCCTCGCTGGTGGCCGGGGATGGAACCGGCGCTGCAGAGGCTGCGTGCAGCTTTGCAGCCCAGCGCTCAACCGCTGTGCCAGTGGGGAGGCCCAGAATTACATTTTTGATTAATGCAACTTTTAAGCTTCTGTATAGCAAATTGGAAATTTAGTTGTTTTTTTTTTTTAGATTAGAAGTATTTAACTTCACTCTAAATTTTATGTACATGCATATATAATATATAAATATACAAATACATACAAAAGCATCCCAAATTTCAGCTAATTGGAAAAACATTCATCATCACTTCCAATAAGAGAGATCCAGGTTAAAACCTGGATGCAGACTTTGTTTTTTTTATCCTTGAGTTTTGAGTATCCTGATATTGTCTAGAAACATGCTCTTGATCAGATACGTGATTTAAAGATATTTTCTCACAGTCCTTGGTTTCTCTTTTCATTCTCTCCTCAGTGTCTTCAAAAGAGCAAACTTTTTAATTTTGGTGAAATCTAACTTGTCAGGTTTTTTTTCTTTTATGTGTAGGGGAAGGGAGGAGTTCCTCTTTACCCTCTCAGTCCTTCAGCCCAGCGCTCAACTGCTACACCACCAGGGGAGGCCCCAGGAAGCTTTATCTGAATTAATATAATATTCATATCCATGAAAGGGCAGCATTTTCACCTCCACACTTTTAGCTGTGGAAACTGATTTTATTTTATTTTATTTTATTTTATTTTATTTTATTTTATTTTATTTTATTTTATTTTATTTTACCTTTTGGACCTTAACCAGGAGGACCTAGGACAGTGAGAATCTAGATTTAATCCAAATACTCTATTGCTCTGGTCTCCATCCTCTATAACATAAACACGACAAGACAAAACAAAAACAGCAAAACAAAAAAAACTCAAGAACAGTATTTTGTCTCAAATTTCCTTTTCAGAAAGTAGAAATGAAAAACTTAAAGAAGACAAAATAAGACAAACTTTAAAAACCCAAACAAACAGGATCAGGTCCTAAGAGAACGCCCAATGAAATCTCACTGGCAAAGCTTAGTAGAGTGGTTCTTTCTTCGTGGCTTCTGAACCAAACCAAATGGCCACACTTTGAGCTCAGTGACCTTAATTCTACTTCCATAATTATTGTAATTGCCTGCAACACAAGTAATTTACTATGTGTGGATAATTATTGTGTCATTGGTTATGTTTATTACTGTAAGTGAGCACATAGCTGTGACCACATGACTGCATGATTGTGCTATGTTTACTCTTCCTAATGGCTCTATCCATACAGTGAAACTCAGGGAGCTGGGAGAATGAACCAGCTATCCACAATGTAATCTCAAGTTACCTTTTTAGTAAAAAATCATCTATCTATCTATCTATCTATCTATCTATCTATCTATCTATCTATCTATCTATCTATCTTCTGTAATTATCTAATCTATCATTTATCTACTTATTATACCACACTATCAAATAATTACATAGAAAGAGCTGAGGAAACTAACTCCTCTTCATAGATTCTGCTTCTTCCAGTCCTGGATTATTTTGAGCAATATCAGCAATCTTAGATATCATTTCACCTGTATACTTTCCTGAATGTATCTCTAAAAGATAGGAGGTCATATATAATTTTCACTCTTTTATCCTTATATATTTTCAGTGTTACTTCTTTTCCTCTCTTCCTTTTCCTTTTATCTTTCCTCCCTTCTTTTTTGGAAATTATTTGATAGTTTATCTTGTTTGTACTATAGGGTCTCCCTGTTGGATTTCGCTGATTCTGCCTCCTTGATGTAGTTATATATACATACAGCAACTTTATCAGATTCAAATTAAGTTTTTTTGGTGCTAAAGATTTTAATCAAATCATTTTTAAGCTGATAAAAATTTGCACTCTTAAAAATTTAGAATTTTTTTAAAAAAGATTTATTTATGCATACATGAACTGGGGTGCAGATCAGAGGTGGGGGGAATGAGAGGATTCACCAGAGAGAGTGGGGAGCAGAACAGGCAGATCTACTGACATACACTGCTGAGGGGAGCAGAGGGCAAAACAGGAGAGATCTGCTGCTCCATGTGGGTTGATCTTAGCCAGCGGGGTATTGAACTCATGCTGCAGTGGCTGTCAGCAGCTTGATAGCACTGTCTCTAACCCCTGCACCACCAGGGAGGCTCCCCCCCAAATTTTTTATACTCTTTTAATTGTTGATTTTTGTCTTTAGCAAGGGCAGATAGGTATATATATATGTGTGTATATGATGTGTACATATGTGAGTATTATATATATATATATATATATATATATATATATATATGATGCGTGTGTGTATACACACCACTCTGAGAAACATGGGGTCCATTCTTTCAGGCAAAACTCAGAAATTTCTCCTTTGTAGATTCTTCCTGTATTCAGTGCTAATACTTACCCTTATCTCCTGGGTAGTAGTTTGAGTTTGTGAGAAGTTCATGACATTGGAAAGGATATAAACTGGATTTAAATCATGGCTCCACCAGAAGTGGACCTTGGTCACTTCCTTGGGGTCTTAGATTCATTCTCAACATGTTCTAGTGGCTAATGGTAACTGTATGGGGGTCTTAGAAAAGACCATGAGAAAATCTGAAATTAAAAGTTCTGTCATGGAGTAGATATCAAGAGAAATTAAATCTCTTCCCTATATCCTCCCTCCTCTTTGTCTATTCTGCTTCTGTGGATTCTTTGGGATTTTGTGTGCACCACACACACACACACACGCGCGCTTGCACACATGATATGTATTCGTCTGAATACTTTTCACAATACTATCTGAGTTGTTAAAAGCCAAATATAATTGCTTATAAGTCAATTTCCTGAGAGTAACTCCTCCATTCTGAGGTGTAGATTCTTCAGAGTTCCTAGGAGTTGAGAACTATAGTTTCATTGTTTGTGTTCAAGCTCTTTCCTTTATATTACTCACCATAGGATTTGGGGTGAGCCAGTTAGCTAGAATACTTCCAGCTATGAAAATCAGTGCTTTTACTTACAATAACAAACTTAGTGATCCAGATGAAATACAATATGGATGTAAGCACCATGAAGATGTAAAGCTTGGTTCATTGCATTTTCCCAACAAGAATGCCTGAAACATAATAGGTGAACAGAAAATAGTGATCTTGAATGAGCAAAATTCTTTCTGTATGTGGAGAGACAGAAGCGTGGGGAAAATATGGTAAATGTAATGAGAGGCAAAATAGCAAAAATTTTATCTTGAAGGGTAAAATATATTTCAAGACTTTGATTAGGATCCCAAAGAATTTGATTTCCTCAGACAGAAAAGCAGAAATAAAGAGGCATTGCTGAGTAAGGGAAGTATGTACACACCTAAAGGAATTTCATGGACTCATAGACTCAAAGATGTTTGAGGAGCAATTAGGTAGAAAGATGAGGTGGTGAGATCTTGTAGGAGGTCTTAGTAGAAAAAATAGGGCAAGGAAGGCATGTCATACTAGTAATGTGTCCAAGAAGCAGAAAGAGACAGACATAGTAAGGTTCTTTCCAAGTGACATTCCTGAAAATATGCCCATAACACTGAACCTGCAATGAATGCCTGAGAACATAATGGGCATGAGAAGCATGTGTAAGAGAAGCATATGGTAGTCCCAAGACCTGCCATCACTCACTCTCTGGGCTCCATTAGGAATAGTCAAACCAGGGCCAGTTATTCCTGGGTCTTCTAGGTCCAGACAAGTCCCAGCACCTTTCTTGTATGACCACACCTCTCCTGCGTGACTGGGCCACACGAACTGCATCTCCTGGCAGAGGCATGCGGCTGATCGCTTGCTTTGGGTGTGGCAGAGTCCCACATCCACCTTGCCACTTGGCTTACCATGCATGGCTGGGCTGCACCTGGCTCTGCTGCATTAATGGGTGTTTGGAATAGGCAAAATTGGAGCCCACATCATTCAGCCCCATGGCACCTTGAAGGAGGTATCCAACTCTGATTTGCTGGACTTGGCCAGGACAGTGCCATGATCTGGAATGCTCCCTCAACAAACTGCATTGCTGGGTGCCCACTAGTAGGGATGGAGCTTCCTGCTCCATTCTTTAACTTCCTGAACAAGGGCAGCTAGAATTGAAGGGAGGAGCTGAGTGGTCCTGAAGGCTTTGAAAGCAGAGCAGTTGGAGGCTGTCTCACTCCTGGTAGATAGTGTTGACTTGACCTTCAGTCTGCATTTTGTTCTGTCTCTCTTCCCTCTTTGCCATGTGTCTGGTCTGGCCCTGCTTCTGAATACCAGGTCACCTGCTTCAGTTTTTTGAACGGTGGGTCACCCCATCTTCCTCCATGACAAACAGCTACTATTTCCTATGCAGAGCCAGCTGCTGTCTTCTATGTACAGTTGGCTTCTTGCTTGCCTTCCAGGTCTCTCCTTAGTGGACAGTCGCTACCTTCCACATGTGGCTTTTGGCTTGGGTTCTGCAACATGGGACAGACTGCATAAGCCACATGCAGGCTTGTAAGTTTGCTCCTTCCCCTTATCTTTCTTTCACTAGTCTTTGTAAATAAACCCTGCTGTTGGCTTCCCATGTGTCTATATTTGAGTTGTATCTGGCAGCCATAAGTATGTGGGTGAGGACTCACCAACTGGGTCATTCCCCTCCAAGGCCAACCAAACAGGAAATGATTGTACATTTTCATAGGTTCTAATATAGCAATGACATCACAAAGTCATAAGAACTTGCCATTCAGTCAATTTCCTATTTTTTCTATTATATTTTCTTACATGGGATACTTGCAAGATTCTAAGAGAATGACTATAAGATTTCACACAGAGTTCTGGAAAGCTAATAGTAGTGTGCTATGAAACCTGTTCTGTGGAAAATAAATTAATCAAATAAAGAAGCAATTTCCCAATTTTCATATTATAAATACTTCATTACGGATAATTCAATTTACTGAAGATTTAGTAACTGGCTGAAATTTTTTTTTTAAGTATTTAAAAGTTGGCTCTTTTGAATTGAAACAAACCGGCTTCAACACACCATCGAATCTCCCCACCTGGTAACAGCGTGGGGACTACCTTGGGCACTTAGTTGTGTGTAGCTCAGAGCGTCACATTCCATAATTCTGGGCTGACTTGTTATTCCTCTGTGATTAAACAGCTTCTATTTGAACCTCACTGTACCTATTTTCAATTTTTGAGTGCTTAAACACTTATGGTGTATAAAATAGTAACAAATGCACTTCATTAAATTTAATTGAACTGATGTTGTATGGTGGCCAAAGAGGGGAAAAATGTGTTCACTGAGATGTAAAAGTGGACAGAGAAAATAAGGTGAAACAGCCTTGACTAGTGAATAGCCCAGGGTGCGTAGGCATTGCACAGGTGTGTGACCTGGAAGACCTCATGCAGTCTTCCTGTTTCCTCCTCTGTAAATGGTAGTGAGAAGGATTTTATAATTCCTGTGATGACTGAGTTAATCAGAGGGGCTGTGACTTATTGGCAATTATCAAATTCAGTGACTTCATTTCAAATATGAGGAAACTGATGGTCTCTGAACTTATCAACTTCCCAGTTGTCACATGGGAACTGGCAAGAACATTTTAAAACTCCCCTTGGAGAGAGTGGGTCTCTCAGGCAAGAACCCTGACTGTAGTGGCAGGAATGGGCACAGGGCAGGTTCTTTATGATTCAAGAGGACCAGATGGATAAAGGCAAGTGAGTTCTGGAGCCCTCGGTGGCTTTCTCAGGCCTTTATTGAGCTTTTACATGTAGTGCAGCAACTAGGTACATGGCAGGCAGGGGTGCTGGGGGGCCAGGATGCCAGGAGGCCTCCAAGGACCTGGCAAATCCGCTCTGGGCTTCTCTGGTTTTTTTCTCTCCTTCTCTCTCCTGTTATCTCTTCTGCCTCTGCTTCTCTTGGCGCTATCTCAATACTGAGCCATGACCCACAGAAGTAAACAATACAGCTTACAACAATGTAACAACTGCAGGTGCCCCATCAGGCAGGGCAATCCTAATGGTGGGAGGGCAGAAAAGCCTGAAAACCATTTACCCTACACTGACCACATGGGCTCGGTGACACGGGGGTTGGCTTATGTGATGCGTGTCCCAAAGCTCACAAAGCACTCTACAATTAATGGCACAAATTTTATCTTTAATTTTGAAGGTAATCATTTTCATGGTTAATAGAAATAGCCAAATAGAAATATGGTGTGCGTGTGGGGGGATCTTCAGGTTTTAGGAGAGATTTTTTTTCAAAGATAGATTTCTTTTTTCAGATAGATAAGGAGGTGGCTTGGATGGAGGTGTGCCCCCCCATTCTGAAAGTTTCACCCCGACTGCTCAGGGATTGATTGTCACATCCAGACTGTTTTGTTGGTGTCTGTGATGATTCTGAGATGTGGAAAGAAATGTATCTAGTAAATCTACCAACACAGAGAACCACTTTGGTACACATCTTACTCAGCTTTTGGCCATCTGGTCCCAAGTTCCATGTTAGTGCTATCACATGTGTGGGTCCCCTTTAGAGAATTCTCCTTCTTTCCAAGAGGAGGAGGTGTGCTGTTCTCATTACTCTGTTGTGGCCTCAAATGATGACTTAAAAAGTGTCAATAACAGAGATAAGATAGATACCACTAAAAGCATTGGATTAATGCACAAAAAGTCAGAAAAAGATAAAAAAGAAATAAATGGGAAAAGGGGAAATAGCAAGAGAGTTGATTTAAATCAAACCATATTCACATTAAATATAAATATTCTCAATATTTCTGTTAAAAGGCAGAGATTGCCATATTATATAAAAAGTTAGAGCCAGCAATATACAATTTCTACAAAACCACTTTAAATATAAATCCATATAAGTTAAAAGTAGAAGGATGATAAATGTATGCCATGCTCACACTAATAAAAAATAGTTGTAGTAGGCATATTAATAGAAAATAAAGTAGACCAGAGCGTTCAATAGAATTTCCTTATTGTAATGGAATCGATTTGTCAAGAGGATGGAACATTTGACCCCAACTGCTGTGCAGCTAATGCCAGAGTTCAAAGTAAATGAAATTAAGCTGATGGAAACACAAGGAGAAATAGACCTACAGGTACAGTTAGGGATTTCTGGATTCCTTTTTCCATAATCAAGACCATAAAGAGAACCAATTTGATTTAGTTAATGTTTACAGGACATCCTGCCCAACAACAGCAAATGCATTCTTTTCAAGTATGACTAGATATTCCCAAGGTAAACCATACTCTGAGTCATAAATAAATATAAAAGACTCCAAGCATGTTCCATAACAAAAATGCAGTTATGGGTCCTCCCTGGTGGCGCAGGGTTTAAGCATGGCACTGTGAAGCGATCTGCAGCCCCTGCAGCACGAGTTCGATCCCCGGCCAGCCAAGGAGCAACCCACATGGCACAGCAGACCTCTCCTGTCTCGCCTGCTGCTCCCCTCAGCAGTGTATTTCAGTCAGTCTGCCTGTTCTGTTCCCCTCTCTGTCTCTGGTAAATCCTCTCAATCCCCACATCTCTGGCCTGTACCCCAGCTCTTGCATGCATAAATAAATATAAAAATTTAAAAAAAATGCAGCTATGTTACAATCAACAACATGTCTGCATTGTATACATAATGTTTAAGTATTGGAAACTAAAAATGAAGTTCTAACTATCACAGGAGAAATTAGAAACTGTTTCGAACTATATAAGGCTAAAGTGTATATAGTTCTATTAAATATTTGTTTAAATAAAAAATAGCAATGATTTTAAACCAAAAAGTAATAAAAAGTGAATGTTTTCTCTTTAACGTACTTGATAGCTGGAAAAGGTAGAATTTCTTACTCATTTAAGGACTTAAGTGAGTCTGAGGAGTACATAGAAGTGTCTCCATGCTACTGTTGGAAACAAACGCCCACATATTGCTGTGTGTTGGACACTGAGCTGTAGTTTAAAAAATACAAATTCATGTTATTTTATATTAATGTATGATAATATGTATCATAAGAATTCATTAAATTCTCCTTTCAGTTATTTTAGTCTCACTAGTTTTATGGCAATTACATGCTTGCTGAATTCTCATTCATTTTCTGGATGTTTGATCTAAATATAGACTTCAGATGACTCATCTGAAATGGTGCATAGATTTTATTGAATGGATGATTGGATGAATGTATGAAATTGTAGTTCATTCATGAGGCCCATGCATTGAGAATTTTGACTAATCATTCCTGGTTTTAATATTCCACACTTTGAAGCAATGATTTTTATCATTATTATTGTTGCCATCATTACTATTATTAGAATATGGAAGTCCTTTGTCCTAAAACAATAAAATATATTCCTCTGTTGTTATTAAATAGTGTGTATAATTTTAACATTGAACCCACAATTTTTAAACTAAGAAAATTTGTTTTTATTCTTCCATGTGTTTAGCTCCAGGGAATTTAATTATTTTTTGGGAAGCTGCATTTCTCAATTGATCTTTGTGAACCTTTGTTTCTATGCCTGCCTTAAATTAGAGAAGTTCACAGTGTGATCTGCTGGTCATTTCACAAGAGAGTGCAGACTCTGACACCAGCAAAGAAATACTCTAAACTGATAGCTATTTGAAGTCTGACCCTTTCGGCTGACTGTTTAAACATGTTTTCTCATTTAATCAAAATAATTTACAGATAATTAATATGTGCCAGGCCCTAGAATAAACTCTGAGAACCAAAGAGTAATAATACTTTTACTTTAGGAACAATGTGATCATGGAACAAAATATTGATGTGCTAACAGCTGGAATGTGTGCTTAAGGACCTTTGACAATTCTTTTCCCCAAAAACAATATTACAGGGTGAAACTATCTCAGGACTCTGGAAATTGACCAAATGCATACACCATAGGATTCCACTAAAGAAAACAAACATGTGAACTAAATAAGAAAATAAAAACCTTAAGACTATAAGACCAATTAGCAGTTACAAGGATGTAAGGGCAAAAGGTATGTGCAATTTGAGTGAAAAGGGTAAATTACATGGAGTAGGACAGAACTGGACTTTTAGTAGTATATACATATGTTGAATTTTAGTGATGGAAACCTGAAACTCTTATAATGTAATAGTACTACATTACTTCAATAAAAATAATTAAGAATAAATTGAGAAATATGCATTAAAAAAGCTACTGAAACTCAGTAAAAAATAGTGGGAGTTTGTAGTATTCAGTTTATAGTTGCCAACATTTCCCAACCCCCATCCTATATGTATGACATGAGTACCCCAAATTATGCAACAACCCTTGAGAATGAAAAGACTTGTTGACAGATAAAGATGCTAGATTTGAAGTGAAGTATGGAAAAACTCAAGTTCATAATGACAATGTCAAGAACAATAGCATTCTCAATGACAATCAGAGAAGGCTAGAAGTTGCAATATTGACTGCAGTATATAACACCTGGGCAGAAAATCGAGAAATGCAGCAGGAAGATATGGTGAATGAGACAAAATGGTTCTTGCTAAACCACCTTATATTGAAGACTGCATGTTTGTAAGACTTCACACACATGCTCAGGAAAAGAGAGCATTCCCAGCTACCTACTCATCTTTTGATGAATATGAGGTCTTGCACAAGGTAGAAAAAAAGCTGGGCAGACTTGTAACCTGCATGTTCAGAGAATGCATTCCAAAAACCAAATACAGATTCACTGGGAAAGGATAGAAGTCTCTGATTCAAGGTCTTAAATAAAAATGTCTGACTACTAAATTATGCTGACCCAGAGTCAAACACGAAGAAGCTAGGAATAAAAATAAAAACAGAATTTTAAAGGAACACTGAACAGAGACAGTATTGGCCACATAATAGGAGAACAGATACTAAGGAAATGGTCTGGAGAAGTAAATAAACAAGCAAATGCTACAAATAAACAAACAAAAAAATAACAACAACCTTCCAGAGGGTAATCAAAATATACAGTTACTACACACATTGTTTTAATATCCAGTTTTCAACAAAACATAGGGAGTACATGAGGAAATATGAATCTGTGATCCACACAAAGGAAAAATAGATGAGTCAATGGTTGTTTAATGTCAGATTTAGCAATAACGACTTTACATCAGTTATTTCTAAATATATTCAAATAATTAATGGAAAGCCTGTCAATAAAGGAAAGCATAATGAAAATGATTCATTAATAGAGAATATAAATTAAGATTTAGATTAAAAAATAGTTATGTAAAAAAAATGAAAAGTGTAATAGCCAAGATGAGAATTTACTGGAGACTCAGATTTGAGCAGGCAAAATGAATGGACTTGAAGATAGACCAATATAACTTTTACGATCTGATGAATAGAATAAAATAAATTTAACAAAATGAGACAACCTTAAAGACTTGTGAGACATCTTCAATTATACCAACAGATTGCTGATGGAAGTTCCAGAAAGAGAGAAATGAGAAAAAAGGAAAAAAAGAAAAATTTTCATTAAAATGTGTCCAAATTTGATGAAAGTCATTTGCCAATAATTCAAGAAGTTAAACTTAGTCTGGAGTAGTATAAACAGAAAGAGATCCAAACCAAACATTCAAAACTCAAGACAATCTTGAAAGCGACAAGAAGAAAGCAATTTTTATCATATTGAGGTGAATCTCATGGAGACCAACAGAAGATTTTTAATCAGAAACCATGGGAGACTGAACATGGTGGTATGACATATTCAAAGAGTTGTAAAGGAAAAAAAATAACTTGATATGTTATTTTTAAATAATCAATCAAAGTTCTATATGAACAAAACTATTCATCAAAATTGAGGTGAAAATACATGCCAAAATATGACCTGTCTTACAAAAAACAATAAGGATTCCTCATTATTTTCAATGGCAAGTACTGATTTACCTTCCCAACAACAGTGCACAGGATTCCCTAATCTCCACATCCTTGCCAACAATTGTTATCTCTTCTCTTTTTGAGTCTAGCCATTCTAACATGTGAGAGGAGACATATCATTGTGTTTCTGATTTGCGTTTTCAGGATGATCAATGACACTGAGTCTCTTTTCACATAACTGTTGACCTTTTTATATGTCATTTTTGAAAACTGTCTACTCAGGATCTTTGTTCAATTTTTAATAGGATTGCTTAGTTTTTGCTATTGTATTGCATTATATTATCCATTATGTATAATGAATATTAATGCCTCTCAGATATATGGTTTGCAAATATTTTCTCCTATCCCATAAAGTTATTTTATCTTTTTTTTTTTTAAAGATTTTTATTTATTTATACAAGCACTGGGTGAGAAGCGCGGGAGAGTGAGAGAATTCATCAGAGCCAGAGCGGGGAACAGAACAGGCAGGCCAACGAAGTACACTGCTGAGAGGAGCAGCGGGCACAGCAGGAGAGGTCTGAGGCCATGTGGGACCCTCGCCTGGCAGCCAGGGATCGAACCAGCGCTGCGGAGGCTGCAGGCAGCTTCACAACTCAGCGCTCAACAACTGCGCCACCAGGGAGGCCCTATCTTTTCACTTTGTTGGTAATTTCTTTTACTGTACAGCAGCTTTTTTTTAAAGATTATTTTTTTATGCATACAAGAACTGGGGTACAGGCCAGAGGTGTGGGGGTTGAGAGGATTCACCAGAGACAGAATGGGGAGCACAACAGTCAGATTGACTGAAATACACTGCTGAGGGGAGCAGTGGGCAAGTCAGGAGAGGTCTGCCGCAACATGTGGGTAGTTCCTTGGCCAAGGATTGAACTCGTGCAGCAGTGGCTGGGGATGGTCTCATAGGTTGTGTCTTTACCCCTTGCACCACCAGAGAGACCCAGTGTGTGCAGCAAGTTTTAAGATTGATGTAGTCCCACTCATTTTTCCTTCTGTTGCTTGCACTTTTGGTGTCAGAGCCAAAAAATCATTGCCAGGACAAATATCAAGATTTTTTTCTATGTTTTCTTATAGACCTTTAGAATTTCAATCTTATGGGCCTCCCCTAGTGGCGCAGCAGTTGAGCACTGGGTTGTGAAGCTGCCCGCAGGCTCTGCAGCACCAGTTCAATCCCCGGCCTCTGGCGAGGGTCCCACATGGCCCGACAGACCTCTCCTGCTGTACCCGCTGCTCCCCTCAGCAGTGTACTTTGTCACTCTGCCTGTTCTGTTCCCTGCTCTGGCTCTGGTGAATTCTCTCACCCTCCCATGCTTCTGACTGTACCCAGTGCTTGTATAAATAAATAAATAAATCTTAAAACAACAACAAAAGAATTTCAATCTTACATTCAAGTCTTTAATGTATTTAAAGTTAATTTTTGTGTTTGTATAAGATACCCTTAGTTCTGAAATAAAAGAAGAAATTCTTCAATATATCAACCATGGATGGTAGGAGAAGACCACTTAAAATTTTCTTTTCTTTTTTTTTTTCTTTCGGTGATAGGTATTTATTTTTTTTTTTTTAAAGATTTATTTATTTATTCAAGCACTGGGGTACAGGCCAGAGGCTTGGGAGGGTGAGAGAACTCACCAGAGACAGCAAGGAGCAGAATAGGCAGAAGGACTGAAATACACTGCTGAGGGGAGCAGTGGGCAGGACAGGAGAGGTCTGCTGTGCCGTGTGGGAATCTCCCTGGCTGGCAGGGAATTGAACCAGTGCTGCAGAGGCTGCGGAGAGCTTCACAGCGCTGTGCTCAACCCGCTGCGTCACCGGGGAGGAGCCCACTTAAAATTTTTCTAAAATCAGTGACATTTGTCATCAAACATCAGAAAACGAGCAAGCCAGATTTTGTTTAACTAGATTATATAAGAAGTAATTCTGATTGTATATAATTGTACATTTTTCCTCATATAAGGACAAATATCCTCTCTAGTTCACAGAAATAGATACAGTTTAAGAATTGGATTAAATTTTTAAAAGTATAATGTGATCGTCAATGAATGTGAATTCAATGTAAAAATTAAATGAATGAAAAGAGAAAATTAACATGAATTTCTGTCCCTTGAGCATTTCATTCCAAATAGTCATGACTGATGCTGCTGCTTGACAGATTTCTTAGCAGCAGTACAAGCTCACATATCTCCAGAGATATAAGAATGAATAATGAATTTGTCTGCCATCATTGCTATTGCAAAGACAGCTGTCATTCTGTTACTCTGAAAGCAATTTATTTTTTTTGCCCTGCAGTTACCTTTATATTTATTTTTTATATTTGGATTTTAGCACTTTGTATATGGTATACCTCAGTTTAGGTGTACTATTTTTTATTTTTTTCATTCAGAATCTCTAAATACTTTGAAACTGCAGGGCTGCATCTTTCATCATTTTATAAAATTACGGAGTATTGTACCCTCATATATTGTTTGCTCTATGATATCTCCTTCTGGGGTTTCACTTTTAAAATATGTATCACATGTTTCTTATTTCCCCTTAGCCTCACTTATTTTACTCCCTATTCTTCATTCAGATAGTTGTACTGACCTGTTTTTCAGCTTACTTGTCCTGGTTTCAGCTATATCCAATTTTTGATGCTAGGTACTGTACTTTTCATTTTTATTTTTTAAAGATTTATATTATTTACTTATGCATACAAGAACTGGGATGTAGGCCAGAGGTGGGGCCTGAGAGGATTCAGCAGAGACAGAGTAGGGAGCAGAACACGTGGATCTACTGAAATACACTACTAAGGGGAGCAGTGGGCAAAACAGGAGAGGTCTGCTGTGCCATGTGGGTCAGCTCCCTGGCCGGGGATCGAACTCGTGCTGTGCTTCAGTGGCTGCCCATAGCTTCATTCATACTTAACCCCTTGCGCCACCAGGGAGGCCCCTTTAGTTGTGTGCTTGATGCCCTTTCAGTTAACAATTTTATTGCTCCATCTCTGTTCAAGAGTCAAAAACTATCATTTTACTGTCTCTTACTAGTATCTTTCTGCCAGGGGTCAGGCTTATGTTCTCAGCCTTCAACCATGAGTAATGTTTTTTAATAGCAAAGTTGTTAAACAGGAGTCTTTTTGTTTTACAGTCAGAGTAAAGTCAATATTGTCCTGTTCTTCTCTTTAAAAAAATCTTAAAATGCAAAGAAAGCTAAATAGTAAAGAAATCTCCAACAGGAACATATATAATGTGGATACAGGTTACCACAGGCCTATTAAAACACCTCTTAATCATAATTCTTTGAGTACAGTGGCACCTTGAGACATGTGTGACCTGTTGTTTTTGTCTTTCATAAACACTGTCAGGCAGTCCAAAGGAGAGAATGGAAGGAGAAAATACACTGACACATCATTATAGTGGAGTACGGTACCTACCTGTGAAAGTAGAGGGGAGTGATTTAAAACTGACCTTTAAATTGCCTACTTTGGTTAATGGGTAATATCAGGAATTATAACTCACAGAAATGTTAATCAGCAATGAGGAAATTCACCTTCAACCACAAAGTATATCTACTGGTCTGAAACACTGATTCACTACACTACCCTCATCACAGAAATCCCACTGGGAATCATTCAAAGTTGAGAAATAATCTAAAATGGCACCTCCATTAAAAAGTACTAACAAAGCTCTATTGAAATTCTATATGAGACTTAACATTTACACAATAAGCATCATTTCCTAATTAAAAGGGAAATGAAAACCTTCAACGAAATTAGATTAAAGATTCTCATGTCCTATGAAAAAATAGCTAGAGTATGTATCACAGGAAAGGAAAATACCTTGAGAATTTTTAGGAAAGTCTTGGAGATGCTGGTGATGAAAGGAAATTAAAGATTACACTAAAGCTTGCAAATAAGAAAAAGTCATATTTTATTTATTTGCAAGTGATATAATTGTATGCAAAAGAAAATTAAAATCAACTAAATATTATAAAACATAACACAAAAAGTAGAAAAAATAAGTACTATAAAACTATAAAAAATCTTTCGTTTATAAAAAAGAACCATTTAGAAAATATGTGAAACTATATTTCATTTATAAGAAAACCCACATTAAATTGCTGATAAAATATTAAAATAAATTTGCAATGTCTTGAAGAAATTTAGATGGCAATACTGAGTCACTATGTGAGAACGGAAGTTATAACTGCACTTGGAGAAGAGTTTCAATATCCCAAAGGTATTATTATCTCTTGCCATACAATCCTATAAATTCAACACGATCACTATGAAATGCTTAGTATACTTTATTCTTTTAATTGGACAAGTTGGTTTCAGCCCTCTTGTTTAGAAGTAAGAATTTTTAGTTGCTACTTGGGGCTTTCGGCTAAGATCAAGTGCAAATGTAAGCATATTCGAAAATATTTTGAGAGGCCTCATACCTCGGCCTCAAAGTCATAGCTGCCACGGCCAGTCAGTCACTGGGCATCCAGCAGTTCCTGCAGACTGAGAAGCAGACCGGAGCTTGGAGCAGGCCAAGAAACTTAGAATGAAATTGAACATTACGGCTTGCAGAGGGAGAAAGAATTCTGGGCTCAGGAAGCTAAGGCCCTGTGGTCTCATGGCCGAAGTGGAGAAGGACACCTATAGGAAGGTGACCATCCTCCAGATCTACTTCCAGCAGAACAGGGATGAAGTTCTAGATAACCTCTTGTCCTTTGTCTGTGACATCTGGCCAGAAATCCATGAAAGCTGTTACATAAATGGATCCAGGGAAAGAAGAAAGAAGTGCCTGGCATTCTTCTACCATGCATTGGCATTGTAGATGCCTTCCTGGAAGTTTTAGCAAAGCTTGAGTTAATAGTCTTGTGAAAAGACATTAAATTTCTTCTGTATATTATATAGTGTGTTACTTCACTTTTTGAGGAGTAGCAAATCTAGCCTCTTTGTACAGACTTACAACTTAGCCAGAGATTTCATTTTTTTGCTTCATATTTTTTTAGAAATTTAGTAGGCCTTGCATTTTCTGCCTTTTTAAAAAAATATTTATTTATTTATATAAGCACTGGGTACAGTTAGAAGCGTGGGAGGGTGAGAGAATTCACCAGAGCCAGAGCGGGGAACAGAACAGGCAGACTGGCGAAGTACACTGCTGAGGGGAGCAGCGGGCAGCAGGAGAGGTCTGTGCGCCATGTGGGACCCTCGCTCGGCGGCCGGGGATTGAACCAGTACTGCAGAGGCTGCGGGCAGCTTCGCAACCCAGTGCTTAACCACTGCACCACCGGGGAGGCCCCTTTTCTGCCTTCTTATGCCTTGTAGCTTAAGCAATATATATAACTATATTGACTTTTTGTTTCCTGATGTAGTTAAAAAGATGACAGCTTTTTTCTTTTCTTTTTTTTTTTTTTGAGGGAAGGATTAACTATTATTTTCCCTAATGCTTTTTTTTTTAATTTTTTTTATAAAGGCATGTTTTTATTTATTTATTTATTTGTTTGTTTGTTTGTTTGTTTATACATGCACTGGGTACAGTCAGAAGCGCAGGAAGATGAGAGAATTCACCAGAGCCAGAGCGGGGAGCAGAGCAGGCAGAAGGACTGAAGTACACTGCTGAGGGGAGCAGCGGGCGGCAGGAGAGGTCTGCGCGCCATGTGGGACCCTACGCCGGTGGCCGGGGAGCAGCCGGGGATGGAACCGGCGGCGCAGAGGCTGCGGGCAGCTTCGCAACCCAGCGCTCAACTGCTGCGCCACCGGGGAGGCCCCCTAATGCTTTCTTGAAGGTCAGGTGCTTGTCTATGAAAAAGTAGTAAATAATTACTTATAACCTGTGTGACGCAATGACAAACTTTACAGAAGTCTTTCTGACTAAGGCTTAGAACAATGAATAACTAATACAATGGTTTTGATTGATTTTAGTTTCAAAATGACTAGCAGATAGAATCAAGAACTTGCTACATGTTGTTACTTGGTGTATTCACAATCACTTAAAAAAGCAAAGGCACTTTATGATGCAAAGAAGAAAAAAATTGCAAAATGGAGGATGAAAAAGGGGCTAGGCAGATATTCAAACATAGTATTTAGCTAGTCTAATTAGAGCAGTGTGATACAAAGGCATGGCTTAGCATAAATAACAAAATAGAATAAAATTCTAAAGTAAACAACATAACAGAAACCATGGTGTATAATAAGAGTAGAGAAATGATAGATTTTTCCATATATGACATAGAAATTGTGATCTAGTGGAAAAAGAATTTGACAGTTTATTTCTTATCACAAAATAAATTTCAGATGGATACATTTTTAAATATAAAAATAATGGCCTAAAGTACTAGTAGTTAACAGGGAAAAAGCACAATTTTTAACAATATTACAGTGTTGGTAACAAGTATTAGCCTATAAGATACTTGAGAAAAATTGTATAAGACTGGAGAAAAATAAACTTTTTTCAGGGTAAAAAATAAATGAAGTCCAAAGGCACATGACACTATAGGCATACATGTGCACTCTGGATCATAGACAAAGAGTGAATTTCTTTCTTTCTTTCTTTCTTTTTAAAAAGATTTATTTATTTATGCATATAAGAACTGGGGTACAGGCCAGAGGTGTGGGAGGGGTGAGAGAATTCACCAGAGACAAAGTGGGGAACAGAACAGGCAGATTGACTGAAATACACTGCTGAGGGGAGCAGCAGGGGGAGTCAGGAAAGGTCTGCTGCACCATGTGGGTAGCTCCCTCTCTGGGGATCAAACTCATACTGCAGTGGCTGTGGATAGCATCTTAACCCCTTATGCCACCAGGGAGGCCCCAAAGAGTGAATTTCTTTGACATGAAAAATTCTACTAGAAAAGATCAAAGAAGGGCCTCCCTGGTGGCGCAAGGGGTTAAGTCTCAGGACTGTGAAGCTATGGGCAGCCACTGCAGCATGAGTTTGAACCCCGGCCAGGGAATTAACCCACATGACACAGCAGACCTCTCCTGTCTCCCCGCTGCTCCCCTCAGCAGTGTATTTCAGTAGATCTGCCTGTTTTGCTCCCCACTCTGGTGAATTCTCTCACCCCTCTTTCCCCCCGCACTTCTGACCTACACCCTGGCTCTTGTATGCATAAATAAATCTTTTTTTTTTTAAAGAAAAGATCAAAGAAAACATTTTAGACAAATGTGCAATTATGATGAACAGCCTACAGAAAAGATGGTTCAACCTTCCACAGAACAAGAGAAACATGTTTCTTTTTCTACTTCAGAGGTTGCAAAAATAGAATCCTTAGAAGAATGTCATAAATTAGATCCACTTATAAATTTGTAGTTAATATACAAATTTATAAAACATCAATTGGATAGTATCCTGGCAAATTACCAAAACAAAAATGGAATATTTACTAAGAAATTCTACTTCTGAGAGTTTATCTTATAGGAAACTTTCACTCCAGTCTCACATGACAAAAGTAGAAAAATACAAGTTTGCCATTGCTACCAATTTTGTGAGGTTAAATTATTGATGGTTCCATCATTAATAATGAATAATTATTAATTATTACTCCATCATTAATAATCTGATGGAGTACTACACAATAGGAGAAAAATGAATGAAGAATTTGTGGGATGATATGGAATGATTCCATGATTCATATTTTAAATGAGAAATAAAAAATCCTGAGAATTGGGGACAAGGGGAGGGAGAAATCTTAACCCAGTGCATACTGTTGTGGATTTATGAATTTGGACCATATATTTGTATGACCCATTAAAGTAACAAATTAAGAAACTACCTTGGAAGACAGTTGAGGGGGAATGTGTTATCTATTCCATCCGGACTTTCTTCAAGAACAAAATGTAAGATAGTATTCAGGAAGAGTTGAGCCAATTGAACATACTACTAAAGGTTTCAGTGATGTATAATTTTGTGCATTTTTCTCTAGTCATTTGATCTCTTTTTCCTTTGCATTTACATGTTCTTTGCCATCCTGTGCCTACTATCTTCTCTTAAATATGATAGAGCTGAAAAAATATTTATGGGAGAAATTTATGGGAGAGTTTCTAGAAGGACAGAAAGCCCAAGTTAATGGACTAGATACAACGAGTTGCTTCTTTTGTATCTGAGATATTGCATAGCTAAGTATTCACTGAATAGCTACTGTTTTATAGGACATTCATGTTCTCATTTCTGGTTTACATTGGGGAATACCCTCTATGGTGGAAGCTGAGCACTTATTTAAGGCAGGCACATGGGGTCCTCAACATGATAAATGTGACCACATCATGGGAAAAGATTGGTTTTAGCTGATAATGATGTGTGGGGGCAATGATGTGTGAAGAAACTTTCTTCCAACGTATAAAACATTTTCTCTATAATGTTTCTGAGGACAAACTGGAAGTTCCAGAGACCAACTGATGAAATTGGTACTAGGTGGAGGCATTTCTTTGTTGAGGGCTCTGAAGTATCTGTCCTGCAGTAGAAATTGCTGCTCCATAGAGAGAGGACAGGGTGCAGCATCCAGTCCCAAGGTCACTGAGGTCCAGGGAGGGAGAGGTTCAGGAGTGTTCTTGCTTGGGAGAAAGGGTGATATGTATAGGCCCAAAAAGTGCTGGGTCAGTCCTGAGAGTGTCCCTGGAGACAAAGACAAATAGAAACATGTTAGCAAGTAGGGGTGATCACTGGAAGTCTATCTTGGGAGGGCAATTTTCACCCCTCCAACTTATCCAGATACAGGGCAGTAGGCCAAGTGCTGGTATCAGGAGCTTCATAGCCCTCTTAAAAATAAGACAAGGCTGGAAGTGAGGGCAGACCTGCCCCCAGCAGATGTCCTGCCAACACCAGCCCAGCCCAGCAATCTCTGTGAATGGGAGTGAAGGCGGATCCATACTAAAAGATACACCACAGATATAAGTATGGTCTCAGTGGACTCCAGGAAGAGGCCCAAGGATGTACCTACTATAAAAGGAAATAGATAAAACCACAAAATTCAGGACAAAATGGGAGCGGCAGATTTTCATATATTGATAGTTACTCTAAAGGTAAGCACACTGAACTCACCAATTAAAAGGCCCAGAGTGTCTGGTTGGATAAGGAAGCAAAAGAAGGCAGAGACAGCCATAGTTATAACAGATAAAATACATTTCCAGCTAAAAAAGCTAACAAGAGATAGGCACGGACTCTATATAATGATTGAAGGAAATGTATATTCGGAAGCCATAACACACATCAATGTATACTCACCAAATGAAAGAGCATCAAAATATATAAGGCAATTTCTAACAAATCTGCAAATAGATGCTGGAAAAAACACATTTGTGGCAGGGGATTTCAACACCCCACTTTCACCAATGGATGGATCAATTAGACAGAAAATAAATGAGGACACAGTAACCTTAAATTTTGAAGAATTAGGCCATATGGGCTTAAGAGACATTTATAGGGCACTGAACCAAAAAAAAGCTAAATAAGATTTTTCTCAAATGCACGTGGGACATTCTCCAGAAATGGCCACATATTGGGTAATAAGACAAGTATCAACAAATTTATAAGATTGTAATCAAACCAACCATCTTCTCTGAACATAAAGGTATCAAACTAGAAATTAACCATTTTTTTTTAAAGCAGGAAAAACCTCAAATACATGGAGACTGAATAACACACGACTGAATGACAAAGAAATAAAAACACCTTGAGAAAAATGACAATAGGACACAATCTTCCAGAACAAAAAGTACTGAGAGGGAACAAAAAAAAAAAAAAAGAAAGAAAAGAAAAGACGCAACAGAGAGCTCAAATAGTCTTATCTCTTACCTCAAGGAATTAGGGGAAAAAAACAAACAAACAAATAAAACCCAAACCAAAAGCCAGTAGAGGAGAGGAAATACTAAAAATTACAGCAGAAATAAATGAAATAGACATCAAGCAGACAGCCCAAAGATCAATGAAACCAAAAACTGGTTCTTTGAAAAAAGAAACCAACAAAAATAGACAAACATCTATCTAAGTTTATGAAGAAAGGAAAACTCAAATGAACAGGATCAGAAATGAAAAAGATGTTATAACAGATTATCAGAGAAGTTCAGATGATTATAAAAGATTACCATAGACATTTGTGTATTAGTAAGTTCAATAACCTAGACGAGATGGACAAATTCTCAGAACTGTGCAACCAACAGAGACTAAATAGGGAAGAAAGAGAAAACCTGAACAGATCAATCACAAGCGAGGAAATTGAAGCAGTCAAAACTCTTCCTAAAAACAAAAGTCAAGGACCAGATGGTTTCCAATGTGAATACTACCAAACCTTCAAAGATAAGGTAATATCTATCCCACTGAAACTCTTCAAAAATTTTGAGAGAGAATACTTCTAAACATTTTATGAAGTCAACATTACCCTAATACCAGTAACAGAGATAACACACAAAAAAGAAAACTGCAGATCAATTTCCCTAATGAATACAAATGCAAAAAATTCCTCAACAAAATCATTTCAAATCAAATTCAATAATGCATTAAAAGGATTATTCACCATCACTGAGTGAGATTTACACCAGGGACACACAAGAATGGTTCAACCTCTGAAAACCAAGCATCATAATTTACCACATCAATAAAAGGAATGATATAAGCCATATGATCATATTAATAGATGCCAAAAAAGCATTTGATAAAATTCAACAACCATTTATGATGAAATTCCTTGAAAAACTGGGGGTAAATGGAGCAACTCAACATAAAAAAGGACATATATAACAAACCCACAGGAAACATGTTTCTCAAAGGTAAAAAACTGAAAGCTTTTCCATTAAGATCTGGTTTAAGACAAGGATGTTCACTTTCACCACTACCATTCAGTATTCAGTACTATTCCAGCACTATCGTACTGGCACTATAGTGCTCTAGCACTATAGCTAGAGCGATTAAGTAGGAGAAGGAAATAACAGGAATCCAAATTGGGAAAGAGAAAGAAAGCTATCATTTTTTTCTTTTTTGCATACAATATGATACTATACATAGAGAACACTAAATAATCTGCTGAAAAACTAATTGAAACAATAAATCAGGTGGCAGGTTACACATCAACACACATAAATCAGTTGCCTTTCTATATGCAAACAATGGAGTAGAAGAGGAAGAAATTAAGAAAATAATTCTATTTACAATTACTTCAAACTATTAAGCTGTTAATTAGGAGAAAACTTAACAAAGGAAGTGAAGGACCTATACAAAGAAAACTGTGAGACATTGTTTTTTTTTTTTTAAGATTTATTTATTTATTTATTTATTTATTTATTTATTTATTTGTTTGTTTGTTTGTTTATTTATTTATTTATACAAGCCCTGGGTACAGTCAGAAGTGTGGGAGGGTGAGAGAATTCACCAGAGCCAGAGCGGGGAGCAGAGCAGGCAGAAGGACCGAAGTACACTGCTGAGGGGAGCAGCGGGCGGCAGGAGAGGTCTGGGCGCCATGTGGGACCCTCCTCCAGTGGCCGGGGAGCAGCCGGGGATCGAACCGGCACTGCAAAGGCTGCGGGCGGCTTTGCAACCCAGCGCTCAACCGCTGCACCACCGGGGAAGCCCTGTGAGACATTGTTAATAGAAACAGGAGAAGATACAAAGAAATGGAAAGATATTTGCTGCTCATGACCATCTAACTCAAAGAAATATACAAAATCAAAGTAATATCTATCAGAGTTTAAATGGCACTTTTCAAAGAAATACAATAAACATTATTGAAATTCATCTGGAACCACAAATGACCCAGAACAGCCAAAGTAATCCTGAGAAAATAGGAGTATGATGACATCACATTTCAGGCTTCAAACGCCACTATAAAGCTGTAATAATTAAAATAGCATGATATTGGAACAAAAATAGACACATAGACCAATGGAATAAAATTGAGAGACCAGAAATTAGCCCCCAGATATATGGATAGTTAATCTATGACAAATGAGCCAGGAATATACACTGGAGCAAGTGAAGCCTCTTCAGCAAGTTTTGTTGGGAAAACTGGTGTAGGGTAAAGAAAATGTCAGGCTTTTCTGCCCTCCCGCCATCAGGATAGATGATGGATCCTTGCGGTCCTGAATGCATGCCTGATGGCGGGCACCTGGAATAGGGTGTGGGCATAGGTAGATGGGATTCACCTGGGCTGAGACTGTGCTTTTAAGGGCGGCATCACGGGGACGCCAGCAGCAGCCAAGCAGCAGCAGAAGCCGAGCAGAAGCCATAAGAGAAGCCGATGAAGAAGCCGAGAAGCAGCAGAACGAACAGAAGAGCAGAGAAGCAGAGAGAAGGCCAGAGAGCCCAGATAGAGTGAAGACTTGCTGGGGGCTGGGAGGACTGCCAGCCTCCCGGCCCCCCAGAACCCCTACCTGCTGTGTACCGGGTAAATCCCAATAAAAGACCTGCAAAAAACCACTGAGGACTCTGACTCCTCCTTTACCAGGTCTGCTGGATATCAGAAAACCCGCACTGTGCCCGTTCCTGCCTTTTACTACTGGACAAACACATGCAAAAGAGTGAATGTAGACCATTATTTCATGCTATATACAAACATCAACTCGAAATGGATAGACTTGGGAAGTAAGACCCAAAGTAGAGGGAGAAGAAAACATAGGCAAACCCTTCATGACACAGGCTTCTTTTCCAGTAACAAGGAAAACAAGAGAGACTATAAACAATTGGGATGATATCAAGCTAAAAATGTTCTGCCCAGCAAAAGAAACCATAAATAAAATAAAAAGACACCTCTCTCAGTGGGACAGAATATTTGCATATCATACATCCAAAAAGGGGCTGATATCTAAGAGCTACAAGGAACTCACACAATTCAACAAAAAAAAAAAAAACAATGAAAAAATGGGCAGAACAGCTAAATATAGAACATCTCCAAAGAAGACATATAGATGGCAAAGAGGCACATGAAAAAATGGTCATCTTCACTTTCCATAAGGAAAACACAATCAACATCACAATGAGATAATACTTCACACCTGTTAGAATGGCCCATCTCATAAAGACCAGAAACAACACGTGTTGGCAAGGAAGTGGAAAAAAGGAGCCTTACTTTTCCCTGTTTGTGGGAATCTAGGCTGATACTGCCACTATGGAAAACAGTTTGGAGATTTCTTAAAGGAACAAAATGGATCTGTCATATGACTCAGTAATTCCACTCCTGGGTATCCACCCAAAGAATGCTAAAACACTAATTCAAAGGGAAGCATGCACTCCTATTTCCATTGCAGCACTATTTACAATAGTCAATCTGTGGAAAGAAACTAAATGCCTACATACAGATGGATGGATCATGAAGATGTAGTATGAATACAAAATGCAATACTGCTCAGTGATCAAAAAAGATAACCTCTTGCCATTTTTGGCAACACAGGTGGAGCTGAAGGGGATTATGCTAAATGAAATAAGCCAGAAGGAGAAAGACAATACCTGATATTATCACTTATATGTGGAATATAGAGAAACCAAACAAAAGGTGAGGTAAAGGCAAACTTGCAATAAACCCTAGAAAGCTGACAGGAAGAACTGTGGCTACCAGAGTGGGGGGAGGGGTGAAGAAATGAACTATGGTGATGGACTATGAGTGTTTTGGTGGTGGGTGTGGTGTGGAAACAACATTTGAAGGGGATATCCTATAATTCTAAACCACAACAATCTTGTAAACCAGTGTTTCCTCACTAAACAAACAAAAATGAGAAAGGTGAGTTTCAGAACGCTTGTTATGCCTTCTAGACCCTGACCCTGCTGACCCTGCGTTCCTTTTGGAGGCAGAGGCCAGACATTGCTCAGCAAGTGAAGACCAAGTAGCAGGCAGCAGGAGAGACTGCTGGGCAGTGGGCAAGTGGGCACTTTGCAGTAGTGGGGAAGGCCTGCCCCTTAGAGAACTGAGGAAGCAGACCAAGGGAGGTCTGGGGAAGGGGTTTCCAAAGGGAGAAATGAATTGACAATGCCCAAGAAACATCTAGAAAGTCACCTTGGCGCCACAGCACAGCCAAAAGACTGGACACCATAGTATCACAGGTATTTGCTAACCTTTCTGACTACAATTTTCTGCTTCTCTGTCACCCACAGCACCTTCTCCAGGGAGCTCTTTACCCACTTTGTGCTCACCTGACCCTATAAACTGCAGGAGCAAAGGCACTCGCTCTCTCTGTTTGTTTTTTGTTTCCTGGCTTAAAACTGTCCTTTCCTTTCTAAAACTCTCTTATTGTGCTGTCCAAATAGTGATATTTATTTAGAGCCTCATGCTCATCTCGGGAGGGAGGTGAGTTCTGGTTGCAGGTATGATCTCAGGGTCATGGCGTCTCCAAGATGAAGCTGGAATCCACAGCGAAGTCCTCTCAGGCCCTAGGACTTTGAGGAGATATTCATGCCACAGAACAGTATGTGTTACAGAAACTTAACAAAGCTCTTTTTGTGTCCTCAGCCAACTTACTCAGTTATGATGTATGTAATAATCATAACTCCATCTTCCTTCTATTTTCATATTGTTATGGAACATTTTAATTTCTTCTTTTGTCAATTTCTCCCTGTCCCACTGTCTGGTTTTCTCTTGGTATATTCTTTTTTCCTATGGACTTGAAAATTACCCATCTTTGGTGTGCAGGAGACCATCAAAACCTCTCAAAGCCGTCATGCTAGAGCTCACAGCACCGTCACTGCACCTCTATTAATTTTAGTTTAGATATCTTTCATGGGAGGCGGGAGGGATGGAGTTCATTTTATAATTTCACAGTAATGGGTTTTCCATATTTTTCTGAATCTATTTTGGAATTGTTTTCCCTAGAATTGATCTATTTCAAAAGCTTTATAATGTATTAGTGTCACAGTTGTGAACTAGTCAGACATAATGATGGATCAACGTAAGATGCTTCACTTTTACAGCTGTGCACAATTTTTATGAGCTTAGTTCTCCATTTCCATTACAAAACAGTAGCAAATAATTATAATAGAAGTCCAACCTGGTAAACTCAGTGTCATGTGGCAATTTTTTAGTCATTTTCAGTTCAAGCTATATTATTCTGACAAATATTGATCTGCATGTAAGTGCTGCCATCACCAGTCATTGTCCAGTTGGGATTGTTGGTTATCTTCCTGGAAAATCCAGGGTCTCGCCCACCCTCTTCCCCCAACAAGGAGATAACAGGAAGAGGATTCTTGCATGCATGGTAATAGGTCATGCCGCCATAAGGAGGCTCCCCTGGGCTGAGGCCCTTACCCTACAGCTTGTCTGCATCTCTGCCTGTGATGTCTAACATGGGGTGCCATTAGCCTGCTTCACCATGTGGGTGCCATTATTGTTCAGAGGACTGGGAATATTCTCCTTTCAGCTGCCTGTATGGGAGGTTCTCCAAATACCAATTTGTCTTTCCTGTGACAACAGGAAGCTTTTTTTGTACAGTTGATGCTTTGTTCTGCTGGGTGGTACCTGCTCCTGTGAATTTATGCTGCTTCTTTGGGCCTTGGTGAAGGCAGTGCCCCCTTGTCCAGGCCCTCTCTGGGGCTACTGCCCTACCACTGCCCTAGCCTTAGCTCTCCATCTCAAATGTGTGGCTGCACAGACTTCTCATTCCCATTTGACTCGGATATCTATGAGCCATTGGTTTTCAATTCTAGAGGCCTGAAGTCTGAAATCAATGTGTCTGTAGGCTGTGCTCCCTCGCAGAATCTAGGGATGAATCCTTTCTTAACCTCTGTTTCTACCTTTCAGTGGCTGTGGGGAACCATTGAAGTTCCTTGACTTGCAGACACCTCGCTATAATCTCTGCCTCTGTCTTCACATCACCACCTTCTCTGCATCTCATGTTTTCCTTTCTCTCTTCTGTAAGGACCCGGCCCTAGTCACTGATTTAGGGACCCATACAGGGTCCTGGGATATACAAATGATTCTCCTTGGTCTTCCGACGTAGAACCATTTAAATATTTGGTCCTGGAGGGCCATGTTTATCTTGAGCATGTATATTCAATTAGAGAGGACTGATGTAGCTGGCACATTTTACTTCATGCCTATAAAGTAGATTCTTAATGTTGACACTGATTTTAGCTTTGGGGTTTCTAGACAGGGCTCTTTAGCAAGATGGAATTGGACTTGTGTGTATATATTTTCCATGTAGGGGACTGACCACCTTTTGAAAACATCCCACACTCAGAAAGAAAAACCATCTGGGTGTAGAGTCAGTAGCCCAAAGGAGCAACCACTCACCAAGGTGAGTGATATCAGAGAGGGACCTAGGTGTTCCAGGTTAAGGTATCTGGCCATGCCTCAGCCAGTGGTGGGACCTTGGGCACTGCACCAGAACACCATACCTCTGTTTTCTTATCTGTGAAATGGACACCGTGAACCATTCCATGCTGTTATCTGTTCCCTGAGCTCACGTGTACTAGAAGAAAAGCAGCACCTGGTACCCTGCATCCACTCCAGGCTCCTTATTTTATTCTTTGTAGCATTGTGTTTGATATGGTGGTATGGCATGGTGGAGGGTGAAGAGGAATTGGCACCAAACTGTGACACAAGAGGGAACTGGTTCTCACTCCATCAGCGAGAAGCCGAGTGACTTGGGGAATTATTCCTGGGTCTCTCTTTTCCTCCAATGGAAAAATAGGGCTGTGGATTAGAGGGTTAGCTTAGAACCTACCCTGCTCTTTGATTTCTATTAATTTTCCTTTGTTATTTCATACTTTATTCAATATTCCAATTAAGGCAGTCCTGCATTTCATCAACTGCCCTCATTTTAAGCTGACCTGAAATTTAGAAACCGCAGGAGAAATTACTAGTCAACAATTCCCCTTTGAAATTGGGTGAAAATGAGCATATTCAATTGCATCCCCCTTCTGGCACCAGAACTATAGATGTCTACCTCAATTTCAACTCTGAGCATGGACCAACATAACTGCACACCAATTACTTTGAAGAAGGAACAGCTGATGCAAGTGTGGAGCTAATTACCAGATGCTCCAGTAATTAGGGCTTCAATAGGTAATGAGAGGGATGAAAAAGCAAAACATTAAACACAGCATATTAAATCATATGGTTATCAGTGAAATTGAACAGAAGCATATTTCTTGAAAAGAGTGTTCCCAATATTTAATTAGTATTTATTTGCTATTTATTTACTTTCTCCCACCCATCTCCTTCCCTTCCCCTCTTAGTTCTCTTTCATTTTCTCTCACCCAGCTTCCCCCCACCATTTCTAGGAAAAACTTCTATAACCATCACTGGGACGGCTTTATTAGCTGTGGATATGAGAGAGAGAGAGAGAGAGAGAGAGAGGGAGGGAGGGAGGGAGGGAGGGAGGGAGGGAGAGAGAGAGAGAGAGACTGTGAGAAGGAGATATGGCGAGGGGTACTACGAGAGGAGCAGAGAGGCCAGGGAAGTAAGAAAGACAGGGAAAAGAAAGACATGTAAAAGTAGGAAAAGGATAAAGGAAAAATAAAGAAGCAAACGCTAGCGTCAAGTCGTCTCAAGCCCCTCATTTCAATCCTCAGCCCTTCTCTTTTCGTGCCTCCGAATCCCGCGGGTCGGGACAATAGGTGAATCTCAAATACATGTTGGAAGAAACACAAATATCAGACTATAGGGTAAGTGAAAAATTATCAGGCTTTTCTGCCCTCTCACCATTAGCATTAATGATGGATCCCTGGGGTCCCTGGGGTCCTACATGCATGCCTGATGGCAGGCACCTGGAGTAGGGTGTGGGCATGCATAGGTGGGCACACCTGGGCTGAGACTGGGCTTGTAAGGGTGTTGTCATGGGGACACCAGTGGAATGAGAACAAGAAGAGAGAACAAGTGCAGAACAGCAGAGCAGCAGAGACCACGAGAGAATGTCAGAGAACCCAGAAAGAGTGAAGATTTGTGGGGGGCTGGAAGGCCTGCCAGCCTCCCGGCCCCCCAGAAACCCTGCCTACCATGTACCTGGTAAAAGCTCAATAAAAGCCTAAGAAACTACCAAGAGCTCTAGGACTCTCCTTTGCATGTCTGCTCAGACCATAGAGATCCTGCTCTGCGCCTTCCTGGCACTACATAGAGGAACAGACAAAATACTATGTCATTATATAAAGCTCAGCATTCCATCAGTTAAGCAATGTTTTGTTAAGAGAGTGGCATATAAATAAGAAAATTAAAAAGCAGGGGAAAGATATACACAAAATGTATAGAGGGAGTAAAGGTGGTTATTGAGGGCCTCAAAGTTTTGCTAAGCTCTCCTGCAGTGAGGCACTTGATCCATTGATTCTCATTTAATTATAATTCCTTAAATGACACAAATAGTTTTTGTGCCTATTTTATATATATATATATATATATATATATATAATATCATGTAATATAACATGTACATTTTACAACAAATAAAATAAAACCAAAAAGAAAAAGAATTAGTGGGAGCTCACTGCCTGCAGGAGTGTAGCAGGAGTATAGCAGCAGAAAGGCACAGAGCAGGATCTCTATAATCCTATGCAGAGTAAAGGGGGGTCCTGGAACCCTCAAGTGGCTTTTCAGACTTTTATTGTCATTTTACCAGGTACATGGCGGGGGTGCCGGAGGTGCAGGAGGTTGGCAGGCCTCCCGCCCCCAGCGAATCTTGACTGTCTGGGCTCTCCAGCGTTCTCTCGTGGTCTCGTTCTCTCTCTTCTGTTTCTCTTTCATTCTGCTCCTGTCTTCTCTTCCTGCTGGTTCCCCATGATGCTGCCCTTCTAAACCAGTCCCAGCCTAGGTGTACCCACCTATGCATGCCCACACCCCACTCCAGGTGCCCGCTATCAGGCATGCATCCAGGACCACAGGGATCCATCGCGTGATTTACAGCAGAACGCAGGGGTTTCTCCAAAGGCGAAACAGTAAATGGAAACCTAATTCATCGAGCACATGTGCAACACGGCGCATGCTCCAGGCGGCTCTGGACAACCTATATTGACTTTGTAGCTTAGGTGCATTCATGTTCACTGGGGCCTAGTGTCCTACTGCTGTGAGAACCACAAGCTGCTTCTGCATTATACAGCACAGTTGGTGGTATAGACAACGGGCATTTGGGTTGTCTTCAGCTTTAATTTTTTTTTTTTTTGGTAAATATTTTATTATTATTATTATTTTTTTTTTTAAATAGAGGCATGCTTTATTTATTTATTTATTTATTTGTTTTTTGTTTATACATGCACTGGGTACAGTCAGAAGTGCGGGAGGGTGAGAGAATTCACCAGAGCCAGAGCGGGGAGCAGAGCAGGCAGAAGGACCGAAGTACACTGCTGAGGGGAGCAGCGGGCGGCAGGAGAGGTCTGCGCGCCATGTGGGACCCTCCTCCAGTGGCCGGGGAGCAGCCGGAGATGGAACCGGCGTCACAGAGGCCGCGGGCAGCTTCGCAACCCAGCGCTCAACCACTGCGCCACTGGGGAGGCCCTTGGTAAATATTTTTTTCTGTGTGTGTCTCTTCATTTTTTTAATTAAAAATGAAGTTCTATTGTTTCATTCTTGTTAATATTTTGAATGTATAGGATTTTTTCCCTCAGGTGTGGTCACCATAGTTTCCCACCACCAAAGCATCCATTGTCCTCCTCCATAGTCCATGGTGCTTACCCTGATTCTTGGTCCTCCCCTCACTCACCCTTGCCAGCCTGGATGCCTCAGATCTATGATCAGCTTGTAAGGGTCGGTTTTGATTTTAAAGTCTGTCTTTGTCTGGCCCTTTGCTTGGTTACTGTCTATTCCATATATAAATGACACAATCTGGTATTTATCTCTCCTTCTGACTTATGTTGCTTGGCATGACCCCTTCCAGTTCCATCCATGTCACAAATGGCATGGATATCTTTTTGGCATCTCAGTAGTTTCCATGGTGTATATACAGCATGTGTTCTCAATCCATTCATCTGTTTTGAGGCACTTAGATTCTTTCTATATCTTGTCCATTAAATAGTGCTTCAATAAACATAGGGGTGCAGGTTTCCTTTAAGATTAGTGTTTTTGAGTTCTTTGGAGAGATACTGAGGGGCAGAATTGTTCAGTCATTTGGCAGATCCATTTTCAGTCTTTGAAGAATCTCCACACTGGTCTCCACAGGAGCTGGACGAGTCTACCTTCCTGCCAACAGGGTTCCTTTATTCCACACCCTTGCCAGCAAGGGCCTGATATCAAATATCTACAAAGAGCTCATGCAACTCAACAACAACAACAACAAAAAAAACCCAAAAAACAACCAAGTCATAAAAACCACAGAAGAGCTAAATAGACACATGAGGAAAAGTTAGTCATCACTTATCAGGAAAATGCGAATCAAAATCACAGTGAGATACCACCTCACACCAGTGAGAATGGCCCATATTAAGAAACAAGAAACAAAACCTAGTGACAAGTCCAGCTTTTGTTTTAATCAAAAGTGTTAATGTGAGCTTTATTTAACATTGCTGCATCCCAGGGTCAGCTTTCTGAAGTAATTTGCTTGTTTAACTAGAGTTAAACCTAGAGTACAGGAACACTGTGGACATGGTGCTGGTTATTTATTTATTTATTTGAAGATTTATTTATGTATGCATACAAGAACTGGGGTATAGGCCAGAGTTGGGGGGGTGAAAGGATTCATCAGAGACCAGAGTGGGGAGCAGAACAGGCAGATTGACTGAAATATACTGCTGAGGGGAGCAGTGGGCGACTCAGGAGATATCTGCGGTGCCATGTGGGTAGCTCCCTGCCCGGAGATCGAACTTGTGTTGCAGTGGCTACAGATAGTTTCATAGGCTGCATCTTAACCCCTTGTGCCACCAGGGAGGCCATTGATGCATTTTTTTTTTTAAGCTTAAGAATGAATTTCAGGGGCCTCCCTGGTGGTGCAGCAGTTGAGCACTGGGCTGTGAAGCTGCCCGCAGCCTCTGCAGCGCTGGTTTGATCCCCGGCCACTGGGCAAGGGTCCCACATGGCGCGCAGATCTCTCCTGCCACCCGCTGCTCCCCTCAGCAATGTATCATCAGTCTGCCTGTTCTGTTTCCCGCTCTGGCTCTGGTGAATTCTCTCCCCCTCCCCCTCCCCCTCTTCTGACTGTACCCAGTGCTTGTATATATAAATAAATAAATAAATCTTTAAAAAATAAAGAAAAAAAAAGAATGAATTGCAGATCATTCTGGCTGTGGGAAGAGAGATGAACAGATCAGAAACAATTAGAATTAATTTGAGAGACTGAACAGCCTTTGCTGGGTCTGCATCCAGGAGGCTTAGGGCCCTAGTGAAAGCAGAGGAGGGGGAATTGCAGGAAGGAACACATTAAGAAATATTTGCAGGCCTCCCCTGGTGGCGCAGCGGTTGAGCCCTGGGCTGTGAAGCTGCCCACAGCCTCTGCAGCACTGGTTCGATCCCTGACCACCGAGGATCCGACATGGCACGCAGACCTCTCCTGCTGCGCCCACTGCTCCCCTCAGCAGTGTATTTCATCACTCTGCCTGTTCTGTTCCCCTCTCTGGCTCTGGTGAATTCTCTCACCCTCCTGCACTTCTGACTCTACCCAGTGCTTGTATGAATAAATAAGTAAATCTTTAAAAAAAAGAAAGAGAAATATTTGCAATAAGGCTTACAGGTGTATTTATTGGTTTGAAGAGTTCAGGTGGAGTCCTGGAGGATCCTGAAGTTTGCTATATGGACTGGAGGCTGGAGGGAAGTGCTGTTGCTAAGAGGGGAAATCCAAGAGGAGGAAGATACTGGGCTGAGGAAGAATATGGTTATTCCCTAGACCCTAATCTCTCCTGTCTGCTTTGTTAAAAAAACTAATTAGTATATTCTCTACAGAGTTTTGCCTCCTCCCCCAACTACTTATCCTATTGCGTGGAGCATAGTAATTCTCAATGGATTGTAGATCTTATTCTCACAATGTCTTAAAAGCAGAAATATTGCCAGGAATGTATCTTTCTAGTACCCATAGTTTCCAAGGAAAAACTGGGAAAGTCAATCCATGACTGAACACACACACAGCTATTCAAGCATGCAAGTGTTTCCACTTAAGAGCCCAGTAATTGCTGCAACTTTGTTCTCTATATACCATCCATTATAGCCTGAGATTGATTCAAAAAATGATTTAGAGCAGTCTACTGCATATTTGACTAAATGTTTTCTTTGTTTGGTTGGACACAGCCCCATGAATTGTCCATCTCCTAGGTTACATTTTGACCATCTAAAATTTCTCATACAATATTTTCCAAGAGCAACCGAACAAGCACAATGTACTAGCCTGAATGGTGAGAGAATCACAAGCTAGTACAGAAGAACTCTGAGAAAAGAGGCCACCACTCTGAGTTAAAGTCAAGCCCAGTGGACTGGTTAATCTTTCTCTTGCCAACGGTGTTCCAGACCCCGGATTTCACTAAAAGACCCATGGCCACCCCCACCTCCCAGGCCATCTTCTCTTTCTTCACCCTCATGTCTCCCATCCTTCTTCATGAGCATCCATCCTGCTTGTTTCCCCTTGGAGAAAGACTACTTTTTCCGTATTGGAATCTTGCAACATCACATTGTCTTTCTAATTGCTCCTCTTGCCTCTAGATTCAGCTTGCTCTCTGTCCTCTGTCCTGGTTGCTAGGATCACTGTTCTAAACTCTAGAACTAATTTATCATGTCACTGTCATGCTTAAAAGCTTCAGACTCTCCCCTTCTTTTCCCTACCTGCCCCAGTCTATAGCCAAAGTCTGAAATCCTTGACCTGAGAACAAGAGCTGTTAAGTGCTGTGTCTTCCTCTCTATACTCCTTGTTCATCCGAGTACCTGTGAAACCCATGCCGCAGCTTCTCCTCAAGGATCACCTCTTCCAGAGTGTGTCAGCCCTTTCTTGTCCTCTTGGCTTATGCAATGCTCTTTCTTATGATTTTCATGCTCTTCCTGATCTTGCCATTAAGATAGTATATGTTCTCTAAGACTCTCTAGAAATCCCCTGGCTTCCTTCTGTGTCCACATCTGTCTCACTAGACTGCAGAACTGGAGAGAAAAGTCTGACTGATAACTATGTCCCAAGTATCATCCCAGGTCTCTATTGTATTGAAGGCAGTCCTGGGATGAAATCTCAGCACTGACATTGCACCAAGGGTCCTTCACAAATTCTGTAATAATCTTGCCTAAGAGGCTAATGGACACCACCATATGAAGCCACTAAACCAATTCAATGGAATATTGCAAATGTAAATGCTTAATGTTCATTCATTCAACAAATATTTATTGAACACATTTTGTAGTAGATATTAGGCTAAACACTGCCCGTAGAGTTTATAGTTCAAAGAGTATTACCAGAATAGAAAACACATAATTCCACAAATACACATTTCATGACATTTTTGTAAGTTCCATGAGCAAAAGCATAGGGTCAAGAGAGATGTATGTGAAGGGTACCCTTATTAGTCTGGAGGGGCCAGAGAAGGAATATGATTTGAGTTGGAAGCAAATGATCCCCATATTTTAGTTGTTTGAAAAGTAGATAGCCTGTGTCTCTGCTGTACAATACTCTTGGGAGAGCATTCTTGTTGGTAACCCTTTTCCATGTGGCGACCCTGGGGTCAGCTGCTGTCTTATTTTCAATGTTTAGTTTTAATGTTTGGCTTGCTGGATGCCATGAGTATCACTGTTTCTCAGCAGGAGAGCCAGAGAGCTTTGGCATCAGGAAACAAGTGTTACCATGTTGGCTGCTCACATTCCGTTTGCCAGAACTCCACTGTTGAGCCATTCAGAGCTGCCAGGGATGCTGGGACATGTGGGAAATCTTCGTGCATCTAGAACAAATGGATGAGGTGTCCATCCATTGGTCCTGATGCAGAAGACTTTTCATCCCTGCAGGATATTTACATGGACAAGGAATGAGGGAAGCTTGTTGTAGTAGAATCTATCCTACCTGAGAGTCTGAACAGGATGGACTTTGGCTTGCAATGAGGCACAGAGAACAGCAGGAAGAACAAATGACTCTTGGGAATCAGCTAGCACAACATCCACAATTGGAGGCCAGTTGAAAGACATTGAACCTTAGTGAGAAATGAAGGTTTCAAGTTGTGGACACATCTTTGTTTTCAGACTATCCCTTTGGTGTGGCAGTATGAGGGCCCAAGGGGAGCTGTGAGGCTGCAGTTATTTAATGCAACTGAGCAGGCACTTGGAAGAATGAGGGCAGAATGCAGTGGTGGTGGAGAAGTTAGTAACACAGCCCTGCCCAAGACGTGGCTGGTGCACCTGCTCTCAGCTCCATCACAGTGATCTTGACCTTTGCACACTGTCTCATGATGTGAGTATGTAATTCTGGGATGCATCTCTGGTAAGCTGAGTAGCAAAGAAATTAAAATATGGAATAAAGGCTAGCAGAAGTGGTTTTCCTTTGGCTAGTGCAAACTTTGAAGAAAGAAAAAACTGCTGAGTGTCTCATGACTATTCTGTGATGACTTGTAAGCTAATATATCATTATTCTCAGAGAGGAAAATGCTTTCATAAAATAACTTGATAATATAGTGTACCTTAATGTACTCTTGAAAAAAAAATGACATTAGAACAGTGTATCAAGAAGATATTTTCCAAATAACTTTGAGTGGAAAATGCTTCCCCCCTATTCTTTCTCCCATCAAGCTATAGGCTCCCTCTTTGTTTGATCCTATCTGACCCAAGCTGGCTTTTGATTTCCTTCCTTGAGAATCTCCCTGTTGGACCCTTGAGGTTCCTGTTGGAAAGCTAGCCCATCTTCAGCTGAAATACCACAAGAAAGAACAGTCTGGTCATTTTTTTTTTCAGCCAATAAACCACAAAAATGCTTTCACTTGTAGTAATTGGGTTTCCACACAGGATGGCTGAAGCAGAGGGCTTCCACTGGGGAAGAAAATGGGTTTTTCCATTAGGCTTGTCAAAAGCTTTGGAAACTCCTTCAAAGGTAGCATTTTGGCGACTGGAAGTTGGTTTTAAAACTGTAGCGATTGTGATTCATCCCTTTCTCTTTGGGAAGATTTAAAATGATTGTTAATATCTTAGATGGGCCTCCCTGGTGGCACAAGTGGTTGAGCACCGCACTATGGGGCAATCCGCAGGCTCCCTGGCGGGAGTTCACAGGGCACTATCCACATGGCAGTAGACCTCTCCTGTCTCAGCCGCTGGTCCCTTCAGCCTGTTCTGTTCCTCAGTCTGTCTCTGATGAATCCTTCCTCTCAACCCCTGCACCTCTGGCCTGTAGCCCAGCTCTTATATGCAAAAATAAATAAATCTTAAAAAAATATATCTTAGATAGCCCCAACTTGGCTGGTACAACAAAAGTGGTAGAGAAAACCACATCGAATGAACAAAAAGAGAGGGCGATTTTCTAAGAGGCTCCTTCCTTCTCTCTCCTTCCTCCCTCCTGTCCCTCCTCCTCCTCCCTCCCTCTCTCCTCCTCTCACTCCCTCCCTGTTCTCTCCTTCCTGTCTCCTCCCTGCTCCTTCCCTCCCTCCCCACTCCCTCTCCTTGGCCTTCCCTCTCCCTTCCTTCCCACTTCCTCCTTCTCCCCCTCTCTTCTTTTGTCCCTCCTTTTCTCTCCCTCTCTCTTTGTTCTATGAATCCAGATGTTTGAGATTTTTGTGAACAACTCAAAGTAATAGCATTTGTTGCCCTATTATCTTTAGGTGCAGTAACTCAACAACAGCCCCAACACCCACACCTTGAAGGTGTCCAGGAGGCCTGGGGTGCGTCTCCCTTCACTCTCCCACGATGGGCAGTGTCTAGGACTCATAGCTCTGGCATCACTTTCTCCTATGAATCATCCTCTTCTAACCACTGACACTTGGATCTGGATGGATTTCTAAAACATTCTCCAGGTGAGCTATCAGGGATGTGCCCCTGAGAAGGAAGTGACCTTACTCTGACTAGGCTCTACTGGCCTCTGCTCAGCCATCCTTCATGCCTACAGGCCCAGTCTTGGCAAGGACGCCCTGTGCAATGGGAACAGAGAAGGCTGGCCATGATCATGGAGTGAAGGAGCAGGGCTGTGCAGTGGAGACCTGTTATGCTAACAACTACAATTTGGCTGCTCCTCTTGGGTGTTTTTGTCTTTGGAGCAGTTTTGCTATTTTAGTTTATCTATCCGTCTACTTCTCCAGTTTCATATTTGTACATTTCTTTTTCTTTTTTTTGGCCTCCATCTCCTGAAAAAGACTCATCTGTGCAAGGAATGAGAGAGTTTCCCCAGGAAAACTCTCTTAAACTGAAAGAAAAAGAAAAGTGGAGACTTGGCAGGGGGGTAGCCTAGCATTGCTTCCTCCCAATGTTTCACTCAGTGTCAGGGCATGACTCAGGTAGTTATTTCCCACTCCTAATAGCCCAGCAGACTGGAGCAGGGTTCCTGTTGACACAGGGTGGCTCAGAGGATGGGATTGAGAAAATTGTCTCAGACGCCTGCACTCGTCTTTCCCCTTTTCTATCTACCAATACCTCATACCACAGAGGGAGGAGCCTTCACTCACACATTTGATACCAGTATGGATAGTCTGGGAGCCTGGCACAAACTGTGTGAACCAAAGTGGTCTTAGGTAAGCAAATTCCACCTGATTAGGCCCCCATTTAATGCTACTGGCACAGTTGGGGAGGAACTTTCTGTGCATTTGCCCCATAACTGTATTTCAGACCTGGGCATGCCAGCCCCAGGGAAATACACTGTGCCCCAGCAGACAGTACAATTATATCTGAGTGGAAGCCCCAGCAGCTCCAGGTAATTGAAGCAGAGCAAAATAGTACTGACAAGTACCTGAAAATTAAATTGGCATTAGAACCACAGCTCACACATGTAGCCAAGGACTTGTACACTAAACCTAAACAATGTATCTAGTAAAATTGAAGATTTTAATATGAGCCAGAGTCCCTTAACATAATATACCAAATTTTGGGGAGATAATGGAAAATCACTTATGCTAAAAACCAGGAAAATCACGCTCTTAATGAGAAAAGAGAGAAACCAATGCCAACAGCAAGAAGATGTTGGAATTATGAGACAAGGATTTTAAAGAAGCTATCATAAAAATACTATAAAGACGAAAAAATAGTCTTAGCAAAGATATAGAATATATAAAGAGAACAGAGGAAATAATAGGCCTAAAATATACAATGACTGACATTAAAACTTACTGGGTAGGCTTGCTTGCAGGATGAGTAAGAAAGAAAAAAATCAGTGACCTTAAAGATTGAACAATAGAAATTACCCAATCTGAACAATGGTGAAAACATTGTGAGATAAAAAGACCTAACATTTTTATCACTGGAATCCCAGAAGAAGAGAAAACACAGGTGGGGCTGGGAAAAAAAAAAAAAAACAGTGAGGAAACGCTGGCTGAAAATTTCCTAGATTTGAAAAAGGAGTGGCAGATTCACAAAGCCAAGTGAACTCCAAATAGGATAAATCCAAATAAGAACCAAGTAGCCCATAACTGGACTGAAAAATAAAGATAAAGGAAAAAAATCTTGAAAACGATCGAAAGAAAGTATGACATTGGATTTGTCATCTGAAAAAATCACAGCAAAAAGGAAATGCTCCCATATTTTTAAATGCTGAAAGAAAAGAACTGCTAAAACCATGGTTTTCTATACCTGGCAAAAATATTCTGCAAAAATAAAGAGAAACAAAGGCATCCTCAGCTGAAGAGAAATCAGGGAGTATGTTACTTAGCAGACCAACCTGACAAAAATATTCTGCAAAAATGAAGAAAAATAAAGACATCCTCAGTTGAAGAGAAATCAGGGACTATGTTACATAGCAGACCAACCCTAAAAGAATGGCCAAAGGAAATTCACCAAAAAGAACAGAAATGATAATAAGAAAACTTAAAATTTCCAAATTGAATGAAGAATTAAATGGAGAAAATAGTAAATATAAAGACTATAGATATGGAATTGACTTCTCTCTGTGACTTTTAAAAATCAGAAAGATGAAGCAAAAATGATAGTGCTGATATGGAGCTCTAGGTGTGTCATGGAAATACTTAGACTGCCAGAGCTGATGGAATGAGGAGAAGCACCTGGGGACTCAGTCACCTAGGCACCTGTGGAGTGGGAAATCCTGAGGGGGCCCTACACAGGTGGTAAAGCCAGACTGAGGATGAGTCAACCCCAAAGCAGGGCATTTATGAAGAACGCAAGTCAAATTGATTTTGATCACAGAGGGCATTGATGGATGTCCCCCAGTCTTCAAGTATAGAGCCCCCTTGACTGTGTGACACAGGGAAGAACAAAGGTAAAGCACAGAGCTCACACAGACTTGACAGTCCAAGTCAGAAACCTGCAGAATGGAAAAAGAACATGATCAGAAAAAGCAGTGATGCCAATCCACATCTCATCGCAGTTCAGAGGATTCTAGAAAACAGCCACTTTATGCGTGTGGGGACTGGCAGGTATTTCAAGCACCACTGACCATTTGGACCTTTGCCAGTACCGGAGGTTGACACTGAGGAGAAACCCAGCAAAGCAAAGAATGTGGACAATCCCTGCCTTCTGCCCCACCAGAAACTTCAAAGTACAGGGAAGTCCCCTGACTGTGGGGAAAACCCAAAGAAACAACAAAACACTTATTTACCTTCAGAGAATATAGAGCTTTCAATTTTATATACTGCTGGAATTGAATATTTCTTCAACACAGAGATCCCAAACTTGACCAAAAAAAAAAATCTACAAAAAAAGTGAGTGTTGGAAAATGCTTATTTGTGGCTCCTACTTTGTAGTCTAGCAGGGACCCTACACTGGGCAGGACTTGTGAATATCTGGAGTGTGGGGATGTCTCATCAGCTAATCAGCCAGGTTCTGTGGAAGTGCCAGGCTGGGGTATAGCCTTTGAATGGGCTGCAGGCTTCTATTTTCATTCCACTTTGGAAGTCTCCCACTAGAAAGAAAAGCTGTCTAAGACACAGAACAGCGTGCAAGCTGAGCCCAGCTGCCCCAGCCCGTTTACTGCTGTCATGTGGGCCCCAGGCCGTCCCCTGACAGGGCCCCTTGCTCCTCCCTCCATGCCTCCTTCAAGCTGCTCCTCTTAAATGAATGACCACTTCCTCATCTGTCCTTTGGCACATTTCTTTCAGGAGTACATTTCTCTGGGTCATTGGCCTGTGGCCTGGACCTTCTGTCTCATCCCCATGAGTCTTTCGTGTTCTCAGCTCAACGATGATTGTCCAAAGATATCTGAGCTCTGCTGGGCTCCTGACCGCTTTTTAATTAATGTTCTTCTTGACTTGCAAGAATTATTGTAATTTTTATTTTTATTATGAATATCTTGGGTGACAATGTGATAGGCTGAGAAAATAGTAAAAAGGATGTGAAGTGACAAATGGACATTGATGAAAAAAAATGTAGAACTAAGTCTTGAGCTTCATTGGAAGGGATCACCTTTCTTCTGCTTGGTTTCCTCTTCTATTCTTATGCAGATGTTTTACTTCCATGTCTACTAACACGTGGATACAAAGAGCAATGTGGTGGATGCACTTTGTGGCTAACAAAAAAGTCCATGGAGCTGTCTTAGCTTCATGCTTGGAGCATGAGAGGGAAGGGAAGTGGAGGCGGCTCCTGACTGCTGTGGTGGGGGCTGCTCCTGCCACACTTGCCGTGTCGTTTTGTTTTCTGATGGGTTCACACTCCTCCAGATTCCTTCATAATAAAATCTGAAATTGGGAGTGGTGGCACATCTAAGTTAATTCATGATGCATTATTTTCATAACACCAAGAGTGTCTGGAAGATACTGATCTTACCAGGTGTGTGATTTTGCTGGATTAGACACTGTTTCCATTGGTGGTTGCAGACCCCCACCCTCTTAGCGAGCATTTTCTCAGAATCTCTGGTTCAGGGTAGTGTGGCAACATGTAAAGTTTCTGAAAAATACATTAGGTGGGGAGAGTCTGAGAAAATTATATTTATGCTCTTATTACAAAACCACAACATTATGTCTATAAGATATCTCAGGGAGACATTTGTCTAAAAATGTGTTTCAATCAGTTTTATTGACATATAGTTTATGTTTAGCAAAACTCACACTTTCATGCACATAATTTATGAGTTTTGATAACTTGCTGTCATCAAGATCTAGAAAATTACCAGTGCAGGCAGAATGCCGTAAATGCTTACAAATGAGGTTGGTGAGATGTCAGGGATTTTAAAAATTTCTCATTCCTCAATAATGTTTGGACAATAAATAAGAATCAGGGGGAAATAATGGAAAACCCATGAGTCCTGTCATCAAAGCTTCTAGGATATGTAAGGGCCCTCACAACCTCCCATGGGGCACCCATAAGAGGAGATGTTAAAATGTGGGTAAAGGATTTTGACATATATAATCTATCCCACTTATTTTCCCAAAATTATTTAAAAGAAATGCATGAAACAGAAAGAGTCTCAGGGCCTCTGGGAGGCTTTCATTAAGGGCGTTATGCAGACAAGAGAGTCTAGCCTGCAGCACAAGTGAAGTTCTAGATGGATTTGGTAGGTGACACATTCTCAAAGGAGGAGACAGCATTGGCTTGGCCTGCCCTGGGCTGAGAGGTGCCAGGAGAGACCGTGTGGCCAAGAGCCCACTGGGCTTATGACATCGTGACTTCTATTTCTCCTCAACTGGTTCCTTTATTTATTAATTTATTATTTAGACATGCATTATATATGTTTATGAATGTATATATAGAATATTCATATGCACATACATATATTTGTCTTGTAGGTAAAATGCTAACATGCAGCTACCACAGCACTATTGCTGGATTCCGAAAGCAGATAAATGAGTACTGAATGATGGCCTTTTCTTTTTGATATTGGTCAGCATTATTCTTGTCTGGTACTTGAAGACATTCAGGTGGTTTTTTTTAAAGGACTATGTGGCTCTGAAAGATGTGTGAGATGTATGTGGAACTTGCATTTAACTTAATGTAAGCCAATAGAGGGATCTATTTGCTCATATTAGGAATGATGAAGGCAGCACTTGCCAGCAGGGCTTCTCTCCAGGATGCTGGCATTGATCTTGTGCCTCATCTCTGCACCTTCATGCTGAGGATTCTGTGTTAATGATCCTGGAAGCCTTCCTAAAAGAACCTCAAAAGAGCCCAGGTCTGGGGAACGAGGAGTCTCTGGCCAGTTTCTGTGGGTGCAGAAGATCAAGACTCATACCCAACAATCCATTTGAAAATCACATGAAGAAGGAAAGAATATTTACCCAAATAAGGACTGCAATTGAAATTAACAATCAAGTTGCCCAACACTTCCCTTGTGCCCTGAGGGCTCAAGGCCCCCTCCTTGGTCCCAGGTTTGGCTCTGCAAAGTGAGGTGGAAGGTCCACTCTGAGCATATACAGTGTCTGTGTGGAGCAAGATGGCAGTGCAGTTGCTGCGAGACTTTTGGTGCATCAAGCAAATGACAGAGATTTGTTACGAATCCAGACTTGAATTGTTCATTCTCCTGTCTGCCATTTTCTGATTTTTCTGCTGTCATTGTCTGAGTCAGCAGTAATTATCTTTATTGGTAAGAATACTCAAATACAGACAAATATAGAAAATAATATAGAAAAGACACCCACATATATTCATCTCCCAGAATTTGCCCTGTGCATTGGAAAAGTAGTTGAATTTCATAGTTAAAAGGAGACCAGAACATCCATCCTGAAGATCAAGTATGGCGATAAAGGTAAAAATGTGGTTTAACCTCTCTATCCTCTGAATCTGCAGGCTTTTTCCAACTTACTTATTTTTAAATAAATCTTTTTATTTTAGAATGCTTTTTAATTTAAAGAAAAATTGTGAAATAATAGAGAAACTTACCACATACCTGTGTGTCCTTTTATGAAAATCTTGTCATTTGTTGATTAATGAACTAATATTGATCCATTATTTTAACTAGAGCTTATATTTTATTCAGAATTCTGTATTGTCCTTTTTCTGTCCTATGGCACCATCCTGGTAAGCACATGGTGTTAAGACACTACATTTCCTTTGGCTCCTCTGGCCTATGATGGTCTCTCAGACGTTCCTTGTTTTTGATGACCATGATGATCATGAGGAGGCCTGGTTAGGTGTTTTGTAAAATGTCCCTCAGTTGGTGTGTGTCTGCTATTTTTCTCATGATGAGACTGTGATGATAGATGTTGGGGAGCAAGACCTCAGAGTTAGAGTTCCCCTTTAAATATGTCCTATGAGATCACACCTCTCAACAGGACTCATCATCGTTGACTTTGATCTCCTGGGTGGAAGTCACTGTGTGCAGCCCACCCTGAAGACGTGGGAGATTATGGAGGGTGGAGACTCTGCATAAGTTAGGTTGAATACTTCTGCAGAGGAGATAGAGTGCTTCCCCCACTGGTTTATTTATTCAATCTTTTATTTTTCACGCAAATATGGATTCATGTTTACTTATTTCATGTTTTGGATTCTAATTCAATATTACTTAATTTTGTGGCTGAATTTTTTTTTTATTTAGCACATTCTTACATTTTGGTCCTGCTGTCTATTTCCTACCCGACTCCTAGATCCAAACATTTCTCTAAGGAGCCCTGGCTCCTTTTACTAGAGAATTGTGTTGGAAAGCAAGATCTGGATGTTAGGTATGTGTGCTTATTGCTACCGTGGTAGGTGCTTCTAGCCCCTCACAGAACAAGGAAAATGCACACAGTAGCCTGTGTGGTTACACATTTTTATAAATATTTTTATGTGCATCCATCTGTATCTACATTAAGCTAAATGAGTCTGTACTCATGTCTTTGGTTCTAATCCATTTTACATGGATCATTCTAGCCTCTTCCTCCTGCTCGTCTGACATTCCCTCTCCAACAGTGAGGAATTTGGCTCCCACCATCTGCTGCCTGTTTACTTAATTGTTCAATCCTAGCGCATATTATATGGATTCAGGGTTTTTCTTGCTGTTTGCTTTTTAAGCTCTCCATTTTTTTCCTGCCTTTTACCAGTGTTTCTGTGTTTGTGTATTATACATGGACATGGTTTGAATCTGATTCTTCCTTATTTCCATAGGACCATCTTAAAGGGAGACTACGTTCCTGGCTGAGGGATCCATGGATACAAACTTTAGAGTTCTGTCAATAAGAAGAGCCTGGGATGATGAGTATGGAGATGACGAGGAATACCTGAGGTGAACAATTTGTTTTCAGACTAAAGAATGAGAGGAAATTAGCAAGGTCAATTAAGTCTGGAGCATGTGTCATTTCCACAGGAAACATGCTATGGCAGGGCTCTAACTCAATAGTCTTTTTGAGGGGGAAAGTCTTATTTGATGATTGATGGCACCAAGGACGATGGCATTTCCTAGGCTCATGTAGCAGAGTCTGCAACATAGGGAGATGATGCAAGCACTGGATAAGTCAGCAGTGAGGGGAAGATTGTAAAAAAAAAAATCCCTTCACAAAAAGACCCTGGAAGATCACTACTCTAACCACGCTTTGGGGGTGATGGATGCCATCTCCCCTGTAACGGAGCTACTTATTCATCCCACAGACAGATGCTGGGCAGCACTGAGAAGTCAGGGTGGTGACCTCCTGCTACTGTCCTCTGTGCCTTTACAATTAAGGTAACTGAAGCTATGCAAAGACCTGCTTTTCTAATTCTCCATACTCACCAATCTTTAAGGCTGCAGAGCCGCGAACAAATGACAGTGAGATTTCACCTGTTAGGCAGAACGGGCCTTAGTAACTCTTGTTAGGCAGATTTCCAAGTGTTGTGGCATGGTGCTTGCCCCACATTCCTACAGAGAGAAAGTAAATAAGATCCCAAGGGCAAGTCAAGTGGGATTCCCTCAGCCCAGTGGCACTTTACCTGGGCATGGAGTCAGCAGCGGCAGCAGAGCCTGGCACCTGGAGGATGCCTGAATCCCCAAAGGGGAAGTGAGGCCGCAGTGGAATCAGGAGCCCTGGAGTCCCTATATTCCTGCCCTCACTCTTCCTGAGTCCTACTGCTCAGCATGATTAATTTTTATGAACCAATGGCATTGCATTCTATTTGAGATACACTCTGTTTCCACCTGGCTGCCACATTGTGCACGGCACAATATTCAAAAGATGGAACGCATGTCTGCTGCTGCCAGTGTCCTTGCTGCTCTTTTTCTGAGAACAGTCACCTTTCCAGCTTCCAATGTATTATGCCAGAATCACTGCAAGGGCACACATTCTGTCTTTTTGTAATTTGCTGACACATGTGAGTTTTATGTTAGTTTTATGTTAGTCTCGGCTTATTTATAATAATGCTAGTGGCTAGAAATGACAGGGGACCCTCGCCTGGGCTTGGGTAAATTTCCCACAGATGTGTCTCCTTTTTTAAGACAATACCACAAATGTGTGTCAGGCAGGGGAGAGGGTTCCATGAGTCTAAGGAAACTCCATGATACTGGACATTAACTCAGGCTGAGGCCAAGGAGCTCATTATAAAGCAGAAAGTAGCATTTTCTCCACTGGAGACTCCAGGAAAGGTCATCTGCCCACACTCTAATAGTGACCGTCCCTATCTCCAAGAAGGAATATTTCCCCAACACATACTTTAGATGAAATAAAGTTTTTACCACTAACATCCCTCCAGGCTAATGAGCTGGAATCCTCCATGAAGAGGTCACAGGCAGGAGATCATAGGTTGCAGAAGGGGAAGGACCTCATGGAGAGAAGAGTGAAGAAAAGAGTCCGACCTCTATCACGTGAGGTTCAAGCTGCTTAATTAGAACATCCTCCTGTTCTTGTGGCACGGTGTACAGCTCCTGTACCTACTGCGGAATTGCATAAGCTGTAATAAATTCTTACTTGATACTTATAGCAGGAACTTTAGGTTTCTCACCAGACCCTATCTCCTGCCCAACACTGTGGTGTTCTTTTTGTGACTTTATAGAATCCCTTTGTGTAGCTGATTAAAATTGATTCAGATGTTTTCCTTTCATGGCTATTTAGCTTGTTTCCTTCATTTTGGTATTGGGAAAAAGTAAAAAAAAAGTGACTGTTGTATATACCAACATAGAGACCTAATTTTTCTCATGTGGGTGTGTGGGTAAATTTTTGAAGCAGGATTTCTGGACAAAACGATATGCATGTTTAACTTTTGTACAATAATGTTACTTCACTGTTGTTTCAACTTATATTTCTCTCCTCACAGTGATGGCTGAGTATATCTTTCTTGTCTTTCCCCTTTATTGGCAATTTGAGCTTTATCCTTATATATCCCAAATATGCATTTTTATCTTTGAAGTCAGGTAAGTTTACTAATATATTTATATGCATGTGTTGCCCTATGTAACCTTTCCCTGAGACTTGGGATGTCCTTTTATTATCTACGTTAGACTCATTTTTATTTATGGAAATTTTCTTGAATTGCATCTTCATTTTTTTCCTAACCCTCTTCTGTAGTTTATTTTGACAATTGCACTAGTTACATGTTTTTGAAACTGTTTTGTTTGCTTACTCTAACATCTCAGTTTTAATTGCTTTAACTTCATCATTTCTCTTTAAATATTAGTTGCATTTCTAGGGACACAATGAAACGACCCTTTTAAATTCAGCAGCAACTATTTCTCTTTTTTGCAGCACTCCATGCTAAGGATGGTATTTTCTTCTGTTTTCTCAATCATGTGTTTATAGTTTGAAATCCAAGTATATAATATAATGTGAAAATACCAATGGGCTCAAAACAGTGGGTTTGTAAATTGTAATTCTTTTTATGTTTGTTGACTTGGGTGGACACAGGAATAATTAGTAAGTGGATGCATTTCTATAAAACCTCTCAGCTGATGTCTATAAAACAACTAGTGTTTTGCACTATATATATGTATTTATATATGTGCGTATATACACCTATATACATATGTATGTATATGTATAGGAAAAGGACAGGAGAGAAAAAATTTGCCCAGATACAAATGGGCAGAAAGAGCTGCCACTGCTTCTTTGCAAAGGGAAAAATTTTATGAAAAGGAACAACTACATAGTCACAGGCGGGTAGGGAGCTGCCCTGAACAATATTTTTAAACCAAAAATTTTAACCTTATTTTCATAAAATTGGTGTGAAAGTTCAGTTTTCTTTTTCTCCATTGTGTTTTTTCAATTTTCAAATAAGAAGGATGAAAGAGATCTTACTTTTGTTTTTTAAAAAAGTTGAATTTTTTTTAGGACACTGGCTTTCTTTTTGTCTTTCAGATCAATACAGCTTGCTTTATGGAATGGAGAGGTTATTTGGGACTGTTTAGCTTAATCAGATAATTCACAAGATTTTTAAGGACAAGGTTCAGGCTTGAATCCGTGTGAGGGACACTTTAGTGTTTTCTATTGGGACAGCAGACTGGCATCCTGCTCTAAGAAATTGCCCCAAATGTCCATCAAGCACGAAGGGAGCTTTATGCTAGAGGGTCTCAAAACAGTCCTGCTGCCTGTAACTGATTTTCTGTGTGATCCCAGGGAAGTGATGTCCATCCTATAGGATTCCCTTCATATGAGAATTATTTTTGAACGAGGCTCAAAGGAACTGCCTCGTCCATAACATCCCATAATTCTAGGGACATTTTGTTTGTGCTGGAATTTCTCCAGGGGACACTTGAGGGCTGTTGCTACCAGTTTCACCTCTATAGATGGATTATTAGACTGTCTTGCCCTTTAGTATTTGACTAGGTGTGGTAATCTTTACCAATTGCCTTGGTATATGTGTGATGCTTATATTCAATGTTCAAGAAATTGCTTTTCTAAATGTGTAACTAAACACCAGTTATGGGAGCCTTTTGTGACCATAGAAATTTACTAATGGGACCCATAAGTTTAACATTATATTCTAACAGATGAAGGTCTAAGATTCACAGCTGTGGGGCAAAGCTTTTTTCAGACCAGTAAATTGTATAAATTTGTTAAAATTCCATTATACAGGAAGTCTGGGAGCCACCATGGGATTCCTGAAATTTATGGGCAGAAGCATGTACAGTTTATACGAAAACTTGAAACAGGTGGACCAAAATCAGAACCTCAGCATTCATTGACCTTTATCATCCAATAGCTGTTGTGCATGGTCATGGTTTTGAAAGAGTGCAGGAGATTCTGTTCTTAGACTTCACTACAAAGATAGTCATCAACTTCTATTCATCAACTTCTAAAATATGATTACATGGAAAAGACTACAACTCACTCGGGACAAAAAATATCAGAGAAATTGAAGTTCTCACTAATTAAAAAAACCTGATATTGATTATTTTTACCAAATCACTAAAATGGAGCTAGGTCACAGTTTTAAAACCTTCCATACTTTCTTGTGTTCACACATAAATTACACAGGAATAATTATACATGAATAATTACACAGGAATAATTTAGTCAAGAGCTTATCTCTTACTAGTTTAGATTGGTCTATAAGGATATATGTTATTTTTCTCTTAGGCCTGTATTTTACCTTGCTATAATATAAATAAAAAAGAGTACAAAAATCAAGTTTAAGGATATTATGTAAATAGTACTATGTATGTTCAATAGATATAAACTCAGAATTCCATTAATTTAGTGATTTATCAACTTAGTAATTATATATCAAGTGCCTCCAAGAGTAAACAAAGAGAATGGTTCACAGTTTACAAAGCTCTCATTTTGGCTACCTCATCTGCGCCTTGAAAAAGCCTAAAACAATGGCAATAAAATGCTATGGTTGGGCTTCCCTGGTGGCACAAAGGGTTAAGCACAGCCTTGCACCTCTGCAGCATGAGTTTCGATCCCCAGCGGGACAGGGAGCTACCCATATGGTGCAGCAGACCTCTCCTGTCTCTTGCCCACTGCTCCCCTCAGCTATGTATTTCAGTCAATCCACCTATTTTGTTCCCCACTCTGTCTCGGGTGAATCCTCTCACCCCCAGCACCTCTGGCCTGTACCCCATTTCTTGTATGCATAAATAAAATTAATCTTAAAAAATAATAAAATGCTGTAGTCATCTCATGTTACTATGAATACATACAGCAGATAGGGTTTATTCAATACCAAATTGAAAATGGGGAGCTGGGATACTTAGATCTTTTGGGTATAAACAGTTATTCTGTTCCTCTCATATACTTCAACTTCATGTGTTAGCACCTTGCGGACTGTTAAAAGAAATGCCTTTTGAAAAAAGGGAGAAAGCACAAATACACAGGATCATAAATGAAAGAGGAGAAATCACAACGGACACAGCAGAAATCAAAAGAATAATCAGTAACTACTATGAACAGTTATATGGAAACAAGTTCAACAATCTAGAGGAGATGGACAAATTCCTACAACTCTACAATCACCCAAAGCTAGATAAAGAAGAAATAGAACACCTAAACAGACCAATTACAAGCAGCGAAATTGAAATGGTAATCAAAAACCTCCCCAAAAACAAAAGCCCAGGACCTGATGGATTTACAAATGAATTCTACCAAACATTCAGAGACGAATTAGTGCCTATCCTTCACAAACTCTTCCAAAAAATTGAGAAGGAAGGGACAATACCAAACACGTTCTATGAAGCCAACATTACACTAATACCAAAACCGAATAAGGACAACACAAAAAAGGAAAACTATAGGCCAATCTCCCTAATGAACACTGATGCAAAAATCCTCAATAAAATTTTAGCTATCAGAATCCAACAATGTATCCATAAGATAATTCACCACGACCAAGTTGGATTCATTCCAGGGGCACAAGGATCGTTTAACATCCGAAAATCAATCAACGTTATCCAACACATCAACAAAAAGAAATATAAAAACCATATGATAATATCAATAGATGCTGAGAAAGCTTTCGACAAAGTGCAACACCCATTCATGATAAAAGCCCTTGAAATTCTTGGGATACAAGGAACATACCTCAACATCATAAAGGCCATCTATGACAAGCCAACAGCCAGTATCATTCTCAATGGTGAAAAGCTGAAAGCAATTCCATTAAGATCTGGAACAAGACAAGGATGTCCACTCTCACCACTGCTTTTCAATATAATACTGGAAGTCCTAGCCAGAGCAATAAGACAAGAGAAAGACATCCAAGGAATCCAAATAGGAAAAGAAGAAGTCAAACTATCACTATTTGCAGATGATATGATAATATACATAGAGAACCCCAAAATCTCCACAGAAAAACTAATTCAACTCATCAATCAGTTCAGTAAAGTGGCAGGATACAAAATCAACACGCAAAAGTCAGTAGCCTTCCTATACACAAACAATAAATCTGAAGAAGAAGATATCAAAAAAACCACCCCTTTTATTATCGAAACAAAAAAAATCAAATATTTGGGAATAAATCTAACAAAAGAGGTAAAGGACCTATACAAAGAAAACTATAAAACACTGTTAAAAGAAATAGAAGAAGACACAAAGAAATGGAAAGACATCCCCTGCTCATGGATTGGAAGAATAAACATTATTAAAATGGCCATCCTACCAAAAGCAATATACAGATTCAATGCTATTCCAATCAAAATCTCAATGACATTCTTCAAAGAAATAGAACAATTATTGATGAAATTCATATGGAATCACCAAAAACCCCGAATAGCCAAAGCTCTACTGAAAAGAAAAGAAGGAAATGGAGGCATCACACTCCCAGACTTCAAACTATACTACAAAGCCATAATCATCAAAACTGCATGGTATTGGAACAAGAACAGACATACAGACCAATGGAATCAAATAGAAAATCCAGAAATAAACCCACAGATTTATGGTCAACTAATCTTTGACAAAGGAGCAAAGACTATGCATTGGAGCAAAGAAAGTTTGTTCAATAAATGGTGCTGGGAAAACTGGGTCGCTACATGCAAAAGAATGAAGCTTGACCACTACCTCACACCATACACAAAAATCAACTCAAAATGGATTAAAGAACTAGACATAAGACCTGAAACCATAAAATACATAGAAGGAAATATAGGCGAAACACTACGGGATTTGCACATCAAAGATATCTTTACAGACACATCACCCAAAGCAGTGATAGTGAAGACAAAGATAAACAGCTGGGACTACATCAAATTAAAGAGCTTCTGCACAGCAAAAGAGACAATAACAAAAACAAAGAGAAACCCCACCAACTGGGAGAACATTTTTGCACCCAACACTAATGATAAAGGACTGATCACAAAAATCTGCAAAGAGCTGATGAGACTCAGCAACAACAAAGAAAATAATCCAGTCAAAAAATGGGCAGAAGAGCTAAAAAGAAACTTCTCTGAAGAGGAAATGCAAATGGCCAACAGACATATGAAAAAATGTTCAACATCACTTGTAATCAGGGAAATGCAAATCAAAACTACCATGAGATACCATCTCACACCAGTGAGAATGGCACATATTAAAAAAACTAGCAACAACAAATGTTGGCGAGGGTGTGGAGAAAAAGGAACTCTTCTGCACTGTTGGTGGGAGTGCAAACTGGTCCAACCACTATGGAGAGCTGTGTGGAGATTTCTGGACCTACTAAACATAGAGCTTCCATATGATCCAGCAATTCCACTCCTAGGTATTTACCCAAAGGACACAGAAACATCAATTCCAAAGAGCACCTGCACCCCTATGTTTATAGCAGCACTGTTTACAATAGCTAAGCTTTGGAAACAACCCAAATGCCCAAAAATAGATGACTGGATCAAGAAGATGTGGTACATATATACCATGGAATATTACTCAGCATTCAAAAAAGATAAACACATGCAATTTGCAGCAACATGGATGGCGCTGGAAGGGATCATGCTCAGCGAAATAAGCCAAAAAGAAAAAGAAAAATACCGGATGGTCTCACTCATAGCAGGAATCTAGAAAACTTAAATAAAGGACCAGGAAAATGAATAACTATAAGAAAGTGAAAATCAAAATCAACAAAAAACTATGAACCAGAGACACTTTTTGGGGGGTGGGGGGCGGGAGGGGAGGGACTGGGGTCAGAATGGGGGGTTTGCAATTGTATGGGGGAATATAAAAATAAAATTTATTACTAAAAAAATAAAAAAAAAAAGAAATGCCTTTTAACAGTCTTTGAGGTTCTATAACCTATTTGGAAAGAGGAGAATGTTGGTTAAGAAGTGATTTAGAGGATGTGCATGTTTAGTCAACAATGCAACCAAGATCTTTCTAATGATTGCTGGAGTCCATGAACAAAAGTATTAGTGACTTTTTAGTTTACCTCAGAGTAGGAGGTTAGACATGGCTTTGCATTTTTGTCATAGAAGTCACTAGCCATGTCTCCTGATCTAGATTACATAGCTGTGTATAAACTCAGAATCCAGATTCATGAAGTAGGGGAAATAAATATACTTCACAAGATTAGTAATAAAGTTTAAACGTTATCTTGACTCTTCATTTCATTGGCCGCTAGGTATTTTTTTACTTCTCCTTTGATTTCAATATTGAACCAGGAGTTATTCAAGACAATTTTGTTTAGTCTCCACATTTTTTTTCCAAGTTTATTTTCATGATATGTTCCTTTTATGCCTATTTTATTGATAATTTTTATCATAAATGGTTGTTGAATGTTATCAAAAGCTTTTTTTATATTTTATATATTTTTTACATTATTTTTCATTTTTGCACACTGTATGCATTTTCATCTTGGCTATAGTCCCCATACAATTCCCCCTTATTTTGACCATAATCCCTCCTAACCCTCCCCACACCCCACCGTAATGTGTCTCTGGCTTATAGTTGCTTGTTGATTTTGATTTTTACTTTATTATAATTAGTCTTTCTCCTGGTCCCTTATTTAGGTTTTCTAAATTCCCGCTATGAGTGAGACCATCCGGTATTTTTCTTTCTTTTTTTTTTTTTTTTTTCTGGCTTATTTCGTTGAGCATGATACCTTCAAAAGCTTATGTAACATCTATTAAAATTATCAGGTAACTTTTGGGCCTCCCTGGTGGTGCAGGCTGTCCTCAGCCTCTGCAGCGCTGGTTCAATCCCACCGGTAGGCGAGGGTCCCACATGGTGCAGCAGACCTCTCCTGTCTTGCCCGCTGCTCCCCTCAGCAGTGTATTTCATCAGTCTGCCTGTTCTGTTCCCTGCTCTGTCTCTGGTGAAGCATCTCACACTCCTGTGCATCTGGCCTATACCCTGTTTTTGTATAAATAAATAAATAAATAAATCTTAAAAAAAAAAAAAGACAGATTCTTAAAATGATCATGTAACTTTTATCTTTCTTTTTGTTAGTTACTGACATTGATTGGTGGTATATGGCATTTATTGATTTGTATATAATGAACCAACCTTAAATTTCTGGAATAAAACCCACTTGGTCACACTGAATGATTTTTTGGATGTATTGCTGGATTCAATTTGTCAAGATTTTGTTGAGTATTTTTACATCTATTTTCATCAGAGATGTGTCTATGGTTTTCTTTTATTGTGCTGTTCTTGTTTGGTTGTGGATCCAGTTACTGTTTACCTCATGAAATGTGTATGGGAGCTTTGCACCCTCTTCAAATATTTTTTGAAAAATTTGAGTAAAATAGGTATTAGATCCTTTTCAAAATTTTGTAGAATTCACCAGAGAAGTCATCTGGTCCTTGACTTGTTCTTAGGGAGACTTTTCATACTTTTTCAATTTCCGCACTTGTTATTAATATGCTTAAGCTGTCTAGTTTGTCTTTGTTTAGTCTTGGTTGGTTGTATAAAGATGATTTTAAAATCCTACAATCAACATCATGCTTAATGATTAGAAACTAGTAGCTTTCCCAGTGAAAACAAGGCAAGAATGATTCTCTCACTACTATTTTTTAACATCATGCTAAAAATCTTGATTCTATGTAACCATTTATCATATTGTTCAAGGTTTTGTGTTCTTTTATTTATTCTTTTATGTAGAAAAACTCTTACATCTCATTTCTTATACAGCAGATATGGTAGTGGTAAATTTCATTAGTTTATGTTTGTCTGGGAAAGGCTACATTTTTCTATTATACTTGAGTACTAATTTTTCTAGGTAAGATGTTCTTGATTGGCAGTTTTCATCTTTTAGAATTATAAAAATGTCATTCCACTACGTTCTAACCTTGAGAATTTCTGCTAAGAAATTAGACTGCTGACAGTCTAATTGAGAGGCCTTTGTATGTTACATTCTTTTTTCCCCTAGGGCCTTTAATAGCTTATCTTTGACTTTTGATCATTTAGCAATGATGTATCTTGGTAAAGTTTGTTTTGAATTTAGAAATCTAGGTATTCTATTGCTTCCTAGATTTCCATGTTCAATCCTTTCCTTAGGATTGGGGATTTTTCAGCTATTATTTATGTGAATAGTGTCTCTGCTCCTTTCTCTCTTCATCTCTAGAACATCCATTATCATTATGTTTCCTCTTTTAATGGAGTTTGATATTTCTCATAGAGTTTTTCATTTTTCTTAAGTCTTATTTCTCTCTTTTCTGTTTGGAACATTTGCATAAATTTCTCTTCTGTCAGCATAAGTCTATTTAATATGTTTTCCCTTTTATCCTCATTTCATTCGGTGTCCCTTTTTGAGTTGTTTATATATCTCAATCTCTTTAGTGAAGAACACTTTCTATTCCTGGATATTTTTTCTAGATTATTTCTAGATGCATCTCCTTTTCTGTTTTATTTTTAATTCTTCTGTGACTTAATTGAGTTTTCTTATAAATGTTTTTCTAAAATCTTTGTTGTGTCCTGGATGTCTGTGTTCTTTCTATAGTTCTCTGGATTTCTATTTTTCTCTTTCTGCTTTACCATATTGTACTCAGATAGTCCTTGTCTCCTAGACATGTGTGTTGACCTATTTGTCTTTTTTTTTTTTCCACTTGGGGTGCTGTCTTTATTTTTGTTTGTTTATCTTTGTTTAATTTGGCAGCAGATGAGGGACGGTCAGTATGCTAGAGTCCAAAGATTCAGTGTCAGTCTGATGGAGAGGGAGGTTTAATCTAGTTAGAATAATTCACTTTTTTGTCTTTTTCCCTTACTCTGAAAAGCAAATGTTGTTTACCTCCTCACAAAGCTCCACATTCTAGGATCCTCCCTCCTTGACAGTCCTAAATTTGACATGGGGTACATGGATCTTGATGCAGAGCACATGAGACTTGGTGTAGACCTTGACAAAAGGATTTATGAGGCTTTGTAGGGACCACACTGTGCTTGTTGAGAGGCATGGATCTTTAAGGTATAAAATGTGCAACCTATCTTTGTCTTACTTCACCTAGCTACAGCCTGTGTTGCCAGCAGCCAGATTTTTTCTTACTGAATCCAGCAACTCCAGTGCCTGTTTGCAAGTCGTACTTTCTGCTCATTAAGAAAACTTCCTGCACAAATCTGTGTATTACACCACATGTGTCAGGTCATCAACTTGTTAGATGACCGGTATGACTAAGACCCTAGCCATAATTCCCTTACCATTTTCCTGCTACACCCAAATAGTGAGTCAAAATCTAGTAAAAAAATATGCATATTTTGGCTTCCTATCACTTATGATGAATTGGTAAAATTTACTGAGAGCAAAATTTAGTTTTTCTACATTTGTATTTAGGGGAGATGTTAGCCAGAAACTCCCAATTATGGCATATTGTGGTTGGCGTCAAGGTTTATTTATTGATAGATTAGTCTCCTTGTACAAGTTTTGGCAGAGTATGTATTTTAAAGAATTGGTATATTTCATTTTGGTTATTAAATTTGTTAACATAATATCCACAAGATGTGGGTAGTTATGTCCTTTATTTTCTGATATTAGTTATTTTAATCTTCACTTTTTTTTTTCATTAGCCGGGTTTATTGACTTTATTAATCTTTTGTTTTTTTTTTTTAAAGATTTATTTATTTATTTATTATCTATTTATACAAGTACTGGGTATAGTCAGAAGCGCGGGAGGGTGAGAGAATTCACCAGAGCCAGAGCAGGGAACAGAACAGGCAGACTGACAAAATACACTGCTGAGGAGAGCAGCGGGTGCGGCAGGAGAGGTCTGTCATGCCATGTGGGACCCTTGCCAGTGGCAAGGGGATAGAACTGGCGCTGCAGAGGCTGTGGGCAGCTTCGCAGCCCAGCTGTCAACCACTGCGCCACCAGGGGAGGCCCTAAAGATTTATTTTTAATTATGCATACAAGAACTGGGTTACAGGCCAGAGGTGTGGGAGGTGAGAGGATTCACCAGAGACAGAGTAGGGAACAGAACAGGTGGACTGACTGGAATATACTGCTGAGGGGAGCAGTGGGCCAGTCAGGAGAGGTCTGCTGCACCATGTGGGTCACCTCCCTGGCAAGGAATTGAACTCTTGCTGCAGTGGCTGCAGATAGCTTCATAGTGCTGCATCTTAACCTCTTGTGACACCAGGGAGGCCCCTGATTTTTTTTTAATCTTTTCAAAGAACCAGCTTTTGTTGTTACTGATTTTTGCTATTGGTTTCCCTATTTACAATCTCATTGATGTCCACCTTAATTCTTATTATTTTTGATTTTCTAAGGTGGAAAGTGAGAGGACTGAATTTTTCTTCTTTTCTAATATAAGTATTCAATAATATAAATTTGTCTTTCTGCACATTACTTTTCCTATATCCCCTAGAGATGGAAAGTTGTATTTTCATTTATTTCAAAAATTTAAAGGTTTTGGGCCTCCCTGATGGCACAAGGGGTTAAGCACCACACTATGAAGCAGGCTGCAGCCTCTGAAGAATGAGTTTGATCCCTGGCCAACCAGAGAGAAACCCACATGGCGAAGCAGACCTCTTCTGTCTTGCCCGCTGTTCCCCTCAGCAGTGTATTTCGGTCAGTCTGCCTGTTCTGTTCCCCACTCTGTCTCTGGTGAATCCTGTTTACTGCCGCATCTCTGGCCTGTACCTCAGCTCTTATATGCATAAATAAATAAATCTTAAAAAAAAAAGTAAGGGGTTTTCTTAACTATTTTTTCTTTGACCCATATGTTATTTAGCTGTGTGTTAAGGATTCTTCATAAGCCGCTCTGTTAACTGATTTCTATCTAACTCTATTGTGTATAGATATAGCACATATTGGATGATTTCTGTTTATTTTTTTGTTAAGATTTTTTATGACCCAGAATGTTGACTACCTTTATTTAATATATTTTATACCTTAAAAATTATTTTTAGTAATCTAATACCATAAAAGGAATCAGAAATGAAAGAGATGAAATTACAGCAAATACCACAGAAATATGAAGGATCATAAGAAACTACAGTGACCATTCTTCTGCAAAAAAACTGGAAAATATAGAAAAATGGACAAGTTTTTGGAGTTATGCTGGAAAATGCAGATAAGACAAGAAAAGGAACACCTACCCACATGACCCATGCCTGGGTAATTGTGTTTGGAGGTCCTGCCAGCCCCAGCAATCTGGAAACCCATCAGGCGGGAGCTGCAGGAGTTACGACCCACGGGCTCCAGCAGCATGGATGATATGCACCATGCCACAATAAACACCCAGAATAGAGGGAGAAGGAGACCCACACCTAATAGGAGCCCCATCTATAATGGAGCAAACCCAAAAGCAAGTAATAGGAAGAAAGAAAAATGCAAATGGCCAAGCAAGCCCGCAAGGGGAAAGAAAATCAACCTCCAGAACCCTATAATACTGACATAGAAAAATTTTTCTTCTTGTCAAATGAAGAATTAAAAATTGCTATAATTAGAAAGTCAAAGAACTTGAGCAACACAAACAAAATACAGAAAAACAGATCAGAGAATACAAGAAGATGCAGAAAAGGAAAAGAATGCCATATGAAACATAATCAGCAACAGAAAATCAAGATTGAATCTTTAAATAAGAAAATAAAGGAACTGAAGAAAGTTAAAAGATCAGTGGAGAAGGTAAAAAGAACTCTGGAAAAAGCCATGGAAGTAGAAGAAACAATACGGATGAATGTATCAGTAATCTTGAAGATACAGATCTGAAAATAATCAAGAAAGAGAGAGGTACAAAGAAAAAATAATGAAGAAAAACTTCAAGAATTATCTGAGGGGTCTCCCTGGTGGCTCAAGGATTAAGATGCAGCCTATGGAGCAACCCGCAGCCCCTGTAGCCCGAGTTCGATTCCCGGCCAGCCAGGAAGCTACCCACATGGCGTAGCAGATCTCTCCTGACTCACCCCGCTGCCCCCTCAGCAGTGTACTTTGTCAATCTGCCTGTTCTGTTCCTCACTCTGTCTCTGGTGATTCCTCTCACCACTCCCCCCACCCCCCACACACACCCCTCAGACCCATACCCCAGCTCTTGTATGCATAAATAAATAAATCTTTAAAAAAAACTTATCTGAATACCATCAAGAAGGGAAATATAAGAGTCACAAGAATCCCAGAGGAGAAAAGGGAGGGAAGGCAGCTAAAAAGCTATTTAAAAAAGTAATTGAAGAAAACTCCCCAAACTTTAAGAGAGAAATGAAAATAGACATACAGGAAGCTGAAAGGTTGCCAAACTATTTTAATGAATGGAAATATACAGCAAGACACATAGTAAATCTTCCAAGAGTCCAAAACAAAGAAAAATAATGAAGCTTATGAGCGGGAAGAAACATAGAACCTATGATGGAAAATCAATCAGGATAACATCAGACTTCCATTAAGAAACACTATAGGCAAGAAGAAATTGCAGTGGCATAGTCAAAAAGCTCCAGCTAATATCAAAGATCTACAAAGAGTTTATACAACACAACAAAAACAAAGCAAACAATCTAATTAAAATATGGATAGAAGGACTAAAAAATAACAGTTCTTCAAAGAAGAAATGCAAATGGCCAACAGGCATATGAAAAATGTTCATCACTTATTATCAGGGAAATGCAAATCAAAACCACAATGAGATACCACCTCACACCTGTGAGTAAGGCCCATATTATAAAAACCAGAAACAACAAATGTTGGCTAGGATGTGGATGAAAAGGAACCCTCTTACACTGCTGATGGGAATCCAAACTGGTCCAGTCACTGTGGAAAGTTGTGTGAAGGTTCCTGAAAACACTGAAGATGGATATACCATATGACTCAGTGATTCTTCTCTTTGGAACCTACTCAAAGGACATAAAAACACTAATATGAATGAAACCTGCACTTTTATTTTTATTGCAGCACTATTTACAATAACCAAGAAATGAAAGCATTCTTCTTCTTCTTCTTCTTTTTTTTAAAGCAGGCAGACTGACTGAAATACACTGCTGAGGGGAGCAGTGGGAGAGATAGGAGAGGTCTGCTGCGCCATTTGGGTGTCTCCCCCTGCTGGCAGGAATTGAACCCACACTGCAGAGGCTGTGAACAGCCTCACAGCACTGCGCTCAACCTGCTGAGGCCCAAGAAATGAAAACATTCTAAATACCCCCAAATAAATGAGTGGATCAAGAAGATGTGCTATATATGTATACATAATGGAATACTACTCAGCAATCAAAAAAGATTAACTTATTCCATTTGCGGCAACATGGATGGAGCTGAAAGGGGTTTTGCTAAGAGAAATAAGTCAGAAGGAAAAACATAAGTATCAGATGGTTTTACTTACATACGGAGTATAGAGAAACCAAAGAGTCGGGAAACAGACAAAACTTACAAGCTGACCATAGATCTGAGACATGCAGCAGGAGAGAGGTAGGGATGAAAACAGGGGTGGGAAGAGAACAAGGGACTATGGCGATATATCATGGGTGCTATGGTGGTGGGAGAACTATAGGGACTACACCTGAGGGTGGAAATCAAATACTGTCCAAAAATTAACAATGATGTAAGAAAATAAATTAATTAATTAAAAAGAAAGGTGTATAGATTGGGAGGACAAACCAAACCATGCTTGTTCTCAGGTGGCATGCTTATCTATGTGGAAATCTGAAAGGATTGACGAAAATTGTCTGTGACTAGTTATTAAAAGTCAAGATTGCAGGATATGAAATTAACACAGAAAAGTCAATAGATTCCTCATATATATGCAATGAACAAGTAGAACTTGAAATTAAATACACAATAATATTTATATTAGCATATATCCCCAAATTGAAATAGTTAGATATAATAAAATATGTGAAATTTACATGAGGTAGACAATAAAACTCTGATAAATGAAATCAAAGAAGATATATTCCATGTTCATACAGAAGACGGTAATATTGTAAAACATTAGTTCTCAATTTTGTAAATTCAAGGTAATGGCAATCAAAATCTGAGGAAGTTATGCTATGGATATTGACAAACTGACACTAAAGTTAATATGGACAGGTAAGGAATCCAGAAGAGTCAACACAATATTGAAAGAGAAGAACAAAGTTGAGTACTGATGTTACCACACTTCAAGACATTATAAATTTGCTGTAATGAAGATAGTGTGATATTGTTGAATGAATACACAAAGATCAATGGAACAGAATAGAGTCAAGAAATAGACCACCACGAAGTCTGACAAAGGCGCTAAGACAATAAATTGGAATGAACATAGACTCTTCTATATTCTTTTCAAATGATTCCTGAAAGTCCTAAAATGTATCTATGTTTTCCATATTTTTCACATACTTTTGTTCTAACATATTTGCCCCCTTTTTCTCAAAGTATGCAGCTTCTTTTTTTTTTTAACTTGGAATGTTTTAAATCCATATAGTTTCCAACAGTACTACATGATATTCTCTGCAGTGATTTATACCACCTTCTTGTCAGATTAAAATATATTGCATTATTATAGATTTCTTTTTAGTTATAAGAACAATTGTTTACTTCTACTTCACCACATACAAGCTGCAAGTAAAACAAAACAAATTTGAATTCTGTCCTTGTATTGCATTACACAGGTATTGACTACTTCTGATGTTCCCCTTTTAAGTGATGTTGGCATTTTGAGGTGTGTCATTATATAAATGTGTTTGTTTTTCACAGGTCATAAATATTTTTTAATTGAGGTAATATTGGTTTACAACATTGTGTGTAATTCAGAGACATAGGATCATATCTCTTAGATGTGACCACACCCACCACCAGACACTGATAGTCCATTATGTCCTCCTATCCTCTATGTTTTCCTCCATCCCTCTTTTGCAGCCTCAGTTCCACAGTAAGTTTCCAGGGTTTGTTATTTGTTTGGTTTATTAAACAGAAAGATTTTGAGGTAAGATAGAAAGGCAAGTCCTAGGTGACAATCAGAGATAATCATTGGAAGTCCATTTCTTAGCACCTGTTTCTATAGTTAAACATTTAAAAATTTAAAGAATAAAATAATTTATTTAAAGAAACAAAGTATAATAGGAAAAATCAATGTAATAATTCATCAAATATGGGCTTATCATAATTTATAGAATGCAACTGTGCTTATACTTAGGCTATAATAATGACACAGGAACCTGGAGTCTGGCAGGGTCCACCATGCACACTTACTGCAGACAGTGGTCTCTCCATGGAACTCAGGATCATGACTGAGTACTGGCACCACCTCATAGTTGTATCCATTAACTTTTATATCAGCCCCCCCCACACCCCCATTCTATGATGAAGGAATAGAGATTTCACTAGCACACAACACTGTCTCTATACTCATACACTTGAAGTCTGAGGAGGAAGAACAACATCAGAAAATCATAGTGAAGAGAGATATCAGAGCAGATATAGAGTATAGAGTGGCTATCAGGCTAGAGGGCCTGCTCACCCACCTGGTGGAATGAGCAGTCTTTATGGTTCTGGGCTTGGAGGACTTCCTCTTCCTTGGGTGGCTTCCTTGGGTCTCTTCCTCTTCCAATGAGTCCCTACTCCCTCAAAAGCTGGGAACAGAATGAGTGATTACAATTCTTTACAACCATTTCATTTCATAAACCCAATGTTTTCTTGATAAATGGATTTGTTTGGGGTTGGCCCTATTTTTGATCACTCCCATTAGAACTGCAACCTATGAGCCTATAAGAGGCATTACTGTGTTCTTTCTTTCCTGAATACTTTAGGGAAGGTACAGTCTGAGGCCTGTATTCTGTATTCTGTGATGCTTATGTGACTTTCTGAGGGCCCCTCGTATCTCCATTTAAAAATATGGAGTTCAGGCCACAGTGTAGCTTCACCCTGGAGTGATTTAGAAATGCATATTCCCAGGCCTATGGCATCAGAAGCATCAGCAGTTGGGTTTCTGCAGTCCAGTGAGGCAATACAATTGTCAATGCAGTTCTCAAGGAGAACTCTTGTCTTTACAGCTGCGTTTGGGGAGAATTGAGAACTCAGAGGATGCGTCTGAAATAAGAAGGACCCACTCAGAAGTTGTTATTGTTCAGACAAAATAACATGAAGGCATGGATCAGGGTGTGAAAAATGAAGGCAGGTTTACAATGTGTTTGCAGGGGGAACATTCCCACCTTCAGTGAGTGTAGTTGAAGTCAGGAACATTGGGTCTTCCATGCAGCCATATCCTAGAGTGATTCTGCTCTTCCAGGCTTCCTTCCAGCCTCTAGATGCAGGACTCTTTGTCCTCTTCAGCCTGCCTATCGGGTCAAGCCCCTTTACCTGGGTCTGTTGCCACTATCTTCCACAGCTGATACTGCATGGCCCATCCTCCAAGGAGCTGCTTCTCCCCTGTTCAGTCCCGTGACTGGAGCCTACCGGAATGGTTGCAGAGGGACCTGTTTGCTTTGATGGATATCAGGATGGGTTTTCCCAATTTTCAAACACCATCCCATGACCATATCTCCCTGATTGAATTTCTTTTAGATCTCTTCTACCCAACACAGCTATGAACTTTTTTTTTTTTTTTTTTTTTTGCGCTCATAGAACATCGTGATTGGAGGAGATGGGGGTATTTCCTTGGGAAGTAATAATAACACACCTTATTTTCCATTGTCTCTATTTCTATAGTTACTTTCAAAGCATGTTAGGTTTACTATGTTTTATACTTGGAGTTAATTTATAAAATACTTAGACTCACAGTAAAGAAAGTGTCTGGACATCTTACACTTCTGACATCTCCTGTATGTATGAATGAAAAGACAGGGCAGTTGCACACAATGTTCCCTTGGTTATGGACTGATCTGGGGTGCAGGGCACATAGATTTAAATTCATGATGGGGCTTTTTTCAGTCTGGACCATGCTGAGACAACAATGAAATTAGGTTTGCTTTGTATTTCTGGCCCTGTTATACCAAGTTATAGTCAAATAAGCTTTTTTTCTGAAGGAGGTTTGACATTTCCACTTCCTGTCTTGGCCAGAAACCAGATTTTAGTTTTTTAAAGTAATTAAAGTTTCTACAAATTTGGGGAAAAAAGGGTATAATTCAGCTTTGTTCCTTGACATGGGCAAATGTTTAAGAATTCATTGTGGTTTAATCAATCAATTATTTCATCTCTAATAAGAAAAACAAAAAGAAAGCCAATATTATGTAAATATGCACATTTCCTCTTCCAAGAAGTAGGTTTATGAGCAATGAGATAAAAGAAATTTTCTTTTACAACTACATTTTTCAGTTGTTGCTCTAAAATATTTAGATATTTTCAGAAAGTGGGCAGAGGAGAGAGATGACAGTCAAAGGACACATTTATGGACAGGAGATGCTGAGGTTGCCACTTGTGTGTTTGGGGTATGAGTGTTCAGTATTGTTTCACCTTTGTGGTGCAGAGAGTGAGCTGGAGGCCCGGCATCATCATTAGCAGACTCTCCCCAGGTTTGGCATCATGAAGAAATGCCCAGAATCACTGCTCCCATGCGGGCACTGAGACTGCGCTTTCTGTGTGCCAAGTCCAGCCCATCCATGAGGGCAGTGCACAGCCTGTCCTTGGGAGCTCACACTCACATCCTTCCTAGAACGATTCATGCAATGCATTTTTATTGAGCACTGGTTAGAATGAGTCCTCTGTTGGGGGCACTTAGGGCATGTTGTTGAACAAAAGACACCCATTTTTATAGTGTTTAACTTCCAGTATAGAAAGAAAACTAAAATCACAGACATGGTATTTGAGTACATCATGGAGAAGTTATGGGGCGAAGAAATGAGCACAAGGAAGAGAGAAAACAGCTGAATAAAGGTGTTGGGGTGCCTGGGTGGGCATGTCACAATTACTAGACTATGGGTAGTTGGATTTGTTTTCATAAGAAATTGAGATTGGAGCAGATAATTGTAGGAGGCAAAAAGGGAGCTTCCTGGAAAACATTGTGGGAGGGGCCCAGCAGACAGACCAGAAAGACCCTTAAATGGGAGCAGCCAGATCTATAGGCTTGGAGCCAGCGAGCCAGCATCAGCTGTTGGCCAAAACCAGAGCATTACATGAGGAGAGTGGCAAAAGGCGTGGCGGCGGGGAGACTGGTAATAGAATCCCAAACTGCTGTGTGGAAAATAGACTGAGGTGAAGTGCAGAAGGATCTTTTCTAAGGTTATTGTAGAATTGCTCTAGGGAGACAGAAAATGGTGGCAGGATTGGGGTGGCTAGGGAGAGCTGTAAAATACAGATACCCAGACCACATGGGGAGGGGGTGAAAATGAATTTGGTACCTTTTGTAGAGATGGCGGTGGTTCATACAAGAACTTCAGAGGTCCCAGATGTGAGTCACTAGGGATAGTTGGGGAGCATAAGGGAACCTCTGACCCTGGATCTGGTGGTAAGAAGCTCTTGATGCCAGGACCTGTCCCCAGAAGTTGGGTTAGGACATGAGGGAGCGGGCTTGGGTTCCCTCCTAACTGATGGATGCCTGTGGAACAGGAGGGGTTTTGCTTAGGGTACTCATGCCACCCTTGGTGAGCACTGCTGTGGGGCAGTGCTGTGGGACCAGTAACCCACACACCAGTACTTTAGTTTGACATCATTCAGGAACCTGAAGAAGATTTGAAATGCCAAGGATTATCTTGATAAGGGGGTCATGATGAAGGTGGTTCCTTTGGAAATACATCTTATGGATCTGAAATGGAATATTAAGAACATACAAAGAATGAATTAAAAAAGGACTATGAAGTTATTACAGAAGTGAATATTTAGGGTGCTAAATTCAGAAATTAGAAGGTGTTAGATAAAAATAGACTTTTATGGCATATTGAAACAGGGAGAAGAGAGAGTAACCAACTTAATTTTTCTTTGAAATTAACACATTTGTGTGTATTTACATATACTTTCAGTGTCTATGTGGTGTTATCATAAACATTCTCATTTAGTCAACATAACAGCCCTAGTAATGAGTGCCCTTCCAATTGTTAAATGATCAGAAAAATCAAAGGCTAAGAGTTTTGCTACAGTTCTCCAGTTTTCAGAGGCTTCAATGGGTTCTGGGCCCGCATACTCCAATTTCAGGAGCTGGGCTCCCACTGCAGTGGCATGGCAGGCTCATGTTAGAGTTACCCAATTCAGCAAATGAAAACACACATCTCCTAGTAAAATCTGAATTATTTCTAATTACCTTTGTGTATGTATAGTGAGATCAAAGAAAATTATTACAAGGCACATACTTTCACTTAAAATGACTTATTTATCTAAGATAAATCATATATTTCTAAATCAGATACCTTTAAAATTATGTTTTCCATGATGATTTTGGTTTCCTTGTAGTTTCCTGTTTTGAAGAATTCATATATGAAATTCCTTGTAGGACCTCCCTGGTGGTCTAGGGGTTAAGTCTCACAGCTATCACCACTACAGCCTGAGTTCAGTCTCCTGCCAGGGAGCTAACCCACATGGCAGCAGCCCTCTCCTGTATTGCCCGCTGCTCCCCTCAGCAGTGTGTTTCAGTGGATCCACCTGTTCAGCTCCCCACACGGTCTCTGGTGAATCCTCTCACCCCCTGTACCCTTTGACATCATCACATGGCCTTTCTTTCTTTTGCCTACTGATCACACAGTGCTGGGAACACAAGTTCAACATTGGCATCAGGGGCATGTCTACTAAACATTTACGTAAAGTGGGGAATTGAGAACTGCCTGTCAAATTTGATTTCTGAGTCACATAATGCCACCATTTCTGCTATTGGGTGCTTGCCAGTCTTCAGGATTCCATTGCATCTCTTGGTCTCTGACTTTTTCAATATGGTTTATGGACACACCAAAAAGAACATTTCAGTCAATTATCCCCTTCCTTTTTATTCCCCTCTTCTCAACCCCACACAAGATGTAGTGCATTTGTTCCCATTTGAAAAGAGTATTTAGTGATGTCCATGTAAAAGAAAAGAATTCTTAAAGGGAAGAAATTCATTTCAAATATAGTTATGGCAAGTGTGGTAATTATCCTTCCATCAGAATTTCTTTTTCTGTTCAGAAGTAATGTGTCCCTTTTAATAAAAGCCTTGACATTGAAGGGAAACATTTATGTTCAATTATTTTCTTAATGCTTTCAACGGTTTCCTTTAACTGTAGTGATATTCTTTGTTTTCCTCTAATTTTCATAATTCTATTTCTGAAAAGATCTTGAGAGTTATGAATAAGAAAGGAGAAGGCTTTACTCAAAGTGTTATTTCAAAAATCAACATGAATTTTAGGATGTTTCTCAGAATTGAAGTATGACTTCATTCTTCAAATAAATTGAAGAATCTCTCAACGAATTTCATGAGAGACAATTGTAAAAAGATTGAATGGGACTTAGTGATAACAAAATCACAACAGTACTTTAGTTGCTTAGTTCCAACAGTACAAATGCTGAAGTGGGAAAATGAGTTCATGACAATGACTTTGATGTCAACAGAAAGAACATCAGGGCCTCCTTGATGCCACAAGGGGTTAAGATGCAACCTGTGACGCTATCCACAGCCACTGCAGCATGAGTTCAACCCCTGGCCAGGGAGCTATCCACATGGTGCAGCAGACCTCTCCTGGCTCACCAACTGCTCCCCTCAGCAGTGTATTTCAGTCAATCTGCCTGTTCTGTTCCCCACTCTGTCTCTGGTGAATCCTCTCACTCCCACACCTCTGGCCTGTACCCCAAATCTTGTAGCATAAATAAATATTTTTAAAAAAAGAACATCAGATGGCAGGATATGGGCAGGACTGCAGATACCTCCAGTGGGATCATGTTTTGCTCAACTTTGAAGGTACATTGTAACTTTAGGCAAACATCCACCAGTGTGTATTTGTATCAACTTATCAAAAGAAGTATTTTTTTCCCCTCTAACTGCTAATTCAATAAGGGATTTTCTTCAAGTATTTCTTTTCTTTCCAAAGTATCATCTGAAAGAGTTTTTGTCAGAATAGTCTTATAAATATGGTCTTGTCACAAGAAAAAAAAAATACTGTCAAGTAGTGGGGATTTTTTTTCTGCATTGTGATTTTTTGTTTGTTTCAACAATCTATTGTCTTTTTTTAATTTTTTTTGTATAAATATTTTATTTTATATAATTCTTACATCTTTTTTCATCTTTGCACAATGTATGCATTTTCATTTTGGTTATATTCCCCATACAATTGCACCCCCCCTCTTATTTTGACTCTAGTCCTTCCTTTCCCTGCCCCTCCCTCTCCCCCCCCCCCCATAGTGTGTCTCTGGTTTATAGTTGCTGTAATTACATCTTTGGCTGTAATTACAAGTGGAGCTATTACCTTTTAATTATTTTAGTGTATCTTGTATTGAAGTTTTGTATCCTCTATTTTAGAGAGGAGTTTTGGTTTTGAGCAGCTCTTGCTGAATGATTGGCTTACGTATGGGTGGTGCTCCATAGGTCAGTGTTTAATTTTGGCTAGCTTGGTTTGGCAAATCTCCTTTAGTGCTGCAATTCAATGATCATGTAATGTTTTATCTTTCTGAATTCCATGAAATGCAAAGAGGGGAATTAATCAGTGATCAGAGGTATTTTCCCATTTGCATAACTCTGTTGTCAGGACTTGTTTGTCCATCCTGGCCTCAATTAGTTATGACAAAGCTATTACTCATTGCTCTGAGCCATCTCTATTACCCATAGGCTCAGTTGGTGAGCCCAATCTGGCTCAGTGTCGGCAGATGCTTGAGATCTCGCTGCTCCTACACCTTATCGGGGCAAATACCAAAAAAGATATGTTATCTGAAAACATTAGAAATGTTGTCACTCCTCACCACTCAGTACTGCTGGGTGGATCAAGGTTCCTCCCTGTAATCAAGAACACCTGCTGGTGGCTTCTACAGACGTAATCAGAATCCTCTGAAGGTGAATTTGTGAGTCATAGTGAGGCATGAAGTTTCACACGTTTAGAGATCATGACAGTTTTGTCTCTTGGAGATGGAAAGAGTTTGGGGCACCTAATCTAACACTTTCCAGGAGCAAGAGTCTCTCCAAGGCAATCAATCAAGCAATGCTATGAAGCTTTTGCAGATTTTGGCTCCTTTGTCACTGTTGTTAAGTACTCTGTGTGATTCTTGGGGATGCCATACACCTCTGGAGTTTTGTGCATAAAGCTTGTGTTTTTGGTTACGGTAACTCCTCACTAGTGTCTTGAATGCCTTCAGTGATACACACAACAGTATTATTTTCATTGATGTGTGTAGGGTAAATGAAGATCGCTCAGGCTTTTGTGCTGTTGGCCTCTGTGGCTATCAACTGAACCCTTGAGTGCAGGAGGAGCTTGAAAGAGTGGTCTTGGGATACTTATGCCTGATGGTGGACACCTGGAGTATGCATGGACATGTGTAAGTGGGCACACCTGAGCCAAGAGACAGGCAACAAGGGTGACAGAGGACCATGCAGTGGAGTGGAGAGTGGCAGAGAGTGGCAGAATGGCTACAGAGGAAGGGACCATGGACCATGAGACTACATCAGCGAGTGCCTAAAGAGAGAGGTCCCCCTGCCCCCCACCACATTGTGCCCTGTACCTTGTTGCCTCATTACAATTGGTGTAGAAAGATCATTAAAGCCTGAAAAAGCCACTAAGGGCTCCAGGATGTTCCTTTACCCATCTGCCTGGATCCATAGAGAACCTACCCTGGGCCCGGCTGGCACAGCAATGTGTCCATGAGAAAGTTAGTTCTTCATCATTTTGAGTCAAAAACACTTTATTTTAGCTTCCCCACATTGGTCTTGGTCCTGTTCTTTGGGGCTTTTCTTGGATTAGGTTGTCTCAAGGCGATATGGAGGGCACACCTGAAGTCTGAGAGGACCTCTCACAGCCCTGAGGAAACAGGATGCTCAAAGACTTAAGGCGGGTGGGGTAAAAACGAAGGAGATGGAGGTTCAGGCACAGACCCAGGCTTGGGAGACACATAAGGAGTTGGGAGGGAGGAACAACCCAGTTTGCCTCTGAAGCAAGGAGCGGGGCTTTCATTCATTTCCCGGAGTCAGGTATTGGCAGGTGCCAATTGAGGATGTAAACTCCATGGTGTTTCCTTTCTCTGCTTTCACTGGGACATTCTGTCCAGTAACCAAAGGTGGCACTAGAATCAGGCCCCACAGAAGCCAAGGACAAAGTTCTGATCTATAAAAAGGAGGCTGCCACGTTTGAGGCTCCTTCTGCGGGACACAGAGTATGAACTTAACACTGCTTTAATTCCAGGTCTCCTAGTACTTCAGTGTTACTCTTGTCTTGAGATATATTTTACTCAGGAATATTTTTGGGTGCATGTACTTAAGATGATTGAGGTTATACATTTGTGGATTAATAAGGCTTTTTATGCCACTAGCCTCTGTGGCTATCACCTGTGACCTTGATCATGTTAACGCAGAAGGTGCTTGGGAGGTCTGGCATGGGGCACATGTGCCTGATTGTGGACACCTGGACCATGGCTGTGCATGCATGTGTAAGCACACACCTGAGCATAGAGGAAGAGATAAAAACAGTGGCAGTGGTGGCAGTGGCGGCAGCAGCAGCAGAAAGAGAAGCAGTGTGACTACAGAAGAGGTGTTGCAAGAGAGAGAGAGTGCCAGAGAGAGCCCAAAGAAAAAGCCCAAAGAAAGAGCATAAAGATTCATGGAGGGCTGCCTCCCAGCACACCCTACCCGGCCCGTGCCTGCCTCCTGGCATGCCAGTCTCCCTGCCAGGTGTGCCTGTATACCTGTTTCCCTGAGAACATTAAAGCCTGAAAAATCCATTGAGGGCTCCAGGACTCTCTCCATCTGCCTGAATCGATAATGAACTTGCCCTGTGCCTGCTGGCCCATTTAACTCTCCCAACTTAGTTTGCTTAATGTCCAAATCTAGTCTATAATGTTGAAAGTACTATGTGCCCTTTAAAATAATTTGCAGTTTGTTGAGTTTGTAAAATGGGAATACATTTGGTTGAACTTTAGCTCAATGTTGAGGGTTATATAGAGAATGGGCCAAAGGGAATATCTGCTTGACCAGGAACAGTTTCATTATTGCCAGTTGGAGCCATCCTGTTTCCTCAGGGCTGTGAGAGGTCCTCTCAGACTTCAGGTGTGCCCTCCATATCGCCATGGCTTACTGTCCCCATTCTTCCAGTGTTGTGGCAGGATGCTAATTTTTCTAACTCTGCAAGTAAATCTGTACCACATGACCTTCTGAGAATGCAGAAACTTTTTCTATAAGAGCATATTATCAAAATAACAGGATTTTGCTCATTTTGTTTTGTTTTTGGCCTCAAAGATGTAGAGAACTGCTATAATGCAAAATTCTTCTGATTTTTGAGGAAGGCCTGTGTAGTTCTGAAAAGAGGACTGGATTGCTTTAACCACAGGAATGTCTGACTGGAGGGTCTCCTCCAGTGGGGACCTCAAAGCAACACGCCACAGACAGGATTGTGCAGGCTTCTTAAGGAAGATGAAAATCATTCAGAATAATAATCCAATCTACCGAAGGGCCCCTAGTGAGAGAATTCGTGTCAGACTAGCCTTTTTTTGGAGTTCTTTTGTTGCCTATGTTATTATCTCTGCCTGGAACATGATTCCATCAGGTCTGAAGTATGAGCCCTCAGTATGCTGACTCCCTCTTTCTCTAATACTTCTACCTGAAATTGTCCCAAAAACCCATCCCAAGAGTCAAAAGATATTCATGTTATTGTCACTTTCACAGATATAGGTGTCTGTCAATTGTCAAAGTAAATATGATGTAGAATGAGACAAGTTTTCTTCTTACAGATTAAAACAGAAAAAAGAGTATGTTGGTGGATAATGAGGAAAACCTATGGCACAAAAAAGTAAAATAGGTGGATACCTGTGTGTCTTCAGAGAGCTAATGCCATTTCACTGGGCCTCAGAGTCTCTGGCATCATGAGGTGTAGGGAGACTCCCAGGAGCTGATTGTCTCCCCCTGCCCTGTGTGCAACCCTTCAATGTTGTTGGCAGTGTTTGAAAAAGAGGCAATAGTACAAAATGATGAATAAGGTCTTCCTAAAATTTATTGAGAATAACTGGTTATAACCATAGATCAGCTTTATTTTTCCTTCAAATATTTATTATGGAAAAATTATAAAATATATTCCTTTAATTTTTATACATTAAATGTCTTCATAGCATCCAAATAGGGGAAATTGGAAATCATTATTTTTTTCTTCAGAAAATTCTATTATTTTCTCTTTTATTATTTATTATTTTTATTTTCTTACATCATTTTTCATTTTGTACAATATTTGATTTCTCTCCCTATGTGTAGTCACCTTAATTCTCCCACCACCATGGTGACTGTGATGACCATAGTCCCTTCTGCTCGTCCCACCCCTGCTGTGTGCCTCAAATTTATGGTTTGCCTGCAAGTTTTCTCTTTTTCCTGCAGATCAGCTTTTCTAAAAAATAATAAAGTAATTGAATTATGTCACATTAATGTTGACATTAAAGTGCTCTACTGTTGCATAGTATTACTTTATTTCATGAACAAAGAATCTGAGGTAACAGGTATCTCTTCATTGTCAAGGCTCTCAGTTCTGACCCTCAGGTAGATGGGTGGATGCAGGATAGTATTCCCATTGATGTTCATCAGTCCTATTTGATGGTGCCTGTGAAAGTCATTCAACTTGATCTTACATGTCATGCAGTTCCCAGAGAGGGTCCTAACAGAAGAATAGGCTCAAGGTCCGAGGTTTCCAGTTTCAGCTGGGAGTCAGGAATGGGAGCCCAGATGGCAGACAAGCCTACTCAGTTACCCCCAATGGAGACGGTGTCTATGGTCTCAGTCCTACCTGAAAGCTTCTGTGTGGTCTTCACCCGGGATTTCCTACTTTAATTCTCTATTTCATTTAAGATCTTGTTTCACAGCTCTGTTTACTTCCTTTTCACTTGAGTACTTAACTCCAAGATGCTTAAATTGAAATACCAAGTGACTAGATATCAGTTTGGGGATGTATATATACTTTCCATATGTGTTTTTAGTTATAAATAATCATTTATGATAGTTTCTAGTCCAGATTGCATTGTTGGTGTCTGGATCTAAGTGTATTTTGTTTGCCCAGGGAATGGGTGCTCTGTAATTACAGAAAAACATATGCAGTTTTAGGAGAATGAAGAATAAATTTCCTTAAGTAAGCATTTATACTGTTTCAAAGTAGAAACCAAATATAAAATAAGTGGAGATTTGAACATTGACATCACATAATTTCTAGACCTAAGTTTGGCTCTAATTTAATGTAAGAAATGACTTAAAATTTTTTATTTATGTGCTTAGATACAGTGAATCATTTATCAATTGGCATCTGACAAGTGGCTCCATAGTCTAGGGACACAAAACAGGATTATTTTGTTCTGTGAGTTAGGGATGTGGACTGTGCTCTGCAAGACTCTTCTTTTCTGGGGTCACTTGAAGAGTGACCATTAGTTGGACTATGCTGCCTAATACAGTAATCCAGTAAATGGCAAGTGGTTATTTAAATTTAAATTTGAATTAGTTAAAAAAAATTAAGTTTCTCAGCCATACTAGCATATTTCAAGTCTTGATTGGGGCAACATAGTTTACAATAACTTCTGTTATGTATATGGCCACCCTTCCTAAGGTCCTGTCTGTTAGATACTCCATAGCTTTGTGAGTAGAGAAGAGGGATTTTTGAATTTTTGTGCAAAATTGGGGGTTAAAGAGTTGTTTTCAAGAGAATGCTTTGACAGAAGGGGAAGCAAAATGCAAGACGGGGCCTGTGCTGGCCAAAGCACTGGGTAGAAAGACGTAAAAGGAAGATTCACCCTGAGCACACAATACAGAGAGAGCTAGAGGAAGGCTGCTTCCAACTGGCAAACATTCTCTGTCACCTTTTTAAAGTTCAGCATCTCTATATGCGCCAATTCTCAGGATCATTCTATATTTAAAAACCTTTCTGAAAATACTGCAGCAATATCTGATTCAAATTTTCTTTTAATTTCTTGAATCTGCAAGAAAATGTGACCATTGTAGGTATTTTTAAATAGGTTTTTCTCATAATGTTTTTCAGTGGAAATTATATTTGTGCTCTACCAACTTCCAGTAGAAAATTTAATTAAGTAATTGACAATCAGGCATAGTGTTTGTAAAATTTGGTATTCTAGTGTCTCACTTGATAAAATTGGATAATGCTAAGATTCTGTTTCAAGAATTTGGAATTTCAAAAGTGTATAGAAAATAATGCATTTTTATTATTTCAGGATGAAAGCAAACTCAATGAGTTATTTTTGTTTTGAATGATATTTACAAATTGTTCATATTATTGGTTAAATTAGCAGCCCTTCCTAGCCCCTGCCCCTCCCAAATGTAGTGTGGTGTGTTTTTTTCACATCAGCCTCAGCACATTTAACTGACCTTGTAGCACCCGTGCTAAGCCTATAGCACCTTCTCAATCAAATGCTGGTGAAATAAATGGCAGCTACTGAATGATTCCTTGGCTAAGCAGCGTTGTTCTGCTTGTGTGAAACAAGACACAGAACTGCAGTGTGTCTGGAAGGCAGCTGAGCCTGGACTAGTCCCAGCTGAGCCTGGGACTTGGAGACAGGATGATAACTTCCTGTGCTCTCGGTAAAAACAGTGCTGTTTGGGTTATTTCCCTCTGAAACGAGGTTATCTTTGCGATCCAATGGTGGTTTATTTTTTCAGTCCACTAAAGCTCACAGACAAGCACTTTAAATTTGCAAACCCTACCCTTCTGCATCAAGAAAAGTGGAGTTGTCACATCTAACTTTTTGTAGGAAATGCTCTTCAGGGACTTTCTTTGGGAGTGTTGGGAGCATGGGCTGAGACTTGTGTTCTGACCAGCCAGCTACAAATCAGAGGTTCTCACAACTGCCTCTACAGGTTTGATTAAATTGCTGGAGCACTTTAAAAAACCCACCTAGAGAGAAAATTTACAACCAGCTTATTAGATTCATAGTCTATTTGGCCAATTACAAGGATACTATGTGCAGGAATGCAAACTAGGTAATTATTTTAAAAGCACATGCTTCTAAATTTTGAATCAGAGAAACCAAGATACTAGAATCTCTGCTTCAAATGCTGAGTCACACCAGTACTTATTAAATTTTTATGTCTTACTCATATTGTCATTTTTCAAGTATGTTTAAGGAAATATTTAGAAGAAAATTACAGCTTACATTTGATTTAAGGTTTAGAGTGAAATCTCAGGGTAAATGCGGTTCAGATGACCTTCCTCTGAGATTTCTTCCCACCATATGTAGGTGCTTTCTGCTTTCTTAAACACAACACATGCTAATACGGATTACTAATACGGAACACTGCTTTGAAAAGGTGAAACGGGGAGAGGTGGTGGAGAGGTGGTATGCGCAAGCAGGACAACCTGGGGAAATTGTCACATAATCTACTTTAAAATAATATATATTTTTTAAAAGATTTATTTATTTATACAAGAACCGGGGTACAGGCCAGATGCGCGGAAGGGTGAGGGGATTTATCAGAGACAGGGAACAGAACAGACAGACTGAAGAAATACATTGCTGAGGGGAGCAGCAGGTGCAACAGGAGAGGTCCGCCGCGCCATGTGGGACCCTCACCAGCTGGGATTGAACTGTCGCTGCAGAGGCTGCGGACAGCTTCACAATGTGTTGCTCAACCGCCTGGGCCACCAGGGGAGGCCCCTAAAATAATATTTTTTAAAATATGATTCATTGTCAAGGCAATGCTTGCTCATTATTTGTACACTAGAAAACTATGACAAGTTATAAAAGAAGTATAAAAGTATGCCCCGTCACTTCTCAGGCAAAATTACCATTGACACACCTATTTATCATCTCTGATCCATAAATGCACACATGTATGAAAATGAAAATACAGTTAATAGTGAGTATAGATAACACTGCTTTCAAAAACATTTAATTTTTGAGCATTTTACACTGTTATTTTTCCTGTCTTCTTTCCTGTATAATTAATATATCACTCTATCAAAGGTTGAGACATCAATGGACTATGACAAATCTAAACTAGATAATATTATAACTTACACATGTAATTCAAGTGTGTTACTTTTTTTTTTTTACATATTTCTTTAGCAGGAGTCGGAATTATTCTCAGAACTTTGTGAGATTTCTAAAAATTAGCTTCTCATATTCTTTCTTTACTGTAAGTAATATTAGATAAAAATAAAAAGTAATGGAAACATTCTGGATTATGTGGGTGAAAGCATCATTACTTAGCATTGTCTTGTAATTTCAATGGGCAAATTTCTGTTTCTGTTTCAAATTGCTTTGTTCACAATGGACTATGGTGGAAGGCTATGGGTGCTTTGGTGGTGGGAAAACTATGGTGACCACACCTGAAGGGAGAACTCTTCTGTTGTGAAAAACAAGCAAGGATGTAAAATATTGATATGTCATTATCAATATTGCTGGTGGCACAAGGGGTTAAGTAACATACTGTGAAACAATCTGCAGCCTCTGCAGCATGAGTTGGAGCCCTTGCCAGCCAGGGAGCAACCTACATTGCGAGGTAGACCTCTCCGGTCTCCCCCGCTGCTCCCCTCATCTGTGTATTTTGGTCAATCTGCCTATTCTGTTCCCCACTCTGTCTCTGGTGAATCCTCTCACCCCCCTCATCTCTGGCCTGTACCCCAGTTCTTGTATGCATAAATAAATAAATCTTAAAAAAATTAAAAGATAAAATGCTTAATGCAATAGAAAGAACTCCACAAATATAAAAACAAGTTGCTTTGTAAGATGTATTACTTTAATTGGAATCAACCATTTAAAAAGAAAAGAGACAGAGTACTAGATACTCATCTAAGTATAATCCCAACTAGGTCTTTCTAATATATTTCTCTAACATTCTAGAAACTGGGTATTCCGATGGAATTGAATCAAATCAACTCTAATATTGAACACAGCTTCCCCCAGTGCCAATGTTAATTATAATTGAGTTTATATTAAATTATTTCTCTGCTCAATATATAAGGTGAATATTTTTTTTTAAAGATTTATTTATTTATTTATACAAGCACTGGGTACAGTCAGAAGCGCAGGAGGGTGAGAAGATTCACCAGAGCCAGAGCAGGGAACAGAACAGACAGACTGACGAAATACACTGCTGAGGCGAGCAGTGCGGCAGGAGGGGTCTGCGCACCATGTGGGACCCTCGCCGGTGGCCGGGGATCGAACCGGCGCTGCAGATGCTGTGGGAAGCTTTGCAGCCCAGCGCTCAACTGCTGCACCACCACAGGAGGCCCTTAAGGTGAATATTTTGAACAGATTATTTTCTTACTTTCTCCCAATTATTACTTCCATTATATTTCTTGATATAATTTGTCATACTAGGCCAGTTTAATATTACTTACATTTTATTACATTATTTAACTTCTCTTTCAAGAATTATTTTGTTTCTTACAATACATGTCACAATTTCTAATTTAGCATTCCTGTCTTGCTCTGGTTGATTCCTTGTTTCTTGATTATTATTCTCTTCTTCCCTAATGCTTGTTTACCTGGGTGAGTGTAATGTGGTGTCTATCACGTTGAGAACATAGTTAGGAATGTTCTGCTCTGCTGGGGAAAGTGTTTTTAGAGGGTTGTAATTCTTTAGAGTCCTAAGAATGCCCCTCAATTTCCATTTCCTTTATGCCATCATTTTTCATTATTATGAAACAGCTTTGGAAATGTTTGATATTAGGTTAATATTTAGTTATAACCAGCGCAATCCTGATGGACCATCCATACTCAACATGTGGCTGGTGGAACTTTAGCCAGAATGACACTAGCAGGTGGCACATCCCTCCAGCTGCATGTTTGGGGAATCATGTGACAAGTCGGATCTACCTCTGTCGATGCATGGGCATTTGGTTGGGTAATTTTTTTCCTTTGTATGTCTTAGACAACTTATCACTCTTTTAAAAATTTATTTTTATTTATTTATGCATACAAGAACTGGGGTGTAGGCCAGAGGTGTGGGGGGTGAGAGGATTCACTAGAAACAGAGTGGGGAACAGAACAGGTGGATCTTCTGAAATACACTGCTGAGGGGAGCAGTGGGCAAAACAGGAGAGGTCTGCTGCCCCATATGGGTTTACTCCCTGGCTGGGAATCAAACTCATACTGCAATGGCTGGTGATAGCTTGATAGCACTGAGACTTTAACTGCTGTGCCACCATGGAGGCCCACTTTTTTTTTTTTTTTTTTTTTTTTTTTTTACATAGAATCATGCACCATCATCCTTTTGGGGTCAGGAAATGCATGTGCACTGGGGGAAGGGAATCCTGTGAGCCTGACTCTCTTATCACTGATCAGATGCTTTTCTTCCAAGAAGGTTCATTTGGGTAATATCATTTCTTTAGGCTTAAGTTCTCAGCAGGCTTTCATTAAACCACATTCTGTAGATGGAACACTGATAATTTGGTTTCTCTTTTGAACACTGAAGAAACTTATCATATTCCTGTCAATTGGAGATCTTGCTATCTAAATATGAAGTCGCAAAACTGAGGCAGGGGGGGCGGAGCAACATGGCGGCGAGGAGACGCTGCGAGTAAGATCTCCCATTAAAAAAAGTTAATAGGGAGGAAAAGCGGCAGGTCCCAGTGAGAACTGGGACACGGAAGATAAACGGACAACTCCAGCAAACTGCCCAAAGAAGAAAGTTGCCATAAAAGAGGACGAGAAGGGAGGGAAGCGCAGAACCCTGCTCCCCTCCACCGCCCACAGAGGCGGCACTCTCCGACCGGCAGAGACGAGGGAAACAACGAACCAAAGCGCCCAACAAGAAAAACGGATGCAGTAAGTGGGACTGTGAGTGGAAAGGAACTATTTCAGCCACCGCACCCCGTGAACGGGAGCTGGGGCGAACCCTGCAGGATCCGCCGCGGAGGTGAGCTCCGGGCGCCATTGAAGAGAGCCCCGCCCCCCAGGAGGAGACCAGCACCAGCACACAGCCCCGGCCACCCGGTAAGCTTGCGCGAAAGCGGCGCTCGGATTGCAGCTGCCCAGGGCCCTGCGCCTGCGACCTAGGCTTGCGGGGAGACGATGGAGGCCCTCCCTGAGTGAGCAGGAACAAGGTGCCCAGGCAGGGGAGCGGGATTCAAAAGGCGCCATTCCCGCGCCACTGATCTGGGCTACAGCCCGCGTCCTGGAACTGAGGGCTTTGGAACTGAGACCCGGGCAGAGGCCCTCCCTGAGTGAGCAGGAACAAGGTGCCCAGGCAGGGGAGCGGGATTCAAAAGGCGCCATTCCCGCGCCACTGATCTGGGCTACAGCCCGCGTCCTGGAACTGAGGGCTTTGGAACTGAGACCCGGGCAGAGGCCCTCCCTGAGTGAGCAGGAACAAGGCGCCCAGGCAGGGGAGCGGGATTCAAAAGGCGCCATTCCCGCGCCACTGATCTGGGCTACAGCCCGCGTCCTGGAACTGAGGGCTTTGGAACTGAGACCCGGGGCACGAAATTAGGGGCGTGGGTTCCCCTCGACGGTGGGGCACAAGGCAGACACAGCACCCCAAAGCCGTTGAGGTGTACCCTACCATCCCCGCTCTGCTCCCTGTCCCACGGGGTGGAAAATCAGCTCCCCAAGGGCTCTAGGAGAGATCTCTGGTGCCACCTAGCGACTTGACCCCAGCACAGGCTACTGAAGGAGCTAGTGGCCAGCTGGGGAGTTAGCCCACACCGGGCCCCTTCTGAACAAGTAGTCTGAGCCCACAGGGAGAGCGAGCACACACAGCCGAGGCAGACCAGGCGTGCAGAATAGTGTGCCTGAGACCAGAAGCGCAGGGAGTGTGTCCCACATCACCATTTTAGAACAGGGACATTTCTACAGTAAAGACTACCTGCAGAAGGCTTCCTCAGGAGCCAGAGGTGAGCGGGGGAAGTTCGCCCACGCCAGACCCCCTCTGGCCTGCAGTCCAAGCCCAGAGGGGAGCAGGAACCCACCGCCGGGGCAGACCAGGCGCACAGGGGAGTGTGTCCCCACATCGGCATTTTAGAACAGGGACCTTTCTCCAGTAAAGGCTGCTTGAAACTGACAGATGACTCCTGGAAGAACCAGAGGGGAACAGAGAAGCCCACCCAAGATGCCGGCAAGTCCCAACAACACAGTGTCCCAACGCATACGGCAAATTAGAAAACAGACAGTAGGGAGGAGAAGAACCACACGCAACCTAGCAACTCTCCAGAGAAAAAGCACACCACAAAAAGAAAGCCAGCCCCCAGATTGCAACGACAATAACTTGGAAGAATTTCTGAGCCTTCCAGAAAGAGAATTTAAAATTGCCGTGATTAAAAAACTGACAGAAGTCATAAAGGAAAACAATGATAAGGGAAAAATAATCAACGATCAGAAGAATGCAATTGAGTCCCTAGAGAGGGAAAACAATGGTCAGAAGAAAGAAATTGAGTCCCTAAAGAGGGAAGTAAAAGAAATGCAGGAGATCAAAGAATTAATGGAAGAACTAAAGAATTCTGGGAAAAGCAATGAAAGCAGAATAGATGAAATGGAAGAACGAATAAGTAATCTTGAAGACACAGAAATAAAAAGAACCAAAACAGAAAAGGAAAGAGAAGTACGAAGGAAAAAGAACGAAGAAAGACTTCGGGAACTATCTGACTCCATGAGGAAAGGAAATATAAGAGTTATAGGAATACCAGAAGGAGAGGAGAGAGAAGTAGGAACAGAGAAAATATTCAAAGAGATAATTGAAGAGAACTTCCCAAATGTGAAGAAGGAGCTGAAAATTGATATACAAGAAGCAAGAAGAACACCAAACTTCCACGACGAAAGGAAAAATACAGCAAGACACATAATAGTAAAGCTCCCAAGAATCCAGGACAAGGAAAAAATAATGAAGCTGGCAAGAGGGAAGAAACAGATAACATTCAAAGGAAAACCAATCAGGCTGACATCAGACTTCTCCGAAGAAACACTACGGGCAAGGAGAGAGTGGAGGGACATAGTCAACAGACTCCAAGAAAACAGATGTCAACCAAGAATACTCTATCCTGCAAAGCTCTCCTTCCTCTTTGAAGAAAGAATATGGACCTTCCCAGACAAACAGAAACTCCGGAATTTCATTGCAACTAAACCCCCACTCCAAAAAATACTACAAGGAGTCCTAAAGCCAGAACCTCAGAGCGACGAATAACAATGAAAGAAGGCCAAAAAAAAAAAAAAAGTTATTAAAAGAATAAATAAATAAAATCAAAGGAAAGACAAACACAATGGCAAATACAGATGCTAACATATCAATATTAACTCTAAATGTAAATGGACTAAACTCTTCAATAAAAAGACACAGAGTTGCAGCCTGGATTAAGAAACAAAACCCAACCTTTTGCTGTCTCCAGGAAACACATTTAGCTACAAAAGATAAAAATAGGCTCAAAGTTAAAGGATGGAAAACAATCCTACAAGCAAATGGACCAAAAAAGAAAGCAGGAACAGCTATACTTATATCAGATAAAACAGATTTCAAACTCAAAAAGATAAAAAGAGACCCCAATGGTCACTACATTATGATCAAGGGGACAATACTTCAAGAAGAAATAACACTCATTAACATATACTCACCAAACGAAGGAGCACCAAAATATATCAGACAACTGTTGTCCTCTCTGAAAACAGACATCAGAGAAAACACATACGTAGTGGGAGACTTCAACACACCACTATCAACAATGGATAGATCAACAAGACAAAAAATAAGTAAAGAAACCAAAGCTCTAAATAAAGACCTAGAGCAATTGGGCTTAACAGACATCTATAGAACACTAAACCCCAAAAAAACGGAGTACACATTTTTCTCAAGCGCACACGGATCATTCTCCAGGATCGATCACATACTGGGGCACAAGACAAACATCAACAGATACACCAAGATTGAAATCATATCAACCATATTTTCTGACCATGAAGGCATCAAACTAGAAATAAACCATAAAAAGAAGGCAAGGAACTTTCCTACCTCATGGAGATTAAAAACCACACTACTGGAAGACCATTGGACTAATGAGGAGATCAAAGAAGAAATTAAAAAATTCTTTGAATTGAACGACAAGGAGGACACCAATATCCTAAATGTATGGGATGCAGCAAAAGCAGTAATAAGAGGAAAATATATAGCAATAGAAGCTCACATCAAGAAACAAGAAAGAACGCAAAGAAACAACCTAATCTCGAAGCTCAAAGATCTAGAAAAAGAACAACAAAAAAACCCCAAAACCAGTAGAAGAAAAGAAATAATAAAAACCAAAGCAGAAATAAATGAAATTGAAACTAAAAAAACAATCCAAAAGATCAATGAAACCAAGAGCTGGTTCTTTGAAAAAATCAATAAAATAGACAAACCCCTAGCCAGGCTCACAAAGGAAAAAAGGGAGAAAGCACAAATAAACAGGATCATCAATGAAAGAGGAGAAATCACAACGGACACAGCAGAAATCAAAAGAATAATCAGTAACTACTATGAACAGTTATATGGAAACAAGTTTAACAATCTAGAGGAGATGGACAAATTCCTACAACTCTACAATCACCCAAAGCTAGATAAAGAAGAAATAGAACACCTAAACAGACCAATTACAATTAGCGAAATTGAAATGGTAATCAAAAACCTCCCCAAAAACAAAAGCCCAGGACCTGATGGATTTACAAATGAATTCTACCAAACATTCAGAAATGAATTAGTGCCTATCCTTCACAAACTCTTCCAAAAAATTGAGAAGGAAGGGACAATACCAAACACGTTCTATGAAGCCAACATTACACTAATACCAAAACCGAACAAGGACAACACAAAAAAGGAAAACTACAGGCCAATCTCCCTAATGAACACTGATGCAAAAATCCTCAATAAAATTTTAGCTATCAGAATCCAACAATGTATCCATAAGATAATTCACCACGACCAAGTTGGATTCATTCCAGGGGCACAAGGATGGTTTAACATCCGAAAATCAATCAACGTTATCCAACACATCAACAAAAAGAAATATAAAAACCATATGATAATATCAATAGATGCTGAGAAAGCTTTCGACAAAGTGCAACACCCATTCATGATAAAAGCCCTTGAAATTCTTGGGATACAAGGAACATACCTCAACATCATAAAGGCCATCTATGACAAGCCAACAGCCAGTATCATTCTCAATGGTGAAAAGCTGAAAGCAATTCCATTAAGATCTGGAACAAGACAAGGATGTCCACTCTCACCATTGCTTTTCAATATAATACTGGAAGTCCTAGCCAGGGCAATAAGACAAGAGAAAGACATCCAAGGAATCCAAATAGGAAAAGAAGAAGTCAAACTATCACTATTTGCAGACGATATGATATTATACATAGAGAACCCCAAAAACTCCACAGAAAAGCTAATTCAACTCATCAATCAGTTCAGTAAAGTGGCAGGATACAAAATCAACACGCAAAAGTCAGTAGCCTTCCTATACACAAACAATAAATCTGAAGAAGAAGAAATCAAAAAGACCATCCCTTTTGTTATTGAAACAAAAAAAATCAAATATTTGGGAATAAATCTAACAAAAGAGGTAAAGGACCTATACAAAGAAAACTATAAAACACTGTTAAAAGAAATAGAAGAAGACACAAAGAAATGGAGAGACATCCCCTGCTCATGGATTGGAAGAATAAACATTATTAAAATGGCCATCCTTCCAAAAGCAATATACAGATTCAATGCTATTCCAATCAAAATTTCAATGTCATTCTTCAAAGAAATAGAACAATTATTGATGAAATTTATATGGAATCACAAAAAACCCCGAATAGCCAAAGCTCTCCTGAAAAAAAAAGAAGGGAATGGAGGCATCAGACTCCCAGACTTCAAACTATACTACAAAGCCATAATCATCAAAACTGCATGGTATTGGAACAAGAACAGACATACAGACCAATGGAATCGAATAGAAAATCCAGAAATAAACCCACAGATTTATGGTCAACTAATCTTTGACAAAGGAGCAAAGAATATGCATTGGAGCAAAGAAAGTTTGTTCAATAAATGGTGCTGGGAAAACTGGGTCGCTACATGCAAAAGAATGAAGCTTGACCACCACCTCACACCATACACAAAAATCAACTCAAAATGGATTAAAGAACTAGACATAAGACCTGAAACCATAAAATATATAGAAGGAAATATAGGCGAAACACTACGTGATTTGCACATCAAAGACATCTTTACAGACACATCACCCAAAGCAGTGATAGTGAAGGCAAAGATAAACAGCTGGGACTATATCAAATTAAAGAGCTTTTGCACAGCAAAAGAGACAATAACAAAAACAAAGAGAAACCCCACCAACTGGGAGAACATTTTTGCACCCAACACTAATGATAAAGGACTGATCACAAAAGTCTGCAAAGAGCTGATGAGACTCAACAACAACAAAGAAAATAATCCAGTCAAAAAATGGGCAGAAGAGCTTAAAAGAAACTTCTCTGAAGAGGAAATGCAAATGGCCAACAGGCATATGAAAAAATGTTCAACATCACTTGTCATCAGGGAAATGCAAATCAAAACTACCATGAGATACCATCTTACACCAGTGAGAATGGCACATATTAAAAAAACTAGCAACAACAAATGTTGGCGAGGGTGTGGAGAAAAAGGAACTCTTCTGCACTGTTGGTGGGAGTGCAAACTGGTCCAACCACTGTGGAAAGCTGTGTGGAGATTTCTGGACCTACTAAACATAGAGCTACCATATGACCCAGCAATTCCACTCCTAGGTATTTACCCAAAGGACACAGAAACATCAATTCCAAAGAACACCTGCACCCCTATGTTTATAGCAGCACTGTTTACAATAGCTAAGCTTTGGAAACAACCCAAATGCCCAAAAATAGATGACTGGATCAAGAAGATGTGGTACATATATACCATGGAATATTACTCAGCATTCAAAAAAGATAAACACATGCAATTTGCTGCAACATGGATGGCGGTGGAAGGGATCATGCTCAGCGAAATAAGCCAAAAAGAAAAAGAAAAATACCGGATGGTCTCACTCATAGCAGGAATCTAGAAAACTTAAATAAGGGACCAGGAAAATGAATAACTATAAGAAAGTGAAAATCAAAATCAACAAAAAACTATGAACCAGAGACACTTTTAGGGGGGCGCGGGCGGGAGGGGAGGGATTGGGGTCAGAATGGGGGGCTGCAATTGTATGGGGAATATAACAATAAAATTTATAAAAAAAAAAAAAAAATATGAAGTCGCATGGTTTTGACGATGACGTTAAAATTAGAGCTGCAAAACTTTCAGTCAGAACAATAGGGAGGCAAGATTGGCTTTGGATTTAGGTAAAATTTCCTACAAAAGTCACTTTGGAAGTCACTGCCTTGTGGATCACATTTTTCCCTTTGGGCTGTCATCCTCATTCTGCTGTGCTGGCCCTTCCCCTGCCAGGCCCTGCTGTGCTCTTCCTGAGAAGTCTTTAGGAGTTCCCCATTGCTGCTGGATAAAATCCTTCTAGGCCTGACCTCCTTTCTCTGTCTGATCTTCACCCTCACCACATCCACTACATGTTCTAAAGGCTTTTTAAGATGCTGAGAATATTCTGGAATAAGCTTGAGTACTCTAGAAGAGCAGAATTTGTGCCTGGAAGATTCATATGAAGAGACAAAGTTCTCTCAGAGGTTCTGTCTTTCCCACTTTGACTTCAGAGATTCTACAAATGAATCTATTGGGCTGTTGAGAACCTGCATGAACACACACACATGTCATCAGGGTCTTGAATACAGCCTCACAGAGTAAATGTGGCCCATTCCCACATCTCCATAACTCATACCATAACTCTATAACTTCCCATCACTCTGGAGAATGTGCTGGAGTTGGGATGTGGTGGGATAGATCCGACACTGCCTTCCCATTTTCTCTCCCACCAGCTGCATTCCTGAAAGAGATCTGTTCACATTACCTTCCTATTTTCCCTTTCCCCAATTACCCTGTGGGTTATACCCCCCCATACTGCCTTCCCTCTCACCAGCTGCATGGGCTGTACATGCACACCTATGTCTAACTCTACAAGCTGGGTCTGGAGATTTCAGAGGAAGGACTCATCCTGTGGACCTTGGATATCCTTGTCCTGGGGCTACGTGTCTCTCTTATTTCTTCCACTCCAAAGCAAAAGGTACTTTCTTCTTTGTCTTTTTTTTTCCCAAAGATTTATTTATTTATTTATTTATACAAGCACTGGGTACAGTCAGAAGTGCGGGAGGGTGAGAAATTCACCAGAGCCAGAGCAGGGAACAGAACAGGCAGACTGATGAAATACACTGCTGAGGGGAGCAGCAGGCATGGCTGGAGAGGTCCGTGGTGCCATTTTGGACCCTTCCTGGTGCCTGTGGCCAGGGATCGAACTGGCGCTGCAGAGGCTGCGGGCAGCTTCCTAGCCCAGTGCTCAACCACTGAGCCACCAGGGGAGGCCCTCTTCTTTGTCTTATATAAAGGAAGTTTAGTGATTAGATTTTATGCCCCCAAAATATCCTTGGGAGTCAAGCAGATAATCAAGTGTATCTTCCCAGAAGTAAGAGGTTATCTGGGGAATAAGGTTTCCCCCCTGTTGTTGGGAAATAGTCCTGAGTGAGCTTCTGTTCCTGTAGATCAGCAGACCTAAACTGAGTCACTTCATACTCATATGCCTTTCAGTAGAACTAATTCCCCATGCAGAGAGATCTTTAATGTCTTCACCAGTCTCCTCCTTATTGTCAGTCCTTATATGAAATATAGCCTGTATTCTATTGCAGCAAGTAGCCCCTATTCTGCAAACATGGACTTTCATGTACCTCCTGTTATAGATTCATCTGCAAGCAGACAGGGGTTGTCACATTATCGCCTCAAACCCAGAAGAGCTCACAACAGTTGGTATGACTACATACAAGGTGACATAAATTAAGATATGTGTTCACAGGTGTATAATCACACCAACTAACATTGAAGGACCACTGCATCAAGATCCTGGGACCCATGACTCAGTTTTCTCTTGACCTGAGAAATGTGAGCATTTCTCTGGCTCCTGGACTCTGCCTGCTTCTGCATTCTCACTGAATGGCCTCACTTCGTGCTGATAACCCCTTTCCTCCTCTAACCCCCATGAGACCGTGATTTCAGAGTAAGAAATGGGCCACTGTTCTGTGCCCTAAGCTTGTTGAGCGAGGGGATGGGTAAATCAATCACTGAGTCCTCTCAACTGTTTGTTTGTGGCCACCTCTGGACATCCACATCACTCCCGTTCCTCTGGCTGCCCCTCTCCCTCGATGCAGCATAGTACAGAATTCCCTCCACTCCCTTGGTCCCTCACTCCTGTCCTGCCTTGATTGCTAATCACAACCCTCCAAAATTACAGCCACGTAGTTGATCTTCCCTGTACTTTTCCAATGAAAAGTCAGGTGCCATGTGGGATATTTCAATGTTGAATTGCACACATGACTCATCTCCCTATTGAACAGAGCCTTGCTTTCCTAAAGTTTGGCACTGATCACTCACTTTCCTCTTCTCCCCAGTAAGTATGCCCCCCCAAAAAACTCATGGAGCAGGATGTGTTGATAAAATGTTCCTTAGTTCTTCATACTACATCATAGGTCAATTATTCTGATGGGCGAGATGATGAGGAGTTTCTGCCTTCACTTTGATGCAAGTAGAGTGACTGTCTTACCATCATGTGACAAGGCTGGATAGTCATTGATACCAAGAGATCCTGTTAGCACTGCCCCCCTGAAATTCTGATAGCTCTTATGTTTAAATTGCTATCCTGACTGGTGTTCATTAGGAACGATAACAGTGTGGGGGAGTAAAGAGAAGGGGGCTTTGCCTCTGACAAACCGTTACATGAACCCCATCTCTTCTTGTGGCTGCATAAGCCCACTTTTAATCTCTCTAAATTTAGTTGTAGCCATCAGAAAATAAGAAAAACACAATTCAATCTTTGTTATCCAAAAATAACATCTTTGTTTCTAGAAGTATAGTGGGGACTATTGATAAAACTTATGCTGTAAATATAAAAACCAATCACCACCACAAAATATAGCAACAAAATCAACAAAAGCAGTGATGGTTGAAACTGTATTTTCAGAAGGAAAATGTCCACTGAGGAATGGTATTTATTCTCTGTTTCACGAGACACTTCTTAGCTAAAGACAATTCAATTTTTGTACAAATATCTGTACATGATGTCCTATTTTCCCACTTTATTTAATTTTTAAATGAAGGATATGTTGATCATGTGGAAGAGTTTAAAGATAACATAATATATTACCTTAGTTTAGAAGACATTTGAAAGTGATGAAAGTCTCCTTTTCAGTTAAGACTAGTATGCTAAGTTATAATTACATAAATTATCTAGTTATTTCTGAGTTATAGATCCTGTTCTGCAAGACTCAAAACAATGAAAACAGGAAATATATCCTTAGGAGATCCCAAATTTTCTCCCTCCCCACCCTTTCCCCCTCTCTCTCCTGAATTAATATGGAACATAGTATTCCCCTGGATGATATACTATTTGCTGAAAATAATATAAACATAATCAGATATTGCTATCAGGTCTTGTACCTAACTTGGGAAGCACATGATACTAAAGTACATTTTTGTATTAGCTTGCTTGTAGTAGCAAAACCATAGAATGACATCTGATCTCCAATGGACACAGAAGTGGGGTATTAAGAGTGGGGATGGGCGGGAGAGGAAACTATGGACACACCGCCCTCCGCCCCTTCTATGAGATGCCCATCCAGATGATCAAAGCCAGCATATGTCATGCACCTGTATAGCTTCATTTCAATCTTGCTTGAGCATCAACAGTAGCCACAATTTCCTATTAAAAACAAAGACACACCTGCCCTTTTCTTAGGATTTTAACCTAGAAAATGAGTTTTTATATGCATGAGAGATCATTTATGTGCATTTTTTTCATCACGAATATGAAGTTACAAACCTTTCTTCTCTGAATGACCATTTTTCTCCATGAGTCTATGAAGATTTGTTACCATCATCAGGTTTCTGAAATTTATTGTTAACATGTCAAGTAACTTTAACTTCATAGTGTCCAGGGAAAGCTCAAGAGACTTTTAATTTAATTTGAATCTGATTTTCATTTTTATTATAGATTTATTTATTTATACATACAAGAACTGGGGTAGAGGACAAGGTGTGGGGGGTGAGAGGATTTGCCAGAGACAGAGTGGGGAACAGAGCAGGCAGATTGACTGAAATGCACTGCTAAGGGGAGCAGGAGAGGTCTGCTGCACCCGTGGGTAGCTCCCTGGCCAGGGATCGAACTCGTGTTGCAGTGGCTGCAAATAGTGTCATAGGTTGCGTCTTAACCCCTTGCGCCACCAGGGAGTCCCTGAATCTGATTTTCATTTAGACAACAAAGTAAGTGGCAGGTACTGTGCCACTGGACAGAAACCTGTGGACCAGAGGCCTGCAGTTGTGTCTGTGGCGCAAACGTGTCAGTGGAGCCAACATATCCACTTGCACTGCTAGTCTTTGAACCATGACTATGATAAAGGCAGGGAAGAACAGTACAGAATTTCAGAGAAACGCATCTCAGATGAACTTACCTGGTTTTGGTTAAGGATCAAACTGTTGCAGGATTAGACAGTGGGAAGAAAGGTTTGTAGGTGAGGGGTCCCAACAGGAGGGCTGCTATCTAGACAAGGACAAGCCCAGCTATAGAGAATATTGCTGTGTTCTCTGGTGGTATCCTAAATATATTACTACTGTTTGTGTGATGTAGAATGAATCGACAGATATGGCTAGTTGCACTATCAAGATTCAGGAAACTGTTCTTGTGATTGTGAACACTAGTGATGTGTTTCTTAGCAACACCAGTCCTAGAACATAGAAGAAGTCAACTCTGACATCTGATAGGAAATGAAAGCAAAACACCCATAAATCTGTAGGCTCTGTCAGTGTAGAATCCACTAACTCATTGGGACCTTAACCTTCATTTATCCTTCTTGAGATGGGAGGTATTCCTGAGGGAACACCTAGTAGACAGACACCATCTACATCCCGAAGTGCATATAATCTAATGCAAGAAAGGGAGAAAATATGCCATGGGGCCCCCTGGTGAGGGCCAAGAATGCCTTGGCCTCAATGAAGTTGGGGTGGCCTTCTTTAGAAACAGGATGGCAGCAAGAGACCAGGCCTTCCACAGACACATCTGCTGGAGGTTGGCCCAAACCAGAGGAATCCAGAGAAAACTGTCCTCCTGGGTTCCCAGAATTTCAGGATAAATCCCTGGCCTAGAGCTGGAAATGCTATGAAAATGAAAACAAATGAATTGGGGAAGACAGTATCAGTTTCATCAAGGATTTGGAAGGGGTTGAGAGGCTTTTGTTATGTCCCAGGCTATATAGATTTGCCTTCCCATCTTAGGCTCTCTAGTGTAATGAGAGGAAATTCCATCCTGGGGGGCTGGCAAGGGATGTGAACATGTGTGTGGGAGTGGGGGAGATGTGTTTCTGTTGGTGGGAAGAAGACCCAGGAAACAGGGATGGGGCTAAAGGAGTGAGCTGTGCTGGCCCCTAATCTGCAGCAGCTGCTGCGTGTGCCCTGCTGGGCCCCAGTGTCAGCAGTGAGGAGGGGTGGGTGATATAGGCCTAAAGTGAAGGAAAAGCTGTTCAGGGATTTCTAAGTCAGTGGGAAGGCCTTAAAAAGGCACCATAACTTGACAGACTAAAACATTAGTGAAATCATACAAAGCAAGGCCTTTGCATCATGAGTCTCAACCCTAAGTGCTTTCTCTCCTCTCCCAGGGTACCCTGGGTTGGTGAGCCATGGTGCTGGGAGGACATTGCAAGCTTTGTGGGTGTGCTTTGTGCTTTCAAGATGCCAGCTCAAGTACCTTATCTTCAGGTTAGCAAACCAAGGAGGACAGGCGTAGGGACAAAAGCAAGCTTTCCCATAACTGTTCTCCCCTTTCACCAAGAAACACTTTTTTGACAGAAACCCCCCAAAACACTTTTTTCCCCTTACATCTTATCAGCGACTTGGCTCCAAACTCTAGTCTAAGTCAGTGGGATGGCCTCCATCATCCATCCCCCACCACAGGAGACACATTTGGGATCTTTGTAAAGAAGGTGTAGCAGAGGGTCAGAAATAACAGCATTGCCAAAAAGGGAGGAGGGGATGAGCTTTTTTAGAAAGAGCTGAAAGCACACCAGGAAATTATATCACATTCCTGAAAAAGTTACGTCATCTAATTTACACAGAAATTATGACATAACAGAAGACTAAGGTACAGATCTGCAGGAGTGGGAGCAGTGTCAGAGGAAATATACCTCGTGTGTGGTGGTGGAACATACCCATGGAGGACCTTTGTCCCACTGCCCTGTGCCCCCCACCCACACCATCAATTCCCCAATGCCTCTTTTCCTAACTTGGGTGAGCAGTCATAGACTGCAATGTGACAATAATTTATATTCAGATGCACATGAGTCTCAACATAGCCAAGACCTGGAATTGGGCAGAAGTTGGTTGCTTCTGAGATTCCGATGAAATATCTTGTTGTCCCCACCTTTTGTAATCAGCTAGTACTCTAGAAGACAGTGGATAGGAGTCTGATATTCCACATAAGAGAAGCTGGTAGCAGAGCCCCCATGCAAGGCTGAGGTTGGGAAGACCTTACAGATGAGAAGTGAAAACAAGAAACAGGTATATACACTGTAGGTCTTATTTAGGTATGATGAGGCCAGTAGATCAGGAGACAAGTGTCATTGGAAAACGGGTTTAAGACTCATAGATGTCCAGAGAGGCATGACACGCCACACAGGGTCACCTGCGGAAGCTCGGGGGAGTCAGGAGTTGGAAGGGGAGGGGAAAATGTGAGCAAGAGGCTGGGGTCTGGTCTCTGTGGGGAGGAATGAGGGGGACAGCTCTGAGCATACTTAGGACTGGCAGGTCTCAATAATTTCAGTGGGCACAGGGTGTAAGAGGGGCTGCCCCGATGGTCTGGTTCTCAGCACTGGAATGGTTAGGGCAGGTGGATACTTACCCAGAACATGAGAGCCACACAGAGGAGCCTGTTCCGATATACAAAAGACACAGTTGCAAGAGAGTTGCTTGTTCTCTCTAGAAATTGGTTAAACCCTGGGCGGGCCAGTCCTTCTAGGGTCAGCAGCACCCCAGGTGTCAGAGCCTCAATATAGAAAACCAAACACTTATGGACCTGGGAAACCTTGGGCATCTTCCATTCCATATCAAGCCAACAGGGGCCATGACCCCTTTGCTTAAGAAAACTAAGCAAATCAAAACTCAGCCTGAGAGGAAAGCTGAGCTACAATCTAGGTCATGTCTACCCTAGTGAACAGGAGTCTGAGAGCATGTGGATTGGGGTAAACTGTGTTTAGCAGCTGTTTGCATCCAGTGTGGTTTTCTTGGCAGGGTTTGTGGTGCTGCTCATTGCCAGCACCATCTCTGTACAAGCAGGAAACCAGATCAGGGGCCAGATGCTCCCAGGAAGCCCATCTAACCACTCTTTCCCCAGTCATCTCTCTGTTATCAATAAACATCTAGAACTTGAAAATAAACCAGGATAATGGATTTGGGGATCAGAAGAGTCATTTTTTTCTTTTCATTCTTGTGATATGTTGCCACTGGCACCAGGCAGCTCCCAAAACCCTGGTCAGTGGGTACATGCCAGACCCAGAGCAGGAAGACCTGCAAGCAGACCCTCTGCTTCGCCCCACCCCCAGCCCTGTCGTGTCCTCAGGTTTTAGTCACTTAACTCTTTACCTCCGTCTAGGGAGACTGTCTTGCCTCAGGCTGATGCCGTAATCCTCCTGGGTACTGTTTTTTCTCTTGTCCCAGTCAGGACATCATTTATAGTCCCTTTCTTTCTGAGCTGATGTGGCACGTCCTTCTGCTGCACTACTCACACTTGCTGCACCACCCAGAACGTCCTATCTGGGACCGCCCTGAGAAGGGCCCACAGCCCAGTCTCAACCAATATGCACAAAAGACACAGCTTTCTCCTGTGTTTCTCACCTGCCCTCTTTCCATGGGTTTGTGTGTTTGTGTGTGTGTGTGTGTGTGTGTTTACAAAGATGTTGAGTGTTTACAAAGATATTGAGATGATCCTCAACAAGGTACAGAACAAAGGTCCATGGACTCAGTAGGAGAAAGGCAAAGCAATTTACCCACCTTGGAGAAAGAATTTAGTCCAGGGCAGAACCAGGGAGTGAAACAGAATTGAAATGTCTTCGACTACATTTCCACCAGCACTGCCCACGAGAGGCCAGCTGCTGATGGCTGCTGTTACCTGATCTTCCTGCCAGAAGGGGATTTGAGAAAAGAGAGCTTTGTGCTTCAGGTAATGAGGGCTTATCCCCAGCAGGGAGGTCCTGTCCCCACCCTTCCTCTTGTGCTGACAAAGGACCTTACCCTGAAATGGGAAAAAAGACCCATTCAGGGTGACAGTTCCTAGCTGCTTGTATCACACAGGGCTCTGACCTTCGGGATCTTTGCACCACTCGCCATTCCTGCAGCAGGTTGAGATCTCAGATCACAACCTACGGCATGTCTGGGTTCAATCTGCACAGTGTTGCAGCTGGGAGTGAAACTTATTCCACATGTGGGAGACTGTGTGATGCCTGGGTTGGTTCTTCATTCAGAAATGCATCTTACACACTGTTCCTCGGCCACTCAAAGGCTGAAATCTGTCAGGCTGGAGTCTAGCATTAGGGTGAGGAGCTCTAGAATCTTCTATACCGTCAAAAGGCATTCATTCCTCAGTTGGACTGAGGTGTCACCGGCAGTCTAGCCTCTCACCTTTTCATGACCATGTTTTTCTGACCTCCAGTCTGTTCTCTGTCCTTCTCATAAGAAACCCTCATTTGCCTACAACTCTCAGTGCTAGTAAGAGGCCCTAGCCATTCCCCCCCACCCCTGCCAACTCTGACTTCCTTCTCGAAATCAGCCCAGTATACTCATGTTGGTTCAAATAGCAAATGAGATACCATCTTACACCAGTGAGAATGGCACATATTAAAAAAACTAGCAACAACAAATGTTGGCAAGGTTGTGGAGAAAAAGGAACTCTCCTGCACTGCTGGTGGGAGTGCAAACTGGTCCAACCACTATGGAGAGCTATGTGGAGATTTCTGGACCTACTAAACATAGAGCTTCCATATGATCCAGCAATTCCACTCCTAGGTATTTACCCAAAGGACACAGAAACATCAATTCCAAAGAACACCTGCACCCCTATGTTTATAGCAGCACTGTTTACAATAGCTAAGCTTTGGAAACAGCCCAAATGCCCAAAAATAGATGACTGGATCAAGAAGATGTGGTACATATATACCATGGAATATTACTCAGCATTCAAAAAAGATAAGCACATGCAATTTGCAGCAACATGGATGGCGCTGGAAGGGATCATGCTCAGCGAAATAAGCCAGAAAGAAAAAGAAAAATACCGGATGGTCTCACTCATAGCAGGAATCTAGAAAACTTAAATAAGGGACCAGGAAAAAGAATAACTATAAGAAAGTGAAAATCAAAATCAACAAAAAACTATGAACCAGAGACACTTTTTGGGGTGTGGGGGCCGGGAGGGAAGGGATTGGGGTCAGAATGGGGCATGTGCAGTTGTATGGGGGAATATAAAAATAAAATTTATTATTAAAAAAAAACAAAAAACAAATAGCACTTGAGGTAAAAGTATATCAATGCTCCGTCTTTCCTCCTTCAGTCATTCTAGGATTACCCCTCTAGGATACAAGTCCCCTTAGTACTTCACTGCCACCACTGAAACACCCATAGTCCTTCACCATAGTCCATTGTGCTCCCTCTCCCCTCACCCCTTGTTCAGTACCCTGATTCTTAATCATGTTTGCATTAACCATCTCTATTCCTGGGCTTCCGGAACCATGTGAAAAGCCAGTTCTGCTGTTCTGTCCATGGGTCACATGACTGCTTGTGGTGGTAATTCCACTTGTCTCATAGTCTAGTGTCTTAGAAATGTGCTTCCTTCCTATCCTTCTCAATTGTTATTACTGTCTTATGTGTTTCATAGCAAGATGAATGTTGTTCATTATGTATCTTTATTAAAACATTACTAAATTGTTGCTGCTAAGGTTTTCCATCCTTTTTAATGCTTTATGTTGCCATCTTTTTATCTGACTTTAACTTTTCAAGATTTCCATGTCTGTGGGAAACAATGGCTTTTTGTCTATAAATCCTAAATTCTTACTGCTCTATAACAACAGCATCAACATTTCCATTGTCTCATACTTAATGAACATGTTTCATTCATCTGTTGCAATTATTGTTTTTTTTTTCCTTCAAACTGCCAGGTTTTAATATAGAACAGTTATTCCACCATTAATTAGAACCTTCCAACACACTATTCTTATAATAGCCTTTCACGATTTTAGCACCATATTGATGATATAAGTCTCAAAAAATGAATTTTATGGTTACTGCTGAAATAGTTGGAAACAAAGGGGGTGGGCAGGTCATATATATACAGAGCTTAGAAAAATGCCTTGGCACACCCCTTCCCCTATTCCTTGCTCTGTGGGAATTCCTTCATCCTCCTGCCAGCCATGGGCAGGAATGTAATGGTACTGGAGGGTGTGGTAGGCTAACCTTTCTGAAATGCCCCCTGTTCAGAGTTCTCTGACCTTTTCCTCCCCTCTGGACAAGTTGGAAACCTGCTTATTCATTCCTGTAGTTGACAAATGAAACAGTTTCACGTGATGGGGTGCTTCTGAATATCACAGGGTCTCCCAAGAGCAACAGGAGTAAGGGCTCTCTGTTCTGCCCACCACATAGGTAGATGTGGAGCAGGATGCTGTGGTGTCTGTGAGCCCACCCTTTATGACACCAGAAGTCTAGCTGCTGCCGGGATGGTCATTCTGTGCCTCCGGGGAAAGGATTGACTCTCTCCCTGGCTGTCGGAATCTCCCCAGAAGTGGTGGGCTCTCTGAAGACATATTTGAAGCTAGTGGCTTTGGAAGTGGTTTGAGCTAGGAGCGGGGAGCAGGAAGAGAGAGAATCTAATTCCAATAAGTGTCAGCTGGCGGCCCAAAGCACAAACTCTAGCACTGGCAAGGGTGTCCTGTAAAGTGAATTTGGATTAAGCTATAGATTACCTGAAATGGAGTCATAAATTCCCACATCACAGTGCTTCTTATTTTGGTTTAAAAGAACTGGAAACTTCTTGTTCATCTGTGTCATTGCTACTGTGATCATGTGACTCTGACCAGGTCATTCCTGTTAGGATGAGAATAGTCTTCTGGGTGAGAGGAGACCTCTTTCCCTTGTGCTCAGGGAAACCTGAGGATCTAGGTGACTAATAGCCCTTCACAAGGTAAAGTTCATTTTGGAGAGAAAACTTCTCCACTCTCACACAACTAACCCCTATTCCTGCCAACATCACACTCTGCCTTCATTTCCCTTCCTCAAGTCTTCCAAATGGTTATAGGATACCCGAGCTGGCCAGCAGTCACTGAAGACTTGGAATGGACCTCTGCCCATGAAGCAGTCATGTATCTCTGCCTTTTTTCCTCACCCCATTACCTCTCTATAGCATCAGGGCTAGAAAATCAGGAAAACTTAGTAAGTTTTCTGTAGGAGAATATCATAAGGGCTGTGGAAGTAGTTAGATGTTACTAGTGTTGGGTGATTTGACTCAAGCATCACAGTCTCTGTCACTGAAAGGGGAAATGGAAGATCTGCAGCTGCCTGGGTCGGCGCTCAGTCCCTCTTGCTCCATTTCCAGGGCCTGGCGCCTACATACTTGATCTGTAAAGTTCCTGTCAACTTCAGAGCCAGGGGTACCCTGAAAAGCACTTGCAAACCCTCAGTTCTGCGAGATCACCTTATATATACATGATTTCCAGATTGTAGAGTATAAAGGAGTGGTCCCTGTGGTCTAAGGAGGAGGGGAGAGAACAGGTGGGTTTAGAGACAAAACCATAGACATGGACCTTTCAGGAAGTGCAAGTTTTCAGGAGATGAGGGAAGGGACGTGTTGGCGACATTGCAAGGAAGTCATCTTCTTTTAACTTTTCCTCAAAAATTGTCTTAGAAAGAGAATCATGAAGACGTGACAGAAATGCAAGATTCCAATCTCAAAACCTAAGTGGGCAGCCACACTCCCGACGAGCCTTCTTCTACCAGGTCTGTTTGGAAAAGAAAAGCCACTTCATGTCATACCTGCATCTGATTGTAACCAACAGTCCCTCGCCACTTTACCAGCTAGACTCAGGTGACTAATTTACCTTTATTTCAACGAGAAGACCAACATAAAGAGTAGGATGAATGTGCTTGTGGTCACACAGATTCCACGGACAAAACTGAGGTTCAAGAGCAGGTAGATGGCGAACTCCATTCTCTTTGTTTAAGCACAATAAGACTGTGAATCCATAGTGACCAAGTTGTGAGGACACGAGGTGAAGCAGTAGAACCATGAGCACCATCCTGAGACATATAATATGGAGTTACTGCCATTTACAAGAAAGGAATGACTGCAGTGGCTTGCTTGAATCTGGGAAGCTCAGATGAGTGAGATGGTATTGGATTTGTCTTGGAGATTATATAGGGAATGAATGAAAAAACAATTTTCAGTTTCAGGAGGATCCATAGCCTCAACTTTATTTATTTATCTATTTATTCATTTATTTTTACATTTTAAAAGGACAGGTTCGTTAAGAAAAAGAGAAGAGAGGCACTGGCATAGTCACAGGTGGACAGGAGAGCTGTATTGTTGATATTTAGTAGCAATTTACAGGTTATGTTTTATCACATTTTTTCATAGTGATTTTCATGGCATGACATAAGTAAGTGGACATAGCTGGGAAATGTGTGCTGGGTGAGGAGAATGGCCATATTTGGCGATAGGTCATAACAAAGGGTGTGCACAGGGCACGCTGTCCTTTCACAGGGCAGTGGGAGGGAAAGGTCACAATTTGCTCACTTTCACTAAGACTCTTTCCCAAGCCAGTTCTTTGGAAAGATGAATAACATTGATTGGGGTCTGGGCATGGGATGGGAAGGTGGGGAGAGGACAGCAAAAGAGATTCCAGACATTAAAAAAAATTCAGAAATATTAGTAATAACTTTATGTCAACAAAGTTGATGTATGTTTGTCAGATGAAGACATTCTTGAAGACACAAATGATGCAAATTGGATTTCATTCTAGTGGTGGTAAAAACCCATTGAATACTGTAATCCTGGGGTGTGCTTCTCTGCAATAAGCTAAGGGTGCAGGTGGTTGCTTATGCCGGGGAGGACAGAGACCATGTGGCGAATTGTGAGAGTATCTAGAGGAGTAGTGTACATGGGGACTAGAGGTTCTTGTTCTTCTAGCTGAGAAAGGTAGTACTGTCACAGAGGACTTAGCGGTGGGGCACATGTGAGGAGCTTAAGGAAAGAGAGTTTGATTTTAGAGATGCCTAGGCCTGAAATAGCTAATATTCCATTATGCATATGATCCAGCACAGGGGTATGTTGGGGCAGGAATGTAAAAGCATGGCTAATGTCAGCACATAGGGATGTCTTTAAAGGAGGGAGTGTAGCTGGAGGTAGAAAGAGACCACAACCAAACATCAAAGAAAGAGACTGAAACCTAGGAGGGTGTGGTGTCAGGGAAACCCACAAAGGAAATAGTTTCTTAAAAAGCAATGGCTCTATTGTGTCAGATGCTGGTGAAAGGCCTGGTGAGCTGAAGACTGAACATTTCACATTAGTTTTGATACAGTTGAACTTACTATGTGACCCTGGAGGGAACATTCCTTTGAAAGAAAGGAAAGCTGGCCTATCAGGATGAGGATGGGAAAAAACAGGAGACTGAGATGAGAAAACAATTCTTGCTTGGGGTCTTGCTATTGAGGAGAGAAAAAGTGGTGTAAAGGTAGAACATACTTAGACTGCATTAATACTTGGCAGTGGAAAACGGTTTCAAAAATGAGGGATAATACAGCTGTTATAAGGCTTTGGTAACTGCTCATTAAATATTGATGGAGTTGAATTGGAAATACCTGACTCTGAAATTTTCTAAAGGAATCAAATACCCACAAATTGGGTAATATATCACATATACAATGGGATTTGGGGCTTAATTACATTATGCAGTGAATTCTTCTGCAAACAATTATCTTTCAGTGAAGAACTCCATCGTGTGCCGCATTTCTTTTGGAGCTCAAGCTTGTCTCCCTGCAGACTGGGGGTAACACTGTGCCTCTTGGTCACCACCCAGGACAGCTGTAGTTGCCTGATGTGTTTTTTCATCAGAAGCCTAAGACACAAGGTCATTGTTAGCATCAAGGAATGTGTCTAGATGAATATTAGGCATTTTTCAAAAGCTTATTTTACAGTGATTAGGACATTTCTTGAGAGAAGGTCTAGAATTTAGAAATCTTTTGGCACGTCTGGACTAGCAGAGCTTTTTCCATTTAGAAGTTCTTCCACTGTCTCATTATTTTTAAAATAAATGTTTATGGAAAGACATTGTTAAAGGAAAACAAAGTTTAGCAATTATTTCTATCCTGGCTCTTTCTCCTGAATTCCATAAAGTTTTAGATTGGAAACACTGGAATATTTTTTGTATTGATCATTGCTTATCAGTGATTCACACTTCTGTAAAAAACTCCACTGATTTTATGACTAATCTGTGTTAAATGTATAAGAAACTTTGTATAGTGTTTGGAAAAGAATATAATTAATTCCTTGTTTTCCCTTCATCTTCCTTTATTAAATATTATTGAAAACCATATAATGGGATCAGTACTATTTGATGGGAATTCAAAGATGGTACTGATTTAGATGTTGCCCAGCTTAGGATGGGGGATAATCACAGAAAGAAATAAATCACAGAAATAAATCAACAGTGACAGCAGTAATAAAAACCTCTCTCTGCAGTGTATGGTCAGCACTATTTGTGGATAATTCCCTCATAGTAAGTAAACACTATGATTACAATTATATTTTTAGATGGAGAAACAGAGGCTCAGAGGGGTTAACTGACATATATGCAGTCACACAGTTGATAAGTGACAGATCATAGGTAAGTGCAGGTCATAGGAGATCACATTCAGAATGACCCAGAGAGCTGAGAGAGGGAAGGGTCAGGGACACTCTTCAAAGATGAGTAAAAATAAGACTAGAGATGAGGAACAGGAATAAATCAGTAGAACTGGCACGAAGGGAATTATTGAAGACTGAGATGTGTGAGCCTAGGTGGAAACCAAACACCAGTCGAATTATTGCTGCTGCAGTGAAAACTAAAGACTGATGGAGACAATGCTGACTCAGAGGGATGGAGAAGAACTTGGGTGCCAGATTTTGTCAAGAAGAGAATTTTTTTCTAGTGTGCATGGGAGGTTATCTGGGTTTGGGGAGGACTAGAAGGTCAGGTATTTGTTTTGCAAAGAACATTCTGGATGCACTGTAGTGTTGGTGAGGGTGAGCCAACTGTAGGGAAGACCACAAGGATCTCTGTGGGATGACAGGGTTTGGGCTAAGATCTTAGATTGAGAAAGAACAATGAGCAACACTTAGAAAATAACATTAATGCAGCTTGGGGAATGACTACGGAGTATGAATTGGGAAAGGAACCAGGAATATCTCACAGATTCCCTGCTTTGGTTCTTCCATTTTTTTATAGTAGAACTCTAACTGCTTATACACAAGGCCATTTCAGTGGTTGAAAACACTGTCAGAGACTCTCTATAGTGAACATTCTTACCTCCATTTTTCCACTCCTCATCTCCTGATTCCACACCTCGCCTAATACATTCGAGGAGTTCATATTTTTTTCTTCTTTGATTTTTATTATTGAAAGCTGCTTTCTATTCCTAAAAGACAATGACAATTTGTCAGCTGCACAGATCCAGGAAATAGTGTTCATTTTGGTTGGTTGAATGATTGCAATGGCAGATAGATCTCTTGAGGAATCTTTAACTGAGATTATATTAGGAAAGCTGTATTAGTGGACGTACCATCCTGAAATCCAATCTAGTATTCCTTATGGGAATCCAGATTTGGGAATATTCCATCCCCAGTCTAAACTCCCCTGCCTTTCCATATCTATGGGACCGATGAACTACTTGGAGGCAATAAACAGGTATTGTTGAGATCTGGATCCTCTGAACCTGGAGCACAATTACCAAAAATGTGCTTTACACAAGGGAGAAAATTGCAGATTACCCCTTTGCCAGGTGATCAAGTTACCATCATAACCACAACTAGTGCTGGTGGCAGGGACCAGCAGTATGAAGTGGTGGGAAGACCATGTCACCTCTGTGGTCTTCCCCCAATCCACATCTTGGTCTGATCATGAGTAAACACCAGACAAACTGAAGACATTGTACAACTTGCTGACAGTATTATTCCAAAGCACCACATCCGGATAGATGAAGAAGAGGGAAGAGTAATCACAGATGGAGACACACTAAACATGGCCTCAGTCCCTTGTTTCCAGAGATCCACCTCCTGCCCAGGTATCCTGAAGATAAGATTCCCCTACACCATTCCTTGGCAACTCTGAATCCCTGTTGCTTTCCTCTATGAGATGCCAGACCTCTTCTTTTTTGAGACAGTCTTCATTAATAAATGTTCTCACTATTGCAATAGACTGAATAAAATTATCTCTAATTGTCCAGTGCATTTTGTCTTTTATAAGCCTGAGGGGGCATAAAACCATGTAATAGGATATCCTCCCTTGTATACTAAACAGATGACAGGCATTTGTGGGACAACTGAAGAAATAGGAAACTGTCTGTACTTTAGTTGACAGTATTATACCAAAATTCATGTTTTAGTTTTAATAAATTTTCCATGAATATGTAAGGTGTTGACATTAGGGAGGCTGGATGATGGTATATGTAATTCCTTGTACTGTCTTTATAAGCATTTATCATGTCCAAAATAACTTGAAAAATAATTTTTTTAAGTTCCTATTAAATAGCTAAATAGGTACCTCCCTGGTGGCACAAGGGGTTCTCAGCACTGTGAAGCTTTCAGCAGCCACTGCAGCACTAGTTCAATGCCCTGCCAGGGAGCCGAGCCACATGGCACAGCAGAATTCTCCTGAATTGCTCTTTTCTCCCCTCAGCAGTGTATTTCAGTCAATCTGCCTGTTCTGCTCCCCACTCTGTCTCTGGTGAATCCTCTCAGGTGTAGTCCCCATAGAATTTCCTTCCCCAATGCACCCGTGCACCATCACCTCAGTCCCCTGTGCTCCTCCCTCCCTCCCTCTCACCCCTCTCCCTCCTCCTCCCCTGCAGGATGTCTCTGATTTACAATTGTCTGTTTTTGCTTTGTTGTGCTTTGTGGTCAGATAGGTCAGATAGATCAGATAGGCCTCAAAATATTTCTTTTTTTAAACATCTGATAGCTGATTTCTCTTTCTTCTTCCACCTGTGTCCTTCATGCATTGCTATATTCACTCTCACTGATTTGATTCTCCATTTGGTCTACTAGGCTTCCATAGGTTTCTCTGATTCTTTTAAAATCTCTTTTATTTAGATTGTTTTACATCTAGAATCTCTGTTATTTTCTTAAAGTTTATAATTCTATCTTCTGTCCAATAATTTTATTTCTAAGGTCCTCCATTTGTTTTTCTGAATGTTTGTATCTCCTCGATTAGCTTTTCTGTTCTTTTGTGTCACTTTTACTTACTTTTCTACATTTTTTACATCTCTTTGATTTACTTTATTGTGAGATTTCAAACAGACACTTGCTATATTTATTTGTCTGCCCACAGTGCTGCTTTTGATTTCCTATTTTTTAAATTGTCTGTAGTAGTCGCTTATACAGTTGAAATATTTTATTTTTCCAGCATGTGACAATTTGTTTTGCTTTGATTTTGTTTTTTGACTTTCACCTGGTTGTGTAGATCTGAATACCAGCCCTTCAGTCTGAGTCACAGGTCGGGGAGGGGCCTGAAGAGTGTTGACTACTAGTGCAAGTGTGCTGGGTCATGTTTGTGACACACTGCTATCCTCCCTTTCTGGTCTTCCAGACCCAAGTCTTGCAATACGCTCTGTGAATGCCCTTTGTGAGGTCAGTGGCAGCTCCAAAGGGTTGAGGCTGGGAGTGCAGTGCACAGTGCAGTTTTGTTGTTTTTACTGGGGACCAGGTCCTCAGGGAGCACTCCAGCTTTTCCAAACATGTTTCCACTCAGTCAAGGGTGTGTGCCTCCACACTGTTTAGCTCTCCTTCCCTCAGGGTCATAACCTTTGGGCTTTTCTCTCTATCTGCCTCCTGTTAATTGAAGCATTGTTCTCTTACTCTTTCTTTTGTCACAGTTTATGATGATCTCTGATGTCCATGGTATATTCCAGTTTCGCCAGCCACAGAATTTTCTGGGTATATGTTCTTCTAGATCAACTGTTAGGTGATTTTCTCAGGAGCCAAACAAGGAATTATTTTTGAAACCATCTTAATTCATCCCCCAACTAACATTTTTGAAACTCCATCAAGATTCAGGAACATACTATACACTTCTTGCCTTCTCTCATCTAATGTTCTCTAATGACCATGGGCTTTTCAAATTCTTACAACCAGTCTGGAACTGCCACCACCTCCTGCAGTTTGTACCACTTGCCCTCACCACCATCCTATTCAGAATATTATTTATTTAAATACATCATTTTAAAATATTTGAAATTGATGATTTTGAGATAACTTAAAATAATTTTAATATTTAAAAAATATTATCATAAAATTTCCTTTAGGTTGTCATCTATTGAAAGTCAGTGTCTCAATAACCAAAACAAAGAGAAATTCCACTGACTGGGAGAAAATTTTTGCACACAACACTAATGATAAAGGACTAATCACAAAAATCTACAAAGAGCTGATGAGACTCAACAACAACAAAGAAAATAATCCAGTCAAAAAATGGGCAGAAGAGCTAAAAAGAAAATTCTCCAAAGAGGAAATACAAATGGCCACCAGGCATATGAAAAAATGTTCAACCTCACTTGCAATCAGGGAAATGCAAATCAAAACTACCATGAGATAACATCTCACACCAGTGAGAATGGCACATATTAAAAAAACTAGCAACAACAAATGTTGGCTAGGATGTGGAGAGAAAGGAACTCTCCTGCACGGCTGGTGGGAGTGCAAACTGGTCCAACCACTATGGAAAGTTATGTGGAGATTCTTCAACCTAATAAAGACAGAGCTTCCATATGATCCAGCAATTCCACTCCTAGGTATTTACCCAAAGGACACAGAAACATCAATTCCAAAGAGCACCTGCACCCCTATGTTTATAGCAGCACAATTTACAATAGCTAAGCTTTGGAAACAACTCAAATTCCCAAAAATAGATGACTGGATCAAGAAGATGTGGTACATATACACCATGGAATATTACTCAGCATTCAAAAAAGATAAACACATGCAATTTGCAGCAACATGGATGGAGTTGGAAGGGCTCATGCTCAGCGAAATAAGCCAGGAAGAAAAAGAAAAATACCGGATGGTCTCACTCATAGCAGGAATCTAGAAAACCTAAATAAGGGGCCAGGAAAAAGAATAACTATAAGAAAGAAAAAAATCAAAATCAACAATCAACTATGAACCAGAGACACATTTTGGGGGGTTGGCAGGAGGGATTGGGGTCAAAATCAGGGGGTTGCAATTGTATGGGGAATATAAAAATAAAAAAAAATAGAAGAAAAAAAAAGAAAATCAGTGTCTCAAGTGGACTTTTAATATCCTGTTACATGGGCTAAACAGGAAGCATCACTACATTTATTGCCTCTTCTGTTTATTATAGATTTTATTATTGGTTTGAAAAAAATCTCACATCACTTTCTTGCCTTGAACTTGCATTGACATCTTACACAAGCCCAAAAGTAAATTATATTATCATTTAGAGTCATCAAGAGTGGGAAATAGTGTTCTAATAATCAAACCTAACATCGAGTAATGATTTAATCATATGCACATTATTGTATAACCCCATGCATAAATTGAAATTTGATGGAAGACTAAAGGTTAAGAATGGCAATGTAAATCCTTATAAGTGAGATGAAAATGTTCTGTTGATGAATTTCAAATACAATTGTTGTTCAAGAGCAATGCTTATGTAAAATGGAACCCTTTGCAGTTTACTATTTTGTAGTTTTAGATTATATATTGTGATTGTTTTGCCAAGTAAACTGGATTTCTTTTGGGGGAAGTGACATATATACATATATATGTATATTTCAAGATTTATTGATTTATCACTAGTTATATAATGGTATAATTTTGAGACCACAATGTCACACCTCCATATATATATATATATATATATATATATATATATATATATATATGCATGCCTCATTCGCCCTCCATCAGCTCCAGTGCTACAAGTTTATCATTAATTCTTTCCTATTCCCTCTTCCCAATCCTCCCCAACCCCACAAATGCCATTATATTTTTCATAGATTCTAAGAATTTTTTGTTGTTGTTGTTTTGCTAGTTTATTTCTTTGGTTATTTATATTCCAAAAAAGTGAATGAGCACATCTGATAACTGTCTTTTGCTTTATAACTTTTTTTTTTTTTACCAAGCAAAATAACTGCAAGGCTTATAATTTTTGTCTCCAAAGATACTATTCTATCTTTTGCATAGATGAGTAGAATTTCATTCCACATTTTAAAAATCAAGTTATTTGGCATTGGGCACTTAGATTGGTTCACAATTTGACTATTGTGAATAGTATTGCTATAAACATAGGACTACATAAATCTTTTTGCATTAGTTCTTTCATGTTCTTTGGATCAATATCTAGTCATAATCTGGATGTATTATATGTTATTTCCAGTTTTAATTTTTTTGAGGCATCTCCATAACTTTTTCCAGAGAGGTACCAAACTGCATTCCCACTAACAATGGATGAGTGTTCCTTTATTTCCACATCCTCTCCAAAATTTTTTGTTTCTAATCTTTTTGATACAAGCATTTTCACAGGAGTGAAGTAACTGTGGTTTTGATTTTTACTTGTATTATAAATTATATTGCTTATAATAAGTAATATAGAACATTTCTTCATTTGCCTATAGGTCATCTGCTTGTCTTCATTGGATAAGTGTGTATTTAGTTTTTTTGCCCATTTTTGATTGGGTTCTTTGATATTGTTTTGTTGAGTTTTATTAAAATATATTTTGGTAATTAACTATTATAAGACATATCATATTGAAATAACTTTTCCCAGTTCAAAAGTTGCCTTTTTGTTTTTGAGGTCGTTTCATTTCAGTACAAAAGTTTTCTTTGTTTTATTTTGATATATATAGTCTCATTTATTTATTTTGTGTTCTGTTTCCCTGAATGTTGGAGATGTATTCCCAAAACATCTTTGCAATTATGCCCTAGTGTGTATCACCTATTTTTTTTCCCATGCATTTTATTGTTTCAGTTCTTGTAACAAAGATTTTATCCATTTTGAGTTAAGGTTTGTGAATGCAGTGAAGGAAGAATCTAGGTTCTCGTTTTGCGTTGTCCAAGTTTCCTAAGACCATTTGTTAAAGATGTTTCCTTTCTCCATTGTACTATCATGGCTCCTTTGTGAGAGATTAACTGTTCTTAATTTGTTTGGATTTATTTCTGGGCTCTCTACTATTCCATTGGTCTGTATTTCTGTTTTTGTTCCAATACCATACCTTTTGTTTATTATTGCTGTGCAGTATAGTTTGAAATCAGGGAGTGTGACAACTCCAGTTTCCTTATTTTCTCTCAGGATTGTTCTGGATATTGAGGTCTTTTATTGTTCAATACATATTTCCTTGATTAATGTATTTGGAAATTTGAGAGGTATTGCATTGAATCTGTAAATTACTCTTTTATGTCATTTTTATGTTAATTTTAGCAATGTTTATTATTAAAATTCATGAACATAAGATATCTTTCCATTGCTTTGAGACTTCTTTTCTTTCATTTGATGGTGTTATATTGTTTTCAATGCATAGGTCCTTTTCTTCCTTTTAGGTAAGACCATTGCATCAATTTAAAGTCACAATTAACAAGTTATATATGTACTTTTTCTTTTAATTTATTAAAGTTTTATTTTTGTTACTTTTTAGGAGAAGAATGGAGAATATTTTACACATTACTAGGGACTAAGAAAATTAGTGTTATTCAATCTGTTTCTCAGGTCAACTAGCTTGTATCGAGGAGGGTGTGTTCAATTATTCAAATCATCATGAGAATTGTTCTTCAAGTTGTTGCCAAATATCAGTTCAAAAAAACACATTTTCTTCATTTAACTGAACCCTCAATTTTCCTTAATGTGGAAGTGAAATCACATTATTTGTTTTCAACAGTATCCTTATTTTTCTTGGGAATGGTTGTCAAAGAATATAATACAGAAGACAGTCTCATTTAACTCTGTTTGTGCCTATTAATAAAGTAAAATAATAATTAGGAAGAGTGGTTTTGGAGGTTACCATTTAATATAAAATGATGATCACATCACTTAGTCTAAGTGATGTTGTTATTGGATAGGGTTGCACAGTAGCAGAATGAAGTGAAGTAGGAAATCATGAGCTTTGAAATTTATTGGGCTTGATTTTATTGCTTATTCATGTATAGGTTTTATGTCAATGTCTAGGGTGTAATTATAATAATTACCTGATAAAATTGTTTTGGAAACTGCCTGTTCCATAAGATCACCTGTTAAAGGAAAACTGAACTTTAAACTAGTAAGTACAATTCCTACCTATTACCTTTAAATTATTTCCAGAATATAGGCTATTAAACCCTGTATAATGAGTTTTCATAATAATTCCCCTATGCAATGGATAACAGCTCTCTTTCTCATTCTAATTTGAAATTATATTCCTATTGAAAAATGACCTTAGGTCATAGACATCAATAATACTTTCAGACATGATATAGTAATGGTTTTATTTGGAGTACTTCGTTTTCCCATTGTTTCAATGTTTTGAATCAGTTATTAATGGTTATCTCATCTGAGCATGGGAATGATCATGTCTCTGTTGTCCCCCGTTAATTCAGTTGTTGAGCCCTTCTTTTCTCACCATCTACATGCTGAATTATTAATGAATATCTTTTCACACCCCACTTCAATCATTATCTATGTAATGTTTAATGTATGTATATCTTCAGACCAGCTTTCACGCTTGTGCTCCCAAGGTGCAAATGTATCTTTGTACTTGATTTCTCCAGCAGGTTATTTCACAGATCAATGTGCACAAAATTTCCTCATGTTTGCTCTTTAAATGTTCTCCCAGTAGGTTTAGTTGACTTTTCCCTTTTGGGAATGAAACCTAACTTGCTGTACACGGGGATTATCATTGCTACTACTAAAAAGTAGTTAACTTCATAGGTTCTGCTTTCCAAAGTTATTCATTATGTCCATTGAGTGTCATTTTAATCTATTCCTTTTCTTTATCCCTCCCTACATCTCCCTTTAGCCAAGTGCATAGTCTTAACAGACTCTTAGTGTTTTTGTCAAGATGCTACAAAAATGACTTAAAATTTGTCTTTGTTTCTAGGAACTTGCCATCTGATCCATCCTTGATACTTCCATTAAAGATGTTTTTTCCAAAATAAAAATAGATAAGTCCCCTCTTGTCTCTAGGGGATATGTTCTAAGACTCCTTGTGGATATCTGAAGCATTCTATAATACCAAACCCCAAATGCAATATGTTTTTCCTATGCTGTATTAAGTAAATTGAGGTTTACTTTAACACAAACATTGTGTTAAGAGATTAAATTATTAGTCAAGACATTAAAAGAGCTATTATAAGCTTATTCTGTACACTCAAAAATGTAACAGAAATAATATATTAGAGACATGGAAAATGTAATTGTAAAAATAAAAATGACTGTCTAGAGATGAAGACTATGATACCTGCATGGGAAGTATGGCAGGTTAGACATAGCAAAAGCAAAGATTAGTCAATTTGTATATATATTTGTATGTACATATAATGTGTACATATACCCATATAGATATTCTCTCTCTCTCTCTCTATATATATATATATCATTAGAAACTCTTATAGGGTAGAAAGTCAATTTCCAAAAGGACATATCAAGTTTTGGAAAATGGGTTTTGTGAAGATATAATGAACCTATGATGGGTAGCTCCCTGGCCAGGGATCTAACTTGTGCTCCAGTGGCTGTGGTTAACTTCATAGGTTGTGTCTTAACCCCTTGTACCACCAAGAAGAATATTCTCACCCCCTACACTTCTGGCCTACACCCCATTCTTGTATGCATACATAAATCTTTAGGAAAAATAATGAACCTAAGATGAAGTTATCTTGGACTCTATTTTTTTAAGATTTATTTATTTATGCATATAAAAACTGGGATGTAGGCTAGAGGTGTGGGAAGAGAGAGGATTCACCAAAGACAGAGTGGGGAGCGGAACAGACAGATGTACTGAAATGCACTGCTGAGGGGAGCAGCAGGTGAGTCAGGAGAGGTCTGCTGCGCCAGGTGCGTTGCTCCCTGGCCAGCCTGGGGTCGAACTCATTTTGTAGTGTTTGGCAGTAACTTTTTTTTTTTTTTTTATAGAGGCTTTTTATTTATTTATTTATTTGTTTGTTTGTTTGTTTTTATACATGCACTGGGTACAGTCAGAAGCATGGGAGGGTGAGAGAATTCACCAGAGCCAGAGCGGGGAGCAGAGCAGGCAGAAGGACCGAAGTACACTGCTGAGGGGAGCAGCGGGCGGCAGGAGAGGTCTGCGCGACATGTGGGACCCTCCTCCCGGGCTGGGGAGCAGCCGGGGATCGAACCTGTGCTGCAGAGGCTGCGGGCAGCTTCGCAACCCAGTGCTTAACCGCTGCGCCACTGGGGAGGCCCGGTTGGCAGTAACTTGATAGCATTGTCTTTAACCCCTGCACCACCAAGGAGGCCCTGGGCTCTAATTTAAAGAATGGTGTCCTTAGAGTGAAAAGGGAAGATTTAAATACAGACAGAAAGGAGAATATCATGTGATGACAGAGGCATCAACCAGAGGAATAAGACAAAGGTTGCCAAGGATTTCTGGGGACATGAGAAAAGAAGGAAGTGTCACTCAGAGCGTTCAAAAGGATCTTTGTTCTGCTAGCATCTTGATTTCAGGTTCTGGTCTCTAAAATTGAGAGATTCACAGTTCTGTTGTTTTAAGAATCTGGTTTGTTGCATTTTGGCATAACAGCCCTAAGAAATGAATACAAAACTAGATGATTTTAAAAAAGAAATAATAAGACTAAGAAAAATTAAGAAAAGAATGACTATGTGAAAACTTCATAGTATCAAATATACAAAAGACCGAAGTATTCACAGTATGAGTTAAAAGAAAACCATCTCAGGAGAAAACCATGGTTTTTTTTTTTCCAAATTTAAATAAAACAGTTGTTAAATAAAACAGTTTACTGTTTTATTTATTCTTTGATTCAACGATATCAAAGAAAAGAAAAATGAAGGAAACTGCACTGTGCATATCATTATCAAATTGATTAAAATCCAACAATAACAATTCAAAAATAAAGAAACAAATGACCCAATTAACAAAATAGGCAAAGAACTTGATTGGACACTTCTCTAAAGAAGACATTCAGATAGCTTACAGACATATGAAAAAATGTTCATCACTTGTTATAAGGGAAATGCAAATTAAGACCACATGGAGAGAACATCAAGGCAAAGGAAAAATGAGGAAACTCTAGAAGAAAGATCAGAGTCAATTACAAGAGGGAAACTACAAATGATAGGACTCCCAGAAAGAGAAGGAAAAGAAATAGGACTAGAAACCTTATTCAAAATAAAAATAAATGAGAACTTTCCAAACCTACAGAATGAATTAAAATGGAAGTCCATGCAAACAGAGAAAACACCTAAATTCTTAGTTACAAAAATATCCACAGCCAGACACATCACTGTCAAAATATCAAAAATCAAAGATAAAGAAAAAAATCAAAGATGAAGGAATCAGTGAAAAATAATAACTTTTAAGGACTACCAAACTAGGATTTCCCCAGATTTCAGTTCAAATTCTCTCCAGGCTAGGAGAGAGGGGAAGCAAACATTCACAGTCCTAAAAGACAAGAACTGTTAGCCATGAATTTTCTAACCTGCAACTTCGTCAATTAAGTATGAAGGGGTAACAAAGGATTTCTCAAACAGAAATTAATGGAGTTTGCTACAACTAGACCCACTCTTCAGTAATACTAAGAGGAATTTTTTCTATAAGATAAGAAAAACGGAAACACAAAATCCTTAGCAAAATGACAAAAGTAATATAACAGCAGTACCAAGAGCAAGAATACTATGTGTTAACAATATCAACTACTAAGTGGGAGGAAGAAATAGGTAGAACCAGTATATTTAAATGTTGAAGAGCAGATGCCAGTTCACAGAGGTCCTATATCACAAGAACAAGTAAAACCTCCCTGGTAACCATTAACTAGAAATCTAGATTAGACACCTTCAGACAAAGAAACAAAGTAACTAAAGAGAATACTAAGGAAGCCCATGCAGAAAGAGTGGAGAGAAATGAAGGGAAAAAGAAGCAATGGAAAAATAAAACAAAAATCAAAAAGTAAATTAGTGAAAATAAACAATTCATATCAATAATCACCCCTAGGTAAGAGCTACACACCCCATCATGGTCTGGGTCTCAGGAAGGGAGACCCAGCATGCCCCTGCCTCGGCCTAGGCTGCAGGCAGGGGTGAAGGCAGAGTGAGCCCTGTGCCACCAGGGTCTCGGGCTTTAGGTGTCTCAGACTGGGGGAGCTTGCTTACACTGCCCAGTGGGCTGGGGCGGGGGCAGGCTGGGGTGTGGGTGAAAGGGGGAGCATCCCCTCCCTTCTGACTCCTACTTCAATCAAATTGTTGTAAAAGATCTATAATTCAGGCACTCCTGCTGCAGACTTTCAGGAGAGGATAAGGACAAATCAAATTCCTGGACATAGTCATAGCCTGGGGCAGACCCAAATCACTCTAAATGTGAATTATCTGAATTCACCAATTTAAAAAAATAGGCTAACAATGTGAGTGGAAAAAAAAAATTCCAGCTGTCAATACTTTGTTTACCAGAGACCCATTTAAAACCAAAAGGCAAAAGCAAATTTAAAATAACAGGCTGGAATAAAGTCATACGTGGTAATACGTGAGAGAGTGAATCAGGAACAACTTATTTATCCAATAAACTAGACTTTCAACTAAAAAAGTTGATCAGTGACAAAGATGGATACCATCCATATAGTGATAGGGAACAGCTCACCAAGAAGGTATCACTCCTATTAACTTTAGTGCTCCAAATAGAGCAATACCTAGTTATATGAAGAAACAATTAATGGACCTAAAACAATGTATTAGCAAAAATACAATTGTTGCCAGAGATTTCGATTCGCCATTGACACAAAGGGATAGATCATCCAGACAGAAAATTAACAAAGAAATAAAGAGTTTAGGGACTCCCTGGTGTCCTAGGGGTTAAGCTTCAGTGCTACCATTGTGACAGCCCATTGCCAAGGCCTGGGTTTGATCTCCAGCCAGGGAGGTAACCACATGGCACAGCAGACCTCTCTTGTCTTGCCTGCTGCTCCCTTTAGCATTGTAATTCAGTAGATCTGCCTGTTGTGCTCCCCATTCTGTCTCCAGTGAATGGTATCACCTCCCATACCTCTGGCCTGCACTCCAGTTCTTCTACACACAAAATATATATATATATAAGTCTTTTAAAAAGAAATAAAGATCTTAAATGAAGTATTAGATCAAATTGATTTACTGGACATTTACAGAGCTTTCCATCCTAAAAACAATGAGTACACTTTCTTCTCCAGTATACAAGGAACATATGTTCAAGAATGAATCACACATCACAAAAAGTATACAAAAATAGAAATTATATCAAACATCTTCACAGATTACAATGTCATAAAGCTAGAAATTAAACATAAAAGGAATCCTGCAAAGTATGTGTAGCCTAAACAAAAGCCTAAACTCATGCTGTAGTGGCTGGCAGTAGCTTGATAGTGCTTTTTTACTTTTGTAAAAAGTAAAAAATATCCAATTTGATAGCTTACTTTTTTTTAAAGATTTATTTATTTATTTATATAAGCACTGGGTACAGTCAGAAGCTTGGGAGGGTGAGCAAATTCACCAGAGCCAGAGGGGAGAGCAGAGCAGGCAGACTGACAAAATACACTGCTGAAGGGAGCAGCGGATAGCAGGAGATGTCTGTGCGCCATGTGAGACCCTCGCCCGGCAGCCAGGGATCGAACCGGTGCTGCAGAGGCTGCAGAAAGCTTCGTAACCCAGCACTCAACTGCTGCACCCCCGGGGAGGCCCCGATAGCATACTTTTTTACTTTTATCACTCATGTGTAGCTTAAACAAGCCAAAGTATGTGTAGCTTACACAAAATGCTTTTGAACAACTCTTAGGTCTACAAAGAAATCAAAGAAGAGGGCCTCCATGGCACAAAGGGTTAAACACAGCACTGTGAAGCAATCTGCAGCCTTGGCAGCAGGAGTTCGATCCCTGGCAGGCCAGGGAGCAACCCACATGATGAAGCAGACCTCTCCTGACTAACCTGCTGCTCCCCTCAGCAGTGTACCCTGGTCAATCTGCCTGTTCCTACTCTGTTTCTGGTGAATCCTCTCACCCCGCCCCCCACACCTCTGCCTGTACCCCAGATCTTGTATGCATAAATAAATAAATCTTTAAAAAAATAAATAAATAAAAGAAATCAGAGATAAAAAATATATGGCAACTAATGAAAACAGAGTGACAAACTAGCAGACCCTATGGGATGCTTTAAAAGTTGTAGTATGTGGAAAGAAGCCCACATTTAAAAAAAAAAAAAAAAAAAAACAAGAAAAAGCTCACTTTAACAATCTAACACTGCAGTGGAAGAAACTACAAAAAGAACAACAAAAGCACCCCAAAACCAGTAGATAATAAAAATTGGAGCAGAAATAAATAAAATAGAAAACAAAAAGACAGTCCAAAGATCAATGCAACCAAGAGTTTATTCTTTGAAAAAAATAAACAAAATTGACAGCCCATTAGTTATGCTTATGAAGAAGAGAGAAAACCTAAATTAATTGAATCAGAAATGAAAGAGGTAAAATTACAACAGATACTGCATAAATGCACAGAATTGTAAGACGTATTATAAAAGTCTCTATGCAAACTAATTGGACAAACTAAAAGAAATGGACAATTTTTCAGACTCACACTGCTCCCAAGATTGAACCAGGATGAAATAGACAGCTTAAGCCATGCATTCACAAGTGCTAAAATTTAAATAAAAATTCTACCCAATAACAAAAGCTCAGGACCAGATGACTTTATAGGTTTAGTGAATTCTATTAAACCTATAAAGAATATATATAATGTACCCTACTCACACTCTTCAAAAAAATTGAGGGAAAAAAAATCTCCCCAATACTTTCTATGAGGCCAACATCACTCTATCCCCCAAACCAAACAAGGGCAGTACAAAAAAAAAGAAAATCACATACCCATACCAATATCTCTAATGAATGTAGATGCAAAAATTCTCAACAAAATCAGAGCAAATTAAGTACAGCAGCATATCAAGAGACTTGTCACCACGATTGAGTAGGCTTCATCCCATTGATACAAATCTGGTTCAACATACATAAAAGAATCAATGTCATTCATCATGTCAACAAAAAGAAAAAAAAATCACATAATCATCTCATTAGATATTGAAAAACTATTTGACAAGATTCAACACCCCTTTATGATAAAAATCATCCCAAAATGGGAATAAATGGAAACTATCTAAATATTTTTTAAAGATATATTTATTTATGCATACAAGAACTGGGGTACAGGCCAGAGGTGTGGCGGGGTAGGGGTTGTGAGAGGATTCACCAGAGACAGAGTGGGGAACAGAACAAGCAGTTGACTGGAGTACACTGTTGAGGGGAGCAGAGGGCGAGTTAGGAGAGGTCTGCTGCTCCACGTGGGTTATCTCCCTGGCCGGGGGTTGAACTCATGCTATAGTGGCTGCAGATAGCTTCATAGATTGAGTCTTAAACACTTGAGCCACCAGGAAGGCCTGATCTAAATATTTTACAATTCATATCTGACAAATGCACATCATACTCAATGGTGAGAGCTGAAGGCATTTCCACTTAGATCAGATACAAGACAGGGATGTCCACTAACACCACTATTATTCAATGTAGTCCTGGAAGTCCTAGCTGAAGCAATTATGCAAGAAATAGACATAAAATGAATCCAAATTGGAAAAGAAAAAGTGAAACTGTCACTATTCACAGATAACATGATAATACACTTACAGGAACCAAAGATTCTACAAAAAACTTCTAGAAAAAATAAATGAATACAGGGCCTCCCCTGGTGGTGCAGCAGTTGAGCTGTGACGCTGCCCACAGCCTCTGCAGCACTGGTTCAATCCACGGCTGCTGGTGAGGGTCCCACTTGGCATGCAGACCCCTCCAGCTATGTCTGCTGCTCCCCTCAGCAGTGTATTTCATCAGTCTGACTGTTCTGTTCCCCGCTCTGGCTCTGGTGAATTCTCTCACACGCCCATGCTTCTGACTGTACCCAGTGCTTGTATAAATAAATAAAAAATAAATAAATGAATACAGTGAAGTGGCAAAATACCAATATACAAAAATCAGTGGCATTTCTATATGCAAACAATGTAATCAGAAGAAATGGAAATAAGAAACACAGTTTCATATATAATCACACCCAAAAGAATGAAATACCTGGGAATGAACTTAAAGGAAGTGACTCATACATCATCCCCATACAATGAAATCTGAAAGACACTGTTAAGAGGGATCAGAGGGAGGGAGGGAGGAGCACAGGGGACTGAGGTGATGGTGCACGGGTGCATTGGTGAAGAAAACTCTATGGCGACTACACCTGAGGGTTGGAGGGAAGCAAATATTGTTTAAAAATGAACAACGATGTAAAAAATAAAACAAAATTAAAATGAAAAAAGAAAAAGAAAAGAAAATATTGGAAATAAAGGAAGACAAAAAAAAATGGAAAGAAAACCCATGCTCATTGGTAGGAAGAATTAACATCATTAAAATAGTTATATTACCAGAAACAATTTACAGATTTAATGCAATAACTATCATTAACTACAGATTCAATGCAACTTACAGATTTAATGTAGTAACTATTAATGACCAATGACTTTTTCAAAAGTAAATAGACCAATCATCAAATTTATACGAAACCATAAAATGTCCCAAATAGCTAGAACAATCTTGAGAGAAAAGAAGAAAAATGGATACATCACACTTCCTGACTTCAAACAATATTACACAATGGCAGTAATCAGAACAGTATGGTACTGAAACTAAAGCAGAAATACAGAATAATGGAACAGAATTGCCCAGATAAAATATATAGATATGAAAAGCTAATTTTTGACATAATTACAGTCATACAATGGAGAAAAGATAGTTTTTTTTTTTTTTAAATGGTACTGGGAAACATACATAGCCAATGGAAGAAAAATAAAGCAACACCCATATTTAACACCATACATGAAAGTTCACTCAAAGTGAATTAAATATTTTGACATAAGAACTGAAATTATGGGCTTCCCTGGTGGCTCAAGGGGTTAGGTATCAGCACTATGAAGCTACTGGCAGCCACTGCAGCACGAGTTCAATACCCAGCCAGGGAGCTAACCCACATGGCACAGCAGACCTCTCCTGTCTTGCCCGCTGCTCCCCTCAGCAGTGTATTTTAGTAGATCTGCCAGTTCTGCTCCCCATTCTGTCTCTGGTGAATCCTCTCACCTTCCCACACCTCTGGCCTACACCCCAGCTCTTGTATGCATAAATGAATAAATCTTTTTTAAAAAGAACTGAAATAATAAAGCACTTGAAAGGAGATATAGGGGACACACAAAAATGTATTTGGGAATACAACCCCAACCACGAGGGATACAAAAGCAAAAATAAACAAGTGGGATTATATAAAATTTAAAATCTGTTGTATATCAAATAAAACAAAAAGGTAACTCACAGAATGGGAAAATATTTGAATACCATACTTTGGACATGGACTTAATCTTCAGAATTTATAAAGTATTTACACAATCTAACAACAAAGAAACAAATGCCTCAATTTAAAAATTAGCAAAGGACCTCAACAGACACTGCCATAAAGAAGACATTCAGATAGATGACTTATAAACATATGAAAAAAATGTTCAAAATCACTTATCATTATAAAAATCCAAGTCAAGCCCACACTGAGATACCAACTCACACTGAGAATGACCGATATATAAAAGAATGGGATTAACAAATGTTGGTGAGGATGCAGTGAAAAAGAAACTCTCATCTACTATGGAAAATGAATGGTATGGAGATTTATTGAGGAAACAAAAATGGAAATTCTGCGTGATCCAGCAATATGTCTATCCAAATAATATGAAAACTAATACACAAAGATTTATCTATACCTGGAACCAACACAAGTGCCCTCCAATACATGAATGGATAGAGAAATTATGGGCATATATTCAATGAAGTATTACATTTCTGTGAAGAGCTAGAGCGGGGAACAGAACAGGCAGACTGATGAAATACACTGCAGAGGGGAGCAGCGGGCGAGACAGGAGAGGTCTGCTGTGCCATGTGGGTAACTCGCTGGCCGGGGATTGAACTCATGCTGCAGTGGCTGCGGGCAGCTTCCCAGCCCAGCACAGTACCTCTTTAAAGTGAACTATAACATGAAGATATATACTATAAAAACTACAACAGCCATTAAAAAATACAATTGAAAGTTATAGTTACTAAGTCCACAAAGATGAAAAATAGAATTATAAAAATGTTTAAAAATTTAAGCCCCAACATATTACAAGCTTGGAAATTGTCATTCAGCATCTTAACACAACATATACATACATAACCTGAACAAACTGAGTAAAGGGACTTTTCTTGGATTCATTAGAGACTCTAAGTCAGAGGGCAAAACATTACCTTAAAATTTACATAAAAGTGATAAAAAATTCACATTTGACATCAGTTCACTGAGAACGGAAGCTATTGGGGCATAGTGTTGGAGGAGTATAGACAAGTATGATTTTAGGAGACTCTGGGATTGTAGAAATAGAAGGGACATGCTTCCATGGGTTTTAGCTCCAAGAACCCCATCAGGTCCTAACTATGGATGGCTAAGAAAGACAAAATCCTCTTTCTGTAGGGAGAGAAGAAAGGTAATCGTTTTGAAATTTTCTCAAAGCATTCTCCATCACAAATGTAGACATTAGAAAACAAGGGAAAGGACTTTACCAGAGCTTTTAATCAGAACTGGGAAAAGGAAACTACCTAACATCAGCTCCTATTTCATCTAAGAAACAATACAAAACCAAGGAAAACCTGTGAAGGCCACTTCCCAGGGACAGAAAAGTTCTTAAAGACTAAGACCTATAAGATAAAATGCTTTTCTTCCCCCATACCTGATCACATATAACAATACTGGATTATAAGGGAAAGAGTTGCAGTGTTCATGCTTTGTTGAAGAAAAGGTTTAAAAGACAACAGAGGTGACAAAAACAGGGGCACTAGAGAAAAAAGGAAACTTCTAATGTCTACAGGCACAAACAATATCAAACAGCCCAACCCCCAAGTAGAGCAACTGGAACCTCCCACTAGAATTCCATTTACTTCCTTTCCTGTAACCAAACATATTGTATCTGACTTTCAACAACAACAATAAAATCCCAAGAATTGCTAAAAGACAAGAGTAAAATAAGTTTGAAGAGACAAAATAAGCATTAGAATTCAACTCAGACAGGCAGAGATTTTGAAATTATCAGACAAGGAATTTAAAGTAACTGTAACAATGTTGAAGGTTCTAAAGGAAAAAATAAAAACATGCAAAACAAATGAGTCATGTATGCAGGTAAGTGAAAACACTAAGGAAGAACAAAAGGAACATGAAGAATGCCTTTGATGGTTTCTTCAATAGAACAGGAATAACAATGAAAGTATCAGTGAATTTGAATATCTGTAAATAAAACTTCTAAACTTAAATTCAGGAATGGAAAATTGAAACAATAGAATGTCCAAAAATGAGATGAAATTTCAAAGAGTTATACATATATGTGATTGAAATTCCAGGAGAAAAGAGAATGATAAAAAGAAATATTTGAAGTAATAATGGGCACAGATTTTCCAAAATTAATGACAGACACCAAATCACAGATCTGGAAGACTCAGAATACAAACTCTAATGGCAGGCCAGCCCTCTCCCTTCCATTTAGTCATACCATAATCAAATTGTAGAAAACCAAAGGTAAAAAGAAAAAAAAAATTAAAAGCAGGCAGAGGCGGGAAACACCTACACATATATGACCTACACATACAACACCTACACATACAAATGTAAATGCTCCATTAGATTTCTCATCAAACACCACACAAGAAAGATGACGTAGAATGGGATATTGTAAGCTTTGGGGGGAAAAAATTGCAAACTAGTGATCTAGAATTCTATATCCAGTGAAATGATTCTTTCAGAATTAAGGAGAAATAATGAGTTTCTCAGATAATCAATAGCTAAGGAAATTCATTTCCAGTAAATCTAACCTCAAGAAATGTTAAAAAGTTTTATGAGGAGAAGGAAAAAAATTTTGATTAGATCCTTGTATCTGCTAAGGTGAAGGAAAGAATCAGAAGAGGAATAAATGAAAGCAAAACAAAATCTTGTGGGTTTTTTTAATTCTTAATTGATTTAGTAAATCATATTTTGTTCAAAGTAAACATAATAGTCCATTGGATGATTATAAAAATATATACAGAGTGAAATGTGACAACAGAGTTAAAAAGGTAAAAACTATACACAAGGTAAGTACTATAAAAGTAATTTCTACAAGTTACTGTATCAACCATGAAGAATTATTATGCTATTTGATAGTAGACTTATTTTAGGTGTAAGTATATGTTGCAGTTTCTATAAATATTTTTTACAAGGTGTATAATTGATATGTTAACAGAGTGGAAAAATGAAATTGGATAAAATGCTTGCTAAAGACTAGATAATACAAAAAAAGTAGAGGCAAAAAAGAGACCACTCCCTGTGTGGCCATGACTAAAATTTGAATTTCTCCTGAGAAGGAAGGTTCAATGATGCCTGGAATGATGGACAATCCCCTAATAGCGGAGTGCTTGCGTCCTAAAACAAGGGCAAAATGGTCAGGAGGCATGGAGCCATGAATTCCCGTGGAAATAGGTTGAACTCCCATAGCAGGTGTTAAAAGGGAAGGGGATTTTACTGGGAGGTCGAATCCTGGGCTGGAGGGTCCAGTTTGTTGGAGCTGGCTGAAGAGGGAAAGAGGCTGTGAGGAAGGTGGGTTTGGCTCGCCATGTAATTCTGAGGAAGGTGATAAGAAGCTGGAGGTGGAACTTGATGGTATGGCTCCTGAGAGAGGGGGGCCTGGGCATTCATTAGCCCAATGGAGGCCCTTTTTGCAACGAGGACAGGGACCAGGAGGTCGCGGACGTGTAAGGGCACCTCCCTGTGGCCGGGAAGTGGAACTACTAGGGCGGGAGGGGCATTCATTGCGGAAATGGCCCGTTTGACCACACCCAAAACAGGTACCGCCTCATGTGGGGTGCTGGTCTGACTGCTGCAGAGCCGCCGCCATGGTGGTGCCTGTAACAGTAGCCCCATCAATATCCTTACACTAAAGACTAGATAATACAAAAAAGTAGAGGCAAAAAAGAAAAAGCACAAGAATAGAATGTCCTGCAAACATGACATATTAAATCAATTGTAGCAATCACTTTAAAGGTGAATGACCCAAGTGCAACAATTAAAAGCAGATTGTCATAACAATTAAACTAAATCTACTGTCAAATAGCATAATAATCTTTCATAGTTAATATAGTAACTTGTAGTAATTACTTGTGTAGAAATAAGAAAACAACTATTAACTAAACTCTCTTTGAGGAGAAAGACACATTAAATGTGAAGTAATGGAATGAGATAAACAATGCTAACATTAATTAATATGAAGCTGCATTAGCTATTTAACACAGATAACACAGACTTTTAGTAAGAAAAATGTTAGAAATATGGAAACATGCTGTATAGTGATAAACATTCTTCAAGAATACACAGTAAAGAAAAAGGAATAAATAATATAAAATGTGCCTGTGCCTAATAACATATGTCAAAATATGTGATCCAAAAATGGCAGTTCTTCCAGGAGAAATAGACAAATTCACTATGAGAGTTGGTAGTTTATTACTCCTCTCTCAGTGATTGATAGAGTAAGCAGGCAGAACAATGCAGATAAAACTGAATAACAATAGCATAAATCAATTTTATCTAATTGAAATGCATTGATTCATTCAAAAATAGCAGAATATGATTTCCTCTTAAGCGCTTAATAGATTAAAGAACTATAAATACAAATTAAGTTTACAGGCCACAGAAAAATGAATCTAAAATAATCAAAATTAGAATAATTTGAGCATGTTTGTGTTTTTAATGGGATGATGATTCAGGTGTGGCCACAAGAAGAATCATGGGTTTCCCTAGGAAAGCCAAAGGAGGGAAAGGTGAACAGTCTGGGATTGGCTAGAATGAACAATATTAGCAGCTGTGAGCTATAGGAATCTCTCATTGTCCATTACCTGGCTCTACATGATCAAGGCAGAGAAACATTGGCTCTGATTGGTGTTGTATTGATTCATTTTGATATCAAAGGCAAGGGAACTTTGCTGTCTCCAAGAACTGCAATTTTTAAAAAAGATTTATTTGTTTATGCATACAAGATCTGGGGTACAGGCCAGAGGTGTGGGGGGTGAGAGGATTCACCAGAGATAGAGTGGGGAACAGAACAGGTAGATTGATTGGAGTAGAGTACACTGCTGAGGGGAGCAGCAGGTGAGTCAGGAGAGGTCTGTTGTGCCATGTGGGTTGCTCCCTGGCAGGGGGTCAAACTTGTGCTGCAGAGGCTGCTGACAGCTTCATAGGTTGCATCTTAATCCTTGTGTCACCAGGGAGGCCCCAAGAACTGGAATTTACTGGTCTAGGGATGCAATCTTTTCCCAGGTAGCAAATTTTTCTCTTAAGATGTCAATACATCAAAACATATAAGAAATTTGAAATTTACCTATATAAATAATAGAGAGCAATAAGGTACATAAAGCCATACTGGATTATAACCTAACATATAAAACAAATATACATGTATTGATATATGTATATAAATACATGATTGAAACATAAGGCATAAGAGATAAACATCACATGCTTAACAATTCAAGATATCTTATGTTGGTAATCTTTTTTCAAGGAGAGAAGAATAAATTCTCACTCTGTAATTGCACTGGACAGAATTTCTTCTTTCCAATGAGTACAGTTGGGAAAGGGGTAGAAAAAGTAGCTTCACAGTGGAGGTAGTAAACAGAAAAAACTTCAGTTAGATCATCAATGTCACATCAACAGTGGCAGAGGTGTTAGTGTAACCTTGCTATGATGATGTGATGAAAACTGCACTTTACCTCAGTGTTCTTCTTCCTAATCTCCTATCCTCAGTCTAATCAGGAGAAAAATATCAGATTAATTCTAGGTGAGAAGCATTCTACAAAATATCTGACGAGCATTCCTCAAGAAACATAATACCTATGATAAGTTCTCAGTAGCAAAAATATCAGGTCAATTCTAGGTGAGAAGCATTCTACAAAATATTTGATGAGCATTCCTCAAGAATAATACCTATGATAAGTCCTCAGAAGCAAAAGGAAGATAAGGATAAAGGCAGCAAAATATAATTCTGTGTTCTGTGGGATCACACAGAAAAAATGAACTTTGAGTAAGAACTTAGATTTACTAAATTAACTATGGATTTATTTAAAAATAATGCATCAGATTTTGTTTACTGATTGTAAAATGTGTTACACTAATGTGTAAAATATAAAGTATGGGGAAAACTGAGCATGGAGCATATAGAAACTCTGTATTGTCTTAATTTCTCTGTAAGTCTAAAAGTGTTTTAAATTAAAGTCTCTCATGAATTTTAAATTTACCCAAAAGAAAGTGGAACAGAAGCTCAGGAGAGAAAGGCCATATGAGATAAACAGAAAAGAAACAAAAAGATTATAGTTTTAAACCCAACTATATCAATAATTTCAGATGAAAAGTGTCTAAACAATTCAATTGAAAAGCCTATCATAGGTCTTCCAATTCTGGATAGATGTAAGATATACACTTTTCTTCCTTCTTTCCACTAAGTGCAACAAAAAACCCTGATATAATATGTCAAACAATCATGAGAATATTTTGGGGGGGAGGAAGACAGTCTTCCCAGAGACCACAAAATCCCAAGAAAAACATGATACTGAACATTATTTATGCCTCATCTATTCCAGACTTGGAACTGACAACCCCGGCACTTCAATTTTTCCAGAGAAAATGTCAAAGAAAGTTAGTATTTCCTAGCTAGCGATCAGGGAAAGGGAATCCTTGCCAGACAGAAACTTTCACATTCTAATTTCTCTACCATAAGCCCCACTAGCTCTGATGTCAGAAATGCCAAATAGAATCCTAGACATCTATATCAGACAGTGAAGTTTCACCTAGTCCTTCTGGAGTGATGTAAAAAAAAAGGTCAAGCAGGGTCCAGAATACTTACTTTTGCTGATGCTCACCAGCATAAATTTCCAAGTTGCAACCCATGTGGGAGGCCTATATTCTCTCCTCATTCCACGATAATACAATGCTCATCCTCTCCTAGTTGGCTCTCAGAAAAGTCTAGTAGACAGTGAATAGTTTCACCATCTCTAGTGGTAATGAAGACACTCTACCATATCAGTGTGGCTCAAATAAGAAGCAGTAAGTGGTAAAGTAATACAATATTGTACAATCAGTGAGAAATCAGTGATTTTTGGAAAATTTTGAGGATCCAGAACTGCCGCATTTATCCAGAAATAAAGGGAGCACCCCCATTATGGGTTTCAATGAAGGAAAGATGGTGAGTTAGAACTTTCAATCCACCTTGCAGTAACCACCCTTTCCCATGCCAGAGAGTTGTCAGAGAAAACCAATTAATGCAGATGGAGTCAATAAGTCAGTTTCATAATATACAAGAAAAAAAGTCAAATAAAATCACACATCATAACAAGATCTAAGAGATCTTGAACAGAATAGATGACAAAATGTTAATAACAGAATGACACACACAAAGACACATTATAATAAAACTGTTGAAAGTCAGTGACAAGGACAAAAATTCCAAAAATATAATAGGAAAAAGTTGCCTGTAAAAAAACACCAATTAGAATTATCAGTCTGAGAATTTTCCAGTAGGAAACTTACAGACAACAAGGGAATGGCAGGAGTATTTAAAGTGCTCAAAGAAAAATATTTCCAGGCTAGAATTCTTTATCATGCAAGATTCTCATTTAAGTCAGGAAAAAGGCCAAGAACCTCCACTGAAAAGCAGGAACTAAAAAAAAAATTATCAAAACCAAGTTAGACATAAAATAATTACCAAAAGGGCTATTCTAAATCAATAGTAACAATAAAAAATTCAATACAGAGGTAACAGACACCTAAATTAAGCAGTGTAGAGGAGAAGCATAAAATTGTGAAATATCAAAATGAGTTTATAATTAGACCATCTGGCAGGTCACAAAAATAGTTTATCATATTCTAACCTCAGCAAATCCTTCAAACAAAAACAAACAAACAAAAAAGCAACACATAATACAATCGAAATGAAACCTAAACAAAACATAATAAGAATATTAAAAAAAAGACAAAGACAACCTACTTTTTTTTTAAAATGGCAATAAGCATTTATGTCTCAATGAGCACCTAAAATACAAATGACAAAATACCACCACTTAAAAGAGATAGAGTGACCATGTGGATTACAAGATAAAGTCCAAATTTTGGTTCTTTATAGGAAACCAATCTAAGTAACAAATAGAAACAAAAATATAACATTAAAGGCTGGAACAATTCTATTAGAAAAATGATAATCAAAAAAATGCAGGAAGGGCTATATCAATTATATGCTTATATAAAATAAAATAGATTTCCAATTTAAAAAGGTAACAAGAGCTAGAGATGGACATTATGATTAAGGGCCTAACACAACAAAAATAAATTTTATTTATTTCTTTAGAAATATTTCTTGGGCCTCCCTAGTGGCTCAACGGTTGAACGCTGGGTTGCGAAGCTGCCCTCAGCCTCAGCAGCACCAGTTCGATCCCTGGCTGCTCCCCAGCCACGAGGTGAGGGTCCCACATGGCGCGCAGACCTCTTCTGCCGCCCGCTGCTCCCCTCAGCAGTGTACTTCTGTCCTTCTGCCTGCTCTGCTCCCTGCTCTGGCTCTGGTGAATTCTCTCACCCTCCCGCAGCACTTCTGCCTGTACCCAGTGCTTGTATAAATAAATAAATAAATCTTTTAAAAAAGAAAAAAAAAAAGCTTTAAAAAAAAAAAAAGAAATATTTCTTTAGAGTACAAATACACCAAATGATGGAAACCAAAATGCATGAGACAATTAATACATTTTAAGAGAGAGTTTGACAACAACAGAGTAATTTTTATTTTATTTTTAAAGATTTATTTATTTATTTATACAAGCACTGGGTACAGGCAGAAGTACGGGAGGGTGAGAGAATTCACCAGAGCCAGAGTGGGGAACAGAACAGGCAGAACGATGGAGTACACTGCTGAGGGGAGCAGCAGGCGGCAGGAGAGGTCTGCGCGCCATGTGGGACCCTTGCCCAGCGGCTGGGGATCAAACTGGCGCTGCAGAGGTTGTGGGCAGCTTCGCAACCCAGCGCTCAACCGCTGTGCCACTGGGGAGGTCCAACAACAGAGTAATTTTAGATGGTTTTAATATTCTACTTACAACTATGGACATATCACTCCAGGCCTAGCTATCAGCACTTGTGTGTATGGAGCACACATAAGCCCCAGCATGCTCCAGTTCAGGCTGAACAAGGCCTAGCTCCTTGCTTTGGACCCCAGCCATGCTCAGGAAGTACATCCTACTCAGTGCTCAACCTCATGCTTCAAGAGAAGGCATGCACTCCAGCCTGGGCCATCTAAGGCCTCACTCTTCTCCAGAGGTCTTCAGTAGCCTCCCAGTAAGCACCCATGACTTCAGTCCCTAGCCATCAGTACCTAGGAGCAGATGGATGGTCCAGTCTCGGCTGTGAAGTATACACTCCTTCACCTTTGATTCTGAGGCACACATGGGAAGTGCGTCCTTTCCTAGCACTCAGCCATCCATGACTCAGAAGGATACATAAGCTCCATTCCAGGACCCTTTGGGCCTCCCTCAATATCAGAGTACTTCTGCAATCATCAGCCCTCCTGGCCAACAGAAACAGGCACAGAGCTGCCACTCCTGGGCAAGGCAATGTCCCAGCAACTTGGCCCCCTACCCCAGTCCTCGTACCCACCAGAACTAGGTTTGGAAGTACATTGAGGGAGGCTCTACCACCATTTGGATCCCACAAGACCACAGTGGATGTACCCACCTTCAAGTAAATGCCCAGAACAGTGGGAAAGAAGGACTCTCTCCAACATGGCGGCGAGGAGACATTGCGAGTAAGATCTCCCATTAAAAAAAGTTAATAAGGGGCCTCCCAGGTGGCGCAGTGGTTGAGCGCTGGGTTGCGAAGCTGCCCGCGGCGTCTGCGGTGCCGGTTCGATCCCCGGCTGCTCCCCGGCCACCAGAGGAGGGTCCCACATGGCGCGCAGACCTCTCCTGCCGCCCGCTGCTCCCCTCAGCAGTGTACTTCGGTCCTTCTGCCTGCTCTGCTCCCCGCTCTGGCTCTGGTGAATTCTCTCACCCTCCCGGCTTCTGACTGTACCCAGTGCATGTATAAACCAAACAAACAAACAAACAAACAAACAAATAGATAAATAAATAAGACATGCCTCTAGAAAAATTAAAAAAAAAAAAAAACTTAAAAAAAAAAAAAAGTTAATAGGGAGGAAAAGCGGCAGGTCCCAGTGAGAACTGGGACACGGAAGATAAACGGGTGACTCCAGCAAACTACCCGAAGAAGAAAGTGGCCATAAAAGAGGACTAGAAGGGAGGGAAGCGCAGAACCCTGCTCCCCTCCCCCGCCCACAGAGGCGGCACTCTCCGACCGGCAGAGAGGAGGAAAACAACAAACCAAAACAAGAACAAACGACGCAGCAAGCGGGACTGTGAGTGGAAAGGAACTATTGCAGCCACCACACCCCGTGAACGGGAGCTGTGGAGAATCCTGCAGGATCCACCGCGGAGGTGAGCTCCAGGCGCCATTAAAGAGAGCCCCGCCCCCCAGGAGGAGACCAGCACCAGCACACAGCCCCCGCCGCCTGGTAAGCTTGCTCTGAAAGCAGCGCGCTGAAAAAGCAGACGCGGGTCCGGATCAGATCGCAGCTGCCCAGGTCCCCGCGCCTGCGACCTAGGCTTGCGGGGAGACGCGCGGAGGCCCTCCCTGAGTGAGCAGGAACAAGGCGCCCAGGCAGGGGAGCGGGATTCAAAAGGCGCCATTCCCGCGCCACTGATATGGGCTACGGCCCGCGTCCTGGAACTGAGGGCTTTGGAACTGAGACCCGGGGCACGAGATTAGGGGCGTGGGTTCCCCACGACGGTGGGGCAAAAGGCAGACACAGCACCCCAAAGCCGTTGAGGTTTACCCTACCATCCCCGCTCTGCTCCCTGACCCACGGGGTGGAAAATCAGCTCCCCAAGGGCTCTAGGAGAGATCTCTGGCGCCACCTAGCGACTTGAAGCCAGCAGAGGCTCCTGAAGGAGCTAGTGGCCAGCTGGGGAGTTAGCCCACACCGGGCCCCTTCTGAACAAGTAGTCTGAGCCCACAGGGAGAGCGAGCACCCACAGCAGGGGCAGACCAGGCGCGCAGAAGAGTGTGCCTGAGACCAGACGCGCAGGGAGTGTGTCCCACATCACCATTTTAGAACAGGGACATTTCTTCAGTAAAGAAGGCTTCCTCAGGAGCCAGAGGTGAGCGGGGGAAGTTCGCCCATGCCAGACCCCCTCTGGCCTGCAGTCCAAGCCCAGAGGGGGAGCAGGAACCCACCGCCGGGGCAGACCAGGCGCACAGGGGAGTGTGTCCCCACATCGGCATTTTAGAACAGGGACCTTTCTCCAGTAAAGACTGCTTGAAACTGACAGATGACTCCTGGAGGAACCAGAGGGGAACAGAGAAGCCCACCCAAGATGCCGGCCAGTCCCAACAACACAGTGTCCCAACGCATACAGCAAATTAGAAAACAGACAGTAGGGAGGAGAAGAACCACACGCAACCTAGCAACTCTCCAGAGAAAAAGCACACCACAAAAAGAAAAGCAGCCCCCAGATTGCAACGACAAAAACTTGGAAGAATTTCTGAGCCTTCCAGAAAGAGAATTTAAAATTGCCGTGATTAAAAAACTGACAGAAGTCATAAAGGAAAACAATGATAAGGGAAAAATAATCAACGATCAGAAGAATGCAATTGAGTCCCTAGAGAGGGAAAACAAGGTCAGAAGAAAGAAATTGAGTCCCTAAAGAGGGAAGTAAAAGAAATGCAGGAGATCAAAGAATTAATGGAAGAACTAAAGAATTCTGGGAAAAGCAATGAAAGCAGAATAGATGAAATGGAAGAACGAATAAGTAATCTTGAAGACACAGAAATAAAAAGAACCAAAACAGAAAAGGAAAGAGAAGTACGAAGGAAAAAGAATGAAGAAAGACTTCGGGAACTATCTGACTCCATGAGGAAAGGAAATATAAGAGTTATAGGAATACCAGAAGGAGAGGAGAGAGATGTAGGAACAGAGAAAATATTCCAGGAGATAATTGAAGAGAACTTCCCAAATGTGAAGAAGGAGCTGAAAATTGATATACAAGAAGCAAGAAGAACACCAAACTTCCACGACGAAAGGAAAAACACAGCAAGACACATAATAGTAAAGCTCCCAAGAATCCAGGACAAGGAAAAAATAATGAAGCTGGCAAGAGGGAAGAAACAGATAACATTCAAAGGAAAACCAATCAGGCTGACATCAGACTTCTCTGAAGAAACAATACGGGCAAGGAGAGAGTGGAGGGACATAGTCAACAGACTCCAAGAAAACAGATGCCAACCAAGAATACTCTATCCCACAAAGCTCTCCTTCCTCTTTGAAGAAAGAATATGGACCTTCCCAGACAAACAGAAACTCCGGAATTTCATTGCAACTAAACCCCCACTCCAAAAAATACTACAAGGAGTCCTAAAGCCAGAACCTCAGAGGGACGAATAACAATGAAAGAAGGCCAAAAAAAAAAGTTATTAAAAGAATAAATAAATAAAATCAAAGGAAGGACAAACACAATGGCAAATACAGATGTTAACATATCAATATTCACTCTAAATGTAAATGGACTAAACTCTTCAATAAAAAGACACAGAGTTGCAGCCTGGATTAAGAAACAAAACCCAACCTTTTGCTGTCTCCAGGAAACACATTTAGCTACAAAAGATAAAAATAGGCTCAAAGTTAAAGGATGGAAAACAATCCTACAAACAAATGGACCAAAAAAGAAAGCAGGAACAGCTATACTTATATCAGATAAAACAGATTTCAAACTCAAAAAGATAAAAAGAGACCCCAATGGTCACTACTTTATGATCAAGGGGACAATACTTCAAGAAGAAATAACACTCTTTAACATATACTCACCAAACGAAGGAGCACCAAAATATATCAGACAACTGTTGTCCTCTCTGAAAACAGACATCAGAGAAAACACATACGTAGTGGGAGACTTCAAAACACCACTATCAACAATGGATAGATCAACAAGACAAAAAATAAGTAAAGAAACCAAAGCTCTAAATAAGGACCTAGAGCAATTGGGCTTAACAGATATCTATAGAACACTAAACCCCAAAAAAACGGAGTACACATTTTTCTCAAGCGCACACGGATCATTCTGCAGGATCGATCACATACTGGGGCACAAGACAAACATCAACAGATACACCAAGATTGAAATCATATCAACCATCTTTTCTGACCATGAAGGCATCAAACTAGAAATAAACCATAAAAAGAAGGCAAGGAACTTTCCTACCTCATGGAGATTAAAAACCACACTACTGGAAGACCATTGGACTAATGAGGAGATCAAAGAAGAAATTAAAAAATTTTTTGAATTGAACGACAAGGCGGACACCAATATCCTAAATGTATGGGATGCAGCAAAAGCAGTAATAAGAGGAAAATATATAGCAATAGAAGCTCACATCAAGAAACAAGAAAGAACGCAAAGAAACAACCTAATCTTGAAGCTCAAAGATCTAGAAAAAGAACAACAAAAAAACCCCAAAACCAGTAGAAGAAAAGAAATAATAAAAACCAAAGCAGAAATAAATGAAATTGAAACTAAAAAAACAATCCAAAAGATCAATGAAACCAAGAGCTGGTTCTTTGAAAAAATCAATAAAATAGACAAACCCCTAGCCAGGCTCACAAAGGAAAAAAGGGAGAAAGCACAAATAAACAGGATCATCAGTGAAAGAGGAGAAATCACAACGGACACAGCAGAAATCAAAAGAATAATCAGTAACTACTATGAACAGTTATATGGAAACAAGTTTAACAATCTAGAGGAGATGGACAAATTCCTACAACTCTACAATCACCCAAAGCTAGATAAAGAAGAAATAGAACACCTAAACAGACCAATTACAATTAGCGAAATTGAAATGGTAATCAAAAACCTCCCCAAAAACAAAAGCCCAGGACCTGATGGATTTACAAATGAATTCTACCAAACATTCAGAGACGAATTAGTGCCTATCCTTCACAAACTCTTCCAAAAAATTGAGAAGGAAGGGACAATACCAAACATGTTTTATGAAGCCAACATTACACTAATACCAAAACCAAACAAGGACAACACAAAAAAGGAAAACTACAGGCCAATCTCCCTAATGAACACTGATGCAAAAATCCTCAATAAAATTTTAGCTATCAGAATCCAACAACATATCCATAAGATAATTCACCACGACCAAGTAGGATTCATTCCAGGGACACAAGGATGGTTTAACATCCAAAAATCAATCAACGTTATCCAACACATCAACAAAAAGAAATATAAAAACCATATGATAATATCAATAGATGCTTAGAAAGCTTTCGACAAAGTGCAACACCCATTCATGATAAAAGCCCTTGAAATTCTTGGGATACAAGGAACATATCTCAACATCATAAAGGCCATCTATGACAAGCCAACAGCCAGTATCATTCTCAATGGTGAAAAGCTGAAAGCAATTCCATTAAGATCTGGAACAAGACAAGGATGTCCACTCTCACCACTGCTTTCAATATAATACTGGAAGTCCTAGCCAGGGCAATAAGACAAGAGAAAGACATCCAAGGAATCCAAATAGGAAAAGAAGAAGTCAAACTATCACTATTTGCAGACGATATGATATTATACATAGAGAACCCCAAAAACTCCACAGAAAAGCTAATTCAACTCATCAATCAGTTCAGTAAAGTGGCAGGATACAAAATCAACACGCAAAAGTCAGTAGCCTTCCTATACACAAACAATAAATCTGAAGAACAAGAAATCAAAAACCCATCCCTTTTGTTATTGAAACAAAAAAAATCAAATTTTGGGAATAAATCTAACAAAAGAGGTAAAGGACCTATACAAAGAAAACTATTAAACACTGTTAAAAGAAATAGAAGAAGACACAAAGAAATGGAGAGACATCCCCTGCTCATGGATTGGAAGAATAAACATTATTAAAATGGCCATCCTTCCAAAAGCAATATACAGATTCAATGCTATTCCAGTCAAAATTTCAATGTCATTCTTCAAAGAAATAGAACAATTATTGATGAAATTCATATGGAATCACAAAAAACCCCGAATAGCCAAAGCTCTCCTGAAAAAAAAAGAAGGGAATGGAGGCATCACACTCCCAGACTTCAAACTATACTACAAAGCCATAATCATCAAAACTGCATGGTATTGGAACAAGAACAGACATACAGACCAATGGAATCGAATAGAAAATCCAGAAATAAACCCACAGATCTATGGTCAACTAATCTTTGACAAAGGAGCAAAGAATATGCATTGGAGCAAAGAAAGTTTGTTCAATAAATGGTGCTGGGAAAACTGGGTCGCTACATGCAAAAGAATGAAGCTTGACCACTACCTTACACCATACACAAAAATCAACTCAAAATGGATTAAAGAACTAGACATAAGACCTGAAACCATAAAATATATAGAAGGAAATACAGGGGAAACACTACGTGATTTGCACATCAAAGACATCTTTACAGACACATCACCCAAAGCAGTGATAGTGAAGGCAAAGATAAACAGCTGGGACTACATCAAATTAAAGAGCTTCTGCACAGACAAAGAAAAACCCCACCAACTGGGAGAACACTTTTGCACCCAACACTAATGATAAAGGACTGATCACAAAAATCTGCAAAGAGCTGATGAGACTCAGCAACAACAAAGAAAATAATCCAGTCAAAAAATGGGCAGAAGAGCTAAAAAGAAACTTCTCTTAAGAATAAGTGCAAATGGCCAACAGGCATATGAAAAAATGTTCAATATCACTTGTCATCAGGCAGTGATGGACATTTACATGTCAATAATCACTCTAAGTGTCCGTTGACTGAACTCACCAATAAAAAGACACAAGTATCTAACTGGATTAAGAAACAGAATCCAACCTTCTGCTACCTCCAGGTAGCATACCTAACTACCAAGGATAAATATAGACTGAAGGTAAAGGGATGAAAACAATCCTTCAAACAAATGGCACACAAAGGAAGGCATCAAAATATGCCTAGAGGCAAATGATAATGAGGACACAACATTTCAAAATGTTTGGGACAAACAGAGCAAAATAGTTGTAAGAGTTTGTACATAGCAATACAGACTTACATTAAGAAACTATAAAGAAGCGATAATCAAAAAAAGATAAACACATGCAGTTTGCAGCAACATGGATGGAGTTAGAAGGGATCATGCTCAGCAAAATAAGTCAGAAAGAAAAAGAAAAATACCGGATGGTCTCACTCATAGCAGGAATTTCGAAAACCTAAATAAGAGACCAGGAAAAAGACTAATCAATACAAAGTAAAAATCAAAATCAACAAGCAACTATAAACCAGAGACACACTACGGGGCGGGGGAGGAGGCAGGAAGGGACAGGGAAAGGAAGGACTAGAGTCAAAATAAGGGGGGAGGTGCAATTGTATGGGGAATATAACCAAAACGAAAATGCATACATTGTGCAAAGATGAAAAAAGATGTAAGAATTATATAAAGTAAAATATTTAAATAAAAAAAAGAAACTATAAAGAACCCAAGCAACTTTTCTCTCATCTCAAGGAATGAAAAAAAAGAACAACCAAAAAAAAAAAAATCCAAAGTCATTACAAGGAATGAAATAAAAATTAGAACAGAAATAAATGAAATAGAAATAAAAAGTCCAAATAAAAAAGTCCAAAATATCAATGAAACCAAAAGGTGCTTCTTTAAAAAAATATGCAAAAAATAGACAAAGCTTCAGCTAGGCTCACTAAGTAAAAGGGAGAAAACTCAAATAAATAACTTTGGTAATAAAAGAGAAGTTATAAAAGGCATGGCAGAGATTCAGAGGATAATAAGAAATTACTATGAACATTTAGGTGCAAACAAATTAAACCACCTGATGAAATGGCCAGATACTTAGAATTAGACAAGCATCTGGCATTGATTAGGGAAGAAATAGAAAACCTCAACAAGCCAATCAAAAGTAAGGAAATTGAAATAGTAACTGAAACTCTCCCCCAAAACAAAAGTCCTTGACCAGGAGGCTTCACAAGTGAGTTACATCAAATTTTCAAAGATGAACTAATACCTATGTTGCTCAGACTCAAAAACTCAAGAAAGAAGGAATTGTCACAAACACATTATATGAGGCCACCTTGCACTTATACCAAAATCAAATACAACACAAAGAAAGAAAACTACAGACTCATCTCCCTAATGAACACAGATGCAAAAATCCTCAATAGAATCTAAGTAAACCTCACTGATAGTGAAGGCAAAGATAAACAGCTCGGACTACATCAAATTAAAGAGCTTCTGCACAGCAAAAGAGACAATAACCAAAACAAAGAGAAACTCCACTAACTGGGAGAACATTTTTGCACACAACACTAATGATAAAGGACTAATCACAAATATCTACAAAGAGCTGATGAGACTCAACAAAAACAAAGAAAATAATCCAGTCAAAAAATGGGCAGAAGAACAAAGAGAAACCCCACCAATTGGGAGGACATTTTTGCACACAACACTAATGATAAAGGACTGATCACAAAAATCTGCAAAGAGCTGATGAGACTCAACAACAACAAAGAAAATAATCCAGTCAAAAAATGGGCAGAAGAGCTAAAAAGAAACTTCTCTGAAGAATAAATGCAAATGGCCAACAGGCATATGAAAAACTGTTCAACATCACTTGTCATCAGGGAAATGCAAATCAAAACTACCATGAGATACCATCTTACACCAGTGAGAATGGCACATATTAAAAAAACTAGCAACAACAAATGTTGGCAAGGGTGTGGAGAAAAAGGAAGTCTTCTGCACTGTTGGTGGGCGTGCAAACTGGTTCAACCACTATGGAGAGCTGTGTGGAGATTTCTGGACCTACTAAACATCGAGCTTCCATATGATCCAGCAATTCCACTCCTAGGTATTTACCCAGAGGACACAGAAACATCAGTTCCAAAGAACACCTGCACCCCTATGTTTATAGCAGCACTATTTACAATAGCTAAGCTTTGAAAACAACCCAAATGCCCAAAAATGGATGACTGGATCAAGAAGATGTGGTACATATATACCATGGAATATTACTCAGCATTCAAAAAAGATAAACACATGCATTTTGCAGCAACATGGATGGCGCTGGAAGGGATCATGCTCAGCGAAATTAGCCAGAAAGAAAAAGAAAAATACCGGATGGTCTCACTCATAGCAGGAATCTAGAAAACTTAAATAAGGGACTAGGAAAATGAATAACTATAAGAAAGTGAAAATCGGGCCTCCCCGGTGGCGCAGCGGTTGAGCGCTGGGTTGCGAAGCTGCCCGCGGCCTCTGCGGTGCCGGTTCGATCCCCGGCTGCTCCCAGGCCACTGGAGGAGGGTCCCACATGGCGCGCAGACCTCTCCTGCCGCCCGCTGCTCCCCTCAGCAGTGTACTTCGGTCCTTCTGCCTGCTCTGCTCCCCGCTCTGGCTCTGGTGAGTTCTCTCACCCTCCCGCGCTTCTGACTATACCCAGTGCATGTATAAACAAACAAATACAATAAATAAATAAATAAAACATGCCTCTATTAAAAAAAAAAAAAAGAAAGTGAAAATCAAAATCAACAAAAAACTATGAACCAGAGACACTCTATGGGGGGTAGAGAGCGGGAGGGGAGGGACTGGGGTCAGAATGGGGTGTTTGCAATTGTATGGGGGAATATAAAAATAAAATTTATTATTAAAAAAAAAAGGGCAGAAGAGCTAAAAAGAAATTTCTCCAAAGAGGAAATACAAATGGCCACCAGGCATATGAAAAAATGTTTAGCGTCACTTGCAATCAGGGAAATGCAAATCAAAACTACCATGATATACCATCTCACACCAGTGAGAATGGCACATATTAAAAAACTAGCAACAATAAATGTTGGCGAGGATGTGGAGAGAAAGGAACTCTCCTGCACGGCTGGTGGGAGTGCAAACTGGTCCAACCACTATGGAAAGCTGTGTGGAGATTCCTCAACCTACTAAAGTCAGAGCTTCCATATGATCCAGCAATTCTACTCCTAGGTATTTACCCAAAGGACACAGAAACATTAATTCCAAAGGGCACCTACACCCCTATATTTATAGCAGCACAATTTACAATAGCTAAGCTTTGGAAACAACCCAAATACCCAAAAATAGATGACTGGATCAAGAAGATGTTGTACATAGTCACCATGGAATATTACTCAGCATTCAAAAAAGATAAACACAAGCAATTTGCAGCAACATGGATGGAGCTGGAAGGGATCATGCTCAGTGAAATTAGCCAGAAAGAAAAAGAAAAATACCGGATGGTCTCACTCATAGCAGGAATCTAGAAAACCTAAATAAGGGGCCAGGAAAACGAATAACTATAAGAAAGAAAAAAATCAAAATCAACAAACAACTATGAACCAGGGACACACTTTGGGGGGTGGGCAGGAGGGATTGGGGTCAAAATCAGGGGGTTGCAATTGTATGGGGAATATAAAAATAAAAAAAAAAACACACACAAAAAGAAAAAGAATCTAAGTAAACCGAATCCAACACTGTATTAAAAAGATACAAACTGGGCCTCCTGGGTGGCGCAGCTCTTGAGCGCTGGGTTGCGAAGCTGCGGGAAGCCTCTGCAATGCCAGTTGGATCCCCGGCTGCTCCCCAGCCACCGGAAGAGAGTCCCACATGGCGCGCAGACCTCTTCTGCTGCCCACTGCTCCTCTCAGCAGTGTACTTTGGTCCTTCTGCCTGCTCTGCTCCCCGCTCTGGCTCTGGTGAATTCTATCGCCCTCCTGTGCTTCTGACTGTACCCAGTGCTTGCATAAATAAATAAAAATAAATCTTTAAAAAAAAAAAGATACAAATCACTGTAATTTACCACATCAACAAAAAGGGAAAAAAACAACAACACACGTTCATATAATAGGTGCTTAGAAAGGATTTGATAAGATTTAGCATCCATTTATGATGAAAACCCTTGGAAAATTCAGGATAAATGGAGTTTATTTTAACATAATAAAAGCCAAATCTGACACATATTTGACACATATTTGGTGAGAAACTGAAAGCCTTTCCACTGAGATCTGCTATAGGATAAGGATGTCCGCTATCAACACTACTATTTATCATGGTATTAGAAGTCCTAGGTAGAGTAGTTAGGCAAGAGGAAGCAATAAAAAGGAATTTGTTTTGGGAAATTAGCAGTAAATCTATTATTATTTACAGATTATGTGATAAAATTAGCAGTAAAGCTATTATTATTTACAGATTACGTGATAAAATACATAGCACACCACAAAGACTCCATGGAAAAGCTAATGGAAACAATAATTCAGTTAAGCAAAGTGGCAGGATACAAAGTCAGCATGCAAACATCAGTTGCCTTCCTATATATACGTAATAAAATAAAAGAAGAAATTAGTGGTCATATTTTTTTATAAATCCTTTTTTTTTAATTAATTAATTTATTTATACCAGCACTGGGTACAGTCAGAAGCGCGGGAGGGTGAGAGAATTCACCAGGGCCAGAGCAGGGAGCAGAGCAGGCAGAAAGACAGAAGTACACTGCTGAGGGGAGCAGCGGGTGGCAGGAGAGTTCTGCATGCCATGTGGGACCCGCGCTGGTGGCCGGGGATCGAACCGGCGCTGCAGAGGCTGCGGGCTGCTTCACAACCCAGCGCTCAACCGCTGAGCCACCGGGTCGGCCCCAGTAAAGTCATATTGTTACAGGGCAACCCCAATGTGAAATGTGTTACCTGACTATCATTCCTTACCCACATGCTTAAAAGAGACTAAACTGTCTGAAGGCACACACAGAAAGGTTAATAAATGGTCTATTTTCAAAAAGGGAAAAAAAAAGGAATAACTCAGGGAGAGAGAGATAAATTGGTGAATGCATCCTACCAGTTCCTCTGAGCTGGGACCCCAATAGCACCCTGAAAGCCAGTAAAAAAACAAGCCTCCCCAAGGTCCATGTGTCTGGCCATATACCAAGCCTGGCAGCTTAACTCCACCCTTAGTTCCCAGTAACCTTCCCTTTGGTGGTGATGACATGATGGGATTTGTAGTCCTTGGTGTCTTGGATCTCTTTGGCCCAGGGTGGGGGTGGAGTCCATAAAACCTGCGTGGAGGTCATTCAGAACATCCTTCCCACCCCCAACAATTTGAATTACAATTGTATCAAACACACACACACACACACACACACACACACACACACACACACCTGGGAATAAACCCAACAAAGGAGGTGAAGGACCTATACAGTGAAAACTCTAAATCATTGTTAAAAGACATAGGATAAGACACAAAGAAATGTGAAGATATTTCCTGCTTGTGGATAGGAAGAATCAACATTATCAAAATGACCACCTTACCCAAAGTAGTTTGTAGGTTCAGTTCAAATCCCTCCCCACCCCCAAAAAAATTCCAATCACATTCCTCAAAGAAATAGAATAAATATTTCTTAAATTCAAATGGAACCACAAAAAAATCCCCTGAATATCCAAGACTCTCATTATTAAAAGGGGGATAAATAGAGGTATCACACGTGTGTACTTCAAACTGTATGATAAAGGCATAATAATCAAAACAACATGGTACTGGAACAAAAACAGCCACAGACCAATTGAATAGAATTGAGATCCAAGAAATTAAAAACAGCTAATATAAAACAAAGGTACAAAGTACATATACTGGAACAAAGAAAGTCACTTCAATAAATGGTGCTGGGAACAAGAATGAAATTAGACCACTATCTTACACCATACATGAAAATCAATGCAAACTGGACAAATAGTTGGATGTAAGACCCGGAGCCATGAAATAACATAGACTGAAACATTGGAAAATATTTCATGACTTAAACTTCCGAAACATCTTTGCAGTCTCATCTCCAGCAGCAAGGAAAACATACTTGTGCTGACAAGGATGTGGAACAACTAGCGCTCTCATACTCTCTGGAATATAAATGGTGCAACCACTTTTGAAAACGGCTTGGCTATTTCTTAACATGCTAAATATAGCCTGTGGCTTGGTCATCCACTTGGAGGTTTTGCCCAAGAAAAATGAAAGCTTGTGCCCATAAGACTTGCACACAAATGTTCATAGCAGCTTATTTGTAACATCTCCAAACTATTGGGAAACAACCAAAATGTTCATGGACAAGTGAATGGAGAAACAAATTGTAATACATCTTAGTTATGGAGTAAACTCAATAATATAAAGTAATAAAATATTGACACATGCAACTATGGGAATGAATATTAAAATAATTATTGTAAATGAAAGTAGTGAGGCAATATAGATACATACTATTTGATTTCACTCACACAAAAATCTAGAAAATGCAGACCACTGCAGAATGACAGGAAATAGATCAGTATAGGGAGATGAGGAGGGTGGTATGGATGAAGCTGTGGAGAAGGACATGAGGACATAAGGGACACTTAAAAAGTGGCATGAGGCTCAGTCCTTATTGCTCTTGCAAAGACTTTTTGGTGATCTAAAATGATTTTTTCTCCTCCAACCACAGCTTAGGCAAATAATGATGTTCATTCCTCCATCAACCAGCATAATTTCTTACCTGTGTGTAGGTGTCTCTGTATCACAGTTTTCAGATACTTCATTATTCTAAACAGGATAAACAATTCTACATTCCCAGTTTATGGAAAATGCCAGCCAATTTATCAGCTATCATCACTGCCCTCTGATACACAGACAAACAACTCTGACAAATATTTTACTCTAACATATACTGTATGAACCACCAATTATATACTCTCCAGTATAATTCATGTCTGACTCACTTAGTGATCAGCAGTGCCACACCACAACACGTAGGTATTCTGTGGGATTAACTGGAATCCTTTCTTGGGATTTCAAGGTGCTCCTGGATGCTCATACAGGCAAAAGGATAGGATTATTAATACAGTTTTTTTTTTAATTTGGGTGATGATAACTGGATAAGCCTTTGTTCTAGCAAATACTTTTGTAATAAGACTTTAGAGAGAGAGATGACTAGCTTCCCCTTTACAATGGGTACTCCTTGTGGGTATAGAACATCCTTCAAGAGTGTTGTGGTCTAGGTGGCATGGACAATTCTGGCACCATGTGACATGAATATGCAACCTGAACTGTTGGGAGTCTCAAATTTGAAATTATCTTCCTAGTATTTCCAGCTGCCAAAACAGCCAGCTAAAATTTAGCCATGGGAAAAGAGAGTAAATAGAAAAAATTAGTCATTTATAATCCAGCTTTTCCTTTTCTTTAAGCAGGCTTTTTTCTTTTTCTTTCAAGCATGGAATCCTTTCTGGAAAAGACAGGAAACACATGAGACTGAGACTGGAAACCTGAACTTGCCTTGTCTGTAACTGCAAGCACTTGCGTGCCTTCTTCCTCTGTGAGAACTCTCAGGACTCCATGGGCACAAATTCCTCAGCCAGCAGTTGTCAGGAAGGAGGCAGATCTGGGTTCTGTCAAGAGGGGATAGGAAGTCAAGTCATGACTCAGCAAATGGAGAGTATATTCCCTGCAGCCCTGGGCAGCCTACAGTCTGGCCATCCCTCCCGTGACCCACTGGGGAAGTTTTTTCAGGGATTTCCTGCACCCTCAATTCCTCATCTCATGATGAGGATTTATAGACATCCTCATCTCATGATGATGTCATCTCATCTCAGAATACCTTGCTTTTCTGTAGGGCCGCATTTGTTTCATTTTCTATTCCAAGCCAATTGAGTAAATACTAATGTGTTCCTGCCAGGTGTGGAGTGCTTATGCTCTGTGTTTGGAATGTGAATCTAGTTGGGAAGACCCACAAATAAAATGCTAGGTGATACTCTCTGAGGATGGGGTGTGTCCAGGATGGGGAATCATCAAAGTTTCCTGTAAGGAAGGTCAGGAAAGATTCCTAGAGATGACAACATGACCCGAATAACAGCACCACAGAGGGTATCACATTGAAAGAAGAACAAGTGAATATCTTGCCAGGCTTGATGTATATCCAGCCTCTGTGTACCAAGGGTTGGTAGCACTGGGGCCTGGCCTCTCAGCCTCTCCTATTTCCTTCAAGCCCCCCTTGCCCCCCTGGGCTCCAGTCCTCTCTAACATCATGGCTAGTTCTGGCATCTCATTCCCCCAAATCTGACTTACCTTCAGACTTACCTCTGGGCACCAAGTTGCAAATGTCACTGGCCACTGACCCAGACACATACCCAGGCACTTTGGACAAATGTGTGCAGAAAGTCTTTTTTTTCCCTTCGAAACTCATTCTGCTTTCACTGAGAATTAAAAGATTTGAGCTCAAAAAGTGGCTTGCCAACACAAAAATCTTGAACACTTAGGTTTCACTTAACTAAGATGTAAAAAGAGGGACTGAGCTGGATGGTCTCTAAAGACTCATCTTACTAATATTCTGCATTCTAAATAAACTTGATTATTTTAATCTCCCTGGTTATTTCCTGTTAGAGCTGTGAATGAACTCAGTTAAAAGAGATATCAAAATGGGTCTAGTGTGATTTACTTCTTTGTTTTTAAATGTTTATTTATTTATGCATACAGGAACTGGGGTACAGACCAGAGGTGTGGGGGATGAGAGGATTCACCAGACAGAGTGGGGAACAGAGCAGTTGGATTGACTGAAATACACTGCTGAGGGGAGCAGCACGTGAGTCAGAAGAGGTCTGCACCATGTGGGTCACCTCCCTCGCTGGGGATTGAACTCGTGCTCCAGTGACTGCTGATAGCTTCATAGTGCTACGTCTTAACCCCTTGTGCCACCAGGCAAAATTTCCCCAGTGGGTCACGGGAGGGATGGCCAGACTGTAGGCTGCCCAGGGCTGCAGAGCTAGAATGATTTGCTTCTCTAGTTTGTAATTATTTTTTCAAACCCTAAAAATTATAAATGTAATTACTGTAAAGTTCTCTGAAACATACAGCACTCTAGAGACCACAACTCAATCTTTAAGAATAAATTATATGAGACTTGTAACATTTTATTTGTTTAAAATGATACTATTCAGCAATCAAAAAAGATAAACTCATGCCATTCACAGCAACATGGATAGAGCTGTAAGGGATCATGCTAAGTGAAATAATCCAGAAGGAGGATAATTTCACTTCTAGGAGGAATATAGGGGAACCAAATAAGGAATCAGGGAAAAAAATAAAAATAATAGATGAAAAGAAACAAAATTAGCGGGCAACTATAAATCACAGACATTCTGCAGGGGATAAGGAGGGAGAGGGATCAAAACTGGGGAAGGAATAGCACAAGGGACGATGTTGATGTTGCACAGGTGAATTATAGGGAGTACATCAGAGGAGAAAGCATACATTGTACATAAGTGAACAATGATGTAAAAAAATGTATATACATGCACACATACATGCATACATAAATGAATATTAAAAGAAAAAAACGAAGAGCCTCAGAATAGATCTAAATGTAACTTTTACATAAAACACCAAAATTTAGTGTTCCTCCGGTGAGCAGCACACTTTTTTAATGGTATCTGCATGTTTTAAATTTTGATAAAGTACAAATTAAAGTTTTTGAGTTAGTACGTATTATGACCTGGCTAAGAAAACGTCACTTAGTGCTAAAATCAAAAGTACATTTTCCTTTGATTTTGTTGAGAGGTTTTTATGGTTTTGGCTTTTACAAACTTGTTTATGATGCACTGAATTGTTTGTGTTTGCCAGGGGGAACAGGGAGGAGGAACTATGTCTATGTGTCACTCTGGGATTACTCTGTAATTTTGACATTTAGCCCAAAGGGGCTAAGATTTCCCCAGTGAATTACTTTGGCAATATTTTGAAAAAAATCTTTTGACATAGGGCCTCTCCTGGTGGTGCAGGCAGTTGAGGGCTGCACTGTGAAGCTGTCCGCAGCCTCTGCAGTGCTGGTTTGATCCCTGCTGGCAGGCGAGGGTCCACAAGGCGTGGCAGACCTCTCCTGTCAAACCCGCTGCTCCCCTCAGCAGTGTATTTCGTCAGTCTGCCTGTTCTGTTCCCCGCTCTGTCTTTGGTGAATCCTCTCACCCTCTGGCCTGTACCCTGGTTCTTATATAAATAAATAAATCTTAAAAAAAAATCTATTGACATAACATGTTTTTGCCTAGTCCTTGACCCATTGATCTATGTATATCCTTATGCTAATATCACATTGTAGCTCATTAGAAGACCTAAAATTAGTGTAATTTCTCAAAATTTGTTTTCTTACCAAGATTGTTTTTTTCTATTCTCAAACATTTGCTTTTCCAAAAATGTAAAATTATCTTATCAATTTATACTATTATGCTGCTGGAGTTTTTGTTGGGAATATGTTGGAGAAAAAAAAAGAACATCTTAATTAATTGACTTTTCAACAAAATGAGCTTAGCATACATTTTAACTTATTTAAATCTTCTATAATTTTTCTCAGTAATGCTTTATTAATTTTAGTACTGAAATCTTGCGAACATTTTGCACATCTTCTCCTATTTCATGTTTTCATGGTATGGTGTATAATAATTTTTGAAATTACTTTTTAATGTTTGCTGCTATTTTGTTAAAATACAATGCACTTTACATGTTATCCTCATTACCTGATAATCCTTCAATATCATAAATTCATTTATTTCTAATAGCCTTTAATGGACTCTACAAACTGTATATACATAAAAATTATGTCATTTGTAAATTTTTATTTTATACTTTTTTAAAAATTCTGGCTCATTTGACTAGGTAGGACCTCTGATATATTGGTGAACAGGAATGTTAGTGAGACTACAAATTCTCTGTTTTTGTTCATCTGAAAAGTATCTCTATTTAAACTTAATTTATGAAGAACAACATCATTGTGTAAAGAATTCTTGGTTGGTTCTTTTTTATGTTTTGGCACTTTAAATACATTTTTATTTTCTTCTGGTTTGCAATGTTTCTGTCAAAAAACAAACAATAATTTTCATTGTTCATCTGCATGTAATGTTCATTTTTTTCTCTTGTTGCTCTTAAGATTTTTTTCTTTATCTCTAGAATTCAGCAATTTTTTTTGATATGCTTTGCTATGTGTGTGTGTGTGTGTGTGTATTTGATATGTGTATGTTTATATTGTTTTCATTGACTTAGATTCTTGTAAAGGTAAAAATTCAGTTTTTATTACACTAGGAAAATGGTGTCCATGTTTTCAAATATTTTCTTCTCCCTTTTTTTGGAACTGCAAATACAACTACGTTAGTCCATTTTGTATTGTCCACAACTCAATGAAACCTTGAGTTTAACATTTTTTTTTTGTCTTTTCTTTTTCCTGTTCTTATGTAGTAACTAATTTGCAATTTATTCCATCCAGGAACACTATTTTCATTTTAGACATTTTTTTATCTATATAAATCGTATTAACTATTTTACATCTTCAATTTCTTATTTTATTATTGTTTACTCTTTTCTTTATATAACTCTTTCTTTACATAACTCTCTCTTTATACAATTCTTTATATATTTGTAATGACTTCATCATATTTATTGCATCTTGTTCCATTATCCCTGGCATTTATGGACCTAACAGCTGACTTTTTTTTTTTTCTGTATTAACTGTCCTCTAGCTGAATTCTTATTTTTCTTAATCTATTTATCTTCAGTTGTTACTTATCTTCATACTTGGCCCAACACTCTCCTCAAGTGTATACATTTGACCCCCTTCTTCACTATAGTTTTCATGTGTTTCATCCCCCAGAGAGATTTTGATAGGATCTCCTCTTCATCTCCACAGCCAAATGTTTTGGCAGAGGCTCTCATTATTCTTTCATGTATTATCAGAGTAACCTCCTGACTGTACAGTGTCCAATCCTGGTCTCTTTCAATGTACTCTTTGCAAGATTATTTGTGTTACTTTATAAATTTCATCTCCTTTAGGTCACCCTCTTGATTAAGCTTCCCCAAAGCTATTATCTTTGAGGTGAAGCCCAGGCTTTGATGTAAGACCACACAATCTATACTAATATGATTGCTATTTTTTTTTTGCAGTTTCATTTATTTCTATATTGACATTAGAGATCCTCACTTTTCCCTATTCTGGTTAACTTATAGGTCTTTGTACATAATAATTTTTCTCTTTATTCTGCCTTATCAACTATATCTAAGTCCTATGCTCTCTTTCACCCAAATCTCTCTACACATTCATTACAAGCCAGATCAGCCACTGCCATGTACAGGAAGACTCACTTAAAACTTCTGTAGCAGGCTAGCCTGTGCCCTCTTTGTGCTCTCTTACACTGTCTCCTGTACCATCACTCATTTTTATAAGAAGCCGTAAGTACATGTTTGCATGTCTGTATCTCCTCTGAGTTATGGTTTTATTTAAGGCAGATTCTATCTCAAAGTAAACATGAGTAAACTTCCTTTGAAATTCCCCTTATAGGGATGGTTGAAATGGTTGAAAATCTGTCACTAGAAGCAAGGTCAAGTTTATGCACATTTGTGATTCATAGACTCATTTGTACTTGGTTTAGAGTACATTGAAATATAAAACATACTCATATAGGAAAATAGAAGTCAAATTGGGGAAAGTCCTGATGTCAGACAAAAGATCATGAGACTTTTACAGGATTTTTAAAAATAGCATAATCAGAACAGTTTTTGAAAAATCCATTTTGAGAGGAAGGGCAGTGCAAAAGGAGAGCGAAGGAAAGGAAAATACAAAGGACATTGGTTGTGCATATTGGTTGTGCATATTTTTCCATTCAACCAAAGTCTTTCCTCAACCATTTTCAAATGCATATGATGAATCAAAGCAAGTGCTCCAGAGGTACATAAACATGGAGAAGGAGAAGTATATAAAAAATGAAAAAAACCTGAAACTTTGTTCAGTGAAAAATGGGGGGAGATTGATGTCGGTATTTCCTGCTATGGTGCAAAGTCAGCAAAAGAAATCTTAGAAGGAGGGTAGGAACTGAACTCATGGGGACAGTTGACCATTGTTCCTTGTACTGTATAATCTATTAGCTGGTAAATCCTATTCTACAAGTTCATATCACCTGTACCAATTGAAGCAATGATCACCAGAAACAGGCTGATATCTGTTCAGTTGAAAAATGGATCTAGCATCTCTAATGGCAGGGTATCCAGAATACAATAGAAAATCATCCAGTGAAACAAAAAAAGATCATATCTGAAAAAGACAAGGCCATCGTCATTAACATTGTGATGATGATCCACCTGTGTTCCAATGTGTCCCCTCATTTAAACTGTGCCAATCCTGTGGACTCTCTGCTTTCTTGGACATGACATCCCTAATTTGTATTAATATTTTTCATAAAAACTCTATCCACCAACTAGCCTCACTTCTTAGCAGAATGCCTATGATATAGTATCAGCCCGAAACATAACTTTTCACTGACATGAATTAATTTTATGAAGAAAAAACCTCCAATTTAAATAAATGGCCCTAATTTTTTTTTTTTTTTTTTTTTTGGTGGGACCCTCGCTGGCGGCGGGGAACGAACCTGCACTGCAGAGGCTGCGGGCAGCCTTGCAGCCCAGCGCTCAACCCCTGTGCCACCAGGGGAGGCCCATAAATGGCCCTAATTTATATAGTTGAAACAAGATAATTAAATATAAAAAAAATTCTAAAGTTTCCTACTTTGTTGAATGTGAAAGTACAGTGACCTTTTAAAAATACTATATTATGACTTAAAAATCAAAAACAATAAAAATAATTTTATTAACATTTCCAGTATGTTTACCAGTATATTAATATTTATCAATATTAATACATTGTTATGAACAAAAGTCCACAATTTATTAGGTTTCCTTAGTTTTTTTTTTTAAATATTCATTGATACATCCAAAAGCTGGGGTATAGGCCAGAGGTGTGGGGGGTGAGGAGGTTGGGTGTGGAGGGAGGAGTGGTGAAGGGATGAGAGGATTCACCAGAGACAGTTTCTTTTTTTTTAAATTTTTTTTTATTTATTTATTTATACAAGCACTAGGTACAGTCAGAAGCACGGAAGGGTGAGAGAATTCACCAGAGCCAGAGCAAGGAGCAGAACAGGCAGACTGACAAAGTACACTGCTGATGCGAGCAGCAGACGCAGCAGGAGAGGTCTGTGTGCCATGTGTTACCCTTGCTGGTGGCTGGGAACCGGTGCTGCAGAGGCTGCGGCAGCTTAATAGCCCAGCGCTCAACCGTTGCACTGCCGGAGAGGCCCAGAGACAGAGTTTCTAGCAGAACAGGCAGATTGACTGAAATACACTGCTGAGGGGAGCAGTGGGTGAGGCAGGAGAGGTCTGCTGTGTCATGTGGGTAGCTCCCTGGCAAGGGATCGAACTCATGCTGCAGAAGCTGCCGATAGCTTCGTTTTGCTGAGACTTAACCTCTTGCACTACCAGGGAGGCCCAGGTTTGTTTCCTTAGTTTTCCCCATTGCTCCTTTTCTGTTCCAGGACCTTATTCAGGACACCTTATAACATCAGTCATGAGTTCTCGTCGGGTTCCTCTGGGCTGTGTGAATTCTCAGATCTTCCATGTCTTTGATGATTTTTGACAGTTTTGAGAAGCACTAAATCAGGGGGTTAGATTCTAGTCTGTCCGTTGGCATTAGTTTGGTGTTTTTTCTCCTGGTTAGACTGGATTGATAGATTATTGGGAGGAAGAGCAAAGGAGTAGAATGCATTGTCAATGCATCATGTTAAGGGTAACCACTTTTGTCACTGTAAATGTGTGTGCACATGCATGTACACAAAATGTGTGTGCACATGCATGTACACACAAACATGTATGAGCTTTTGGTCCATTATTTACTTTTATGATCTTATCATGTACCTTATTCTCTCTGAATACTTGAAAGTTTATTCTTAAAAGTCTTTCTAACACATAGACTTAGATATTTATGTTGATCTAACTTGGAATTTTTTTAGAGAAAAGGAAATATTTTGATTGATATACCAAAAGCTATCTGCCTCTGTAATCATGTTCAATTTACATTAAAATATAGAAAAATCTAAATTAAATTAATTTTTTATAATTTTTAAAGAACCTATTAAGTTAATTTTAAAATGAAAAATCTGAAATCATTCTTTCAAATTTTTTTTAAATCATTGCCATTTTTTTGTTTTTGATGCTGCGTAAATGCTATGGCAAAAGCTTAAAAAAATCATAATGTTCTTTTTAATTTATTCTTTAAAGTTAGCATGCTTAAAAATAAATTCAGAAGCTCATTTCTCTCACTAGTCAAAGAAATAAGGATTTTTATAAGAAAATGTAAGTTTTTACAAACATGTAAATAAACCAAAGTTATTGCAAGTTTAGCTTCAATGTGGATATACATTTCTTCTAACTGCAGGCGAAGTCACTCATCCTCCCATGCCCCTGCACTCCCCATCATGTGTAAGCACAAAATATTCTAACTTGATACTTAGGGAAAGAAGATGGTTTCTCTATCCAAGGAAGTAAGCACTCTGGGTTTTAAATGGAGCACACCTGGGTGAGCTGGTCTTCAGTTTATCAATCTGTTGTTTTGCGCAAACCTCTGCTCTGAGACTGACTACCTTTTCTTTCAACCCCATCCTCTATTAAATGCCTACTCACAATGTGGATTTTTGTTTAAAGGAAGACTCCTTAGCTCTCTAGAGTAGGTCTAGCCCTTTTGATAAATTTTAATTTTTCTTTGTGGAATTTCCATTGCTGTGATTGTATCTCTACCATTCTTGTAATTTTATTGATGCTGGTTTTATGCAGGTTGTAAAGCATACAAGGGCAGAGACCATCTCTGTTGGTGTTCTTCATTATAACCTTTATTAAAACGAATAAGTACACCCATCCAACAAGTATTGTTGGTTCTGTGGATGCCAGACACTCTGCCAGTTACAGAGGCTGCAAAATTGAGCAAGAGAGAACCAGAGTACAAGGTGATCCTACTTGGATGAGAACAACTGGGGCACAAAATAGGGTGGTTGTGATATGTGCTCAAAGTTGGGGAGAAAGACCTCATTAATGGAGAGGCATCTTATTTCTGCAGGCTTGAGAAAGGGGTCTGTGTTCAAAAGGGTGGGAAGAGGGGTCTTCATTGAACACAGGCATGGACGTTTGAAATAGGCTGGCACATCAAGTTCAGGTTTCATTAGAAGTTCTTACTTGTACACACTCCACAAAAAGAAGTAAGGCCTGTAAATGGAAAGGTTGTTTGTAGTAAACTTGAGACTGGAACAGGATGTGTGGTACCAACCGGGGAAAAAGGAAGCAGGAAGGAGGAAGACCTGTTTTGGGGATGGGCAGCATGACCAGATGGAGGCAGAAGAAGCAAGGTCAGTTTGCATGGAGTTGGCTCCCAACAGCCCCTGCAACTGGCACTTCAGGCCCTCAGATTGAAAGAGCCATCTTCGTAGCAGGACGTATTCTGGGCCCTACTTTTGCACATAATCTGCAAGGGGTGTCCTACAGAGACATGTGGGGGCACAAAGGGGGCTGCTCCCTGGACCATCAGGGTGGTTCTGGAAGATGGGAGCCAAGCATTATCGTTGCTCCCATTCATTGGGCTCTTGGTCCCAACCCAGAACCACCACAGCTCATTATGATGGTATTACAATTTGACATGCCAGTCCTGAGGGTGGTATTGTCATTCCCACTTTAGAAGCAGGGAGACTGGTGCTCAGAGGGAGAGGTGATTTATGTGAGGATGTATAGTGGGTAGAACTAGATCATTTACATTTAATTTTTTAATAGGAAAATATATCTGTTATAGGAAATGTAGGTTAACTTCTGTAAGACTACTTAAAATTTTCATCACCCAGAAAAAGATTTATATTGATTTTTTAATTAAAAAATTATGTCATTGTTCATTTTTAAACAATATTTGCTTCTCCCTACCCCCTCAGGTGTAGTTGATCTTTTTGTTAAGATTTATTTATTTTTTTAAGGATTTATTTATTTATTTATACAAGCACTGGGTACAGTCAGAAGCGTGGGTGGGTTAGAGAATTCACCAGAGCCAGAGTGGGGAACAGAACAGGCAGACCGACGAAGTACACTGCTGAGGGGAGCAGGGGGTGCTGCAGGGGAGGTTGTGCGCCATGTGGGACCCTCGTCCACAGCCGGGGATCGAACCAGTGCTGCAGAGGCTGCGGGTAGCTTCGCAGCCCAGCGCTCAACTGCTGCACCACCAGGGAGGCCCCTATTTTTATTTATTTATGCACACAAGGCCTAGAGTATAGGCCAGAGGTGGGGGTGGTGGTGAGAGGATTCACCAGAGACAGAATGGGGAGCAGAACAGGCAGATCTACTGAAATACACTACTAAAGGGAACAGTGGGTGAGAAAGAAGAGGTCTAAGTGTCATATGTGGATTAGCTCTCTGGCTGGGGATAGAATTCTGGCTGCAGTCATTATAGTGTTGAGACTTAACCCCTAGGTCACCAGGAAGACCCTCATATTGATCTTTTTGAAAGATCACTGTTTTAATTATCAGGTAAGTATAACAAATTAAGAGGATTCACAAAGGAGTCACCATAAGAATAGTAGAAATGGGGTACATTATTTCCAAGTAAGAGCAAAAGACAACTTTAAAATTTAGTGAAAAACAGGAAGAAATAAATTTCCAGGAGTAAGAATACTCAGAGATGGCTGTGGATTTTCTTGGAAGACATCAATGGAAACCTGGCATCATGACCAGGGAAACAACATTCTAAGGAGGTCAATTTAACTTAAGTTGATTTATAAACTCCATACAATTATAATCAAATTCTTAACCCACGTTTTTGTTTGTGTGTGTTTTGTGTGCTTGTAACTGCAACATTAATTCTAATATATATGGAACAGCAAAAGGAAAAGATAAGTCAAATCATTTCCAAAGAATAAAATAATAAAACTGGGCCACTTATGTTATTAGATGCCAAAACATGTTTGTTACAAATTTTCAATTATTAAGACTGAAAGGCATTGGGTGTGGGAAAGGCAGATCAACCAAAAGAATACAATTGAGAATCTGGAAAACTTGATTTATGAAAAGGTACTTGGAGAATGGATTTTCATGTGGGGAAAAAAAAATAAGACAATGCCAGATACTATCAGACAAGGAGGGAACACACATGTGGTATGAACTGCATGGAGTGGTGGACTTAGTGGCAGCATCCCTCTGTGCCTCCAGCACATGCAGCTTGGGGATCCTATCTCAGTCTATCCCTCTGTGTCCTTCAAGGCATCCTGGCTCCCTCCCCATGTGTTTGCTCAGGAGACCTCAAAAAGTGATTAAAAATAGACTCAACAGGACAGATAGATGAAAAGGGTAGTGTTCTGAGACCTCTGGGAAGTTTCTTTTCTGCTAATGTCTAGCCTCAGGGAGCGGCATCTGCACTCCAGTGGACTGGAAGAGGGGCTCGAAGTCCTGTCTGCTGCTCCTGTCATTTTTTGGTCTCAGGAAAAGCTGACCTTGAGATAAAACTGATGTTGTATTTGATGGAACCAGAGACAGAAGTATCCAGTTTGTGCTGCCAAACTTGGTCTCTTGATCAGTCTTTCCCAGTGGAAAAAATAAGTTATTCATGTAATCAGACATTTTATAGTTACTATGTTTTAAAAAAAAAAGCAAAAAGAAGCAAGTAACATGAATTTTCATAGCATGTTTCATTTGACCCAATATATAATTTCAACATGTAATCACAATTAAAATGTAAAAAAAATGTGATTTTTTTCAGTACAGTCATGCCATCTTGTGTACACTCCCACCTCATGGCATTTGGGACATGCTGACCCTGATGCTCAGGGGCTGCTGAGTGCCAGTTGGAGAATGGGCTCTCTACCAGCTGGTCCTAAAGATATCACCTTCAATTCCTATTAAGAGAGCAAATCCTATATGTAGAGTTCAATCAGTGAGGAAGCATATTAGCGAACACAAAATAAAGCTAAAGATCAATGACAGAATAAGATAAAACTTTTGCAGTTTATCTGCAATTTATATACAGAGCTTCTCTCAATCAATAGGAAGAAAACAAAGTTTCCTGTTAAAAAAAAGATGCTGCACATAGTTATAAATACATCTCCAAATATAAACAGCATACAAAAAAATTTATGATCCCTCTCTGGAGTTATCAGAGAAATACTAATAAAACAATAATGAGACTTTTTTTTTTTTTGCATAGAGAAAGTTAAAACATATCACAGTTTGAAAGTGGAGGGGAACAGAAAGAAAAGTGGAAGGCCTGGGGGGACCAGGGTCAGGCTTCCACCCTCAGTGGTAGCCCAGACTATTCCTCCCATTGCCTCATTTCCACTTGTCTCCATCTCCATCTGCCTGAACAGTCAGACATGAGTGCGGGATGCAGGCTTTGCTCATGAAATGTGCCAGTCAAGGTGATGAAAGTGGTGGAGGCAGGAAGACAGTCGTGGACATCTGCCTGTACATATGCCTACAACCAATTCCCAAAGGCCTGGACAAGGATCTGGGAGGAACACCCTTCTGCCTCTGTGCATGGACCACATGTCTTAATACTTTCATTGATAGATTTACTGCCAACACCACCCCTGATAAAGTGCAGATGGGCTAGTATTAAGTTTGTTTATCTCTGTGTCTTCAGAGCATATCATAGCTAAGGATATTCACATAGTCAGCTGCTGGGAATGTAATAGCTGAATCAGGAACTGAATGAGTATAGGAAAGTGCAAATGGGGATATATGTCCTGGGAGCCCTTTATATTTTATGTTGATTTTATTTTATTAATTTTATCATCTCTACAAATGTTCATAAAGTGATGACGTTTCTTAACGTTTTGGTTTCCTGAACAGCTCCCTTAAAGATTCCAGCAGCCATGAGGTCCATTTGTGTGGAGCCAGAGGAGCCCAAAGCAGGAAACCGTGGATAGGATCTCTCACCTCCTAAACCCACTGCCCTTAGCTACCTCACTTCTGCTTCTTTGCAGACTGAGATATATGACCAACATACTCAGGAGATTTAGGGCAGCAGCAGGCCTGTAATTTGCAGTTATGTGTCATAAAGGGTAGCTTAAAGGATAGATTGTTTCTCTTTAGTATGTTAAAATGCCTTCCCTTCCTATGAATTTATAAAAAGGTTAATTACATTTACACAGAAAACGTTCCTTGCTTATTTTAAACAAAAGTAATTCTGTTTAGCAGACTTCATTGTAAATTGAAAAGAATATGACCATAAAGATAATCATAAATTAATATCAGTCCTGAATGTGTTGATTTCTTAACATTGAAGAGTCCTTTTCCTATGGAGCCAGTGGTGAAAAAGGCCCTGCGGAGCAGTGGTCCAACCTGTAAGTCATAAGCAGTGACAGGGGTTGCAAATTTGTGACCTTTTCCACAGTCTGGACTCTGTATTTTAATTGCATGTCTACTTTAAGAAATATGCTGTAAATGTTAACAAGAAGGGCTGACAGTCCACCCAGAGCTGCCCCCCCAATCCATTTTCTGCAGGCCTCCGCTTTCCTCTGTCTCCTTTGATGTGGGTTTTGGCATCAAGATATTTAACTAGAATGATTTGGGTTGGTGAATCCAAAAGCAAGTGGAAGAATTTGCTTTCTGGGTTGATCTTAAATGAATGAATTTCTCATTTAGAAAAAAGAATGCTGTAGGTGTTTTTATTTATTATTCTTAAAATACTTTATAAAACAATTTTAATTGCACAATAATTTCCATGCTGAAAAAAGAGAGCCACATGAAGATTCATTTCTGTGTTGGTGAGTATTTTGTCTTTATTGAACTCAAACAAGGTAGAACTGATTTGTCAAGTGTTGCACAATATTAGTGCCAATGATGGTGTTGATGATGCTGTTGGTGATGATTTTGGTCCATGAGTCATATTTTGAGTCCTCTATGTATGTTATGATCATCAGATCCTCATCATCTACAAGGTGAGTTGCCATTAATCATTTCTTCGAAGATGGACAGCATATCAGCGAGATTAAATGATTTGCCACACCAATCACCACTTACAAGAGGTCAGGTGAAATTAAAACTAGTGACATAAATCAGGTTAATTGCCCAAGATTCTGTTGCACATTTATAAAGGATACAGGTATTTTGCCCATAGATCAATATTGTGTTTCCCATTTCCAAGATGGTACTTCCAGAAGAACATATATTTTCATTATTTTACTTGTGAGCTATACATTTATTTACCACCTACAATATTGCTAGATCCATAGCGAATCACAAAATCAGTCCTTCTCTTTCCATTATAAAATGTCCATGTTCAGTAAATATTGTAATTATTCATTCAAATATGCTAATTTAATATTGTTTTTCTTTCTCAGCAAATACAGCTTAAGTTAAACCTGTGCCACTCTAAATTTCTGAGATCTTCCTGCCTTTATTCCATCCTTGTATACTTTCTAAAATATAATTTTAGAGTTTTTTAAGAAATATTCCTACACGAATTTATATTCAATGCTTTCCTCTCCCTTCAGCTATAAAATGAAAAATTGTTTCCCTGATATTCAAGTTCCAAACAATTCATTATTTAGTTCTATGCTGCATAATGTTAAGGAACGCAAATATCCACTGCTCTGACAATTCCATGATTAAAACATCTCAGATCTGTTTTCTTTCCCAATCTCTGTTCAACTCCTTCCTGAGGGAAAGCTTTGAAGAGGCAGACATCTAAGCAAGGCATTTCTTTTGTTTGATTTCATCCTTGAGAACTGAGTGGGAACCTTCTTATTTAATGAAATATATCTCCAGCTTTCTTAGCCAGAGTCCTCCTTAAATTAAAGTGAAAGGGGTAAAGTTAAGAAAATTACTTTCTCATTATTTATAAATGAAATCTAGAATTTAGGGCTTGGGATATGCATTGAGCTTTCAGACATTTGTGGCTCTGTGATCTGAAAGAATCCCAGTGCTTTTTCTGCCCCTGAAATTAATCTCACTGTCTTGGAGCCCTATCCCCTCCCTCTGGTTTCCTCCAGAAAAATGCCACTCCACCTGTTACCAGAGAAAGCCAGCAGTAACATTTGACAACTTTCAGGAAGGTCTTGGGATGTAAATTCTAACACAGAAGCCAGGATCAGATACCACAATGTTTCCTTAGGAAATGTGTGTCCAGCACCTGACCTGCTTTCAGAAGAGGATCTTCTTCACTTGCCCTTGAAGTCCATCTATGCCTATTCAAAATTCAGCACCCTGAAAATTTGAGGTGCAGAGAAAGAAAACATTTTCCTGGTAGGTCAGTTGTTACCCCGCCTCCAGACATACTTTTAAGCCCCTGTCTCCTCCCTAAGAATTCTTCCATTGTGACTGAGAGTGTGGCATCATACTTCTTCAGCAGAAGACTCCACTCCATATTCTTGACTGAGCTTTCAGTATACCGTAGCACAGAGGACATCCACAGGACACAAATACATTCCCAGAGCTGGCTGCTCCACGTGGAAGCACTGCAGGCAGAGTAGCAATGGCACACTCCAAGGTGGCCTTTAGAAGTCCTAATCAGGAGACAGGTCTCCTAATGCATTCTATAGTGATGATGTTTTCCCCTCTGTCATGCCATCTTTTGGTCCCTGCTCCCCATCTCCTGTGAACAGGAGAAGAGATACATGTATTCAGACCCATCCCCACTAACATACTTTGTTCCTACCAGATTCTCTATTCCCCAGAGCAATGGGTCTCTGAGAGGTCACAGATAGATAAGGTCGTGAGGTTAGAGCCCCAGTGTCCCTATAAGAAAAGGAAGAGAATGGAGACCAGAATGTCAATTAAGGACCAACCCCAGCACTCTATAAACACTACATATAACTGTTTACAGATGCTCACGTCTAAACGTTGGATTATCCTGAGGATCTATCCACAAAACAGCTGAAATCTATAATCTTCAATAAATGTAAAGAATGACCTATTTCAAGTAACCATATGATAAAACAAAAGAAAATCTGAAATAAAAGTCTTGTAATTTCCTGAAACAATTTTCCATACGTGGTTTATTTTGGGTAACATTTTTTTTTTTTTTTGCACATAATCAGCTCCATTAATATCTAAGGGTTTGGGACTTCTTTAACTATATTTCTGACTTTGTCCTTTAGTTAATTTGTTATATTTATTCATTTATAATGGGACAGAGGCTGATGGTAAATTAAGGCAAGGTATTTTTGTTCAGTCTAGTTAGAACCTGGGGCTATAATGTTTCTTTGCCCCTTCTCCCTTTCTTTCTTCCTCTCCTGAGGGTGTACAACATCTGCAAATAAATTGCCTTAAAAGGAGAGCACTTAGATTTTTACGATAAGTGTTTTCAATAAAGTATAGAGGTAGAGGTAAGGAAGTTGAGGCCAAAAAGACTAGTGGACTTGCATCCACCACCCAGCTCAGAAGTAGTTGAAGCATGACTTATGCAGGACAGTCTTCATTATTATATAAAACAATCTTCCAAGATGTGGAAATGCCTTCCCTTCCTATGACTTTATAAAGCACATTCACAGTCCCAATCTGCTCTTGATAGAGGCACCACCTATACTAGAGTGTATGTGTGTGGGGTTACCATAGGAGTTAATGCAGTTAGCCTTTACTAATTGGTCATGCAGTTAGCAGACTGTAATGATGTCAAACTTCAAATAAAGGTATTTCTCACCATTTGATGTTGACTCTTTGTGGCTATCATGAAAATATATTCACTTGAGAGGACTTGTAAGCTGCTTTTCAGCTTCTATAGTCAGATTTTTGTTTTCACTAACCCTTTTTTTTTTTTTTGGTGGTGTGTAATCCCAACCAAACCAATCCCATCCAATCCATTTTTCATCTCCAATATTATAAAGTTCAGCTTGAGAAGTTTTGTGTCTCTTTTATACTTTTCACATTTATGCTTAACATGCTTATTTTTCTATTAGCTTTTTGAATATATAGAATATAGTTATAGAAACTGTGTTAATGTCCTTGTCTCCTATTTTATCTTTTGTCATTCCTGGCCTGGTTTCATCATTATGGGTTGTATTCTTTACATAACAATTAACTTTTTTTAGCTAAATTTTACATTATGGGGTTTTGGGTATGTTTTGTTGCTATATTGATTTTTGAGAATTGTTCTGAGATGTAGTAAATTATTGAAAATAGTTTGATTCCTTTAGCTCTTACTTTAATTGTTATCTGATGCCAGAACCAAATCTACCACTAGTTTTGGCCACTGCTAATGACTTTGGGTTCTGAAACCAATATCCTATGGATTATAAAACTTTTCACTCTGGCTAGTAGGCAAGCAAACTGTTGCTGTCCATCTCACTTGCTCCCTTACCCCAGTTATAGTCTTACCTATTGTATTTCTCTACCAGAAATAGAACATGACACATGTTGACCTGGGAACTGGACATTGGCAGTTAGACACAGGCTTCTCACCAATACCACCTCTCTGCATTTTTTTTTTTTTTGAGAAATTTGCTTGCCTTCCTTGCTATTAGAAGCTACCAAAGACATATCCCTAAAGTGAAATGTTTTGTGAAGATCATCTGAACAATGAATGTGATTAAACTCATGTAAACATTTATAAATTTTTTTAAAATTATTTCTTTTTTTTTAAGATTTATTTATTTATTTATACAAGCACTAGGTACAGTCAGAACTGCGGGAGGGTGAGAGAATTCACCAGAGCCAGAGCGGGGAACAGAACAGGCAGACTGATGAATACACTGCTAAGGGGAGCAGTGGGTGCTGCAGGAGAGGTCTGCGCGCCATGTGGGACACTTGCCAACGGCTAGGGATCGAACCAGCACTGCAGAGGCTGCAGGCAGCTTCGCAGCCCAGCACTCAACCGCGGCACCACCAAGGGAGGCCCCATTTATAAATTTTTTTGAAAAATTTATTTATTTATTTATTTATGAATACAAGAACTGGGGTACAGGCCAAAGGTGTGGGGCGGGTGTGAGAGGATTCACCAGAGACAGAATGGGGAACAGAACGGGCAGATCGACTGAAATACACTGCTGAGGGGAGCAGCAGGCAAGTCAGGAGAGGTCTGCTGCATCATGTCGGTAGTTCCCTGGCCAGGGCTCGAACTCATGCTGCAGTGGCTGTGAATAGCGTCATAGGCTACATCTTAACCCATTGTGACACCAGGGAGGCCCTTTATACATTTTTAAGAGTGGGGGTTCACCCAATGGAAAAAATTGTTATTTTGTGTTTGCCCAAAACAAAATCTCCAACTAAGTTCCTTTGGTTATTAAAACTACCACCTATCAATATGCAGTGGTCTGGCTTTCTCTTCAGTCTCCCATTGCTCTCTGTGTACAAGGTGAGGTATAGGTTACACTTGGCTTGTGACCTGGTCTGGTCTACTGGGAAGAATGTGAAAGAACTGAGCTCCCCTGCCCAGATAGTCAGGGCTGGTCCCCTCCCTGGCCTGTGCTCAGGCCCCTCTAAAGCAGGGCATGCTTAAGCATTTCATTCTACTCCAGGTTCCTCAGCTCATATTATTGGCTTCTCCTTTGGCCAAGTTTTTATAGGATCTACATAGATGCTTCTGCTTTTACAAATGCTTTGGTTGAGCAGGCTTATGGGGTCTGTAGCATGTGCAATTCAGAGGCACTCTCTTCTTTAAAAAAAAATCTGACAAAGTCTACCTACACTTCCTTCAGTTCATTTTCTTTTAATAAAAATATTTAGTCCCAATCATATCTGAATTTTTATTATTTTTTATTAACTTTAAAATATAAAAGTGATCTTAAATTACTCATTAGCTAAACCCATTTTTATGTGCTACAGCATTGTTTTGAGTATGTTATCGTGTTGTCAAATTACTTCCCAGGATACCGGTATCCTGCCCTGCTAAGCCTTCCTTAAGATTGGTGCTGGAATCCTGATTCCTCAAGCTTTCCTTGCTGTGCCAGAGCTGCCAGACTTTATGTGGACAAGACATGTCAGATATTCTGGAACATTCTGTGCATTAGGGTATATAAAAAATCACTGAACAATACACAGACAAGATAAGCATATATTTGTTGGTAATGGTGCCCATTGCATCAATGCATCTGTTTTTCAGAAAGAGGGCACTTTTTGGGCTTCCCTGGTGGCACAGTGGGTTGAGCACAGTGCTGTGAGGCCGTCCACTGCCTCAGCAGCACATGTTCAATTCCCGGCTGGCCAGGGAGATACCCACATGTACGGCAGACCTCTCCTTTCTCACTGGCTGCTCCCATCAGCAGTGCTTTTGGTCTGTCTGCCTGTTTTGTTCCCCACTCTGTCTCTGGTGAATCCTCTCACCGCCCCCATGCCTCTGGTCTGTACCCCAGCTCTTGTATAAAAAATAAATCTTGATTTTTAGATCAGGGACCTTTTGTGTGCTGCAATACACCTAGACTGCATGGGGCTGGGAAAGGGCTGTGCCCACAGCCAGTGGTGAGCCGAAAAGCCCCCACAAACAGGCCCCATCTGGCTGCCTGATCCCAGAGGGGGATCCAGTCAGTGCAGGGGCAGACCTCAGGCATAAGGAAGTGCCCCCCTAACTCTCCATCTTAGATCAGGGACCTTTGGCGTGATCACAAGACACCTAGACTGCATGGAGCTGGGAAAGGGCTGTCTGTGCCCATAGCCAGAGGTGAGTTGAAGAGCCCCTACAAGCCAGGAACCACCTGGCTGCCAGAGCCCAGAGGGGTAGCCAGTCACTGCTGGGGCAGATCATGGGTGCACAGAAGTGCTCTCCCAACTTGCCATTTTAGATCAGGGATATTTTGTGTGTCTGTGACACACTTAGACTGCATGGAGCTGGGAAGAGCTGCCCCCACAGCCAGAGGTGAGGTGAAAAGCCCCCACAAGCCCGGCCCCATTCTGAGCCCAGAGGGTGGGTCCAGCGATTTGGAGCCCAGCAGGCGATCCTGCCACCACAGGCTAGACTGTGGGACCGTAAGACCCTCCTTGGAATTAAACTAATAAAGAAGGAGGAGATTCTCTGTGACAGCGGCCACTAATGTATTCATAGTACTACTGCCCTACCAGAATTCAGACATAACAGTTTTTGACTCGATTGGACCACTAGTCTCCAACATCCCAGAAAGAGCACACCAAAAAGATGCCAGCTAGTACCAGCGGCACAGTGTCCAAATGCATAGGACAAATTAGAAAACAAGCAGCAGGGAGAAGAAAAACTACATACAACCAAGCAAGTCCTCAGGAAAAAGACACACCACAAAAAGAAAACCACCCACCAGATTGCAACAGCAGTGACTTGGAAGAACTTCTGAGCCTTCCAGAAAGAGAAATTAAAATTGCTGTGATTAAAAAACTGACAGAAGTCATTAAGATAAACAATGATCAGAAGAACGAAATTGAGTCCCTAAAGAGGGAAGCGAAGGAAATGCAGGAGATCGAAGGATTAATGGAAGAGCTAAAGAACTCTGGGAAAAGCAGTGATAACAGAATAGATGAAATGGAAGAATGAATAAGCACTCTCGAAGACACAGAAATAAAAAGAACCAAAACAGAAAAGAAAAAGAAGTACAAATGAAAAAGACTGAAGAAATACTTCGGGAAATATCTGACTCCATGAGGAAAGGAAATGTAAGAGTTATAGGACTCCCAGAAGGAGAGGAGAGAGTCCTAGGAACAGAGAAAATATTCAAGGAAATAATTGAAGAGAACTTCCCAAACATGAAGAAGGAGCTGAAAATAGACATACAAGAAGCAAGAAGAACACCAAACTTCCATGATGAAAGGAAAAATACAGCAAGACACATAAGAGTAAAGCTCCCAAGAATCCAAGACAAGTAAAAAATAATGAAGCTGACAAGAGGGAAGAAACAGATAACATATAAAGAAAAACCAATCAGGCTGACATCAGACTTCGCCGAAAAAACACTACAGGAATGGAGAGAGTGGAGGGACATAGTCAACAAACTCCAAGACAACAAGTGCCAACCAAGAATACCCTATCCTGCAAAGCTCTCCTTCCTCTATGAAGAAAGAATACGGAACTTCTCAGACAAAAACAAACTCTGGAATTTTATTATGACTAAACCCCCACTCCAAAATATACTACAAGGAGTCCAAAAGCCAGAACGAACAAAGGGATGAATAACAATGAAACAAGGCCAAAAAAAAAAAAAGAAAAGAAAAGGAAAGGAAAAGAGTTATTAAGAATAAATACATAAAAATCAGAGGAAAGACAAACAAAATGGCAATACACATGCTAACATATCAATATTAACTCTAAATGTAAAGGGACTAAAATCTTCAATAAAAAGACACAGATCACAGCCTGGATTAAGAAACAAACCCAACCTTTTGCTGTCACCAGGAAACACATTTAACTACAAAAGACAAATATAGACTGAAAGTAAAAGGATGGAAAACAATCCTACAAGCAAATGGACCAAAAATAAAGGCAGGAACAGCTATACATACATTAGATAAAACAGATTTCAAGCTCAAAAAGTTAAAAAGAGACCCCAAAGGTCACTACATTATGATCAAGGGGCCAATACTTCAAGAAGAAATAACATTTATTAACATATTCTCACCAAATGAAGGAGCACCAAAATATATCAGATGACTATTATCATCTCTGAAAACAGACATCAGAGAAAACACATATGTAGTATGAGACTTCAACACACCACTATCAACAATGGATAGATCAATCAGACAAAAAATAAGTGAGAAGACTAAAGCTCTAAATAAGGATCTAGAGCTCATGGGCTTAACAGACATCTATAGAACACTAAACTCATAAAAATCTGAGTGCACATTTTTCTCAAGCACACACAGATCATTCTCCATGATCGATCACAAACTGTGACACAAGACAAACATCAACAGATACACCAAGATTGAAATCATACTAACCATCTTCTCTGACCATGAAGGCATCAAACTAGAAATAAACCACAAAAAGAAGGCAAGGAACTCTCCTATCTCATGGAGATTGAAACCTATACTACTGGAAGACCATTGGACTAATGAGGAGATCAAAGAAGAAATTAAAAAGTACTTTGAGTTGAATGAAAAGGAGGAAACCAATTTCCTAAATGTATGTGATGCAGCCAAAGTAGTAATAAGAGGAAAATATATAGCAATAGAGGTTCATATCAAGAAAAAAGAAAGAACTCAAAGAAACAACCTAATTTCAAAGTTCAAAGAACTAGAAAAAAAACAACAAAAAAACCCAAAACCAGTAGAAGAAAAGAAATAATAAAAATCAAAGCAGAAATTAATGAAATTGAAACAAAAAAAAATCCAAAGATCAATGAAACCAAAAGTTGGTTCTTTGAAAAAATAAATAAAATAGACAAACCCCTAGCAAGGCTCACAATAGAAAAATGGGAGAAAGCACAAATAAATAGGATCACAGATGAAAGAGGAGAAATCACAACAGACACAGCAGAAAACAAAAGAATAATCAGAAACTACTATGAACAGTTATATACAAACAAGTTCAACAATCTAGAAGAGATGGACATATTCCTACAACTCTACAATCACCCAAAGCTAGTTAAAGAAGAAATAGAAGAACTAAACAGACCAATTACAAGCAGCAAAATAGAAATGGTAATCAAAAAACTCCCCCCCAAAAAGTCCAGGACCAGATGGATTTAAAAATGAATTCTACCATAGAAGGAAATATAGGCGAAACACTACGTGATTTGCACATCAAGATATCTTTACAGACACATCACCCAAAGCAGTGATAGTGAAGGCAAAGATAAACAGCTGGGACTACATCAAATTAAAGAGCTTCTGCACAGCAAAAGAGACAATAACAAAAACAAAGAGAAACCCCACCAACTGGGAGAACATTTTTGCACCCAACACTAATGATAAAGGACTGATCACAAAAATCTGCAAAGAGCTGATGAGACTCAACAATAACAAAGAAAATAATCCAGTCAAAAAATGGGCAGAAGAGCTAAAAAGAAACTTCTCTGAAGAATAAATGCAAATGGCCAACAGGCATATGAAAAAATGTTCAACATCACTTGTCATCAGGGAAATGCAAATCAAAACTACCATGAGATACCATCTTACACCAGTGAGAATGGCACGTATTAAAAAAACTAGCAACAACAAATGTTGGCGAGGGTGTGGAGAAAAAGGAACTCTTCTGCACTGTTGGTGGGAGTGCAAACTGGTCCAACCACTGTGGAGAGCTGTGTGGAGATTTCTGGACCTACTAAACATAGAGCTTCCATATGATCCAGCAATTCCACTCCTAGGTATTTACCCAAAGGACACAGAAACATCAATTCCAAAGTACACCTGAACCCCTATGTTTATAGCAGCACTGTTTACAATAGCTAAGCTTTGGAAACAGCCCAAATGCCCAAAAATAGATGACTGGATCAAGAAGATGTGGTACATATATACCATGGAATATTACTCAGCATTCAAAAAAGAGAAACACATGCAATTTGCAGCAACATGGATGGCGCTGGAAGGGATCATGCTCAGCGAAATTAGCCAAAAAGAAAAAGAAAAATACCGGATGGTCTCACTCATAGCAGGAATCTAGAAAACTTAAATAAGGGACCAGGAAAATGAATAACTATAAGAAAGTGAAAATCAAAATCAACAAAAAACTATGAACCAGAGACACTTTTAGGGGGGCGGAGGCAGGAGGGGAGGGATTGGGGTCAGAATGGGGGGGCTGCAATTGTATGGGGAATATAAAAATAAAATTCATTATTTAAAAAAAAATAAAATAAAATAAAATTCAGGTCTGAAAAAAAAAATGAATTCTACCAAATATTCAGAAATGAATTATTGCCTATCCTTCACAAACTCTTTCAAAAAATTGAGAAGGAAGGGATAATATCAAACATGTTCTATGAAGCCAACATTACACTAATACCACAACTGAACAATTGAGAAGGAAGGGATAATATCAAACATGTTCTATGAAGCCAACATTACACTAATACCACAACTGAACAAGGACTACACAAAAAAATAAACTACAGGCCAATCTCTCTAATGAACATGGATGCAAAAATCCTCAATAAAATTTTAGCTATCAGAATCCAACTAAGTATCCATAAAGTAATTCACCATTGCCAAGTAGGATTTATTCCAGGGACACAAGGACGGCTCAACATCCGAAAAATCAATCAATGTAAACCAACACATCAACAAAAAGAAATATAAAAACCATTTGATAATATAAATAGATGCTGAGAAAGCTTTCGACAAAGTACAACACCCATGTATGATACAGGCCCTTGGAATTCTTGGGATACAAGGAACATGCCTCAACATCATACAAGCCCATAGCCAGTATCATTCTCAATGGTGAAAATCTGAAAGCATTTCCATTAAGATCTGGAACAAGACAAGGATGTCCACTCTCACCACTGATTTTCAATATATACTGGAAGTCTTAGACAGAGCAACAAGACAAGAGAAATATATACAAGGAATCCAAATAGGGAAGGAAGAAGTTAAACTACCACTATTCACAGATGATATGATAATATACATAGAGAACCCAAAAATCCACAGAAAAACTAATTAAACTAATCAATCACTTAAGTAAAGTGGCAGGATACAAAATCAACACACAAAAATCAGTAGCCTTCCTATACACAAACAATAAATCTGAAGAAGAAATCAAAAAAAACTGTTCCTTTTATTATTGAAACAAAAAAATCAAATACTTGGGAATAAACCTAACAAAAGAGGTAAAGGACCTATCCAAAGAAAACTATAAAACACTGTTAAAAGAAATAGAGAAGACACAAAGAAATGGAAAGACATCCCCTGCTCATGGATTAGAAGAATTAACTTTACCAAAATGGCCATCCTACCAAAAGCAATTTACAGATTCAATGCTACTCCAATAAAAATTTCAATGACATTCTTCAAAGAAATAGAGAAATTATTGATGAGATTCATAAGGAATTACCAAAAACCCCTAATAGCCAAAGCTCTCCTGGAAAAAAAAAAGAAGGGAATGGAGGCATCACACTCCCACACATCAAACTATACTACAAAGCCATAATCACCAAAACTGCATGGTATTGGAACAAGAACAGACACACTGACCAATGGAACTGCGTAGAAAATCCAGAAATAGACCCACAGATTTATGGTCAACTAATCTTTGATAAAGGAGCAAAGAATATGCACTGGAACAAGGAAAGTTTGCTCAATAAATGGTGCTGCGAAAGCTGGGTCACTACATGCAAAAGAATGGAGCTTGACTACTACCTCACACCATGCACAAAAACCAACTCAAAGTGGATTAAAGAACTAGACATAAGACCTGAAACCATAAAATATATTGAAGGAAATATAGGTGAAACACTACATGACATGCACCTCAAAGACATCTTTACAGATGCATCATCCAAAGCAGTGATAGTGAAGGCAAAGATAAACAGCTGGGACTACATCAAATTAAAGAGCTTCTGTACAGTAAAAGAGACAGTAACCAAAACAAAGAGAAACCCCACAGAGAGGGAGAAAATTTTTGCACACAACACTAATAATAAAGGACTAATCACAAAATTCTACAAAGAGCTGAGGAGACTCAACAAAAACAAAGAAAATAATCCAGTCAAAAAATGGGCAGAAGAGCTAAGAAGAAACTTTTCCAAAGGGGAAATACAAATGGCCACCAGGCATATGAAAAAATGTTCAACATCACTTGCAGTCAGGGAAATGCAAATCAAAACTACAATGAGATACCATCTCACACCAGTGAGAATGGCACATAGTAAAAAAAAATTCTAGCAACAACAAACTTTGGCGAGGATGTGGAGAAAAATGAACTTTCCTGCACTGCTGGTGGGAGTGCAAAATGGTCCAGTAACTATGGAAAGTTGTGTGGAGATTTCTAAACCTACTAAAGATAGAGCTTCCATATGATCCAGCAATTCCACTCCTAGGTATTTACCCAAAGGACACAGAAACATTAATTCAAAAGGGCACCTGCACCCCTATGTTATAGCAGCACTATTTACTACGTATGCTATGGATACGACCAAATGCCCAAAAAGAGATGACTGGATCAAGAAGATGTGGTACATATACACAGTGGAATATTACTCAGCAATCAAAAAGATAAACTCATGCAATTTGCAGCAACATGGATGGAGCTGGAAGGGATCATGCTCAGCGAAATAAGCCAGAAAGAAAAAGAAAAATACTGGATGGTCTCACTCATAGCAGGAATTTAGAAAACCTAAATAAGGGACCAGGCAAAAGACTATTTGCAATAAAGTAAAAATCAAAATCAAGAGGCAATAATAGACCAGAGACACACTACAGTGAGGGGTGGGGGGAGGAAAGAGGGATTAGGGTCAAAGGGGGGGATTTTATGGGGAATATATCCAAAATGAAAATGCATACATTATGCAAAAATGAAAAGTGATGTAAAAATTATATAAAATAAAATAATTTAAAAAATAAATCTTAAAAAAAGAGGGCACTTTTTAAAAATGAGTAGGAATCTTCCCACATCCAATATCTAGAAAGCAGATCTTATTCATGGTACACTCCTTTATGCTGACCTGCCTGCTTCGCATCTGCACATGAAGACCCAGCTTCTCCCTTTCCCACAGACCCGTGGTGCAATTTGTCAGTTAAGGCAAGACTTCTTGTTCTGAGATTTTGACCAAACTTAACTTATGCAAAAGTAGATAACTTCCCACCTCCAAGAAAAGCCTCTCCTTCCTCTCAACCACCAGTATGCCTATGGAAACTTATGTGTCTCTTGCAGATTCACCAGGTCTTTTGAAATTCTAGGGCTTGGAGATGCTAACAAGTATTCTTTGCAAAGAAATTTCACTAATGATGGACTAAATCATCATAGACAATTTTTTTCTAGAATTCTGTGAGCATTTAATGTGCTAACATACAGTGGGACATTCAAGATTTGGACAAATCATGCAGTGGTAGCTTCTGGAAGCCATCATAAATCAGACTTGTTATCTTATAGTACATTTCCAAACTCTGTCACTATACTTTACTTTGTATTTTTAATATATTTTTATGGACCTTGACATAAATTTAAGTCAAAATATAAACTATAAAATAAAATTAAGACATGTTTTAGAATACTGTAAGTATATGTTTTCATATATTTTAATCTTCAAAAATGTCAAATTTTTTAGTTTGTCTGATGAGCTAGGGTAGAAGCGGAACAGGAACTTTGAATCTTATTTGTTAAGGACTATGCCAAAATCATGAAGTCATTGTAGTAACAGAACCAGGACAGGAAGATAATCACCCTCGGTTCTGTGTTCGCCCCTCCTCTCATATCTCAATCACGGATAACTTGACGGTTATGCTAGTATTTCACAAAGGTATAAATGCAGTAGCAACCATGTTGAAATATGGAAGCATTTAAAAAGCATTGCTTTTCTTATTTCAACTACAAAATTTGCAAAATAATCTTACATGATTTTATTTTGAGATAATTTTAGATTGATAGTGGAGTTGCAAAGATAGTTAGAGTTCCATGTACCTATCATTCAGCTTCCTCTAATTTAAACAGTTCACATAACCATGAAATATTTGTCAAAACTAAGGAATCAATACAATAGTATAATCAAACTTCAGACCTATTCTGATTTCCTGGAATTTCTCACAAATGCCTTTTCTCTCTTGCAGTCTCCAAGGGAGGCCCTGCATTGGGTTTAGTGTTCAAATCTCTTTATCCTTCTCTAACCATGACTGGTCCTCTCTGTCTCATCCAGGGTAAAATGGACCCTTTTGGTCAGGCATGTTGTAGACTGTTCCTCAGTTTGATATTTTCTCACAAGACAGGGATATAGATTCTGGGATGAAGGTCACAGAGGTGGTATCTCTCCCATCACATCACATCAGGGTCTCTGATATGAATGAGACTTAATGCTGTGAGTTATCCGGACCAATGGGCTAAGAGCCAGTCTGCAGGTTCATATTGCTGCTCTTGCTGATCTGGCCTTTTCACTGGTCACTTAGTCCATCTCTACCTCCTGCTGGGATGGAAGAGTTTCTAAAATATGTAAATTTCTCAATATACGTTAAAATCACAGCAAATAAATGTTTTGGGAAGATACTTTGTGGTTTTGCAGATACAGCAAGTCCTCAAAAAAGGTATTGATCAACATTGATTTGCTGTAATGTTGAGGAAAAATAAACGGTTCCTAGCATGGGCCATTGTCTGTGGGGTTTTCTCCCAGTATTTCATTTTCCTCCTATATCCAGGGATGTATACATTAGGCTAACTGGCTTATTTCAGTTATCCCAGTAGAAGTGTGTGTGTGTGTGTGTGTGTGTGTGTATGTGTGTTATAGAAGTGATACAGAACAACCCTGATATGAAATGTGTTGCGTTACTGTGGGTCCTCACCCACAGGGACTCATTAACGCTAAACTGTAGGCACACACAAAAGGTTAATAAAAGGTTTATTTACAAGGGAAGGGGAAATGAGAAATGAATAGGTCAGGGAGAAAAAGAGGGAGATAAATTCGTAAATGTATCCTACCCATTCCGATGACCTGGAATCCCAATGACCCACGGAGAGCTGGCAAAAAGCCAAGCACTGTGGGGCCAAAAGGGTGACCCCAGCTCACATGGCTGGTTATATACCCAAACAGGAAATCATGGCTGCTTACCTCTGCCCTCTGGTCGGCACGACCCTCCCTTTGGTGATTATGGGATTTGTAGTTCCCAGTGTCTTAATGAAGTGGGTGTGGAGTCCACAAAGCCTGTATGGAGTTTGCTCAGGACATCCTTTCCCCCTAACAGAAGGGTATCTTGTTAAAGATTGTTTTCTGGGGCCTCCCTGGTGGTGCAAAGGGTTAAGATGCAACCTACAAAGCTATCCACAGCCACTGCAGCACATGATCTATCCCCAGTCAGGGTGATACCCACATGGCATTGCAGACCTCTCCTGGCTCCCCTGCTGCTCCCCTCAGCAGGTACTTCAGTTGATCTGCCTGTTCTGTTCCCCACTGTCTCAGGTGAATCTTCTCGCCCCCACACCTCTGATCTGTACCCCAGTTCTTGTATGCATAAATAAAGAAATCTTTTTTTTTTTTTTTAAAGATTGTTTTCTCTCTTGCATCCTGAGCTATCCGGATCATCTCCAGCCACCCACTACCCTGCACTGGAATTAGTGGATTGGAAAATGAATTAATAAACATGTATTGCTTAGTATTGGAAGCATTTTGGGTTTTTAGGTTTTTCTGACCAGAAATATGGCATAGGAACTTAACTATAATTTATATCAACTAGCTTATGATAAACCTGATTTTGTTATACGTTGTTTCACTTAAAGTTGTGATTTCCAAGAATCTTTGAGACTGAAGTGAGGACTTCCTGCTTCCCGTTTCCCCTTACAGTCTCATCCACCAACATTCACATCCCCAGTGGTTCCTGCCAGTGTCTATTGGTGGTGTGATGTTCTAACACTGACACTATTTACCTCATTCCTTCTATATACAAATTAGAATTCTGTAAGAAGTGGACTATCATTATTTATTCAATTCTTCTCCCTTTGGGAGCTTGTTTGGCTCAGCTCTTGTGTCCTGGGAGATTCTCCAGACTTATCTTTCTTTTTCTCTGTGCCTGCCCTAGCATCAGCCTTTCTCCAAGAAGTCTGCTTTCCTTTGTGGGATAATGGAGTAAGAAGCAAAGGTCACGATAGTTTGCTACTTTTGTTTTTGTCAAACCAATAGAGTTGAAACCTACTCACAGAGCTTTCCCTCCCCCTAATATTCCCTTTGCAGCTGCTTTGTTGTAAACCTTCCCCCACTGCCTCCAATTCCTGACAACCTCTTAAAGGTTTCCTTTCCCCATAACTTATCCTATATGCCATGCATTAATATGTAACCTTCTAGGTCTTGACATTTTCCATCCAGAAAATGCATTTATGATTCTTCTGTGTTGTTGTGTGAACCAACAATGTGTTTCCTACTGGTAACAGTTTTCCTGAAATTTATACCACTTCTTGTTTATTCCTTCATCAATTAAAGGAAATTTGGGTTGTTTCCATATTTGGGCAATTATGAATAAAGCTGTTACAAACTTTTGGGTACAGGTTTTTGTGTAAACATAAGTGTCCTTTCCCTTTGAGTGAACATTATCAATGATTTCCCCGTCATTTGGTTAAGTATTTGCTTTCTTAAGATACTCTCACATGATTTTCCAAAGTTACTCTGTAATATTATACACAGTAGCAATAAATGTTCTTATTGTTCTATATCCTCATGATCATTTGACTTCGTCAGCAATTGAATCATTCTAATAGTGTTAGTAGTTGTGGTTTTAATTTATATTTTCCTAACAATGATATTATGCATATTTTCAGATGCTTTATTTTCACTAGTTTATTTTTGGTGAAGTGTTCAGATAGCCTGCCTCTTTCAAATTTGGGTAGGGAAATATGCATGTGTAATTTTCACATATTAATTAATATAAAGTAAAATATAAAATTTATAATTTCCAGGTTATCTATTACTTCTTTAGTGAGTTTTGGCAATTTATTGACTTAAAAAAGAAATTGGTGGGCCTCCCTGGTAGCCCAAGGGGTTAAGACACAACCTATGAAGCTGTCTTCAGCCTCTGCTCCCCAAGCAGGGAGCAACCCACATGGTGCAGCAAACCTCGCCTGACTGCCCACTGCTCCCCTCAGCAGTGTACTTAGGTCAATCTTCGTGCTCTTTTTCCTACTCTGTCTCTGGTGAATCCTCTCACACCCTGCACCTCTGGCCTGTATTCCAGCTCTTGTATGCATAAATAAATAAATCTTAAAACAAAACAAAACAAAAGACAATAAAAGTAGCAGTAATTAACTTAAAAAAAAGAAACTGAGTTGTTTCATTTATGTTTTCAAGTCCATGGTCATCGAATTGTTCATACTGTTTCCTGTTACCCTTTCCATATTCACTATTTGTAAGTTCAGTAGCAATATTTCCTTGTTCATCCATAATTTTGTAATCTGTGCTAACTCTATTTTCTCTCTTTTTCCCCACTTGGATAGTCTTCCTTGAAAATTCATCCAGTTTATTTGTATTGCTAAAGAACCAGTTTATGCTTTAATTGATGTTCTCTGTTGTTTTTTGTATTCAATTTTATTATTTTCCTCTCCATTTTTATTTATTCTGTTTGCTCTTGGTAAAAAGTGCTCTATTTTCATTAGTTTCTTATAATGTTAATATTACTCATTTTAGATGCTTTTCTTTGCTAACAAATATTTAAGGATATACATTTCTTACTGGGTACTGCTTTAATGCCAAAAATTTAATGCACAAACGTTCATACATTTTGTATTTTGAATTTCACTAAATTCAAAGATTTTCTGGACTCTGATTTTTTTGATTCAGTTATTTAGAAAATGTATTTTTAATTGCAAATATACATAGATTTTCAAACCTTTCTTTTTTTTATAGAGAGGCATTTTATTTATTTATTTATTTGTTTGTTTGTTTTATTTATACATACACTGGGTACAGTCAGAAGCACAGGAGGGTGAGAGAATTCACCAGAGCCAGAGCGGGGAGCAGAGCAGGCAGAAGGACCGAAGTACACTGCTGAGGGGAGCAGCAGGCGGCAGGAGAGGTCTGCGCACGATGTGGGACCCTCCTCTGGTGGCCGGGGAGCAGCCGGGGATCAAACAGGCACCGCAGACGCCGCGGGCAGCTTCGCAACCCAGTGCTCAACCGCTGCACCACTGGGGAGGCCCTTCAAACCTTTCTTGCAATATGATTTCTCATTTAATTATATTAGCCCCCTTGATATGACATATTCTTTTAAATTTTTGAGGGTTGTTTTATGACCGCAAATTTGACCTATTTTGGTGAATGTTCTATGTGCAATTAAATATAATTTATATTCTGTTGGTAAGTGGTGTATTTTAGTAATAATAATTCATTGAGTTTGCTTGATACCATTGCTCAGGTAACATATAACCTTGTTGATTTTAGCCTATGCAATGTACAGAATTTTGAGTGAGGAATGTTGAGGTTTCCAGCAATAATGGTGGATCTGTCATTATTTGTCTCCTTTCAGAACTATCCATTGTTGTCTTATGTATTTTGAAGGTTTGTTATTTGGTACATATACAATTAAGATCATTTGACTTTTTATAGAATTTATCCCTTTATTATTATGTAATGATCATCTTTATCTTGTTCTGAAGTCTAATTTGTCTGAGATTAATATAACTACTCCAGCTTTGGTTTTTAGATACATACGTGGTATATCTTCATTCTTTTGTTTCTATTTATGCCTTCATATTTAATGTTTGTTTCTTACAGAAGTCATACGGGTTTTTTATTATTTTAATTTTAGAGTTAGTTTTTCCTCCTCCTAATATATACATGTCCTAATCATTCTCCACCAAACCACCCCTGCCAGTACTCCATTTACTGTGCTTCCCCATGCTTGTGGTCCTTCCTCCTGTCCCCTCTGGCAACTATTAACTTTTTTTCACCAAGTCTAAGATTTATCCCTGCTATATTTTGCTTGTAATGTTTTTTTAGTTGTTTCTATTCCACTCATGAGTGAAACAATCTAACACTGTCTTTCACTTTCTGACTCACTTAATATGAACATCTTGAGGTCCGTCCATTTTGTCTCTTATGCCACTATTTCAACTTTCTAAGTAACTATGTAGTATTCCATTGAGTGTGTTTTCCACAATTTCTTTGTCTTTTCATCTGTTGATGTGGACATGTAGATTGGCAATTGTGGGCAGTGATGCTGTGGATATAGGCATATATAAGTTTTTTTTTATTAGGATTTTCATATTTGGGAGGTAAACACCTAGCAGAAATATTACTGTGTCACATATGATTTCCATTTTTAATTTCTTACAGAATCACCATACATTTCCATAGAGGCTGAAGCAACTTGTAGTCCCATAAGAGGCTCTTTTTCTCCAGATTTTCACCAACACTTGTTGGTTCCATTCTTTGTGATATGGTCCATTGTTACAGGGGTGAGATGATATTGTAGTTTTTTTAAATTCGCATTTCCTTTATAGTAAGTGATTTTGAACAATTTTCCATGTCTGTAGAATATCTGAATGTTTTCTTTAGAAAAATGTCTATTTAGTCTTTTTATTTACTTTTTGATACAGTTGCTTTTTTGTTTTGTTTTGTTTTTGGATTTTAAAAGTACTTTGTATACCTTGGAAATTAGCCCATTGTCAAATGTGTGATGTGCAAATATTTTTTCCCATTCTGTATGTTGCCTTTATGTTTTGTGATGGTTTCTTTTTGTTTGTATGTGATGGCTTCTTTTGAGGTAGAAAAGCTTTTTATTTTGATGTAGTTCCACATGTTTATTTTTGTTTTTGTTTCCTTGACATTGAAGTTGTGTCCCAAATACATCTTTGTGCTCTATGTCCTGTAGCGTGTCCCTGATGTTTTCTTTTAAGTATTTTAATGGTTTCAGTTCTTCTATCCTCGCCATTAATCCATTCGAATTAATTTTTGTGTAGGGAAATAAATATGGATCTAGTTTCATTTGTTTGCCTGTGGCTATCCAAGTTTCCCAATACTTGTTAAAGAGGTCACGGGTGATGTGGTGGTGGGAGATATTTTGGAACTACACATGAGCAGAGAAATCAAGTATTGTACAAAAATAAATAACAACGCAGAAAAATTTTTAAAAATAATAAAACAAATGAGGTTTTCTTTTCTCCATTGTTTGGTTGTGGCTCCTTTGTTAAAGATTAACTGCCATATTTATGCATGTTTATCTTTGGGCATTTTATTCTATTCCATTGGCCTGAATTTCTGTTTTTTCTAATACCATACTTTTTTTTTCTAGTACAGTTTGAAGTATCATACTTCTTCCATTTTCCTTCTTTTCTCTTGGGATTGCTTTAGCTTTTTAGAGTCTTTTGTGATTCCATACAAATTTTATAATTGTTCAATTTCCTTGAAAAAAAAAGTTACTGGGACTTGGAGAACTAGTGCATTGACTATTTAAATTGCTTTAGGTAATATGGCCATTTTAATGATGCCTATTCTTCTTCTTTCTTATATGTCTTTAAACAGAGTGTTATAGTGTTCAGTATGTAGGTCCTTTATCACCTCTGTTAAGTTTGTTCCCAGGCATTTCATTCTTTTTGGTGTGATTGTAGAAGAAACTGTTCTTATTTCCCTTTCTTATCATTCTTTGCATGTAGAAATGCAACTGATTTTTGTGTGTTGACTTTTGTCACTTTACTGTGTTCATATAATTTCTGCTAGTTTTTTGTTAGTCTTTGGATTCTGTATATATGTTTTTTTTTTTTTTTGAGGTGTGGCAATTTTTTATTGAACAGAGCTAAACATCCTGTCTCCCACTCTCATTTACCATCTGTAAATAGTTTCACTATTTTTCGATTTGGATTCCTTTTATGTCTTTTTCTTGCCTAATTGCTCCAGCAAGGACTTCCAATATGACTTTGAACAATAGTGATGACAGTGGACACCCTTGTCTTATTCCTTGCATTAGTGGGAATGCTTTCAGCTTTTCACCTTTGAGTGTGATGTTGACTATGGGTTTATCATATATGGCTTTTAAAATGTTTAGATGGGGCCTCCCCGGTGGCGCAGCGGTTGAGCACTGGGTTGGGAAGCTGCCCGCGGCCTCTGCTGCGCCGGTTCAATCCCCGGCTGCTCCCTGGCCACCGGAGGAGGGCCCTGCATGGTGCGCAGACCTCTCCTGCCTCCCGCTGCTCTCCTCAGCAGTGTACCTCAGTCCTTCTGCCTGCAATGCTCCCCACTCTGGCTCTGGTGAATTCTCTCGCGCTTCTGACTATACCCAGTGCTTGTATAAATAAATCTTTAAAAAAAAAAGTTTAGATGAATTCCATTTATTCACATTTTATTGAGTGGATATTTTTAAAATCATAAATGGATGTTGAGTCTTGTTGAATGTTTTTCTGGCATATATTGAAATGATTATATTAATTTTATGCTCCTTTTTGTTGATTTGGTGAATGAAATTGCTTGAGTGCCATAAGTTGAATCAGATTGGTGTCCTAGGGATATAGCCTAATTGATCACAATGCATGATTCTTTTAACATATTGCTGCACTCAATTTAATAGAATTTTGCTGAGTTTTACCTCTATGTTCATCAGGGATATTGATCTATAGCTTTCTTTTTCTTTGTACTGTCCTTGTTTGGTTTTGTGATCAGGGTAATATTGACCTTATAGAATGTGTTGGGGAGTTTTTCACTCTCTTCAATTTTTTTGAGTTCAAGTAAGAATAATTATTAAATCCTTGTTGAAGTTTTGGTAGAATTCACTAGAGAAGCTATCTCTTTCTGGACTTTTATTTTCAGGGAAGTTTTTTATTAATCTTTGAATTTCTGTACTTGTGATCAGACTATTTAAGCTATCTATTTCATCCTTGTTCAGTCTCAGAAGGTTGTATGAACATAAAAATTTATGTTGGTGTGCGGTGAGGGCAGAAGGGGAATCTCGATCTTAAATATTCAAATAAATGTCAGTTTTGCTAAAGAGTAAGGTTGATTATCACTGCTTCCTCTCCATGTTTCTCCACAGAAAGCTGCATTCAATCCTTCAGTTATTTTAACCTCCCAGCCTGCCTCCCTGCTGCTACTCTCTGCCTCAGATCATGATCTGTGATGCATGAGTGTCCTGGGGCTAACTTTGGTTCCAAAGACTCATGCTCTGGGATTCAGCAGGGCCTGGAAGATAGAAAAGTCTATCTTTTAATTAGTGCATTCACACATTCACATTCATGTTTGATATGTTTGAGCTAATTACATCTTACTAGATGTTCTATTTTTGTTGTTTTTTTTTTTTGTTTCTTATTTCCATTGCATATGTCTTTCCTGTGTCTAACTGAATAATTTGTAAGATTTCATTTAGTCTCCTCAATTGACTTATTCTTCCATTTTTAAAGCATTTTATTTTAATTTTTTTAAACTTTTATTTTTAAAGATTTATTTATTTATTTATACAAGCACTGGGTACAGTCAGAAGCGCGGGAGGGTGAGAGAATTCACCAGAGCCAGAGCGGGGAGCAGAGCAGGCAGAAGGACCGAAGCACACTGCTGAGGGGAGCAGCGGGCGGCAGGAGAGGTCTGCGGGCCATGTGGGACCCTCCTCCGGTGGCCAGCGAGCAGCCAGGGATAGAACCGGAGCAGCAGAGGCTTCGGGCAGCTTCGCAACCCAGCGCTCAACTGCTGCGCCACTGGGGAGGCCCCCATTTTTAAAGCATTTTTAATGGTTGCCCTAGATTTTAAAATATTTGATGTTATAAATTTTGCCTACAGTAGTAATAAATTTTGCCTACAGTGGTATTCACATATTTTAATTTATTCTGGGATTCTTTTTTTTGTGGCTAAATTCTAGCCTATACCACTGTGATTTGAGAAGATACTTGGTGTATTTGCTATTTCCAGAGACATGTTTTGTGTCACAATTATATTTTCTTTCCTTGAGATGATTCTTATATATATGTCCCAGAACTTCTGTTTTTCTCATTTTGCTTTTCATCTGTGTTCAGATGTCCCTTGTTCCTATGCATGTGTGTTGACTTATTTGTTTTTTGGTGGTTGTGGCACTGTGGGGTTTTGTAAAATCTTTTCTTAATTTAGTTAATGAGAAAAAGTTGTATGAATATTTTAAATTGAGGTAAAGAGTTCAATGTTCATGGTAGGAACATTTCTGATTTAAAGTTCTAGGTCTGTATTGCCTAACAGTGTGACCTTAGGGTAACCTGCCCAATATTTGTTGAAGTTCATATTACTTATTTTTAAAACAGCGGAAATAATGACTTTCCTTAGTTATTGCAAGGGCTTTCTATGCCTTAACCTTCTGTGAACATTTAGGGAGTAATTATTACAGTATTGTTAACCAGCCTATTCTATTCTTGTTGGAATACAAATAGTTACACCTGTAACAATAGTACAACTACAAGTTATATTAACTGAGCCCATGTAGCCTTAATTCTATGTAAAATAGTTACAATACCATCCCAAGATGGATACTGGGGCAATGGGGGTGGGATCTTTAATGAGGTTACATTCATAGTTTGGATATAGGAGGAGTGTGTGCTCTTCTATGATGAAAATATGGAGGAAACCCATAGAAGGTAGCATACAAATTGGTTAAAATGAATTAAATGACATTACACTAGGAGAGTTGAGGCCAAGACATGCAGAAGAATAGGGGAAAAGAGCCTCCCTGGTGGCACAAGAAGTTAATTAAGCACAACACTGTGAAGCTATAGGCAACCTCAGCAACTGCAACCTCTGCAATACGAGTTTGATCCCCAGCCGGACAAGGAGCAATCAGCGGACCTCTCCTGACTCACCTGCTGCTCCCCTCAAGCAGTGTATTTCAGTCATTCTGCCTGTTCTGTTCCCCACTCTGTCTCTGTTGAATCCTCTCACGCCCTTCACCTCTGGCCTCTACCCCAGTTGTTGTATGCATAAATAAATAAATCTTTAAAAAAAGGGAATAGGGGAAAATAGAAGTAAATAAAGAAAATGTAAAATATAAAGCTTAGATTAAATAAGGAACACCATGATAAATACAGTATCCATTTTATTTTGGCAATTATGCAAACTACTATGTGTGTAGATACATAGAGAAATGTAATATAATAGACCATAACAAAAATATCCCTTTGACACATTGCTCTGGGAAGTCCCAATGGGACACAGATAGAAGATGTCCCAACCAACACAGAGTGCTGGGTGGAAAAGCCAGAGAATGAAGCGCAGAGAGGTAGATGCCTAGCATGTGAATAATTCATTAGGAGTCAGTCTATCCTTGTAGAAGTGGAATTTTTAGAGTTGTGATGGGAATTAAAGCTTTTGACCTCAGTTAAAGAACCTTCAGGAAAGTGAGGAAGTGTAACCATGTGGAATCCAGATGTGTTTCAGCCGATCTTGCACAAAGAAAAGAGAACAGTTAAACAGAAACCTCATGGAGACAGGCTAGACAAGAGACTGAGACAATGTTGGTGGTTTTTTTCCTCAAGGCCTCAAAGAACTCCACGTGAACAATAAAAGAACATGAGAAACTTAAAAAATCTAATAAAACCTTTCTGAGTGAAATGCCAGTTCTTTAGAGAAGGCAGTTCAGCTCTTCATTTTATCAGAATGATTTGTAATTATGCTGTCTTTTTATACAATATTTATATGGTTTTGCACACAGACAGCATTTTAGTGACTTCTTTCCTCCCAGTCTTTTCTTCTGGGAGTAGTTTTCCTTCTGCATGAAGCACTTGCATTAGAAGTTCCTTTAATGTAACATTTGATTTTTGTAGAGTGTTTCCATTTTTTGTTTAAAATATCTTTCATTCCACAAAATACAATTTTCTTTATACACACACAATTATTTTCTTTCACTTCTCTCTGATTTATATTAGTTGAATGTTTCATTTCTTCTATTGTTGTTAACTTTTTTCTTTTCAGAGTGCCTCTGCCTGTTTTTCTTTCCTGCTTATTTTATTTTTTTTAATATTTTTTAAAGATTTATTTATTTATTTATACAAGCACTGGGTACAGTCAGAAGTGCGGGAGGGTGAGAGAATTCACCAGAGCCAGAGGGGAGAGCAGAGCAGGCAGAAAGACCGAAGTACACTGCTGAGGGGAGCAGCCAGCGGCAGGAGAGGTCTGCGCGCCATGTGGGACCCTCGCCTGGAGGCCAGGGATGGAACTGGCGCTGCAGAGGCTGTGGGCAGCTTCGCAACCCAGCGCTCAACCGCTGCGCCACCGGGGAGGCCATCCGGCTTATTTTAGACTCTGATCATACATGTGTTAAAATGTAAAGATTATCACCAGACACACCCAGCTGATGTGGACATGTGATGAATTCCAGTCAATGAATTACAGGTGAAGCAATGCATGTCCTTCCAGTGTGAAGGTTTTAATTGGCCATGAATGCCCTCTTGAAACCCTTCTTTCTTCTCCCAAGGTGAGCAGAAACACTCCAACTTGTAACACCTCCAATAAGTGTGCCTCAAAGCAAGGACCAAACCACCCATAGGTCTCTAGACTCATAATGAATTTGTACAGGGATAAGTAATCACATTTGGTTGTTTCAGGGCTCAGAGATGTTGGTTCTTGGTCAATATAGTTGATGGCCAAGATATCATTGAATTGTATCACCCACATCCATGAATGATTATTTTATGTATTTCATCTTTTGTACTTCCTTCTTTGCATACATCTTCTGTTTCACTGATGGTTACTTAAGTGCATGTAAATAACTTGCAATTATATTTTTATTGCTACAGTGTTCTTTTTTCTAACAGTTTTATGTTCATTGATCATTTTTTAATTGTGTCATTCATGTTTCAAGCATTTGTGATGTCTCCATTCTTTATTTTGTATCTGAAGTGCTCCAACTCTAGTCCTCAGGGATCCAATCTGTTATTTGTTGACTCTCATTCTAGTGGCTTGATTTCTCCTGGGATTTGTGAATTGGATTAGAAGTCATTGCTTAATCTTGGCAATGGCATCCCTCTGTGCCTAAACTGCTGATCAGAGGAGCATTCCCCCCATACTGCCATAGGGTCTTGACTCAGCCTTCTGGCCAAGCTTGCCTTTCTCCATTGGGCTAGTTCTGAGGCACAGTTCCTTGATTGCTGTTGACATCTCTCCCGCCCAAGGCAAGTAGCCTTTCTGGTTCTTGCATTCCCTGCATCTCTGGCTCCATCAACCCTACTTCCTGGGCACTCCAGCATCAGCTCTTAGTGTGTGTTTTTTGCATGTCTTGTTTTGTTTGGAGGAAGCAGATAGTTGGAGATCTCCTTTAATATTCAAAAAAAAAAAGAGAGAATGTTTCAAAGATTATGTCTATATCTCACTCTGTTGCCCCAGGATACTAGAGACTTAAAAAAAAAAAAACTTACAGAGATGCAAAAAAACTTAAATAATACATGTATTACATAATAGAGTACAATTTGAAATTTTGTTGTACGGTTATATGCACAGAATCAGCACCACCATCAAGATAATGAACAAATCCATCATGCCCAAATATTTCCTTGTACCCCTTTCAAAGCCCCCACCCCTTACTTCACCTCTTTTTAGGCAACCGCTAGTCTTTTGTTACCATTAATTAGTTTTCATTTTGTAGAATTTTATAGAGCTGTGTATAAAAATATACACAATATGTACATTTTTAGCTGCTTTCTCACACTCAGTGTAATTATTTTAATTATTTGGGAAGTAATCCATGTTGCTGAGTTGTATTCCACTGTATGGATATATCAGTTTGGTTTTTTAATTAATCTAATGGCGCATATTTTGGGTGTTTAGCTTTTGTCTACTACAGTTAAAGTTGCTATGAACATTTCTTACACGTTTCCACATAAACGTGTGATTTCATTTTGAGGGTGGATAAATAATCTGGAATTGGAATGGTTGAGTATCAAAGTATTTGTCTATTTAACTTTAGAAGAAACCAAACTTTTCCAATATAGTATCCAGTCTACATTTTTACCAATTGCATTAAACTTCCAGTTCCTAAATGTTCTTGCCAGGACTAGATATGGAAAGTCCTTTGTTGTAGTCATTCAGAAAGGTTTGTGATAGTATCTCATTATGGTTTTATTTATTTATTTTTAATTTTTTAAAGATTTATTTATTTATTTATACAAGCACCGGGTACAGTCAGAAGCGTGGGAGGGTGAGATAATTCACCAGAGCCAGAGCGGGGAACAGAACAGGCAGACTGATGAAACACACTGCTGAGGGGAGCAGTCAGTGCGGCAAGAGAGGTCTGCGTGCCATGTGGGACCCTTGCCGGTGGCTGGGAATCGAACCGGCACTGCAGAGGCTGCTGGCAGCTTTGCAGCCCAGCGCTCAACCGCTGCACCACTAGGGCAGGCCCTTATTATGGTTTTAATAAGCATTCCTCTATTGACATACGGCATTGAGTATTTTTCACTTGGTGTTTGTCATCTGGGCATCTTATTTAATAAAATGTTTGCTTATGTGTTTTGGGGAATTTTAAAATTGAATTATTTGTTTCTTGTTATTATGTATTTATATTTCTTTATATATTCTAGATTCAAAGTTTTTATCAGGTACATTATTTGCTCATTGGTGGTTAATCTCTTAATTTTTTAAACATACTTTTCTTAATAAATCCTTTTTTTTTTTTTTTTGGTGGGACACTTGCCGGCGACTGGGGAACGAACTGGCGCTGCAGAGGCTGTGGGCAGCCTCACAGCCCAGCGCTCAACCGCTGCGCCACCAGGGGAGGCCCATCTTTTCATTCTTTTGGCTCATTCAAAAGAAGAGCTGAAATTTTTAATGTTGATAGAATCCAGTAGATCAATTACTTTATGAACTAGAGTTTTGGTGTTTTATCTAAAAACTCTGTTTAGCCCATGGTCAAAAGGATTTCTTCTTGTGTGATCTTCTAGATGTTTTATAGTTTTGGATTTTACATTTAATCCTTGAACAAAAGGCTTTTGATTTGGTTTTACTGAGTAACTATGAGCAAGCCATGCACTGAATTGGATTCTACTTACCTAAAAGTCTGATAAATGGGTTGGGGCTGGGGCAGTTGATGGGAAATAAATGTGACAGAAGGAAGTACAGGGCAAGGAAGAACTCAAAAGTACATCTTGTGCCATCCTGTAATAGATGTGTTAAAAGAGAATTTTTAAGGGAGAATAAATTACTGTTAAAACAACAACAATTGAAACATCAAAACTGCTTTCAGAGTGGTGTCATTTCAGAAAATAAACAACCTTTGAAAAAATCATGGTACTCATTTTTAGAGAAGAACAATTATGGGTGTGTTCACTCCCCAAGTGAGTTTATGGGTGCCTTACCACTCCCAGCTTCCCACATTCTACTTTCTTAAAAATGCCCACATTTCAGGGTAGGACTCTGAAGCAGCCTTAGTACACACTTAAAATTCGACCTCACCCAGGAGGGTCCCCCCCCAAAGTCTTTCCTAAGGGACTAAGTCATGATCTAACAAATCCACTAAATCCTTAGACTCTTCTGAGCCTTCCTGTGGCCTCCTCTGTGTGCGTGCAAGGCAACACAAGATTACATATTTGGATGTTGTTAGAACAGCTAAATAAGACTAATTATTTCTGCAGTGACATTTTGACTTGTATGAACATGATAGCAAAAATCCATATACATTTCTCAACTGGGACATCAGAATAATTTATATTCAGCTATTTTTATTTTTCTAAACAAGAAAAGAAAGGAAAAAATGAAAAAGAAGAGGAAAGCTTGTTTTTTGCTTGGCTTATTTAAAAAGGTTAAATTTTCGCCAAAAAAACATGAAGAAGGAGTTTCTCCAATCTGTCTTTCCACAGGGCACCTTTTGTTGTGAATGCCACCAACGGGCCTTGGGCAGTACCTGACATTTGCAGGCTGGATGTGGTGCTGCGAAAGGGATGAAGGGAGGGACATTTACTACTCTGCTAAGCCTCAGAGACTGCCTAAGAATTACCAGTGGTTCTCATCATCCTAAATAATATCTATTTTTAGAATTTAGAAAATTGAAAATAGAGAACTCAATTCATCTGCTTTGGGTCATGTTGTAAAATGGCAGAGCTGGGTCTGAACTCTAACAGTGTGGCTCTAAATCCACTGCCCGATCGGAGAGAATATCAACATTATCGAGTTAATTTTCACTATTTTGTATAAGCATTTATTTCCAGTTAAAAGAAAAAAATGCTTTTTGGACTCAAAGTACCAGATTTGTGTCCCTCTATTCCACTATTTAATTGTATGATACTGGACATTTACTGCCTTATACTGTGCTCTTTATCCTTATAAAATAATCTGTAAATATTTCCAACCATATAGCCAATGACATACCTTCCGTGTTAGACAGCCAAGCAGATAAATTTTTTATAATCCTTTTTTTTTAATTATTTATTTATTTATTTATTTATTTATTTATACAAGTACTGGGTACAGTCAGAAGCGTGGGAGGGTGAGAGAATTCACAGAGCCAGAGCAGGGAGCAGAGCAGGCAGAAGAGCGGGGAGCAGAGCAGGCAGAAAGACGGAAGTACACTGCTGAGGGGAGCAGCGGGCGGCAGGAGAGGTCTGCGCACCACGTGGGACCCTCCTCAGGTGGCCAGGGAGCAGCCGGGGATTGAACCAGCGCTGCAGAGGCTGGGGGCAGCTTTGCAATCCAGCGCTCAACCGCTGCGCCACCGGGGAGGCCCGCCAAATTTTTTATAATCCTCACTTTATGTGATCAAATTATTTTCTGTAATAATCATGGACTAGTCAGGAGTAATTACTGTTTTTCAGATTCATTCTCTAATGATAAGACAGTTAATTTATAAAAGAATGTTTCATTTTAAAATCCATTTATCAAATTTAGTAGAATATTTAATATATGAGCTACAATGAGTTGTTACAAAGCAAAGAGATCCCATCTTCAAGTGTGTGCTCTGCTTCCTTGTTACATTTTAAACACAAATAAGAACAGCAGTTGACCACATGGAAAGACAGAGCTAAGGAAGGCAGGTATGGAGTCTCTACCTCTGGGATCACCACTCTGCCATTGCTAATTCAGAAAATGCTGTTTGCAGCTAGGTATGTGCCCTGCCCAGGGGTTAGACACACACACACACTGCATGCAAATCAAACTTGAAGTTTTTCTAAGCCTTATGATTATAGCATATTATATAATAGAAGTGAGTGCTTGTGGCACTGACAAGATATTTTGTAGGGAGATTTTATCACTTTTAGAATTGCCCACAACAGTGGTGGTAAGAGCTAAACTGACTATTATTCCTTTCTACTGTGTATTTTTGGTTTACTGCAGACAATATACCTTCAGCACCTAGTGGAGGTGGAGGGGGGCGGGGAGAGGGACTCACTTCTCCTGCCCTGCCCCTTGGTGTGACATTGCCCATGATTCATTTTTGTATAATTCCATTTTGCTAAAACCCTGTGTTACTGAAGGTCTCACAGCTTTCTTTTTTTCAGCTAAAAATAAATTGAGACAAACAAAATTAAGTGAGCTTATTAAAGAATCAGGAGTGAGGACACAAATCCAGGAACAGCCTGAAGATAGTTTGAGAGGGGCAAGCTGACTAAATTCTGAACTGTTCAGTGAGGTTTATATTCAAGGATTTCTGCAGAGGCAAAGAAAATTTGAATAGGGGTCCTGTTAATGTCCTCTATCTCATGTTATCTATGCAGTGAGAAAAACACAAAGGGTTGTTAAAATTTACCCTATCTATTTAGAGCCTTATTTTCTGGAAGCAGGGACTTTTAGCAACATCTTAAATCTTGAAGTCTGTTTTCTTTTGAAGTTACTGATTTGCCAGGAGGCAGTACTTTTCAAGCAGCTATCTTGCAGGTGCCTCTTCACAAGACCAGGCCAACTGAGTCCTAACTCTTGCTTTGCACCTTTTACTTGAGGCCAGAGAGAAGGGTACCCTCAGGGTTGTTGATTTTATTAATCCTTTAACATGGGGTTTTTATTTCTCTGCTCCTCAAGTCACTGTCCTTGAAACATTAGAGATGAGAGCAGGAGAAAGCTGTGTGCTCTTCATAGTGCTGGCCTGCTGTGTAGTAAGTTTGGGTATTAATCCTCTAGCAATGGCAAGTGGAAACTTTCAATTCTGGGACTAGAGAGGATTTGAGTGTCAACTTTTCTCTTCATGAATAAAGGCTCACCTTTACATCTGTAATTAGGAAAAAAGTAGACTCTTAATTTGTTGCTGTTAGAGAGGGAAAACCCACTACATTGCCTTTTTTCTAGGAATGGTTCAAGTCAACAAAAGTGGATTGAAGATTGACTTTGCCAACTTAATGTCTGTTAACCAAGGTTTTATAACTTCTACAAAAGGAGGGGATGGATATTTACTTAGTACCTACCAGGTTGCACAGGGACTATTATTTCCTTTCATGAGAGATTCAGTAGAGGGCTTGTTTTCAAGGTCACCTGATTTGGCACAGAATAGAGTCATCCATATGACCAGGCTCCAGACTGCCTGATGTGGACGGAGCCCATTCACATGTACAGCAGTGGCCAGGCTCAGGTGAAACCATGCAGTCAGCACATTTCAGCAGAAAGCTGCCCCTGGAAAGAACTCTGTGTGCTTCAGGGTGGGGCACAGGGTGATTTAATCTACAAAGCAGCAATCCTACTCTAGGCCTTAGGGGGTGACCCCACCCAGCAGGAGCAATGCCAGGCCACCATTACTCAGACTTCTCCTCCCTGAGAAGTGGAGTACACACAGGCTCTTCAGGCTGAGGGGCGGCAGCACCCCAGTCTGGCCCTGCTGATCGCAGCAGACAAGCAGGTGCCATCTCTCAACGAGGCTGTGGAAGGAATTTGGTGGTGGGTGGTGAGACAAGAAACATATCGTGTAGCTCTGCACCATGATTTTATCTGTGTCCCCATTTGGATTGCCATGACCTATTTTTCAAAACAGAGAGGTGGGGGAGGGTTGTCAAGTTGATTTAATAATTGGTAATATTTTCCTGAATGTGTCATGTGACAATCCAGAACCCATTCTGATCTGGTCTGAGAGTAAATGATCACTTTCTAGATTGCCCATCTCCTGAACAAACCTGACAGGTTTTTTTTTTTTCCAGTGGCATTTGTTAACTATTCATAGTCAAACTTGACGTGTGATAATGACATACTAATAGTTTTAGAGAACACTGAATCAGCAGGTTGCACCCCCAGGGTGTAAAATCTAAAAATAACCCATGTGCTTTTAGAGTGAATTCCTTGAACTGGAACAAGTTGTGTCTTACTTCAGCATCTGGGATTACCCAGCTTTTTGCCACAAAGAAAGAATTTTGTCTCTAATTAAAAGGGACTCTCAGCCTTTGACAGCATGGATCATTCCCTGGGGCCTGTGGGGCCAGAGCAAATAGGTATATACCCTACACTACTTGGCTGTCAGGGATCCAGTAGAGCCTGCCAGCTCAGGAAATAGGAACAGGGGCTGCCAGTCTGTTTTCTCTTCTCCTGTGTGTTTGCTAATATTGTTGTCTTATAGTAGCATCTATATTATTCCTGAGCCTCTGAGTTTGAAATTTGGGCTGGTATTCGAAAATTAAAAAGTTTCAAAATAGATAAAATGGGCATTTTATATTATATCTGGCAACTCAATTTTTATAGAAAACATCCTTTTTTAAAAAAACCTTCATTTTGCCCCAAAATTGTCTTAATTTTAATTATGGGAAAATAGGTAATATAAGCAGAATGATCTGAATAGCTTTACTTATTATAGGTTCTTTTAATTTAATTTCATTTATTTTAAAGGTTTGTTTGTATTTATTTATTTATTTTTGTGGGACCCTCACCGGTGGCCAGGGATCAAACTGGCACTGCAGAGGCTGCGGGCAGCCTCGCAACCCAGCACTCAACCGCTGTGCCACCAGGGGAAGCCCTTATCTGTATATATTTATACATACAAGAGCGGGGGTGCAGGCCAGATGCGCAGGTGTTGGTGCGTGTGTGTGTGTGTGTGTGTGTGTGTGTGTGTATTCACCAGAGACAAAGTGGGGAACAGAACAGGCAGATTGACTGAAAAACACTGCTAAGGGGAACAGTGGGTGAGACAGGAGAGGTCTGCTGCACCATGTAGGTTAGGTTCCTCCGGAGAGCGTTGGGGGAATCCAACTCATGATCACTTGATAGCATTGAGACTTTAACCCCTGCGCCACAAGGGAGGCCCAGTTATTTTCATTTTAAATGACATTGTCTAGATATGATATTATACATAGAGAACCCCAAAAACTCCACAGAAAAGCTAATTCAACTCATCAATCAGTTCAGTAAAGTGGCAGGATACAAAATCAACACGCAAAAGTCAGTAGCCTTCCTATACACAAACAATAAATCTGAAGAAGAAGAAATCAAAAAGACCATCCCTTTTGTTATTGAAACAAAAAAAATCAAATATTTGGGAATAAATCTAACAAAAGAGGTAAAGGACCTATACAAAGAAAACTATAAAACACTGTTAAAAGAAATAGAAGAAGACACAAAGAAATGGAGAGACATCCCCTGCTCATGGATTGGAAGAATAAACATTATTAAAATGGCCATCCTTCCAAAAGCAATATACAGATTCAATGCTATTCCAATCAAAATTTCAATGTCATTCTTCAAAGAAATAGAACAATTATTGATGAAATTCATATGGAATCACAAAAAACCCCGAATAGCCAAAGCTCTCCTGAAAAAAAAAGAAGGGAATGGAGGCATCAGACTCCCAGACTTCAAACTATACTACAAAGCCATAATCATCAAAACCGCATGGTATTGGAACAAGAACAGACATACAGACCAATGGAATCGAATAGAAAATCCAGAAATAAACCCACAGATTTATGGTCAACTAATCTTTGACAAAGGAGCAAAGACTATGCATTGGAGCAAAGAAAGTTTGTTCAATAAATGGTGCTGGGAAAACTGGGTCGCTACATGCAAAAGAATGAAGCTTGACCACCACCTCACACCATACACAAAAATCAACTCAAAATGGATTAAAGAACTAGACATAAGACCTGAAACCATAAAATATATTAAAGGAAATATAGGCGAAACACTACGTGATTTGCACATCAAAGACATCTTTACAGACACATCACCCAAAGCTGTGATAGTGAAGGCAAAGATAAACAGCTGGGACTATATCAAATTAAAGAGCTTTTGCACAGCAAAAGAGACAATAACAAAAACAAAGAGAAACCCCACCAACTGGGAGAACATTTTTGCACCCAACACTAATGATAAAGGACTGATCACAAAAATCTGCAAAGAGCTGATGAGTCTCAACAACAACAAAGAAAATAATCCAGTCAAAAAATGGGCAGAAGAGCTTAAAAGAAACTTCTCTGAAGAGGAAATGCAAATGGCCAACAGGCATATGAAAAAATGTTCAACATCACTTGTCATCAGGGAAATGCAAATCAAAACTACCATGAGATACCATCTTACACCAGTGAGAATGGCACATATTAAAAAAACTAGCAACAACAAATGTTGGCGAGGGTGTGGAGAAAAAGGAACTCTTCTGCACTGTTGGTGGGAGTGCAAACTGGTCCAACCACTGTGGAAAGCTGTGTGGAGATTTCTGGACCTACTAAACATAGAGCTTCCATATGACCCAGCAATTCCACTCCTAGGTATTTACCCAAAGGACACAGAAACATCAATTCCAAAGAACACCTGCACCCCTATGTTTATAGCAGCACTGTTTACAATAGCTAAGCTTTGGAAACAACCCAAATGCCCAAAAATAGATGACTGGATCAAGAAGATGTGGTACATATATACCATGGAATATTACTCAGCATTCAAAAAAGATAAACACATGCAATTTGCTGCAACATGGATGGCGCTGGAAGGGATCATGCTCAGCGAAATAAGCCAAAAAGAAAAAGAAAAATACCGGATGGTCTCACTCATAGCAGGAATCTAGAAAACTTAAATAAGGGACCAGGAAAATGAATAACTATAAGAAAGTGAAAATCAAAATCAACAAAAAACTATGAACCAGAGACACTTTTAGGGGGGCGGGGGCGGGTGGGGAGGGATTGGGGTCAGAATGGGGGGCTGCAATTGTATGGGGAATATAACAATAAAATTTATAAAAAAAAAAAAAAAAAAAAAAAATAAATGACATTGTCTAACAGCAAATGATTGTTTTGTTTTGTTTTTTTTCCCTCAGCTAAATTAGTTTGGAAAAATTATGTGTTCTCTTGGGTGTGTTTCTGTTTCTCACCTTACTTTTCTCACATTGTATTTAATGAATCTAATTTTTGTAGGGCCAGGAAGGGCACAGAGCAGGTTTTCTATGATTGGAGCAGATGGGTAAAGGAGAGTCCTGGAGCCCTTGGTGGCTTTCTCAGGTATTTATTGAACTTTTACATGTAGTGCAGCCACCAGGTACATGGCAGGCAGGGGTGGGGGGTTGGGAGGGCGTGATGGGCCAGGAGCCATTAGGCCTCTCAGCCCCCAGTGAATCTTTACTCTTTACTGGGCTCTGGCCATCTCTCTCTTTCCTCTGCTTCTCTTGGTGCATATAAATGCTGCAGCCCTGGCCCACAGAAGTAAACAATACAACTGAAGATAACAATGTAACAAAATGCAGGAACCTGCCATTAGGCATGCAGTCTTAATGGCAGGAGGGCAGAAAAGCCTGAAAATCATTTACCCTTTAATTTTTATATGCAAAAGTTCATTTTAAAACTTAATTTTTAATTAAAATGAGTATTTAGGGCCTCCCTGGTGGCGCGGGGGTTAAAGACAGCACTATCAGGCTATTGACAGCCACTGCAGCATGAGTTCCATCCCTGGTCCGCCAGGGAGCTGACCCACATAGCTCAGCAGACCTCTCCTGACTCGCCCGCTGCTCCCCTCAGCAGTGTATTTCAGTATATCTGCCTGCTCTGCTCCCCAGTCTCTCTGGTGAATCCTCTCACCTCCCACACCTCTGGCCTGTACCCTAGTTCTTGCATGCATAAATAAAATAAATCTTTTAAAAGTGTTTATTTAAAGTAGAAAATTTAAGTGTCGCAAACTTATATGGGCAAGTTGGCCTCATTTCCCCTCCACACCAGGCTCTGAGGCCACAGACTGCTCCGATTCTCTTGGTGTCCCTCTGGACGTGGCCCCATGGGAGGTGACGTGCCTGGATGCAGCTCTCCATTTCTACTGTGACATCAGCGGTAGCATAAACTTTATGCACGTTTCTCATTCAGCTTCTTTCAGGAAATGTCTTTCAGATGTTTTGTTTCATCACTCGGAGACTATTTTAATGACTCTATTGTGTTTCATTGTTTCAATGACCTCTATTTAGCCACTATTTATAAACTACCACTGAATATTTAAGATGTTTTCCAGTCATTTTCTACCACACAGAATTCTAATTTGATGCTCCCATCTCCCTACACTTGTATGTATGTGTACACAGAAGTCTTTAAACATGGAATATCTGACAAAAGGGACACCTGTGAGTTTTCCACATGGTTGGAGTTGAAAGCAGCTAGAACGACCAGTGTTGCCAAAAGGGAACAGGGGCAGTGTGCTTTCTCCTACTGAGTAGGAGAAAGCAGTTTCTGCTTTCTAATCACTTCAAAAACAAACTGTTACCAAGCATGTTGGTGTCCGTAATCTGAGAGGAGGCACCAACATTCTGTTCTTGTTACATTTTCTCAAAGAGGAGCCAGGTTAGCTCACTCAACAAAGCATTTCTGTGAATTTCCTTTCTGTGAATACTCTTTGCTCATTCTTCTGTTGTTTTCTTCTCACCCACTCTGTACATTTGTAACAGCACATAGACACTCTACCTCTCTCTTCCCTTTTCTCCCACAACTGGTAGGAAAAATTGACTACATGCATTTTACTTTATGTAATTGTGTACTTAAAAAAATTCTTTCCAGAATGTAATGAACCACTGGGTCTGAGGTATGCCTGGCACATAGCACTTGGTCATACAGCTCTGCTCAATGGGAGCACTTTAACCTTTTAAAGGATTTTTTTTTTTTAAAGAGTAGACTTTTAATTGCATCTAAGCACAATGATAAAGCAAAGGAAACTCTGGAAGATGGTAGTAGGGCAGAGAATCAGAAATAGGTCTCCAGAATAGGAAGAAGCCACAGGCAGGATTTCAGTGCCCCTTCCCTAGCAGAGGGCCAGCATCCAGTCTGGGCATTGCCCACCTTGCCCTAGTAAGAGTAGGTTGTCCAAACAGGAGCATCCCTCACCTAAATGGTGTTGAGTAACTCTGACAGCATTCTCAACCCTGATGCCACCTCAGGGGAACTGATGGGGAGTCCTGAACTAGGGGAAGCCTAGATCTGAAAACGTCTTTTCTATCTGCAGACAGCGTGGGCAGAGAAGAAAATGGTGACATTCAAATGCCCCAGGGGAATCTGTCCTCATACTCCAGACCCTCCACTCTGCTAAGACTTGACGGGTGTGGCCAATATTGGAATTCTACTACATCTTTCCCTCTGGACAGTCGGGCTTACCCTCCCATTCCTGAGATGGCATAAGAAGGACCAGTGGGAACCCCAGCAGCACCAGGTAAAAAGGGGAGACAAGACTAACTCTGAAAGTCTCTGAAAATTATACTGCCATTAGATTTATGTTGTGTAAATCAGGCCAAGAGCTGTGTGTAAACCTAGCCAGAACGACTGCCTACTAAATTAAGACATTAAACGGGACCCAGAGTCTGATTACATAACAGATAAAATGTGCAGGATACAATAAACATTACCAAGAGCTAGAAAAATCACAGCATGGATGAGAAAAGGTAAGCAAATGATGCCCACAACAAAAAAAATCAGTCCTCTGAATTATCTGATAAAGGTATTGCGTGTTAAGTAGGGGAAGAAAGTGGCAGGCTTTTCCGCCCTCCCACTGCGCATGCGCACTCAGCCAACTGGCGTGGCGCCGTGTGGCGTAGCACCGTGTGGCGTGGCGTGCGTGGCGTGCGTGCATGGGTGGCGTAGCGTGGCACAGTGTAGTATGGGGTGGCGCCGTGCTGAGGGCGGAGGAACGGAGTGGAATGGCAGAGCGCGAGGGAGGACGACGACGACTGAAAGCGGAGCGCATGAAGACACCAACAGGCCTGCTAGAACCGGTGATGGGCCTACCTGGGATGGGTTGGTTATGCGACGGGTATTAAAACAGACGTGGACATGTTCCTGGATGTGGATAGTGATGACAGTCTGCTAAGGGCCCCATGAGCTTCTGGTTGCCTGTTACAGATCCATCGAAGCCTTCATCTCTGGCCTGTTGGACAAAACCTGGGGCACACAGAAACTGCACACACCTGAGAAAAAGTGTGGGTCCTCGACCCAGGAAAACATGATTTCCACAGGCTAATTGTTGCCCCCCAACTCGTAGCAAGAGCACTAGGAGCTCTGTGGTCAGGCCTAGCACCATGAGCAGGGCTCGCCATACCCCTGGCCCAGGGGCTTCTTCCCTGCTCCCTCAGTTTTCCATTTTTGGAGGGTTTTATATTGTTATTAAACTTATGGGACTTTCTGTGCTTTTACATTGACTCTGGTGTGGGCCCTTTAATAAAACTAAGGTATACCATTGGTGGTAAGAAAAACAAAGACAACAACAAAACAAATAAAACCAAGAACCTTACAGCAAACTGTTGGAAATTCCTTTGACATACATGGAAAAAGTAGAAAATATTGGTAAAGAAACAGAATTTATTTTTTTAAGATTTATTTATTTTTATACAAGAACTGGGAAACAGGCCAGAGGTGGGGGAGGGTGAGAGGCTTCACCAGAGACAGAGCGGGGAGCAGAACAGGCAGACATACCGAAATACACTGCTTGAGGGGAGCAGTGGGTGAGACAGGAGAGGTCTGCCACACCATGTGCATATCTCCCTGGCCAGCTGGGAATTGAACCCAAGCTGCAGAGGCTGCGGACAGCTTCACAGTGCTGCGCTCAACCTGCTATGCCACTGGGGAGGCCCAGAAATGGAATTTATTAGCAGCAACAACACAGAACCAAAGGAAAATACAGAATTGGCAAGTAACAGAAATAAAAAAAATCACTTACTCAAAGGGCTCGGTAGTAAATGGGGATGACAGAAGACAGCATGGGCAAACTTGGGGGCAGAGCTAAGGAATTCAACCAAACTGAGCACTAGTGACTGAGTAGGCTGAAAGACATGAGCAGAACCTCTGTGCAACAATAACAGCCTAAATATTTGTATGGAAGGAGTCTCAGAAGCAGAGGAAAAAGAGGCAGGGGCCAAAAGGAATTAAGGAATATTTTGTGAAAATTTCATGGGTTTTGTGAATGACAGAAACATAGAGACCCAAATAGCTGAACAAACCCCAAAGGGGATAAGTACAAATAATTTAATGAATCCATTGTAAGTTCAGAAAACTAGAGAGAAAGACTCAAGGGAACATCAACTCAGTTGGTAGTGGCCCTTTCACCTTAATCACCAGGGCGGGAAGCAGGCAGAACATTTTTAAAATGCCCAAATAAAAAACTGCCAACCATAAATTTTATATCCATGAGATGATAGTCTTCAGGAAAAAATGGGGAAATAAAGGTCATCCTTAGATTAAGGAAAAGTAAAAGAATTTGTAGCTTACATATATACTTGAGGAGTATCTAAGGGAAGCTCTTCAATCAGAAAAGAAATGGTGAAAGATTCTTGGAGTAAAAAGAAGAGAGAAAGAACAACAGTATTGTTAGGGGGAAAGGATGTCCTGAGGAAACTCCATACAGACTTTGTGGACTTCGCCCCCCCCCCACTCCAGACCGGAGCCATCAAGAGACTGGAAACCACAATCCCATGATCACCAAAGGGAGAGTTGCGAGGACTTGAGGGTGGAGTTAAGCAGCCATTTTTTTTGTTGGGTATATAACCATCCATATGAGTTAGGGTTGCCTTCTTGGCCTCATGGCACTTGGCTTTTCGCCAGCTCAGTGGGTCATTGGGATTCCAGGTCAGCAGAACAGGTAGGACGCATTTACGAATTTATCTCCCTGTTTTTCTCCCTGAGTTAGTCATTTCTTCATTTCCTCTTCCTTTGTAAATAAACCTTTTATTAACCTTTTGTGTGTGCCTGCAGTTTAGCATTAATAAGTCCCTTTTAAGTGCGCTGGTGAGGACCCGCAGTCAGGCAACCTGTTTCATATCAGGGTTGCCCTTAACAGTATGAGTGGATCTATGGGTATAGAAATAGGTGATTGTTTTCATCATGAGTTTTTCATATCTGAAATCTAAACCATAATTTTAACAGTTTGATATTCCAATGATTTTTAAAACAATGCAGATACAGAATCTACTTAAAGTGAGTTTTTTATACTTCACTCAAAATGACAAAATGATGATATCTATAACTCACATGTAATTGTAATATATCAGTAGCACACAGTCACTTTGAACACTATACAAGTAAATGCACTCAACAACACTATAAATAAAAACTAAGATATCATTAAAAAATACTGAAAAAAACAAAAAGAAGGCAAAAATCAAGAAGTAGAGTAATGGGCCCAAAATAAACAAATATGAAACTAATAATACAGTGGCATGTGTTCAGAAGAAATACATCAGTAATTACCTTTATTATAAATTATCTAAATAGATCAATTTAAGATAGAGATGAACAGAATGAATTTTTTTAAAAAGGATGCTTTTTACAAGAATTCAATTCAGATAATAGGTAAAATATATGATGTGTAAACATTAATTAAGAAAATGTGCTATTAATAACTGGCAAAATTGAATTCAGACCAAAACAAACCATTACAGGCAAAGAATGATATTGCGTATAATGAAGGAAAACACAGGGAGAGCAAACAATTCTAAATATGTACACATTAAACACACAGCCTCAAAATATAGGAAGGAAAACATCATCATTTCAGATTGCCAATAAGCTTAAAAAATAGAAGATGAAATTCTGTAAATACTGCTAACTGATGAGAAAGCAGTGGATTTGAAAAATAGAAATTTGGAAATACAGTTACTTAGTTTATATCAATGCTATAGCGTAACAACAATATTAAAATTCTATGGTTAAAGAAAGAGAGAAGGAAGGAAGAAAAGAAAAAGAAGGGAAGGGAGGGAGATGGGAGGATAGAGAGAGAGATAGGGGATACAGAAAACATATAGACATCTGTCATAAACACAGAGCACTCAACAATATGTTAGCAAACAAATCTAATGACATCTACAAAGAATCATACACCATGACCAAATGGTATTTATTTCAGAATTCAAGGCTAGTCCAATTTTTTAAATACAAGTACTGTAATCCACCCTTTTCATCAAAGTAAAGAAGAAAAATCGTATCGTCATATTAATTGATTCAGAAAAAAAGAGAAGATCCAAAATTCATGATAGAATGCTCAACAAGTGAGGATTAGAGGGGTACTTTCTGGATTTGATAAAGGACATCTGCATATCACCTATAGCCAACTAAACTGTTAAGGTGAAAAAGCTTACTGATTTTTCTGTAGGATTCAGAGTAAAGCAAGGATAGCCACTCTTAGCACTCTTAATCAACATGGGTCTAAAATGTCTAGGTAGTGTAATTAGGTGAGGAAATGGAAACAAAATCATCCAGATTAAAAAGGAAAAAAATAAATTTGCCTACTGCAGATGACATGACTCTCTGTATTGCAAATCATTAGGAATGTACCAACAAGCACACTCCTACAATCACTAAGTGAATTTGGTAAGGTTGCAGAACATAAGATTAATATACAAAAATCCATTACATTAATATATATATAATAACTGACAGAAAATACAGAGCTATTTATAACTATTCCAAGGAAAATGAAATCTTTGGGCACTTAACATGTACAAGGATCATATAATAAAAATTACAAAATGATGAAATCAGAGAATTGAATTAGAGAGGAGAGAGAGAGAGGTTTATGGATTAAAAAAACAAAATAGCAAAGATGTCAACTCTACAAATTTACTTGTATCTCTAGTGAAACTCCTATCAAAATTCTACAAAAGTTATGTGAGTATATAAATAAACTTATTTTACAATCTATATGGAAATTACAAACCTTAGAATACATGAAAAATCTGAAGAAGAATAAAGTGAGAAAAAACACTCTAGCTAATAATGTCTTATTACATAGCTACAATATTCAAGACTGCAGTATTGGGGAAAGAACATATAGACAAATCAATAAAAGAGAATAGAGGTATAGAAATAGACCCAAAAATATAACTAACAGATATTTGACCAAAATGGTAATACTTGAAGGAAAAAGGATAGTCTTTTCAATAAATTGTACTGGAAAAGCTGAATGTCCATATGGGAAAAAAAAGTCTAAGCAAAACAAAACAAAATCTAGACCTTATATTTAGTCAAACTTTATATATTTTAGAAAAAAAATTTACTCAAATAGAATCAATTGGTTTTTGACAAAGCTATGAAAGCTTTTCAATAGAGGATGCGTAATTTTTACAGCACATGGTACTAAAACAAGTAGGCATTGATAGAAGAATCACCTTCTGCCAAAGTTTCCCACCTCATGCAAATTTCCTTGTATTTAACAATACACAACTTTCAAAAAATAAAGAAATAAATTTTCACATGGGTAAGACTTGAAAATAGTTCTCAGATAAACTGAACCGCATCAAAATTAAAAACTTTTGCTCTACAAAAGCCCAAGTGAAGAGGTTGAAAATGCAATCTATAAACTAGAGAACATATTTGCAAACTACATATCTGACAAGGGATTAGTAAATAGACTATTAGACCTCCACATCCCCATAGACCTTCCAGGAGATTCTGCAGATGCACCTGCCTCCAGCATGCCTCTGACAAAAATGCCTGCAAGAGGCATTTCTGTGCTCAGTCCATCATCTCAAAGAACTGATCACAGCCTCTGTTTCTCCAGCACCATCTCCTACTGCTTATGAGTCCAGTGTCCAGCCCAGCCTTTGGGCTGCTGCAGTCTCACCTCATCTTCCGTGAGAGGATTTTGTTTGGGATTTCTGGACACTGCAGATACCTTCTGAGGTGAGATAGCCAGCTACTTGTGGCCTCAAAAACTCTTCCCTTTTTCCAAACTCTTGTTTATTAAATAAACCTGGTTGTTCTTATACCCTGAGCCTGAGTACAATTGACTGGTTTTGCAGTTGTGCATGAAGGAGAGAATCCACTGACAGTGACCTGTTCACACTCCTCTGGCACTGTCTCTTAGTACTGTTTGAGCACTGTTCCCCGCCCTGTTTAATACTGTTTTAAGTACTGTTTCAGTACTTCAGTACTCTTTTAGTACTATTTTAGACTGACTCTATTATTGACAAAGTCATCAAGGCTGCTCTTTATTGGCTTATAAAACATTGTGACTATTTTAAACTGTCCTGATTCTTTTTCACTTTTCCAACCTCCCTAGTTTTAACACAGCAAATGCTATGGAGTGACTGTCTATCTCCCTATCCTAACCCCTAAGGTGATGGCTTTATGAAGGTGGAAACATAATGAATTAATACCCCAATAAAAGAGTTTCCCAGAGAGTTTGTTGGCTCCTTCTACTTTGCGACAACAGAACAGAAGTAAACAGTCTGCAAATGAGAAGTGGATCTTCACTGAAATGTGGTCATGCACCATGCTGATGTTGGGCGTCCAGCATCAAGAAACATAAAGGAAAGAGATAACCTGTTGCAGCTAGTTTACTATCCAACAGTTATATTCTTGGACATTTAACACAAAGAAATAAAAACATGTTCACACAAAATTCATACAGGAATGTCCTTAGCAGCTTTATTTATAATAGTTAAATTGGAAGAAGCCCAGATGTCCATCAGTGGGTGGTTAAACAAGTTGTTGTGCATCTGTACCATGAAATACTTCTGAGTAATATAAAGGAATGGACTGTTTATACATGCAACAACTTAGATGAATTTCTAGGAAATTATCCTGAGTGACAAAAAAAAAAAATCCCAGAAGGTTATATATCTTATAATTCCATTTATAAAACATCTTTGAAATATCAAAATTCAAAATAACTGAAAGCTTATTTGTTTGCCAGAAGGTAGGGTTATGGGGGTCAGAAGTTGGGGCCAATGAGGAGGTTCCTTGTGATGTGGGACAGTTTAGGTTCTGGACTGTGATGGTGGATAAACAAATCTTTTAAATATTACTATTTAGGGAAATTGTATAGGGATCTCTGTTATTTCTTACAGTCACATGTATATCTACAACTTTCTCAATAAAGACTTGAATTAAAAGTGAAATGAAAATGAGATGAAATCTGAAACAAGGAGATATTGCTGGGAATAAAATATAAAGTCTGATATTAAAAATGTGTTCCTCAGATTTCTTTCTCTTTTGTTTTAATTCCCGAGCGCTGAGCCACAAAGTGGGGCAATATTATATCTGAAATCATACAATAAGTGACTCCAGTGTGATTTGGCCCCAACTCTGACTGTCTGTGAGGTTGTGTATACCTGGTAACTAAAGGGGGATCCTGCTGTGTGCCAGCCACCACTTTGCGAACCTCGCTGTGGGCTCGTCAAACATTTTACCCAAACTTCCTATCACAATGTCCACTCAAAACCCATGTTTACCTTTTTTTTTAAACTTGATTTGAAACTCTTGGTCTTGTAACAGAAGTTAGAGTGTGCATGGGGAGAGGCCATAGAGAACAAGGATATTCTTGTCTGTGCATGACACGGTACACACTGATATCTCAGGCAGCCTATAGTCTGGGTATTTTTACCATGAGTGTTTCCCCAAAGTTTGACCTTGACTGGGTGTGTTAGGAAAATCCCATTTCTCACCCTGCAAGTCACAGTTTCAGAATTTGGAGCACTCTCAACGCAGCATTGCTAAGCCTGCGCTGTGGGCTGCCTAAAGCCCAGCCTGCCTGTCTTTCTGGAGACAGAAAGAGCTGATGCTTTCTTTCTTCATCAACTTCCCCCAGAGCAGGACTCCTCCACTGTCCTCATAACTACAGGCAGTTTATGAAATGCAGACGCTCTTTGGTGAGGTCTTGGTGGGGATAAAGAGGCCACATTTCTGAGAAACTCCCAGGTGTGGCTAATGCCATTGTTCCATAGCCACACTCTGAGAAACAGCAGAAACTATTATCTGGCCAATAGACGTGTCCAGACAGAGTTGGAATGAAGATAGGGATTCTTTATGTCAGAGGATTTTCTGTGGGAAGGTATAATTTTGCTCAGGGAACAGATATGGGGAGAGAAAAATTTAAACCTTAGGCGGCAATAGGATACACCAGTAAGGGAAAGCAAGGACCTCTGAGTTTGATGGAGAATCATATGGGAAGTGCTAAGGTCTAAATAAAAGATATGATAATCATATCAATTTTCATTTCCATCTCCAAGTGGTTGTACTTCAATTCAGTTCTGACACCAACTACCAGCACTTTTGCTGATTCCATAGGTTTTAAGAGTGCAGTTCCTGTAGATGGCCTCACAACACGTGCCAGTCAGAGGCCTGGTGGACCACATGTGCTCTGACAGATGCAGATTTGAGGTTCCCATGATTCCTCATGACTGATACTTCATTAGAATTATTCACAGAATTCAGGTACTCATGATTACAGTTTTATTTTAAAGGATACAACTCAGGAGCAGTGAAATACAGGAAAACACAGAGCAAAGGCTGGAAGATTTTGAGAATTTACTCTTCATTATTCTTTTCCTGTTTTTCTACTTCTTAAGATTGATTTCTTTCTGATTTGGAAAACAGTGGCAAAATTTTGATTATAAATCCACACTCACATACTGGAAATTTTGCTCACAAATATGTTGCGTGAGCTTTGATATCTTTTTTTTTTTTTAAGATTTATTTATATTTACTTATGCGTAAAAGAATTAGGGTGTAGGCCAGAGGTACGGCAGTGAGAGGATTCACCAGACACAGAGAAGGGATCTCTGTGAACAGGCAGATCTAGTGAAATACACTGCTGAAGGGAGCAGTGGGAGAGACAGGAGAGGTCTGCTGCACCATGTGCGTTAGCTCCTTGGCTGGGGATCGAACTCGTGCTGCAGTGGCTGCTGATAGCTTCATAGAGCTGAGATTTAACCCCAGTGCCATCAGCGAGGTCCATGTTTTTTAATTTATTAAGCCCTTTAAGTAGCTTTATTTTGTTTTTCTTCTATGTTTAATAGTTAAACATTTTGGTTCTTTCTTTAAGTACATGTCATTGAACTCACAAAATGCAATGTAGCCCTAAAAATGTCTCAGGATAACCAGTATCTTTATCTTTATATATTCAGATAATATAGGAAACTTAGACCATCTGAATGTCTTTACTAATTTCTTTCTCCCTTACCTGGATGTTACCATTCACACACCTTGCAATTCTGTTGTTTTCTTTTTCACCTCGCACAAATTAGTAGTATCATTCTTGTCTTATACAGGCAGAAATCATTTAGATTATTTCATGTACTGCTTTCTTTGTTCTTATTGTGCCTTGTGCCTCTCATCTCCCATCTGGGATTACTTTGCTCAGCCTGAAGTAGATCTTTTAGAATTTTCTTTAATGAGAGTCAGCCAGGCAAACTCTCAATATTTATTTGTCCAAAAAGACTCTTTTATTTTTGCCCTCATTCTTGGAGGATATTTTGTTAGAACTCTGGTTTGGCAGAGAACACTGGGTTGGCATAAGCACACTGGAACATCACTCCATGCTCTGCTCCCACATTGCCCTGTAGAAATCCACTCACACTAATCCTCCCCTCTTTTACTGTCCACTTCCCAGGGTCTGCTCTTTAGACATTCTCTTTTATTTTTATTTTTATTATATGTTCGCTAGTATATATCTGGTGGGAATATCCTTAATTGTCCCTCTTTGGGATATAATGGGATTCTTGAATCAGTTCTGGAGAATGCTCAGAATTATCATTCAACCACTCACTGACCTTTGTCTTTTCCAAGGCTGTCCCATTATCTTTTGTTTTATGATTAAGTTCATGTTTACTTTCTTACTTTCCCTTTCTCTCAGTATTTGCTCTTTTTTGCTTATCTCCAAACTCTACCTATTATCGTCCTCCTGAAAGAACTTATATTTGCTTTTTTAAATTGCTTAAAAGCAGTGCCCTTGTGTGTGACTTAAAATGAAATTGAATGCTTGAGATATTTTCCTCTTTCTGACAAATACAAGTGATGGGATTTAGGGTGACATATCATATGAGAGCCCCCTTTGGTTACTGTTCCTCAGTAATTTCCCTTTCCAGCATACACAACATTTAGAATACTGCTTGCACGCAGTATGTGGACAGCAGATGTAAACCTCCCTGATGACAGTATTTATGTGCCAATGGATGACTGGATCCCATATCAAGAATGATTCTGAGAACAAGCTCAGCAGTTCAGGATGTCAGGATTGATTCTGATTCTTGCACCTGTGATGGATGTTGGTCATCCATGTGCAAGCCCGGTCCTTTTCATTCATGGATAACAATTTCTAGGCAGAGAAATGATTATCTTTTAGACATATCATCACTTAGAAAAGAGTAGAGTAGAGGCTAACACCCCATTATTCATGAAGCTTAATTTAGTTGTCTTTTCTCTAAATTTCATAACTTGCTATGCATATTGCAGATGAATTACTGTAATGTGACCCAACTATCAACAAGGGCTTCTTGGCATCAATGTGGGAATGCTTCTTGTACTTACAGGACATAGTCTATTGTGTATGGGCCATGTTTGGAGTTAGTGCCATAATGGAGACTATTGGCAGCTACTTAATATCCATTTTTTTCCTCTGCTTCTCTATGAATACTATCCTCAGTTATTGCAAACAACAATGTCCCAACTAAACAGCAATTTTTCCTTCCCCCTTCCATTAGATGTCACCAATTTTGAATGTCAATCTATGGTTGGATCCAGCAGCCATTTTAGATTGAGACAAATTAGAAGAAAGTCACATTCAAAAGATAGAAGGTGTCAGACTATAGACAAAATCATGGAGCTTATCCATCAACTCACAGCTTTACCTCAAGACTTCTCTTATTTGAAAAATAAATTAACCTTTATATTTTTGAAACTACTTATTTAGAGTTTTATATTTCTTGAAGGTAAACCTAATTTTTTGTTGGATACTTTGGAATAAAAAAAATGCTCAGTTTAAGAGTCAACAAGAAAAGTTGAACTTTATCTCTTTCTTTTCTCTCAGCTCATCCTGAGATACAGAAAATGTTTGCTCAGTGTGGTCCACAACCCAGGAAATTTCACAGCTCACATGCACATCATTTGGATTTGGTAATTTCATGTTACAAGTTGCCTTTATTTTCTCTGAGTCCATTTCCCTTTTCTGGGTTATTCAGACCATCGTGACTAGCAGGCAGCATTATTAGGCATCTTAACTGAAATATGTTTATATGTCTTACTGTTTATATGTTTATATGTCATATACTCTTCTGATATTTATATTATGGGCATTATCTGATCATTGAGAAAGCAAGATCAAAGCAAGAACTGACTTGTTGAAGTTTACGAAACAGGAATTATCAAAACTAGAATCCACTCTGCTGCAGACCAGGTATCTCTCTTAATCCACAACCAATCTAGGTTGTTTGATGGAATCTTAGAATTCATGTATTATAGCTATCTCCCAGATGTCTCTGTGATAGGCTGGCACAAGATGAATGAGACCTCAGGCCCGCAAAAATGTCAGAAACATCCAAAGTTCTCACCCCATTTGATTCAGTATGACAGGCTGTACAAAAGCCCATGTTTAGGATACATTAGCTTTCTTCTCATAGTTTCTCTTCCCAGAAGACCCATAGATGGGCAATTTTTTGTCGATCTTCTCCTAAGAATGCCATTCATTCCTTTTATGATGGTGTGCAATATTGAGGTTAAATTTTATTTTAGCAATTGTGTCTGAAACAAAACCAGACCTAGCTTCATGAAAGGAAGAAAAATGTTGAAACAATGTTTCCTTCTAAGTGGTTCTCTGTGCACTGGAAGGGTGGGATGGAGCACAGAAGATAATTTGATTTGTGGAACTGAGTTTGATCATGATCTTAAATAGTCTAGACAACACACATCTGGCTTATATATTATTTGCTATATTTCTCTTGGCATCTTCAAGCCCTTGTCATAGTTTCCATGATGGTATTGGTCCATCTGTGGAGCTGTAGTGTACAGTTTGCCATGTAAGGAGGTTACAGGTTATGCATTTGGGAAAGAATAAGCTTTAAGACCTCTCTGTGTTCACTTTAACACTCAGAACACACTGGAATTCTTGGGCTGTAGAGAAAACATGAGATTAAGAGACCATATGCAACCTCCTTATTTTACAAAGAAGTAAGCAGGTGGTCTTCAAGCTTTGGTGTCCCAACTCCCAGTCTCATTACTTCCTTATACAGCTCCAAACCATTCTTCAGACATCTTATTTATTCCCATGAAATATTTAATCCCATGAAATAAGGTCTAACCCACTTGTGAATGAATAGTAAGGCTTAAAAGTTTAAACTATTTGAGATCGTATAATAGATATGTGGAAGAACTAGGATTCAACTCACACTAACCAAGAGTGACTCTGCTCATTTTCCCTCTGAATTTCCATGACTGAAACAGGATGAATTCACAGCAATATCTTATACTTTATTGTAGAATTGACTTTTATGTCCAGTTTGATATTCCTTATGTTGACATGAGCCTTGATAGCAGGACTTAAAACCATGGTGATATTGCAAAATTCACCCTTTTCAATGCCCCTTACATGGTCAATAGTTTTAGCAGCATCTGAGGCTACTCATTATCCTCTTCTGAGAAAGTGAAGGGCATATCCCGAATCCACACCAGTCACCTTCACAATCAGAGTAGCATAAGACAAAAATAGAAATGGATATTCTAGAAAGAGAAATAATATGATGAATCTGATCAATATATGTGTTATCTAATCCAATGTACTCTCCTTAAGTGTGTCTCAGTCTGTTGAAGAACCAGACACATTGCTAAGTGTTATCCATGAATCATTACATTTAATACATTAAACTACCAGACTGGCCTTTGATTAGTATTATTTTGTCATTTTGGATAAAGAGGTTGGATTCAAGAAGGTTGCAGTGCCCTATTGCCCTGATCATTTGATCCTTTCTTTTTAAACTACTCTTCCTTGTCAGTGTTATTACTCAATTATTTCTAAAGGTGCAAAAGCAACAATATACAAGTCTATACCTACTACAACCCATAAGGGCTAAAAATAAAGAAATAGAAGAACATATTGTAAATGCTAGAGTAAAAGCAAAAACCTGGAGAGGAGTCTCGTGCAGCAGAACTGCAGAACATGACTGAAGAAGATCTCAAGGTAACAGTTCTAACAATGCTTATGGAAGGCAAAAGAAAACAATAAAGGATATAAAACAGGAAAAAAAGATATATATTAAGCAGTTGCAATTAGAAGTAATAGAACTAAGAAATATATATTATAATAAAATTTAAACTCATAGTTGAAGGCCTCAGGAACAGACAAATGCAAATGTTGGGGAGAATTAAAGAACTTGAATATATGATGATGGAGAACACACAAGAAGAACAACAGAGAAAAAAGGAGTAAAAAAAGGTGAAAATCGCTTTGGGATAACCTAAAGAGAAATAACAGAACAGAAAGGGAAATTCACAGAAAATTAAATCATTGCTGAAAATTATCGCAATGTGGGAAATGAATCAGACATCATGACACAAGAGGTCCAAAGAGATCCAAACAAAATAATACCAGACAGACACACCAAGACACATAATAAATTTGTTGAAAGCTAACAAGGACAAAATAATAAAAACATCAAGAGAAAAAAATACCAATCAGACTGTCAGTTGGACTTTTCAGTAGAAACATTACAAGCATGAAGGTATTGGGAGGAGATATTAAAAAACTGATTTTCAGTCTAAATTCTTTATCATTCAAGATTAAAACTCAAAACAAAAGGAAATGATGTGTTACATCACACTCTTTTTGTAGCTGTGTTGCATACATAGCATCTAACAGGGAAGATCATTTAATTTTATTTTGTAAGAAGTTGATAGAATAAATTTCAATTTTCCAAAATTACCCTGTACTCTGTAGAATAGGTCATTTTGTGTTTATACAAACGTCATTTTATATAAATACCAGCATTTTCGGGCATTCTCTTTTTTACAGCTTTGTTAAGATTTTCCTGGAAATGAAGATGATTCAAACTCCATTTTTCACATCAAAGTGCTTCTTGAGCCAGGGACATCTTTTGTTTCATCTCTTGACATCAAGTGGGAGGCATGATTGTCAGTGAGATTGGACAGATTCAACTCCCCTTCACAAGTTATCAACTCATCTCTGATTGGGATTTTCCCTTTGTAGGCCCACAGGATGTTTCAATGATAATATCTGAATTCAGGAAATGAAGTTTTTACTCTTTTTTGTGGTATCATTTAATGTATGATACCACAATGCATATTGGTTCACAAGATGTGCCCAAACTATTTCAATAGCCAGTGCCTTTGACCAAGGTTACGTGTTTTGGAGGAGACAAACAAACAAACAAAAAAAAAACCTTTTCCTTGATTTAGAAGAATTTGTCTGTCATGGTCTGGACTTGTGAGCTTCAGTCTTCATACATACTCTCTCACATCCAAATTCTTTACTGCACATGTGTTCTGTTTAGCTTGTGTACTCCCCTATGTCAATGTGTGTCATTCCATCTGTTATTGAACTAACATAGTCATTGGCCTGTTTTTTGGTGATGTCTGGATCATACTCGTGTTGGTATTGTAACCAATCTCATTTTCATTATTTGAACTTTAGAAAGCATATTGACAACATTTGCATGGTAGAAGTTAAACTAGCACCATCTTAATGCAAAACTCAGTGGTTAATCCACGGACAAAATCAAAGACGGGCTGTTGATTATGACACACTTAAATTGCAATGAAGTTTCATCATAGGACTAACGTAATGAATGATCTATTGTTGGGTACCACAAATCATGGTTGCCCACATCAATGGTCAAAGGATGAACAGTGACAGCAACTATAAAAGCAAATAATATATGTTTCCCAGTCTTATTTTATGGATTTCTAGTTGGATTTTCTACCTCTCCTCTACTCTTCTGTTCTAATAGCTGAAAATGTGTTTTTTCATGGAAAGGGGAGTATCTTGGGATATGAGATTTTCTTTCTTTCTTTCTTTTTTTAAGATTTATTTATGGATACAGAACTGGGGTACAGGCCAGAGTTGTAGGGTGTGAGAGGATTCACCGGAGACAGAGTGGGAAACAGAACAGGCAGAATGACTGAAATACACTGCTGAGGGGAGCAGTGGATGCGACAGGAGAGGTCTGCTGGGCCATATGGGTAGCTCCCTGCCCGGGCATCGAACTCGAGCTGTGGTGGCTGCGGATAGCTTCGTAGGTTGCGTCTTAACCCCTTGCGTCACCAGGGAGGCCCTGTATAGGAGATTTTCAAAGCTAAAACTGGGAAAGTTCAGGCAAACCCGGGTAATTTATTCCCCCTGGCTGATAAGACAGCATGCACCTTGCCCTTAACACATGGCAAGCTATCTGGGATTCCCTGCCCACTTCAAATATTCTACAACCATGTCACCAACCAACACCTGAACACAGATGAAGCTCAAAACAGAATTGTCCAACTGAGCCCAATCCACCCATAGAATTGTGAGGTGTGGCAATTAAGTACTTTTTAAATATTAAGTTTTGGGGTCATTTGTCAGGGTGTAGTAGATAAATGGTACACACAAGAAGAGCGCACCAGGGGCAGAAAGGTCTTACTGTGAAAGTTTGCATCCTGAAAGAGCAGGATCATTTACTTGCAGAAGACTGTGCAGTAAATAATACAGGTACATCTGTCTTGGGATGCTCACAAATTAGATATGTTCTTGATCTAAGAAAATCAAGACTCATGTCTGCTAAGATATACTGTCACTAAGGGTGCCCTGGGACCATGTGCAATATCATAACCATGGTAAGATTCTGCTGTTTCTATGTTTCTACAGGAAACACAGAGTAAGAAATAGGTGATGCTAATTATGGCATTGTTGTGGAATTAACTGCAGCTGCAGATTAGATGCAACATAGATGAATGCTGGCAAATCATAGATGAATGTATTTGATTATGTAAAAAATGGGTGCCAAGTGCCTGCACTGGATTAACCATTGCATTTGTTGATGGATGAAATAAATAAACAAACAAATAAACAAATAAATAAATAAAACAAAATTCCATGTTTCTCCCGGAAGAGAGACATGTAAATAAGCACTTCCCACATTGTACTTGTGTGGGTGGGAGCTGGAGGGAGAGGCCGGATTGAAGGCAAATGCACTTTCTTGAAGCTTAGTGATGTCAGACCAATTGCTTCTGAGAGTCAGCCTGTGCTATCAACTTGCTATTGACTTTTAGGACCTCTTGATGATGAAATGAGGTAAAGAATGTGGTGGAATCTTCCAGCATGCAGTTTTGGAAACTGCAGGTTAAAAAATATAGAAAATAGAGTTTTCCTCTTCCATCTTCCATTTCATTAAAGTGATGGTCAGATTCTCAATCTCAGTTATTCCCATGAATGTGCTTCACAGCCCATGAGATGTGCTCCTCACAGTGTGAATGGCTGCTTTCCTTCTTGGGGGCTCACAACCAACACAGGCAACTGGGAGCTCTAGGGATATCCATATTCTAATAGAAAACACTGTAACTCTTTTACCTGCTATTTTGGGAATTTGTCTTACCGTTGCATTCTTGTATATAATTGCTATTTTCTGGAATCACCTTTCAAGTTTCCATTGGTACATTTTGCAAAAAGTGACTATCCTCGAATCTCTGCTTAAATGGATAAACATGTTTTAATCAATACTAGATCAATTTCTAGGATTCCAAGTGTATTCAACACACTTTGGACCTTGTTTAGAACATCTGCACATTAATAAGAGACTATCCAAAACATCTGTGAAGCATGGGTAGCACTTGAAGCCTCTGATTTCACCTAAAACTAGCACCAACTTGTTTCTGACATTCAAGGCTTTTCAAGAAAGTACAAAGGCCAACAAAGCAGTGGATCAATAGTTATTCTAGATAACATCCCAGAAAGTTAAGAATTGGACACTAATTCTGCAGTTTGATTTTGTAGCTTTAGGTAGTTTCTATGGTAGAACAATTCCACATTCAATGCATTATCATTACAATCAGCACAACCAAGGGATCTTTCATCACCACCATTTTTCAGCGTCATTCTGTAATTTCTAGGGAATGAAATAAAACACAAAAGCATTAACTTAATGAATTGCATTCCAAAAGGGAGAAGTTATTATTATTTGCAGATGAAACCATGGCTGTTCCTGGAAAACTATAGAGAAATTTGCAAAGTACTATAGTAATTGAACTCAGCAGTGTGGTTAGTTAAAAATAAACATACAAATGTAAATAATTTCCTTATGTGGTAGTCATAATCCACTAGACAACAGGGAAATAAAATAATTCTTTTTGCAAATATTTTTATTGAGTCAATAAAATGATTAATGATCAGCTGGGATGTATAAAATAGGAAAACATAAATGTCATTAGAAACATACAGGACCTGTAGAAAAGAACCTCAAAGATTGGTTTGGTCCCATGAAGAAAAGTCAAAGTTTCATGGTTATTTCAGGTTCTTGGTTACTTCTGGGAATGGTGGAAAGCACTTCCTGGCAGTGTGGGGTTGTGGTTGGCATGCCTACGACCAGGGCTAGTATCAGGACTAGGGCCAATTATGGGAGCAGGGTGATCACAGGAAAACTCACAACAAGTGTCCTGATTGTGGAGAGTATTGTAAACTGACAGTAGGGGGTTATTTTGATTTTTCCTTCAGTGTGCAAAGCAAAACAGCATAGTTCTCATCAGAAGTGGTTCTTGGTTTCCTTGTACAGAATATTTTGCTCTGGCTGTGTGGAGAATGAGGGAAAAATGTTCAGAAGAAGGGCCCATGGGATAGTGATGGTATTAATGCAGGATGTTGACAAGGGTAAGAAATATATGAGCAGATGTAATATATAAATGACATTGGGGAAAATGGGTCACCACTGAAAACATATTTATTTAACATTACACCGTACACCAAAATAAACTATATGCATGTTGAAGAGTCAAAAGCATGTCAATTTACTTTTGATTTTAAGAGGAACTATTATCAAGATGTTCTATGTCAGAAAATTCAAGAGTTCAACTAATGGTTGCATTTAAGATGCCACTCCTGTGAAACTAAATATAATATGAAGTGAGAAAATCCTTTCAAAATGGAAAAAAAAAAAAAAAAACACCTACAAAATGTGTGTGAGAATCCTACAGTAGCATAGACCACTGTGGCTTCATCATCTATCATTCCCTCTTTCTAGCTGAGCACAAAGTTATCTGGGAAAAAGTCCAATTCCTGGGCACCTTGGCAGCTCTGACTGTATAGTCACTAAGCTCTATTCAGTGATGGCATGCTGAGAGGACTCCTAGGAAAGATCCTTATAAAAGAGGGCCTAGAACACTTTCTTTTACTATCTTCACATCCTTCTGCTGAAGTTCTGGAAAGTATTTGTGATGACTAGTGCTGCAGCAGCTGATATGGCTCATGAGGCACTACTGAATGTATAAACCATGTGCTGTAGATAGATGGAGATAGGTAAGCAGTTGGCAAGACTCTAACGCCATCACAGGAGCACTTAGCTGCTTTCCCTTAGAATTATTTTATTTCACAAATAATTAAATTTGTGTTGATTGAATCACTCACATTTCAGGTTTTTTGATACTCACAAGAACCCCTTGTCTAAAAATAGTTAAATTTAGATGCTGCCAGAGGTGGGAGCGGGAAGAGGTTAGCTTTTGGGTCAATGAACAGAAATAGGACATGTGAGAAAACAAGTAGGTTGACAAAGATAGTGAGTCTTGCTTTGAACGGAGAGCGACATAGAAATGACCACACACAGCACAAGTTACAGTTCTGAGGTCTGGAGGAAAGGATGAGACCGGATTGGTAGATCAAATATAAGGTGTACCAAAGTTATAATCGAAGGAATAAACTTATTTGGAAAGACATTTAAGAAAGAACAGAACCTAGGAATAAGCTGGAAATAGAAACAACAGAAAAGAAGTATATTGTCATGAAGGATGAGAAGGAAAGATATTGAAGTAAAAAAATTTCAATGATGTCAGTGGCTGAACGGTAGACAGCTACAGAGAAGGCTCTGTGCGCTGATCTTTAAGGGCACTGGCAGAATGGTTGGTTCTGCTCAGAAATACCATGCATTTGCAGAAAGCTTTAAGTTGGTTACCCCATGCTGGAGATGCCAAAAGGCACAACTGCACAGCATAAGCATTTTATGAGATAATCGATACATCAGTTTCATAAGTGTTTGGGAATTTGGGGCAAATGTTCCAAATATTTCATGTACCCAATTCACAAGACCAAATTTGTACCATATGATTGAAAACTTCTGAGCCATAAATTCCAATGTAAAATAACTGGCATAAAAAATAAATGAATAATTGTATTTTTATGTAGCCAAGGAAATAAAATTTTACTATAAATCTTCAGTATAATAGTTATCATCTTTAATCTGAATTTTATGAGAGAAGGGAAAATTAAGTATTTGTGCCCCAAACTTGGCTTTGGTGTGTATTATTTTTGAGACATTGGATAAACGACCTGAAATCAATTTCACTGACTGTAAAATAAAGTAATAAATAGACCCTGAGAAATTAAATGGATTTTTCATACTATATAATAAGTTAATGAGCATGATAGAGCATCACAATCTGTAAGATATTCTTTCGGGTAGTCTAACATTTTAGGAAAACCAAGACCTCTCTAATGATGGAATTTTTAGTACTTTGGGCAAAGATCTTTTAGGTGATATCAGTGAAGAAACTCTTCTCAAATCACAACCTGAATTCTTTTTCAAGTTTGAGATTTTCTATAAATATTAATAGAAATAGAAGATGGGGTGTTTAGAGCACTGTCCTCATGAGACGAACCCTGATAGAAGTCAGTGGATTAAGACTCCTTCTGCTGGACTGCCACCCATCTGGTTGCTACCAGCCATGTGTGCACTAGTGATGAGAAAAAATGCAGAAATAGAAGCTGTTTAGAAACTTTCATAGCAATTTAACACTATTATAAAGTGGTTGAACATTAAAACATATAAACGTGGTCTTGTACCCCAAATGTAATTTGTGAAGCACTAGTGTCAAGAAAACAGAATAAATTCCATTTATATTAAGATTCAATAGAAAACATTTTTTTTTTGCAGTGAGCTTTTTTTTAACATTGAAGCAATAAAAACCCTCACAATACTTACAAATAAATTTGACTATCAACTGTCATCTCTCTATCCATACCTTTCTATAATATCAGAATTAAATTGAAAAATATAGAGAAACACAATAGACTAAAGAATATTCTGATTAAATAGAGCAAATAGAGGCGAGGCAGAAACCTGGAAAACTTTAAAACCAAGAAACAATCTGGAAAATTCTATGGATTGATTACTTCAAAAAAGGAAGTAGAATTTATTTATGTGAACAGCAAATTGTTGGTAGTATTTAAATATTATGAATTATTTTGAAACATTGTTTCATACTTAAGTAAAAGTAAAAGCAGCAAGACAGCATGATGAAATTGTAGTGAAGTTTGTACACTTTAGGAAGATTTTTTTTTAAAGATTTATTTATTTATTTGTTTGTTTATTTATTTATACAAGCACTGGGTACAGTCAGAAGCGTGGCAGGGTGAGAGAATTCACCAGAGACAGAGCAGAGAGCAGAGCAGGCAGAAGGACTAAAGTACACTGCTGAGGGAGGGGAGCAGCAGGCAGCAGGAGAGGCCTGCCTGCCATGTGGGACCCTCCTCCAGTGGTCGGGGAGCAGCTGGGGATCGAACTGGCACTGCAGAGGCTGCGGGCAGCTTCACAACCCAGCACTCAACCTCTGCGCCACCGGGGAGACCCTTTAGGAAGATTTTTCGATAAAGAAAAAGTGTAAACAGAAACAAAAACAAAAGTTACCTGTCTGGGCCAAAGGAATAAGGAATGTCCCATACTTTATCTGTGTGTAGTTGTCCAAAACACCCAGGATGAAGAGTCATCAAACAAGCTATATACCTTGGTAACTTATAGACCTGTTGCTACTTTAAAAAAATCTACAAATAGTCAATGTGGATGAGAACTAACCATGATTGTCAAATAAAGTTATAAACCTTCCAAAATAACTTAACTATACACTTGCTTAAATTTTGATATATACCTCCCACTACGTGGTGAAGATAAGGGCTTCAGAATCACTAATTGTTTTTGTATTTCTACTATAAGCAGTTTTTACTATGTTTTACCTTTAAAAAAGATAAAAAATATTTCTACATTCATTAACTATAAATATTATAATACCATTTTTGCTATTTTGAATTTCATTTTTCCCTACCAATATAAAGACATACACAACTAGAATTTTTGTGCTAAATAAATAACTGGTGGACCCGTGAATCAAAAAACACATTTTGAAAAATTATGTATACAAGGAATCCTAAAAGTGTCAATCATTTTAAATTCAAATGAAAGCAATATTATGGAAATAAAAATAGAACCAATAAAAGACAAAAAATATACTAAATATATTTAAAGTACTATCCTTTCCCTCAAGCTTCTATCATCACTCTCTGCAGCCAACTGCATGCTCCAAGACCTAGCTCAGAGGCCATGTCCCATCTGACAGAGTCCTCCCTTGCCTCCTGCACAGGTACACTGCTCCTGGTACTTGCTTCACTGCTCAGTTTAGCAAAGGTCTCTTTTTATATCAATATTGTCAGAGTGTATTTGCCTCTCCTACTCAGTGATATTCTCAAATGATTTCTTTCATTTTTTCTTCTGTTCCCTTTCTCCCTGTCTTTAAGTATTTTCTTTTTTTTCCCTCCTCCTTTCCTTCTTTCTTTCACCTGATTATCATTCACTATTGCCAGTCTGTCAAAGAGAAGGGTCCTTAAAATATTTCATTGCTGGATCCTTAAAATATTTCTAATGAATTATTCCACACACAAAGAGTGTTTATATAAACAAACTTCTTCTAGTTATTAGTAATGCCAATTTAAACAAATATATCACAAAATATGATAATTATGCTTAATATTATGCTTAAATATTATATGCTTAAATATTAAATATTATTAATATTATGCTTAAATAAAATTATGCTTAATATTATGCTTAATATTATTATGCTTAATAGAAGGTATGAACTAAATTGTTAAAATGATAAATTATATCTGGATAAAAGAAGTTGTGAGTATTTTTATCTGGTTTAAAAAAAATAAAGCAAAGATATGCTATTTTAATATTAAAAAAAAATAGAATGGTGAACTGTGGTGAACTGCTATCAAGGTGAACTCTGGGTCCCAGAAAGTGTGTGCCTGGGCTGTTAGAAGCCAACAATGCTGTGATTCCCTTCGGGAACTGAGTAAAGATAAGGAGGATTCAGCAAACAAAGGCTAAGTCTGGCATATAGGTAAAGAGACTAGCATCATACAGAGACCCGGTGATCGTCAGGGACAGCACCTATCAACCCATCCACAGCATCACTATCCTTGTGGAGTGTGGCATAAGAGTGCTGGTCTCAGTCTGACCACTGATTTCTAATGTTCAGAGGAGCATCCCAAAGAGATGCCCACTAGTATCTGTGGTACAGTGACTCAATGCATAGAACAAATTAGAAAACAAACAGGGAGAAGGAAAAGTACAAATAACCAAGCAAGCCCTTTGGGTAAGAACAGACCACAAAAATAAAATCAGCTCCCAGAACTCAACAACAATGACATGGAAGAACTTCTCTGCCTGTCAGAGAGAGAATTTAGACTCGCCATGATTAAAAAACATAAAGAAGACAAAAAGGAAAAGAGTGATATGAGAAATATAATTAATGAACTGAATTATGAAATTGAGTCTTTAAAGAAGGAAATGAAGGGATCACAAGATATTGAAAGATTATTGGAGGAGCTAAAGAACTCTGGGAAAAGCAACAAAAACAGAATTGATGAAATAGAATAACAAATTGGTACTCTTGAAGATACGGATATAAAAAGAACAAAAACGGAAAAGGAAAGAAAGTACAAAGGAAAAAAGAATGGAGAAACTTTTTGAGAACTATCTGATACCATGAGGAAAGGAAATATAAGAGTTATAGGAATCCCAGAAGGTGAGGAGAGAGACAAAGGAACTGAGAAACTATTCAAGGAGATAATTGAAGAGAACTTCCCAGGCATGAAGGAAGAAGGATATGAAAACAGATATTCAGGAAACTAGAAGAACACAAAATTACCACAATGAAAAGAAAACTATAGCATGACACATAATAGTAAAGCTTTCAAGAGTTCAAGACAAGGAAAAATAATGAAGCTGATGAGGGAGAAGGAACAGATAACCTATAAAGGAAAACCAATAAGGCTGAAATCAGACTTCTCTGAAGAAGCACTATGGGCAAGAAGAGAATGGACTGACATATTCAACCAAGAGTACTTTACCCTGCAAAGATCTCCTCCCTCTATGAAAGAAATATAAGGACCTTCTCACACAAACAGAATCTCCAGAAATACATTACTACTAAACCCCCTCTCCAAAAAGTACTAGAAGAAGTCCTAAAGCCAAAACCAACAGAGAAATGAATATGCAAAACAGACTAAGGTAAGGAATAAAATCACACATAAAAAAAAAAAAAAACAAATGGCAAATACAGATGTCAGTATATCAATATTAACCCTAAATGTAAATGGACTAAATTCATCAATAAAAATACACAGGGTAGAAGGATGGATCAAAATATAAAATACAACCTTTTGCTGTCTCCAGGAAACACATTTAACTACAAAAAATAAACATAGACAAAGTAAAATATTGGATAATAATCCTACAAGCAAATGGACCGTAAAAGAAGGCAGGAACAGCTATACTTATATCTGATAAAATAGACTTCAAACTAAATAAGGTAAAAGAGACATAGATGGACAATACATTATGATTAAAGGTACAATACATCAGAAAGATATAACGCTCATCAACATATACTCACCAAATGAAAGAACCCCAAAATATATCAGACAATTATTATCAGCTCTGAAAATAGACATTAGAGAAAATACATATATAGTAAGAGACTTCAACACCCCACTCTCACCAGTGGACAGATCAATGAGACCAAAAATAAGCAAGGACGCAAGAGCCCTAAATAAAGACCTAGACCTCATGAGCGTAACAGACATCTATAGGACACTACATCCAAACAAATCCTAGTACATATTTTTCTCAAGTGTGTACGGATCATTCTCCAGGAGTGATCACATACTGGGTTACATGAAAGACATCAACAGATACATTAAGTTCAAAATCATACCAACTAACTTCTTGAACATAAAGGCATCAAACTAGAAATAAGCCATGAAAAGAAAGCAGGGAACCCTCCCACTTCATGAAGACTGAAACCCACACTACTGGAAGACCATTGAATTAAAGGGGGATCAAAGAAGAAATTTTAAAAAAATACTGTGAGATGAATGATAATGAGGACACAACTTTCCAGAATGATTGAGATACAGCAAAAGCAGTAATAAAGAGGAAAGTATATAGCAATGTGAGACTTCACATCAAGAAACAAGAAAGAACTCAAAGAAACAATTTTATTTCCCATCTCAAACAACTAGAAAAAAAAAAAGAAAAATTCCAAAAAACAGTAGAAGAAAGGAAATAATAAAAATCAAATGAGAAATAAATGAAATAGATATTTAAAAACAACCCAAAAGATCAATGAAACCTGGTTCTTTGAAAAAACAAGGAAAAAACAAACCAGACTCCAAAAAAAAAAAAAAGGCCAGGCTAACCAAAAAAAAAAAAAAGGCATAAGCTCATATCAACAGGTGCAAAAGAGACATTAACCAAAAGAAAGAGAGACTCTACTTTGGAGAAAAAGTTTGCACTCCATAAAACTGATAAGGGACTGATCACAAAAATCTGCAAAGAACACACACAACTCAACAAAACAAAGTAAACAATCCAGCCAAAAATGGACAGAAGAGCTAAAAAGACACTTCTCCAAAGAGGAAATGCAAATGGCCAACAGGCATATGAAAAACTGTTCAACATCCCTTATAATCTGGGGAATGCAAATCAAAACAACATTGAGATCCCACCTTACACCAGTGAAAATGGCACGTATTAAAATAACCAGCAACAGCAAATGTTGGTGAAGATGTAGAGAAAAAGGTACTCTCCTACACTGCTGGTGGGAATGCAAACCACCATAGTGGTCCAACCACTATGGAAAGTTGTGGGGAGATTCCTTTAATTATTAAAAGTGGAATTACCATATGACCCAGCAATTTCACTCCTAGGACTCTACCCAAAACAACACAAAAACATTAATTCAAAAGGATACCTGCACCCCTATGTTTATAGCAGCACTATTTACAATAGGTAAGACAAGAAAACAACCCATATGCCCAAAAATAGATGACTTGATCAAGAAGATGTGGTACATATACACAAAGGAATACTATTCGGCATTCAAAAAGATAAACCCATGCCATTTGCAGCAACATGGATGGAACTAGAAGGGATTATGCTCAGTGAAATAAGTTAGAAGGAAAAAGAAAGAAAAAATCGGAATGGTTTCACTGATAGGAGGGATATAGGAGAATCAAATAAGGGATCAGGGATAAAAATAATAACCAAAAAAAAAATCACAGGCAACTATAAATCAGAGATTCTCTGCAGGGAAGGGGGAGGGCAAGGGATCAAAATGGGAGGGAAAAGCGCAAGGGGCTATTTCGATGGTACAAGGGTGAATTGGTGGTGGGAATTGTATGGGGACTACACCTGAGAGAAGAAATCAAACATTGTACAAAAATGAACAATTATGTAAAATATATAAAATAAATATATTAATAAGTAAAATAAAACAATAGAATGTGTCCAAACTACTTTGTTATTGTTTTTATTGTTGATTTTTGCAAAAGTTTTCTGAATACAAAATTATTCTGAGGTACTAAAATGACAGTATGGCGAACTGGCATTTGAATGTGTATAAATATAAAGTTGGTCAATATGTTTGTAATAAGGGCACTAGCTTTGAATACTTCCAGGAAATGTCATTTAGATGTTAAGGTCCTTGAATTTTTCTGAAATCACATGGAGTTCATTACTCTCCTCATGTAACGTCACTGAAAAGTTGATAGAAATAGATGCTATGTCAGAAAATTTTGTGGCCCAGACAGTATGTTAATGACTAATAACTGATCTTCAAAACAGAAATCAGAGCACACCTCTGAAGGTGAAGAATAGGCGTGGAAGAAGTTGGAAGAAGTTCTCTGCATCCCACCATCCCACCATCTGGATTCAAGTCTCTGTATCTTATTCACCACATTGGAATATTTACAATAACAATAAACTAAATGAGCACTTTCATCTCTCCAGGAGTATGAGAATTTTTGAAATTTGATTAGTGCAGTAAATTACCTTAATTTGATTCTAAATCATCATGGAAATTTTGTTTCCTATTTTTATGTTGGAAAAGCATCCGTATGCTATTTTTTCCATGGAGTACAAATTGAGTTAGAAATTAATTTGTCCCTAGTTAAAACTACAATGAAAAAATGTGCTATTGTGTTACGAATTCTGGAAATGTGAATGTGCACATTGGAAATAGTGACTCAAACTAAAGCAATGGCACAGCTAAAATCCTGAGTCTCCCACAGTGATTTCTACCTCAAAACCCTAGGTTGGTAGAGCTAGAGGTTCGTGCTCATCTTTTCCATCAGGGGTCCTCATAAAAAATTAAGGACAGTTCTAGAATTTTGGAGGATAAATCAATTGCTATGGTACAAACTTAAATTTTTATAATGCTTTTTTTTATATAAAAGAGTGCTGAGATGTGATACAGAAATCATAGCTCCCCATCCCTGTTGGGTCACTTTTGGGCAGAATGACATTCAGCATATCCTTAACTTGACCGAAGCTAAGCAGGAAGTTGCTAAGTCTGCTGCTTGCTGGAGCGGAAAGTTCCTGTGCTGTGCCGCTTGCCCACAGTGGTAGCCACGGCTACCTTGACCCCCTTCCCAAACAATAAAAAAAGTCTATGATGGATGGGGTGACAAGCTTCCTCATACAAACTGTAGAAAAACTTATCATTCCTTCTATTGGGGGCTCAGTCTTTTGGGAGCGATCCCACTGAGCCTGCCAGTGTGACAAATAAATCTCTCCCTCCACCTCTCTGAGTCCCGCCTGAAGAACTCATTTTCTATTAAGTGAAATTAGGAATGTCAACCCTCTATTGTTCATAGCACATGGTAGCTTGGATAATTGAAAGGAGGGGTGTCAAAAGATTTTGGAATCTTTCTCCAAAGCAGGAGTGGAGAATCACAATAGTCTTTTTTTTTTTTTTTTTTAAAGATTTATTTATTTATTTATACAAGCACTGGGTACAGTCAGAAGTGCGGGAGGGTGAGAGAATTCACCAGAGCCAGAGCGGGGAGCAGAGCAGGCAGAAGGACCGAAGTACACTGCTGAGGGGAGCAGCGGGCGGCAGGAGAGGTCTGCGCGCCATGTGGGACCCTCCGCCGGTGGCCGGGGAGTAGCCGGGGATCGAACCGGCGCCGCAGAGGCTGCGGGCAGCTTCGCAACCCAGCGCTCAACCGCTGCGCCACCTGGGAGGCCCTAGTGGGTGGGCGCCCAAGGAAGAGAGCGTTACAGCGCTGGAAAAAGTGTCTATAAGTCTTACTACAGAAACAAAGTTGACTCATCTGCAAAATAAGGACTTTTCCTGGGAGAGAACTGAAGTCAAAGGGTGTGTGTGGGGGGGACGGGAGGGGCATACACTTTTATAAGGTTAAAATCTAAGCCCCCACTCCTTGCCTAGCAGTCAAGTTTGAGAGACTTGAAAAGATAAGGGAAATGATTAGGTTGCCATGGGAACCGGGCCTTAGACCACCATGACCAGAACAACCAGCCTAGCTCAAGGAATGGAGAAGCAGGGCCAAGAGATAACCTGTGTCAAAGAACAGACATCCCAGTAGATAACTGGTGCAAACTAGCACCCCAAATAAGAAAGCCCATGAAAACAGAGTATAATAGAAAGGCTTACACCCAGGGGTGGGGGAGGGGTCAAAATAAGGAAGGGAAGAGCCCAAGGGACTATGATGATGGACCATGGTTACTGTGGTAGTAGCAGAAATACAGGGACTGCCCCTGAGGGGAGAAATCAAATACTGTACAAAAATGAGCGATGTAAGAAAAAAAAAAACCTTCCCACACAGACTTATATCTCCTGACTTAATCCTGCTCCCTTGCAGGGTATTTCAATAAATCCACCTTCTCTGTTCTCCATTCTATTTCGGGTGAATTCTTTAATCTCTCTGCCTCTGGCATCACCCCAATATTCCATCATTACATTGGGCACATGGCCAATATAAAAGCAGAGACAGAGAGTTTCCTACAGGGAGAAGCAGTACTTAGTGCGTAGCATTTGCATTTGCTTGCCTGGAGTTGTTGCCAAATGCAATATAAGACAGGAGAAGATTAAGATAGAAATTTTTAATGACTGGCTTAAGGTGGAGGATAGGCTAACATGAGTGGCTGATATCCTGGGGATTTGACACATAATAGATTCCCTCCTCCCTTTTGTCTGCTTTCACTAGGGGCAACGAAATGTGGGGATATCAGCAGAAACTTAAGAAACTTCCAATGGTGTGCTGTCTATTGGTGGGGTCAGCAGCCACATGTCCCTTAAGGTGTGCAGGGAAAAAGCAGTAGGACTGGGGACTTGGGCATATGGGAGATTCTTTCACATAGGAGAGGAAAACAGTAAAAGGCTCTACTCTGGGAAAAATTCATGACAGGCCTTGAATTACATCTGGATGGGGTCTAGGAACATCTGTAAAGGCTATACCAGGAAATTCCAATTCCAGTGTCCACTAACACTGAGGATTCATAAGACCTATAGAGAATATGCCCCTCCCTTTTATCCCCCGCTTCTGGCCTCACCCCAATATTCCATCACTACATTTGGCACATGACCAATATAAAAGTGGAGACAGAGTGTTTCCTACAGGGAGAAGCAGGACCTGTTGCCACCCTTGGTTTGTTAGTATGGTTCACAGAACTCAGAGGACCTGTTTACTCTCCAGATCACCAACTTATGACAATGGATTGTTAACTGAAAATATACTCTCAACATTTAGACAAAGAGTTCATTAGATTATTAAAGTGAGGATTTGAACCTCGGAAAACAGTCCAACAGACTGTTTCACTTGGTTAGAGCTACTTCAGCAAACACAAGCTTAAATTTACATAGGTAGGAATTGATGTTGGTTCAGAGATGTGTTGGGTTCAGAGAGCAGGGTCCTTGGGTTACCTCTGAGAAAAGTTTCATTGGAGTTCCCCTTTCAGAGGCACATGGTGAATTTTCCCAAGAGGCAGAGACATTTAGTTATATCCAAAAGGGCAGGTTTATTATTAACAAGGGAAGGGAAGTAAAGGATGCTTGCACAGACACAAGCGGGCAGAAAGACCTGCCCCTAAAGGGACAGGATTGCTAAAAGAGAGGCCTGCGTAGTAACAGGCATGCAGCCATGGGAGGAGAGCTGCCTCTGCTGTGTTGCAAAGAGGAAAGACCGGTGAGATAAATACCTGTGTATTTACAAACAGGCAGGAGGGTTGCATCTTGCCAGCGCAAAAATTGCACTGATACAGTATTTTTCTCTTTGAGAGGGTTTCATTCCTTTGTGAAATCATCAACTGTTGTTAAATTATTTCTAGGATTGGTGCCTAAGGATTTTTTTCTATATTTGGTTTGACTAGATAGATTTGAAAGGACCAGTGATTTATTCACAATGGCTTCCAACCTCCATATCCTCTCCTCACCATTGATTTGCATCTCTATTACTTGTTCAATGACTATGTTAATCATTTCCTCTGCCACTTCCAGTTTCTGGTCTTGTGGCACCAGTTTCTGGTCTTGTGATGCCTCTTTCCCAAATTTTCTACTTTTAGCCTCTATCAGGAACAACGAGTTATTGACATTAAGAGATTGTAGTTATTCTTAAATTTATGTTTTTAAGATTCATTTTCATTTATTTATGCATAGAAGAACTAGGGTGTAGGCAAGAGGTGTAGTGGGATGGGGGTGCAGTGAGAGGATTTACCAGAGACAGAGTGGGGAGAAGAACAGGTGGATCTTCTGAAATACACTGCTGAGGGGAGCAGCAGGCGAGACAGGAGAGGTCTGCACCACCATATGTGGGTTAGCTCCACGTCCAGGGATTGAACTCAGGCTGTAGAGGTGATAGTGTGATAACATTGAGATTTAACCCCTATGCCTCCAGGGAGACCCAAAACTGTAATTATTCTTGACAGGAAGGACTTCTTTTTCTAAATTGTTCAGACCTAAAGACATTCCAATACTAGAGGAAGGCAATACAGCCATTTTTGCCTTGCTAATGAATGCATTCCAGAGCTGAAAAGACTGTGTACCCTAATGTTAAATCTTTTTTTTTTTTTAATTTGAAAAGACTGATTTTAACTTTAAACAAATTCCTGTATACAGGGTGGAGCCTGTGAAACTGGCCTTAGCCTTATCCTGCTAGACCAGGCACAGGATCCCTAGAAAATTTACAGTATGTTTATGGGATATTTAAGGACATGAATCAAACAGCCAGGTGAAGAGATGCATAGGGTGAGATCCCAAACAAAGGCGTTTCCACCCTTATGGAGTTTGGGGCTCTGCACATATTGCTTCCCCAACTTAGAAGCTCTCTGAATGCCCTCCTTCTGGATTTTTATGGAGGCTTCCTTAAATACGAATGAGTAATTAACCATTGGCCATTAGTGATAGAGTTGACCTTCAGCCCTTCTCTCCTCCTCTGAAGTTAGGGGTTAAGATTGAAAGTTGCGGGTCCTCCCCTGTGGCACAAGTGGTTGAGTCTTAGCCCTATCAAATTACAGCCAGCCACTACAGCACAAGTTCAATCCCTGGCCAGAGCATGTTCTGTTCTCCACTCTGTCTCTGGTGAATCCTCTTATCCCGCCGGCCCCTGTACCTCTGCCCTATAACCAGTTCTTGTACGTATAAATAAATAGAAATACATATTTTAAAAAAAAATTGAAAGTTGCAACCCTCTATTCATATTGGTTCCCCTGGCTACCAGCAACCTTGACCCTCATGTGCTTTCCAAAAGTCACCTCATTAGCATAAACATTGTACAACTGTCCCGGGCCAGGCAGGTTCATTGTTGACTTGGGCAGATGAAAAGAGAATTTTGGAGCCTTCAGGATCTCTAATATGTCTTTAATGATGAATCAGGGACCAGAATCACAGGCAGAAGAGCAAGCAGGGAGGCAGCAACTCAGCCCTTAGCCCTGTTGAATCTCCCCTTTTATGGCTCACACCTTGGCCCAGGATTCTGTATTTACATATGTGCATGCCCCATGCTCTCTGGCTTCTCTGCCAAGGTGTCCACAGTTACAAATGCATGCCCCATGCTTATGCTCTCAAATGCCCTCTGCAACAACATGTTATCATGTGTAGGTGATGAAACCTGGGAGGAAAACAAAGCCACAGGTAATGGCTGTAGGTTGTAGACAGGAGAATAATAGCCTGACTTACTTCATTTTCCCTACAGATGGCAAGGGGCTTGTTATGAATACATGTCACCCATTTAACCTTCATGGTTCTGAAACTGATACAGGGCAGCAAGGGGCACTAAAACTGGCCACTGACACTGCCCAAATAGTTTATTGGTCACTGTCTGAGTTCCTTACCCATGTGCAATTACATGACTACTCAGGTTCAGAGAACAACAATTATGGGATTTATTTAACAAATCGGGGAAAAACAAAGAGTTACTGAGGCCAAAAATGGCCTTCACTTCACCTGAAGCTGTGTCCAGTTTTTCCAAGTCCTAAAAAGGCATCACTGAGGACCTGGAACATCTGGCAGCCTGACTATAGGCCAGATTCCAATTCATGAAGACAACAGAAGACATAACAGGAGATGCTCCCCAGAACTGCTGAGATGCCCCCACACAGCAGCAGTCAAGAAACACTCAAAACAGCAGCTGCAGCGGCTGAACAACCCAACAAACAGCCACATTCACATAGGTCAGCGAGTTGCCTGCTCTGGGTCTTTGCATTTCCTGCCAGGCTGTAACAGCAGCAAAACCCAAAACTGGGAACAGTCTCAGTCACTTGGCTACTTGCAAAGCCTCCAAACTTTTCCTCTCTGAGGTTGGCTGCCGGAGTCCTCTCCATGTCCTTCAGGGGCTCGCAACAGCCTTCTGGAAGATTGGTGCAATGAGAGCCAAAATTTCTGACCTCGGAATCGCTGAAGATCAGAAAACGGTGAATCCCAATCAACGCTGAATGCACAAACGCTGCATCCAGAACACTGAATCCTGGGGGCTGTTCTGCAGTTCCTTATATTTCTTATCCCCATTCCACAATGCGATACTTTGTTAGCATTTTCCCTGGGGCTGTCTAGCCTCACCAGCACCACCTCTCGAGGGCATACCACCTGTAACAGTCTTTGGTTTCAGCCACTGGTTATAAAACTATAACCAAGCACAAGAGAGCACAAGAGACTAAATAGTATTACAAAAGATGTTCCCATTGCTTTTATCAGGATATTCCAAGTGGTACTATCATAGGGCAACCCCAAAATGAAATGGGTTGCATGACTATGGGTCCTCAACCATGCATTTATTCTGACTGGGTACAGTCAGAAGCTTGGGAGGGTGAGAGAATTCACCAGAGCCAGAGTGGAGAGCAGAGCAGGCAGAAAGACCGAAGTACACCGCTGAGGGGAGCAGCGGGTGGCAGGAGAGGTCTGCAGCCATGTGGGACCCTCCTCCGGTGACAGCAGAGCAGCTGGGGATCAAACCGACACTGTGGGCAGCTTCGCAACCCAGCTCTCAACCGCTCCGCCACCAGCCACCGGGGAGGCCCTCAACTATGCATTTAAAAGGGACTTATCAATGCTTAAGTGCAGGCACACACAAAAGGTTAATAAAAGGTTTATTTACAAGAGAAGGAGAAATGAAAAAAATGAATAACCAGAGAAAAAGAGGGAGATAAATTCCTGAATGTGTCCTACCCATTCCGCTGACCTGGAATTTCAGTGACCTGCTGAGAGCTGGCAAAAAGCCAACTCATGAGGCCAAGACAGTGACCCCTGGCCACGTGGCCGGTCTTATACCAAGCATACCAAACATGGCTGCTTAACTCTGCCCTCAGGTCAGCAACCCTCCCTATGGTGATCATGGATTTGTAGTTCCCATTGTTATGATGGCTTTGGTTTGGGGTGGGGGTGGCGTCCACAAAATCTGTATGGAGTTTGCTCAGGACATCCCCTTTCCCCCTAATAGTTAGACAACTGTGAGCCAGGAATCTGGACTAACATCAAATAAAATTTTTCTTATAAATCGCACTGTCATGGCAATATAGTTCTATTGGTCAAAGAGGAAGATTAAGAGAAATCTTTAAAAAATATTTTTAAATAAATGAAAATGAAAGCATGGTGTTGGTGAGGTCTTGTCTCATGCCATGAAAATTGAGGACATGAACCTTGAGGAATGCATTTTAAGAGTTTCTTCAATGACAGAAAAGGAGAAAAGCTCCCTGCAGTAACAAGGAGGGGGCACCTTAATAAGTACCCCTTAAATGTTAATTTCTAGGGTCTTTTATACCAAATATAGCTCACTAAGGAGCCTCATTCTGTTGAACACATGTTTGGGGGGGTAGCTTGCTAAAGATTAACACACAAGAAGCTAAAAATGCGGAATGCTTGCTAAAGATTTACACTCACAGCCCGAAATGCATGGTTATCATTCCCCTCCCTACTGCTCTTCTTCTTATCAAGCATTTTTTGGGGGGATCTCCTGCTCCGAGACAGGTCTCCATTTCACAGACACAGGCCCTGTGCATTTCCAATTTTCTTTCTTTTTAAAGATTTATTTTTATTGGGCCTCCCTGGTGGCACAGCGGTTGAGCGCTGGGTTGGGAAACTGCCCGCAGCCTCTGCATCACCAGTTCCATCCCGGGCCACCGGTGAGGGTCCCACATGGCACACAGACCTCTCCTGCCACCCGCTGCTCCCCTCAGCAGTGTACTTCGTCAGTCTGCCTGTTCTGTTCTCCGCTCTGGTTCTGGTGAATTCTCTCACCCTCCCGTGCTTCTAACTGTACCCAGGGCTTGTATAAATGAATAAATAAATCTTAAAAAAAAAAAAAAGATTTATTTTTATTTATACAAGAACTGGGGTATAGGACAGAGCCGTGGGAGGGTGAGAGGATTCACCAGAGACAGAGTGGGAAACACAACAGGCAGAAATACCGAAATACACTGCTGAGGGGAGTAGTGGCCGAGACAGGAGAGGTCTGCTGCACCATGTAGGTATCTCCCTGGCTAGGCTGGGAATCCAACCCATGCTGCAGAGGCTATGGACAGCTCTGAACTCAACCTGCTGCACCACTGGGGAGGCCCTACATTTCCATTTTTCTACTCCCATTTTCATTCTGCATGGGGCCTCTACCCTGTCTATCTAGCCAGAATCTGTCTCAAAAATACAAGATTCCAGAATCTGTCTCCAAAGTATGAAAGTGAGGTTTCCAAAACACTGATGAAAGAAGTGAAAGAAAAAAAAATCTAACTAAATGGAAACATGCATTATATAACTTAATCTGAAGACTCAAAAGTATTAAGACATCATTTTGTCCCTATTTAATCCATGGATTCAATATACTGCAAATTAAAATCCCAGTAAGGTTTTTGGCATATATAGACAAATTGACAAAGTTATGGGAAAGGGAAGGGAATTAATATAGGTACACTGATTCAGAAAAAGAGTGTCAAAGTGGGAAGATTCCTACAACACAGGTTTGGGACTTCCCATGCAACTACAGGAACCAAGACTATAATGTTGGCATGAGGATGGAGAGTCAGATCAGTGTGCGAGCAAAGTGTCCCCAAACAACTCTATATAAACACAATCCACTGACTTTTAACAAAGCTGTAAAGTAAGACAAGGTGGGATAGATAGTCCTTTGAAGCACAGAATGCTCTGCTGTCCTAAATGTAAAGTGTGAAATTATAAAACATTTACAAAAAACTATTGACCAAGAAATAATCAAGTTGTATATAATTGCTGCTGGGAGGTTCATTCCTAATTAGAAACCAAAACCTCATACCAGGGTGCCCAGAGACCCCAAACTGTTGAGGACACAAACCACTGTTGCCCTATGGGTCCATGTGTCAGTGTCCATTATGGCAAAGCAAACGGGATCTTAGTGTGTTTCAAGATTTTTAATTGGTGAGCAGTGCAAAAGGAGAGAGGGGAGAGTAAAGGTGAGGATTTGAAATAACTCCTGATCAGGCTTCAAAATCACTCATCTTCTGTGGGCAAAAGCTCAGCCAATCAGGCAGGACGCAGAGCAGTACAGGCAAGTCTTAACCGCAAAGTCACCAAGAGAACAAGGCCAAGGCACTTCTGTAGGAACCTCAAGCAAGGGGCTAGGCAGGTCCCAGAGACTCAAAGTGTACAATACAAGCTGAATCCACCACAGGGCTTAGACAACGACAGCCATTGTCTCTGAAGAGCCTGCCTGCCAAAACACTAAAATGTTTTATAGTTCCTATGAAACTGCAGGAACTACGGGAGACCAAGGGTCAGAGGCAGTCTCCCCATATGTCTCTCTGTTTCCCAGTCCTCCACACCAATATATCTGCCTCAGTCCTTCCTGTTTCTCAGCAGGCCCCCATTTTGGAAGTCTGGTCCATGGCATGTTCCTTAACATAATTAGGAAGGTGTTTATGTCACATTAGGACTCATGATTTGGGTGCACAACCACAGGATGGTCCTGCAGGGCCCTGGGGAAGGGTGTAAGGGAGTTTTAAAGGATCAAACGGGGAGATACGCTGAGGTTGGACTATTAGTGCTGACATTTTTGGATTGAGTTTTAATTCTATTTGTTTGTCCTGATTGGTGGGCAAATATTTCCAGGCAGAGGCTGCGCTGTGGGGAGGTCCTCTGTCATGAGCAGTAGGTGATCCCTCCCTTTTTCATAGTCACTGAATGGCTGAGTCAAGCTGTTTAATTTCTACTTAGAAGCCTCAACACGTCTTGTCAAAGGCGAGATGGAATCTGTTCTGCTCAAAATAGTATCCACAGAACAGAGGAGAAAATCTCTATGACTTGGGGTTTTGTAATGGTTTCTAAATGCAATATCAAAAGTAGGTCCCATGTGTTGCACCAAAGTTATATATTGATTACTCTGAATTAAAGAAACAGAGGGAGAAACAAAGGGAGAAAAACTCCCTTTTTCCTAAAAGCCTCCAATAAATAAGCAAATATCCAATGTGAAAGGTACACTTGCTGCATCAGAGACCAGAGGAAGGTCTCTATGCTTTTTTTTTTTCTATATAAATAAACATTGCTAAATTTTTCACTAACTTTGAATCTAAATAAAAAAAAATCTTTTATTGCTGTAAAGTGCTCACATTCTCCCTCTGTCTAATTTTCAGTGAGAAATTTAGTGTGTAAAATGCAGTGCAGCAAATCCCATATTCCTCATCACCTCCATGCATAGGTATTAAGTTTGTCTTTTTCTCCTGTGAATCCATATTGTGTCACTTTAATTACTAGACTAGGCAAGAAGGACTGAGAGGGTAAAGAGGAACTCCTCCCTTCCCTACACATGAAAGAAAAAAAACCTGACAAGTTAGATTTCACCAAAATTAAAAAGTTTGCTCTTTTAAAGACACTGAGGAGAGAATGAAAAGAGAAACCAAGGACTGTGAGAAAATATCTTTAAATCACGTATCTGATCAAGAGCATGTTTCTAGACAATATCAGGATACTCAAAACTCAAGGATAAAAAAACAAAGTCTGCATCCAGCAAATGCGGGTGGTAAAGGAGGCCTCAAGTCACTTTGTGAAAGAATGGGTCGACCCATGACCTGCCTCTACAGGAAGGAGACTGGACATGCGCTGTACTCCTGGCCTTTTGAATTCACCACACAGGCATATGGCTTAAGCACTTTAAGTACATACTGTAGGATTGAACAAAACAAAACAAAAAAACAATAAAAGAAGGGTTACATTATTATCAGAGAAGAAGCTCCCAATTTAACAATGGAATAAAAATTAGAATGAATACTATATTGGGTTAGTCAGAAACAACAGTATAAACACACACTTATTTTAATATCTATATCTTTATGTATGTTAGTATTACTTATTTTAATATATTGATAAGTATTCTTTCATGCATAATAGCATATGGTAATACTATATTTTATGTGTCATATAAGCATATGTATATGTAGACACATACAAATGCAGAAATAAATGGTAAGTCTGCATGGACTGGCTCATATACACAGTATCCTAGCTTTGTCCACTCTAGGGCTGAAGGGTAATTGCATCTTGGTAGCAATAACCACAATTTGGTTCCTGTTTTCTATTAAACGCTTATTTTTAAATTTACATTTTAAATACATTTTTCCAATTACACATCAGCTTATGAAGTTAACACATCTAAAAGTATTTTCTTTGCTAATATACTATATTTCTTTATATTTAGGCATTTAATATCTGTAATAATTATTTATTGTGTTCTTAATAAACATATTTCAAATCTTTAAAAAAAACTCTATTTATGTAGTATATTTCTCTTTGCTATTATAGTTAGTATTTTATTGTTTCCTTTGTTATTTTTAATTTCAGTTTGTGACTGTGACTGTTACTGTGGAAGAAAAATGTGTTTAATTTTTCATATAAGTTATTTGTCATTTTATTACACACCCACAGACATAAAGAATATGCAAAATAAAACAAATAATCCCTCCACATTGCTACTTACTTTACAAGTTGATGACTGCATATCAACTAGATGTGCACAGGTTTATTCTATATCTAGAACATTTCTAAACATGTAAATATATAACACAGCTGTTTGAGGAAGAAATGCAATATATATTTTATTGATGTAATGTTCTAATCATATGATCATATATATATCATAAATGTAAGAGAGATTTGAAAATTATATTTTCATTTAAGAAAACATTGCACTGGAGATAGTTTATATAAATCATACTTGTTACTATATCAGCAGTCGCTTAGTCTTATATAGTGTTTATACCACATGAGTCCAATTTCTCTTATATACAATGTCAAACTTGTCTTCAGGACAAATGTGCCTCCAGAGTCACAGATTCAAATTGCTTGCATATTTTAAACTAGTCCCTGAAGAAAGATGATGGTTCTTCTGTGTTACCAGCACATGCTCAGACCATGTTTTCTCTTTCGTACAAAGAACAAGATTTTAAGTTCACATTCAATGTCAGTTTTGTTGTGAATGACAACATTGAACTTTAATGTTACAGGAACAAAAAGATACCTGAATTTACTTACTTTACTTATTAATTTATTTTCGGCTTCCCTGAATGGTTCCAATCTCCACCATCTTTGAAACAGAGGATAAATGAAACCTCATGCAGGGGTTCTTTTTGAAATTGCTGGCCTTGTTGACCTCCTGGGTTCTTCTTAACTCTAAAGTCTCTGAATGTGTACATAAGGAGATAAATGATAACTTCTCTTTGATTAAATATTTACAAATATATATCATATGTACTGAAGCATAGGCCCCAAGATGTTCAGAACAGCCCTTTGCAAGATGTGCCCGTTTGGCATGTAAATAATTTTGAGTTTAGGTCTAAATACAGACCCCTGCAGGTTCTAAAAAGAACTATGATCACTCCTTTAGCTATCAGGAAGAATGAAAGTTGGAGGTATAAACTGGCATTTTAAGCAGAAATAACTTTTCTATCACAGAAATCTATCTAAAGGGCAGAGCAAAAATCTAATTACAGAGCATTAGTATTTTCATGTGAGTGCTCCTCTTCTCATCATGTGAGTTCCCTTACTCGATCCTTGAAACCCCAAGCACTTATTTTATCCCTTAATTCAGGAAAGTTACCTCTATTATTCTTGAATTGATGTGGATTCCCTGTACATAACCTGCATAATATGCGGATTCCCTGCACATAATATAATTTGTTTTTAACACCCTACTAATCTCTCTAATATTAATTTGATTACTCTACCAACCCAGGAAGAAACCAGAATGGTTGGGGGAAATTTTCTTTCCTCCCAAACGGCCCTAGAGAACTCATGGAATCTTCTGCAGGTTTCGGCAAAGCCACAGGTAATGATTGTGTTGACAGATATATCATATCAGGAGTTGCAATGTCTCCCCACCCTGTGAGCTATGACTCTGAGTTCTATGATGAATTATTCAGAAACAGAAGAGGTTTAGCAGTTCTGGGTATTTTTATTTTCCTCAGAAACATCAAGAGCAGGTGAAATAGTAAGATGTGAAACTAAGTGGTGATTCAGCATTAAATCACTACCACTGACGTAATTCTTCTGACTTGAGGAGTTTCTTAAATTATTTGTCCTCTTGGTAAGTGCAAACCCTTCCCTGAGACACACCTATTCTAATGTTCCTCTTTAAAGAATATTTCAGTGAGCATGATGGTAATGATTATCATAGTTTTTTTGATGTTTTGGGGAATTAGTTATGAAATATGTGTGACACGAATAACATTATTCTATAGATATGTTGACTGAAAATATCTTTCCTTAAGAAAGTGATGATCTAGAGAAAAAAAGAAAAACAATTAACTGACATGTATGGAAACACTCTTTCATCCACAATGCTATGACAACCTGTTGCTGAATCATAGATTATGCCTGGGGTATATGAGGGCATGAAGATCAGGAACATTTATAAAATGAAGATGAAACAAGATTCAATTACTGAGGAATACATATATTTTATTCACATCTGGGAAATGAAGGGCACTGTAGGAATCAGTGAGGAACCAAAATTTAAACAGAGAAGCAAAATTTAAATAAAAATGTAAGCAAATTTAAAATTTCCTGGGAGAGTTGAAGTCTCAGTGTAGCCCTAGAATGAGGTTCCTGGAGGTGGGTGTTCTAAGAAGCCTTCTAAGATGACTCCAAAAGATTTCCACCTCTTGGAATAATGCCACTTAGCAGTGTCCTTTCCTCATGTATGTGCAGGACAGAGTGACTTGCTTGTGACCAATATATTGTGACACATCATAGGATGTCTCTTCTGATTATAGAACTGTGGCTTTGTCTTGCTAATGGAATTTCTCCATTGCCTTTTAGTTCTGTTTGTCTTGATTAAGAAAGCAGCCATGTTGGAGAGTTCAGATGGCCAAGAGGTTGCATGAACCTTGTCAACAACCATGAGCTCAGAGGTGGGGACTTCGTAGATGAGTGTTGTGCAGCCATGCCTTGTCGAATACGTTCATGGACAGTTCTCGCAGAGGAAAAAAGAATTTGGAGCCTTCAGTAGATTTTGCAGTCCTTTAAAGCTGAGACAGGAGACCATACACACAGTAAGGCAGACAGAGCAAGTGACTCCAACACTGAGAGGGCCGGAACAGCAACTGAGCCCCCTTTACACTGTTAAGCTGCCATAGCCACACATCTGATGCATTATTGCAAACACAAGGCCCATCCATTGGTTGCTAGACATCCAAATGGTAGAAAACATAGCATTTTAAGTCATGGGCTGTCCATTGTGTGGAAGGTGAAAAGTACCCTGATTTACTCATTTTCCTTACAATGAGATTTCAGATGACTACAGCTCAACTAATGCTTTGAAACAACCTACAACATAACTGGGGCCTAAGGTGACAACTATCTTTGCTTGTCCTGGACTGAGACAATATCTGGCATACAGGACTTTCCCAGTTTTACACTTGGGATTTACAGCGATGCAAGATTTTCAGTGAGAAACAGGGGCAACATCACGTAAATCCAGGCAAGTTCCTGATCCTACACAGAGAATCAGCAAAACTGTGCTTGGTTTCCTGACCCACAGAAATTGTGTGATGGTAATGCCCACAATCATGAGTTCTGAATGGGAAAGGGCTATACTTGGTTAATGCTTTGTAAAGCTCTTTTCTGATGACAAGATGGGGGTTTCATTCAATTTTTAAATAATGGACATGGAACACTTGATGTGTATCAGGCTATGTGCTCTGTTTGTAAAGTATCATCTGATTTTCCTCAAAGGTCCATATATTCTTTTTTTCTTTTAAAAATTTATTTATGCATATAAGAACTGGGGTACAGGCTATAGGTGTGGGGGGTGAGAGGATTCACCAGAGACAGAGTGGGGAACAGAACAGCCAGATTGACTGAGATATACTGCTGAGGGGAGCAGTAGGTGAGACAGGAGAGGTCTGCTGCGCCATGTGGGTTGCTCCCTGGCTGACTGGGGATCGAACTCATGCTGAAGAGCCTGCGGATAGCTTCACAGTGCTGTGCTTAAACCCTTGTACCACCAGGGAGGCCAAAAAGTCCATATATTCTTAATCTATATTTCAAAATGGGGAACATAAGGCTCACAAATATTTAGGAATATGTTTGTGGTCACCAGGCAGGAAGTGAGTCAGAACTTGGACTTCAGTCTATGAACATTGATAAAAGAGACAGTAGAATCAAATTTCAGGATGGAATCTTATGGTGCTGAGCAATTAATTAAATTTTCAAGTAGTGTAAGTTTTTTAATTGTAGAGATTTCAATGGATGATGTTCATCTTTCTTATTATTAGTTGAAAGTATTTCATTTAAGAAATCTTTAAGGGAAAAAAAAACAGCATTTGTTGCCAAATTGAATGTAAACTCATATCTGGCTGAATGCCCTCCACAGCAATTTCTTGAGCATATATTTATGCCAGGTCCTGGGTAGGCTATGAATAAGAGATGGGTGTTTAGCTATTTATAGCTGAGTAGTCACCTATAAGGAGATGGGTGATTGGTAATGCAGAGATGGGTGGGGCATGAAAGATTCCTTAATGAACACGAACAATGTTGTGAGAGAAGAGAACAAATGCTGGTAAGAAAGTCATCAATGCAGTAAGGCTGAAGTTTCTTAACCAAAGGTGGGAGGGGGGGTAAGAGTAGAATGATCAAGTACACAGGATTGGAAATGAATCAAAATGTTTATCAGGGGCATTCAATAATTGTATGCATTACATGTGCAAATAAATGTGAAAATCCTGATGACTAGGAGGCCATAGAGGTTCAAAATGATCCCTGCAGAGAGGAAAAAAATGCAAGTGATGGGAAAACCAGTGGAAATTACTCAAAGAAATCCCAAATGAGAATGAGGCCAGAGAGTTTTATGGTTGAATTTTATAACAGAATCAAACTTAGGTGAATGTTTATACAAAAACAACAACAAAAAATTAAATTTTTATAATAATGTGATGACGTATTTTACTTCTCACATTAGTAGCATATAAATTTACATCTTGTGTTATTTTTCTATCCAAAAACTATATGACTCAACAATTGCACTTTGAATTTATCTCACAAGTTCACAAGTTTCCTGCCCAAGTGTCCAGACTCGGAAGTCTTGTTTGCAATTGCAAAATATTGCTAATGACCCCATGATCATTGATATAGACTACTGGAAAGTCATCATGGTGTGTGCACGCCAAGAAAATCAATGTGTATGTTAGAAAAAAACAAATGCATTATATGTTGACATGAAAAGAGCTTGAGGGGATATTATTAAATTGTTTTTTGCTTCTTCATTGAAATATTTTCAATGCATAACATTGCATAAATTTAAGGAATATGAGGTTTTAATTTGATACATTTATATAACATTGAAATGTTTGCCATTGTACTGATAATTAGAATCTCTATCACTTTATATAATTAACAATGTCTTAAAAATCATGTTATCTGTTAATGTTTATGAGTATATATGATTATTTTTAAAAAGTAGCTAAAAAGATAAAGAGCTAGAACTGAAAAGATGCAGAAGTAGGAATACAGACAGAGAGACCATGAAAAGCTCCAGAGGCTTATATAGGAAACTGGTGATAAATTCTCTCTAGGGAACAAGATTGTGAATTTAATATCAGCTGCAGACTAATAAATAGTTTTTCTTTAAAAATGAGATATTTTAGATATATACACTAAAATCTTAATAAAATGAATATAATACATAAACATCATTAATCTAGCTAAGAGTTTACAAAATGAAACACTCCTAAGACATTTCCCTGCTTGACCTTCATTAACCCTTCCCCTTTCTCTTCTTTCAACATGCCTTGAGTCATGTTCACAACATTTTACATGACACTATACACACATATACATATATGAATCTATTTATTTATTTTTAAAGATTTATTTATTTATTTATACAAGCACTGGGTACAGTGGGAGGGTGAAAGAATTCACCAGACCCAGAGCAGGGAACAGAACAGGCAGACTAACGAAATACACTGCTGAGGGGAGCAGTGGGCGCAGCAGGAGAGGTCTGTCACGCCATGTGGCCGTGAATCGAACCGGTGCTGCAGAGGCTGTGGGCAGCCTCGCAGCCCAGCGCTCAACCACTGCGCCACCAGGGGGGGCCCTGAATTTATAAGATATATTCTCACTTTGCATATTTTTACACTTTTAGAAGAGTAGAAGCACACATATATATTATGCTTCCTTTTTCTATTTTCTCTATATCCCAATGTCCAGTTGTTCTATAGTTTTTTTCCTAATTATTTTTTTCTTGTGTTTTCATACTAACACATGTATTTCTAAGGCATTCATTTTCAGCACATACTATTCTATGCTTGAAGTAACACCAATTTGTCTGTGCCTTTGCCGTTTGTGGCACTTGTGGAGCGTTGCCTTCTGTTATTGTGATGTGTAAGGTTGCTGTGAGTATTCTGTGCATGTCTGCCTTCCTAGTATGGACACATATGTAGGAGCAGGATTTTGGTCTGCATGATGGTTTATTTTCTCATTTATTCAATACTGCCAAAATTTTCTTCAGCTTACAGAAATTCTTGCACATCAATGTTATTGCCCTTTCTCCATATTTGTAACAACATTTTTTTTTAAAGATTTATTTATTTATTTATACAAGCACTGGGTACAGGCAGAAGCGCGGGAGGGTGAGAGAATTCACCAGAGCCAGAGCAGGGAGCAGAACAGGCAGAAGGACCAAAGTACACTGCTGAGGGGAGCAGCAGGCGGCAGGAGAGGTCTGCGCGCCATGTGGGACCCTCCTCTGGTGGCCGGGGAGCAGCCGGGGATCAAACGGGCGCTCAGAGGCTGCGGGCAGCTTCGCAACCCAGCGCTCAACTGCTGCGCCACCGGGGAGACCCTATAACAACATTTTTATAGGATTTTTAAATTTAATTTAACAAGTGTTCATGAACCAGTGTCGCAATAATCTTAATTAGCATTTCCCACTTATTGCAAAGGTTGAGCATAGTGATAGAAATTACTTTTCTCCATTCATATGCAATTTTCCTCTGTATCTATGCCATGGAAGAATATACTCTGTAGTTTTAATTTTTATCATTGTGAGTTTTGGGATTAAAAGGTGTTTATATGGACACTCCTCTACAAAGATATACAGATGGCCAACATACACATGAGACAAGACTTATCACCACTTGTCATTAGGGAAATGCAAATCAAAATCACAGTGAAATACCGCCTCATGCCTGTGAGAGTGGCCCATGCCAAGGAGTCCAGTAACAAGTATTGGAGAGGGCGTGGAGGAAAGGGAACCCTTGTACATTGTTCTGGGTCAATTTACAGCCAGGGATTAGTCCAGCCCCTCTGGAATGCAGTATGGAGGTTTTTTCAAAATATTAAATGTAGATCTACCTTATGATCCGACAATCTCACAGTTTGGTATGTACTTGAAGAATGCAAAAACACTAATTTAAAGGGATATATTCATTGCAGCACTATTTACAGTAACCAAATTATGGAAACAACCTAAATGCTCAACAACAGAGTGGATTATGAAGATGTGGTATATACAGACTACATGGAATACTCTTTAGATCTAAAACTGATTAACTGTTGCTATTTAAGGCAACATTGATGGAACTGGAGAGTGCTCTACTAAGTGAAATAATTCAGAAAAAGGACAAATACAAGAGGAATTCCCTAATGTATGGAATATAGGGAATCTAAACAAAGGGACAGAAAATCAAAACAAACCCTCAATATCTGATTATAGAATTAAAGTTACCAGAGAGTGAGGGTGGAAGAATGGCAGCACAGGGAAGAGGGGGTCCAATGACTATGGTGCAGGGCTAGGTGCATTTTGATAGTGGGCATGGTGTTGCAACATAAATCTGAAGAGGTGTGACTTTATACCCCCCAAATTAGATATAGTGTTATCAGATATTGTTACCGCAATGAAAATAATAGTTAAATAAAGAAAAGTGATGTAAATATCACTGACTTTATCCTTTAAAAATTTGCATTTTTAAATCTCCTTTGGACAAGCATGTTTTTTTCATATTGACATGTTTTTACCCAAAATAACATCTTATTGTACTAATTCCTAACATTTATATATCAAATGTTGTGTGTGTGTGTGTGTGTGTGTATGTGTGTAAATCATGTGTTTTTTCTTTTTATCCTTTCTCTTTGATCTATGAATCACTGGAATGGATCATTTACTCTATCATCTACCTTGCATTCCTGGGAGGAACCCATATTTTGACATTTTTAAAAATATTTTTCACTTAGATTTGCTAAAATTCTGTTGGGATATTGCCATCTTTGCCCATGCATAACTTTTATGTATTATTTTTGTTTTCCACATACCTAAATTGGGATTTATGTGATAATTATAATATCTTCTTAAACTTACTTTTCGAGTTCTCTTCATTTTTAATTACCTGGAAAGATGTATATAAAAGTGGAATTTTATATTCCCTGGATATTTGAGGCAGTTGTTACAAGGTTGCTGTTTTCTGTTACTATCTTCAATTTTGTTTCAATTAATTGAATATCATAGATCTGTGGAGGTTTTCTATATCACCTTGCAATGAATATTATGCAATTGCACTTATGGAGGAAATTTTTCAGTCTATTTATTTAGAATTTATTTATTTTTTAAGATTTATTATTTTTTTTAATTTATATGTTTTATATCATTGTTCATTTTTAAACAATGTTTGCTGGTGATAGCTAGATAGTGCTAAGACTTTAACCCCTGTGCCACCAGGGAGGCCCCAAATTTATTTAGAATTTTATTGACAGGTTCTATTGGTCCACACAGATGAAAAGCACCCTGTTAAACATAATTATAAACCCTAGAAATAATGCAAGAAACAACCAAAGTAATGAGCAGAAGAGGTTGTGTGAAACCCTAAAGCTGGGGGAACAGTGCAACCTCCAGGCACGATCCTTCTTATCAACATAACAAGGTGGCTTAGGCCCAGATTTGCCCATTCTCAAGGTTGCAGCTGAAATCAGCTCAGGAAGGTTCTTATTGTTCCAGACTTACATCATTGCTGAGGGGCACCATTATTGTAGTAAGGAGACCAAATAAGAGCTTAATAGTAAGCAATCAGGGTACATGCTCTTTTCCCCACTGAAGCCAAGATTGCCTCCCCAATGAAGAGGTGGTGGTAGAAAGGACTCTACCACAACAACAACTTGATCAGAAAGCCTCCTTATCTTTCCCCACAAGCCTGGGGCACTCTCTTAAGCCCAGAGTCAGCCAGGCAGCGAGGCCAACAATCAGAAGGACTTACCACAAGTGGTCTGGTCAGTGACTCCTTTGTCCCCTAGGGATCAAAACTTAGGCTGTGGGAGGCACCAGCAGTAGGTACATCACCCAAAACTAGAATCAGTCTATGAGGCCTTCCTCAAGTAAATAGTTAAACAAACATTAATACTATGGAATCTTGCCATTCTTTTACCATCAATCATAATATAATATCTGTCTTGAATCATGCTACACACACTTATGTAATAGGAAAAACTTAGGATCTGCTCCTTTCGATCACGACTGCCTCTCACAATTTTGTTTAGCAAAGTTTCCCCTTGTTATTTTGTGTCCATATAATAAACCATCATTACAGTTGTTGATTTTATTTGGAACCAATATTTGAATAAATTGCTGCCATATATGCACATTTGCATGATATTTATTTCTGGAATATAAACAAAAACATTGAAAGTATATTTTTTAAAAAGTAAAGTCAAGTGAAGAATAAAATGAGAAGTCTTAATATATATCTTCTTAGATTCCAGGGGAGGGAACAGAAGGAATTGGTAGGGACAATATTCAGAAAGAGTAGAATGAGAGTTTTCCTGAATTGATGAAATTCTCAAATTGAAGAACCAGTATCGTTGATTGGAAGAATTTTGTTTTGCATTTTTCCAGTTTCCTAAAATGTATTTACTGTAAAAGGATGTATTTACCCCATGCAAACAGTGTTGCTGTTATTACTATATTAATCAATAATTTGAATAATTGTTTTTTTGTTTTTGTTTTCTGTAGAGGTGCTTTAAGTCACAAAGAGAAATGAATAATAGTAAAAAAGTGAAGCTTTCTTCTTTTGTTCTGTTGGAAATGCAAAGTAATCAGCTATTTCTAATAATATTTTGGCCCATAATATTAAGCTTTCTTTCTCATTATCCTTCAGAAATACACACTTTTCTGCTGGTGTATTCTAAAAACTTACCTTAGCGAAGCTGAATTCTCACACACACACCCAAACTATTGCTTTGGTAAGGGCTATATGTCTTCATTTTTCTTTTATCAAACCTCATATCTCTGTCTATTTTGGAAGAAGTGACTGCAGTGATCTTGAGTTATGTACTTCCTCCGACCAACATGGCATGTGCAAATGTGTCACCAAGTGAAAATCACAAAATATGTTGTACACATCACAACACATAGAGCACAAACAAAATATTTGGCCTCAATTTGCTTCTAATTGATTCTTTCTAGATAAAGTGCTTTTAACATATATAGTTATTCTGATACCAGATGTATTGAAAAAAGTAGCTTGTATTCTAAGTTACTATACATGGAAAATGTTATTGGAGTACAAAGGGGGTAGAGAAATATGGATATAAACATATAAAGAGAGAGAGAATGTTATTTGTGAAATAGTAGTATAAATTGATTACTAATTTCAATTATTTTACATTTGCTCAATAAGTAACAGCTAAACACTCTTGGTTTATAAGAGCATTTCAACAGTGATAGTTTGTTGTTCTTTTTTTGCCTCTAAGCTAATTTACAACTGCCTGATAAGTACCTGTATTTCTCTTTAGCTACTTTTTGTTGTTCTTTAGATTATTTAATGTGGTGATGTCAAAGTAAACATACACATTACAAAGGTTCATTCACCAACCGACTAGAAAAGTTCATTCATTCGCCAACTAGATTTTGTCCCTCTACACTCTTAATGACATTGTTTTCAAAAATGCTATCAAAATGGGGACCACCTGTACTTGTTGAGGGTCATTTTGGTAGAACAACACTGGCATCTAGTGGCACATGTTATGGAAAGAAAATTGTCCCAGAGAAAGCCCATCAGGTAGTCCTCATCTCTGATTTACTGGCCCTAATAATGTATTTCAATTATGTAAGTAACTCAATTCTAGGACTCAAAAAATATTAATAAGTACAAAAATACTGTGCTAACTTTTAAAAACAGAAGTGTTATTTATCAATTTTATCTTCTGCAGAGTAGTTAGCTGTAGAAAAAAGAACTAATGTCTTTATCATTGTACCACATCATCCTTTCTAATGCATGAGAATAGACTTTTAAGGAAAACTCTTACACCAAACCAAGCTGTTCCATGCCCTAGAGACTCTTTGAATCTAGTAAGGATGATGGATGAAACATTTATCAATTTATATATTCAAAATATGTTTACTGCTTACTTCTGTGGATACACTGTGGCTATAGTAAAGAAAGCAGGAAGATCAGAGCCCAAGGTCATCCCTATGACCTCATGGGGGGCAGATAACTCAAGTAACTGATTTTTTGTCCAACAAGATGAAAGGGGATAATATGGGTGAGAATCATAGAAACAAATCTCAAATAGTCAGACAGGAGAGGACTTTTGGCTGTAGGGTACAGAATATTCTAGGCCGTGGTGATGTCCCAGTGGGTCTTTAATGAGGGGAAGAGTTGGGTGATATGGAAATGGAGGAAGACCACTTTGATGGAGGAGGTTTCCTGATCACTGCCAGGAAACATGTCAGGAAACCTCGTGGTATAAATGGAAATAGACTAGCATGGTTTTTACTGGACTTTGTGTTGCTGGAAAGGGTGTGGAAACATCCTGATGGGCATAGAATGGGTTCACCACAGGAAGGGCAGTGGTTAGGGAAGGTTTACATGACTATTCTCTCAGGCACAGGTGGTCTTGAAATCTCCCAAGTCCTTTGCCATCCTAGGCTGGCTGGAACCTGTGACTTTCAACCCTTATTCCAACTTCCTCTGATCCATCATCATTCCTTTCCATTCCATTCCCATGGTCATTTTGTGAGAATCTGAAGGAACTGTGGTGATTCACATTTAATTTTCTGGGTAATAGAAATTTCAAACATCTATCCTATTATTGGAATGAAATTCTGATGAAAAGAAACCTCTATTATTTCATATAATTGTTTCAAAAATCAGGGTATCTTCTTATGTTTATCTTTGACTTTTTAAAGTAGATAAAAAAGTAAATAAAGAGCTGCAAAAAAACACAATCAGAGAATTGTGTTTGTTTTTGAGGGATCATGTGATGTGATAAGATTGTTTTCTTAGATGATTCCAGCTCTAGGTGGTGAATGGTTATGGGTAACAAACTTACATTCAGGGAGGGCTGAAGTCACCCAGGAAGAAGATGAGGAGCACTGGACCACTGATACAGACTGCAGGGTTAAAAGGTAAACACTAGGGCACACTGGACCTTGGTGGGAGGTCAGGGTGGAGTGAATTCCAGGTTTTATGCATGTGAACAAAAGCATGGATTTTCCTTTGAATATGTAGAAAAATAAGAGGAAGAGAAGGCCAGCCAGCATGGATAACCAGTATGGTTAACCCAGTGCTCAGAGAGGTGGGCATGGTAGGAGACAGGTTACTCACAGGTCTTTAGTCCTGGGGCCAAACCATCACAAGCTATGGCAGCCATATTTGTTAGTGGCAGGGCCATGGCATCCTGGAGCCCTGAAGACATTCATACCGAGGAGCATTCTTGTACTGTGTCCTGGGTCCCATGGCAAAGTCGAGAACTGACATCCTCATCCTAAAAGGCATTCCCTCCCTGTAGGGTAAATGGTTTTTCAGGCTTTCCTGCCCTCCCACCATTAGGATTGCCCTGCCTGATGGGGTACCTGCAGTTGTTACATTGTTGCAAACTGCCTTACTTACTTCCGTGTGCCATGGGAGGAATATTAAGATAGTCACCAAGAGAAACAGAGAGAAGCAGAAGCAGGAGAGGCAGGAGATAGATGGGGAGAAAGGCCAGAGAAGCCCAGAGTGAAGACCTGCTGGGGGCTAGGAGGCCTGCCGGCTTTCTGGCCCCCCCTGCATTCTGCCTGCCATGTACCTAGTTGCTGCACTACATGTAAAAGCTCAATAAAAAGCCTGAGAAAGCCGAGGGCTCCAGGACTCTCCTTTACCCGTCTGCCGAATCATAGAGAACCTGCCCTGTGCCTATCCTGCCCCTGCACTCCCCCTAAAAGGAGGGCTGGTAGCTTAAGTCCAGTCAGGTCTTAAGGAAGGACAGAGGCAGGGTCTGCTTGGAAGTGCTTGGAGTTGTGTTGGGGCTTTCTGCTGCCCCTGGAAATCTGCCAGAAGCTGGGAGGTACAGGAAGACTCAGATTCATTGTTAGGCAGATGGAGGGTGGAGGGGGAGGTGAGTCATGGTGGGAGTCAGAGAGGAGCTCTGGCACTTAAAATAAACTCCTTTACTGCTTACCTTAGAATGACTCCAGGGCCTCCCCTGGTGGCCCAGTGGTTGAGCACTGGGCTGCAAAGCTGCCCGCAGCCTCTGCAGCGCTGGTTCGATCCCCGGCCACCGGGCGACGGTCCCACATGGCGTGCAGTCTGCCTCAGTCTGCCTGTTATGTTCCCGCTCTGGCTCTGGTGAATTCTCTCACCCTCCCGCGCTTCTGACTGTACCCAGGCTTGCATAAATAAATAAATAAATCTTAAAAAAAAAAAAAATGAATGAATGAATGACTCCAGTTGCCAGTAAGAGAACTCCAGGCTGGGTCCCAACATGGTCACCAGGAATAAATGAATAACCACATGCTAGCAGTTTTGAGGAGACCATCCCATCCAGTCAGAAAATGCACCGGTCATACTGCCAAGCTTATCACTAGAGGACCCCAACACTGGGGTGATGATGTCCCCTACAACGGTCAGCCAAGTGCATCTCCCCTCACCCACCCACACTTCATTGGAAAGATTTGCTATCAGTTTCGGACTTTTCCTTGTTTTCCATAGTTATTATTGCCAACCGTTAGTTCTGCCTCGAACATGCTTCATAAGCACATTCCCATTGGTGTTCCAACATGCTTCACAAGCACATTCCCATTGGTGTCCCCTGTGTGAGGCCTTTCTCTCAACCCTCATCTGTGACTTGGAATGCCAGGCTGATCTCCCTGGTAGGTTTTGGGTTGGTTTTAGCCCTTCTGCAATTGCCATCCCACAGCACTGAATGGGTGATATTTTGGAAACATAATCATAAATACTAACATCTTTATGTTATACTTTGAATAAAACACAAAGGACTTACTGGGCCTTCCCCTGGTATCCTGACCACACCCCATCTGTCCTTGCCTTCCTCCCTGTGATGACACCCTACCCAGTGGACATGGATTGCTGCTTCTGCTCTCAACACAACTCCGCTCTGTTATCTTGTGACTTTTCCTTGTTATAGGGTAAATAATTTTCAGGCTTTTCTGCCCTCCTGCCATCAGAATTGCATGCCTGATGATGGATACCTGCATTTGTTACATTGTTATAAGTTATATTGTTTACTTCCGTGGGCCATGGCAGCAGTATTGACATGTATCAGCTAAAAGGAGAGGCAGGAGAGAGAAGGGGAGAGAAAAGGGCAGAAAGAATGCCAAGGAGCCCAGAATGAAGACTTGTCAGTGGCTTGGAGGCCTGCCAGCCTCCTGGCCCCATGGCACCACTGGTGCTATGTACCTGGTTGCTGTACTACATGCAAAAGCTCAATAAAAGCCTAAAAGGCCACTGAGGGCTCCAGGACTCTCCTTTACATGTGTGATCTGCTTGGATCATAGATGAACTAGCTCTGTGCCTTCCTGCTGCTACAAGTGACATAAGTCAGCAGGATGATTCAATGAAGATGGGTGTGGAGACCTCCAAAGACCTCAGGAGGAATTGAGGAGCAGTCTATTTGTGACAACGCTGGGGATGTGCCATGACAGCACAGGAGATGATCAAGGTCCAGGAGCTGGGGGAAGAGCTAAAGATGCTGCAGGAGGACTGGAGGTGGACAAGGTCCAGGAGCTGTGGGACGAGACCTCGTGCAAAGGAGGAGACAGCCTGTGAGGACCAGCCCACAACCCGAGGCAGCAGAATCATTGGGGAAGGAAGGACCACGATTTGGAGCTCACCAATGCTGACACAAGGAACAAATGGATGGACTTGGACTGACAATCCTGCCAGAAGGCAGAACTTTGGCAGGGTAATGTTATGTTCTGGGGACTCTGGGGAAGGAGGGTATTGTTTGTACACCCCAGGAGATGGGAATCTGAGGGTGGCCAGTGGGTCACGGTGGCCAAAAGCAGCCTGTGTACTGCCCAGCAATCCTAGGGCCACAGCCCAGAGAGGCAGTGGCCAGAGCAGAGGAAGGGGCAGGCATGAGAAGAGTCCAAGAGGCTGAGGGAGGAAGCCCTTGCCAAGTTCTCTGCAGCCAGGCAGAGGAAAAGCCAACTTAGAAAAGTAAAACCTGCTGCTGAGATTGGGAAGCCTAACTGGCTGTTAAGCAGCCTAAGTATGCTAAAGAAGGACCATGAGTCTCTTAAAATCACCTGTGGGTGATGCTCTCTTCATTGTCGAGTGAGGGTGAGGAGCTGAAGAACCTGTCCATGGGGCACGGGTGTGGAACATGGCTTGTGGTGGAGCCCAAGCAGAAGAGGGGACCCAAGAGAGGCCACATGTGGAGCTTGTATCCGCAGATTCCCGACCTATGTGCTTGTGCATGGGTTGGCCTGAGTACAGGGTCTGCGTGTCACATTGGTGTCTATGAAAGCCCAGTGTTGGCATGAAAACAAACAGAAAAACTTGAGGGTTGGGCGATTACCCCCAAAGTACAGAATTGCCAATCCAAGAGTGAGTAGATCCTGGGGGTGGATGTGGTGTGTGGCTTGTGGAGGAGACCGCAGCCAGAGAAGGCCAGGAAGCCTGATGGCTGCTGGTGTGTGAGGGCAGATGCCTGAGTGGTTCCCCCCTCACATGAGCAGTGCCTTTGGCAGCCGAAGTGGTGGATCACCTGCTGGTGCCAATACTACTTTTTTGCAGGGCACTAGGTTGGTGCCCTGTCTGGAATTAATTTGTGTTCTACTGTATTTTTCATTATTCAGTTGTATTTTCTTTTGTGTGCCATGACTATAGTGCTTATGTTTGTTAAGTGAAAATTGTATATAACTTATGTAGATTGTATAGCAGAAAACCCTGAGGAGGTGGATTGTAGGATAAATGCTTTTCAAGCTTTTCTGCCCCCCTACCATTAGGATTGCATGCCTGATGGTGGGTACCTGCATTTGTTACATTGTTATAAGATGTGTTGTTTACTTCTGTAGACCATGGCAGCAGTATTGAGATATCCCCTGAGAGAAGGGGAGAAAGACACCAGAGAACCCAGAGTGAAGATTTGCTGAGGGCTTGGGCCTCCTGGCCCCCGGTACCCCTGCCTGCCATGTGCCTGGCTGCTGCACTACATGGAAAAGCTCAATAAAAGCCTGAGAAAGCCACCGAGGGCTCCAGGACTCTCCTTTACCCCGTCTGCTCTGCTCGGATCATAGATGAACCAGCTCTGCCCATCCTGCCACTACACTTATTTACCCTTTAGCTCCTGTCAAAAGTCTTGATTTGAAAGAATCTTCCTTTTTCAAGTCAAGCAAGCTGTCCTTCAGCTCTAAGTTACATTCCTGTTTCCTTCCTCAATTCACGTGTCTCCAGAACCACCTTGCTTTTATTTTTAAGATTTATTTATTTATGCATACAAGAACTGGGGTAAAGGCCAGGAGTGTGGGGGTGGTGGTGAAAGGATTCACCAGTGTACTGACAGGAGAGGCCACTGAGCAGGTTTTCTCACCTCGCAGACGGAGTAGGGGAGAGTCCTGGAGCTCTCAGTGGCTTTCTCAGGCTTTTATTGAGCTTTTCATGTAATGCAGCCTCCAGCAGGCCTCCAAGCCCCTGGCAAGTCTTCACTCTGGGCTTCTCTCTCTCTCTCTCTTCTGGCTTTCTTTCTCCCCTTCTCTCTCCTGCCTCTCTCCTGCTTCTGCTTCTCTTGGTGACTATTTCAGTATCCCTCCCATGGCCCACAGAAGTAAAAAAGAGTTTGCAACAACTTCAGGTGCCCCATCAGGCAGGGCCATCCTAATAGTGGGAGGGCAGAAGAGCCTAAAAACAATTCAACCTACAATCCACCCCCTCAGGATTTTCTGCCATACAATCTACATATATACAATTTTCCTTTAACAAACACAAACACAGCAGCCATGGCCCACAAAAGAAAATAGAACTGAATAATAAAATACAACAGAACACAATTCCAGGCAGGGTACCAACCTAGTGGCAAAAGATAATTATTGGCACCTGCCACTTCTGCTGCCAAAAGCGCTGCTCATGTGAGGGGGAACCACTCAGGCATCTGCCGTCACACACCAGGAACTGTCAGGCATCCTGGCCTTCTCTGGCTGTGGTCTCCACCACAAGCCACACACTGCATCCACCCCCAGGATGCACTCACTCTTGGATTGGCAATTCTGTCTCTTTGGGGTAATCGCCCAATCCTCAGGGTTTCTGTCTGCGGTCGCTCCAACACTCGGCTTTCATAGCTACCAGTGCAACACGCAGTCCCCTGCACTCAGGCCAACCCATTGCACAAGCACATGGGTCAGGGATCCATGGATACAAGCTCCGTATGTGGCCTCTCTTGGGTCCCCTTTTTGGCTGTGGGCTCCACCACAAGCCACGTTCCCCACCCGTCCCCCAAGGACGGGTTCCTCACCTCCTCACCCTCACTCAACAATGAGCAGGGCATCACCCACAGGTGATTTTAAGAGACTCACTGGCCTTCCTTAGCATACTTAGGCTGCTTAACAGCTGCTCAGGGCTTCCCAATCTCAGCACCAGCTTTTGCCTTTCTAAGTTGGCCTTCTCCCTCTGCCTAGCTGCTGGGCAGTACACAGGCTGCTTTTGGCCATCAAGGCCCACTGGCCACCCCTAGATTCCCATCTCCTGGGGGGTTCAAACCATACCATCCTCCCCAAGGGTCCCCAAAACACAACATTACCCTGCCAAAGTTCCTTCACCTTCTGGCAGGATTGTCGGTCCAAGTCCATCAGTCTTTTCCTGCATCAGCACTGGGCGAGCTCCTAATCACAGTCTTTACTTCCCCGACGATTCTACTGCTGCAGGGGTCGTGGGTTGGTCCTCGCAGGCTGTCGCCTCCACTGAGGTCTCATCCCACAGTTCCTGGACTTTGGTCATCACCTGTGCTCCTGCAGCGTCTTTACCTCTTCAAGCAGCTCCTGGACTGTGGTCACCACCTGTACTGCCATGGCACGTCCAGCATTGTCACAGGCAAACAGTCTGTTACTCCTTAGTCCCTCCTGAGACCTTCGGAGGGCTCCGTACCTGTCTGCATCTGATCATCCTGCCATCTTATGCCAATTGTAGGGGGCAGGATAGGCATGGAGCAGGTTATCTATGATCCTGCAGATGGGTGAAGCAGAGTCCTGGAGCCCTCAGTGGGTTTCTCAGGCTTTTATTGAGCTGTTACACATAGAGCAGCAACCAGGTACATGACAGGCAGGGGTGCTGGGGGGGCCAGGAGGCCGACAGGTCCTCTAAGACCCCAGCAAGTCTTCACTCTAAGCTTCGCTGGCTTTCTTTCTCCCCTTCTCTCTCCTGCTTCTCCCCTTCTCTCTCCTGCTTCTCTACTCTTGCTTCTTCTGTTTCTCTTGGTGACTATCACATTACCTCTCCCAGGGCCCAGAGAGGTAAACAAGATAGCTTGCAACAATGTAACAACTGCAGGAGCCCCATCAGGCAGGGCAATCCTAATGGTGGAAGGGTAGAAAAGCCTGAAAACCATTTAGCAAACCATTTACCCTACAAACAGAGACAGAGTGGGGAACAGAACAGGCAGGCTGACTGAAATACACTGCTGAGAGGAGCAGCAGGCAACATAGGAGAGGTCTGCTATGCCATATGGGTAGCTCTCTGGCTGCCAGGGATCAATCTTGTGCTGCAGTGGCTGCAGATAACTTCACAGTGCTGAGACTTAACCCCTTGTGCCATCAGGGAGGCCCACACTTTGCTTTTTTTATGCTCCCTCCGAAGCTCTTGCTATGGGCCTCCCTGGTGGTGCAGCGGTTGAGCGCTGGGCTGCGAAGCTGCCCGCAGTCTCTGCAGCACTGGTTCCATCCCTGGCCACTGGGCGAGGGTCCCACATGGCGCAGACCTCTCCTGCCACGCCTGCTGCTCCCTTCAGCAATGTACCTCGGTCCTTCTGCCTGTTCTGCTCCCCGCTCTGGCTCTGGTGAATTCTCTCACCCTCCCGCACTTCTGACTGTACCTAGTGCTTGTATAAATAAATAAATAAAACTTAAAAAAAAAAAAAAAAAGCTCTTGCTATGCTGCCTCCAGTGGCACCATTTAGAACGCTTGGGATCCTGATGAATAACAGACAAAGGGATGTCTCACCTAAGTGAGGAATTAGAAATTTCCAAACATAAAAGTAGTCTGCACCCTGCCCGTGAGGCTCCACTGTATCATCCAGATGCCAGGTACCTGCTTGAGTGCTAACTTGATGAAGTAGGTGAGCAAGCAGAGGGATTGATCAATCGCTGCACACAGGAAGCAGGAATCCATTAGAAATTTCTCAGGAAAAAGGTGATTCTGACTGGCAATGTAAGCAGAGGCCATCTCAGTGTCATGAGGGCTGCTAAGATGAGGTTGTTTGATGAGTTACCGAGGCAGCAGTGGTGGAGTGGAGGTCGAGGACCACCAGTTGGAATGGGAAACACTGCACAGCCTAAGGCTAAGAGGTCAGGAGTGCCTAGCAGGTTGCACTGAGGAGAATCCCCATCACATGCAGCGCCCTAGGTCTTCATCCCTCATGAGACATGGGTTACTGTCACCTGGAACATTTTTAAATTATAGTGAACTGTGAAGAGAATATTGTTCATTGTTTAAAGCAAGACATCATGAAATATGAAAGGAGGCCTCATCAAAGATTGAGCTGGGTCAGAAGGCCTAGCAACGTGCCATGGGCAAACTCAGACATGGAGAACGGAAGTAAAATCCGTGTATGAATGAGATGTACTTGCTGAGTCACTGCCCTATGAGTATGCACATGAACCCCAGACAGGAAACTCATCATTTTTATAGATGCAAGCCATTCCTCACAACTCCCTCCCTTCTGCCCTCTTTCTCAAAAATAGCTTTTCTTTTTTTTTTTTTTTATACAAGAGCTGGGGTACAGGCCAGAGGCGCGACAGGATGGGAGGATTCACCAGAGACAGAGCGGAGAACAGAACAGGCAGATAGACTGAAGACACTGCTGAGGAGAGCAGCAGGTGAGACAGGAGAGGTGTGCTGTGACATGTGGGTATCTCCTTGGCCGGCTGGGAATCAAACCCGCGCTGCAGAGGCTGCATACAGCTTCACAGCCTGTGATCAACCACCTGTGCCACCCGGGAGGCCCAAAGATAGCTTTTCTCTTGACTTCCATAACCATAGATTATCACCTTGCTTAAAATTCTTGGTAAAGATGAACTTCCAGTAGGAATTTTTTTGTGTCTAGCTTCTATCACCTAACATTACAGTGGTAGACGTGTCCATGTGGTATATAGCTGCATTTCCACTGCTGGGTAGTATTCCAACGTGCCACAGTTTACTTATCCATTCTGCTTTTGAAGGACACTTGGGTTTTTTTTTAATACTATGAATATTGTTGTAATTTATCTTTTGCTTCATAGACGTATGAATTTCTGTTGGGTATAAAATTGGGTGGAACTGCTAGATCTCAGGGTTTGTGTATATTCAATTTAATTGAAAATTGGCAATTATGCCAAGTTAACGCCTCACTGCTGGTGTGCAAGTGTCCTTATTTCTCCATATCTTCATTCAACACTTGGCACTGCCTGTATTTTTTAAAAGATTTATTTATTTATGCATACAAGAACTGGGGTACAGGCCAGAGGTGCATGGGGGTGAGAGGATTCGCCAGAGACAGAGTGGGGAGCAGAACAGGCAGATTGAACACTGCTGAGGGGAGCAGCGGGAGAGTCAGGAGAGGTCTGCTGTGTCATGTGGGTTGCTCCCTGGCCACCTGGGGATCGAACTCGTGCTGCAGAGGCTGCACATAGCTTCACAGTGCCATGGTTAACCCCTTGTGCCACCAGGGAGGCCCTTCCTGTGTGTGTGTGTGTGTGTGTGTGTTTTTTTTTTGGCTCCTGGTTTCTTTACTGACTAAAGAAATGCAACCCCTTTCCATAGTTCACTGACGATGCAAATGTCCACTTTTGAAGTGCCACGGCTCAGTGGTATCTGGGTCCCTCAAACCATCATGAATCATAAGTCTTCCAGAGAACACATTGCCACAACTAAGATACTATGTTGGGAGCCTGGTGGGAAGAAACCAGGTGGGCTCTCTGCCAGCAGCTTCATATAGTGGTTATGAAAGCTGTTGCCACAACCAGAAAGAAGAAAATACTTTATGTTTCTGGTGGAAACATTCATCCCATATCTCTTAACTCACTGAGATACCCACTATCTTAGAAGTAAAAACAAAAAGATGACATAGTGAATCCTAAAGTGCACGACAGGTGTCTTTTTAGTAAACACAGCCAGTTCTAGGACAGAACATCTTAGAGAACTCAACAAATCTATCTCCATCCTGTGTTGGGAAGGTCCCTGTTTACCTTTACAATTAAATATTTATCTGGGAGGCAGTACTTTGAGAAATGTGAAGAACCCCTTCTTCAGAACATTTCCTGTAATGGCTTGCCTATATATTAAAGATCATTTCATTAACCAATCACTATACCGGTGACTAAAAATTCTGGATTTTCAAATGCTTTTGCTTTGGCTTGAAAGTGCTCTACCACAGATGTGGAGTCAGCCATTTTCCCTGAGTTGAACACTTGCTGGTACTAGAGTGATGTTGCTTTTAGGCCCTTGCAGTGCTAAGAATTAAGGGAAGTGTGTTTTTTGTAAATCAAATCCAAACCAATACCACCACTCAACACCTTAAGATTCTTCCCTGGGGCCTCCCCTGGTGGCGCAGATGGTTGAGCGCCACACTGTCCGCAGCTGTCCGAAGCTGTCCGCAGCCTCTGTAGCATGGGTTCGAAACCGGCCAGCATGGGTCCCACATGGCACAGCAGACCTCTCCTGTCACACCCGCTGCTCCCCTCAGCAGTGTATTTCATCAGTTTGCCTTTTCTGTTCCCCATTCTGTCTCTGGTGAATCCTCTCACCCTCCCACACATCTGGCCTGTATCCTGGTTCTTGCATAAACAAACAAACAAACAAATAAATAATAAATAATAAATAAATAAGTCTTTAAAAAAAAGATTCTTCCTTGTCTGTCTTTCTTTACCACCTATTTTCTTATCTTTGCCACAGGGAGGATAGGATTCCCTGACATTAACACAATTATACATTTTACACATCTATCTGCTCTCTCCTCTGAATGAATGCCTGATGGAGTTTTAGAATTGCTTCACAAATACCTCTCCCCCCAAGACACATATCATGAGGAAAATCAATATTTCCTTGTATTTAGGTCAATTTGGCTTTTAAATTTGCTTTATTTTCTATGTAAAGTAAGAGGCCACATTACCTATGCAGAGGAATAATGTGATAAAGTGGGGAAAACTTGGAGTAAAGTGAAGAGCTGAAAAAATTCTATGGTAATTGAGGGGTAGGGAGTTGATAATGGAATGTATTATAGCTTTGATGAGCCCTGTTGAGTAAGAAGTTGAAGTTGGTAATGGTAACACATAGGCTGTCTAAATTTCCCAGCAGTATTCAGCTCTTACAGTGGAGGGCTATCCTCCCCACTCAAGAACAGCAATGACAACTGCAGCAGTTACACAAGTTAGTATGAACTAAAAAAACTAAAATTTGGTAAGCAAACAGTGTACTCTATCTCATAAAAAGGGACAATGGCACTTCAGTGCAGTTATGAATTTATGACTGAATGAATGATACAAATATGAGGAAACACTGATGAATAACATTTTTCCCTAATACCACCAATATTTTTCACTGAAATTTGAAATCATAAATATTACTTTCTTAGAAAACTGTGGTTCTATAAATTCTTATCCCCCTTGAAGAAAGACACCACCATATAACCAATGACTGTGAGGGTAAATAAATACCAATTTTCCTCCAGTGAAAAGTTTGCCTTCAGACTTTGGACATAGGGCAATTAACCCATCTCTGCATTCTGTGCAATTATCCTGAACTAAATAGTATGTTTACAAGGAAGAGATTATGTTCATTTGTTGATTTTCTCTGTGCTAAATTTTCACAACTGGGTTGAAATAGTTGATGATGATGAGGTTGGTGGGAAACTTTTTTTGGGTGGAATATTAAGCATACTAAGAGAGTTCCAGGGGGTGCTTCTCTGAGGCCACAGAGAAAAGCTCCTCTGGGAGCTTTTTCAGGGCCACTCTTTTAATAGAGTCCAAAGACCCAACCTGGATGTGTTCTGACTTCTGCTTCTAGTTGTATGACTCTAGATATGTACCTAAACTTCTTTTTGTTTATATGCAAAACTTACTCATTTATGAATACTAATTGGTTTCATTATAAAATATTTTTGGTAGTATAAGGATCACCACAGTTCACTGGAGCATTACTAACAAACATATTTACATGGAGACCTTGTTTGAATACTTTCCCTTAAAATGAACTCAATCACTTTTCAGAGCAGAGCACTTTATTTTCAAGAAGGTAATGTTATTTGCAAGACCCCTTTTGTGATTCTAAGTTCTGTTTGTCTGTGGGAGCTACCCTTCAGTCCTGTATTAATTTTCTGGGCCCCCACTTAAGAATTTAGCATCATAGAATACTCCAGAAATGAAAGAAAAATAATTAACAGCAAAAATAAACACATTAGAGCAATTTTCCTTCCTTAACATGTGCACTAAATGCATTTACTTTTCAAAATGAAAATATTTACTGTTTCTCCTAGGTGATTTTCATGAAACCCAGAGTCATCCAATTCAGAGAAAAACTCTCAGAAACTCAAGAGTCAACAGGCAAAGACAAAGTAGGAGAGGCCCGAGTAACAGGTAATTACAGGATAAATACATGGTGAGGATCTCTGTTATCAGGTCCTGACTTAACAACTAACCATGTGTCTGCAACATATTTGGAAAAAAGAAAGAATGACTTAATCCACTCTCTACAGGAGAGTGATGTCTACCATGTGGAAGGCAGGTATAGTTAGTGTCTGAAAATGCGTTAAGTTGTTAGGATGGGGCCATTTTCTCTCAGGCAGCTACCTGTGTCCAGTGTTCAAAGACCTCAGTGTGTGACAAGGGCTCATCCATATATTGGCCACAGAGTTGATATCGGCACAGGTGGGTGTGAACATGACACCCTCTGGAGGAATAGCTTCACTGTGGTCTTCCAGGCAGTGACACTAAGTCAAGCAATTGGTGCCTCTCACTATTGTTTCCTCACTGTAACACCTTCGACAATTGAAAAGAAATAATTAAATTGAAAATTAACTTTAAGAATGCATTTTCTTCTTTCATTGAAATAGTCTAAAGCTCAAACTTTCATTAAGAATGGAGGTGATGTTGTTCTTCCTTCCAGTTCAACAATCTAGTGTTTATACACATTTTACCCAAACAGCTCAGGAACACTGTCCCCAGCCTTCCCTGATGCCACTAATATTCTTTTATTCTGCTTCCATCCACACATCCACCTTGGTTGAGCTGGTCTTCCATGCTTTCTTTTATCATTGCCCCAGTAACACTGTGATTTCTCCATATTGGGTGGTGAGCCCCTGAAAGACAGAGACTAGACAAAGTAGTATAAGTAGCTAGACTTATTGTAAGACAATATAAAGGGATGTTTGATGAAATTTCTAGGTTAGAATTATGTGAAAATATTCTCTAAGATGTCATCAGATCCACACTGGGAAACAGTCTGCTTTGGCCTCTTGAACTCCTGTATGTCTCATTGAATGAGACAAAATCATGAGATCTTCATTAGACCACTAGTCAGGATTACTTATATAGCTGGCAGTTCTGAAAAGTGGGAGGTCAACCTGTAGGGACAGATCCCTGGTCCTGTGCTACCCTGGATCTGTCTAGAACCAAGAACACGCTTGCTCACTATTTACCCTAAGAGCAGTGATTCCCTAAGCTCAGGGTTCTTCAGCTGTAGTGCAACGTACTGCATGACAGCATCCATCTGCGCATCTGGGCCTGCAAGACCGGCATGTGGGGATAGGAGACCAGAGCAAACTTGTGGCTGTTTCTGCTGCGGCTATGCTGTAAGTGAGAAAATCTTTGTCTCTGATCCAGAAAACTCACATCAGGTAGGCACCTACGGAGCTAAGGCAGGCTGACTGTTAGCTTAGATGGTTGTTTTGGGGAACGTTCTGCCTCTAGTTTTCCTCCACATTACAAACTAAAGTAGGGAAAATAAATGTTTCAGTGATGAGATTTTGGATGCTAACAGAAACAACTTTTTGGGAGAAAAAGGATTTGCAGGATAGTGTAAGGTGATTGATAGCAGACATATTGATTAGATAATATGGTTAATTGAGAATTAAATGCTGTGGCTAGCCTCAGTAACTCTAAAGAAGGTAAAATCCTTATAGCCCATGGGTAAAAGGCGAGTACAGAGTTATATTTTCCTCAGGTCCATTTAAATGTATGGCATATTCACTACAATATTTACCTACATTTAAAATATGTTACATACATGCATTTGAATCCAATAAAAAAAAGTTAACACTTCTAATTACATGGTGTTCTACTCTATTTTTTCCTTTTTAGACATTGAGGATATAGTACATCATATATATGTTTTGGAAAATAGAGAAAAACAAAAATGAGAAACAAAAGTCACCCCAAATACCACTGACCCTTTAAAAATTACACAAAGATGCTCTTGAAACCCCTTTCTCTAAGTGGAAAATGGAGAGTTGGAAATATTTGTCTTTTTCTATTTGATTTTAGTTACATGAGCTTTTTGGTAAATGTACTGTCGTGTGTGTGTGTGTGTGTGTGCATGAATTGGGTGTGCACACAATTGCAAAAATTGACCTGTTATTTATCTTTTAACTTTCTTGTATTGGTGCTCCTTACATTTTTATAAGTTTTACATTCTATTTCTAACTATGGAAATCTGCTGCCTTCATTAAGATTTTAATGATTCTCTATATTTTTTTCAGTTAAACTTTTTGCAGTTTTTTTTAATGGAATATATTGTTGTGATTCTTAGGATATAGGAAATAGGAGGGGTAAAGGAAAACGATGTATTTTTTCCAAGTATGCAGTCAAGTATTGCAATTCATTTATTCAATAACCCATGCATGTTGAGTATTTATCCTACATTTTTTAGTCAGTCTCACAGTGATAGAGAGGCAGGGGTGAACAGATGCAAGCCTCCTGCATAGGAAGACATCCTAGGACCCAGCAGGGGTCTTTAGATGGCTCACTGAAATCAACCAAGTCAGAACCAGGATTAGCGATCCCTGCTCTCTCTGTCTGTGGGCACTGTGAACAGAGGGCTTTGAAGTTTGCTCAAAATGATCTCAGCCTGAGATCTCAGTTGGATTTTGACTCCTGACATTAACAGGAAGAACAGTGAGAAGACAATGGGAACTTCAGTAGGATTAAGAGCTTGCTGGAGGGACATGTGAATCTCCAGTCCATGGCTATATCTCAGGGAAGGATATAGATTTATGGGCAATTGTTCTTTAGAAAAGAAGTCATGAGTAAGATCATTGAGATGAGAATATAAAGAGGAAAGAAAAGTATTGCAACCTGCAGGGGCTAGGCCAGTAAAAGAGAGGCCAAAGAAAGGTGAGGATGAGACTGTTACCACCGCTTTAGAAATGAGGTGAGGATTCCACACCCAGTACATCTGCTGGTTGAAACCATATATTGTGATCTCATAATATATGCTTCATAGTCATTATGTTGTATACCTTAAACTTATACTATGCTATATGTCTATTTTGCCTCATTAAGACAGGTGAGACAATAGACTCAGCTGGCACCAAGACAGTAAGAATTAGCATAACAAAATATGTCATAAATACATGTTAATTTTTCCCTCTCATAAATGCCCAGCTGATCTCACCTCTGTTCCATGAACATCTGCTGTGGCCCTTGATGGCTTCCAGAGTGGTGGAGAGGGGGACCTACCCTTGATTTTCTCCTTTATTTTTTTTAAAGATTTATCTATCCATACAAGAGCTGGGGTATAGGCCAGAAGCCTGGGAGGGTGAGAAGATTCAACAGAGACAGAGCTGGGAGCAGAACAGGCAGACTGACCAAAAGCACTGCTGAGGGGAGCAGCAGGTGAGACAGGAGAGGTACGCTGCGCCATGTGGGTATCTCCCTGGCTGGCCGGGAATTGAACCCACACTGCAGAGGCTGTGGACAGTTTCACAGCGCTGCACTCAACCTGCTGCATCACAGGGGAGGTTCATTTTCTCCTTCAAGGGGAGCCATTCATTATACTATATTGGAAAGAATTTAGCAAAATGGTACTACCTACTTGCCAGAAAAGCCAGCAACTAGTCTTATGAGTACATAAAATTGTGATTCCACCCAAGAGGGAAGAACAGAAATTGGGAGTCACTGGCAACTTCTGCTATGATCAATTCATAAGTTGAAATCACCCAATGGGATGGTATTTGTAGATGGGGCCTTGGAGAAGTGTTTAGGTCATGAAGGTGGTTCTCTCATAAATGGTATTAATACACTTATAAAAGAGACTTTACATAAGTCCTTTCCTTCTTCTAGCCAGTGAGAACACAGCAAAAATGCACATTTATGAACCAGGAGGAAGCTCCTCCCTGGCCATGTTGGCACTTAGTCTGAATTTCTTAGACTCCAGAAATTTGAGAAATAGATTTTTGCTATTTATAAACTGCCCAGCCTATGTTATTTCATTATAACTATCTGAATGAACAGAGTTCATTACAATTGTATCTTTCATTCATGTATATGTTAACAGGGACACGCGAACATTTTATGTTTTACCATAATTCTAGAATGTGACATGCCAAAACCACAAATCTTATTTTTTAATTAATTAGCTAATTAAATTTTTACATCATTGTTCATTTTTGTACAATTTTTGATTTCTTCTCTCAGGTATAATTTTTCATAACATTCCCACCAACACATCACCCATGAACTATCACCATAGCTTCTTGTGCACTTCTATCCCCTGGTTTGACCTCTCCTTTCCCTCCTCTGCTGTATGTCTTGGATTTATAGTTTGCCTGCTAGCTTTTTTTTTTTCTAACCCTTTGTTCCAAAACTACACAATTTTAAAGGAGTAAATGGATGAAAGAAAGAAAAATGGGTAGACTTTTTAGTATACCTTAACTCTTATATAGCTGGCACAGATTTAAAATACTACAACTACTTGGCTTTAAAAGTAAGCCAGAAAGAAAATGAAAATTACCAAGTGGTCTCACTCATGGCAGGAATTTAGAAAGCCTAAATAAGGGACCAGGAAAATGACTAATTATAATAAAGTAAAAATCAAAATCAACAAGCAACTATAAACCAGAGACACACTACAGGGGGCAGGGGAGGAGGGAATAGGATCTAAACTAGGGGGGTGAGAATTGTATGGGGACTATAACCAAGATGAATATGCATACATTGTGCAAAAATGAAATATATATATATATATATATATATATATATATGAAAAAGACACTCATAGCAGCCACTATCAATATCTTCCATGTGTTAGACAACAATGGTTTATAGGGACCATTTCATCAAATGAGCCCTGATCACAGTTAGGAGAACTAATTGTTATATAATAATTGGGAGATTTTACATGGAATCCCATGGAATCCCTTCTGAAACAAAATAAGAAAATTCTTTTTAAATATATTTTATATGTATTTATATCATTCTTCATTTTTGTACAATGTGTGCATTCTCCTCTCAGGTGATCCCTTGGGACTTCTCTAGATCATAACTCAATGTATGTCCCAGATTCCACATCATTCCTTTCTGGTCATCAATAGGTGTCTTCTGTTATATCCAGATATTATGTAGGCTTTGATAAAGTAAATAAATTCAGGTATATTTTCTGCAAAAAAAAAAAAAAAGTAGTGGCACCTTGTGTACTCCTGCATTACAACTTGTGCACTTTCAAAATCTGCCTCCTTTACTAAGCATGCTAGAATGTAGAGATTCATAAAGAGGACTTATTTTTTCAGTGTTTAAGAAGATATAAAGGAAGAAGAAGGATTTAAATTTATTCCATTAAAAAATCAAATCCTAGGGCCTCCCTGGTAGTGCAAGGGTTTAAAACACAACCTACAAGTTATCTGCAGCCACTGCAGCATGAGTTCAATCTCAGGCCAGGAAGGTGGACCACATGACACAGCAGACCTCTCCTGTCTTGCCCACTGCTCCCCTCAGTCAATCTGCCTGTTTTGTTCCCCATTCTGTCTCTGGTGAATCCTCTCACACCCTGCTCCTCTGGCCTGTGCCCCAGTTCTTGTATGCATGAATAAATAAATCTTTAAAAAAAACAATCAAAAAATCAAATTCTAAAGGGCACAAACTAAAAAAAAAAATTTGCAATTTGATTGTACTAAGTTAGGAAGAAAATGAATAAAGATTTAAAGTGAAATATTTGTTATACATTTCTTCTGTCTCATAGAGACAGAAGAAAACTTAGAAAGGCAAGTCAAAGAAATACAAGAGAATTCAGAAAAGCTAATAAAGAACAACAAAATTCAGGAAAACAAAGTAATGAAATTGGCAATAAATATTTAAGAGAAGCAGAGGTGAGAAAAAAATAGAATTTTCAAGGACTGAGTGCACAGTCCTTCTGATGGTGGTATAAAGTTTAACAAACCTGTCTATAGGACAAGTGGCTGCTACATTTCAAATTATTTTTCCAATTTATGAGTTATTTAGTCATCTTTTGGCTGCAGTTGCCAAAGTGTCAAGTTGAACTGGGTTAAATGAATTTTATGAACAAGATCCTGGGGCAGCTTCTCCTACAATGAGAGGGGGCAGGCCACATCATGTCTGTCAGAAGAGGCATTCATGCTGGTGATTCTACCAGCATTTATGGATCCTTGTGTGCTGGAGCCAGGGTGTAGAAGAACCTACTTGGCAACTTATTGAAAATGCTGATCGCCTTGGCATTAGACCAGATGACACTTCATCTTCTTCAGGGTGGAGACCTGTAGTCTGTATTTTAAATCAACATTCTTGATTCAGAGGCAGGTCATCTAAGAACACTGAGAAGTGTTATGCAGGATGTATAGAGAATGTAGGTGAGTATCTCTGTTACTGTACTTCAGAGCCTATCAGTCAGGGAGGAGAAGAGAAGCCATGGAAGAGTGTGGCCATGTCACAAAGCTAAGTGACCCAGTGGGACCAAATATTCATGATGTAATTCATGTAGAATGCTGGCAAAGAAGTAGATTAATTGGTTATTTTCTCAAATTTCCTTGGTTATTAGCTCTCTTGACTTTCTTCTATATCACTGTACTCCAATTTTTATACATGCTTTGATAATGTATTATTTTTGCTGATTAATTAGAAGGAGTCAGTATGTCTTCATGGTTAATTTTGCATTTGAGATGACACTTATACTATATGTGAAATCCAGTGTGCAAAGACTCCTCAAAAGGCATGTTGTGGGATTAATTGTATTCTCCTCTCCCAAAGATATGTTGAAATCATACCCCCATACCTGTGAATGGGACCTTATTTGAAAATAGTGTTTTTGCAGAAGCAGTCAAGTTCAGATGAGGTCACAATTAATTAATGGCTGAAGTCCTTATAAAAAGAAGAGAGAGGCATAAAGAATAGATAGTAATAACACACAGGGAGGATGGCATGTAAGGATTTAAGTAGAGATTAGAGAAATGTGCCTACAAGCCAATCAGCATCAAGGATTGTCAGTTACTACCAGAAGCATGGGACAGATTCTCTTTTGGGGTTCTCAGAAGGAACCAAGCCTTCACACACATAGATCTCCATTTTTTTTTTCAGAACAGTGGAGGAATACGATTTTATTTCAGCTGCATAAAAAAAGCAGTGACAGACAAAATAAAATCAAACAAATTCACAATATCACCTGTGGGGAAAGTAAAATAGTTTAACACCTTAAGCTACTGATAAAGATGTAAAATACACTAATAAAGTAGAGACCTCAGCTAGCAAAATCGGCATAAAATATAACACATGAGTTAACAAGACTTCAAGAGAACATAATATTGCAAGATGAGAACAATTTTCCAGAATATTAACACAAAACAATGGAAGACTATATCTCCCTATCATTTAGAGTCTAGGACTGCTATAATACAGAAACTCATGGAGACAGAAGAAAACTTAGAAAGGCAAGTCAAAGAAATACAAGAGAATTCAGAAAAGCTAATCAAAGAACAATAAAATTCAGGAAAACAAAGTAATGAGATCAGAAATAAAATCAATGAACAGAAAATATAAATCAAATGTTAAAAAAAATCACAGAAATTCAAGTGGTAACAAGCACAATAAATGAGATCAAGAATTCTACAAAAAGCCATGGGAGCAGAATAGATCAAATGGGGGATCAACTCAGTGATCTTGAAGCTAGTAATGCACTAATGGCCCAGGTGAAGAAGAATGAGAAAAGACATGTAAAAAAAAAAAAAAAAAAAAGAAGCAATCTAAGAACTGCATGACACCACTAAGAAAGCCAATATATAAGAATAATGGGTATCCCATAAAAGGAACAGTGAGAGAGGAAAATAGAGAGATTCTTTGAGGGAAACTCCTCTCACCTAGAGAAGGGATAAAATACACAAATCCATGAAGTTAAAAGAATATTTTATCACCTAAATGTAAACAGACCAAGCCATAGTAATGAAACTATAGAGTCCAAGACAAAGAAAGAGTATTGAAGGCAGCAAAGGGGGGACAACACATAACCTACACAAGTATCATGAGTTACTCTTACACCAGATTTCTATGAGGAAATCCTATAGACAAGGAAAGAATGGGAAGATGCACTCAAAATACTGAAAGATAAAAGCTATCAGTCAAAAATATTATATCCTCCAAGAGTCTCATGCAGATATGAGGGAGAAATGAAGGCCTTCCCAGACAAACAGAAGCTGAAGGAGTTTGCAATCACCAAGATTCTCCTAAAATAAATGTTTATAAGAACACTCCACTTATTTTAATGTCCGGACACAAAGAAAACTAAAAAAAAGTCAATAAGAAAATAAATAGAACAGATTCTAAAGATAAATTGGCTGTAGCAAATCATTTATCACTCTAAAGGTAAATGGGAGGAAAACACTAATTGTAAGGCACAGAGTGATGGATTGGGTCAGAAAACAAAACCTAAATTTCTCTTCTCTATAGAAGGCCCATCTAAGCTCTAAAGATTAAAAACAGGCTGATTTGATTGGAAAGAAAGTGATTGGTTAGGAAACAATCCAAAAGCAAATGAGGCCCTAAGAAAGCAGGGACAGTCATACATTTCACATAAAATTAACTTCCAATTATAAGATGTAACAAGAAACGGGGATGGACATTATGTAATAATTAAGTCATCAATGTATCAGAAAAAAATGTGGTATATATACACAATGGAACACTCCTCAGCTATAAAGAAATTGAACTCTTTCCATTTGGGACAACATGGATGGAAGTGAATGGGATAATGCTAAGTGAAATCAGTCAGAAGCAGAAGACAAAATACTGGATAATTTCACTTATATGTGGAATAGAGAGAAACAAAATAAGTGGTCAGAAAAAGACCAAACCAATAACCAGCGCTTGAAATCTGTGAAATTGAAGCTGTAGGATGAAGAGAGGAAGGAGGATGAGAAAGAGGGGAGGGTGTGCAATGAACTAAAGTGGAGGATTGAGGATGCCTTGGTCATGGGTGTGGTGTGGTTTGGAGACATTATCTGAGGAGGTGTAATCCTATATATTTGAATCATGAAGTTTTGATACCTCAATAAAAATAGTAAAATTAATTTTAAAATGACTATGTGCTTATATCAGCGTTCTGGGACTGCTGTAACAACTTTTCTCAAGTTGGGAGGCTTAAAACAACAGAAATGTATTGTCATTAAGTTCTGGAGTCCAGAAGTTCAAAATCAAAGTGACGACAGGATTCTGCTGCCTCTGAAGGCTCTAGAAAATGATCCTTCCTCACTTCTTACAGTTTCTGAGGACTCCAGCCATTCCTTGTACTTCCTTGGCTTACAGCAGTATCGCTGTAATTTCTTCCTCCATCACGATATATGTTCTCCACTCTAGGTCTGTTTTCTCTTTAGGATGTCATTGGGTTAGGGTATACTATAAATTTGACAACTATCATAGGTAAGGCTATATTTCCAAATAAAATCACATCTGTAGTTTCAGGTGGATAGGAATTCGGTGGCAACCCTGAACAGTTTCCTCTGTTGGGTAACATGACAAGTCCTCACTGAGGAGGGCACAAATGTACAAAGTTGAGAGTCATTAAATTCTGTCACTGGAAGCCTCTCTTTTCCAGGGTACCCTGAGAACCAGTGTATAGATGTTTAGGCTGTCAATTCCCAACACAAGTCATGATGGTTTTGGTCAAAAAAGCTTTAGGTTTTTTATTTTTTGAAAATATAGATGTAGTCAGTTCCCTAACATTTGTGCAGATGATATTAGTGGAAAATAAACTTTCACTTTTCTCAGTTTTTCCTTCAGTTGGAGGCATGCCAGGACTCTTGTCTGCTAAAGAAGCTCTAAGCCACCATTGTGAGGGCATTTTCCTTTCCTCATAGAGCTGGAAAGAGATTTGCTCTTTTACTGCACCGCCAATACTGCAGCAATAGGACAACAAGTCCTTCCACCGAAGGGAGAAAGAAAGTCCACGGGGCATATGATGGTCCTGAAAACCTCTAACCAGATTCTGGATCCATCAGATAAAGAAGTGCCCATGTATGGAGCACTGCACTTGGGGTCTGTTCCTCTGCACCCGAAGGCTTTCCTTTCTGATGTACCCTGCCCACAATGTTCACCAGCAACTGTGACTTCACAGGATGACCTGCAACAATAAAAACTCATCTGACTCCAACGTCAGTAGTGCCAAGTTTAGAAATCTGGGTCTAGGGCATGAACCTAGAAATTAGACAGCATGCTCTACCTTTGTTATCACTCTAAGGATTGTGCTATTTTTTCAGTCATATAATTCTTTCCTCATGTACATTGCCCATACCCATTCTGAAGAAGTCTGTATTAATTTGAACTTCAGTTGGCCAACCTCCCTGAAACTGCAGCCCAATCTTTTCTGAATTAGTGGAGAATTCTGTGGGTTTTTTGTTGTTGTTGTTGTTGTTGTTTTTATTTATGTATTTATTTATTTATTTAATTTTCAATAGGCCTTTTCTTTTCTTGAGTTTTTTTCATAGTCATTAAACAGAAGTTCTTTGGTTTAGGAATTTTTAAGCCTGCAGTGTTTCTCTCAGAGTCAATGTCTTACTGACGGAGGGCTCCTCATCAGAATGCTCGAACACAGTCACCTAACTTGTGACAAGAGCTGTTGGGGATGGGCTAAGATGCCCTTTTCACTAATACCACTTCAATCAGTACTTCTATAATGGATAGCTGTCTTCATATCTCTCTTGGGCTCATATCCAACATATATTTTATTGGTGACATTTTGCTTTCCCAGAGGTGTGTGTGTCTTCTACTGTAATTTTCTTCTTGAGTAATCATGAATTTCTTTAAGATGTGTCCATTAAATGAATGAATTTGTAAATTGTATTCAGAAAAACTAGAGAAAACAGAATTGCAAGATTTCTTTATTTTTCCCTTGATACATGTTTATTTTAAAGCTATTTGGCTTATAATGAAAAACAGGACAGAGGCTTGAAAGTGTCAAATCATTAGTGCTACATTTATGACTTCCAGCATCTAAAGATGACAACCATAAAATAAAAGTATTGGAGGGAAAGAATTTACAATGTTTACTCTTTCTAATTCAGATATAATTATGGGATTATTTACAAAACAAAATGATAAAATGTTCCCAGCTCTTGGACCAGGTCCAGTTATCTTTGTTTCACAGAAAATTGAAGTAAAAGCCTGTGTGGGTGGCCTTGGGAACATGCTTGTGGTCTTTCTTTGCTCTTTGACTTTTGCCATGAACTCCCAATACACATTATTATTAATCTGGAAGCCAACTTTTAAGGTTTCATGGGACTCAGCATATGCTGTTCGTGATCGTCACACCATCCTTCTTTCTAATGCCCTGTCGGTGCAGTCTATGGTCACCTGAAACCATAGTATCTTGGGTGTTTTTTTTTTTTTTTGCTTCTTTTTTTAAAGATTTATTTATGCATACAAGAGCTGGGATACAGGCCAGCAGTGCGGGGGGTGAGAGGATTCACCAGAGACAGAGTGGGGAGCAGAACAGGCAGATCTGCTGAAATACACTGCTGAGGGGAGCAGCGGGAGAGACAGGAGAAATCTGCTGTGCTATGTGGGTAGCTCCCTGGCCATCTAGAGGATTGAACTCATGCTGCAGAGGCTGCGGCACTTTCATAGTGCTGTGCTTAACCCCTTGCGCCACCAGGGAGACCCTATTGGGGTTTTTAATTGTCATCATTAGTCTCTCACTATAACTACATGACTTCTTACCTTCACACATATAGCCTTAGCTCTTATCATCTCCCCTTACTGGCCATCACCCTTTGTCCTAACATATTTCTTGTGCAGCTGAGGGTAAAGTGTGCACCAAAATTTTCATCACTGTGTCCTTCTATCTTGTTTTTTACACTTTCCTTTATTACAACTAGTTGAGGAAAAACAAAAACAAAAACAGATCACCATCAATGATCTTGCCTCATCACTCAGTCTGGTAACGAAGTGTCTCTCTCCACTGTCCCTTTGAATTGCTGAGATAGCTTTTTCAATGATTAAATCAACAAATCAATGTGGGGAAGTTTGCCCTTCCATTTAACTGCTATTCTTAAGTTATAGAAATTTCCTCTTACTATAATTTCCGAGGTGGTCCTCTCTCAGTAATATTTTTCTTCTCCTTGATTGACCCTAGTTTTCCTCATGTTGTTTGAACATGATTTGCCAGAGTGCCATAAGTGACATTCTTCTCTCTGTCCACAGATTTTGCATGATTAATTTTTTCAATTATTGTTAAAAAAAAAAGAGTAACTATCCAGGTATTATGAACTGAGTTGTCTAAACCTCCATGACTCTATTTTGAGTAAGGAAGTAAATAAAGTTAAATGAAGCCTTCAGGGTGGGACTCTAATCCAATAGGATTAATGTCCTTATAAGAAAATAGTTCAGAGCTCTCTTGGCCATGTGAGGACACAGCAAGAAATCAGTCATCAGCAAATCAAAAATATTACTCTCACCTTGGACGAAATCTACCAGCACCTTGATGTGGGCTGTCCAGTCTCCAAATTGTAAAAAAAAACACAACTGGCTGTAGCCATCCAATTAGTGCTATTTTGTTATGGAAGCTTTAGCAGACTGATACTCTGGACCATTGCTAAGCACCTAAATCACACTTGTACTTATCTATATTCAGGATATCTCACTATAGTGTGCCATGAGCATGTGAGCAGAATGATCCTCTGAACTGGGCTCTCTTTACTTTTGGCTATGTGAGGACATACTCCCCTTCCTAGTGAGGAGTTCATGTCCTTTTCTTAAAGTAGCCTTGAAATATTTGAAAGCAGGGATTACTTTTTTTAAATTCCTGAAGTTGTTAGTGAAATATGACTTTGTTTTTACCACTTTATTTGTCCTTTTTTTGCTCAAGCATGTTCATTGTTTATTAGTCTTTTAGTTTAATTTTATGATTAAATAAAATTTAATATTATTTTTACTTGCAAAATACACATGACAACTGTTTTTAAGTTCATTTCAGTGCCAATTAATACAACCATATTGCTGAGCATACATCTTCAATGTGCATCTATAGAACCATCTATAGAACTCTCTACTAGGGGCCTCCCTGGTGGGACAAGTGGTTAAGCATCAGCACTATGAAGCTATCCACAGCCACTGCAGTATGAATTTGATCCCTTGCCAGGGAGGCTGACCACCATGGCGTAGCTGACCTCTCCTGTCTTGCCCACTGCTCCCCTCAGCAGTGTATTTCAATCTGCCTGTTCTGCTCCCCACTCTGTCTCTGGTGAATCCTCTCACTCCCCACACTTCTGGCTTGTACTCTAGTTCTTGTATGCATAAATAAATAAATCTTAAAAAAATAACTCTTTACTAGATTTTTAACTGAAAGTATTCAAGATTAGTCACTTTTAAGATCATTGTATCATGCTATCATTTAACAGTTGTATACATATATAGTAATCAAACTAGGTCATATTAGAATAAAAACAGTATCACACATAGCTCAATATAACCTAATTTAGATCCTAGAAATAAACCCACATTTATATCGACAGTTAATCTATGACAAAGTATTTGAAGATATACAATTAAGAAAGAAGTGTCTCCTTAACAAATAGTGTTGGGAAAACTGGACACTGACATGAAGAAGAATGAAATAAGACCACTTCTCAACACTATATACAAAAATGAGCTCAAAATGGATTGAAAACTTGGATGTAAGAAACTTATGTGTATATATGTGCCAAAACCACACCTACACATATCATAGTTAAACTGCAAAAAATAATTTGACTATATATTTTATCATTATTGATTTGTTTTTTTCTATTGATCTGTTTGTTTACATTTATGCCAACATTAAAATTTTTGTAATTATTATATCAGTAAAATAAGTCTTGAAGTTTGGTTATGTAATCCATGCAACTTTGTTTTTCTTTTACAATATAATTTTGGTTGTTCTACATCCTTTTAATTTTCTCTGTACATTTTAAAATTAGTTTGATGAATTTTGCTGTTTTCAGCTTAGAAGACTGGCACATGAAGTTGTAGGTTTTTACCCTGAATACATTTAACACTTCCAGTGCAGAAGTACTTAAGTTTATAAATTATTATTATTGGTATTGAAATACATTAAATCTCTTGTTTTGTGATTATATTTTGGCAATCTTGATATTAACACATATAACTTTGTTATAGAAAAATGGCAAAATATATCTTCACAAAATGTATTACATTATGTTTAATAGTCCAAAGAGCTGGATATAAATTTTGGGGGGATTAATTAAAGAAGGGCAAATTGTAGTGCCTTTAATGTAAGCATTATAACATATGGTTAGTTATAACTTGCCACAGTCTGAGAAAGTTTTGTGGAAAGAGATTGCTGTGATATAACAGATGGAAAATATCAGTAGGAACTATATAGAGTAATTCAGGCTCAGCATGCATAGGATCACATTTCATTGCTAGCACTTGCTGATTTGTTGTATAGCTACTTTTGGACATCACATGATTGAATCTCAGTATCTTTATCCTGAAATATTTAATTAGGTTTTTTTTTCTAGGGACTGGATGACATCATGGGTACATTAGCTGTGCTCTCTAAGCTGTGAATAAGACACAAAAATGAAAGATTGACCAGAATATAATTTTTATCATTTGATAATTGGGAAATGATTTTAAATATAATTGCTTCCTCACAGTGGTGCCAGTATGGTATTGTCATGCCAAAAAACCTATCCTAAGGAATACCTCTCAGTGGTTCTGAGTGTAAGTTAAACAGTATTTTCAAACACTAAAATCCAGAGAAGACATTAGGAATATCAAAGGCAAAGCTGATGACATAAATTGTTGGAACAGTACAAAATGAATGTGTGCTCAAAAAAATCTAGGAGTATCATAAGTGCTGGAGTATAAAAGTTTTTCCTTTCTCCAAAGTCTCTCCTTTCACCTGTCATGTATTCCTCACTTAGAGCTGCTCTTGTTGTGTCCCATAGGTTTTGGTAGTTTTCATTTTCATTTGTTTTCAGATATTCTGTTTCTTTTTTTTTTGATATCCTCATTAAGCCCTAGTCATTCAAAGCTGTATTGTTCAGTTTCCACATATTAAAGGTTTTTCCTGCTTTCTTTTGTGTTTGATTTCTAGTTTGAAACCATTGTGATCAGAGAAGATACTTTATGTGGTTACAATCTTTATTAATTTGGAAATTTTGTGACTCAATGTTGTTTTCTGGAGAATATCTCAAGTGCACTTGACAAGAATGTATACTCAGGTTATTATGGTATAATATCTGGCAAATGTCTAGTCAGATCACCTGTTCTAATTACTCATCTTAGACAATTGTCTCCTTGATTTTTTTTTGGGGGGGGGGTTGGACCATCTGTCCTTCGATATAAAGGTTATTGAAGTCCCCATTCTACTGTCATGCAGTGTGAATACTGTCTAATAGGTATAACCAGTGAGGAGGCAGAGAGTAAGCATTTCAGCAACAAAGACAAAAAACAAGACATTTAAGTTTGAATGAGAACAACTGAGTCACTTGAAAAACATTTAAAATGCCATGATGACATCTGAAGAGATTTTGTGCTTTACTCTTGGTGCATAATGTGAAAGTTTTTCAGAATTTCACTATATTCAGTGGATTCCATGAGTTGGAGCAAATAGTGAACACTGTTTGGATATTAGAAACCAGCACAGAATGTACCAGATGGTGTATTAAATAGATTAAACTCAATCCAACCAAAGGTAGGCAAAGAGAAACACCTGGAGAGTGTCACCCCAGAAGTCTTATGTGGAAACCCCTCAGAGCTGTGCTACAATTTGACCTGTGGTCCTGGAAAGGGAGAAATCAGTGGTGCAGAGATACACTACCGAGGTGAGGTACATATGGAGGAACTGGGGAATACACAGTGGGCTGGGTTCACAGTGGGAAAAAACAAAATAGTGTTCTGGATTGTGCTCCCCCTCCCCCACAGCTCTGGACTGGTGCTGACTTGTGAAGCATGCTGATGGTGTAAAGACTGCAGAGATTCAGAATCCCAGAGAGGTGGGATATTAGCAGAGCCAATATATGAACTAACCTCCTCAACTCTTTCAAGCAACTGTACCATTCCAGGTACTTTCCCAAACCCCTGACTCAAAAATTGCAAGATCAATTTTCCCCTAAGTGAGATGTATGGTAGTCCAATGGCCAAGCTTTTAAAATCATGCAAAAAACAAAATATAACAAAATGTAAAGTATAATAAACAAAATATAACAAAACAAACCAAAACAAAAAAACAAAAAACCACAGTGCCACCTGCTGGGAAGGTGGAAGATCTGCAAACCTCTAAGGCACTGCTAAGAATACTCTTTAAAAATGTAGCAAATTAATACAAAGTAAAAATCAAAATCAACAAGCAACTATAAACCAGAGACACACTGGGGGGGGGGCGGGGTGGGGAGAGGAAGGACTAGGGTCAAAATAAGGGGGGTGCAATTGTATGGGGAATATAACCAAAATTAAAATGCATACATTGTGCAAAAATGAAAAATGATGTAAGAATTATATAAAATAAAATATTAAAAATAAGTAAATAAATAAATATATATCAAACTCTTTAGGAATAAAATGGGCAGACAGGAAAACAGCACATGGTACCTTGAACCGTCAAGGGAATCATTCACAACAAGGAGTACAGCTTCCCAGAATCCAAACATGAAGACATTTGAGATATTTTCTTCCTCTCAAGTACAGAGTTCAAAATTGCCATGACAAAGAAATTAAAATAAATGAAGAAAACACTGAAAAAATGACAAAAATCTGCAAAAATACTCAGAAAACAAATGAATACACTGAGAAATGAAATGAATATAAGATAGAAATTGAAGATTTATAAGAAAATTACAGAGGTGCAAGATGTAAAAAAAGCAACAAAGATGGAAAAAAAATGGGGAAAGCTATAATGCAGAAGAGACCAAAAAGAGGATCCAATCAGTGATCTCAAAGATGATAATGCATAAAGAATCCAGGTGGAAGAAAAATGAGGAGTACAAAGAAATAAAAATGAAGACTTATTTTGAGAATGATCTGATTTCATTAGTAAAGACAACATAAGAGTAATGGGTGTTCCAATAGAAAAAGAGAGAGATGAAAACAAATAAATTATTCAAAGAAACAATATATGAAAACTTCCCAAACCTGGGCAAGGAAATAGATACACATGTCCATGAATCTAAATAAACAACTGATTATATAAATATAATGAAACCTATATCATGACACATTGTCGAGTCCAATAATTCAAAACAAAGAAATAATTTTGAAGGTGACTAGGGATAAAAAAACAAACAAACAAACAAACAAACAAACAGGTAACTTGTAAAGGCATCTCCATAAGTCTTATATCTGATTTTTCTGATGAAAAATGACAAGGAGAGAAAAGGATTATGGTTTGAAAATGCTTAAAGATTAAAAGTTGCTAGTCAGTAATACTTACACTTCAAGACCCTTCTTCAGATATAGGGGAGAAATAAAATCCTTCCCAGATGAGCTGTAGGAATATGAAAACACTGGACTTACTTTATAAGATATTTGAAAGGAGCTCTCTTATCTAAGTAGAAGGTAATGCCCACAACAAAAATGAACAAGGGGCGGGGCCTCCCCTGTTGGCACAGCGGTTGAGCGCTGCCTGCAGCCTCTGCAGTGCCGATTCGTTCCCCAGCCACCGGCGAGGGAAAAAAAATGAACAAGGGGATTGATAGAATCAGAAAATTACAGATAAAATGGCTGGAGTATATCCTATTATCAATACACTAAGTGAAAATGGACTGAACTTACCAAACAAAATGTACAGTGTGACTGCTTAGTTCAGAAAACAAATCATATTTTCTGTAGTCTCCTGGAAACCAATCTGGCTTTCAAAAGATAAACATAGATGCAAAGTAAAGGGTTGTAAAACAATCTTATAAGCAAATGTAATCCAAATATAAGACAAGGAGAACCATATTTATACCAGATAAAATAAATTTGCAGCTAAAAATGGTCGCAAGAGTCAGGGATGGACATTACATAATGATTAAAGAAAGATATATCAGAAAGTCATAACACTGATCAACATCCATACACCAAAAGAAGGAACATCAAAATGTAAGACAAATGGAATCAAATATGTAACAGATATTGGTAGCAACACAACAGTGCTAGGGGACATCTGACATTCACCAATGGATCAATTGACCAGAGAGAAAATAAAGAAAGGAAAGAATAGCCTTACAGAATTAATTAGGCTGTATGGGATTAATACACATTAATTGGGCATTGCACCCTAATAATCTGAGTATACACTCTTCTCAAATGAATATGAGGCTCTCTGAGGACACATCATTGGATTACAAAATGTAAAATTAGTGAAGACGGAAATCATATCAAGTATCATTTCTGATCAAAATGGCATTAAGCTAGAAATCAACCACAAAAAGGAAGCAGGAAAAACCTGTGATATTTGGAGACTGAATAACATATCCTGAATGACCACTGAGTTAATGAGGAAATCGAAGAAGAAATTAGAAAATACTTGGAAACGAATGAAAATGAAGGCATGAACAACCAGAACCTATGGGACACAGCAAAAATAGAGCTACATGAGAAATACATGGTAATACAGCCCACATCAAGAAATATGAAACAGGGCCTCCCCGGTGGCGCAGCGGTTGAGCGCTGGGTTGCGAAGCTGCCCGCAGCCTTTGCATTGCCGGTTCGATCCCCAGTTGCTCCCTGGCCACCAGAGGAGGGTCCCACATGGCACGCAGACCTCTCCTGCCGCCCGCTGCTCCCCTCAGCAGTGTACTTCGGTCCTTCTGCCTGTTCTGCTCCCCGCTCTGGCTCTGGTGAATTCTCTCAACTACCCGCGCTTCTGACTGTACCCAGTGCTTTTATAAATAAATAAATAAATACATAAATAAATCTTTTTTTAAAAAAAGAAAAAGAAATAAGAAACATCTCAAATAACTAATCTCACCATTCACCTTAATTAAGTAGAAAAAGATCAAACCAAACCAAAAGCAAGCAGAAAGAAGGAAATGAAAACAATGAGAGTCGAAATAAATGAACTAGAAAGAAAGAAGACAGTTCACAGTTCAATGAAATTAAAGTCTGATTTTTAGAGAAAGAAAAGAAAGAGAAAAAGAAACCCTTCAACTTTATTGATAAAAGAAAAAATAAAGTGGGGATGCTCTAATAAAAAGAATCAGAAATGAAGCCAGAGGAGGTACAACAGGCATTTCAGAAATACAGAGGACTGCACAAGATTACTATGAACATTTGTATGCATGTCAGTTGAATAACCTACAAGAAATGGAAAAATTCTTAGAAATATGCAACTTTCTGAGTCTACATCAGGGAGAAATAGAAAATGTGAATTGACTAATTACAAACATGGAGATTGAAATAGTAATCAAAAGCCTCCCTTCCCAGCCCCCACAAAAGCCCAGGACCAGTTGCTTTCACTAGTGAGTGCTATTGAATCTTAAAAGATAAACTACTACCTATTGTTTTCAAGTTCTTCTCAAAAAATTGCAGTAGAGGGAAAGCTTCTAAACATATTTTATGAGGCCAACATTACCTGATCCCAAAAATAGACATCCAAAAAAAAAAAAAAAAGAAAATCACAGATCAATTTCCATGATAAACATAGATTCAAAAATCCTCAACAAGATCTAAATAAACCTAAACGAACAATGCATTAGAAGGATCCTATATCATAATAAAGAAAGGGGTATTTATCCAAGGGAAACAAAGATGGCTCGACATCCGAAATCTGATCAGTGTAATTCACTATATAAAATGAAAGGAAAAATAAAAATCATATCATTATTCAGTAGTTGCAGAGAATACATTTGATAAGATTCAACATCCATTTATGATTAAAAACCCTCAAAAATACAGTGACGGATAGAACATACCTCAACATAATATTATTGGTCATATATGTCAAAACCAAAGCTAACATCATTACAAATGCTAAAAAACTGAAAGATTTCCCAAGTACTGAAATAAAATGACTAGACCAGCAAAAACAATCTTGACAAAAATGAACATGGTATTACATGCTCAGAATTAAAACTAGTCTAAACAGTATGGTAGTCGAAACAAAAAAACAGTCCTATAGTCTAATGGAATATAATTGAGAGCCCAGATATAAAACTACATTTATATGAACAGTTAATCTATGACAGTGGTGCCAAGAGTACACATTGGAGAATTGAATATCACATCAACAAATGTTTTTGGGAAAATTGGACACATGCAAATGTATGAAACTAATTCATTGTTTCATACCACAAAACAAAATTAACTCAAAATGGATTAAAGCCTTGAATGCAAAATCTGAAAACATAAAACGCATAGATGAGGCATAGACCAATCACTCCAGGACACTGACTTCAGTGATGTCTTTGGAGAATCTTGACCCTAACATTTCTTCTCAGGACTATTGATCATAACCCTCCATTTTGAGTACCTCAGCGCCTACAAATGGTGTCATTCACACAATGTTATGAGAAGGTATTCTGTACAAGGATTATAATAGATTTATTTTAAAGGAAATGCTTCTAATTTTCATTGAAACTTCAAGGGAAGTGGAAATTTATGCCTAGAATATCTTGCATTTTAAAATAGCTACCCTATCGCCCTTTCCATCTTAAATATTACTTTTCACATGAAACAGTCAGAATCAATAGTCTTCTTTCAGTTTAGAACACTGACTTCCGGATGGTCCCACTGATGTGAGGGTAGAGTACAGTGTCCAGGTCCATTGCAATTGCAGCTGAAGTTCATAAAACATTTGTCAACAAAAATTTTTCTCTGCTCTTTTCTTGGACTTCAGAGAAATATGAACTGCTGCTGCTCTTAGAAAGAGGGAGCCCTAATACTCAGAAAATGGGTACAAGAATCACCTCCAAGCCAGATACACTGACCTGTATCTCAGGTGACATTTTCAAGTAAAATATTGAAAAGATAATAACATTTTTAAATTAGGTTTTAATATTTATTTTTAATAAGTATATTTGACACATAACATTGTACAAGGTTAAAACATATGACATATTCATTCAGTACATTTATATATTGTAATGATTGCCACTATAGTGATAATAAGCATCTTTATCCTAACATATAAATATCATTCTTTTTAATGGTTGGCATAGTTAAGTTCTAGTCTCTTAGGAAGTTTAATGATATAATACAATATTGTGTGTACATCCACTGTGTTATGTATTTAATGTCTAGGACTTACTTATTACTGGCTGCAAGTTTATACCTTAAACGGCATCTCTCTTATTCTCTGGTAACCAATATTTTATCCAGTTTTTATGAGTTCAACTTCCATAGATTTCACATATAAATGATATCATATACTATTTGTCCTTCTCAATCTGACTTATTTCACTTAGCATAATGAATCCAAGGTTCATGTTGTCACAAATGACAGGATTTCCTTCTTTTATGACTGAATGACTCTCATATATATGAATATATTCCATTATATGTGAATATAATCCTATATATATATATATGAATACACTCCATTCATACTTGTGTATATATGTGTGTCACATTTTACTTATCCATTCATCTATCTATTGGCACTTAGGTTATTTCTATATCTTGACTATTATAAATAGTTAAATGATGAACATGGGGTTGTATATATATTTTTGGTTTAGTGTTTTCACTTTCCTTGGATAAATGCCCAGAATTGGGATTGTTGCTTTCCGCACCAGTTTCCATTGCAAACAGAAGTGAGGAAGAAACAATTCCTAAGGGAGGAGATTGTTGACTAGGGAATGTTGACAATGCTCTGGGTGATGAAGAGCAGGGCTGGGAAGCCTGCAAAGCAGAAAGAACCTGTGCAGAGGGGGGAGTATATCTAGATAAGGGAAGGAAAGCTTTTCTACCGGATGTGATCCATGAAGGGAAGGAGCAGGAGATTTTAAGGTCAGATGAGGTTTTATGTGTCTGTTTTTGTTTTTGGGATACTGTGACTATGTTTTTGTTCTGGGAGGAAGAGTCAGAGGGAGTAAGTATGAAGTGAAATTCATAAAAAAACAAGACATAGAAGATCAGAACACTGATAACAAATTAGATTCCACATAGAATTGAACTCATTTTGAAAATTCACTTAACATGTCATAAAAAGAGAACACTACTTTCCAAAGCCATTATAAGCTAATGCCATCCATACAAGAGAGTCCAGAAGTGAACTGTCTGAAAATATTTGCTCATATAAAAAATATCACCACATAAAAAATGTGTTTGTGCTTGCAGGGTCCTCAGAAGTGCCTTGGTCTCATTATCCATTTGTGTTTTAAGGTCTTATCAAAACCTTCTCTTTTCTACTTAATTTCACTATGAGTCGATTTTGAGTGCTGTAGAATGTGGATACTTATATAGTATCAAAGCCAATATGGTCTCAAAGCCAATAGTATTACAATAATGGATGTTTCAGTTACTGCAGGAACTGGAATCATAGTTAGATTAATGGAGGTCTTTGAATAAACAACTTTCACTTTATTTGAACTACCAAAAGCCCCATTATCTGTAATTTAATCTGTGCTGGATGCATACAGAATACAGCTTTGTTGCTGAGATTTATGGTACATCTGCCAAATTGAAAACACAGAGGGTACCTAAACTCCCCACTTCACTTGCTGGCTTTTCTTCTCACCTTACCTGGAGAAAAGGATTGCATCCAAGTGGAGTTACAACACTTAAAAGAGTGTTATACAACTGCAAGGAAAACTGGGGTTAATCCCCATGCCACCAGAAATGGCCGACAAGTTGTTGCAATAAATCATCTTCTCTACATCATGAAATCCATGGAAGTAACATTTGGTGCACTAGATTAGCCTGGAGGAAAACATTTTGCAAAGGGTGGGACACCAGGGGAAAACAAATTGTTGACAAGGGGTTTCCTTTGAAGAAATTAGATCCATTTTCATTGTTAATAGCATTCATGTGAGTTGGATGAATTTTCCATTCTTACGGTTGTCCAGTTTAAGAGAAGAGATGCAAATGATTCAAGGTGCTTGAGTTCTCAGCAGGCCCAGAAAGCCCAGAGAATAAATTGGGAGAGTTCTTATGTGTTCTTGATTGCAAACACAACTTAACTGTCTTGAGTCACAGGACTGACAGCTGATGGGGTTCAGAACTTTCTCATCTCCATTATGTCATAACAAGCATGAGCTTGGAAAATGGTTTCCTAATAGGAGACTAACTACATCTCTCAACAGATGTGCCTGACAGAGAGGCCCTTTTCTTCTCTTCTCAAATTGTGTATTTGCTTTCTTTAAGTGACTTCTTCTGCTCTTCTCTTGTCATTGTCCACACAGAGTCACCACTGTCCCCAGAGCCTGTGTAGACCTATGGTCACCTGGCCTGAGAGAATCCTGCACTGGAAATCAAAGACCAGGATCTCGTGCAAGTGCATATCTCCTCAGCATGTGGTCCATGCATGCTCCATATGAAATGCTCCAAAATGTAACCCAGATGTACTTGATTAAATTTATTTATCCTGGGCTACTCCTGGTGGCACAGTGGTTGAGCGCTGGGCTGCGAAGCTGCCTGTGGCCTCTGCAGCGCTGGTTCGATCCCCAGCCACAGGCGAGGGTCCCTCATGGCGCGCAGACCCCCTCTGCCGCCCGTGGCTCCCCTCAGCAGTGTACTTCGTCAGTCTGCCTGTTCTCTTCCCCGCTCTGGCTCTGGTGAATTCTCTCACCCTCCCGCACTTCTGACTGTACCCAGTGCTTGTATAAATAAATAAATCTTTAAAAAAATTATTTATCCTAAACATGAAGCTACTTAGGGGCTTCCCCTCATGGTGCAGGCGGTTGAACATCGCATGTGAAGCTGTCCGCAGCCTCTGCAGTGCTGGTTCGATCCCGGCCGGCCAGGGAGATGCCCACATGGCGTGGCGGACCTCTCCTGTCTTGCCCGCTGCTCCCCTCAGCAGTGTATTTTGTCAGTCTGCCTGTTCTCTTCCCTGCTCTGTCTCTGGTGAATTCTCTCACCCTCCCACGCATCTGACCTGTACCCTGGTTCTTGTGTAAATAAATAAATAAATCTTCAAAAAAAAGTGAAGCTGCTTTGGGGCCCACTGGTTATTTTCCTGTCTACCTGAACCACCCTGGCTAAGAAAAGTAAAGGGAAATAATGGTGCCTGAGTTGAGGGTAATAAGTTCAACATTTTATCTATACAAGAGACCAAGAAGTAGCTGGCAGGTGCCTCCCTGTTTCGCTGAGGTTTCAATAAGATCAACAGGTGGGTGCTGTCCACCATCAGTAGAGTGGTCACTCACCTGCAACTTCATCTGAGCAATAAAATTTCTTCCTAAAGCACTTACCACAGGGAAATTATATTGTCTGAAATCACTCAAAAGATTGAACAAGTTACTTGACAAGGGTGGACATCCTGGGATGTTACCAAAGCTCTAACTACGCACTATCAAGCAAGCATTTGAAGTCTATGTCTCCAACCTATGATCCAGAATTACTTTTGGATTCTATCATCGCATAAAGATACACCCTAAATTGGCATCTACTGTTTGTGAGAGGCTGATTCTGACTCTTGGAATTTCATTTTGTTTGAATGCAATTCTATTAATTCTTGGGCCAAAACAATGTATTTCATTTTCACTTCTGTGTAGATATATATACTGATTAGCAGTGTTTAACTTCTTAGAAGAGAAAACATATGCCATGTGACTGATATCATATATTTGCCCTTTCCTAAGTGATTTGGAAAATGTGAGAAATTAACAAAAAACTGGTAGTTATTTAATGGAAAGAAAATCTGTAACTTCGAGGATGTTTCAAGGAAGAAGACTTCTGTATAAGGGGATTGCAGGTTTGGATGCAAAGTTGTGTGAGGGCTGTGCTGGAAGGAGACGCCCTTACTGACCATGCAGGGAATGCACCATTTCATCTTTCTGTTCTCAGGCAGGAAACCACCCAAACTCTCTCATATAGGAAATGTGGCAAGTTTAAATATGCAGACAAAGAAAAGACATATACAAAGAAAAGATATATATCTTTTTATTTTATTTACTTTTTGAAAATTGTATTGTTTTAAAAATTGTTTTATTGAGGTTCCATTGGTTTACAACATTATACAAGTTGAAGGTATACAGCATTATAGATCAATATCCATTTGCACAGAATTAAAAAAATAAGTAAACCTTAAACCTTAAACATCTGTTAACCATGTCACTGTTATAATAATATCTTACATATAATTTGAATACAATTACTGTAAATACTCTTTTTTTAAAGCTTTATTTATTTATGCATACAAGAACTGGGGTACAGGCTAGCGGTGTGGGGGATAAGAGGATTCACCGGAGACAGTGGAGAACTGAACAGGTGGATCCACTGAAATACACTGCTGAGGGGAGCAGCGGGTGAGTCAGGAGATGTCTGCTGCACCAAGTGGGTTAGCTCCCTGACCAGGGATCAAACTCGTGCTGCAGAAGCTGTAGATAGCTTTATAGGTTGGGTCTTAACCCCTTGCGCCATCAGGGAGGCCCCTACTGTAAATACTCTTAAAGAGTTAGACAGTAATATGAGCTGGGGTTATAGGCCCTCCAATAATGTACTCCTCTGAAGGGTCCATTTTGAAACAAGCACTTTCAGGGGGCATAGACATAAAGGAAAATGCTGACACATAAATGCAAACATGAATATACAAGCACACAAACAAAAGGGGAGGGTGAGAATTTGTAAAATTTGGAAACCATACAGTTTGGGAAACAATTTTTTAGACGGAATCAAAAATATTGAACCTGAAATTATTCCTTGTGTCTTGAACCATGCCTGAGGAACCCAGAAGTTTCACCCTAATTCAACACCCCGTACATTTGCATAATGAAGTCAGTTTACCTCGTGTCATGACCTCTCTGATTTTTGCTTCAGATGTGCCATTTCTAAAACTCACAACACATTCCAATCTGCATCTCCCCGCCAACATTATTCTTAATAGCCAAGAGGTGGAAGTAACCCAAGTGTCTATTGCCAGGCGAATGGATAAATAAAATATGGTTTATATATGCAATATGTTGAATAACAAAAATCCAAAAAAGTTAATTTTGCAGATCTAACTGACTTAGATCTGGGGCAGTATTCCGGCTAGCAAATAGAAAGTTGCTCAAAACAACTGAATAAAATGCAACAATTTTATAGCTAGAAAGAGGTAAGATAAGAGAAGAAGAAATTATTTCAGGCTTACTAAACCTGACCTTGGTGAATGGAAAAGGGTTTTGTGACAGATTATCTCATTTCCCTTTGGAAAATGGGAAGGATTATCTCATTAGTGCTGACCAGAAAATTCCACACTGACCACTCAAGACTATGTTCCTGGGGGAGGCTGAAACTAATTATGACTGCTGTTTTTTTCTTAACAAATGGACTATTACTCAGCCACTAACATAAAGGAAATTCACCTTTTATGACATGCTAATGTAGTCAGTCAGTCACAAAAGGACAAATATTGTATGATTTTACTTATACAAGTTACCTAAACTAGTCGAACTCATAGACAACAAAAGTAGAATGGTGATTGCTAAGTGCTGGGGGAGAAGAAAGATAAAATTAGTGTTTAATGGGATAGAGATTCAGTTTTGCAAGATGAAAAATCTCTGGAGTTGGTGGTGGTAACAGTCCACAATGTGAATGTATTTAATATTACTGAACTACACAGCTGAAAATGGCTAAGATGATTCATTTTATGCTATGTGTAGAAACACAATTAAAAAATAAAACATTAAGGCATAAACAAATGTATCTGTACCTGCTTTGTTCAGGAGTCTTTGCTAATTTAGGACTACCTAATTATGGGTTAGGGCTTTATTCATAACCCTCTCCTTTTGGATTTGTTCTGTCTGGACCCCTCTGCTTGAAATGTCAAGCCTCAAGTCTGGTTCCGTTTTCCTCCTTGGTCAGGGGTGATTATGTTTTCTGACCCTAATTGCTCCTCCTCTTGTCACTCCCACAATGCCTGATAATCACTTAGCAGTTTGAGTGATGCAGTCACAATCACTGAGAACCTGAGAGATTATCAGGCCAAATGATCTCATCTTTCTTTTTAAAGGTGAGGAAACTCATTCTTATTGTATACTTATTTTTTTTAATTCTGTATCTCTCATTCAAGTATTATCTGTACCTAATTATCATTTCATTGTTTTTTGAAAATTTCATCAATATAAAGAAGATATTATTGTTTCTATGTAGGTTGAAAATAGGTTCTTATGCTTTTCTCTTCACATTACTTTCTCTTTAAAATGAAAAATCAGAGATACCTGGAGTGTTGTAACATTGACCCAGTGAAGTCTTAAGAGCGATTTTTAGTACAATGCATGGATGGGCAACTTTCATCATGTATGTGATCTCTACTGGGAAGCTTTTATTTATTTTTTTATTTTAAAGACTTATTTATTTATGTATACAAGAACTGGGGTACATGCCAGAGGTGTGGAGGTTGAGAGGATTCACCAGAGACGGAGTGGGGAACAGAACAGGCAGTAGGCGAGCAGTGCTGAAGGGAGCAGTAGGCGAGTCAGGAGAGGTCTGTTGCAACATGTGGGTAGCTCCCTGGCTGGCCGGAGACCACATTTGTGCTGCAGTGGCTGAAGATAGCTTCATAGGTTGTGTCTTAACCCCTTGTGCCACTAAGGAGGCCCTCTACTGGGAAGCTTTTAAAGAAACAGATCCTCCATAGAGATTTGCAAGGAACATCTGAAAGAAGAAGTTGAAAGCCTTGAAGATAAATCTGAGTATGTGTGGAAGTTGGAAATGGGCATAAGAGGTATGTTGAAGGTGGGAAGAATGATGTGGACAAAGGTGGAGAGAGGGTAACGATAGAAGAATTACAAACACAAGTGCTTCCCATTTAGCTATGTGAGTTGGGTTGATGACAAATGAAACTGAAAATGGTGGCATTAAACCTATGCTAAGAAGTTTGCTTTTGCCAACATTTTTCAACATACGGTTCATGGACAGGATCACTCAATCTGCTTTACTTGGATATTTGCTGAAATGGAAATTCCCAGTCTTAGTCCTAGAATTGTATGCATCAAAGGCTTTGTGTTTTTGTTTTTAAAAATCAACATTTTTAAAAAAAAATAAATAGGGGCCTCCCCTGGTGGCACAGGCGGTTGAGTGCCGTGCTGTGAAGCTGTCCACAGCCTCTGCAGTGCCGGTTCAATCCCAGTTGGCAGGCGAGGGTCCCACATGGCACTGCAGACCTCTCCTGTAGTGCCTGCTACTCCCCTCAGCAGTGTATTTCGTCAGTCTGCCTGTTCTGTTCCCCGCTCTGGCTCTGGTGAATTCTCTCGCCCTCCCGTGCTTCTGACTGTGCCCAGTGCTTGTATGAATAAATGAATAAATCTTAAAAAAAAAAAAAGAGGGATAGTAACAGGTCTTTCCATGAAACTTTTTAAAAAAGTTAATGAGCTCATGGTATATGGTAACTTGGCTCTAGTGAGAAGGAAGAAGGAAAGTCAATGATATTCAGGTAGCTTGGTTTAATGATTGGAATGGGACAATATATTGTGAGACTTGGCTAAAATGAGATTTAGGATGAACTGGACTCCCTCTTGTCCATGCCCCTCTATCCTACAGGCAATCAAAAGTTGATGACTTATTTCTTTGGAACTTCAAGAAAGAATGCTTGAGGGACTCCCTTGTGCGCAGGCAGTTGAGCGCAGTGCTATGAAGCTGTCCACAGCCTCTGCAGTGCCAGTTCGATCCCCGCTGGCCTCGTAGCAACCCACATGGTGAGCAGACCTTGCCTGTCTTGCTCACTGCTCCCCTCAGCAGTGTATTTCGTCAGTCTGCCTGTTCTGTTCCCTGCTCTGTCTCTGGTGAATCCTCTAACCCTCCTGCGCATCTGGCCTGTACCCCAGTTCCTGTATAAATAAATAAATAAATCTTAAATAAATAAATAAATAAAATAATAAATAAACTAATTCCCCAGGCAATCACCAAGAAAAGGATAATTAGAAAACTGGGTAAATAGGAAAACTATTTTTTAAAAAATTCAATTTTGGCTGCACCCAAAGAGAAAACCTCTTTCCACAGTGTGGAAAGGGATTTGGTATCACGGTGTGGAAGGGATTCAACCTGGAAGAGAAGAACATGTGATATTAGGGAGATTCCACAGTCCAAGGGAATATTGGCTTGCAATTGGAAATGGAAACTTTGAAGTCTTATTTTACTTATGACTTTTGCAAGAGTTTCCACATTTGCAAAAAAAGTTTGCTAGAAGTAAAACACACAACTACAAAGTCATTAAAATGGAAACAGCATGACAACTGAGAGCTCAGGTGCATAGTGGCTGCTGAGAATTTCTTTTGTCTTTTTCCTTCTAGTTAGTCATGGGGTATGTGAAAATGTTCCACTAAATTTCTAATCACATGAAAAATTTATAGATTAGGAATTTTAAATCAAGTCTACATCTACTTTCCTTTGCAAGAGATAACTCTCCCTTAAAAGGAAAAGAGCTATTTGGGTGTTAATGAGACAAATACAAAGTCAGAGAACTTCAGAGAAAGGGCACATGGTGCTGCAATGGTGAATGTGGATTGGTTTCTCCTATGAGGCTGGAAGACTGTACCTTGCAGAGGAAAGAGAAACCCACAATTTTAGAGGGAGATCTCTGGCTTGAGAGAATCATGTGGGCAATAGCAGGCACAGAGGATGGGAAGGCAAAGGGTAGTGAGGACACTCAAGTGTCCAGGGACAGGGATTTGAACTTTGTCTACACATGCTGGAGAGAGCCCCGTATTTAAATTTATTTTAATTTTATTTTATATATATTTTACATCATTCTTCCTTTTTGTATGATGCATGCTTTCTCCTCTCAGGTGTAGTCCCCATAAAATTCCCATCACCAATTCACCAGTGCACCATCACCATATACCTGTGTGTAAGAACACATTCCCTACTCTGTTTTTATCCCTCTCCCCCGTCCCTCCTCTGCAGAGTGTCTCTGATTAATAGAAGCCTTTTAATTTTTTTTTTAATTTATTATAATTAATTTCCTGGTCCCTTATTTGGTTCCCCTACATTCCTCCTATAATTCTTAGTCATGCCATGCTGTGAGTTGAAATTCTAGTGCTGTTGTTTTATGTAAACTGAAGAATGGAGAGACTAATTTCAAGGTGGTTACACTGGCCTATCTGTTTTTCAGTTGATAAGTTTCTCAGGAGACTATAAGCGGGGAGTGGATTTTAAGGAAGTGTTGAGTTAGAACTAGGAGGATGGGACACCAGGTCAGTATGAACAGAATGAAGCATTTGTATTTGGCACAGTGGAGTCGGGAAGGGGGATGTTTATCACATCCAGAACAGAAAAACTGAAACAACTCCAGTTTTTTTTTTAATATATATATAATATATTATATATAATATATATCATATATATTATACATTTTTTACATCATTTTTCATTTTTGCACAATGTATGCATTTTTATCTTGGTTATAGTTCCCATACAATTCCCACCCCCCCACCCCCCGTTTTGATTCTACTCCTTCCTCCCCTCCCCCCCAGTGTGTTCTTTAACCTCAGTTGTGCCATTCTTAATGTTAATTATTGGAATCTATTTGACAATTACCAGTGTCCTTCTGACTTTTCTGCTTCTTTGTCATTTTTTGTTTTGTTTGCTTGAATGCCACCATCTGCTGTAATCACCTTTAGGAATATTTTATTTAACATCATATCCTACTTTAATTGTTAAGAACAGTGATTTAACTGGACCTCCCCGGTGGCGCAGCGGTTGAGCGCTGGGTTTCGAAGCGGGCAAGCTGCCCACAGCCTCTGCAGTGCCAGTTCGATCCCCGGCTGCTCCCCGGACACCGGAGGAGGGTCCCACATGGTGCCCAGACCTCTCCTGCCGCCCGCTGCTCCCCTCAGCAGTGTACTTCGTTCCTTCTGCCTGTTCTGCTCCCCGCTCTGGCTCTGGTGAATTCTCTCACCCTCCAGCGCTTCTGACTGTACCCAGTGCTTGTATAAATAAATAAAAATAAATCTTTTTTAAAAAAGAAAAAGAACAGTGATTTAAGAAGTCTCAAGCTTTTTGTTATTACAAAAGTATCCTAAGTTTAACTACTTTTCATGACTGCCTCAAATGGGCGCTAATCAGGAGAGTTTCAATTTGATAAGATCTGGACACACCCAGTTTCTATCTGTGCCAGAAAGAATTGAATGTCAACTTCTAAATGGTTATTCCTCTGGTTGGTGGGCCAGGTCTCTGGTTTCTCCAGCTTTCTGTCACATCCTCTTTGCCCTGGAGATCCTGAGTTGGGAAATCCACTTTCTGCACTGTTCAGTGAGCTAAAGGGAGGTTCCTATGAGAGTCAGTTCTATTTAAATCTTTCTTTGTAAACCTTGCACAAAGCTTCATTCCCTTTCTGTATATACTTCTAACGTTTTCTTTCAAATGGGAGAGACTAGGCCAACAGAATTCAGAATCTGTGCACACAGATGCCCTCAAAATGTGCTTTCTTCTCTTGGCTCCTTGTTCCACGTGAAAGCACACTTTCACAGCACTTAGTGATTCATAGCATGTGTCTGCTTGCCCAATGGGTTTACTACTGAAGTGAATCTAGAAGTCAAAATTGCAAAAGAAATAGTGAAAGTGAATACTAAAACGGCACTGACAAAAGAAATACGCAAATAATAAATTCCAAAAAGACTATAAAAAGGCTATCTTTAAGATCAATATAAGACAAAAATAAAACTAAACTATAAATACAAAAGATACACATAATATAAAGAGCTAAACATTCTCAATATTGGCAATTTTGAAAATAAACAAATGTATGCATTAAAATGTAAAAACTCTCCAGATGTGACACTGACAAAGAGACTTAGTGATTATTGTGAAATAGAACAAACATGCAAATTGCATTACCGTAACAGTTATGATTTAACAACCAGTTATTGTTTGTGGCATAGAAACGACCTTTAAGTTTGAAATATGCTACTGTGAGAGCTTTGAGAAGCCCCTGGTATATTATTTAAAAAATAAAAAAATCAGTTCCTTACTTTTTCTTACTGGTATTTGCTATCTTGACTGTAATAGTCAAAAATCACTGATTCCACAGCCCACCTTTGTCCCAAACACTGCACTTTTTAAATTACTATTATCTCTAACAAAATGTTGATATCTGGTAAATCAAATCCTCTCTCTATGTCTTTTTTTAAAATTGAGGTGATATTGGTTTATGACACTCTAACTTAGGGGGATAGGTTCACACCTCTTCAGATGTGTGCTCTCACACCACACACACCACCATAGCCCATGGGCCTTTGCCCCTTTCTTTCCTCACCCATACTCTTCTCCTCTCACAACTTCAATCCTTCGGTTATATTTCTAGGGCTTATATTAGTTTAGTTTTCTTTTTCAATATTAGTTTATCTAATTTTGGTTTGTCAATGAAAAATAAATTTTGTTGGGCATTTGGGTTGTTTCCATAGCTTAGCTATTATAAACAGTGCTGCTATAAACATAGGGGTGCAAATGCCCTTTTGAATTAATGATTCTATGTCCTCTAGGTAAATACCTAGGGATGGAATTGCTGGATCATATGGAAGCTCCTGACTGGATCAAGAAGATGTGGTACATATACACAATGGAATATTACTCAGCAATCAAAAAGATAAACTCATGCAATTTGCAGCAACATGGATGAGCTGGAAGGGATCATGCTCAGCAAAATAAGCCAGAAAGAAAAAGAAAGATACCGGATGGACTCACTCATAGCAGGAATTTAGAAAACCTAAATAAGGGACCAGGAAAAAGACTAACTATAATAATAAAGTGAAAATCAACATCAACAAGCAACTATAAACCAGAAACACACTATGGTGGGGGGCAGAGGGATTATACATTTTTATCACTGCAGAAATATTTTATTGAAGTGTTCTTTAAGTCTGCTGAATTTTTAACACCCAGTTTAATTTTGATATACTTAATTCTTTTTTTAAATTCTATTTTTAATTAATTTTTTTCTTATATCTTTATAGTCCTCATAGTTCTCTGGCTGCCATTTTTCCTTGTGTTCACCCCTCCCCTATTTTGACCCCCCTCTTTCTTCTTTGCTTCATTTCTGTGGTTTGCTTGATAGTTTTGTTTTGTTTTTTTTCTTGACTTTTCATTTGATTTCTCTATATTTCACATGTAAGTGATACCTTGATTCTTTATTCCTCATTCCCTCTACTGACTCTGATCTTCACTGAGATCATTGTCCTTGTTCCGGGAATATTAAAAAAAAAAAAAAAGCTTCGGTGTGGTGAAATCTTGACTCTTATTATCTACATGTGTTCATTTCACTAATATTTTGAAATTATTTTCTTCATAAGAACAATATTCTGTGTTGCCATTTAGTTACTTTCAAGCCTTTGAAATTATCACTCACTCATTGTTGTCTTTTCTTTGCTGAGATGTCAGCCTTCGCTATAACTATTGATCCCTAATTGTGTCCTTTTTTTAATTATTATTATTGGCTAGTTGCATGTAAGATTTTTCTCTTTGCCTTTTGTTTCTAACATTTCCAACATAATATGTCCTGGTGTGAATTTCTTTTTTCTCCAATGGGATTCTTAATTGATGAATTGGTACATTTTATCAGTTCCTGAATACTTGTTGAAGGAGTAATTTTTTCAAAATCTATCTCTTTTTTTTTATTAGTGTTAGATCATTTATTTATTTTATTATTATTATTTTTAAATTTGATTTTTATATTCCCCATACAATTACAACCCCCTTATTTTTACCCCAAGCCCTCTTTTCCCCGCCCCCCACCCCCCATAGAGTGTCTCTTGTTCATAGTTATTTGTTGATTTTGATATTTTCTTTCTTATAGTTATTCTTTTTCCTGGTCCCTTATTTAAAATTTCTAGATTCCTGCTATGAGTGATACCATCCGGTATTTTTCTTTTTCTTTCTGGCTTATTTCGCTGAGCATGATCCCTTCCAGCTCCATCCATGTTGCTGCAAATGGCATGTGTTTATCTTTTTTGATTGCTGAGTAATATTCCATGGTGTATATGTACCACATCTTCTTGATCCAGTCATCTATTTTTGGGCATTTGGGTTGTTTCCAAAGCTTAGCTATTGTAAACAGTGCTGCTATAAACATAGGGGTGCAGGTGCTCTTTGGAATAGATGTTTCTGTGTCCTCTGGGTAAATACCTAAGAGTGGAATTGCTGGATCATATGGAAGCTCTATGTTTAGTAGGTCCAGAAATCTCCACACAGCTCTCCATAGTGGTTGGACCAGTTTGCACTCCCACCAACAGTGCAGGAGAGTTCCTTTTTCTCCACAACCTCGCCAACATTTGCTGTTGCTAGTTTTTTTAATATGTGCCATTCTCACTGGTGTGAGATGGTATCTCATGGTAGTTTTGATTTGCATTTCCCTGATTACAAGTGATGTTGAACATTTTTTCATAAGCCTGCTGGCCATTTGCATTTCCTCTTCGGAGAAATTTCTTTTTAGCTCTTCTGCCCATTTTTTGACTGGATTATTTTCTTTGTTGTTGTTGAGTCTCATCAGCTCTTTGCAGATTTTTGTGATCAGTCCTTTATCATTAGTGTTGTGTGCAAAAATTTTCTCCCAGTCGGTAGGGTTTCCCTTTGTTTTTGTTATTGTCTCTTTTACTGTGCAGAAGCTCTTTAATTTGATGTAGTCCCAGCTGTTTATCTTTGCCTTCACTATCACTGCTTTGGGTGATGTGTCTGAAAAGATGTCTTTGATGTGCATATCACGTAGTGTTTTGCCTATATTTCCTTCTATGTATTTTATGGTTTCAGGTCTTATGTCTAGTTCTTTAATCCATTTTGAGTTGGTTTTTGTGTATGGTGTGAGGTAGTAGTCAAGCTTCATTCTTTTGCATGTAGCAACCCAGTTTTCCCAGCACCATTTATTGAACAAACTTTCTTTGCTCCAATGCATATTCTTTGCTCCTTTGTCAAAGATCAGTTGACCATAAATCTGTGGGTTTATTTCTGGATTTTCTATTCGATTCCATTGGTCTGTGTATCTGTTCTTGTTCCAATACCATGCAGTTTTGAAAAAAAAAAAATCTATCTCTGTCCAATTTACCCCCTCTGCAATTCCAATTACATATGGTATTGGCCTGTGTATTCGTTCTCTATATTCTGCCTTCATTTTTCTATCTTCCAAATGTTGTTTATGTTCTTTGATCCATTTAGTTTACTCTTTATCTTTTCAACCGTGTTTATTCTCTTTCTTTTGAGATTTTAAGTTTTAGTATTTTCAGTTCTAGAATTTCTGTTTGGTTATTTTCCAAATCTGTTATGTCACTTTGTTCTGGATTGTAGTTTCCATATTAAACGTTTGCTTTCATTCTTTTGTACACTTGTAATTTGAGTTGTTTTATAAAGATTTAATATGTCTTAAATCTTTGCAGTTCCTTTCTGCTGTCTGTTTCCATACCCATTCTTTGGTTCTCACTCATTTTTCTTGTTTTCATGAGTGATGGTTAGCTTTTGCCCCTTTATAGACACTGATCATATAAATGTTTGTAGGAAAGATTGGAGTCTAGGTTTATGATTTCGCCTTCTGTAGATTTTGCTTTTTGCTTCTTCCAAGATCTCAGGCAAACTTACTCTGTTTTCAAATTACAGATTGCCTAATTTTGTGAAAGCTAGTTTCAGGTCATTTTATAGTCATGTTTACTCACTGTAACCCTTAGAGAAAGATACAGACCTTTCAACACTCCATGGAAGGGAGGGATACTTCATCAGATCTCCTGGCTTCACTTCTCTGTGAATTAGGAGGCTGCACAGTGCATCTCAGCTTAACAGGTTCTTCTTTTGATGGCCAAAAACAACATTAGGGGAAAATTGAAGATTTGAACCTTGAACTTAACTCCCCGATTCTGTGACTATATTTTAATGTGGTAATTGATAGCTGTCATGCTAGTGTTCTGGTGCTTTTGAAAAGGAAAGAGAGAGAAAGATGGAGAGAGAGCAAGAAAATGCTTGGTTAAATGGAGGGACTTTTAGAATTGGTTAATTTGAAATAGGAAATAGAATTTTATCCATTTTGAACCTCAGAGAATATAAACACAGATATGAAGGACTGTTACAGAAGACCCAACATTCCTATTATCTAAGTTCTAAAATGATAAAGGAAATAGGGTGACAACTAGGCCAATAATTTTTAAAAGAAATATGCAATCTCATTTGCAGCTATTGCATGAGACATTTTCCAATAGCCATTAGGAGAAGTGTGTTAATATATTCCAATATGGTTTTGTTGAGTTGTGGATTGTTCAGTCCTTTGACCTTGCTGAGATGAGTTTGTATTTCTGGACTTCCCCTCACTCCCATTTTATTGATTCATTGGAACTGTCTCTGTGATATTCATATATAATAGGGACAGTGTAATTTCTTCCTTTCTGAGGTAGATACTTTTAGTTCTGCTTTTTCCTTGCTGTGGTGGCTAGACTTCTTACTTTGTTGAATCAGTGGTGAGAATGGACATCTTTGACTTATTCTGAACCTTAATGGATACCCAGTAAGACTTATACCATTAAATATAATGTTAATGCTGGTGTTTTTACACATATTGTTTATCAAACTGATGAAATATTTTTTATTCCTACTTATCTGAGAATTTTTATGAGAATGTACTAAATTGTATCAAATACTTTTCTACATCAATTGATATTGATAATATCATAGGATATTTCTTCCTTAACTTATTTATATGATGGGTTAAAATGATTGATTTTCAAATACTGGGTTAGTGTAGCATAATAAGTTGTACTCAGTGGAGGAAATAAGTTGTACTCAGTGGAGGAATATTATTTTCTAATTATGATGATATTCATATTGTTGCTGTTGTTGTTGTTTATGGGTATTAGAAAGTGTCCATCAAAGAAACAAACTATTTCAGAAAAATAATGCTAAAGACATGGATTTTGTGTGACCTGGCATTAGAGGGGCATAGCTTTGCTCAAAAGACATATGGTTGCTTTATAATCCAAGAAACCTGATGAGAAGAGGGATGGTTCTGTTGTTAGATTTGTCAAAATATTGAAGTCCACTAAATTCCTTTTTTGTGTTGTTTAACATAATTTTTCTTAGGTTGAGGTTGATTTAAAAAGGCCAATTGAGTGGTTTTGGGAGAATTATAAATTTTATTTAAAAAAGGCCCCACAGACACTTCCATCTGTATATAGGAAACCCCACACAGCATACCCAAACTACTCATCATTGCAAAGCACAAATAAACCTAAAAAAAATAAATTAAGATAATAAACAACTTTCAAGCACATACAATGTATCAAGTATATTTATATTTCTTATTGCATGTTTGTACACACATGCATATGCCTATATAGCCTATAAGGATACAGGAGGAAAATAAAAACAAAAACAAAGAATTTAAATCAATGTCAAGAAATGACAGAAAGTTTAAATAAAATACATATAAATATCTCCTTGAATATTTGAATGCAGTAACATTGCAATTGTTAGTTTTGAGATCAGACCATATACTTATGATCTGACCAGTATATTTATTTCAATGTGCTTGTTCAGGTATAAATTGCATTTCCTATATATTTTGTCACTTTATATACATCACTGGTTTAAAACACTTGACATCTATATGCATTTGAGAGCTATATAGACATATGAACTTCTTCTTATTTTTTTATAAATATTTTGTTTAAAATGCATGTACCTTTTTATATTGATAAAATATGAGTGTATGCTTTGGCACATTACAATTGTGTTAAGTATTAATAATATTTGACAATTCTGGCACAATAAAACATATAAAAGGCAGTGGAAGTGTTACAGGGCAACCCCAATATAAAACAGGTTGCCTGACTGTGGGTCCTCACCCGCACACTTAAAAGGAACTTAAACTGCAGGCATACACAAAAGGTTAACAAAAGATTCATTTACAAGGAGAAGGGAAATGAGGAAATATATAGCTCAGGAAGACAAAATTCTTAAATGTGGGAGAAAAGAGGGAGATAAATTCTTAAATGTGTCCTACCCGTTCCACCAACCTGGAATCCCAAATGACCCACCAAGACCAAATGCTGCCTGGCCAAGAGCATGTGCCAAGGGAGCGAGACTCACTCACATGGCTGGTAATAAACCAAAGACAGAGAAAATGGCTGCTTAACGCTGCCCTTAGTTCCTCGCAAACTTCCTTTGGGGATCATGGGATTTGTAGTTCCCAGTGTCTTGATGGAGTGGGGGTGGCATCCACAAAGCCTGTATGGATTTTGCTCAGGACATCTTTTCCCCCTAACAGAAGTGGCTTTGATTAAGACCAAAAATACATTGCTTTTTTTAGTAGATATGCTCTCCCTCATGAAATGAATGCTGGCGCAGCAGAATCATTGTTCCCCTAAATAATTGCAGAGGTCCGTGGACATCAGCTTGAGAGCTAAAACTGTATGCTTACTCTGTTCCTGTCACCTTGCTGAATGCTTACATATGGTTTCCTAACTTGTGTGTATAACAGTAGTATAAGTTTAGTACTATTGTAATGTTAATTCAAGATAAGAAAAATGAAGAACAGAAGGGTTAAATAATATGCCCAAGTGCATAGAATTGACAAAGATGGGCTTAGAATTTGAGTGCAGCATTTGCAGCTCTAGCGATCTTGTGTACTCTACATGAATGGATTTCCTCTTCAGTGCCTCAGTTCAGAGCCTGATCCAACTTGCACAGATCAGTGCTACCATAAAGAAGGAACTGTTGCTCTAGATTGGGTGCTGTCAACTGTTTAATGGGCTTGCTTTTCCCCCAATTCTTTGGTTTGTTCAGTCTTCATTGTTCCTTTTGTTCTCATTAAATACTTCTGGGAACTGTCAAACACCTGCTATGACATTTTATAGCAAGTAAATATTATTCTTTATACAGAAAATTTAGATTCAAAGAGCTGAGGTAATTTGGTCAATATCCAGACCCCTCCTTCCTTCTGAAATGACCATGCCTTTATTACAAATACTCTTAACATACTTTATAAGAGGTTGCTGGGTGGTGGACTTGTTAAGAAACACATCTAATCTTTTTTGTTTTCTGATCTAATTTCAAACTTCCTGGGAATTTGTATTTTCCTTTAAAGCTACTCTGGAAATCTAAGTGTAATTAAATAAACACCAGAAAAAGGAACAAATGAATAAATAAAACTAAAACCCATCCAATCTTCCTCTTAGTACCTTTAGCCATAAGCTAAACACACTTTGAAACCTGTGAGACTCCAGCAACTAGATTTAATTGGCAACTTTCCATTGTAAATTGATTTATTTGTCATTTTCTGACAAAGAAATAATGTGCCAAATCAAAATAATTCTTTTAAAAAGAATTATTTTCAAATTCCCCTAAAAGGTCTTGAGAATCCTTGTGACATTGTCATTTGAGATGCTACTGTGTTGTATTGTGAAAGTTCTGAAGATTGAGCCCTGATGGTCTACTGTGACCTGAGCCCAAATCTGAGCTACAAATGTGCAAGGAACCATGTCCCCCAAATCTCATGATCCCCCAAACCAGTGAATACCAAGAATTTAAAATGTTAAGCAAATTGAGAGTAACAAAGGCAAGCCCAAGGCCCCTAACCTCTCCATAAGACAGAAGACTGGAACTTGACAACAAAGAAAGGAAGTGACATATTTTCATTCTGTGGTACTTTAAGGGGAAAAAATGAGTTTCAATGTTACCTTATTTTTAATCAAAAAGTATTCTTTTATTTTGTTCTTATGAATGTTAATACATTCTGCAACAGAGAAACTACAAAATTCAAATATTATTTAATGTTATTTTATCTCCTATTCCTGGAATGTTGCAATTGCATAATTATTACAGAATAGTGTAGTTTATAAAGCACAAACAACAATCATGCTCAGAAATTGAATATTTAAGACATTTTCATATTGGTTGTAGGAACCACTCATGACTGAGTTAGTTAACTTATACAGTGTCCATTACATGGTATAGATAAACCATAGAATTTAGCAGCAAAGCAGGTGGTTTCAGATCTTTTATAGCCACTAACATTGTGTAACTTTTGGCAAAGCAGTCAGTTTTTTTTTTTTTTTTGCAGGTAATAATGTATCTTCAATTTATTTTTTAAATTGCCTTTTCTTTTTTATTGAGGTAAAACAACACTATATGATTCAGAATTATAGGTTCACACCTCTTCAGATGTATGTTGCCATGCCACATTCACCACCAAGTACCAAGGTCCTCCACCATGGTCCATTGGGCTCCCTTTGTACTTTGCTTCCCAAATTACACCTCCATCTTTGGTTTCCTCAACTCTGGCAGTGAGATTTCTAAGGTTGTTTTGGCATGGTTTTATCTGTTGCTTTGTTTTGTTTCTATCTATTCACAAATGAGTGAAATCATAGTTTTCTTTTTCTCTTTCTGACTTATTTTGCTTAACATAATCCTTTCCATGCTGTCACAAATGGCAAAATTTCATCTTTTTTTTGATTCTTAACAGTAGCCCATTGTGTGTATATGCCACGTTTTCTTGACTCACTCGTCCGTCCTTGGGGACTTAAACCAGTCTCTGGAAGCCTCGATTTTTTTTTTTATAACAACAACAACAAGCACTAAATTTGTCCTCAGCAGATATCACAGCAGTAGCATCTTTATATAATGTTGGAGAGAGTAAGATTAGCAATATAAGTTAGAATTTGAAAGGCTGTGCTTTTAGAAAGGTCACACTCATTCAGTTTTGTACTCAGTTGCATTTAAGTGGAATGAATCTTGCCTGATTAATTGGTTACTGCACCCAGATAACCAAACTGGGAATTTCTCCCATCAGTGCAAATATGCTTATTAGGCTTCTAATAGGAAATACTACTGTGATTCTTCCCTCTCAAGCACAAAAGAACTAGCTCCAGATGACTGTCTCTGAGCTCTCTCATGTGCACTGTAGCACTCATGAATCACTTTTTACTTGGATTATTAGAAAAGGTTTCCCCAGTGGACTCCATGCCTCTACAATCTTTCCATTCTTTTTTTTTTTTTAAAGATTTATTTATTTGTTTGTTTGTTTAATTATACAAGCACTGGGTACAGTCAGAAGCGCGGGAGGGTGAGAGAATTCACCAGAGTCAGAGCGGGGAGCAGAGCAGGCAGAAGGAACGAAGTACACTGCTGAGGGGAGCAGCGGGCGGCAGGAGAGGTCTGCGCATCATGTGGGACCCTCCTCCGGTGGCCTGGGAGCAGCCTGGGGTCAAACCGGCACTGCAGAGGCTACGGGCAGCTTCGCATCCCAGCGCGCAACCACTGTGCCACCCGGGAGGCCCGATCTTTCCATTCTTTTTTTTTTTTCTTTTAAATAATAAATTTTATTTTTATATTCCCCAGACAATTGCAAACCCCCCTTTCTGATCCCAATCCCTCCCCTCCCGCCCCCCACCCCCCCAAAAGTGTCTCTGTTTCATAGCTTTTTGTTGATTCTGATTTTCACTTTCTTATAGTTATTCATTTTCCTGGTCCCTTATTTAAGTTTTCTAGATTCCTGCTATGAGTGAGACCATCCGGTATTTTTCTTTTTCTTTCTGGCTTATTTCGCTGAGCATGATCCCTTCCAGCTCCATCCATGTTGCTGCAAATGGCATGTGTTTATCTTTTTTGATTGCTGAGTAATATTCCATGGTGTATATGTACCACATCTTCTTGATCCAGTCATCTATTTTTGGGCATTTGGGCTGTTTCCAAAGCTTAGCTATTGTAAATAGTGCTGCTATAAACATAGGGGTGCAGGTGTTCTTTGGAATTGATGTTTCTGTGTCCTTTGGGTAAATACCTAGGAGTGGAATTGCTGGATCATATGGAAGCTCTGTTTAGTAGGTCAAGAAATCTCCACACAGCTCTCCATAGTGGTTGGACCAGTTTGCACTCCCACCAACAGTGCAGAAGAGTTCCTTTTTCTCCACACCCTTGCCAACATTTGTTGTTGCTAGTTTTTTTAATATGTGCCATTCTCACTGGTGTGAGATGGTATCTCATGGTAGTTTTGATTTGCATTTCCCTGATTACAAGTGATGTTGAACATTTTTTCATATGCCTGTTGGCCATTTGCATTTCCTCTTCAGAGAAATTTCTTTTTAGCTCTTCTGCCCATTTTTTGACTGGATTATTTTCTTTGTTGTTGTTGAGTCTCATCAGCTCTTTGCAGATTTTTGTGATCAGTCCTTTATCATTAGTGTTGGGTGCAAAAATGTTCTCCCAGTTGGTGGGGTTTCTCTTTGTTTTTGTTATTGTCTCTTTTGCTGTACAGAAGCTCTTTAATTTGATGTAGTCCAGCTGTTTATCTTTGCCTTCACTATCACTGCTTTGGGTGATGTATCTGTAAAGATGTCTTTGATGTGCAAATCACGTAGTGTTTCGCCCATATTTCCTTCTATATATTTTATGGTTTCAGGTCTTATGTCTAGTTCTTTAATCCATTTTGAGTTGATTTTCGTGTATTGTGTGAGGTAGTGGACAAGCTTCATTCTTTTGCATGTAGTGACCCAGTTTTCCCAGCACCATTTATTGAACAAACTTTCTTTGCTCTTTCCATTCTTTTATCATGTATGTAGATAGTAGCCTGAACACTCAGACCCTCTTCTTTTGCATGACTTCTTATTTGTCATTTAGACAAATGTTAAATTATTTACTTTTGCATCAAAAGCAAGTCACAATCTGTTTACAGCCTGTTGTATCAAGTCTCATCCTCTGCTATCTTTTTGGTTGAATTCAGCCACATGACCACACTTTTGTTTACTATCACATGCTATTCACATTTATCTATTTTTTATATTTTATTTGCACTATTTAAGAGACTATCAATACTCTAAAGCCACAAATACTTCTTCATATAGCTTTTTTATCTTTCACAAAAATTATGTTTCCTTATTTTACACTTTCTGAAGAATGCATAATATAAATTACAATACCTTTCTTGACCTGAATGGACAGTGGAGTATCTTAGAGACTAATGGAGTGATTTTTGGGGACCATCAGATGGTATTATTCAGATATGCATTAATACCCTAGCCTGCCTTTCAATCACTGACAATTTTGCTCCTACTTCATGACTCCTTTAAAAAAATAACAGAAATATAGGAAACTTGTAAAATTATACTAACATCTACTCAACTTTCTCATATTCCCTAAGACAAATTTTAGAAGATAATTCTTACTGTCATATGTCAACTATTTCGTGAGAAATAATGCTTAGATTTGATGAGTGTGTGTGTGTGTGTGTGTGTGCACGTGTGAAACAGAGAGAGAGAGAGAAAGAGAGAGAGAGAGAGAGAGAGAGAGAGAGAGAGAGAGAGAGAGAGAGAATTTTCAGTCCTGCAAAGGACTCTTGAGTTCATTTACTCACAAAGTCATATGGAACCAGGGAAACAAGAATATATCTGTTGAATTAAGTAAAACAAAATGACAAACAACAAGCCATGGGTCACAGAATATAATACATTAGTACATTAGTTCTTCTAATTAATGACTTTTTAGTAATATGAACTCTCTTTAGGATGAAAGGGAGCTAAGCACAAGGTGGATAGAAATGGCCTTTATTCAGAGGGGTGGAGAGAAGGAATCCTGCTTCTCCTGAATGGCTTTCATTTGTTAACTCAAACAGTTGAATCTCTGTTAAAAAATATAAAAGAGTAAAATTCAGTAAGAGGAAAAGCAAAATCTGAATTTATTGCTTGCTTAAGTAAAGTAGTGCAACATTGGTCAGACACAGTGCCACTGAGCACAGCACAATGCAGACCTTAGATGAAGTGTTGGGGCCAGGGAATTGAGAATGTTATATTGGTTAAGTTTATGAGTCTGGGCTTCCAAGCTTAGAAGCATGGCTTTTAGCACTCTGATCAACTGGTTTGGTTAAAAGTACTTACTGTGGCACTGGGGAGAGGCTGTTAATCACACAAAACTTGGAGTCACTAGTTGGTTGGTTTTCTATGGTATGCTCACTGTCATAGATTTATTAGATTAAGGTGTGTTGCCACAGATTGATCAAACAGGATTAACAATGGTATTTATTTGTTACCATGGCTATAAAGCAGTCAGTATTTTCTTAGGAATAAGGGGCTATTTACTTTTTACTATACTATGCACATGTTTTGATATTTTATATATTTAAAGTCTCATGATTTTTTATATCGAGGAAGATAGAGTGAAATTCTTTTCTCTAGCTCTCCTATTACCTATAACTCAAAACACTGGTCATTTTATTTAAAACAAGCATATATAATATGAAAGTTAAATGGAGATAGTAGGATGGCCAGAGATCTCAAGATCTAAGATTTTCTTTAATCTCATATATCTCAGAATTGAAGATGACGAAACCAGCAACCCAGAAATGTCAATTGGCAAAGACCAAACCCCTTGCTTTTCCCAACAAAATCTATTTTTTCTATTTAAAGAACCAAGAAGTGGCCAAACTAACAAAAATAATACTTTCAAGCAAAACAATAATCTAGTCAAGCGAAATACCTCCCCACCCCACACACCACCATAAACACAAAGATCTAAATCCTGACCCAGACTAAGCAAAGACCAACCATGGAATTTATAATTCCACACTCTCCAAGTCCCCACCAGTATGATGCGAGGATGAGAAGGGAGCTGGGATTTTCATCACTGCAAGGGTGTAATAAAACCCCTTAACTCCTTATTAGTACGTGATAAATTAAAGAAAGTAACTAGCCTCAGGGCTGGATGGGATACAGCAAAAAAACAAAAACAAAAACAAAAACATTATTTCTATCACCAGTGTCCTGGAAGTAAAAGGAGAAAGAAAACAAGGTTGGAAAAGTACCTGAAGATATAATGTAAGAACAATCCCCACACTTACCAAAATACATGAACCTATAGATTCAAGAAACTGCATGAGTACCAAATAGAATAAACCCAAAATAATTAATGCCAAGACACATCATAAACTTCTGCAAAAAAGACACCTTAACTAAAACAAAGATACCCTACTGAATGAGAGAAAATATTTGTATACCATATATCTGACAAAGTACTGATACTGAAGATATACCAAGAACTCATAAATATATATATATATATATAAAACAAATAATCCAATCAAGAAATGGACAAAAAAACTAAATAGAGACATCTTCAACAAAGACGTTAAAATGGACAGCAGGCACCTGGATAAATGTTCACAATCACTTATTAGATAAATGCAAATCAAGACCACAATGAGATACCATCTTACACCTGTGAGAACAGTCCACGTTGAAAAGACTGAAAACAAGTGCTGGTGAGGATGTGGAGAAAAGGGAACTGTTCTACATGCATGGTTGGAATGCAAACGAGTCTAGTCTCTATGAAAAGCTGTATGAAGTTTCCTCAAAACATTAAACATGGATCTGCCATTAGACCCAGTAACTTCACTCTTAGGCATCTTCCCCAAAAATTCAAAACACTAAATCGAAAGGAAAATTTCACTCTCATGTTTGTTGTAGCACTATTTATTATAGCAAAGCCATAGAAACAACCTAAGTGCCTCAGAGAACATGAATGGATTGAAAAGATGTGGATATATACACAATGGAATACTAAAAGACAAACTCATGCTATTTGTGACAACATGGACAGAGCTTGAAAGGATAATGCTAAGTGAAATAAGTCAGAAAGAGAAAGAAAAATACCAGATAGTTTCACTAACATATGTAATATAAAATAACTAAATTAATAGTTAAATAAACACAAGCTGAAAAATTAACACTTAATAGCTGACTACAGAACTGAGACACCAAGAGGGAGGAGGCAGGGGCGGGGAGAGAACACAGAGGGAAGGAAGCACAATGGTCTTTGGTGATGGAATATGAATGCGTGGGTGGTGGGTGTGTTATAGGGCAACCCAGATATGAAATGGGTTGCCTGATTGGGTCCTCACCCACGTGCTTAAAGGGGACTTATTAATACTCAACTGAAGGCACACACAAAAGCTTAATAAAGGGTTTATCTACAAAAGAAAGGGAAATGAATATTTCAGGGAGAAAAAGAGGGAGATAAACTCATGAATGCGTCCTACACATTCCGCTGACCTGGAATCCCAACGGCACGCTGAGAGCTGGCAAAAAGCCAAGAGCCATGAGGCCAAGAGTGAGACCTAAGGCCCATATGTCTGGTTTTATACCAACACTGGCAGCTTAACCCCACCCTCAAATCCCAGTAACCCTCCCTTTGGTGATGATGGGATTTGTCATTCCCAGTGTCTAGATGGCATTGGTCTGGAGTTGGGGTGGAGTCCACAGAAACTATATGGAGTTTGCTCAGGACATCTTTTCCCCCTAACAGGCGCACTATGGTGATAACTGATGACAGTATCTCAATATTACTTCAGTTAAAACTAAATAACCGAATACATTTTTAAAAGGTTGAGAAATTAAATTTACCTCCCTCCCAAAAAAAAGGTAGGTAAAAATGCTGAAGGTTATAAAAAGAAATAAAATATCACCTATGTGTGAGAACAATGTATATGACTGTAGATTTCATATCAGATCACTGAGGACAGAAGGAAGTGGCACACAGCATTTCCCAAGTGTTTAAAGGGAAACTCTCAACACAGAATCCTAAATCACATAAAAAAATCCTAAAGGAATGGAGTGACTCAACAAAATTCTCTAAACAAAAAGGATATGATAACACACAATTCTAGAAACATCAGAGAGAAAGCAAACACATGGAAGAAACAAAAATATGGGTAAATACAGGATAATTATACACACACACAAAATTAGTTCATAAATAAGAGAAAACATGGGTGTTAGATGAGTTGGATTCATCAGCATCCATCTTTTGGGGAAAAAATTTCTTACAGATACTTATGACTCATTCACCTTTTCCCTTTTTCCTACTTGCCAATAGTTCCTGCAAGAATCAAATTCCAGAAGAGTTGAGACAGCTGGTAAGAAAAGCTTGGTTTCATCTTTGCTAATGTCACACTTTTTATATCATTATATCTGAGACAATAAGATTGGGGTGTTCAGTTTCAATATCTAGTGTCAAATTAGCTTTAAATAGGTTGACAATTTTCTGTAGGTTACATTACTATTCAGGAAGACTGATACATTTTCTTCTTGAACTGAAAAGAATGCTAGAGTATTGAGGTTTTCATACCTGTTGTAGGTACTTTCAATATTTGTGGACATAACCAGTTCTAGTGTCAAAAACATATTTTTGTTATTTGAAGCAGAAGTCTTTTTAGTGTGGACACATGCTATTGTAAATTGTGCTGTAGCTAGGAGAGCAGGTTTCCTTTAGAATTCGTGTTTATTTATCTTTTTGGTAGATTCCAAGGAGTGGAATTGCCGAGTCATATGGTAAATCCATTTTTAGTAATTTGAGAGTCATCCACACAGCTTTCCACAGCTACTGTGAAACGGGCGGAGAGACCTCTTTTGAGGGTTGGAGTCTCTTTGTGGTCGCCAAATGAAGCTGTGGTGAAGGCCACACGAGAGGCCACAGGGTTTCTGAGACCAGAAAGCCACCAAAAAAGCCCCAAAGGGCCAAAAAGGCCAAAAACCAAAAGCTAAGGGACAGTGCCCGATAAGAGGACAGGTCACTGTCTGTGGGTTCTCACTTGCGCGCACAATTCCGAGAGACCTCAGGCTCCGGGAACTACAACCAGGGGCTTTATTTACAAATGGGAAATAACAAGCTCACTGTCCCCACAGTGGTGGCTGCCTCACCCAGGTACCAACAACAAACAGCTCTCTGAGGACCAGGCCCGGGGCCTTTGGTGCTCCTTTCAGGCCACATCAGAGACGGGACCGAGGCCCAGTCCGGGACGGAGTCCTTCGGCTTTTCTTCCTCCTCGGAGGGCGGCTGCTGGATGCTTCTTTTCTTCTCTCTTCAGAGGCTGGAACCATCTTCTTTTCTTCAGGGGTCTGGTGTGGCCAGTGCCACCAGAGTTGCCAACTGAAACAGGGGCTTGGGGTTGTCTCCTTTTTCTGGGGGATCCCTCAGCTCCCTCCAACCCTGGCTTAGATCCTCTTTCACCCACAAGTTTGATTGGACCATTTACCACCAATCAGCTCACAGCTCACACCTGATTGGTCCATTACAAACAGCCGTTACCCGTTACCGAGCTCTGAGGAGCAACTGCCACAACGGACTTGTGGTGGAGCAGCAGGTTGGAAGGACGTCACTGTCCTGCCGGCTCCCACCACGAAGATGGATGGGTTCCAGTAACAGCTGGACCAGTTTGCATTCCCACCAGCAGTGTAAGAGGGTTTCTTTTTCTCCACATCTTTGCCAGTATTTGTTGTTGCCAGTTTGTTTTTTGTTTTTTTAATGTCATTTTTACCATTGCAGTAGGTATCTCACTGTGGTTTAATTTGCAACTATCTCATTATAAGTGATGTTGAACTTTTTTTGTATACCTCTTGGTCATTTGCGCTTCTTCTTTGGAAAAGTATATGTAATCTTTTCTGCACCCCTCTCCCCTTTTTTTTGACTGGGTTGTTTGCTTTGTTTTTGGTGAGTTGCGTAAGCTCTTTATAGATCATTGATATCAGTCCCTTATCAGTTGTATGGTGGGCATATATTTTTCCCATTCAGTAGGGTGTCTCTTTGTTTTGATTATTGTCTCTTTTGTTGTACAGAAGCTTTTAAGTTTGATGCAGTCCCCGTTGTTTATATTTGCCTTCTTTTTCTTTGCTATTGGAGATGAGTCCTCAAAGATATTTCTGAGGTTTATGTCATTGAGTGTTTTGTAAATGTTTTCTTCTATATCGTTTTTAGTTTCAGATCTTTCATTCAAGTCTTTTAACCATTTTGAATTGGTTTTTGTGTGTGGTGTGAGGTAATAGTCTAATTTCATTCTTTTGCATGTGGTAGTCCTGTTTTCTCAGCACCATTTATTGAAGAGACTATCCTTATCCAGTGCATATTCTTTTCTCCTTTGTTGTAGTTGACCATATATGTGTGGCTTTATTCAAGGGCTTTCAATTTGATACCATTGGTCTGTGCATCTGTTTTGTTCTAGTACCATGCTGTTTTTATTATTATGGATTTATAGTACAGTTTGAAATGTGGGAGTGTAATAACTCTGTTATTCCTCCTTTTAGTCAGGGGAACTTTGGCTATTTGAGGGTTTTTGTGATTCCATACAAATTTAAGCAGTATTTGTTCCACTTATTTGAAGAAAGCCATTGAGATTTTAATTGGGATTGCATTTAATTTGTAAATTGTTTTGGATAGGAAGACAATTTTGTCAGTGTTGATTCTTCCTATCCATGAACAGAGAATACCCCATCTTTTTGTGTCTTCTATTTATTTTAACACTATTTTATAGTTTTCCTTGCATAGGTACTTTACATCCTGTGTTGTATCTAATTTTTGGTGAGTTTGCAAATGGGGTGACTTTCTTAATTTCTTCTTCTTATTGTTTGAATATGAAAGCAATTAATTTTTGTGTATGTTTTGATCTTGTACCCTACCCTGACACTTTGCTGAAATGGTTTATCGTTTTGATTAGTGTGTGTGTGTGTGTGTGTGTGTGTGTATGGACTCTTATGGGTTCTCTATGTATATTACTATATCATCTGTAAATAATGACAATTTTAGTATTTCTTTCCCACTTTGGATTTCTTTTCCACTTTGGATATCTTTTATACCTTTCTCTTGCCCAATTGCTCTAGCTAGAACTTCTAATACTACATTGAATAGTGGTGGTGAGAATGGACATCCTTTCTTGAACCAGATCTCAGTGGGAAGGCTTTCATTTTTTCACTATTGGGAATGATACTTTCTATGGAATTGTTATGAATGAATTTTATTATGTTAAGATATATTCTATTTATTCCCTCTTTTTCATGGGTTTTCATCATAAGTAAATGCTGAATCTTATTAATCTTACACAACATCTATTGAAATGATCATATTGTTTTACTTTTCAATTTTTTCTTTTTTAAATATTGGCGAATGACATTTATTGATTTTTTGGTGTTGAATCATCCTTGCGTCCCTGGTATAAATACCACTCGTTTATGGTATATAATCTTTTTAAAGTGTTGTTAAATTCAGTTTGCTAAGATTTTATTGAGGATTTTTGAGTTCATTCAGGTGACTGATGTGCAGTTTTCTTCATTTGGCTTTGATATTAGTGCAATGTTGGCTTCATAAAATGTGTTTGGGAGAATTCCTTCTTTCTCTGAGAAAGATATGTATTAGTTCATCTTTGAAGATTTGGAAGAACTCACTTGTGGTGTCATCTGGTCCTATGCTTTTAAATTTTTTTGGAAACATTTTGATGACTATTTCAATTTCCTTGCTTGTGATTGGTTTGTTTTGGTTTTCTACATCTTCCCTATTCAGACTTAGATGATTTTATAATTCTATGAATCTGTACATTTCATGTAGTTTGTCAAATTTTTTTGCATATAAATGTACATCAGCAATATCTAATTATCCTCTGACTTTTGGCAGTGTCTATTGTAACTCCATCTTTCATTTTTTATTTTATTTATTTGATTTTTCTCCATGTTTTTCTTAGTGAGCCTAGGTAAAGATTTGTCTATTTGTTTAATTTTAAAAGAAACATATTTTGGTATCATTGATCTTTGGACTGTCTTTATTTCAATTTCATTTATTTTTGCTCTAGTTTTTATCATTTCCTTCCCTCTACTGTTTTTTGTTGTTGTCATTGTTGTTCTTCTTTTCCTAGTTCTTTGAACTGAGAGAAAAGTTTGTTTGGATTCTTTTTAGTTTCTTCATATGGACCTAGATTCCTATATATTTCCCCTTAGTACTGATTTTACTGTGTCCCATATGTTTTGGGGTTGTGTATTCATTTTCATTCAAGGTATTTTACGATTTCTTCTTTAATTTCTTCATTAACCCAGTGGTCTTTCAGTAGTGTGTTGTTCAGTCTTTACATATTAGAGGATTTCCTTTTTGGTTGATTTCTAATTTGATACCTTTATGTTCACAGAAGATACCTTTTATCTATTGTAATCCTCATAAACCTGTTGATACTTATCTTGTGACCTAGAATGTAGGTAGTCTTGGAGAATGCTGTATATACATCCATTAAATCCATGTGATGTAGTTCTTTGTTTAGGGAAATTGTGTCCTTATTTATTTTCTGTGTTAATGATCTGTCCATTGGTGACAGTGGGGTGCTGAGGCATTCTCCAATACTTATATTTCCTCCAATGTCATTTTTCAGATGTAATATTAATTACCTAATATATTTTTGTACTTCTTCATTTGGTGAATGAAGATGAGTGTTATGTCTTCCTGTTTTACTGTTCCCTTAATTATTATATAGTGTACTTCCCTGTCTCTTGTTTCCTTTATAAGTTGGAATTAATTAATTAATTGATTAATTTATTTATATAAATAAAATGTCACTGCCTTCCTTTGATTGATGTTTTATTGTAGAATTTTTTTACATATTTTTCTTTTCAGTCTGTTTATCCTCGAAACTTTGATGTGCTTCCTGGAGACAGCAGATAGTTCAATTTTGTTTCCTGATCCAATTTGATACTTTGTATCTTTTTATTGGTGAATTCAGCATTTAAATTTAGAGCATTATTGCTATGTGAAAGTTCACTCCTGCCCTTTTTCCTTAGTTTTGTGATTCTGTTCAATTCCTTTCTCAGTTTGTGTGTGTGTGTGTGTGTGTGTGTATGTGTGCGTATTTATTTCTGTCTTTGGCTTAAATGCTAAGGTTTCTTTCAATATTTCTTTGGAGGGGTTTAGTAGTTGCAGACTCCCTAAGATGCTGTTAGTCTGAAAAGGTCTTTATCACTCTGTCATAACTGAAGGAGTTCACCCCAAGAGTGATTGGGGCCGAGATGTGTGCATGTGGTTGTGTTTGGGTTTGGGCGGGTTCGAGGGCCTAAGCCAGGTTGTGGGTTTTCAGGCTCACCTTAAGCAGAAGGCCAGTTGGGGCTGACTCCAGGGATCCAGGCATTTGGTGGCTTCTGTGTCTGTGCAGGATGGCAGGGCAAGCCCAGCGTATGACGTTGCAGTCTCACCCTGAGGTGGCAGGCTGGTTGGAACTGGTGCCAGGGATTGGGTTTCCTATTCACTTAACTTTGAGGTAAACATGTAGATTGATAGATATGATAAATACATAAGCATACAAAGTATATATAATTGAATGCATTGATGTCATTATTTTGAACAAACTTATATGGTAGATCAATTATAAGAAAAATTAAAAAAATATTTTACATCCACTTATTTATTCTTAAATGTCCTCCCTTTATGTGCATCTGATTCCATTATTTTTCTGATTTACATTATTTTCATCTCTTAAAATGACTTCTTTAACATTTCTTTCAAGGCAACCATATGAGTAAGTGATTTCCTCAGTTTGTCTGAGAAAATCTTTGTTTCTCATTCACTTTTGAATAGTAATTTCATAGGGCATAGAATTTTGGTTTGATATATATATTTTTTTATCCCAATACTTAAAATATTTCATCCCACAGTTTCAGAAGTCAGATGTAATAATTACATTTGTTCAACTATAGGCAAGAAAGATGTTTCCTTTAGGTTCTTTTGAGATTTTTCTTTATCTTTGATTTTATGTAATTTTAAAAACTTATGCTTATGTGAACAGATATTTAGTTTTATTTTTATTTTTTTGGCACTTATCAAACTTTGTGTTCTCCAAGATTCTAGGATCTACAGTTTGGTGTCTGGCATTAATTTGGGGAAATTCTCCACTGTTGGTTCAAATATTTTTTATGGTCCTTTATTTCTTCTCCTATTATTCTCATTATGCAGCTGTTAGATCTTTTGTAGTTGTCTAACAACACATGGTTAACCCATTCCGAATTCTTTTCACACTTAACTTTCTTTAAATTTTAGTTTTTGAGGATTCTATTGCTATAAACTTTAACTTGAACAATTTTTCCTCAGTCATATTCCATCTGTTAGTATGTCCAATGACAGCATTCTTCATTTTTGTCACAGTGTTTGATCTCTAGCATTTCTATTTGGTTCTTTCTTAGGATTTCTACCTCTCTGCTTACATTCACCATCTAATTTTTAAAAAGTTGTCAGTTATTTACATGTCTATATACCTTTTACTCTTCTAGATGTGCATGTTTCACTTACCCTCCACCAATCCTCCCATGCAAAATGTCCTATCTCCTTTCTTCATCTAAATCCTCCTCCATCTTCTCTGTTCCCTCTCTGAATTAGAATATGTTTCATAGTCTAGTGGTGACCATTTATTTTTGCATGCTTTCATCTTTATCTGTAAAGCCCATAGCATAATAATCACATTTGCTTAAAATTCCAAGTCTGATGATTTAATGTTCCTGTTGTGTTTGTTTTGTCTCTTCAAATTGTTGGGTTTATACCACCCCCTTATTATGCCTGTAATTTTTTCTTGAGAGCCAGACATCATGTACTTAGTAAAAAGAACTGCTATAAATAGGTATTTAGTAATATAGCAAGGAAAGAAAGAATCCTATAGTTATATGTTTAGGTCACACTCTTAGTGACACTGTGCCTCTTGATTGGGATCTTTATACGTGTTTCTGTGTTTCTGTGTTTTGTTTTTTTTTTTTCTCCTCCTCCAGGAGGAATAGGTTAAGTAGGGGAATCTGGTATTGTATATTTCCATTTCCCCTGTTCACTTTGTTGCTGATAATGCTATTAACAGGTTAGCGTGTGATTAACTGGTTTCCCTTAAAGACAAACTTTATTAAGAAAAACAGGCTCATTTATTTCAAAATGGTTCATTTTCCCCTTTCCTCACTGAAATCATGAGAGTATTTTGTTTTTGTTTTGTTTTTTTTGGTATATACTGTGAGATCATGGTTGTTTTTCCTGAGGTTAATCTTAGTATTGTGGAGGTATATTATGATGGGATTCATTTGGAGTTTTTAATCTCTGTTGTCTGCACTAAAATTCCCACAATTCTTAAGTTGCAGTTCAGGTTTCCTACCCAGGCGCTGGTCCCTACAGCAAATTTTTTGGGTTTGCACTTGGGTAAACCATGCCTCTTGTATTCAGATGTCAATCTCTCCTATTTTGGAAACAGTGGTTTGTCTGTGTCTTCTCCTTTTATGGCTCCAAGTATAGTTTTGATTTTTTTTAATACAAACTTTTAAATAATGACAAATTAATTCCCCACAGAACTATAACCACACATTCCCAGACAGTATAAATATATGGTTGAACTAACACCAACACACATCACTACTTTGGCAATTACATAATAAAACAAATTATCAAGTACCTAAATATTAAGTTACAAAGATCAGAAGGCATAAAAAGTACTAGATGTCTGCTCAATTCATTATCAGAAACACACCTTTTTTTTTTTTTTTGCAAGAGTTGGAAAGAGAGGAACAAAAATCACACTCCATACAAAATTAAGTTGGTAAACAACTTTAGGTATATATGAACAAAATAAGAATTTCAGAAGTTGCATGATTAAGAATTGTTTTAGCTGCAATAATACAGCATCTCTACATTTTAAAAATAGTTCGTAAAGACCATATTCTACATGTTCTGTACAATACAAAGCAACATTTTATTAGAAATTCTTTTTTTTTTTAAATTTATTTATTTACACAAGAACCGGGGTACAGGCCAGATGTGCGGGAGGGTAAGAGGATTCACCAGAGACAGAGTGAGGAACAGAACAGGCAGACAGACTGAAATACACTGCTGAGGGGAGTAACAGGCGACAGGAGAGGTCTGCCACACCATGTGGGATTCTCACTGGCTGGCTGGGATCAAATCCGCACTGCAGAGGCTGCGGACAGCTTCACAGTGCGGTGCTCAATTGCCTGCACCACCACGGAGGCCCTTATTAAAAATTCTTAATAGACTTTTCCAATTATTTTTTCAACCCTTCCCCATTGCCTGTTAAGTTGTGACCCAAAGCACAAACATTAACTGTAAGATCTTTCTTCTTGGAGATGTTAAAGAAATGTAGATTTTCAAAATGAAGTTTTTCATAACAGCATAAAATTAGATTTATAGAAAGACATTAAATAATCACTAAGACTTGGTTAAAAGAAGGGTGTTGTACAAACCTGAGACCTACTGGTACAAATGTAGGAGATGTAAACATAAAGTGAGCAGGCAAACAACCACATAGGCCATATTTTCCATGTTTGAAATGACTGAAGGAATATACCACACAAGATCCAAAGTGTTCATAGTTTCTGGAATTTTAGTTCCATATGACACTAAAAATATACAAGTATTGTGTTGCGTACTGACACTTAATCTTCTTAATTCTTGTATATTGGTAAGATTCTGACATGGGGATGGAATTAAAGATAACCCACTACTTCATGATTTCAGGAGTGGTTAATTATACAAATGATAAGTACATTTTAAATGCTGAATACCCAAGCTGTTTTGCTAAGCGTCCAAATAAGTCAACCATATTCTAAGCATAGATGTTGCAGTTCTGTCAAGCCTGTGGTTTGATAAATTGCTTTTCAGTATTCTTATGGATGCTAGATTAGACTTATTCACCAAGACAATATTTACATGTATGACAAATTACATCCTGTTTCAAGTTCCATTTCCACAGTGATAGCATCAGGTACCCCAGTTTTATTTAATACAACAGTTGTTTCTATGAACATTAGGTCTTTGCAGCTAACTCTATTTAGGACAATACTTTTCCAACTATGAAAGTTGCTTGCTGTTAAAAGCTCCATGCGACTTTTGTTTTATGAACTGTATTGTATCTTCATATTTAATTCCATCTTTATTTTTTTATTAAAAATAATTTTATTTATTTATTTATATAAGCACTGGGTACAGTCAGAAGCACGGGAGGGTGAGAGAATTCACCAGAGTCAGAGCGGGAAGCAGAACAGACAGACTGACAAAATAAACTGCTGAGGGGAGCAGCAGGTGGCAGGAGAGGTCTGCATGCCATGTGGGACCCTCGCCCGGTGGCCAGGGATCGAACCGGCACTGCAGGAGCTTTGGGCAGCTTCACAACCCAGTGCTCAACCGCTGCACCACTGAGGAGGCCCTAATTCCATCTTTAAATGATAGGGCGATTACTGGAGCTCTCTAAAGGATGTTAACACAGTGAATAGCAATACAACAACCAGGAATTTCACAGAATTTAAATTTTACAAAATGAAACCAGTCAACAATAATCTGATTGATGATGGCAACCAGAGAACATGGTTGCCTTTCCTCACAAAAGCAGTGTCATATATGCTTCAGTGTATATGCTTCATATACTCTTAGTATTATGGTAACTCCATACTTAAGTTTCTTTATAAATTTCTTTATAAATTTGGTACTCCTCAAGTACCAACGCCAAATATTATAAAAGGTCACATTGGTTGGATTGTGAAATATAAGAAATATCATGTATATATACACAATGGGATACTACTCAGCAATCAAAAATGATGAACTCATGTCATTTGCAGCAACATGGATGGTGCTGGAAGGGGTAATGTTAAGTGAAATAAGTCAGAAGAAAAAAGATAAACACTGGATGGCATCCTAATATGTAGAATATAAAGTAACTAAATTAATAGGCAGATAAAGACAAGCTGAAAAACTAACACTTGATAGCTGATTACAAAACTGAAACACCAAGGTGGGGAGGGGATAGGAAAGGGGAAAGAACGAAGAGGGAAGGAAGCACAATGGTGGTGAAATATGAGTGAGTTGGTTGGGGGTGTATTATGTGGTAATACTTGATGGGGGTAACCAAATATTAACTTATTTCAAATAAGTTAAAGAATAACTAATAATTATAATAAATCTCATGTTATTGTATGTGACTTCCAAAAGAACTGGATGGTTTGTGCAAATCATGTTAATTTAATTGAAAATCACTCAACAGCATTATGAAAACATTTATATTGAACACAGTACTAACAAAATATACTGCTTCAACATACTCTTCTTGAAATTCTCAGTGCTTTGAATAATGAATTTGGGAGTAGTGGGAAAAAATGAACCTCCTAAGTGGCAGCAATTCTTCAATCCAGTAATAGAAAGGGAGTGCAATGAGATTTACCTCATCCAAGTCACAGCCTTGTAAAATGCTCTGCAGATTTCAAGTCAACAATTCTTTTTCCCAGTTAAATACTTTTATGGGATTTCTTGGTGGAACAGTAATGAATTCTACATTTTACTTAATTGCATAGGGGTCATGCAATGTCTGTCAGCAATCTCCACTGCCTGGAATCTTTCTTCCTGCTCTTTAGAAATTTTATAAGTGTGTTATCAGAACACCATAGAACTTATTGAAGATTGTGACCTATTTATAGAGCTGGTTTAAGACAGGGTTATACAGGTAGCACCAGTGGCAGCTGCTGTAGGGCAGGGCACAGTAGGTCTTTTCAGGGTAGCTGTGTCATTGAAGGTGGCAGCAGTGGCGCCAGACTCAATCTGTTCAAATTTTCACTTTGATAGGACTGAGTGATTTCTTAAGCTTCTTTGAAAACCAGAAGTTCTGTTTATTAAATTTTTATGTATATTATCCAGCCACCTCATTTTTTTTTAATTTACCTTGTATAAAGTATCCCATAATTAAGTAATCTGACTTTGACAAAATGAAAAAAAGAGAGAGCAGGAGCATACACTTGCTGTCCTTTCTGAAACAGCCAAGCTGCTCCTATTTTCCTGTCTTTAGGCACACTATCTTGTTGATAACAAACAACTCCCTTTGGCTTTAAATCTGATGTCCTGCTGAAGGTCCACATGGTTTCTCTTCCCATAATTCCTCAGTGAAGGTGCCAAATAAGTGCTGGCTTCATGTGCTCTCACTTCTTCATGGTTCTAAGTTTTGAAATCTTTTTTGGCAGAAAATCTTTATTGATACTAAAGTATTACAAGTCAGTCCTCACATGAAGGATGCCCCATGCCATATTCACATTGCTTTTCCACAGAATACCTAGCTCCATGCCTTGGTAAAGAAAGACCCTCTAGACATCTCACATTTATGGCATCATGGAAATTTCCTGGAAAAATGAGCAGATAAAATTGTGTAATAAATAGCTTTGGAACAAAAAATGAATGTTTACATTGATCCAGGTCTTCAGAGTTTTAAATGGAAATAGCATATTTGAACACATTTAAATAATTTTCTAAGCAGAGTGTGAAAAATGTTTATTTTATTTTATGAGGTACCACTGTTTTACAACACTGTATGTGATTCAGGGGAATAAGCTCACATCTCTTCAGATGTATCACCAGACCACACACAACACCAAACCAGTCATAGTCCATCACTTTAGAAACACTGGATCTCCTCCTTTTTTTCCCCACTCATGTCCAACCTCCCCACTTAGAAAACTCAATTATGCAGTCATATTTCCAGGTTTTGTTTTTGTTCACTTTTGTCATGTCCTTTGTTTTGTTTCTTTATATTCTATGCATGAGTAAAATCATCTGGTACTTGTCTTTTTCCTTTTGATATATTTAATATTCCGTAACCCCTCCAGGCTCATCCATGTTGTCACCAATAGCAAGAGTTCATCTCTTTTAATATCTCAGAAATATCCCATTGTGTATACATACCACATCTCGTTAATCCTTTATCTATTGTTGGACACAGGTTATTTCCATAACTTGCTATTGTAAACAGTGCGGCAATGAATATAGTTTGCATATATATACCTTTGAATTAGTGTTTTTGCATTCTTCAGGTAGATACCTAGAAATGGAATTGTTGGATGATAAGATATATGTGTGTATATATATTTATATATATATTTAATATTTTAAGGAAACTTTGTACTGTTTTCGAGTGAGGGTAGTTCAGTCTACATTCCCACCAACAGTGGGAATACAAGTGTTCCATTATCTCCACATTCTCACTAGTGTTTGCTGTTACACGTTTTGATTTGCATTTCTCTGAAAATAAGTGATGTTAAGCTTTTTAGTCATGTGCCTTTTGGTCATTTGTATGTCTTATTTGCTCTTCTGCCCATTTAAATTTTTTTATTTATTTACTTTTTCAGTGGTGTTCCATTGTTTTATAACCTTGTTAATATTTTAACAGTATAATATTTCTGCTTATTTTTGATTGGTGTATATTATTTTTCTGTTGAGTTGTATGCATTCTTCATATTAGCCCCTTATTGGAGATATCATGTGCAAACATTTTCTCCCATTCAGTAGAGTATATATTTTTTTAAGAGTATATATTTTTTAGTTTTGTTTATGCATACAAGAACTAGGGTAGAGGCCCAGGTGTGGGGGCTGAGAGGATTCATCAGAGACAGAGTGGGGAACAGAATAGGCGGATTGAGTGAAACGCACTACTGAGGGGAGCAGCAGTTGAGTCAGGAGAGGCCTGCTGCACCATGTGTGTAGCTCCCTGTCTGGGGTTCAAACTTGTGCTGCAGAGGCTGCGGAAAGCTTCATAGGTTGCGTCTTAACCCTTTGTGCCCCCAGGGAGGCCCGAGTTTATTTTTGTTTTAATTATAGTTTTTTTCCACTGTACAGAAACTTCTTCCTTTAATGTTGCAACATTTGTTTATTTTTGCTTTTTTCCTTTGTCATTGAAACATAACCAAAACCACCCTTCAATCAGTGACAACACGAGGAAACCACAGTGTAAGAAAAGATCTAAGACAGGACTACTTTCTCAAATGGTGTGAAAGTTTGATATAGATAGATAAGTAGATAGATAGATAGATAATGTTGTAGATAAAATAACTTTGTAGACAGATTGACATGTTTATGTATGATCTTTAGCAGAGGAATTTGACTAGTTTAGGTTTTTGTATTTCATTATTTCCTAGCTCATATTTCTCATAACATGAATAATATATTGTCATCATCTGTTCAGTAACAGTCCTTACGAGATGATGAGACCCCTAAGAGAAACAAACATATATCTTTCATTTTTATATTCATAATTGTTACTTTAGGGTCTACAATATTTGCTAAGCAAATGAATACATACACACACCCACATGTGCATACATATGCACACACAGATGCTCACATAAGAATCTAATTTGATTGCAATGGGAAGGTTTCTGATAGAATTTTCCTTCTCTGTGTCATGGATTTCAACTTCCTAGATCTCATAAAATCTCCCTAATAGGATTCCATGGACTAAAACCCTGAAATAGGGCCTCCCCGGTGGCGCAGCGGTTGAGCGCTGGGTTGCGAAGCTGCCCGCGGCCTCTGCGGCGCCGGTTCGATCCCCGGCTGCTCCCCGGCCATCGGAGGAGGGTCCCTCATGGCGCGCAGACCTCTCCTGCCGCCCGCTGCTCCCCTCAGCAGTGTACTTCGGTCCTTCTGCCTGCTCTGCTCCCCGCTCTGGCTCTGGTGAATTCTCTCACCCTCCCGCGCTTCTGACTGTACCCAGTGCATGTATAAACAAAACAAACAAACAAACCAGCAAACAAATAAATAAAGCATGCCTCTATAAAAAAAAAAAAAAAAAAAAAAACCTGAAATAGCTGCCAGTGGTGTTGAGATGGGATCTTTCTTGGCTGTGGGAAACCAAACCATCTTACTTAACATTATGTGGAAAGGTTGAAACATTTTTTATATTTTAAGTGAAAAAAATGCTTTTATGAGAGTTCTAGAAAATAAAAAGTAAGTAATTTTTTCCCCAGGGCACACTAGCCTCCCTTCACAAATATAAACATTGCATCTTCTAGTTAATGTACAATGTTGGAGTGGTGGTTCATGAGTTCGAGTGTAGCTACCACACAGAGTGGTTCTTTTCCTGGCTCTAGAATTTATGTACATTGAGTAATTATTTGACATTCTGTGCCTCACATTTCCTACCTGTGAACTGGGTATATTGATAGGACCTACCTACCTGGTGTTCATAAGTCACCAAGTGAAGTGAGTGAAGTGAAGATCTGTACAACACATGGAGCATGTCTATCACACATGAACCATTCTTCTGATCAAGGTCTGGTTTTGGTTAAGGGGAGAAATATACTCTTCCATACTCAAGGTGAGATGCAAAACTTATGTTTTCTGACACAGTAGATGAGACTCTACTATGGTCAGACCATAGTGGTTTGAGTTTTAAACATTAGATTGGGAAATTGCTGGCAATCCTACAAGTGCAAAGGGAGAAATAAAAAAACCCAAAACTTTATTTTGTCTTTTTTCCTAGCTCTGTGAAGTGCAAGGTAATATTAATCATCTTCATCCAAGTATTAAGCTAAAAAATAAATCCACTAAGAAAATATGTTTATAATATGACTTCAATGTAATTTAGTGTGAGTCATGTATTCTTAAGGAATGATTTAGAAACAAGTATCTTTTTTAACCTGAAGATTATAAAAAATTTTAAGGCTTTAAAATTTCATTTTGAAAATGGTTTATTTCATTTTTGAGAGAATTATATAATTTTAAAATGATCCTGAATTTAGACTTAAACTATTCATTATTCAAGCAGATTGAACCAATTCAACTGTTCTACAATTGTCCACTCTAAGATACAATTATTGGGGCTTCCATGGTGGCTCAAGGGGTTAAGACACAACCTACAAAGCTGTTCACAGCCTCGGCAGCACAAGTTCAATCCCTGATCAGGGAGCTACCCACATGGCGCGGCAGATCTCTCCTGACTCGCTCGCTGCTCCCCTCAGCAGTGTACTTTGGTCAATCTGGCTGTTCTCCACTCTGTCTCTGGTGAATCCTCTCACCACCCCCCCCCTGCACTTCTGGCCTGTGCCCCAGCTCTTATGTGCATAAATAAATAAATCTTTAAAAAAAGCAAGGAAAAAGAGCCTTAAATGGGAAATAGTATAACATTTATAGGGAATTGCACCCCCCAAAAAGCTGAATGCACATTCTTCTCATTTCAACATGGGACATGCTCCAGGATAGACCATATGTTGGTCACAAAACAAGTATGAATCAATTCATGAGGATTGAAATAATATCAAGTATCTTCTCTTATACAATGATATCACACTAGAAATCATCCACACATAGAATGCAGGAAAAAAACTCTCACATGTGAAAAACACAGTATTGAATGAATATAGAGTTAATAAAGAAATCAAAGAAGAAATTGAAAAGTGCCTTGAGAAAACTAAAAATGAAGACACAGCCTACTAAACCTATTGGACAAGGCAAAAGCAACACTAACAGGGACACATATAGTAACACAAAGGCACATCAAGGACCAAGAAGTAACTCAAATAAATAATCTTATTACCCTCACTTTAAGGGACTAGCAAAAGATGAATAATCAAAACTAAAAGTCTACAGCAGGAATGAAATGTTGAAAATCAGGACAGATGTAAACAAAATAGAAATTAAAAGACAGTCCAAAAGTTTATGGAACCAAAAGTTGGCTCTTTGAAAAAATAAACAAAATAGACAAACCTCTAGCTAGGCAGATAATGAAAAAAAAAAAAGGGTGAAGAGTGAAATACTAATCCAGAAACAAAAGGCAGAAGTAAAAACAGATATCTTAGAACTTCAGAGATCATGAGATAACGATGAACATTTATATGTTAGTATGTTAAATAGAAGATGATGTATTGTTCCCTAGAAAAGATAGACAAATCCTTATAAATATACAATACAGTACTAAATCAGGAAGAAATAGAAAACATCAACAGAAATGAACATGAACATGGAATTGAAACGGTAATTAAAATTATTCAAAACCCAAAAGTATAAGGCCAGATTATTACACTAGTGAGTTCTACCAAAACTTCAGAGACAAATTAATACCTATTCTTCCCAAATTATCCCAAATAAATTGATAAAGAATGAATAGTTCCAAACACATTTGATGAGGTTAACATTAGCCTGATACCAAAACCAGTCAAATACACCAGAGAAAAAGGAATCTACAGACCAATTTCCCTGATGAACAGAATTGCAAAAATTCTTAATAAAATCTTTGCAAAACAAACTCAGCAATACAATAAAAATAGGATGCACAAGAGCCAAGTGGGATTTATTCCAGGGACAAAGGATGGTTTAGCATCTGAAAATCAATCAATATATTTTTAGCCCATCAATAAAAGGAAAGACAAAAATCATAAGATCATATCAATAGATGCTGAGAAAACATTTGATTAGATTCAATATCCATTATGATAAAAAACCTTTTTATGATTAAAAAATGGGGGTAGGGCCGCCCCTGTGGCTCAGGTGGTTGAGTGCCATGCAGAGAAGCTGTTTGTAGCATCTGCAGCGCCTATTCAATCCCGGCCAGCCGTGGAGAGTCTCACATGGTGAAGCAGAGGTCTCCTGTCTCGCCTGCTGCTCCCCTCAGCTCTGTATTTCATCAGTCTGCCTGTTCTCTTCCCCACTCTGTCTCTGGTGAATCCTCTCACCTTCCTGCGCATCTGGCCTGTACCCCAGTTCTTGTGTAAATGAATAAATAAATCTTTTTTAAAAATGGGGGTAAATGGAACATACCTGAACATAGTAAAAGTCATTTATGACAACCTACAAATAAAATCATACTCAATTTTGAAAAACTGAAAGCTTTCCCACTAAGTTCTGATATAAGACAAGAGGTCCACTTTCACTAATGCTACTCAACACAGTATTGGAAGTTCTAGATAGAAAAGGTATTCAAATTGGGAAAAAATAAATAAAACTATCATTATGATCAGGTGATGTGGTAATATGAAAAGTAAGTCCTAAAGAGTGCACTAAAAAACTATTTGAAAAAATAAATTAGTACAGAAAAGTGAGGGTTACAAAATCAATTTAAGAATTACTTGCAGGGCTTTCCTGGTGGCGCAGCGGTTGAGTGCTGCATTGTGAAGCTGCCTGCAGCCTCTGCAGCCCCAGTTTGAGCCCCGGCCACCAGGCGAGGGTCCCATATGGCACACAGACCTCTCCTGCTGCCCGCTGCTCCCCTCAGCAGTGTTCTTCGGTCCTTCTGCCTGTTCTGCTACCCGCTCCGGCTCTGGTGAATTCTCTCACCCTCCCGTGCTTCTGACTGTACCCAGTGCTTGTATAAATAAATAAATCTTTAAAAAAATAATAAAAAAAATACTTGCATCAGTCCTCCCTGGTGGCATAGGGGTTAAAACAGCACTATTTACAATAGGTAAAACCTGGAAACAACACAAATGCCCAAAAATATATGCCTGGATCAAGAAGATGTGGTATATATACACAATGGAATATTATTCAGCAATCAAAAAAGAGAAATTCATGCCATTCGCAGCAACATGGATGGAGATGGTTTCACTTATACCAGGGAAATAGGGAAACCAAATAAGACATCAGTGTAAAAAATAATAACACTACAAAACACAACAAGGCAAAACCAAACAATTATAAATCAGAGACTCCTGCAGGGCATGAGGAAGGAGAGGGATCAGAGTGAGGAAAGGAGGAGCACAGGGGACTGAGGTGATGGTGCACAGGTGCATTGGTGAAAGAAATTCTATGGGAACTATACTTGAGGCATTGAGGGGAAGCGCATATTATTTAAAAATGAACAAGGATGTAAAAATAAAATAAAATAAAATAAAATAAAATAAAATAAAATAAAAAAGACAGCATTATCAAACTGTCGCCAGCCACTTCAGCACAAGTTGGAATCCCAGCTGGCCAGGGAGGTGACCCACATGGCACAGCAGACCTCTCCTGCTCACCCACTGCTCCATTCAGCAGTGTGTTTCAGTCAATCTGCCCGTTCTGTTCCCCACTCTGTCTTTGGTCAATCCTCTCACCCACCACACCTCTAGCTTACACCCAGTTCTTGTATGCATAAATAAATAAATCTTTATAAAAAGAAAAATTACTTGCATTAATATGCAAAATATATACTAGAAGATGATGAAGTCAAGAAAGCAATCCCATTTACAATTACGTAAAAAATAATGGAATAAGCATCAGTAAATAAAACAAGTGCAGTGAGGGACTGTACAATGGAACTATAAGATTACTAAAAGAAATAAGACAAAAGGAAATGTAAAAATATTCCCTACTCTTATATTCAAAGAATTAGCATTGTTAAAATGGCTATCTTACTCAAGCAACATACAGATTCAATATAATCACTATCAAAGTTTCAATGGCATTCTTCAAAGAAATAGAATAAACATTACTGAAATTCTTATGAAACTACAAAAAACTCTGAATAGTCCAAACAATCTTGACCAAAAAGAGGAAATATAGTGATATCAAAGTGCCAAACTTGATACTATATAACAGAGCTATAACAATCAAAAGAGTATGACACTGGAACAAAAATAGACACACAGAACAATGGAATAGAATTGAGTGAACAGTAATAAATTCACATTGATATAGATAGGTAATCTTCAACAAAGTAGCTGAGAATATACATTGAAGAAAGGGAAGTCTTCAACAAATGATATTGGGAAAACTAGACAGCAAAAAAGAATGAAACTAGACCCCTGTCTCACAGCATACAGAAAAATTAAATGGATTAAAGACTTGGATATAAGACTTGAGACCACAGAATACATTAAAGAAAGCATAGGAAAAAACTAAAATATATGCTTCGGTGATGTCCTTGTGGATTTTCTCCAGCAGTAAGAGAAACAAAAAAATATAAACAATTGGTACTGCATCAAACTAAAAGCTTCTATGCAGCAAAAGAAACTATCACTAAACCAAAGATATATCACTAAAAGAAAGCATATAGCCCAAACAAAAAAATGGGCTACAGATCTAAGTAGGCACTTCTCCAAAGAAGACACAAGATGGCCAACAACATATGAAAAATCTTAATCACTTATTGTCAAAGAAATGCAAATCAAAACCATAATAAAATACCACCACACACCAGTAATAATGGTCCATTCAAAAAGATGAAAAACAAGTGTTGGTGTGTTGTGTAGAAAAAGGAAATGTTTTATACTGTTAATAAGAATGTAGTCTGGCCTAGAGACTATGGCGATTTCTCAAAATATTAAGTTGATCTATTATATGATTCAGCAATCCCACTCCTAGAAATTGTGAATTATTCAAAAACACTAATTCAAGGGGAGTTATGCTCTCCTATGTTCATTAATGCATTGTTTATAATAGCCTAGTTATGGAAACAACCTAAGTGTTCAAATACAGATGAGTGGATTGGAAAATTGTGGCATATATGACCAATGGAAAACTAACACCTATAATAAGAGATATACTCTTGCCGTTTATGACAACATGGATGTAACTGATGGATACTGTGCTAAGTGAAATGAGTCAGAAGGAAAAAAAATACCAGATGGTGTCATTTCTATTTAGGATATAGAGAAAAATTGGGTCAGATCCAACCAAACATACCAAACCCTAAAATCTTACTATAAAATTGATGGTACCAGATGGGGAGGTGAGGGATAGTTTAGAGTAAGGTGGGTAGCTGGCACATAGGACTATGTGCAGGACTGTGGGTGCCTTGGTGGTAGATGTGATGTGCACAATTTTAGCTATTTTCAAGCTCAGTGACATCAAGTCCATCCATGTTGCTGAGCAAGCATTTTCACCATTCATCTCCAGAAATATTTCCTCTTCCTAAATTGAAACTCTGTACCTCTAAACAATAATTCTGTCTTCCCCCCTTTCCCTAGCCTCTAGCAATCATCTCTTCAAACAAGTGGAATCTTACAATATTTGTCTTTGTGTGACTAGTATAGTCTACTCAACAACCCTCTTAAAATTTCATCTCCCTTGTACATATGTCAGAATTTCCTCCTTCTCGAGACTAAATAATATTCCACTGCTTGTTTATACCAAATTTAGTTTGTCCATTTTTCTACCAGGATAACCTGGTATTAACTTCAGTGTTGTTATTAACCTCATGTTATAGGTGGATAAACAGAGACTTGGAGTAATAAGTGTGTAGGGACAGGAAGGGCACAGAGCAGGTTTTCTATGATTCAGCAGACCATTTGGCAGACCGGGTAAAGGAGAGTCCTGGAGCCCTTGGTGGCTTTCTCAGGCCACCAAGCTTTACGTGTAGTGTGGCAACCAGGTAGACTGTAGGCATGGGTGGCAGGGGGCCAGGAGAACGGCAGGCCTCCAGGCCCTCGACAAGTCTTCACTCTGGACTTCTCTGGCTTCTTCCTCCTCTTCTCTCTCTTGCCTCTCTCATGCTTCTCTTGGTGACTATCTCAATATTCCTCCCATGGCCCGCAGAAATAAATAAGACAGCTTACAAGGATGTAACAACTGCAGGTGCCCCATCAGGCAGGGCAATCCTAATGGTGGGAGGGCAGAAAAGCCTGAAAAACATTTACCCTACAAAGTGCCTTGTTCTTGGTTCCACAACTAAATGATAGTATTGATATTTTAAACAGTTCTCTTTCCTGTCAAGCTCAGAAACAACCCACTCATACACAGTTTAGAGGGCTCAGGCCAAAGGTAACTTATGTGAATTTTTTTTTTTCATAGTATTTTTTTCTTTTAAGATTTATTTATTTATTTGTACAGTCAGAAGCGCGGGAGGGTGAGATAATTCACCAGAGCTAGAGCAGGGAGCAGAACAGGCAGAAGGACCGAAGTACACTGCTGAGGGGAGCAGCGGGCGGCAGGAGAGGTCCGCGCCATATGGGACCCTCGTCTGGCGGCCAGGAATCGAACCAGCCCTGCAGAGGCTGCAGGCAGCCTCGCAGCCCAGCGCACAACTGCTGTGCCACCAGGGAAGGCCCAACTTATGTGAATTTGTTGTCTTTGTATTACAAAGTAAAACAAAGCACATTCCTCTCATGCAATTTTACCTGTGATGCACATATTGTCCATTGCTCTTGGAGGGTGTTTGTGTTTTATATATATATATTTAATATTTATTTATTTATTTATTTATACAAGCACTGAGTACAGTCAGAAGTGCGGGAGGGTGAGAGAATTCACCAGAGCCAGAGCAGGGAGCAGAACAGGCAGAAGGACCGAAGTACCCTGCTGAGGGGAACAGCGGGCGGCAGGAGAGGTCTGTTGCGCCAAGTGGGACCCTCGCCAGTGGCCGGGGATCGAACAGGCGCTACAGAGGCTGTGGGCAGCTTCGCAGCTCAGTGCTCAACCACTGAGCCACCAGGGGAGGCCCTGTGTTTATATTTATAGTCAATTATGGTCATTAAAACAAAATCAATCTGTGGATATTATTATAAAAACCCTTCATTTCTTTCTTTTCCTTGATTGCTAAAGTATCAGTAAACTAGACTGAAATGCTTAAGAGAAAGCCACAACCAGAAGGATATCTTAATGTTAGAATGCCATCTTATGTGAGTATGTTTGTTTCACTCTTCATAATTGCTTACACATGCTGAACTCTTTATCATATCCATTTATTTATTACTGAGTGAGGCTTGCAGTGAGTGCTCTGGGTACCAAGAAAAGGAAAATGACACTACTGAGCTTGGGAAATCTCATTCTAGATTGGGATTTATGTGTACTCCAAACAGCTGCACAGATGAGCACGGAGTGTGGGGAGCAACGAGGGTGCTTACTTAACCCATATTTCAGTTTGAAGAGTCAGAACACTTTGTGGAGGAAGTGAAACCCAGAAAGGTGAACACACACACACACACACACAGTACAATCCCCAATGCAATTTTACCTGTGAAGCACATATTGCCCATTGCCCATCAAGGATGTTTGTTCTTATATTTTAATATTTGTAGTCAAATATGTCATTAAAACAAAATCAACTTGTGGATATTATAAAAACTACTCTTCACTTCTTACTATTCCTTGATTGCTTACAACCCTGGGACTGGGTTCTCTCATTATTTTTATTTTACAAATGAGGATATGAACTCATGCCAGATGACAGATAATACAAAAGCAGACCTATAATCAGTAAAGAAGAGGAAAATGTGAGAGGCAAGGAGAGCCTGGGGCAAGAGAAAACTTGACCTTTCCTGGAGAAAAAGGGTTGACTGCAGCTCATCACGGAGTGATGAGCATTTGGATCTTCCTCAGTAGATGGCCTCAGTGAATGTCTGGGGAAACTTCTACATTGTATTTGCAAAATACTGGTATTCATCCTTGTGTGCATTTCCTTGATTAGAATATCTACAGCTTTAATCAGATTCCCAGTGGAATTAAAGGTTCACAGACCCAGAAAGAGATGGAAAATCATGTACAGATCTTAACCAGAAGAAAAACCTTAGACCTATTCCTTGTGGCAAATTTGAAGCAAATTGCAGTCAAGAAGGATAACCCTATGCTGCATCTTTGTGGTAGCAAATGAGGCGATCCAAGCTGTCTAATATTCAATGAATTGTAGTTATTTGTTCTTGAAGAATTGTCCCTTTTTATCTAAGTAGTAAAAAATCATGTGTACAGTGATGTGTGTAGTATTTATCATTCTTTTGATGTCTGAAGTAGTATCTATCCAGTCTCTTTGTCATTCTTGCTACAAGTTTGATGGCTTTATTTATTGCGCTTTTTGTTTCATTGACTTTCCATAATAATTTTGTTTTCAACCTTATTGATTTGTGTTTATTTCCTTTGTTCTGTTTGCTTTATTTTGTTTTTTGTTTTGTTTTGTTTTTGTTTTTGAGGTGGAGCTTAGATTACTGAGTTAAGACCTTCCCCTTTTATAATGTCAGCATTTAGTGTGATAAATCCGCTTTTCTGCTGAGATTCACTTTTCCATTTGGTTCAAACATGTTCATAATGGCCTTTTGAAGTATTTTTATGATTTTTCGGAACATTCTAACATCTTTATCATCATATTATTTGCAGCTATTTTTTTTTTCTTTCAAGTTGAGATGTCCCTAATTTTTGGTACGATGAATGATTTTCTATCTAGACACTTCCAAAATCTGGACACTTGAGGCATTTTGCAATGAAAACCTGGATTTTAGTAAACTCTGTGCCTGTTTGTAGTGACTTCCTTTGACACATCTTCAACTGGGAAAGCAGGCCTCTGCTTTGCTGCCAGGTGGGATGTAAATCCAGCTTTTCACCAAGTGGGGGATGGGACTCCTAGTTTTGCTGCTGGGGTGAGGGTTCTCAATATCCCTCAGACCACTGCTATCTCACCCTAGCCAGGAAGGTTAGGGTGAGACCTCTTGTGACCTCCCGGGGCTGGGGAGTTGCTCTCTTTAATACTGGGTGGTGTTACGGGGACTATAACCAAGATGAAAATGCATATTTTGTACAAAAATGAAAAATGATGTAAAAATATATAAAATAAAAATAAATAAGCTCTTAAAAAATACCACAGACAAGAAAAAAAAAATACTGGGTGGCGGCTGGTGAAATTCCTCATTTTCAAATGTCTTATCTGATATCATTCATGGGGAATGGGGAGAGGTGAAGGTGATGGCAGATGTTGTCTTCATTGAACTGGGAGATACTGGGAAGGTGAGGATATAAATTTTTGCTTCTTGCTCTGCTCTTATGTAGAGGCGGGCACCTCCCTACAGAGTGAGAGTGCTGTGTAATGTGGGTGAAGGGCTAGGCTCCCATCCAGGCCTTTCTGATTTGGGTGGGGTGGAGTCATGGAGTTTTCTGAGATGTTTGTCAGGTAGAGGGTGAATATTGTCTGAAAGTTTTCTGTTGTCTTCTCTTGTGCACAATGCTTGTTGGGAGAGTCACATTTACTCACTCAGCCATCCCCTCCCACCAAATGCTACCGATTTTGCTATCTATCCCTCTCATGTTTTGAATCTTGTCGATGGAAATATAGCTCTTTTGAATGAATTGTTTTCTTCCATTGCTCAAACCCTGTGTTGTCCAATTCACCAACCCCAGGTGGCCACTGAGTACATGAAATATGATTCATGCAAGTCACTACAGTTTTAATGGTATTTAATGTCAATTTCTTTAAATTGTAAAGACTGATGTTTGTTTCCGTTATCGGAAACTTAGAAGAATCTTTGAAAACATTGAGGGGCTGAATCTACTTTTCAACTGTGAATTTTAGAAACTCTAAAAACAGTCTTTAGGTGAGAGTTTAGCTCTAAATTGAGGGTTTTAATGACTCATCAAAAAACTGTCTAAAATATGACCTCATTTGCTTTTTTAAAATGATTACATGTGGAAATGATATTTTTGATGTACTGTGCTAAATCAAATTTATTATATTTATTGCAACTGTTTTTTATGATTATCTGATGTGGCTATATGCAAATTTTGAAATTACTTGTGTGACTTTCCAACAGTTGTCTCTGTTTCACATGCCCTCTGCCTGCCATTGGTAATGAAATGCCATCCCTTGCTCCTGTTTAAGGAGCACGCACCAGTGCTCTCCTGCAGTCTGTCCTCTCTGGTTCCCGAGCACGACAGCTGGGAGGTTGTACCACCCACCACTCCAGCACATACCTGGTGGAGGACTTTGCCTCCTGGGCTGTTCTTCTGTCTTGTCTTCCTGCATCTAAGCCTTTCTTACTGACCCTCACCAACAAAACAAAACCCTGGACTGACTGCTTGTCATTTAAGAATCAGCTCAAGTATTACACTTTCCAGTTGGTACCTGCTACTGTCTCCCTGGCCTGGCAGGTCTCATTCTGACTGGGCTATGTCCACCTTTTGTTTTATTTCCCCATATTAACCCCCAGAGAAAATATTAAGATGTAAGCCTGCTTTACCTCAATAAACAATTTATAAAAATAAATAAATAAACCACAGTTCTTCTCTACTCAAGCTCACTGTCCCCCAAACCCAGAAAATGTCTAAGGAAATGCTTGGATAAATCAATGAAATGAGCCATAGTGCCTGCATTGCTTATTCACAGATACATAAAAACTCTCTTGCAGATTAGACTTCACCGTAGTTTGACCAGGGCTCTCCTTTCTGTATCTGGAAAACGAACCACAAGCAGGCTAGTGTCAGAGCACAGTGAGGGCTGGTGACCTAAATGTCTTGCTAGATGACTTCACACTATGGGGCTTCCCAGCAGCAACCACAGACCTTCACTCCAGCGTCTCATTTCTATCTGCCACTGGGACGGCCTTTTATTCTGTTTCCATGATTGTTCCCAGGCTCTTGACCAATATGGTCTCATTCAAACAGGTACAATCCAGCCTCTTTGGTCTAAGGTCCATTTGACTTTTTCTCAGGCAGTCTTATAAACCTGTGACCTGATTCCTTGACTGGATTATAAATTTATGTTAATTATATTTCCTGATAGGGCCTCCCTGGTTGTACAAGAGGTTAAGCACCACACTGTGAAGCAATCCACAGCCTCTGCAGCACAAGTTCGATTTCCTGCTTGCCAGGGAGCAACACACATGGTGCAGCAGACCTCTCCTCACTCGCCCGCGGCTCCTCTCAGCAGTGTACTTCGTTCAATCTGCCTGTTCTGTTCCCTACACTGTTTCTGATGGATCCTCTCACCCCCCGCATCTCTGGCCTGTGCCCCAGCTCTTGTATGCATAAATAAGTAAATCTTTAAAAAATCATATTTCCTGATAATGAACTTATTACATGTGGAAAAGTCTCATCACATCTCTTAATTTTCAAAAAGTTTGTTTAAATGTTTAAAATTATATTTTCTGAAGAGCAAAAAATTGTTAAGTTTTAATGAAAGTTTGATTTCTTTCATACAAAGTTTATCTGGCATCAAGTTAATTGCTGGAAGCTCAAAGGCTGTGCCTGACCAGCCCAGGACTTGCTCTTTCCCATGGATATTATTATGCGAACAAGAATGGCAAAGCACTTGACCAAGTGAGGAGGGAAGAAGGTCACTCTTATCTGTGTGAAGGATGTGTGCATCTTATTGGGATAATGTTCACATAAGATAAAACCTGAAATAGAATAAATATTTATTTGTTTATAGTTTTTTCTTCTATAATTACCATGGTGACCTCTTGCTTGATAAAAACATTAGCAGAGTGGGAAGAAGATAGGTTTCAGCTGTGTTCTCAACAAAATCAACGTGCAAAAAGCTAGTTTTCTTGGGTCACTCTAGTTTAATATAATTATGTGAATTTTCTGAATTAAATAACCTGATTTAGTACTGCAAGATAAAGACTGAATTTCATTGCTTTGCCAGAGAAATCCCTCTTTAGGTCCTTCACCACTTTCTGGCATTCAAATAGTTTCCTGTTTATATTTGTTATTTGACTTTTCATTTGCATTATCAGTAGTCATTCTGGATATGTTTGAAATTCGTAATCTTTGGCACTCCTACTGGGTTGCGTGGTCTTCAGCTAGTGACTCAACCTTCTTGGATGTCAAGTGAATGTTATTCTTTGTAAAATTTTAACCATCTAAATAAGGTCAGATACACTGACCTCTCTATCATTTTCCCTAATGTTCATAAGTCACATGCCCAGCATTCTCTGTTCTGGTGTGGGCATTGCTCACGCAGCAGTGCTTCTGAGCTGAGTATGAATCAGAATGACAAAGAAAGCACACATGACAAACTTCTGGGACCTTCCCAGAGGATCTGATTCACTAGATGTGGGAACAGGACGTGACAGTTTTCATTCCTAATCTGTTCCTTAACTGGTATTTCTAACCTGCAGCTACCACATTTTGAGAATGATTCCAACTGGACAGTTTTCTCAAGGAAGCAGAAAATGGGACTTGAATAACGTTTGGCCCCTAGGTGCTTATCTCTCATCTCTGAACCGCTTTCCAGTATTTCTGTCAGGCTCCTTTGATGTTGGTGATGAGGTCAAACATGTGCAGAGTTTCCAAACTGTAAAGGGCAATCAATATAGGAAGGCAATGTGACTTTCAACAGAATATGTCTGTTTTAATTATTTAATCCTAAAGTTGCCTTCATTGTTTGCTTCCTTTCTCCTAGACTCTGTCTTGATAGACATCTGTAGTAAAGGGAGAACATGGACACAGAGTTCTCTCCTATCAGGCTGGTGCTTTAGCTGAACAGGATTGAGAGACCATGACATAATACTCGCCTCTCCAAACCGCCCATATCCCTTAACAAATTTTTCCAAGTGAATGTGAACGTTGGGCTGGGATTTCACAGGTCTGGCTTGATACTGTGGAATAATAACAAGGGTTTGTTTAGAGAAAAAAAATCAAAAACTTTATATTTAAATACAAACTACTGTCAAGTAAATCCTTTCACATGTGAAATTCAAAACCCTTCTACTCACTTGTTCATGTTTTATTTCTTTTAGGAAATTTGGGTAGATTCCTGCTTATGTGCAACATAGTTATGCTGTGTTTTTAAAAAATAATAATGCAAAACCTTATATTTAAGCCCATTAGTCTTCATCATGAGTATTTTTATTCTACCTCTAGAATCTTGATTTTTAAAAAAGATTTATTTTTATTTATTTATGCATATAAGAACTGGGGTATAGACCAGAGGTGTGGGGGTGGGGTGGGGTAAGTGGATTCACCAGATACAGGGTGGGGAGCAGAAGAGGCAGATCTATTGAAACACACTGCTGAGGGGAGCAGCAGGAGAGACAGTAGAGGTCTGCATTCCATGTGGGTTAGCTGCCTGGCTGGGGATTCAACTCATGCCACAGTGGTTGGCGATAGCTTGATAGTGCTGAGACTTTAACTCCTGTGCCACCTGGGAGCCCCTTAGAATCTTGATTTTAATAATTTCAATTTTTTTCTTTTTTTAAATTTTTTTTAAAGATTTATTTATTTATGTATACAAGCACTGGGTACAGTCAGAAGCGTGGGAGGGTGAGAGAATTCACCAGAGCCAGAGCGGGGAACAGAACAGGCAGACCGACGAAATACATTGCTGAGGGGAGCAGCGGGCGCGGCAGGAGAGGTCTGCCCCCCACGTGGGACCCTTGCCTGTAGGCAGGGATTGAAGCAGTGCTGAGAGGCTGCAGGCAGCTTCACAGCCCAACGCTCAACTGCTGCGCCACACCAGGGAGGCCAATAATTTCAATCTTTGAAGCTAAATCATTTCATTAGATTTCTTTTTGAGTCTTCAGATTTGGCAATCTTGCCCCTCTTCTGTACTCCCTCCAAAAATTGAAAAATTCAAGTAGGACCTGAGCAACTGGGAGTAAAGCTCTACTCCATTTTTTCATCATCACCGTCATTGTTATGGGGTATGCTATCTCAACCTATGTAAAGGAAACTAACTCAATAATACACCTTTAGCCTCCAAAATATACCCAACAAATGAGTTCAAAACCTAGCAGAGCAAATGATTCCATATTGATGACACTCCCTTGTTCTGCCACTTAAGAAAGCACATGGATACCAGTTAATTTGTGCAGGTTACTGGTGATTATCATTATATTTTCCTGTCTAGCAAGGAATATGAGAATCTTTTTCTAAATTTTGCCAGGGACCACTGTAAAGCTTCCCTGCTCACAGATTACTGTATCTGATGCTATGCTTTTGGAAAATTCAACATGCTCTGTGAGTGATAACCAAATTCTGCTTTTAAGCAGGATGATAAGAATAGCATAGTCCTGGTGTGTGTTCTACAGTTTTTGAAAAATCAATGTGACTACAGCTATTTCTCTTCACATTGCAGTGAGTTTGATACCATTTTTTGTTTTTCCCTGAGGGAAATAATTTGGACAAAACACCCAGGAGGGGAAGAGCCAATACATGAATCAGGTCTTTTCACCCCTGACCCTGCACTTATTCAAAGGAGTAAGTAGAACTGGGTTGGATGATTCTTTTTTTCATATTAGTTCTGAATAACAGTAAATGAAATGAACTTGAACTTTAGGAACTGAAACATTACTCAATTCATTTTTTGTTTTTATTTATGTTTTCATAGATTTTTATGGTTCATTTCATCATCTTGCCAAACCAAACCAAGGTTTCCATAAAACCAAAATATATTTGCTTAGTATATAAATACAAAGCCAATAGTGTCATTTTATAACAATAATGGATTTGGAATGCTTAATAATTGGAATTCCTGCCAGAATCATAAATTGCTGATAATAATAATAATAATATTTTTATTACTTGAAAAAATAAATTAAGATTTATGCTGTTTAATAAAAAAAAACTGAAAATGAGTTTGTAAGGGCTGGAGTTTGTTTCAGATAAACATCTAATTTTTTAAAAAAAAATTTTGATACTGTCCTGTTTTCAAAAACAGGCTTACGATCTGATCAGTCCTGTGAAGTTTTCTCTTCCTGTTTATACTTGCGTACTGAGACTGCTTGGCACTAAATCTTCTGTTGATTCAAACTACTAATTCCTTTTTCAAAATTGTATTACTTTGTATTGAGGCGATGCTGGTACACAGCACCATATGTGATTCAGTGGGATGGACTAACAACACACTCGTACCAGAGTTCTCCACCATGGTCCACTGGGCCTCCTTCCAACTTTGTTCCCCATCTCCCCCGTTCCCTCTGATAGCCTTAGTCCTACAGCCAGGGATTGCTTTGGTTTGGTTTTGCTTGTTTCTTTTTTTATTTCTCTATATTCACATATGACTGAAAGCACCCAGTATTTATTTTTCTCCTTCTAGCTTAGTTTAACATAACCCCCTCCATTTCCATTCATGTTGTTGAAAGTGGCAAGATTTCATCTTATTTTCTTTTGATCGCTCAGTAGTATTTCATCTGTATATATAAAAGATCTTCTTAATCTATTCATTAGTCCTTGGACACATATGCTATTTACATATTTGGCTATAATAAATAAGGCTGCAATGAACATAGGAGTGCATGTATCTGTTCAAATTAGGAGGGATAGATACCTAGGAGTGGGATTGCTTAATCATATGGTAGGTCTATTTTTATTATTTTAAGAAAATTCTATACTGAATCTATATTCCCAACAGTGTGTGAGGGTTCCTTTTTCTCTATATCTTTACCAACACTTGTTGTTTCTGGTCTTTTTAATATGGACCATTGTCACAGGTGTGAGGTTGTATCTCATTGTGGTTTAGATTTGCATTTTCCTGACAAGTAATGATGAGTGATATTTTCATTCCTTGCTTATAGATTGGGTTGGAAGACTTAAAATTGTGAATGGCCATGTTACCCAAAGCAGTATACACATTCAGTGTAATCCTTATCAAATTTTAATGACATTCTTTAAAGAGGTAGAACAATTCTGAAATTTATGTGGAACACAAAACACCCTGAATGACCAAAACAATACTGTCAAAAAGGGCTTACAGTGGATAAATAAAAGAAGAAAGTATGGACAATATATAAGTGTTGGCAACATAATTGGAGCCTAAAATAGAAAACTAGGGAGCAAAATTTGGAAATGGTGTCAGACCTGTTTGAAGACATGTAGAAAGGAAAGTTCCTGTTCTCATACCTGTTTATGTAATCAGGAAACGACCACTAATTCAAATGTCCTATTGGAAACATGAAAATAAATTGCTTAGTGATTTGAATATTGGAATTATGTTGGTTCCTGTGAAAATCTTTACCGCATTTGGAAATATATACTAATTTAAGACAGCCTTTGCCTTTGTATTCTACTATCTTAGTGGCTAATTCACTACCTCACTAGTAATGACAAGACAGAACATATAAAGTGGAAATAATCTCTGTCACTGGATTAGAACACAACAGCCTTGTTTTTTAAATAATATTCTTGTGGAATCTTTGTCTTCCTGGGTTCATCAAATTACCAGTCTGACTATGCTGTTTGTTTGGTGTCTGATGATTATTGTGGCTTAACAGTGGCTATAACAGTGGCTTAACAGGAGAGTCTCTGTACTCTACCTTTAAAAACAACAAAAATTTTCACCTTTTAAAATTCAATATGATAATTATAACCCACCCATCCTTTTGTGACAATTTCTGATATTATTTTCCATCTAAAATATCTAAAGAGCAGAATTTAAAAATCAATCCATTAAAAAATAATAAATAAGTCAACAAAACTAAACAAAAACAAAAAAAACACACTCAGTCTACTCTTAAGAGCACACAAATTAATTCTAACATATACATAATAGCACTTAAATATGAAAAATTAAATATGTGGAAGTATGTGTTTTACTCAATATTTATGATGAGAATTATTAAGCATTGAGCAAAAGTGGAACATGACCATAGGATACTGTTACAGTGATGTGACTGCTTTTCTAGTATAAAGAAACATTTATAGAATAATATAAGCACTTCAATTTGAGCCACAATAGAAATGAGCTAATGCTGTGCAAATATTTCAAGTACAATAGTCTAAACAATTTTCCAAATGATTACAGTTTAAGCTTCAAAAATACGTATTGTATATAATTTATATAACCAGCATTTTACCAGGTACAGCTTGTAAAATGTAGAATGGTTCAGTTTTTTTTAAAGTTTTACTCCATAATATGTAGACATTATGTTAGGAGGAAAATAAATTGCTTTAACAAATTTTTTTTAATATTTATTTATTTATGCATACAATAACTGAGGTGTAAGCCAGAGGTTCGGGGGTGAAAGAATTCACCAAAGAGAGTGGGGGGGGCAGAGCAGAACAGGCAGATCTACTGAAATACACTGCTGAGTGGAGCAGCAGGCAAGACAGGAGAGGTCTACTGCACCATGTGGGTTGCTCCCTGGCTGGCTCAGGATCAAACTCCTGCTGCAGTGGCTGGCTACAGCTTGACAGTGCTGTCTTTAACCCCTGTGTCACCAGGGAGGCCCATTCACAGAGTTTTTTTTTTTACAATTTATTTTTATTTATGCATACAAGAACTAGGTACAGACCAGAGATGCAGGGGGGTGAGAGGATTCACCAGAGACAGAGTGGGGAGCAGAACAAGCAGATCTACTGAAATACACTGCTGAGGGGAGCAGTGGGGGAGACAGGAGCGGTCTCCTGTGCCATGTGGGTCAGCGACCTGGCCAGGCATGGAACTTGTGCTGCAGTGGCTGCTAATAGCTTCATAGTGTTGAGACTTAACCCCTTGCACTACCAGGGAGGCCCCACAAATTTTTTTTTAATAAATAAATGCCTATACATTAAACAAAACAATGCAGCAGGTGTCATGGGTTCAGCTGTGGTGTTTATTTCTCTGTTAACAGAAGTAATTTTTGTTCTGTTTCTGGAAGTCCCGAGTTTCCATGATTCAGCGTTTGTCCTTTCCACTGGCCACCTAACACCTGCAATGCGTATCTCCTAAAGACGAACATTCACCCTCTCACCTCCTACTCATCTTCCCCCAAGATAAGGCTCAGAGAGTGTTTCAGAAAAATGATGGTCAGGTACAGGCAGGCCCTGAATAGCTAAGTTAGGTGAATGTCTAACCTTTAAATAAATACCTGTGGTGTAACCTTGGAATTTTTCCCAGAGAATAAGTCACTTGCAGGGATATTGAATTCAGAGGAGAAACAAAAACAAAACAAAACTTGACTTAGTCATGTCACATAGCAATTTCAAATTTAGGTAATATATTTTAAGTAGTAACAAACTTTTCAAATATTCCACTGTCTATTGAAATTTCAGTGTATTCTTTTCTGCAATTTTTGCTCTACTTATTTTAAGTGAATCTTTGGAATTGATGAAGTGAGTTTTATCAGTCTCTGTTTTTATTATGAGAATGATGTTTCTCCTGCATGGAATTCATTTCTGATTTTTTGTAACAGGTGCTTATTTTAAAGGAAAGTATAAAGGTTATTTCAGAAATCACATACTTGGTGAAAATGATCCAGAACACTAAAAAAAGTTTGACTTGAGGTTGAGACATCAACTCTTACCAAGAATTGAAATATATATACTTTCTCTGTCCTTATTCGGGAAAAACACTTTCCTCAGCTCATCAAATGACTTCCACAATCATGTTCAGAAATATTTCCACATGAATGTAATGAAGAAAGCAAACAAAAATGTTTCATTAATTAGGAAAACTTCAGAGCTTGTTAGGAGTATTTAACTATTGCTAAAACGTAGAAATGGAGGTTGGTTCAGAGCAGAAGCAGACCATATAATTGAAAAGGTAAGGCTGAATGTCATTACTTACACTGAAAAATAGGACTCTAAGAATTTGTCAATTTCTCTAGATTTTCCAGTTGGTATAAAGATATACATACTAGTCTCGATGATACACTGTGTTTTTGAGGGGTCTTTTGTAACTTATCTTTAATTTCTGATTCTATTTATTAGAATAGAGTATTCTAGTTTAATAGAGTAATATATATCAAAAAGATATATATCTTTCAGTTCAGTATAGAAATATTCATAACAGGATTCTATATTTTTATTCAATCAAAGAGGATATTTATTATTTTACTGCAGTCCCATATACGTAAGCATAATTTAATAAAACTGGCAGGCCTTGAATTGCCACTTCTACAAAAATAACATACAAAAGGCAAAAGTATATGACAAAAGGTCTTCAACATTACTAATCATCAGGAAAATGAAAATCAAAACAATGAGATATCTATCACCTCACTCTTGTTAGGATGGCTATTGTCAAAAAAAAAAAAAAAAGAAAATATACCATGTGTTGTTGAGGATTTGGAGAAATTGGAATGCTTCTTTGCTGTTGGTAGGAATGTAAAATGGCAAAAACATTATGGAAGACAATATAAAGATTCCTCAAAAATTAAAATTGTATTTGGCCAAGCAAATCCACTTCTAGGAATATATCCAAAATAAATGAAATAGGGATTTGGAAAAATAGGGCCATCCTAGATATAGAAATATCTAAAATAGTCAAATCTATAATGACAGAAGTAGATTAGTTGTTTCCTTGAAATTGGGATATTTGTTTCTATTACTTGATTCATTGAACAAGTGAGTGGGTCTGATTAGGGGTGTGTTTATTTTATTTTTTTAATTTATTTTTATTTATTTATACAAGAACCAGGGTATAGGCCAGATGCGCGGGAGGGTCAGAGGATTCACCAGAGACAGAGTGGGGAACAGAACAGGCAGACTGACAAAATACACTGCTGAGGGGAGCAGCAGGCATGACAGGAGAGTTCTGCAATGCCATGTGGGACTCTTGCTGGCCTGCCGGGATCGAACTTGTGCTGCAGTGGCTGCGGACAGCCTCATAGAGTGTGGCTCTCAACCGCCTGCACCACCAGGGGAGGCCCTGATTAGGGGTATGTTTAAAATGATATTTATCATATCACTCCAACAAAAACTTTGTTTTGACAACTTTTGAGTATAGACAAGGATAAAATAGAGCATTTAGAGCAGGAGAGAAGAAAGTGATAGAAAGGAACAGCAGTAGAAAAAGAGGTTAGTAGAAGCCTTGAAAAAATATATAAACAGGGCCTCCCTGGTGGCACAAGGGGTTATGCACGGCACTGTGAAGCTGTCCGCAGCCTCTGCAGCACAAGTTTGATCCCCTGCCAACCAGGGAGCTACCCACATGGTGCAGCAGACCTCTCCTGTCTCGCCCGCTGCTCCCCTCAGCAGCGTATTTCAGTCAATCTACCTCTGGCCTGTACTCCAGTTCTTGCATGCATAAATAAAGAAATCTTTCAAAAATATATAGACATACTTTTAAGAGTGATGTTAAGAGATTAAAAAAAAACTCTTGATAAAAAAAGCGAAAGAAAACAGAGACTCAATCCACATATTGAGGAATAGAGAGGTTGTGATAACCTTCTCCCCTCAAAACAATTATAAAAAGTAATATTTACTCATCTGAAGACCCAGGCACTCCATCCTATCAATAGATCCTCAGAACTTCCTCAGTCAAACTCAAACTAAGATCGGTGACTGCTGGGGGTAAAGTGGGATGAAGCAAAGGGGAGCATTATTGGCAAAATAGATATCCCGGTCAGCAGAAAGGACTGGGGGTCGAATATCAGAATCACAATGTGGCAACAGAGAAGCATTGCAAATTTCCCTTGAGGACTATGGCCTGTGGATGAAGACCTGACCCAGGATGGTGGAAACTCTTTAGATATACACCGGGTAAAATGGGAAATCCTACTTTGTATGGGCAATAAAAGCTCCCTCTTCACATGTCTCCCAGAAGAGATGAAAGAGATGCCAGGCTGAGCAAAGTTGGATGTTATAAGCAGCCCAATAGCAAAGGGGAGGACTTATGAGGTAACTCCCAAATGCCTTGGAACAGTAAACAAATGGTGTGAAGATATTGAAGCCTTGGAGAAGTGGCAGCAGAGGTAGGGGCAGGCTGGCAACAGCCGTTGTTGGCAGCCATAGTGACAAAGTGGCACATGCTGGCCTGCCATTCAGGCACCACATCTCCTGCCTGTCAAGCACAACTTAGTCCTAGAGTATGAACCTGGCAGTTCAGACCTAGTTCCTCTCCCTATGGGGAGACTCAGGCTTCATAGATCGCAGTCTATGGTAGAAATGAACAGCAGGGAGCTGGGGTGGGAACTTAATACAACCCAGGCACAGAAGACAACTTCTTGTGGAATGAAAGAAGAGGTAGTAGCAGTGACCAACTTTACTCCTTAAACTTGTAAATTTGTATTGAATAATAAAGTCCCAGATGCCCTTCCTGCCTACATCTCCTGCAATGTAAACTTCTTAGTTTTTCTTAGAAGAGAAACAAATAAAACTAAATTCCCAGCTCCCCAACCACATACACACAACATGCATGCACATACACGTGCATTCACACAGCAAATAAGACAGCAAATGTGCCTAGGAAACAAGGAACATATGAACACAAGCTGGAAAAGCAAAATAAGAAAAATAGAAGTCCTGGGTCAAATATAAAGGATAGAGAAATAGAGGACCTAGTAGAAAAATATTTCAAAACTTCTATACTTCATATAGAAATATTAAAAAGGTAAATGAGCTACTAGAAGACCAAAGGCAGGTTAAACATGTACAAGATCCAGGGACAGAGTTCTTCACCAAGAGATTTATTTAATATATAGAAAGAGTACAGAAGGAGGCACTGAAAGAAATGTAGAGAGATTTAAAAAGCATTGTAGAATTAAATTGTACATAGAATTAAATTGCACAATTAAAGAATTTCAGAAATAGAAGACTCAAATGGACAAATCACCCACTAGGAAAAAGAGAAAGGATCAAGTCAAAGGAAAAATGAGGAATCTCTATGAGAAATGTCAGACTCAATTAGAAGAGTAAACTTAAGAATAATTGGGGTCCCAGAGGCTAAAGAGAGAGAAGAAACTATTCAAGGAAATAATAACTGTGACTTCTCCAAACCTAAAGAATGGATTAAATATGGATGTCAAGGATACAGAAAGAACAACCAAATCTTAAAGTTCAAAAAGATCTACATCTAAAGACATCATTGCCAAACTATCAACAAATCAAAGATAAAAAAATTGCAGGAAGCAAGGAAAAAATAACTTACAAAGGCGCCCCAATTAGGACTTCAGCTTAGACTCTTGTTATGCAAGAAGAGAGTGGAAGGAAATATTCACAATCCTAAAAGACAAGAACTGTCAGCCAAGAATACTCTATCCTTCAAAATTATCATTCAAATATGAAGGTGAAATGATGTTTTTCCCAGACAAAAAGAAGTTAACAGAGCTTACCACCATCAGATCTGCCATTCCAGAAATGTTGAAAGGAGTTCATTTAAAAGAAAAGAAAAAAAAAGAAACAAATTCCTGAGCAAAATGAAAACAGAACACAAAACAAAACAAAACAAACATTACAAGGGAGGAAGAAATGGACAGAATCTGTATAGTTAAATGTCAGCGAGAAGACACCAGGTCAAAAACGAATGAAGACACAGGAATTTAAGTACTATCTCCATGGTGACCACTAACCAAAAATCCAGACTACAGACCCACAGATGAAAAAACAAAGAATTTTATTAGAAATATTAAGTAAAGTCATCCAGAAAGAGCAGAGAGAAACAATATGACACGAAAAACAACAGAAAACTAAATCAAAGATCAAAAGCAAAGTGACTGATAATAAACATTTCATATTAATAATCATCCTAAAAATAAATGCTTTAAATTTACCAATTAAAAGACATAAGTTGACAATGTGAGTGAAACATTTCTGCCATCAATGGGTTTTTACACAAGACCCATTTAAAACCAAAAGACAAAATGAAAGGATAGAAAAAGGTCTTTCCTTTCACAAAGAAATGGAGGAACTACTATTCTCATATCAGATAAACTAAACTTCTAACTAAAAAGGGTATTTAGGGACAAAGGTGAACACTGAATAATCATCAAGGAAGTAATTTACCAAGAGGATATACCTTCTGTTAATACTTATGCACCTCATGCTGACACACCTAGTGACTTAAAGGAACTATAAACAAACCTAAAACAACAGATCAACAAAATTATAATCACTGTTGGAGACCTCCACAATACAAGACTGACTTGAAGGGATAGATCATCCAGGGAGAAAATTAACAAAGAAATAAAAGCCTTTAAATAAAGTGTTAGAATAGATGGGTTTATTGGATATTTCTAGAGTATTCTCTCCCAAAACAAATGAATATACTTTCTTTTCTAGTGCACATGAGGCATTTTGAGACTAGATTTTTTTGGTAGGGCATAAAATAGCTTTCAGAAAATATGCAAAAATAAATATATCAACCATCTCAACACTACAATACTCTAATGCTAGAAATTTACCACCAAAATAATCTCAGAATAACCCAAAATTTAGAAATTAAACAAAATGCTTTGGAATGACCCCTGGGACAATTAGGAAATCAACGGTGATGAAAAAGTATCTAGAGACCAGTGAAAATGGAGAGAAAAACTACCAGACCTTATGGGATGCTCTGAAAACACTATTATGTGGGGAAACAGTATTATATTCTGAGAACAGTATTACGTTCCTTTTCCACAAAAAGAAGAAAAAATAGCTCCTAAAAAATCTGTAGAAGGAAAGAAATAATAAAAATTCAAACAGAACAAAATGACATAGAAAACAAAGACAGACCAAAACATCAGTGAAAGTAAAAGCTGGTTCTTTAGAAAAATAAACAAAATTGATGAGCTCTTAGCTAGACTTATGAAGAAAAGATAAAAGCCAAATCAATGCAATAAGAAATGAAAGATAGACAAATACAACAGATACTGCAGAAATACATAGACTCATAACAATCTATCCAAAAAAAAAGTCTCTAGAAAATGCCTCCCTAAAATAAAAATCCAAGACCACATGGGTTCTCTAGTTAATTCTACCAAAGATTGAACACCATCGTACTCAAACTTAAAAAAAAATCTATAAGGGTGGGAAGCACCCCAATATATTGAGGCCAACACTATCCTTTTTTTCAAGCCAAACAAAGAAAACACAAAAAGAAAACTATAGACCAAAATTTTTGATGACCATAAATGAAAAAATCCTCAACAAAATCCTAGCAAATAAAATACAGCAATATATCAAGAGAATCATTTACTATGATCAAGTAGGCTTCATCCCAGGGATGGAAAGTCTGGTTCAACAACATATGCAAATCAATCAATGTCAATCACCAGATCAACACAAATGAAGATAAAAAGCACATAATCATCTCAATACAAACTTCAAAAAGTGTTTCACAAGATTCAACATCCAATTATGATTAAAACACTCAATAAAGTAATAATAAATGGGAGTTGTCTACATTTATAAAAGCTATAGAGACAAACTTACAACCAAAATCATACTTGATAGTGATAAACTTAAAACATTCCCACTAAGATCTGGAACATGACAAAGATATCTACTATCACCACTGTCATTCAACATAGCATTCAATGTTCCATCTGAAGCAGTTGGGCAACAAAAGGACATAAAATAAATCTAAATTGGAAAAGAAGGCATGAAACTGTTTCTATGTGCAGATGACATGTTAATATACTTAGAGAAACCAAAAGACTAATAGAAAAAATAAATGATTATAGTAAAGTGGCAGGATATAAAATCAATACACAAAAACCAGTTGCATTTCTATATGCAAACAATGTATGAGAAGTAAGGACAAGAAGAATTACAATTGTAAATTGTAGAATAAATCTTGAATTCAGTGAAAGACTATAATAATGACCAGAGGGGACAGGGAGGGTGAGAGATGGTGTATTTGCACAGATCTGTTGGTGGAGGAGGAGAACATGTGCACATATGGAAGAGCAAAAATGTGGCCTCAAACTGAAAACAAAAATTTAAAAAATGGAAAGAGGGCCTCCCTGGTGGCGCAGCGGTTGAGCGCTGGGTTGCGAAGCTGCCCGCGGCCTCTGCGGCGCCGGTTCGATCCCCGGCTGCTCCCCAGCCACCGGAGGAGGGTCCCACATGGCGCGCAGACCTCTCCTGCCGCCCGCTGCTCCCCTCAGCAGTGTACTTCGGTCCTTCTGCCTGCTCTGCTCCCCGCTCTGGCTCTGGTGAATTCTCTCACCCTCCCGCACTTCTGACTGTACCCAGTGCATGTATAAACAAAAACAAACAAACCAGCAAACAAATAAATAAAGCATGCCTCTATAAAAAAAAAAAAATTAAAAAATGGAAAGAAAAAAAACAAAGAGTGTTTGACAAGTGAGCAGAGAATAAGAGTGCCTCTCTCATCCACTCTCTAACAGTAACATTGAGATGATATCAAGTAAATATTATAAGCTATAAGGATTTCATTGTGACTTTCAGTTTTGAACTATAAACTTCCAATAACATGTTCCCATTCCAGGTAACCGAACTTGTTTGGTTAGACTTGAATTAAAAAAATGTCTATTCAAGTCTAACCAAACAAGGTTGGTTACACCATGGAATATTACTCAGCATTCAAAAAAGATAAACACATGCAATTTGCAGCAACATGGATGGCGCTGGAAGGGATCATGCTCAGCGAAATAAGCCAGAAAGAAAAAGAAAAAATACCGGATGGTCTCACTCATAGCAGGAATCTAGAAAACTTAATTAAGGGACCAGGAAAAAGAATAACTATAAGAAAGTAAAAATCAAAATCAACAAACAACTATGAACCAGAGACACTCTATGAGGGGCTGGGGGCGGGGAGGGGAGGGATTGGGGTCAAAATAAGGGGGTCGCAATTGTATGGGGAATATAAAAATAAAAAAGAATATAAATTACTTAACCTTAAAAAAAAAAGTTTATTCTTGGACAAGTGGCCAGTCAAGGCATCTGTGTGGACTCTTTAAACATTGTGTATGTAGTACGTATGTAGAGATATTATTTAAGAAAACAACTAACTTCAGTGAGATGCCCCCAAAGCAGTCACAATGTGATGGGTGAATCTTCTGCTCAGGATGGCTCTGCAAAGAACCCACTGGGTGATATGTCAAGTGAAGCTTTTCTGTGAATGGACACAAAATGATATAATCTACACACACAGTAAAATTGGCAAATGTTAATCCTTGGACATCCCTAATCTATCATTATTCCAAAAGTATTAATTTTTAGAGGAAATTTTGACTTCGCCCACCTAATAGGTGACAGTGGGGAAAAAGATTGATGATTAGAAAACCAACAGTGTAAGTGAGGGTGTTGGATGAAGAAAGAAGCCTCAAGTCTGTTTTCATCTACCTGCTGTCTACAGCTTTAAAACAGAGATGTAGGGCCTCCCTGGTGGCACAGGCGGTTGAGCACCACACTATGAAGCTGTCCACAGCCTCTGCAGTGTGGGTTCGATCCCTTCCGGCCGGCCAGTGAAAATCCCACATGGCGAGCAGACCTCTCCTGTCTCACCTGCTGTTACCCTCAGCAGTGTATTTCTTCAGTCTGCTTGTTCTGTCCCCAACTCTGTCTCTGGTGAATCCTCTCACCCTTCCGCACATCTGGCCTGTACCGCAGTTCTTGTATAAAAATAAAGTACATCTTTAAAAAATAATTAAAAAAATAAAACAGATGTAACCATGGAGATAAGCCAGAAGAAGAAAATCTTACACAGATTGAATTTTAAAAATCTACAATTTTACTGAGATAAGCTTACAAAGAGTAGGGAAAGTATGACTGGATTTTTATACTTATGAAGAATTATTTATTTATTAAAGATTTATTTATTTATTTATACAAGCACTGGGTACAGTCAGAAGCACAGGAGGGTGAGAGAATTAACCAGAGCCAGAGCGGAGAGCAGAACAGGCAGACTGACAAAGTACACTGCTGAGGGGAGCAGTGGGCAGCAGGAAAGTTCTGTGCGCCATGTGGGACCCTTGCCCAGGAGCTGGGGATTAAAGCGGTGCTGCAGAGGCTGCAGGCAGCTTTGCAACCCAGCGCTCAACGACTGTGCCACCAGGGAGGCCCTACTTATTTATTTAAAGATTTATTTTTATTTATTTATGCATACATGAACTGGGTATAGGCCAGAGGTATGGGGATGAGATGATTCACCAGAGACAGAGTGGGGAACAGAACAGGCAGATTGACTAAAATACACTGCTGAGGGGAGCAGCAGGGAAGAAAGGAGAGGTCTGCTGTGCTATGTGGGTAGCTCCCTGGCTGGGTATTGAACTCAGGCTCTCATGATGATAATACTGAGACTAACCCCCTATGCCACCAGGGAGGCCCTGAGGAATTATTTAAACTGATTTTTTCTTTACAGCAAAATTAAGAAATGGACAACTTTCATTTTTCAAAAGTCTTATTTCTTTTTCAAAGACTTATTCATCCATGCACATGAGAACCGGGATACAGGTCGGAGGTGCAGGGGATGAGAGAATTCACCAGAAATAGAGTGGGGAGCAGAACAGGCAGATTGACTGAAATACGCTGCTGAGGGGAGCAGCGAGCGAGACAGGAGAGGTCTGCTGTGCCATGTGGGCAGCTCTCTGGCAGGCTGGGGATGGAATTCGCACTGCAGTGGCTGCGGACAGCTTCACAGTGCTGTGTTCAACCCCTTGAGCCACCAGGGAGGCCCCAAAGTCATGTTTCTTTGTTTTTAATTAATTTTTTTATATATTTTTTACATCATTGTTCATTTTTAAGCAATATTTGCTTCCCCCCCTCCCCAGGTGTAGTCCCCATAGAATTTCCTCCACCAATTCACCCATGTACCATCACCTCAGTCCCTAGTGCTCCGCCCTCCCTCCCTCCCTCTAATCCCTAATCCCTCTCCCATGTCCTCCTCTGTGAATGTCTGATTTATAATTGTTTTTGCTTTGTTGTGTTTTGTAGTGTTTTTTTTTTTTTACCCTGATGTCTTATTTGGTTCCCCTATATTCCTGGTATAAGTGAAACTATCCGATATTTTTCTTTTTCCTTCTGACTTAATTCATTGAGCATAATTCCTTCTAGCTCAATCCATGTTGTTGTAAATTGCATGAGCTTATCTTTTTGATCGCTGTATAATATTCCATTGTGTATGTGTACCACATCTTCTTGATCCAGTCATCTATTTTTGGGCATTTGGGTTGTTTCCAGGTTTTGCCTATTGTAAATAGTGCTGAAATAAACATAGGAGTACAGGTGGTATTTTTTTTAATATGTTTATTTTAAAATAGGTTTATTAGGGAAAGGGGCAGAAGAATGAAAGACACTTGCACAGACACATGTGGGCAGGAAGAGCTTCTCTGAAGAAACAGGTTTTCTAAGAGAGACCTGCATGGTTGCAGGCCAGTGGCCTTGAGGAGAGCTGCCTCTGCTGAGGGAGGTCAGTGAAGAGAAGGCCTGGCATGGTACAGATCACAGGTGGGCAGGAAGGCTGTTCCCCTGTGGAGGGAGAGAGTTGGTAAAAAGAGGCACCTGCATAGTCACAGATGGGCAGTGGGATTGCTGTCTCAGGTGTTCTTTTTTTATTTTATTTTTTTACATAAATTTTATTTTTATATTCCCCATACAATTGCAATCCCCTTATTTTGACCCCAATCCCTCCCCTCCCCTCCTCCCACCCCCCCCCAGAGTGTCTCTACTTCATAGTTTTTTGTTGATTTTGATTTTCACTTTCTTATATTCATTTTCCTGGTCCCTTATGTAAAGTTTTCTAGATTCCTGCTATGAGTGAGAACATCTGGTATTTTTCTTTTTCTCTCTGGCTTATTTCGCTGAGCATGATCCCTTCCAGCGCCATCCATGTTGCTGCAAATTGCATGTGTTTATCTTTTTTGAATACTGAGTAATATTCCATGGTGTATATGTACCACATCTTCTTGATCCAGTCATCTATTTTTGGGCATTTGGGCTGTTTCCAAAGCTTAGCTATTGTAAACAGTGCTGCTGTAAACATAGGGGTGCAGGTGCTTTTGTGTCCTTTGGGTCGATCTCTAGGAGTGGAATTGCTGGGTCATATGACAGCTCCATTTTTGGTAGACAGAGGAACCTCCAGACCAGTTCAGTAAAATAGCAGGATACAAAATCAACACACAAAAATCAGTAGCCTCCCTATACACAAACAATCAATCTGAAGAAGAAGAAAACAAGAAAACCATCCCTTTTTATAATTAAAACAAAAAAAAATCAAATACTTGGGAATAAACCTAACAAAAGAGGTGAAAAACCTGTAAAGAGAAAATTATAAAAGAAATAGAAGAAGACACAAAGAAATGGAAAGACATCCCCACGAATAGCTAAAACCCTACTGATAAAAACAAAGGAGAAAGGAGGTATCACACTTCCAAACATCAAGCAATACTACAAAGCCATAATAATTAAAACAGTTTAGTATTGGAACAGAAACAGACACACAGACCAATGGAAACAAATAGAGAGCCCAGAAATAAAGCCACACTTATATGGACAACTGAACTTTGACAAAGGAGCAAAGAACATGCAATGGAACACAGACAGTTTGTTCAATAAAGGTGCTGGGAAAACTGGACCACCACATGCAAAAGAATGAAATTAGATCACTACCTCTCACCGTGCAAAAAAATCAACTCAAAATGGATAAAAGAACTGGAAATAAGACCTGAAACCATAAAATATATAGAAGAAAATATAGGTAAAACACTACAAGACATACATCTCAGGAACATCTTTAAAGACTCATCACACAAAGCAAAGAAAGTCAAGGAAAAGATAAACACCTGTGATTACATCAAACTGAAAAGCTTCTATACAGCAAATGAGACATTAACCAAAACAGACATTAACCAAACACCCAGACATTAACCAAACACCCCACTGATTGGGAAAAAATCTTTGCACTCCATTCAACTGATAAGGGACTATCCCAAGATATACAAAGAACTCATATGACTCAGCAAAAACAAAATAAACAATCCAGTCAAGAAATGGGCAGAAGAACTTCAAATACATTTCTCCAAAGGGGAAATGCAAATGCCCAACAGGCATATGAAAAAAATGTTCAACATCCCTTATAATCAGGGAAATGCAAATCAAAACCACAATGAGATACCACCTTACACCAGTAAGAATGACACATATCAAAAAACAAGCAACAACAAATGTTGGTGAGGATGCGGTGAAAAGGAACTCTCTTACATTGCTGGTGGGAGTGCAAACTGGTCCAACGACTATCAAAAGTCTTGTTTCTTAATGAACACCGATGCCACACAGAACACATGTATGCTTCACATAACTCCAATCTTACAGTAATGCCTTCCAGATATGTTAGTTGTACCTTATTTAAAAGGAAGGATTAGATGATTTGTTTAGTAATAAGCACAGGGAAAGTTTGCTTTGAGTGCTTGTTCTGATTTAAATGCAGATAGAATTGTAAGAATATAGCAAATATTTAAAATACCTAAAATTTAAAGACAAAGTAATAACTATTTTATTTTTCTGAGAGATACAAAATGTATGTTTATAAAAACAAATTGCCTAACGTTAGGGAAATTAGGGAACTGTATTCTGTGGTAGTGCATTTTTTCCTTTGTTTTTTGACTTGTTTTTATTTGCAAAATCATGTATTTTCTCATAAATATAAATTCATGAAAAAAATATTACTAGCCCATTGGCAAAAATAAGCCCTCTAGCTGTTCTCAAAATAGATGGGACAGAGCTTCATTCTATTTTAGGATAATTGAATTGTCATGGCATTTTTTCCATGCCAACGGATCCAGCAGAGGAAGGTTCACCAGGAAAGCTCCACTGGCTTCTCCTCAGGACACAGTGTTACTCTTTGCTCCTCATTGTTAGTCTTCACAGCCATTCCCTCTTTGCCTAGGGAAACATACCCACGAGAACATAAAATGATCCTATTACATGTGCAGCAACTCTAGGAAAATAATGACTATATTAAGAACATTTTAGGGAAGATAAATAATTTGGCTTTTGGAACAGAGAGATACAGATATTCCAGAATTAACTGTTCTTTTTTTCTCTAATTTTTTTAATAACCCTTTTTTTAAAGATTTATTTATACAAGAACTGGGGTACAGGCCAGATGTGTGGGCGGGTGGGAGGATTCACCAGAGACAGAGCAGGGAACAGAACAGGTAGACTGACCAAACGCACTGCTGAAGGGAGCAGCGGGCGAGACAGGAGAGGTCTGCCATGCCATGTGGGATTCTCGCAGGCCTGTCGGATCAAACCCGCACTGCAGAGGCTGCGGACAGCTTCACAGTGGGGCACTCAACTGCCTGCACCACCAGGGGAGGCCCTGACCTATTAAATTTGTATTATAATTTAAACCAGTTTTATAAATTCCATTAAATCATCCATTGAAAATGTAAGTAGGACCTCCCTGGTGGTGCAGCGGTTTAGCGCTGGGCTGCAAAGCTGCCCGCAGCCTCTACAGCACCGGTTCGATCCCTGGCCACCGGGCAAGGGTCCCACATGGCACGCAGACCTCTCCTGCCTACTGCTGCTCCCCTCAGCAGTGTACTTCGGTCCTTCTGCCTGTTCTGCTCCCCGCTCTGGCTCTGGTAAATTCTCTCACCCTCCTGCGCTTCTGACTGTACCCAGTGCTTGTATAAATAAATAAATAAATCTAAAAAAAAAAAAAGGTCAAAAAAAAAGAAAATGTAAGTAGATCAGGTTTGAGTATTGTGATATATGAAGCAAACATTTGTGAATTTTCTAGCCCTTTGTTGAGGGACACTAATGATTTTACAAACATACATACATACACATACACATGCAGTGCACACACACATAATATAGATTTACCGTGCCATTATATTATGAAAAAAATGTAATGAAAGAAATGTGGACCAAAATTGCTGTGACTTTAAGATACTACAAGGATGAGGATAGCCATGCCCTCCCAGACACATCATCATAAGACTTGACTTGGTTTGGATAATAAGTATGGTTGAGAAAGAAATTTATGGAATATTACAGCAGAAACCTAAAGATCTTTGCACAGTTTCTAGGTTGAATTTTTACATTCTACTTCCAAAATGACCCATTCTAGATCCTGGATCCCAAAATGTAGCAGACACATGACAACAAACAATAGAAGACCAACAGAGAACTTAGAGCATAAATAAAAAATAATCACACGATATGTTATGTGTTTGAGGCATATGGATTATTTGTTACCACAGCAAAAACTGACCCATACATATGGAGAGGATTTTCAAACAAGCCTTAAAAGCAAAATTGAAAAAGATGGGAAAATTTAAGTTTTATCATATGCAATATAAAAACACAATTTGGTCTATCATATCTGTATTATCATAGCAAAACAAGGCCTTGCTCTATAAGGGGCACTGTTGACAAGATAGTAGATGATAACAGAATGGAAGAATATGTATATATTTATTAATATCTAGCATACACAGATTTTTTAGTCAATAAGAGAATCTCCCCTCAAAAAATGGAAAAAGCTATTAATCAGCAAATTATACAAAAACTGAAATGGATATTATATTAATTTTCTATGGCTGCATAGCAAATTATCACAAACTCAGTGGGGGCTTTGGACCAACCTCATTTATAGTTCAAAATCCTGTCAATCTGTTTTCTGCACTGGTCTTTACAAGGTGTTGGCTAGCCTGCTCTACTTCCTGGTAGGAAATCCTCTTTCAAGTCAGATTGTTGGCTAAATTCAGTCCCTTTTAACTGTAATATGAATTCTGTTTCTTTGTTTACTGTGAGCTGGGATCTGGCCTCAGCTTCTCAGGTCATCCTGTTTCCTGCCTGTGGACATTTTGAGGGAAAGAGAATCCCCCTTCATGACTATTCCTCTTAAGCTTTCAGTTTTTCTTTTTTATATATATATATATATAATTCTTACATCATTTTCATTTTTGCACAATGTATGCATTTTCATTTTGGTTATATTCCCCATACAATACCCACCCTCCCTTATTTTGGCCCTAATCCCTCCTCTCCTCACCTCCCCCACCCCATTAGTGTGTCTTTGGTTTATGGTTGCTTGTTGATTTTGATTTCTTTTTTATTATAATTAGCCTTTTTCCTGGTGCTTATGTAGGTTTTCTAGATTCCTGTAATTTTCTTTTTCTTTCTGGCTTATTTTGCTGAGCATGATCCCTTCCAGCTCCATCCATGTTGCTGCAAATTGCATGAGTTTATCTTTTTTGATTGCTGAGTAGTATTCCATTGTGTATATATGTATCACATATTCTTGATCCAGTCATTTATTTTTGGGCATTTGGGTTGTTTCCATAGCTTAGTTATTGGAAATAGTGTTGCTATAAACAAAGGCGCAGGTGCCCTTTTGAATTAATGTTTCTGTGTCCTTTGGGTAAATACCTAGGAGTGGAATTGCTGGATCATATGGAAGCTCTATCTTTAGTAGGTTGAGGAATCTCCACACAGCTTTCCATAGTGGTTGAACCATTTTGCACTCCCACCAACAGTGCAGGAGAGTTCTGTTTTCTCCACAGCCTCACCAACATTTGTTGTTGCTAGTTTTTTTAATATGTGCCATTCTCACTGGTGTAAGATGGTATCTCATGGTAGTTTTGATTTGCATTTCCCTGATTGCAAGTGATGCTGAACATTTTTTTCATATGCCTGTAAGCCGTTTGCATTTCAAAGCTTTGAGTTTTTCTTGCAAGGAGGAAAACAGTTCTTTTTAAATTCTCACCTAATTAAGCCAGGTCCATTTGTAAGTGCAACTGATTTGGGACTTTAATTATTGGTAGTCCAAGAATAACATCGACTAAATAACAGAAATTACCAGTATATTCTAAGGGTCATTTAGAATTCAACCTACTGCAGAGAGATAAATCAATTACTGTTCCATTTTGTTAGTAATAAAATAAATGCAGATTAAAGTCAGGATAAAATGCCACTCTACTTGTATCAGGAAATAAGTAATTATATATTTTATATATGTATATATATTCAATATATATGTATGTTTAACTGTGTATGTATATGTATACATATGAAATTTATCATCCTCATGACTGATTTACCTACAGTTCAAATGCATATACAGTGTATGATACTTTGTTTTTTTTTTATACACTTGACTAATATTTCAGTATTATCTTCTGTATGAGACATTCCTTGAAAACTGATTTGTGATGCCATTTTTTAAAAAATTTATGTATTTATGCATACAAGAACTGGGGCACAGGCCAGAGTGTGGGGGAGTTGAGGGGGTAAGGGGATCCACCAGAGAGAGTGGAGAACAGAACAGGCAGACTGACTGAAATACACTGCTGAGGGGAGCAGCAGGCGAGACAGGAGAGGTCTACTGTGCCATGTGGGTAGCTCCCTGGTCAGCCAGGGATCAAACTCTTGCTGCAGAGGCTTTGGATAGCTTCACAGTGCTGTGATTAGCCCCTTGTGCCACCAGGGAGGCCCTGTGATGTCATTTCTATCTGTCATCTTCAAGTCTGCACTAACCCATAGAAGAGTTACTGTGGTCTTTAAAATTTTCATTATAGTCTTTTTCTATAACTACAAAACTCTCAGTTCATTACTGTGGTTTTGTAGTACTTCTATATCTGTACTGTACTTTATTGCTTTGTCATACCTAGACTTAGAATTTTAGTCTTGCATGTAAATTTCATAATTAGTTGATCAAGTATACACAAAAATAAATTTGCTGTCATTTTATCTTCACTAAATTATGAGCTAATCTGTGGAAAATTGACTCCTTTATGAGAGGCTTTTGCCTCAACCACTTACCAAGGGTCAGGCTTGAGCTGACTGCAATGGGACTGGTGACCATCACTGGGTACTTGATACAGCTGTACAGACATCATGCCTGTCACCAGGATGGTAGAGAGGTTGGCCCATTGCATGATGTGGAAAAAATCCCATACCGCAAGAAGTCTCAGCTTGAGACCCTGGTTACTTGAGAAGAGTCAGTGATGTTCTAGCAAGTGCAGAGACCTTAGCCATCTTCTCTTCTGCTCTCTTTATGTTGTCACAAGTGCCCTTTTGACCTCCAAGAGAATCAAGGGAGCACATCCATGGATGTCATTAACAAAGGTACGGATGATAGGTAAAGAAAAAAGGAAAAATCATTTAGTGCATGTACCCCTCATCCCTCAAAACATTGGTAGAGTTAGATCAAATACTTTCCCAATACAAAACCTTAAACTGCTGTGACTGAACATTTTCAGAGCTACCACTTGAACCACAGACACAGTGACCTTAGTGATCACAAGAACCTCTTCTCCAGGGAGACTGACTGAGAGTTCCAGAGGCAAGTGCCACAGAGCTCCCACCTATAACATCTCAATATCTGGGCTATAGATGACTGAACATTCATAAGAAAGGAAAGTTGTTATTTAAGACAGGGAGCTCTGCCTTGGGACTTCACCAAAGCTGTGTGGAACTGAGAAAGGACCGACCCCACAGTCAGAGGTGAGCTGAAATCCCACACAAGCCATGTCCCGCCACTGGCTGCCTGTTGGAACTCAGAGGGGGGATCCAGCAATTAGGAATCCAGGGGGCAATCCAGCCACCACCTTGGCAGATCAAGTGGCAAAGAGAACTTCCTCCCAGTAATGCTATATCTAAGACAGGGAGCTTTGCATCTGGACCTCACCAAAACTGTGTGGAACTGAGAAAGGGCTGTCCCCACAGTCAGAGGTGAGCTGAAAGCCCACACAAGCCAGGCCGCATGACTGGCTCCCAGTTGGAGCCCAGAGGGGATCTAGCCACCACTGGGGCAGTCTGAGGAAGGAGGGAAGTGCCTCCCAGATGAGCCATGCTTAAGACTGGGAGCTTTGAGTCTGGAACTCACCAAAACCATGGAACTGAGAAAGGGCTATCCCCACAGTCAGAGGTGAGCTGAAAAGTGTGCACAAGCCAGGTCCTACATCTAGCCTTGAGTTGGAACCCAGAAAGGGATCCAGCAATTAGGTGCCCAGGGGTGATCCAGCCACTGCCAGGGCAATGTGAGGGACCTCAAAACCCACCTCTGGTATTAAATAAATACAGAGGAAGTAGATTTCCAGAAACAGCACCCATCAACATATACTTAGTACCACTGCCCTACTGGAATTCTGGTGTAACCGTATTGGACTTGATTGGGCCACCAGTTTCTGACATCCCAGAAGGAGGACACCAAAGAAAGGCCAGACAGTACCAACAACACACTGTCCCAATGAATAGAACAAATTAGAAAACAAGCAGCAGGGAGAAGAAAAACTACAAGCAACCAAGCAAGTCCTCAGGGAAAAGGCATGCCACAAAAAGAAAATCACCCATCAGAATGCAACAACAGTGACTTGGAAGAACTTCTGAGCCTCTCAGAAAGAGAATTAAGAAAAAAATTGCTATGATTAAAAAACTGGCAGAAGTCATAAAGGAAAACAATGAAAAGGGAAAAATAATCAACAATCAGAAGAATGAAATAGAGTCCCTAAAGAGGGAAGTGAAAGAAATGTAGGAGATCAAAGTTTTAATGGAGGAGCTAACAAACTCTGGGAAAAGCAGTGAAAGCAGAATGATGAGTAAGTACTCTGGAAGACACAGAAATGAAAAAGAACAAAACAGAAAAGGAAAGATACGTACAAAGTAAAAGAATGAAGAAAGACTTCAGAAATGGTCTGACTACATGAATAAAGGAAACATAAGAATAATAGGAATCTCAGAATGAGAAGAGAGAGACAAAGGAACAGAGAAAATATTCAAGGAGATAATCAAAGAGAACTTCCCAAGCATGAAAAAAGGAGCTGAAAATAGACAAACAAGATACAAAAAGAATACCAAACTTCCATAATGAAAGGAAAAATACAGCATGACACATAATAGTAAAGCTCCCAAGAATCCAAGAATGGAAAAAATAATGAAACTGACAAGAGGGAAGAAACAGGTAACATATAAAGGAAAAGCAATCAGGCTGACATCAGATTTTTCCAAAGAAACACTATGGGAAAGGAGAGAATGGAGGGACCTAGTCAACAGACTCCAAGAAAACAGATGCCAACCAAGAATACTCTATCCCACAAAGCTCTCCTTCCTCTATGAAGAAAGAGTAAGGGCCTTCCCAGACAAACAGAAACTCCAGAATTTCACCACAAATAAACCCCTCTCAAAAAAATACTACAAGGAGTCTTAAAGCCAGAAACAACAAAGGGATGAATGAGAACAAAACAAGACAAAAATAAAACCAGAGAAAAGACAAACAAAATGGTAAATACAGACACTAAAGTATCAATATTAACTTTAAAGACCTGGCGCACAGGGAGTGCGTCCCGCATCGCCATTTTAGAACAGGGACATTTCTTCAGTAAAGACTGCTTGAAACCGACAGAAGGCTCCCGGAGGAGCCAGAGGTGAGCTGGGAAGTTTGCCCACGCTAGGCCCCTTCTGGCCTGCAGTCCGAGCCCAAAAGGGGAGCAGGCACCCAAGACTGGGGCAGACCGGGTACACAGAGGAATGCGAACCCACATTGCCTTTTTAGAATAGGGACCTTTCTTCAGTAAAGCCTGCTTGAAACTGGCAGATGGCTCCTGGAAGAGCCAGAGGTGAGCTGGGAAGTTCGCCCAAGATGCCGACCAGTACCAGCAACACAGTGTCCCAATGCATATGGCAAATTAGAAAACAGACAGTAGGGAGTAGAAAAACCACATACAACTCAGCAACTCCTCAGGAAAAAAGCACACCACAAAAAGAAAACCTCCTCCCAGATTGCAACGACAGTAACTTGGAAGAACTTCTGAGACTTCCAGAAAGAGAATTTAAAATTGTCATGATTAAAAAAACTGGCAGAAGTCATAAAGGGAAACAATGATAAGGGAAAAATAATCAACAATCAGAAGAATGAAATTGAGTCCCTAAAGAGGGAAGTAAAAGAAATGCAGGAGATCAAAGAATTAATGGAGGTGCTAAAGAATTCTGCGAAAAGCAATGAAAGCAGAATAGATGAAATGGAAGAACGAATAAGTACTCTTGAAGACACAGAAATATAAAGAACCAAAACAGAAAAGGAAAGAGAATTACGAAGTAAAAAACTGAAGAAAGATATTGGAAACTATCTGACTCCATGAGGAAAGGAAATACAAGAGTTATAGGAATCCCAGAAGGAGAGGAGAGAGATGTAGGAACAGAGAAAATATTCAAGGAGATAATTGACAAGAACTTCCCAAATGTGAAAAAGGAGCTGAAAATTGATATACAAGAAGCAAGAAGAACACCAAACTTCCATGATGAAAGGAAAAATACAGTAAGACACATAATAGTAAAGCTCCTAAGAATTCAGGACAAGGGAAAAATAATGAAGCTGACAAAAGGGAAGAAACAGATAACATTCAAAGGAAAACCCATCAGGCTGACATCAGACTTCTCCAAAGAAACACTATGTGCAAAGAGAGAGTGGAGGGACATAGTCAACAGACTCCAAGAAAATAGATGCCAACCAAGAATACTCTATCCTGCAAAGCTCTCCTTCCTCTATGAAGAAAGAATAAGGACCATCCCAGACAAACAGGAACTCTGGAATTTCATTACGTCTAAACCCCCACTCCAAAAATTACTACAAGGTGTCCTAAAGCCAGAACCTCAGAGGGATGAATAACAATGAAAGAAGGCCAAAAAAAAAAGTTATTGAATTAATAAATAAATAAAATCAAAGGAAAGACAAACACAATGGCAAATACAGGTGCTAACATATCAATATTAACTCTAAATGTAAATGGACTAAACTCTTCAATAAAAAGACACAGAGTCGCAGGCTGGATTAAGAAACAAAACCCAACCTTTTGCTGTCTCCAGGAAACACATTTAGCTACAAAACATAAAAATAGACTCAAAGTTAAAGGATGGAAAACAATCCTACAAGCAAATGGACCAAAAAAGAAAGCAGGGACAGCTATACTTATATCAGATAAAACAGATTTCAAACTCAAAAAGATAAAAAGAGACCCCAAGATCACTACATTATGATCAAAGGACAATACTTCAAGAAGAAATAACACTCATTAACATATATTCACCAAACGAAGGAGCACCAAAATATATCAGAAAACTATTGTCATCTCTGAAAACAGACATCAGAGAAAACACATACGTAGTGGGAGACTTCAACACACCACTATCAACAATGGATAGATCAACGAAACAAAAATAAGTAAAGATACTAAAGCTCTAAATAAGGATCCAGAGCACTGGGCTTAACAGACATCTATAGAACACTAAACCCAAAAAAATGTGAGTACACATTTTTCTCATGTGCACATGGATCATTCTGCAGGATTGATCACATAATGGGTCACAAGACAAACATCAACAGATACACCAAGATTGAAATCATATCAACCATCTTTTCTGACCATGAAGGCATCAAACTAGAAATAAACCATAAAAAGAAGGCAAGGAACTTTCCTACCTCATGGAGATTAAAAACCACACTACTGGAAGACCACTGGACTAATGAGGAGATCAAAGAAGAAATTAAAAAAATCTTTGAATTGAATGACAAGGAGGACACCAATTTCCTAAATGTATGGGATGCAGCAAAAGCAGTAATAAGAGGAAAATATATAGCAATAGAGTCTCATATCAAGAAACAAGAGAGAACTCAAAGAAACAACCTAATCTCAAAGCTCAAAGATCTAGAAAAAGAACAACAAAAAAACCCCCAAAACCAGTAGAAGAAAAGAAATAATAAAAACCAAAGCAGAAATAAATGAAATTGAAACTCAAAAAACTCCAAAAGATCAATGAAACCAAGAGCTGGTTCTTCGAAAAAAATCAATAAAATAGACAAACCCCTAGCCAGGCTCACAAAGGAAAAAAGGGAGAAAGCACAAATAAACAGGATCATAAATGAAAGAGGAGAAATCACAACAGACACAGCAGAAATCAAAAGAATAATCAGTAACTACTATGAACAGTTATATGGAAACAACTTCAACAATCTAAAGGAGATGGACAAATTCCTACAACTCTACAATCACCCAAAGCTAGATAAAGAAGAAATAGAACACCTAAACAGACAAATTACAAGCAGCAAAATTGAAATGGTAATCAAAAACCTCCCCCAAAAAGAACTGCTTTTACTGCTTTTGCTGCATCCCATACATTTAGGAAATTGGTGTCCTCCTTGTCATTCAATTCAAAGATTTTTTTAATTTCTTCTTTGATCTCCTCATTAGTCCAGTGGTCTTCCAGTAGTGTGGTTTTTAATCTCCATGAGGTAGGAAAGTTCCTTGCCTTCTTTTTATGGTTTATTTCTAGTTTGATGCCTTCATGGTCAGAAAAGATGGTTGATATGATTTCAATCTTGGTGTATCTGTTGATGTTTGTCTTGTGACCCATTATGTGATCAATCCTGCAGAATGATCCATGTGCACATGGACCTGATGGATTTACAAATGAATTCTTCCAAACATTCAGAGACAAATTAGTGCCTATCCTTCACAAACTCTTCCAAAAAATTGAGAAGGAAGGGATAATACCAAACACGTTCTATGAAGCCAATATTATACTAATACCAAAACCAAACAAGGACAACACAAAAAAAGAAAACTATAGGCCAATCTCCCTAATGAACACTGATGCAAAAATACTCAATAAAATTTTAGCTATCAGAATCCAACAATGTATCCATAAGATAATTCACCACGACCAAGTAGGATTTATTCCAGGGACACAAGGATGGTTCAACATCTGAAAATCAATCAACGTTATCCAACACATCAACAAAAAGAAATATAAAAACCATATGATAATATCAATAGATGCTGAGAAAACTTTTGACAAAGTGCAAAACCCATTCATGATAAAAGCCCTTGAAATTCTTGGGATACAAGGAACATAACTCAACATCATAAAGGCCATATATGACAAGCCAAAAGCCAGTATCATTGTCAATGGTGAAAAGCTGAAAGAAATTCCATTAAGATCTGGAACAAGACAAGGATGTCTACTCTCACCACTGCTTTTCAATATAATACTGGAAGTCCTAGCCAGAGCAATAAGACAAGAGAAAGACATCCAAGGAATCCAAATAGGAAAAGAAGAAGTCAAGCTATCACTATTTGCAGATGATATGATAATATACATAGAGAACCCCAAAAACTCCACAGAAAAACTAATTCAACTCATTAATCAGTTCAGTAAAGTGGCAGGATACAAAATCAACACGCAAAAGTCAGTAGCCTTCCTATACACAAACAATAAATCTGAAGAAGAAATTAAAAAAAAAATCCCTTGTATTATCGAAGAAAAAAAATCAAAATACTTGGGAATAAATCTAACAAAAGAGGTAAAGGACCTATACAAAGAAAACTATAAAACACTGTTAAAAGAAATAGAAGACACAAAGAAATGGAAATACATCACCTGCTCATGGATTGGAAGAATAAACATTATTAGAATGGCCATCCTACCAAAAGCAATATACAGATTCAATGCTATTCCAATAAAAATTTCAAAGTCATTCTTCAAAAAATAGAACAATTATTGATGAAATTCATTTGGAATCACAAAAAACCTCGAATAGCCAAAGCTCTTCTGAAAAAAAAAAAAGAAGGGAATGGAGGCATCACACTCCCAGACTTCAAACTTTACTACAAAGCCATAATCATCAAAACTGCATGGTACTGGAACAAGAACAGACACATAGACCAATGGAATCGAATAGAAAATACAGAAATAAACCCACAGATTTATGGTCAACTAATCTTTGACAAAGGAGCAAAGACTATGCATTGGAGCAAAGAAAGTTTGTTCAATAAATGGTGCTAGGAAAACTGGGTCGCTACATGCAAAATAATGAAGCTTGACCACTACCTCACACCATGCACAAAAATCAACTCAAAATGGATTAAAGAACTAGACATGAGACCTGAAACCATAAAATACATAGAAGGAAATATAGGTGAAACACTACGTGATATGTACATCAAAGACATCTTTACAGATACATCACCCAAAGCAGTGATAGTGAAGGCAAAGATAAACAGCTGGGACTACATCAAATTAAAGAGCTTCTGCACAGCAAGAGAGACAATAAAAACAAAGAGAAACCCCACCGACTCCGAGAACATTTTTGCACACATCACTAATGAGAAAGGACTGATCACAAAAATCTACAAAGAGCTGAGGAGACTTAACAAAAACAATGAAAATAATCCAGTCAAAAATGTGCAGAAGAGCTAAAAAGAAACTTCTTTGAAGAGGAAATGCAAATGGTCAACAGGCATATGAAAAATATTCAACATCACTTGCAATCAGGGAAATGCAAATCAAAAGTACCATGAGATACCATCTTACACCAGTGAGAATGGCACATATTAAAAAAACTAGCAACAACAAATGTTGGTGAGCTTGTGGAGAAAAAGGAACTCTCCTGCACTGTTGGTGGGAGTGCAAACTGGTCCAACCACTATGGAGAGCTGTGTGGAGATTTCTGGACCTACTAAACATAGAGCTTCCATATGATCCAGCAATTCTACTCCTAGGTATTTACCCAAAGGACACAGAGACATCAATTCCAAAGAGCACCTGCACCCCTATGTTTATAGCAGCACAATTTACAATAGCTAAGCTTTGGAAACAACTCAAATGCCCAAAAGTAGATGACTGGATCAAGAAGATGTGGTACATAAATACTAGGAATATTACTCAGCATTCAAAAAAGATAAACACATGCAATTTGCAGCAACATGGGTAGAGCTGAAGGGACCATGCTCAGTGAAATAAACCAGAAAGAAAAAGAAAAATACCAGATGGTCTCACTCATAGCAGGAATCTAGAAAACTTAAATAAGGGACCAGGAAAAATAATAACTATAAGAAAGAAAATTTCAAAATCAACAAACAACTATGAACAAGAGACACTCTATAGGGGTTGTGGGATGGGGAAAGGAGGCATTGGGGTCAAAATAAGGGAGTTGTAATTGTATGGGGAATATAAAAATAAAATTTAAATTAAAAAAAAGAAAAACATTACAAAAAATTAAAAAGAGAACAATCATAAAAAATAAAAATGAAAAATGATCTAAAAAGAAAAAAAAAGACACAGAGCTGTAGTCTGGATTAAGAAGCAAAACCCAACCTTTTGCAGTCTCCAGGAAACATATTTAACTACAAAATATAAAAATAGACTGAAAGTAAAAGTATGGAAAACAACCCTAAAAGCAAATGGGCCAAAAAAGAAGGCAGGAACAGGATCAAATTTATTTATATCAAATAAAACAGATTCCAAACTCAAAAAGGTTAAAAGAGTCACAAACGGTCACTAATTATGATCAAGGGGAAAATATATCAAGAAGACATAACACTCATTAACATATACTCACCAAATGAAGGAGCACCAAAATATATCAGACAACTCTTATCATCTCTGAAAACAGACATGAGAGAAAATACATATGTAGTAGGAGACTTTAACACACCACTATCAACAGTGGATAGATCAACGAAACAAAAAATAAGTAAGGGTACTAAAGCTGTAAATAAGGATCTAGACCTCATGGGCTTAGCAGGCATCTATAGAACACTACACCCAAAAAAATCTGAGTACACATTTTTCTCAAGTGCATAAGGATCATTCTCAAGTATCAATCACATACTGGGACACAAGCTAAACATCAACAGATACATCAAGATTGAAATCATAACAACCATCTTCTCTGACCAAGAAGGCATCAAACTAGAATTAAACCATAAAAAAGGACAAGGAACCATCCCACCTCATGTAGATTGAAACCCACTCTACTGGAAGACCACTGGACTAATGAGGAGATCAAAGAAGAAATTAAAAAATACTTTGAGTTAAATGACAGGGAGGACACCGATTTCCTAAATGTATGGGATGCAACAAAAGCAGTAAAAACAGGAAAATATACAGCAATACAGGCTCGTATCGAGAAACAAGAATGAGCTCAAAGAAACAACCTAATCTCACATCTCAAAGAACTAGAAAAAGAAAAACAAAAAAAAACCCTAAAACCAGTAGAAGAAAGGAAATAGTAAAAATCAAAGCAGAAATAGATGAAATCAAAACTAAAAAAAAAAAATCCAAAAGATCAATTAAACCAAAAGTTGTTTCTTCAAAAAATAAATAAAACAGACTAACCATAGCCAGGCTCACAAAGGAAAAATGAGAGAAAGCACAAATAAATCACAAATGAAAGAGGAGAAATCACAACAGACACAACAGAAATCAAAAGACTAATCAGAAGCTACTATGAACAGTTATATGCAAACAAGTCCAACAATCTAGAAGAGATGGACAAATTCCTACAACTTTACAATCACCCAAAGCTAGATAAAGAAGAAATAGAACAACTAAATATCCCAATTACAAGCAGTGAAATTGAAATGGTAATCAAAACCCTCCCCCAAAACAAAAACCCAGGACCAGATTGATTTACAAATGAATCCTACCAAACATTCATAAACGAACTAGTGCCTATCCTTCACAAACTCTTTCAAACAATTGAGAAGGAAGGTAAATACCAAACAAATTCTATGAAATCAACATTACACTAATACCAAAACTGAACAAGGACAACACAAAAAAGAAACCTATAGGCCAATCTCTCTAATGAACATAGATGCAAAAATCCTCAATAAAATTTTAGCTGTCAGAATCCAACAATGTACCCATAAGATAATTCACCACGACTAAGTAGGATTTATTCCAGGGACACAAGGATGGTTCAACATCTGAAAATCAATCAGTGTTATCCAACACATCAACAAAAAGAAATATAAAAACCATATGATAATATCAATAGATGCTGAGAAAACTTTCGACAAAGTGCAACACCCATTCATGATAAAAGCCCTTGAAATTCTAGGGATACAAGGAACATACCTCAACATCATAAAGGCCATATATGACAAGCCCATAGCCACTATCATCTCAATAGTGAAAAGTTGAAAGCCTTTCTATTAAGATCTGGAACAAGACAGGAATATCCACTCTCACCACTGCTTTTCAATATAATACTGGAAGTCCTAGCCAGAGCAATAAGTCAAAAAAAAAAGACACACAAGGTATCCAAATAGGGAAGGAAGAAGTCAAACTATTACTATTTGCAGATGATATGATAATATAAATAGAGAACCCAAAAAACTCCCCAGAAAAACACATCAAACTAATCAATCAGTTTAAAAAGTGGCAGGATACAAAATCAACACACAAAAATCAGTAGCCTTCCTATACACAAACAATCATCTGAAGAAGAAAAATATAAAATACTGTTAAAAGAATTATAAGAAGACACAAAGAAATGAAAAGACATCCCCTGCTAAAGGATTGGAAGATTAAACATTATCAAAATGGCCATCCTACCAAAAGCAATTTACAGAGTCAATGCTATTCCAATAAAAATTTCAATGATATTCTTCAAAGAAACAGAAAAAAATATTGATGAAATTCAAATGGAGCCATCAAAACCCCGAATAGCCAAAGCTCTCCTGAAAAAAAAAAAAGAAGGGAATGGAGGCATCACACTACCAGACTTCAAGCTATACTACAAAGCCATAATAATCAAAACTGCATGGTCTTGGAATAAGAACAGACATGGAGCAATAGAACAGAACAGAAAATCCAGAAATAAACCCACAGATTTCCGGTCAACTAATCTTTGACAAAAGATCAAAGAATATGCAATGGAACAAAGAAAGGTTTTTCAATAAATGGTGCTAGGAAAACTGGGTCACTACATGAAAAAGAATGAAACTTGACTGCTACCTCACACCATGCACAAAAACCAACTCAAAATGGATTAAAGAAGTTGACATAAGATCTGAAACCATAAAATATATATGGAAGGAAATATAGGTGAAACACTACATGATATGCACCTCAGTAACATCTTTAAAGACACATAACCCAAACCAGTGATAGTGAAGACAAAGATAAACAGCTGGGACTACATCAAATTAAATAGCTTCTGTACAGTAAAAGAGACAGTAACCAAAACAAAGAGACACCTCACCGAGTGGGAAAAAATTTTTTTACACAACACTAATGATAAAGGACTGATCACAAAAATCTACAAAGAGCTGAGGAGACTGAACAAAAACAAAGTAAACATTACAGTAAAAAAAAAAAAAAATGGGCAGAAGAGCTAAAAAGAAACTTCTCCAAGTAGGAATTTCAAATGGCCAACAGGCATATGAAAAAATGTTCAACATCACTTGTAATCAGGGAAATGCAAATCAAAACTACAATGAGATACCATCTTACACCAGTGAGAATGGCACATATTAAAAAATCTAGCAACAACAAATGTTGGCGAGGATGTGGAGAAAAAGGAATTCTCCTGTACTGCTGGTGGGAGTGCATACTGGTCCAACCACTACGGAGAGCCATGTGGAGATTCCTCAGTCTGCTAAAGATGGACCTTCCATATGATCCAGAAATTCTGTTTATTTTTTTTTAACCATCCATGATTTTATTTTTATATTTTGTTTATTTTTAATATTTTATTTTATATAATTCTTACATCATTTTTCATTTTTGCACAATGTATGCATTTTCATTTTGGTTATATTTCCCATACAATTACACCCCCCCTTATTTTGACCCTTATCCTTCCTCTCACCACCCTCCCACCCCGTAGTGTGTCTCTGGTTTATAGTTGCTTGTTGAAAAAACAAAACAAAAACAAAACAAAACAAAAACAATATGATCAAGAAATTCTACTCCTATGTATTTGTCTAAAGGACACAGAAACATTGATTCAAAAGGACACCTGCACCCCTATGTATATAGCAGCACTATTTACAATAGCTAAGCTTTGGAAACAACCCAAATGCCCAAAAATAGATGATTGGATCAAGAAGATGTGGTACATATACACAATGGAATATTACTCAGCAATCAAAAAAGATAAACTTGTGCAATTTGCAGCAACATGGATGGAGCTGGAAGGGATCATGCTCAGTGAAATATGCCAGAAAGAAAAAGAAAAGTACCGGATGGTCTCACCCTTAGCAGGAATTCAGAAAACCTAAAGAAGGCACCAGCAACTATAAACCAGAGACACTACAGGAGGGGAGAAGGGAGTAGGATCAAAACAAGGGGGTGGGAATTGTACGGGGACTATAACCAAGATGAAAATGCATACATTGTGCAAAAATGAAAAATAATGTAAATATATATCTATACATATAAAAAAGAAAAGTTGCAAATTAACATATGTTATGTGGGTAGAAATCTAAAATATTTGGTGGGTTTGGAGAGAGAGCGAGAAAGAGAGCAAACAGTTATTGATGTATTTTGCAGATTTTTTTAAGTATTTATTTATTTATTTATTTATTTATTTATTTATTTATACATACAAGAACTGGGGTACAGACCAGATGCGCAGGAGGGTGAGAGGATTCACCAGAGACAGAGCGGGGAACAGAACAGGCAAACTGACGAAATACATTGCTGAAGGAAGCACAGGGCAGGACAGACGAGGTCTGCAGTGCCATATGGGACCCTTGCTGGCTGGCCAGGATTAAACCAGTGCAGCAGAGGCTGCAGACAGCTTCACAGCACTGCGCTCAACCCACTGCACCACCAGGGAGGCCCAAGGTCACATCTTTTGCTGTGTGCATTTGAATGGCTATGAGGTTTAATTGATTCTAGACCCACACAACTCTGGAGCCTCCCAGGGGTACCAGGATACCTCTATGGAGTGAAGGGTCTGTTTCTCATTGGTTATTCCTGAACCCCTGCTGGCTTCACTGCTCAATAACAGGGAGTTTTAGCAAGGTCTAGATTCAGGGGTCATGGAAGTCAAAACCACCTCTGCTTTGCTACATTCTTTTTGGGGGGATTTTTAGGGATGATGAGCTCTCTCCTGTAGCTTCTTCTTGCAAAAGGGAGTAAAAATCATCATATACCACACAGAATAATAGAATTTCAACTGAAATATGTCTAGGAATTCCCCATCTGAGTCAATAGTTGTTCATAACCTTGAGACAGGACCACCTGGAGCTTCCAGAGGAGCTTTGAATTGGCTTCAATTCTATTTTATTGTCTGGGTACTTCAAACCCTTTGCAGCTTCCTTTGTCTTGACTCCCTAAGAAACATCCTTGACAACTCAACTGAAAACTTATCAGTCATAAAAATTAACAAACTAGGAAATTCAACAGCCACTCCTGGGTTTCTCTTACTTAAGCTCAAATTAGTAGTTGTCATTGTTGGGAATGACCCTCTCCTATTGGAATGCTTTTTTCTCTTTCCACCAAGTTCTTGTGTCTGATATCATTCCTAATTTACTTCTGTTTTTTAGTGAGTGTTCTTTTATGATTTTATATCTTCTCGGTTTCATAATATTTTTAAATTTTTTAAATCTCTAAGTTCTGGGGTATATCAAGGGTCATTTTTAGTCCTTTATTCTAGTTGTAATCATATTTATTATCACAAATTTATGTACCTCTCTCCAATTTAATTTTATATCTAGATATAATTTTCTCAGTTGCAACTCAAGTATAATAAGCACCACAAAATAACATATCTAAAACATTATTTTGGATTTTAACCTATTAACTTAAATTTTTTTAATTTTATGTATTTTTACAATGTATGCATTTTTATCTTGGTTATAGTCCCCATAAAATTCCAACCTACCCTTGTTTTGATCCTACTCCCTTCTCCCCTGCTGTAGTATGTCTCTGGTTTATAGTTGCCTGTTGATTTTGATTATTACTTTATTATAATTAGTTCTTTTTTCTGATCCCTTATTTGGGTCATCTCCATTTCTGCTATAAGTGAGACCATCCACTATTTTTCTTTTCCTTTCTGGCTTATTTCACTGAGCAGTGATAGTGAAGGAAAGGATAAACATCTGGGACTACATCAAATTAAAGAGCTTCTGTACAGCAAAAGACATCAACCGAAACAAAGAGACACCCCACTGATTGGGAGAAAATTTTTTCACATAATACTAATGATAAGGGACTGACAACAAAAATCTACAAAGAGCTGAAGAGACTCAACAAAAACAAAGTAAATAACCCAGTAAAATAATGTACAGAAGGCTAAAAAGTAACTTCTCCAAAGAGGAAACACCAATGGTCAATAGGCATATGAAAAAATGTTCAACATCCCTTGTAATCAGGGAAATGCAAATCAAAACCACAATGAGATACCATCTTACACCAGTTAGAATGGCACATATTAAAAAAAACTAGCAACAACAAATGTTGGCAAGAATGTGGAGAAAAAGGAACTCTACGACACTGCTGCTGGGAGTGAAAACTGGTCCAGCCACTATGGAGAGCTGTGTGGAGGTCCCTTAATCTGCTAAAAATGGAGCTATCATATGACCCAGCAATTCCGCTCCTTGTTATCTACCCAAAGGACACAAAAGCATTAATTCAAAAGGACACCTGTACTTCTATGTTTATTGCAGCACTATTTATAATAGGTAAGCTATGGAAACAATCCAAATGCCCCAAAATAGATGACTGGCTCTAGATGTGGTGCATATACACAATGGAATATTACTCAGCAATCAAAAAAGATATACTCATGCTATTTGCAGCAACATGGATGGAGCTGTAAGGGATCATGCTCAGTGAAAAAACCTAATAACTCCCCCCCCCAACTCACTATAAAATTCATTCATTTCAGTTGATCATCTCAGTTCACATTTTGCCTTACCCTCTCCCTTGAACCTCAGTTTCTCTATCTTCAAACTGGGAATTAAATTACTGTTTTGTAAAGATAAACGGTAAATGGTGGTCATGATGGTACAATAGTACATTGAATATGAATTGTGTGAAACTAGCAAGAACTGATGAAACTCAGATGTTCAGATGTCATCTTGTCAAACCACTTCTTTTCACTCTGTAGTCACCAGTGTGTGTTCAGAGACACACTACTATTTAGTAGTAGAATTATGTGCCTTCATGTCTATAATATTAAGTTTACAGAAAGACTTAGAGTAAAGTTGGTCATATCAGCATATTCCATCCTCCATTTCCAAGGTACTAACATTGCCAGATATTTGTAAATATATAATGTAGATTTGGTGGTTTTGTGCTGTTTATTTATTCTATTAAAAAAATAGTGACAAGATGGTGGCAGAGTGACGATATTGGACTCTGCAACTCCATTTACTCACAACAAAATTGCAACAGAACAAAACCAATAACTCTTGAAGGAAAAACAGTTGAATATAGCGCACACTAGGAAAAATGTTCATAGGTGGGGGGACCCAAGTGAGCAAAGAAACAGGCCAAGCAGGATGCCTGGGAAGATGAGGTGGTGAGTTGAGCAAGCCTCAAGCAACACAGTAGAACTGGCAAGTGGTCTTTATGTAGTAGGTCCCAGCAAACACACTACATTCTGGGTCTGGTTCTAGAAGCAGTCCCACTAGGGGTAGGCCCCTGACGGTATCATTAAGCCCTGGGGTGGGTACTAGAGGTAGCTTTAACCACCATAGGCACCAGTAGACCTCAATGAGCCTTGGGATGGGTCTGGAAACAATAGATTTCCCATAGACCTAAGCATGTCATGATGTGGGTCCTGGAAGCAGACACACTGCAGTAGGTGCCAGCAGACATCACTGAGCTATGGAAAGTGTGTAGCTGTCACCACAATAGGGCCTGAAAGACCTTATGAAGCAGCAAAGCAGAACCTAGAAGCAGACCTGCAACCATAGGCCCTTGCAGACACCAGTGATCCCTATGGTAGGTCCTGGAAGCAGACCAACTTTGGTAGGTCCCAAAAGATCTATAGGACAGGCCTAAACTTCACAATGGTAGGCCCTGGTGACCCTATAAAGCCCCAGGAAAACATCTGGAAGCAACCCCACTATGATAATCCTTCAAGACAATTCAACTAGGTTGCCAATGAGAAGATCTATGTTATGTTTAACAGGAGGCAGATGGAGAGAGGAGCCTTGGGGTCTGGAGTATAGTAAACAGGTGAGAGATGATGGCAGGGCTCTCAGCTTAAAAGGGGCTTTGGAGGAGGAGTGGAAGTTATGTAGAGTGAGGGAAAATTCTTTCAAAATTGCTGAGGTGTTCCACACAGGCTGAGTATGTGGTGAAGATAATAGCAGAGTAAGCATACCAATCTGATCTCCCTCTTCCCACATCCTGGGACTTGTGTTTAACTTGGGCAATGCTCTGAGAGGACAGGTACAGCCAATTATTTCATACAAACACCAGAAAGTAGGGCTACTGGAGGTGCCACAAACATGAGTCAGCCCTATTCCAATATCTGGATCCCTCCAAGTCCCTCCCCAACCTACTGACTCAGAAACCACAATATACATATGAGTACACACAGAAACCAGCAAAAACTAAAATAAGTAGGTAGGTAGGTACATAGATAGATAGATAGATAGATAGATAGATAGACAGATAGATAGATCGACAGATAGATAAAACCAAACCAAAGCAAACCATAGCACGAACTATGGGAATATTTAAGTATTTTAACTGCCTAAGTTACTGCTAAAGATTTTTAAAAACAAACAAAACAGGAAGACCTCAAGTAGCAAAATGGGATGGCAAACAATACGACACATGGAAAAATGTGACTTTTACGAAGTATAAAATTCACAAGGTGTGTTTGGACTCTCCAGAATCCAAACATAACAATATGGGGAATTATATCTCCCTATCAGAAGGAGAGTTCAGAACTACTATAACATAGAATATCAAAGTGTGAAAAGAAAACTCAGAGGCAATTCACAGTAACATAAGAGAACTTAGAAAAGCTATTAAGATACAACACAACTCAAACAAAAACTGAACTCAGAAATAAAGTCAATGGATATAAGGTAAATTGAAGCTTTAAATAACAAAATGACAGAAATCAGAAATCAGATTTACAGGAGGTAAAGAGCTTCAGAAGTGAGCTCAAGAAATTTAGGAAAGTATAGTACATTAAATGGAAGATTGAATAAGTGACCTCAAAGATAGTAATCCACTAGAGACTCAGGGAGAAGAAAAAAGAAAAGATAAAAAAAGGAGAGAGAGACAATTTGAGAACTATCTGACATCATCAAGAAAGCCAACAGAAGAATAATGGGTATCCCAAAAGGGGAGAGAGGAGGACTGAGAACTTATTCAATAAAGAAATTAAATATACCAAACCAAGAAGTGCAAGGAACACCTGGTTACCTAAATGCAGTAAGACATACACCAAGACATATATTAATGAAGCTAGAAAGCATTTAAAACAAAGAAAGAATATTGAAAGTAGATAGAGGGAAAACACAGTTAACGTATATAGGTACTCATGTCAGGCTTACACATATCATGTCACTTAGCACAAATTCTTTTTTTTTTTTTTTAAAGATTTATTTATTTATTTATACAAGCACGGGGTACAGTCAGAAGCGCGGGAGGGTGAGAGAATTCACCAGAGCCAGAGCAGGGAGCAGAGCAGGCAGAAGGACCGAAGTACACTGCTGAGGGGAACAGTGGGCGGCAGGAGAGGTCTGCGCGCCATGTGGGACCCTCCTCCGGTGGCCGGGGAGCAGCCGGGGATTGAACCGGCGTCGCAGAGGCCGCGGGCAGCTTCGCAACCCAGCGCTCAACCGCTGCGCCACTGGGGAAGCCCTTAGCACAAATTCTAAAGGCAAAGAGTATGAAATGATGTATTTAAAATACACAAAGATAAAAAAAATGGTATCCAATGATACTATATCCTGCAAGACTCTCAGAGTGTGGAGGAAATAAAGGCTTTTTCAGACCAACAAAGGTGAGAGTTTGCAAGCACTCATCTCCTACAAAAAAAAAAAATGTTGAAAGGAGCACTCCTATCTAAATTAGAGGAAAGAAAATTGACAAAAATTAAATGCAATCAGAAAACTAATGATAAAATGGCAGTAACAAATTCCCTTATATTACAAATCATTCTAAATATAATTGAACTGAGCTCATCAATCTAAAGGCACAGAGAGTCTGGTTGGATTAGAAAAGAAAACCCAACTTTCTTTTTTTTCCAGGAGACCCACTTGAGCTCTCATGATAAGCATAGTCTCAAAGTAAATGGCTGGAAAACAATCCTACAAGAAAATGGAGCAGGGATTGCTATACTTACATCATATAAAATAGACACCCAGCTAAAAAAGGTAACAAGGTACAGGAACAGACATTAAACAATGACTAAGGGATCAATAAGTCACGAAGTCAAAACACTTGCCAGTATATGCACCAAATGATGGAACACCAAGATAAAAAATATATCTATTAACAAACCTAAATACATGTTGGTCACACCAGAAGAGTTGTGGGGACTTCAACACCTTATTTACACCAGTGGATAGATCAACTAAACAGAGAATGAACAAAGAAACAATAGTCTTAACTGACAAACTAAACTAAATGGGCCTACTAATACATAGGTCACTAAATTACAAAATAGCTTAGGATACTTTCTTCTCAAGTGCACATGGGACATTCTCCAGTATAGACAACATGTAGGGTCGCAAAACAAGTGTCATAAATTCATGAAGATTGAAATCAGATCAAGTATCTTCTTTGATCGCAATGGCAACAAACCAGAAATCAACCATCAAGAAAGTGGCACAAGCCTCCAATATGTGGACACAACACATTACTGAGTAACTATGAGGTTAATGAATAAATCAGAGTGAAACTAAAAAATACCTGGAGACAAACAAAAACAAACATATGTTAGCAGAACCTATGGAATGGAGCTAGGACAATACAAAGAGGGAATTATATACAAGGCCTACATCAAGAAAAAAAAAAGTTCTCAAATTTATCCAAAATTGCACCTTACAGAACTAGAAAAAGAATAAATGAAACCAATAGCCAATAGAAGAAAGGAAATAAGAATTTAGAGATGAAAAAATGCAATAGTCATGAAACAGACAGTTGAAAAGATCTATGGAACCCAAAGCTGATTCTCTGAGAAGTAATTATAATAGAGAAAACACTGGATTGACTTACTAAGACATAAAGGAGAAAACTCAGAAATAAAGGTGGAAGTTACATTAGACACCAGAAATACAGAGGATAATTAAACATTACAATGAATATCTTTATTCCAATTAATTAAAAAATTCAAAAGAAATGGACTAATTCTTAGAAGCATACAACATTACAAGATTGAATCAGAAAAAAAAATAGAAAACCTGAACAAATTAATTACAAGCAAGAAAATTGAAGCTGTAATCAAAAGTCAGCCAAAATAAAAGCACAAAATAGAAGCTTTTACTAATGAGTTCTACAAAACCTCTAAAGAAAAACTAGTATCTATATTTTTCAAACACCTCCAAAAAAATTGAGGAAGAGTAAATGCTCTCAAATATATTTACTAGGTAAATCTCAGTATCTCTCTTCTACCAAAAGCAGGCAAGGATATCTCACAACTTTTGACCAATATCTCTTTCTCTCTTTTTTTAAGATTTATTTTTTATTTATACAATAGCTGGGGTACAGGACAGAGGCATGAGAGGGTGAGAGGATTCACCAGAGACAGAGTCGAGAGCTTAACAGGCAGACGGACCAAAGGCACTGCTGAGGGGAGCAGTGGGCATGATAGGAGAGGTCTGCCGGGCTATATGGGACCCTCATCGGCTGGCCGGAATTGAACCCGCACTGCAGAGGCTGCGGACAGCTTCACAGCGCTGTGCTCAACCCGATGCGCCACCAGGGAGGCCCTGACCAATATCTCTGATGAACACAGACACAAAAATCCCCAACAAAATCTTAGTAAATTGAATTTAACACTATAGCTTATATTCATACATCATAACTAAGTGGTATTTATTCCAGTGATGCAGGGATGTTTTAAAGTACATAAATAAATCAATGCACCATCACAACAAAAGGAAAGACAAAAAAAATCTTATGATTGCATCAATAGATACAGAAAAGGCATTTGACAAGATTTAGCATCCATTTATGACTAAAAAAATGAAGATAAAAGAAACATTTCTCAACATAATAAAATCCATATAGGCCAATGCCATAGCTAGAATCTTCCTCAATGGTGAAAAACTGAAAGCTTTGCCTCTGAGATTAGGTATATGACAAAATGACCACTTTCCACCAATACTGTTAATGAAATATTGGAGTTCCTTGCTAGAGCATTTAGGCAAGAGAATGATAAAAGAATGCAATTTGAAATGAAGTAAAACTACCCCAATTTGTAGAGGACATGATAATATACAAAGAAAACCCTGAAGGACCTCCCCTGGTGGCACAGTGGTTGAGCGCTGGGCTGCTAAGCTGCCCACAGCCTCTGCGGTGACGGTTTGAACCCTAGCTGCCGGCAAGGGTCCCACATGGCACGACAGACCTTTCCTGCCATGCCCGCTGCTCCCCTCAGCAGTGTATTTCGTCACTCTGCCTGTTCTGTTCCATGCTCTGGCTCTGGTGAATTCTCTCACCCTCCCGCCCTTCTGACTGTACCCAGTGCTAGTATAAATAAATAAATAAATAAATAAATCTTTAAAAAAAGAAAGAAAAGAAAACCCCTAAAAACTATTAGAAACAATAAAAGCAATATAGTAAAGTGGCAAGCTACAAAATCAATATACAAATGTCTGGTGCGTTCCTATATGCAAATAATGAACTAGGTATTTACCCAAATAATGCAGAAACACTAATTTAAGGGATATATGCATGCCTTTGTGCATTGCAACATTATTTCAATAGTCAAGTTATGGAATCAACCTAAGTGCATTGAAACAGAGAAACGGATTAAGAAGATGTGGTATATACACATAATGGAATACTAATCAGGTACAAAAACTAACATGAATGCTTGCTAGTTCTAACAACATGGATGGAATTGGAGAGGATTTTATGTGAAATAAATCAGAAGGAGAAAGACTAGTACTGGAAGATTTCACTCATATGTGCAATATATAGGAAAAAAGGGAACTGACAGAACGAAAACAAAACAAATCCTAGAAATATGACTGCAAAAATGAGGCTACTGGGAGGTAAGGTATATTGGAGGTGAACAAAGCGGGGATTAGACCCAATGGCTTATAGTAAAGGTGCTTTGGTGGCATTGTGGTGACATACACCTGAGGAGAGGTAAGCCTATTCTCCTAAATGACATAAATGTGCTCTAAACCAAGGTTACCTCAATAAAAAATTAATGAATGAAAAATAAAATGAATAAAATCATAGAATCATACAACCAATAGGATTCCAAGCTTGAAAAACTATGTACTCATTTTCATTGTTTACTCTTTGAATATTAAAATAAATACCTTATTGATAATCTCCCTTGAATTCCCTCCCACCACCCTACAAGTGTTGTTATCTTCTGCTTTTCAATATTTCTGGGTCTCAAATTTCAGACTTGAAATATACTGTCTTTTACTTTATAGGATAACCAAGCTCATAATTTAAAAAAAATCAAGCTACTGTTAAACCAATTTGACAAAATGGATAAAATGCCAGTTGAAGCCATAGGGACAAACTGATGTCACTGGAATTTGTGAAGAAAACAAGAGCAGCACTTTGAGTGTTGCAAGAGAAAATGGGAATGGGAGATGAAAGCAGGAGATGAAAGTGGTCATCAATTGTAAGTAAACTTTACACATTTGGTAGAGGAATAAAACACTTGCTTATCTGAGCTCTGTCATCTGAATAAAGATGATATAATGGGTTTCCCTGGGACAATTGACTTTCACCCAAGCACATGATTTCATTTGACCTCAAGGGTTTCTTCCCTTGCCTTTTATGCCCCACCCAGGTGTACCTCATTAGCACCCTGGGGCCTGCCAGATATTTACCTTAGTTACTTCCATACTCCTTAGTGCAATTCTTCTGAGCTCTCCTGAACACTGGGAGTTGCAGGAAAGGACAAATTATAATTTATGACTGCTTACTTCAGAATTTCAGGGTTGCACATAGGTCACTTCAGCAAGGGTAACTGAATCCTGGTGTAGACTGAATTAACACTGATGACTGAGAAGTCATCTACAATTGGTAGGTCACGTGGTTTGGCCCAGGAACTACCATTTTGTACTGCTTCTCCTAATACTTTGCTTCCTCTGCCTCTCCATTCATATACTCAGTGCCCTGTGTCTACTCTCATTAATTCTCACCCCTGATTGCCTTTAAATGCTAGTCTTTCTCTGTCTATTATGTTTACCTCATAGCTTCCACATTGTGATCAGGCCGGCCCCAGATTACATCTTGGTCTAATCATAGAACTTTCAATTACTGCCTGATTCCCTATTGTAGCAGCAAGAAGTCACAGAGCAGGATCTCTATGACTCAAGCAGACCGCTAAGGGAGAGTCCTGGGGCCCTCAGCGGCTTTTCAGGCTTTTATTGCCATTTTACCGGGTACATGGTAGGCAGGGGTGCTGGGGGCGCCAGGAGGCTGGCAGGCCTCCCAGCCCCTGGGGAATCCTCACTCTTTCTGGGCTCTCTGGGTGTTCTCTTTCTGCTCTCTCGCTTGTTCTCCTGAAAGTTCCATTCTGTGACACCACCCTAATAAGCCTCGTCTCAGCCCAGGTGAATCCACCTATGCAGGCCCACACCCTACTCCAGGTGCCTGCCATCAGGCATGCATTCAGGACTGCAGGAATCCATCATCAATCCTAATGGTGGGAGTGCAGAAAAGCCTGACAATCGTTTACCCTACATTTATTCTGCCCACCACCTAGTTATATTTTCTTGCCCTCCTCCTGACTACCATGTACCACAATCAATCTTTGTTCCACTGTCACTGGCATGTGGCCCACACATACTGCTTTGTTTCTGCTGACACAGTTCCTTCTCTCATACTAACACTTCAACAGAGTCAAGCCCACTCCTTCCCAGAGGCCTGACCTCTCCTGAGGATTGTAGCCTCTGTAATTTGTTTCTCTTTCCTATTTGCCCAAGCAATTATAACTGTCTCACTGATGGCAAGGTGTTTGTAGGGACAGGAATGACACAGTGCAGGTTTTCTATGGTGCAGCAGATGGGGTAAAGGAGGAGAGAGTCCTGGAGACCTCGGCAGGTTTTCAGGCTTTTATTGGGATTACCGGGTACATGGCAGGCAGGGGCGCTGGGGGGTCGGGAGGCTGGCAGGCCTCCCAGCCCCTAGCAAGTCTTCACTCTGGGCTCTCCAGCCTTCTCTCACCTTCTCTCTGCTCTTCTCATGGCTCTGCCTCTCTCTCGGCTTCTCTGCTTCTTTCTCGGCTTCTGCTGGCGTCACTGTGATGCTGCCTTTAAGAGCCTAGTCTTAGCCCAGGTGAATCCCATCTACATATGCCCACACCCTGTTCCAGGTGCCCGCCATCAGGCATGCATTCAGGACCACAGGATTCTGTCATCCATCCTAATGGTGGGAGGGCAGAAAAGCCTGATACTTTTTACCTTACCCTACAGTATTCTTCACTGCAGCAGTGTTCTTTGAGAGAGATATCAGTCAGAGTCCTTATTGGAAAGGGAGGGAACACAGAAAATGAAATAATTCAAGGAGGGCTATCAATAAGGGAATTATTGAAAAAGTTCTGGACATAGTAAAAAAAAATCTCCCTAAAAGAAAGATCATAGCAGAAGAAAAAAAATTAAAAAGATAAAAAAGAGCTCTTTGAAAATATAAGCTGTTAACTACAGACTTTCACAATCCACAAATAAACCATACTATGATTGGCACAATACTGGGACTAATTAAATAAACTTAAAAATGACAAACTGGTTAAACACAAGATATTTCTCAAATTATTGGCTGTATTTGATGGTTAGGATATGCTATTGACTTTTTATATTGCTTTGATAGCCAGAAAACATGCCAAACACCCCTACTAGATATGAGGTATTGTTGACAGAATCTCCTGGATTTTCTATGTAGATAGTAATTTTATTGACAATTAATGCTGTTTTCTTTTTAACCACTGCATTTCTCATTGTTTTTCTTGTCTATTTGCCTCTGAAATATGCCCTGTACAGTGTAAGCAGTCATAAAACAGCTGGCATTCTACTTCTTCCTGACTTCACAGAAATGCATCTAGCTGATCACTATTATGTATGAATTTGCTACTTTTTGCAGATAACATGGAAATCCCCTCCTCTCCAAATATAATGGAAATGAATTTGGATTTCTTCAAACCTGTATTTCGCTTCAGTTGTGACAATTGCATAGTTTTTCTCCTTTTAGTTAATTATGAATTATTTAATAAAGTTGTAAATATCTGATCATATTTAAATTTCAAAACAAATTTATTGGCCATAATTTATTGAAGGATTGGACATCACTTAGGATGTTATTATTTCCTTGTGGGTGAAATCAATTTTATACAATTGTCATGATTGTGGGAAGATTTTCCCTACTTTTCCATGCCTTATCATATGTGATACACAGTTTAAAGTTCCTAGATGTTTAGTAATTTTATTGACAATTATTCCTGCCTCAGAATCTGGCTCAATAAAGATTTTGGATTCTTGATTTCTTGAGAGAGCACATCTATTTCAAAGACTAAAGATTCAATACTCATTGTTTATGTAATCTTTTTAGTGTTCTTTCTTATTCAGTTTTGTTGTTCTATACTTTCTAATAAATTATCCATTTATTTATTTAAAAATTTATGGTATTAAGACCAGAAACAAAAAGTGCTGGCGAGGATTTGAAAAAAATGAACACTCAATAGGGCCTCCCCTGGTGGTGCAGGCAATTGAGCGCCCTGCTGTGAAGCTGTCCACAGCCTCCGCAGCACTGGTTCAATCCCTGCCAGCTGGTGAGGGTCCCACATGGCTCTGCAGACCTCTCCTGTCGCGCCCACTGCTCCCCTCAGCAGTGTATTTCGTCAGTCTGCCTGTTCTGTTTCCCGCTCTGTCTCTGGTGGATCCTCTCACCCTCCCACGCATCTGGCCTGTACCCCAGTTCTTGTGTAAATGAATAAATAAATCTTTTTTTTTTTTAGATAAAAAAAGGAACAGGGCCTGCCCTGGTGGCGCAGCGGTTGAGCACTGGGCTGCGAAGCTGCCCACAGCCTCTGCTCTGCCGGTTGGATCCCCAGCCACTGGCGAGGGTCCCACATGGAGCGCAGACCTCTCCTGCTGTGCCCACTGCTCCCCTCGGCAGTGTATTTCATCAGTCTGCCTGTTCTGTTCCCTGCTCTGGCTCTGGTGAATTCGCTCACCCTCCTGTGCTTCTGACTGTACCCAGTGCTTGTATAAATAAATAAATTAATTAAAAAATAAAATAGATTGTAATGTAAAAAAAAAAAGGAACACTCATAATTGTTGGTGGGAATGTAGACTGGTCCAGCCCCTATGGAAAACAGTATGAAGACTGCTGAAAATATTAAAAATAGATCTGCCATACAACCCCAAAATTGCACTCTTAGGTATGTACCCAAAGAATACAAAAATACTAATTTGTAGGGGAAACCTCCATGTTCATAATAACACTATTGACAATAGCCAAGATATGTAAATGCTTCAAACAGATGAGTGTATCAAGAAGATGTGAGATGAGATACACACACACAAACACACACACTCTGGAATACTACTCAGCTATCAAAAGAGATAAACTCCCGCCATTTGTGGCAATGTGGATAGAGCTGAAAGGGATTATGATAAGTGAAATAAGTCAGGAGGAGAAAAAGAAATACAGGATGGTATCACTTATTGTGGAATATAGAAAAAACAAACAAAGGGTCAGATAAAGCCTAACTTAAAAACAAACTGTTGAAAGCTGGCTGTAGAATTGAGGAATCCAAAGGGGAGGCTGGTGGGGTTGAGAACAAAGTGGAGAGAGTGGGCTATGGCTGGGGGACAATGGGTGCTTTGGTTGTGGATGCACTGTGGTAATAACAGCTGAAAAGGGTGGGGGTATCCCCTACTCCCAAAATATAAACAATGATATAAACCAGCATTACCTCAATTAAAAATAATACAGTTTAATTTGCTCACAATTATATTTTGTACTTAAAAATCTTATAGAATAATTTTCCAGTCATATTTCTAAATGAATTTACCTCCTAAATATTTACTGTAGTCTTGATCATCTTCTCTTACTTCATTGATTATTATTTTGTCATTTTGTTTTCATATTTTGATTTAAATTTTTAAATGTTTTATTTATTTATTTTTGTGTAGAACTGGGGTGTAGCCCAGAGGTAGGGGATGATCTAGGAAGATACTAAGCTCCATCAGGAACAGTTAGAGGTCTGTGAGTGGTGTTACTAGACCCACAGTTCAGGAGCCACCCATCTTGTGTACTCCACACCCCATTCACCTTTTTTTGTTGGGGTTGCACAGTGTAGCCACAGTCGTACCCCATATCTTCAAGTCCTCTGTGACTTCCTCATTACATAATTTCTTAAGGAGTGAAGGGTGACAAGGAAGCTCCAGCTCTGGAGGTCAGTTTCAAAGTTTGTGGAAAGCTCTACCTAGGACACTGGTTTGAATAAAACAATGCAGCTAAGCAGTAGAGGTTTTATAATCCCATCAAATTTTGTTACTATAAATCCCAAGTAATACCTTCATGAGTATAGTAAGCACAATAGTTCCCCAAGATGCCCATACACTGGTACCTGAACCTGTATATGTGTTAGGTATGATGGTTAAGTTTATGTCAACGTTACTGGACTAGGTGATATTTGGTCAAATATTCTGGTTATATCTGTGAAGTTATTGTTTGGATAAGACTGAAATTTATATCAGTAGACTTCAAATAAAGTAGATTGCCCTCTATAATGTGAGTGGGGCCTCCTGCAATCAATTGAAGATCTGAATGCATTTTGACTTCCTGAGAACCTAAGCAGAGAAGAAGTGAACCAGGCTGTGCCTAGATTTCTGACTCATGGAAAGTTGGAGATAATAGATGGGTATTATTTTCTGTCACTAAGTTTGTTACCATTTGTTACAGTAACCATTGAAAAGTAATACAGAATCTCTTGATGCGGGAGTGAAACACAAGCTAACACATAATTATGTAGAAAAACCAGAAAATAAGAACCATGTAAGGAAAAATTGAAATTCGTAACATTCATTCAACCATGTACAGAGAGTTTAGAGTTGATTCTGAGCAGTTGCCATACCTTGGAATTTGTTCCACATTTGTTGGAGAAATGAAGGATCATGGAATGCTCCTACTTTTTACAGATCTGTGTTCCTTACTTCTGAAACCTCTCTAATTAAGGTCTGCCTCTATAGGTAGTACTCAGTCCTTTAGCACTTTCCATGTACTGCAGCACATCATTTTGTTAATCCAATGTGCTTCCTTTTGTGGCAATCAGTCCAAATCCCCAAGCTGCAAAGGGAGGTAAGAGACCCACATGGTGGCTGCTTCAATGTTAAGTAAATGCTACAAACAAGGTTAGGGGAAATCTCCAGTACTTTTCTCCTTAAGTCCCTGGCCACAATCCATGTGGTCCTAAGAATGCGGTTGTGGAATTTCTTTGGTTTTCTGAAGACCTCAGCCTCCTTCTCATAAATCACCTTTCTTATCTGGGCTAATTTGAATTGGACTTCTGTAACGTCTCAAAGACTGACTGACTAATCAATGTGTACTTTAGAGGCTGACTATATATGTCTAAATGTTTTGAAGATTATGTTTTCTACCATATCATTTTTCAAAACAGAAAGAATAGTTTCTGTGGCTTCAGGGCTACCTTGAATCTCGACCAACTGTTTTCCCTTTTGGACCTTATTGGCATTGCAGGGTTTCATGAATAACCCTAAAAGTCATAGGCAAGTATACTATGGCTTCCCTTGCCTCCTTGGGATTCATAGATGTGGTAAAAGTAGGTGGAATGTGAGTTTTCCCAATGCCTCAGAGCAATTATGAGAAAGTTAAAGCTTGAACCAATTCTCCAACATTCTTCTATAGCCTTCTTCCCTTTTTCTACACTGCATTTCATTGACAATCTCCTGGCTTGATGCTTCTGTTGATGAGAAATCTGGAAGAAAGCACTGCTTCATCATGTCACAAAAAGCCACAAGAAACTCTTGTTCAAATGGTTGTGATGAGAAAGTAACAGAATAGAACCATTTGCTTTCTTACTCATCTAGAAAAAATAGCCTTGTACAGAAACTTTGAATATGAATTTATATCTACACAGTAATTACTAAAATATAGCTTCCTTCAATTTCCACAATCAATAGACAAAGATAATACCAGTTTCCCTATTTTAGAGAATATTGAATATTGGGACAGGTAGGAAAGGTGGCTTGCATTGATAAGTCAATGAACTTATGAATGAAAGAATTTACCAACTTGTAACTTTTTCCCATAGAGGAGGTGAGAGAAATTCAAGAAATATGGGTGCGGACATCTCCTCACTGGGTTATCCAGGATTCTTATCCCAACCTGAAATGGGACCATCACATGTATTTTAAAAAACTTTGTAGGTGTTTCTGATATCTAGCTAAGTTGAGGAGTCCATGGGATCTTGTACTTCTATGTGCTGGTTCCTGCAGGAAAGCAAAGGGTGATGGCAAGAAAAGTTCTGTCCCTTCTCAGCATAGTAAATGTTGTCAGTTGTGATGCATATTAAGAATATAACAAGATCAGATATACTAGAGCTCACGACAGGGAAAACAGGTTCTTCAACTCACCCCAGAACTAGAAACATCCCATCAGCTCCATGACACCATTGCTCTTAGAGCTCACTCTATATTAATCATAAATAACACTGATCCTTCCTTTTTCCTATCTCTCTGAAGGGCATATTTGGGCATTCTTTTTTTCACCTCTGACCATTAGTTTTTATTTATATATTTATTTAACAAAAGAATTATTGAACAGTTATTAAAAATCAAGTTTATGAGGGAAACAAGGAATGCCAAACCTTGTGAAGAGGAAGCAAGAAACATCCATTTGCAAACCAAGAGGAGAGACCTTGGGAGAAACCAAATTTCTTGATCTTGAATTTCTGACCTCCAGAACTTTACAAATGATGCAAAATGTACAATTGACCCCAGGGAGAGGTAGATGTTTCTTATTGTGTTTCTAAAAATTGCAATCTGAATGATGCTTCTGAGGAATTGGAGAATGATGCATATTTTTAGCATGAGAATTAGTCATGGCAGAAGACCTTCAAGAATTGCTAAAATGTCAAGCATAACAATTACTAGACCTATAACTGTGGGATATGGGACTGGGACATCCCTAGTATCATCAAAGGGAGATCAGTGACAGAAACTATGTGGATGGAATTACTTTATCTATGACAGCAGTACGAACAGCTGGTTTTACAACAGCAGTTTTTAGAGTCTCTACATTTGACCTCTAGGTCAATCAAGGGGATTTTCTTCTCTTTCGGAAGCCAAAATCAAAGATAGTTCAGAAGAAAAGATCAGATACTTAGAGAAAAATTAAGTGAGTAGGTAGAATAAAGCTGTAGTGCCAACAGTCGTAGAGATGCAGGAAAAAAAGAGAGTCCTAGTGAGGCAATGAGAACAAGTTACAACTCTACAAAATTTCAATTTAGTTTTAACAAACTCAGCTCTTTTTAAATAGATCAGTTAATATTTAGCTATTGAAAATGTATGCTGGAACACTAAACACTCAAATCATAGTAAAATATAAGAGAATTAGAAATGAAGGAAGATTGAAAGTGAATATAGGAGCCATTTAAAGCACATACATTATTTCAAAGCCATTAAATTCAGCTTTATGGAATTAGATCCAATTCCAAATATTCATAAAGAAATGAGGATTAAAATTATACAGAACATTTGAGTTACACATATTAATGTCAGTATTCAGATGCCATTAACTCTCTTGAGCACATAATGAGTATGGCAAAAAAATCTAAAGGCAGACTTCAACCTAATTCTTAGTTGCTTTGCTGTTGGAATCAAGAAAAAATGAAGGCACCCCCATATTAGTTGCTGTTCCATCAGAAATTAAAGATGATGATAAATATATTTCACTGACCAATGATCCACATACTAACTTAATAATCGAAGCCACAAAACCCAGATCATCTAAGGCAAATGAAACGTGAAAGCCATGGTTAAAATAAAATACATAATGACAGCTACAAAGTTCATTGCTCCTCTAATTGAAATGTCTTTTATTAAAGTTTATGATTGGTGTGTTGAAGTTCTGAAAGCTTCTCAGTATGTAGAGCTAGCAAATGATCTGGAAATAAAGAAATTACATACTTGAGATGGAAGGACTTTAATCAAACGGTGGAGACCTTTAAAAATGATTGGAAAAAAAAAAGAGTGAAAAGTGCAGCTGCAAACAACCTCTCATTCTTCTACCTTTTAAAAAATTAATTTTCTCAAGCCAGCAGCTATGCAGATTATTTGTAAACTCTAGAAGATATAGTCTGCCATCTCTTAATAATAAAGGGAATACAGCTTTTGCATAAGGTATGAGAAGGCAATTGAATTCTAATAGATGAATATTCTCATACTGAAGCACTTTCTAATATTGGTCTTATAGGAAGCTTAAGTGGCTTGATGAAGCTTTGGACTGCTTCCTGAAACCACACAATCTTCAAAAACAGTTCCCAAGTTCTTTACCACAAGACACATGTGTATTTTTTTAGAGATTGATTTTATTTATTTATGCATAGAAGAGCTGAGGTGTGGGCCAGATGTTTGGGGGGTGAGAGGATTCACCAGAGACAGAATGGGGAGAAGAACAGGCAGGTTGACTGAAATACACTGCTGAGGGGAGCAGCAGGTAAGACAGGAAGGTCTACAGTGCCATGTAGATTAGCTCCTTGTCAGGGGATCGAACTCATGCTGTAGTGGCTGCCAATAGCTTGATAGTGCTTTACCCGTTGCACCACCAGGAAGGCCCAAGACTAATGTGCATTTTATGTGAAAAACTTAAAGACAATTATTGATTCACTTTGTCAGTGGTTAAGTACCAATTATTAAATGCATTTAAACAACAAAATAAAGTAGAAAGAATCATATTCATGTATTCATAAATAAAACAGGTATAGTCCTCATGCTTTGTGAGTTTGTGATTTTGTGAGATAGATAATAGCAAGTAGGCAATAAGAACTTAAATTGTGGTCATTTATATAAAGGTGATATACAGAGTTTAGTTGCAGAGAATCGCAGAGAACTGTTGCCATTAAGGGATTTCCCTTTTGTCCCCCATCTATCCTTGCCCACAACACTAACATTCTGTTCTCTGCAATTGCTAGGATTAAAGGCTGGTCTTTCTGTCTCGCACGCAGACTGGAAAATGGCATATCTCTTGGTGAAGTGAGAACTTTCCAGAACTTTTGTTTGTTCTGATTTCAAGCTGAACCTATTGATCCTTCCACTTTTGCCTACCAGGCATGATAAGCTGCTACTCAGGGGATCTCTGCAGTTATATAAGTAGTTGTATACATTTTGTCTAGGAACAGGGAAACTATTAGGTTGTTTTTTTAGATTTACTTATTTATGCATACAAGAACTGGGATACAGGCCAGAAGTGGGGGGGGGTGAGTTTCACCAGAGACAGAGTGGGGAGCAGAACAGGCAGACTGACCAAAATACACTGCTGAGGGGAGAAGTGAGAGAGACTGGAGAGGTCTGCTGTGCCATGTGGGTCACCTCCCTGACTGGGGATCGAACTCATGTTGCAGTAGCTACAGATTGCTTCATAGTGCTGATGCTGAACCCTTTGTGCCACCAGGGAGGGCCCCAAAACTATCAATTTTGCCAATCTGTACCTGCAACAAGCTAATGTTTTCCTTTTCCCCCTCTTATATCTATCCTCCACTTGCTCAGAACTCCCTAGAGCAAGATTGTAAGTGGGTGAACAGTCCCTAAGTAGCTTTATAATATTGGCTACAGGGGAAATAAGGAGATAGGGGTGGAGGTTCTGCTCAGGAAGGAAGAGCAAGAGAGAACTCCATCAGAAAGGGTGATATTGGGGTAATCAGGCATTTCACAGATAACCAAGATTTTAGGTAATGTAGTAGCACAGTGTATGTATGGGGAAACTCAAAGTGTTCATTTGGTCTTGTATGGCTGAAGAGAAAAGGGAATCTGGCCTAGCATATAGGAATTTAGACAGGAACTCCTACAGAAGAGAAGTGCATTCCTTAGCAACTTCTGCATTTGGTACTAATATTCTTTAAGTTGTCCAGCAATTTAATATATTGATACAGAATATGACCCCATTTGGAATCTGTGTATAAAATATTCACCTCGGTCTAGTAATTTTTCAATATGTCCCTCATGAAAAAACCCTTTCCAAAAAAAAAAAAAATCATCATTTTATCCAATTATATGACTTGCATTAGAAAATGCTCTTCCTTAAATGTCTTTGTCTTTTTGTTTTATTAATGTTGAGAGGTGGAAACAATTAACCTGGAAGTCAGCAGTGGTGAGATGGCAGCAGCAATCCAGCAGCAACACAGCTGCATCCACATTCACTCAGGCTCATCAGTGATGCCTGAGTTCAGCTGAAATAATATGATGGGAAATCTTTCTCTGGAATCCACAGTCCTCAAATAACCTCAGACACAAGAGACAACTGTGTGGCCCATGACTCATTATAGGAGATGATCTCCATGCCTTAGGGAAGGGGGAGAGATGAAAATCTCATGTATTTCCAGATGATTTATTTAGCACATATTTCCTAGTGTCAACACCTCAATATCCTCCCAAATGAAGAGTTTAGACCCTATCCCCTACAAGGTAGGCTTCAGGGGTGAACACATCAATTGTGACAACAGAGGGTGTTATGTGTCTGTCAGAAACCAGGGTGCAGGGCATCTAGGAACTTAGAAGAAGGTAGCTTAGACTCTCAGGGAAGAGTTATCCAGGCTGGATCTTGGAGATGGAAAATTTTCCAAGCACTTTAGAAAAGAATGGGCATTGGATGCACACAAAAAGTAGAGTATAAAAAAATAGAAAAGCAAGAATAAGAATGACACGTTTCTAATGATTATGTTAATTTCCTAGTGCTGTCATTACAAAATGTCAAAAACTGGCAGACTTACAGAACAGAAATGTATCCTCTCACCTTTCTGAATGTACAAAGACTGGGATTAAGATATTGCAGGGTAGATTCAATCTGCAGTTGTATGGGAGAATCTCTTCCAGCACTCTCTCCAGATTTTTGTGGTTTTCTAGCAATCCTTGGTGTTCCTTGACTTATCGAGGCATCACTCTGTTCTCTGCCTCCATCTGCACATGGTGTTCTCCCCATGGATGTAGGCCACAGTTTCACATTTTCCTTTTACCTAAGGACATCAGTCATGTTGGATTAGGGCCCATTCTAATGACCTAATTTTAACTACAGCACCTGCATTTACTATTTGCAAGTAGTCTTATTCTCAGGTACTAGGAGATAGAATTTCAATTTACAGATTTGTGGGAGACTCAACTCAACTCATAGCAACAGCAGTGGATATTGGTTGAATTAGAGCACAGCATGCATGGAACTGATTACTTTGCAATAATTCCGCATGATTTGAAAGCTTTTAACTGCCTTAGCTACTTTCTCCCTGAAGGTTGCACTCCTTAGACAGAATTATTTCAACTTTCTCCACTGGAACTTGTTCTTCATTTAGCCTCCAGGCACTGTTCTTATGAAATTATTTCTCTCCCTGACTCCCCTCTGCCCACACACCAGTCATCTTTATCCTTGACTTTCTTCTACTCATACATCCAGTCTCACATTCCCAAGTTAGATTCTGTTTCCTCTTGGAAGCAATCATTTACTTGAATAAGACCGGATAAGTCCCAGTTTGTGTACGTAGTCTTGTCAAGAGAATAAAATCTATCATCCTGGACTATAATTGCCAGCTTATTGACCACATTTCCATCAGCTTATAAAATCTTCAAAAATAAGGGCCAACTTTAATTCATCTGTTGTATTTCTATTTCATGGTATACAATAGTGATAAATGAATGTTTGCAGAATATACCAAAGTTAAACTAGTTTTTGAAAGAAAAAAAAAACATAGTCTTGACCCATTCTTTCAAGAAACCATCAAAGAGCTTATGCAACTGCCATTGAGCTTAACCAAGTATGTAGGTCTGGGCAATATTGGGGAGCCTTCTCTGTGACCTACTCTGTATTTTCATACATCCAAATATTATCCATTCCCAACTTACCACTGCATCCACCACCATTTGATGATATTTTGTCAGGTGAATACCATACCTTCTCCCTGACCATGCCTTTTACTAACCATGTTTCATTTTATTTGTTTATATTATCTAGTATACTGAATTAATTCCATAGACAACATTTTTACTTTTTACCCATATAAAAACAGTTACTTTCCCAGAAAGTGCCCAGCTCCAGTTAGGGGAGCGATTTCAATGTCAGTGTCCATATTCCCAACAACATATGATTATGTTCCAAGACAGTTCAGCAACATCTATTTGTATGGACATGGTAGAAAAACAGAATCTTGTCAGGCAATTCTGTGAATGTCATGCTGAGTTTGAACCTGAGTCACATGCTTGCTCATGGGAAAGTTGTGAAGGAAGTCTCTCTGCCATGTAATAGCTGTTTCCAGATCTGGAACACATAGTATTCAAATATGAATCATTTTCCTCTACATTCTATTCAACCAAATGGAAGGACTGAGTCAGAAAACTGGTGCTGGATTAGATAAAGGAAAATAAAGTACTGTAAGTATTTTGAGTCCTCTGAAATAGCTAACATAGTTTTGAAGATATTTTTGGATTGATAAATCCAGAAACATGCTTCACCAAACGTTTTCATTTAGTTATCAACTTTACATTCATTTCAAATAAAATGCCATTATCATGTTCCTGAATCAAATACAAACAACATGTGAGACTTGTCTGGCACAGAATTCTTTGACTGGATCTTCTACAGACCAATGAACTTTAATAAAAGATGGTTAAAAATTTTCTTATTAACTCTTTCTTTTTGGAATCAATTAAGTGTCATTAAACTAAAGGGGATCAGCAGAAGATCAGTAGTCTTCATTAAATGATAAACTCAAATGTACCAAACCTATCATACTCTAAGTGATGGAGAAATACTGCCTGAAAGATTGAGTAGGAAAGTCAGCATGCTACCAAACTATGGATCTGATTACTATTATTTTGCTCTTATAAAACTGTCTTATTGAGTATGATTTAAAATTATATCCTGGGCCTCCCTGGTGGTGCAGGGGGTTGAGGGCAGCGCTGTGAGGATGTCTGAGGCCTTTGTGGTGTGAGTCAATCCCCGGCTGGCCAGGAAGCAACCCACATGGCACAGCAGAACTCTCCTGTCTCTCCCACTGCTCCCCTCAGCAGTGTATTTCGGTACATCTACCTGTTCTGCTCCCTGCTCTCTCTGATGAATCTTCTCACCCCCCGCAACTCTGGCCTGTACCCCACTTTTTTTTTTATTGATACAAGCACTGGGTACAGTCAGAAGCACAGGAGGGTGAGAGAATTTACCAGAGCCAGAGCAGGGAACAGAACAGGCAGACTGACGAAATACACTGTTGAGGGGAGCAGCGGGTGCGGCAGAAGAGGTCTGTCACACCATGTGGGACCCTTGCTGGTGGCCAGGGATCAAACCGGCACTGCAGAGGCTGTGGGCAGCTTCGCAGCCCAGCGCTCAACTGCTGCACCACCAGGGGAGGCCCTGTACTCCACTTCTTAAAAAAATAAAATTATATCCTAAGCATATTTAAATATATGTAAAATAAAGTATTTCTGCAGACATTTCATTAAACCTGCTATTAAGTTCACTATCCAGTATGACCCAAAACTCATTCCAGGGAAGGGATTTATTTTGCCTAGTAACCTGATCCCATTCCTCTAACATCACCAACATTTAATTAAATGTGTTACTTATTATTCGTTTTGTGAGAGTTTTAAGATGCTGCCTGAAAAATAAATTTGAAATTTAATACATTTGGGAAATCCTGAGATAAATATAGTTAATACTGATGCAGTGGAAAAACAGCTCTGAATTTTCAACACACTTAAGTACTTTGAAAGGTAATTGGCAATGTGCATGTTTACCCATTTTTTTTGACAAGGACAATTTTTTTTGAAAAATGCTTTTTACTTTTCATTTATTTCTTAATATTTATATATATATATTGCATCATTGTTCATTTTTGTACAGTGTTTGATTTCTCCTCTCAGAAGTAGTCCCCATAAAATTTCCACTGCTGAAAAATGTTTTTTAGGTTTAGTTAATATGAAATAATTTGGGGGAGTGTTATATAGTAAGCATTTTTCTCTCTTTACCTTGACTGCTACATAAATCATTTAAATTTCGTGGTCAATATCTAACCTTGTATTTTTCAGAGACGCCAGCAGGGGTTTCCTACAGAGTAAAGGACAATGATGCTGTTATGTGATTTGTGTACTCTTGGGAAGCATTGGTGTGTAGAATATCTTCAATGTAGAGTTCTTTGAAAGTGAAGTTGCAACTGCAATGTGGTGCACACGTATTACCCATTCAAAGACATCTCATTTTACTTTTACTTTTTTTTAGGCTCTATGATAATTTCAAAAACATTGTGGCAACGTTTCTATTTTCTTAACCTACTACAGATAGAGCTTCCATATGATCCAGTAACTCCACTCCTAAGTATTTGCCCAAAGGACACAGAAATATTAATTCAAAAGGGCCCCTGCACCCCTATGTTTATAGCAGCACTATTTCCAATAGCTAAACTATGGAAACAACCCAAATGCCCAAAAATAGATGACTGGATCAAGAAGATGTGATACATATACACAATGGAATATTACTCAGCAATCAAAAAAGATAAACTCATGCAATTTGCAGCAATATGGATGGAGCTGGAAGGGATCATGCTCAGCGAAATAAGCCAGAAAGAAAAAGAAAAATACCAGATGGTCTCACTCATAGCAGGAATTTAGAAAACCTAAATAAGAGACCAGGAAAAAGACTAATTGCAATAAAGAAAAAATCAAAATCAACAATCAACTATAGACCAGAGACAAACTACAGTGGGGAGCGGGGGGAGAAGAAGGATTAGGGTCAGAAAAAGTGGGTGGGAATTGTATGGGGATCTAGTCAAAATGAAAATGCATACATTATGCAAAATGAAAAATGATGTAAGAATTATATAAAATAAAATAATTTATTAAAAAAAGCTATTTCAAAACCATATTAGGAAATATTGAAGTGTGGCTAAATAAATGATGGAAATATTCAAGATAGAAAATCAATTTTAAACAGGTAATAACAATGGAATTATTTTTCCAATTAGGTTTTGCCATTTTTTGGAAAATTTACCTGAAATAAAAACTATGATAATTTTTGTTCCAGAAAGAATTCAAGCCTTAATGTATTATATCTATGTATGCTCAGAATAGGGGTACTTCAAAGATCTCTAATAGACTCAATGGAATGCTACGTGATTGTGAAAAAAGATGAATTTGTAGCTTTTGGGACAGATTGGATAGAAATTAAGGTGACTAGATTGAATAAAATAAGTTAGAAAGTAAAAGAAAGATACTGGATGGTTTCATTAATATGTGGATTATTGATAACCAAAAATCATGCTGGCAAAATACAGCAGGAATAAATCTCAGATATATTGAAAAAACTTAACAGTGACCAAGGAGAACAAGGGGGAGGCAATGGGATGCAGGGAAGGCGGGTAGATGGGGCATTGGCACAGGTGTATTGAGGCATGTTGGTGGAGAGTGAGTGCAATATTTGCACATATGAATGATCAAAAATGGTGCTCCCAAAAATTAAAAAAAAAAACTAAAAATATTTAGAACTTATTTTTGAAGTAGGATAAGCCTACTTTAGATGCTATGGGCAACTTATTCATTCAATTAGATGTGCACAGGCTGATAAGAAAAGGAAGCAGAGTGTTCTAAACAGGGATGGTACTCTGTGGTTCTTCCAGGTGCAGGAGTCCTGCAAAAACCTGGTATGACCATCAGACTAAGGCTGCTGCAAAGAAACTTCTGGTCCCTACAGAATTCGGGAATCTGTGTCATGAATTATAAAGTACACAAACTCCCATGACACCTTGTGAGGGGGCTTAAAAACAAACCCTTGAAGTCCTGAATTTTTGCTTAACAGGGGAGTCACCCAGTTCCAGGTCATGACATAACTGGTGGAGAGCCCATGGCAGTGTGGTCCTATTCAGATGGCTATTCTGACTCTGTAATGGTATGGGCCCCTATTTCTTGGGAGGGACACCCAAGATCATAGAGTTGTCCATTTGGTAGCTTTCCTATTTAAGGTCTCTGACCTAGCTGTGGGGATGCTCCTGCTTCATCCTTGTGCCATTCATTGTGGGTACTTTCCTTTTGCTTCTGCAGGGATAATGGGTCTATCTCATCTTTGTGGGGCTTGGCCATGGGCTGCATTCTTAAAAACTGGAGGAAAATTGTCATTTTTCTTGCCAATACTGCCTGGCCCCAGTACAACCTACAGGATCAAGAAATCTGACTATAAATAACATCATCAGCTATAACATCATTCTTCTTTCACTGTGGCCAAGGCAAAAGCTGGAAAGCTGGGAACGAAAGTGAGGGACACTACTGCAGCTGGCTGGTGTTTGTGGGGTAGGGGGGTAAAGGGGCTGCTTTTGTTTTTAGCAAGCAGCTACTTGGACCTTTGCTCTATTGCTGAGATCATTTGTTTGTCTCCACCCCCTTCCTGTTGGTAGGAGGAGGCTGGACTCTCCTTTAGTCCACCTTGAGATACTGTTCTGTCACATGGGTGGAAAATTCTGTTTTCCCCATATTTCCCTACTCTTAAAAAGGCCACTTCCAGACTATGTTTAAGAATAGCTTCTAAACTGCTTATTGAGCCTGTGAAGATTTTAGTTTTGTAATCATGTAATTCCCATAAAAATATGTTTTCTAAAAGAAACACCCAAAATTACCTATCTCCTCAGCCTATGAGGCTATATGCAGCCACTGCAGCACGAGTTCGATCCCCATGGCACAGTAGACCTCTCCTGACTTGCCTGCTGCTCCCCTCAGTAGTGTATATCGGTCAGACTGCCTGTTCTGCTCCCTGCTCTGTCTCTGGGGGATCCTCTCAACCTCACAAGCCTCTGGCCTGTACCCCAGTTCCTATAAGCATAGAGGGATAGATCTTTGGGAAAAAAAAAAAAAAAGAAAGAAATACACTTGGTCCCAGTGAGGTCCAGCAGAAACAAGGACTTTGAGAAATAATTTGAATTTTCTCCACTTCCTTTTAAAATGGCTCTACCCTTGGATCCTAGAGGTTTTAGTAATGGTTAAAATGAGACATTTACTCTACCATGCAAGGATCTTAACTTCATCTTATATTGAAAACCTTAATATAAAAGCATATAGGAGAAGACCTTAGCTAAATAACAAACCTATTTTAAAGTCCTAAGTTATTTCAGGAACTAGGATATCTTTGTTTTAAAAATGGGATGGCTTTGGTAACACTGTGCACCTATCCAAAATCTCTTCAGATTTTTAATGAAGCAAATATGATCTTAGATAAAAAATGCAAATTGTCTGCTCTATATTTTAAAGCAAGGAATGTTTTCTTATCTGAAGAAGTTAGTAAACAGAACTAAGAAACTGAATCAATAAAAGTCTCAGTGTCTTCACATATATTGGCAAAATAACTATTAAAATTAGTATGCATGGCCAACAATTAAAATGAATGTCAAGAGATTTCTGTCTTTTTCCTCCAGAGGGTTACTATATTAAAATTATTATAAATTACAACTATATAATTCTAATAAAAAACAAATCCAAACTTTGATAATGTGATCTAGAATTTTTGGTAAACAATAACTAGTTCAAAATTTAATGGCTTAATTTGAAGCATACCTATCTTAAAGTTATAATGTTGGGTGTTAATACTTATAGTCTATGTTTAAATGTGTATAATTTTTTTTAATAGAGGCATGTTTTTTATTTATTTATTTGTTTGTTTGTTTATACATGCACTGGGTACAGTCAGAAGGGCGGGAGGGTGAGAGAATTCACCAGAGCCAGAGCGGGGAGCAGAGCAGGCAGAAGGACCGAAGTACACTGCTGAGGGGAGCAGCGGGCAGCAGGAGAGGTTTGCGCGCCATGCGGGACCCTCCTCTGGTGGCCGGGGAGCAGCCGGGGATCGAACCAGCGCCTCAGAGGCCGTGGGCAGCTTCGCAACCTAGCGCTCAACCGCTGCGCCATCAGGGAGGCCCTAAATGTGTATAATTTAAAAGGGAACTCATGGTATTCATTAGGGAAGAGTAATTGACTTGATTAACAAAGATAAATTTGCTTTTTTTTTTTTTTTCAAAGATCTATCCATCTATGCATACAAGAACTGGGGTATAGACCAGAGTTGTGGGGGTGGGGTGAGAGGATTCACCAGAGACAGAGTGGGGAGCAGAACAAGGAGACTGACTGAAATACACTGTTGAGGGGAGAAGCCGGTGAGGCAGTAGAGATCTGGTGTGCCATGTGGATAGCACTCTGGCTGCCGGGGATCCAACTCCTGCTGCAGAGGTTGCTGCAGATAACTTCACAGTGTTGCACCCAACCCTCTGTGCTACCAGGGAGACCCTGCTTTTTAATGTTTTTACCTGAATTTCTCTCTGTAAACATCTTTTCCAGAAACACTAATCCACTTATCTCTTCTCCTTGGAGAAGAATTACTTTTGGCCCCCAAGCAAATGTCCTACCTTACTTCTCCTTTCTTTCCCTTGTTCTAAATAAGGAATTCAAGATGGCACTTAAAGCCACATGGATGAATGACTTAGTCATACTGGGTCTCTCCTATGTGTGCAGCAGGTATATAGAGTATTAAGCCTATGATTTCTCTTTTTTGTATTAATCTGCTTAGGACTTGTTTAGTTATTCACTAGCTAGAAGAACCCCAGGGATTATGGGATGAATTCTTATATCCCAGTAAAGTAACTTGGAATTCCAGTCCAAAGAGAAACTAAAGCTACAATTGGTAACTCCATCTTGAAACTGATCTTTTATCATTATTTAAATGGCTGCCCAAACCCCTTATAAAAACTAAGGTTTTACCAAGTTTAATAATGAGAATTTGTTGAATATTTAAAGTCATTTTACCTAAAATTACTGAGATTTCAGGTTTAATTTTTGCTCCTTATTTTAAGGAAATTAAAATTTTAATATGTCACCTAAAAAAATAAAGCATGAAGTTTATGTGTAAGCCATTCAATCTAAAGGTATGCTAATATAACAGAAATTCAATATCTTACAATCTAGAAATTAAAACTAAGATATAACAACTCTAAATGCAAGTAGAGTGAGATTTGTGTTTAAAAATAAGGGCTATATTAAGAATATTTTGAAGATCATGGGAAGGATTTAGTGTCAAGATGAAACCGATTATCTTTGTAATGGAATGGTATAAAAATGGGAAAGTAAAAGAAAGTTTTGAAGGTCTCAGAGGTTTCTTAGGAAAAGACATTTTATGTGGTTGAATGACTTGCAATAAGTATATTTAAGTTAAACTTTAATAGCTGAAGTGTACTCATGTGATACTCAGCTTTTATTTTTTTTTTTTTATTTACAAAAGGACTAAGGCACCTAAATTGTCTTTACTGACTTTTAATAACAAATACTATTTGGATAATCTGAAAATCTTGGTGCTCTTTCATCCTCAGGCTTGGTTAACTGAAAGAAATTTAATCTTGTCAGCACTGTTAAACCCTATCAAAGAAATAGATCTGCTCTTAAAAATCTTTACATTCTGAATGATTAGGTATTTTATAAAAATATGTAAGTTTGTTAATACAGTAACAACTACCCTGATATCAAAATTCTAAAATAGTCTTGGAAGGACCTGTAAGACACCTGACATAATTGTTTCCCTTGTAGAAAACAAATTGTGTCAATTTGGATATATTAAAACCTCATGGAAAGAAATTATTATGCCTTTTCAGCATAAATGTAAATTAATAGGAGTGTTCTAAAATGGATGATATATTAAAACTTAATATATCCTGGTGGACAATCCCTAATGTTAACCCTCAATGGGGATACGAACTCTCAACCACAGTCTCAGAAGCAGGGTTCATATGATTGCCTGCCTTCTTCAGGGAATGCAGAAAGCAATTGTTTAGCTAGTCAGTTTTGACAAACTGAAGGTTACTCAGGTGTCGAATGAAAACCATGCATTATTTCAGGCTAGACTTGCTGAGACCATGAGAAAGTATACTAATCTGGACCCAGAGACTGTAAAAGGACAAGCCACTCTAGGAGTCCACTTCACTAGTCAGTTTTGCCCTGGCATCTGGTAAAAACTCCAGAGACCAAATCAAGACCCTTTTCTCCACACTTTTGGACTCGGCTATCAAGGTCTACAATAATGTGGAGGAGACCGGCGAGGTTGAAAGAGAAGAGAGGGAGACAAAAGAAAGAAAGAAGAAGGGCCTAATACATGGCAGCTTCCATTGCCAGCCTCCTGACTCCTCAAACTCACCTGAGACCCTGCACACCCCCAGGGCGTTGGGACCTCAACTTCGTAAGTGCCACCCTAGCCTGTTTCCTCTGGCAGCAACCTGTATACCTCAGCAGCAAGTGTCCAAAGAGTGCCCCCAGGGCAAGGCTCTTTGTGCCATTGCACATGGTACTGGAAGGGGATCTGTCTCACTCTCTAGAGAAGGGAGCAGCCAAAACAAAAGGCCAGATAGGACGGTGAAAAAGCCATAAGCTGCCTCCGACTGTGGTCACTTCATAGTTCTTCATAGAACCCAGTGAGGGAGAAGACCTCCCTTTCTGAAGACGCCCAGATGTGAGACAGGCTCCCCTGTTTACTATATCTATGGATGAGCCTCAGGTGACCCTGAAGTGGTAGACAAAGTGATCAGCTTCTTGGTGGCTACAGGAGCAATTTACTCTGCCTTGCCCCAATTCTTTGGGCCAACCTACTGGTCAACTGTCCTCCTCACTTATATTCATGGCCAACCTAAGTCAGGACACAACAGTGCTGCTGCCCTTGTCACTACTAGGCCACATGCTTATTCATATTTGGTCTTACCTTCCTGCTCCATTCCTGTTAGGGTGGGGCCTTATGACTAAGCTCCAAGTCAGTCTTCAATTAGCAGAATCACCACAGCCATTGCTGGCCCTCTTAGCTGCTGCTGCAGATGGTAGAAATTATACAGAAACCCCAGGACTCGAACGACTATGCCATTTTGGCCATAGTGCCTCCAGATATCGGGTATATTACAATAGCAGGCTGGGCTATTTTTGCCACCCCTGCTAAGGTGTGATTAAAAGACCCTCATCTCTTCCCTAGGAAGTCACAATGTCTCCTCAAACCAAAAGCCCAAAGAAAACTACAAGCTTTTATACAATATTACCCAGGTCAGTTCTTTAAAACTGTCCATTCTTAACTTTTTGTTTAGTTTCATCTGTTTACAGACCATCATGGAATATCAGACGTGGAGTATTGTAAAGGCCGGACTGGCCACAGTGCAGGTTTTCTGATCCCATGCAGACCGGGTAAAGGAGGAGTCAAAGTCCTCAGTGGTTTTGCAGGTTTTTTATTTGGGGTTCACCAGGCATATGGCAGGCAGGGGTGCTGGCTGGGGGGCTGGGAGGCTGGCAGGCCTCCCAGCCCCCAGCAAGTCTTCACTCTATCTGGGCTCTCTGGAGTTGGTTCTGCTGCTTCTCGGCTTCTCTTTCGGTTTCATACTGCTGCTGCTGCTACTGGCGTCCCCGAGACGCCGCCCTTAAAAGCACAGTCTTAGCTCAGCTGAATCCCATCTACCTAGGCCCACACCCTATTCCAGGTGCCTGCCATCAGGCATACATTCAGGACCACAAGGATCCATCATCTATCCTGATGGCAGAAGGGCAGAAAAGCCTGACATTTCTTTACCCTACAGTCCACCCCCTCAGGGTTTTCTGCTATACAGTCTATACATATATATACAATTTTCTAAGCAAACAAACAATGCAGCCATGGCCCACAAAAGCAAATACATCAAATATAACAAAATACAATATAACAAAATACAACAGAACACAAATAAGTCCAGGCAGGGCACCAACCTAGTGCAAAAGACAATTATTGGTACCAGCAGATAAGCCACCAAATCTGCTGCCGAAGGCACTGCTCATACGAGGGAGGGAAATCACTCACGGCATCTACTATATCACACCAGGAGCCGTCAGGCTTCCTGGCCTTCTCTGGCTGTGGTCTCAGCTACAAGGCACACACAGCATCCACCCCCAGGATGCACTAGCTCTGGGATTGGCAATTTTATTCTGTTGGGGGTAATCGCCCACCCTCAGGGTTTCTGTCTGCAGTCGCTCCAACACTCGGCCTTCATGGCCACCAATGCGACTCACAGACCCCTGCACTCAAGCCAACCCACTGCACAAGCACATGGGTTGGGGATCCAAACTTTGCATTCGGCTTGGGCTCCACCCCAAGCCACGTTCCCCACCCGTCCCCCAAGGACAGGTTCCTCAGCTCCTCACCCTCGCTCAAGAATGAGCAGGGCATCACCCACAGGTGATTTTAGGAGACTCACAGTTCTTCAGCATACCCAGGCTGCTTAACAGCCGCTTAGGGCTTCTCAACTTAGCCTCAGTACCAGCTTTTGCCTTCTTAGTTGGCTTTTCTCCTCCACCTGGCTGCTGGGCATGCACAGGCTGCTTTTGGCCATCTAGGCCCACTGGCCACCCCCAGATTCTCAAAAAAAACAAAAACAAAAACAAAAACATAACCTGCCAAGGTCCTCCGCCTTCTGGCGGGATTGTCAGTCCAAGTTTATCAGTCCATGTCCATCAGTTGAAGTCCATTGGCCTCTCCTTGCGTCAGCAATGGCCTGCTGCCTCAGGGGTCATTGGCTGGTCCTTTCCGGTGTCGTTGGCTGGTCCTCTTGGGCGTCTCCTCCATGCGAGGTCTAGTCCCACAGCTCCGGACCATATTCAACTTCTGTGCCGCCATGGCGCCCCCAGCGTCATCTCAGGCAAACAGTCTGTTCTCCTTAGTCTCTCCAGGTCTTCGGAGGGCTCCAATACCCGTCTGCATGGATCTTGCCGACTTACACCAATTGTAAGGCACAGGACTGAACCACAGTGCAGGTTTTCTGATCCCATGCAGACCGGGTAAAGGAGGAGTCTGAGTCCTCAGTAGTTTTGCAGGTTTTTTATTTGGGGTTCACCAGGCATATGGCAGGCAGGGGTGCTGGCTGGGGGGCTGGGAGGCTGGCAGGCCTCCCAGCCCCCAGCAAGTCTTCACTCTATCTGGGCTCTCTGGAGTTGGTTCTGCTGCTTCTCAGCTTCTCTTTCGGCTTCATACTGCTGCTGCTGCTTCTGCTGCTGCTGGCGTGCCCCCGTGATGCCGCCCTTAAAAAGCACAGTCTTAGCTCAGCTGAATCCCATCTACCTATGCCCACATCCTATTCCAGGTGCCCGCCATCAGGCATGCATTCAGGACAAGGATCCATCATCTATCCTGATGGCAGAAGGGCAGAAAAGCCTGATATTTTCTTTACCCTACAAGTATCAAGACTTAGAGGCACAAATGACTGTAGAATACATGGACCTGGACTCTTGGGCAGCCCGTTTTGGACACCAGAACCACCTGCAGCTCCTCAGAGCAACATGTAGCAGCTAAAATTGATCCCCATCTGAAGACTTAAGTGTGGCCATTTCCTAAAAGGGAAGGAAAATTCCCTTTCATACCCCATTCCCTACTGTAGGGTAAGGAAAAATGTCAGGCTTTTCTGCCCTCCCGCCATCAGAATAGATGATGGATCCTTGAGGTCCTGAATGTATGCCTGATGGCGGGCACCTGGAATAGGGTGTGGGCATAGGTAGATGGGATTCACCTGAGCTAAGACTGTGCTTTTTAAGGGCGGCGTCATGAGGATGCCAGGAGAAGTCAAGAAGCCAAGAACGAACAGAAGCCGAGAGAGAAGCAGAGAAGGCCGGAGAGCCCAGATAGAGTGAAGACTTGCTGGGGGCTGGGAGGACTGCCAGCCTCCCGGCCCCCCAGCACCCTTGACTGCCATATGCCTGGTGAACCCCAATAAAAGACCCGCAAAAGCCACTAAGGACTCTGACTCCTCCTTTACCCGGTCTGCATGGAATCAGAAAACCTGCTCAGTGGTCCTTCCTGCCCTACACCCACTGTCCCCAGACAACACTGATCTAGGTAGGTACAGTGCTATGCCCCCAAATTCAGCTTGAAACAGCTATAGAAGCCCATTTACAGCCCATTCCCAGAGATTTATCATGTCCTTTAGGGAGAGGGGAAGTGTTGGGGTATCATCTAATAAGCTTAAAAACAAAGTCCCCACTCCTTGCTCATCAGGCAAGTTTGGGGAGCTTGACTAGATACGGGAATCAATTAAGACTTCCTTGTGAACTGGGCCGTCTCTGTGTGACATCCAGCCTTTTGGTTGCTTTGTGCTATAAAGGTACAAGGCCCATATGGCCTGAACTATTCATTATCTGGTTGTAGGGCAAGGTAAAAAGTATCAGGCTTTTCTGCCCTCCCACCATTAGGATGGATGATGGAACCCTGCAGTCCTGAGTGCATGCCTGATGGTGGGCACCTGGATTGGGGTGTGGGCATATGTAGATGGGATTCACCTGGGCTGAGACTAGGCTTTTTAGGGGCAGTGTTGCAGGGATGCCAGCAGAAGCCGAGAAAGAAGCAGAGAAGAAGAAGCAGAAGAACCACGAGAACAAGGCCACCAGAGAAGGCCGGAGAGCCCAGATAGAGTGAGGACTTGCTGGGGGATGGGAGGCCTGCCAGCCTCCTGGCCCCCCGGCACTCCTGCCTGCTGTGTACCTGGTAAATCCCAATAAAAGCCTGCAAAAGCCATAGAGGGTCCAGGACTCCTCCTTAACCCGGTCTGCTGGATCAGAAAACCTGCTCCGTGGCCATTCCTGCCCCCTACACTGGTCCTCAACAGAAAGATGTTACCTGATTCCTGATGTAAAAAATATTATGTCCGTCATGAACTGCTTAAATATACCTGTTTGAAGCATTTTAGGGTAAGTGAAAATTATGAGGATTTTCTGCCCTCCCACCATTACCATTAATGATAGACCTCTGTGGTCCTATACATGTGCCTGATGGTGGATACCTGGAGTAGGGTGTGGGCATTCATAGGTGGGTGCACCTGAGCCAAAAGACTAGGACTATAAGGCCAGGGTGGCAGAGGACAGTATGGTGTGGAGTAGCGGTGGAATATGGCGAAGTATAGTGGAGAACGTCATGAGAACAGCAAAGACAACAAAGAGGCTGCTTGAACCATGATGAATCTACTCGGTCTGGGATGGTTGCACTACAAGCAATTAGCTGCAATTGAAACTGAAGCCCCTCAGCTCACTGGCTGTGGGGCAAGACTAGCACTTTGCCATGCTGCCTAAGCAATGGGAACTGTTGGAAAAGTGGCAGTTTTACACCCAGCCCAAGAAGCTACTGTGGGCAGTGCAGTCAGCAGCAGGTGATGGACATTTTACCACTGTAGTGGCAGGAAGGCACAGATCAGGAACTCTAGGATCCTATGCAGACAGGTGAGGGAGAGTCCTGGAGCCCTCAGTGGCTTTTTCAGGCTTTTATTGAGTTTACCAGGTACACAACAGGCAGGGGTGCCACGGCAGGCCTCCCAGCCCCCAGCGAGTCTTTACTCTTTCTGGGCTCTCTGGCGTTCTCTCATGGTCTCATTCTCTCCCTTCTGGTTCTCTCACTTGTTCTCTTTCTGGTAGTTGTGTTCCACAATGCCGCTCTTATTAGCCCTGTCTCAGCCCATGTGAACCCACCTACGTATGCCCACCCCCTACTCCAGATGCCTTCCATCAGACATACATTCAGGACTTCAGGGATCCATCATCAATCCTAATGGAGGGAGGGCAGAAAAGCCTGACAGTCATTTATCCAACAACCACCCAACACCAATGGTCCCACTTGGGCTCAGGCTGCAGGCAGAGGCCAGCAGTGATGGCAGCAAGCAGTTGTTTCCCTACTACACCTCCTTAAGTCACACAGCCCCTGGTTCAGTGCTACAGGGAGGAGCATGGGGCCCCAGTGGGCCAGCCCCAACTCTGTGGTTCCCTCCAGATGCAGATAGTGAGAGACCCATGGATTTGGTGCCTGGATAGATGGACCAATCAGGTGTGAGCTATGAGCTGATTGGCAAATGGTTCAATTGTCAGCCACAGGATTAGAACTGTAGACTTGTAGGTGGGGGAACCTGAAAGAGGATATAAGGCAGGGCAGGAGCCAGCTTGGGACTCTTAGATTCTGATGGACTCTCAAAGATGTTGTTCCTGGTCTCTGAAGAAAGAAGCAGCATACAGGAGATGACCTCCCAAGGAAGAAGAGAAGTCAAAATTCTTTGTAGAGAAGCCAAAGAGCTTTGTAGAGGCTGGGCTGGCCACACCTACCCTGACACTTCCTGAAAGGAGCACCAAAACCCCCAGGCCTGGTGTTTCAAAGATCTGTTGGTTGTTGGTGTGGGCCAACAACTCATTTTTGAGGGCCTCCCCGGTGGCGCAGCGGTTGAGCGCTGGGTTGCGAACCTGCCCGCAGCCTCTGTGGCGCCGGTTCGATCCCCGGCTGCTCCCCAGCCACTGGAGGAGGGTCCCATATGGCGCGCAGACCTCTCCTGCTGCCCGCTGCTCCCCTCAGCAGTGTACTTCGGTCCTTCTGCCTGCTCTGCTCCCGGCTCTGGCTCTGGTGAATTCTCTCACCCTCCTGCCCTTCTGACTGTACCCAGTGCATGTATAAACAAAACAAACAAATAAATAAACTTGCCTCTATAAAATAATAAAAAAAACCTCACTTTTGAGACCTGCTAATCTAGTGTTGCTGATGCCACCACCTCCTAATGACCATTACTGTCTGGCCCTACTGGTGTCAGGTGACTGGCAAGCCTGTGTCTGGGTCACCTCTGAGAGCTGCTGACAGCTCTTGATCATCCAGCACCACCTCTAGTGCTGCTGCCTCTGTTGCCATCATGTCCAGCATCAAGTGCTGTCCATCCTGACCTTCAAACTGTTGCTGTAGGCTGTTGTGATGTCATCTCAGTGGCCCCACCTGTGAGCACCTCCAGCTGAAGTATGTGGGATCCTGGCATGCCATGAGTTCCAGGCCCTCACTGATGGGACAGCACCATCTTGGATGAGCAGTCTTTTGTTTGGGACTTCTGGACACTGTGGACATTATTTGGGGTGAGATGGCCAGCCACTGTGGCTATAGAAATTCTTTGTATCCCCTGTTTGTTAAATAAACCCCCCTGATGTTACCTGAACCTGAGTGCATGCAGGTGAAGAACTCAGAGACAGTGGTTTATCCTTTATTGGCCCCTGTCATTTGATCCACTATTGACTCCGTATAACTCATTCAAAATGAATCCATAGTAATTGCTATAAAGGATAATTACACCAATACCAACCTTAAACAAATATTGCCACATGCTGGGCTCTGTTCTAAGCAAGCATCCCTGCAATATTTAATGTAACTATGGCAATCCTATCATGTAAACTTTATTATTATTTGCATGTTACAGAAGAGGACATTGAGACACTCAAAAACTAGGAAGTAACCTAAGATCCTAAGCTGACAAGCTGTTGTTCTTTCTGGATTTTAGCCAGGAAATCTGGCTACCTCTCATCCATACTGCCTTTGAATTGATTTCAATTTTTGATGTATCCATTTTTATTTTGATGCCTCCAAATATACGTGTTATGAAGAAGTTTCTTTATATACACTGGTAAGAATTTCTTTTAAGTTTTTATGAATTCAAAAGTTTTCATAGATTCAGTTCTACTAGATGTTGCCAAATAGCTCTCTAAGTTCTATACACTAACTTATTTCTCCTCAACAAAGATGAGACTGGACTTTCTCCCCCTATGTGTTAGCCTGTGCTTAATTCTTTTTTTTTTTTTATAGAGGCATGTTTTTATTTATTCATTATATTTGTTTGTTTGTTTTGTTTATACATGCACTGGGTACAGTCAGAAGCGCGGGAGGGTGAGAGAATTCACCAGAGCCAGAGTGGGGAGCAGAGCAGGCAGAAGGACCGAAGTACACTGCTAAGGGGAGCAGCGGGTGGCAGGAGAGGTCTGCGCACCATGTGGGATCCTCCTCTGGTGGCCGGGGAGCAGCCAGGGATCGAACCGGCGCCACAGAGGCCGCGGGCAGCTTCGCAACCCAGCGCTCAACCGCTGCGCCACCGGGGAGGCCCGTGTGCTTAATTCTGACAGTCATCTAGAATTAAATAATATAGACACACATTAGACATTGCAAATTCACTTCCAGTCTACTGTAATGAAGTGAATATTTCAAAAGAGAAAGATTTGCATTTTTTTTGGTTCAATTTCCATTGGCCTGATGGCTAATATTCTAGAGCATCTATTTATATGTTAACTGGTCATTTGTATTTCCCCTTTGGGGACTGCACTTTGCTTTGTTGACTATTTTCTTTTGGTTCTTTGCATTATTGATTTGTGATGATGTTATTTTACATTAGATATTTTTGTCAGTTATATGAATTTATATGACTTATTCTTCAATTTGTTTGATTTGGAATTAATGATTCTAAATTTCATAAGCAAATATATGCTATTCATATTTAATTATGGATTTTGTCAGTTAAGTAATTTCCCATTTCTTATTTCATTAGGAAAAGATAATTTTCCCACATCAATAAGAATTCCTTATCAACACATAATACAAGCCCCTCTTATGGTTATATGCCTAGCAACTAGTTTTATAAAACTTGGGAAAAGAATATATTCTTGAAATAGCTACTTAGTGTACCAGAAATCTTATTTTTCTTACATTGTATATATTTGCTAATGTTTTGTTTATCGGATCTATTACTAAAATATTTGTATTAAAATATTTCGCTATGATTGAGGGTTTATGTGTTTCTATCTATTCTGTCAACATTGTCTCACATATATTTGAGACTACACTAAGCACATATACATTTAAATTTGTTATATTTTCCAGGTGAATTGATCATTTTACCAATAAAATGTGTTTTATATTAAAATATACTAAACCCAGAATTAATATAGCTTTTCTGGTTTCGTTTGGCTATGTTTTGTGTGGAATATGTTTTCAATCACTTTGTTTTCATTATTCATTGATATTTATTTTACATATTTCTCCATTGTGCATCACACAGTTATATTTAAATTCAGTCTGATAATATAGCTGTTTTTTCATGAAGTATTTAATAATGTTTAATGTCGTCACTGTTTTTTTTTTTCTTTTTTTAAAAAAAGATTTATTTTTATTTATGTGTACAAGAACCAGAGGTGTGGGGGTGGATTGAGAGGATTCACCAGAGACAGAGTAGGGAGCAGAACAGGTAGACTGAAATACACTGCTGAGGGGAGCAGCGGGTGAGACAGGATTGTTCTGCTGCACCATGTGGGCTCCCTGGCCAGGGACTGAACTCATGCCGCAGTGCCTGGTGATAGCTTCATAGTGCTGACTCTTAACCCCTGTGTCACCAGGAGGCCCACTGTTTTATATCTTCTTCACTCGACCACATTCTTATGCCTATTATAATTTCTTGTCTGTTTTATTACTTTTTCTCTCCTTTCTTGCTTTATTTTGGTTTGATTAAGCATTCGAGTGTTTTTCATTAGTCTATTTCCTCCTCATTAGCTTGAGTTCTTTTTATTATTTTGTTATTCTTTCAGAAGGAACTCTGAAGCATGAAACATTCCTCTGTAATATATCACTGTTTAGTTTAATACATGTTTTTTCTTTCCCCCATTTTACACTTGATCTTAGCCTAAAGACCAAGAAACCATTTTCTCCCTGTTCTATAATAATATAAGTTCCTCTAATCACATAAGTTCCACTTATGCCCTGCTCACACATGTGTTTTTTTTTTTTTTGCTGTGTATGTCAACACCATATATATATGTGTGTGTATATATATATATATATATATATATATATATATATTTGAAACCCCACAGAGTTCCACGCATAATTAGCTTTTCAGATTTTCTTCATTCTTTCCTACATGATAATCCTTCCATTTGGAAGCAGTTTACTACTCTTCCAATGCCTTTTTTAGTGCAGATCATCTGTGAAAAATTCCCTTAGTCTGTTTATATAAGATGCCATTAATTTGCATTTTTATGTTAGTTTCCAGTTCTTAGAAGGTAATTTTTATGGGTACAGAATTCACTTTGGCATTAAGCTTTTTTAGCACCATTTCATCATCTTCTTTCAATTGTTCCTCCTGAGAAGTCAGCTACAATTCTCATTTTGTCTTCATTGTTCCATTTATTGGGAACTTGTCAGATTTTTTCCCCTTTGCCTTTGTTTTTCAGCAATTGAATTTGGAATGCCTGAATGTGAATTTCTTTTTATATATCCATTATAGAGTCTATAAAATTTCTTGAATTTTTATTTTAGTTCTTAAAATTTTTATTGATTATTCAGATCAGTATTGTAAAATTCTTAAAATTATTGCTTTGCTATGCCATATTTTACTTTATTTGCTAGGATAGGAATTTATGAGTCTGATACATTTTAACTAGTCAATCTTTATATCATTTTATTTGGTCTTTCTGTGAATTATGTTATGAATATTTTAATAGTTTTGCTACATAAAATTCTAAATTTTGTTATTTTTCTTTTGGACAGAATAAGCATTTATTGTTAAGTTGCATTCAATTCTCCAGTATTCATAATCTTTGTTGGTATATACTTATTATTTATTGTTTCTCTCGATTGTCAGTCACACTCTCTGGGCTTATTATTTGGGTAATTTTGATATATTTTATTTTTAAATTTTTATTGAAAAAATATTTTATTCTGATATTTAGAAACATATAATACTTCTGTAGAAGATAGTTGCTTTTTCCAGATATTTGTAACATTCTGTGGTCATCTAAATTCAGTAACAGGACCTGAGATTGTCTAAAATATTTAAAACCAGCTCAGTCCCTAAATGAACAAACATCTACTTCATGTTCACATTTCCAAACATTGTGTTCAACACAAAGCTAGTATTTATTATTGCACTCCTCTTTGAAGAGTTTTTAAATCACAACCCCTTCAGAACTATTAAAAGTATTGCTTCTAAAGCAACTCTTTAGGAATTGGCAAACTTTAATAGAATAAATGTTATTGAATTTCTGTTTTCTGCCAGACATTAACCTTAAAAATCTTCTTTTTCTTTTTTGTATTTATTTATCTTCATTGAGTTAAATTTCACATGACACAAAGTTAAGCATTTTTTATTATGAACAATTCAGTGACTCTCAATACATTCACAATGTTGTGCAACCATCACTGCTATCTAATTCCAGAACTTTTTATCATTCCAAAAGGAAACCCTGTACCCATTAAACAGCCACTCCCCATTCCTCTTTCTTCCTATTCCCTGGAAACTACCAGTCTACTTTTTGTCTCTATGGTATTGCCTATTCTGGGCAATTTGTATAAACGAAATCACACAATATGTGATGTTTGATGTATAGCTCCTTTCATTTTTGATAATGTTACAACGTTCAATCATATTGTAGCAAGTATTCCTTTCTTTGAAAAAAATATTCATTTCTTTGATGAAAAATTTCATTGTTTTGGATATGTCACTTTTTTATCCATTACTTCCTAGTTAGCTCCAGGATAATTGTGAATCCCCCTCCCTACCCCCCCCCCCGCCATTTTGTCAGCTCTTTCATTAGCTGAGATAGATAGTTTAAATTACCAAGTCTGAAAAAAAAAATAAATTACTAAGTCTGTCATCACTTGATGTACAGTTTCTGGGGCAGAATTTACTACTTGTCTTGATATCTGGCTCCCTCATCTCTTTCCTGGAAAATGAAGGTGCTTATTTTCTCAGCTCCTTAAAACTAGAATAGTTGCAAAACCTACTTTGATCAATAAAATGTTAGTGAATGAAATATGTACTTTTAAGGGAGCATGTTTAATAGCCAGTGTTACAGTTTCTGCCTTTCTCTTCTTTCTCTGGAAGGACCTACACTCTTTCACCCATCTATATATCTAGGTTATAAGGCAAAAAAAAAAAAATTCACATTTCCTCTTCTTGCTTATCTCACATCCAAAACACCATTAAATAAATTTGGATTTCATTTTGTATGTGCCTCAATTTTTATCCCTTTTGAGCATTTCTACTGAAAAGGTCTTAGCTACCATTTCACAAGTATCCCCATCTGTTATTCCCATTTGTGCTATTTTCCTCTTTTACAGAGTCACAAAAGTAAGAAGCACAAAAGCCAGAATGAGCCCCTCTAAACAAAAATCCAATCACACCACTCTTTTGTTCAAGGTCCTATAAAGACTCATCTTGTTTCATGGAGCAGAAGCCAAAAGTATTAAAACTAGTTTCCATTCTAAGCCACCCCACACCTCCCCATCTCCGCCCTGTCTCCTGCTGTGTCCTCATGTGGCCCAAGCCTCAATGACTTTCTTAACTCTGAGCACGCATGTCTACTGTAGGTTTTGTGCCAGTTGTCCTCTCTTCCTAAAGTGTTCTCCCACATTTGACAGCATCAAAACCCTTTTCTTATCTACTCCCTTTCTGGAACTCCAAGACACATCTTTTTTTCTGTTTCACTATAGCACTTACCTCCTTTTAACATATGACTTAATGTACTTGCTTAGTATATTTACAAATTTAAATTCTAATTTTTCTTCCTACTCTACATACACAGCATCATCAACTAAGAAAATTAAAGACTGTATTATGGTAACAGAGTTATCCTAAATAACTATAAAATGCATTTATTATAGGTACACATGAGGATAAATATTTGTCAATAAATATTTGTAGGCTTCTCAGTCTTAGAGTTGGCAGGTTGACCTCTGAGGTCCCTTTCACTTATGACATTCTAGGAGTTTTAGATGTTGTATTTATGGCAAAAGTTTTCTATTACACGTGAAATGTAAGAAAACGCCCAACAACCATGGTTGCATTTTGGTGTTTACTTAGCTTTTTAATACTCTCTATCACCATAGTATCTAAGAAAAAGTTCTCTTAAGCTTTTTAATCAACAAATGAGTCACTAGACAGGTTGGTAAATGAATCACCTGAATGCAAGTACCTATACTAATTATGGAAATAAAAGATCTGATTGGAGAGGAAAAGTCATGTTGAGGCCCCAAAGTTCACAGAAGCAACAGATTTTTGAGTCTCAGAGTAAATAGTCACCAATTTTCTAAAAGCTTGAATTTAAAATGGAAGACTGAATACATGAGCAGGAAAATTAAATGAAAGTGCTTCTATAGGGCCTCCCCGGTGGCGCAGCGGTTGAGCGCTGGGTTGCGAAGCTGCCCGCGGCCTCTGCAGCGCCGGTTCCATCCCCGGCTGCTCCCCGGCCACCGGAGGAGGGTCCCACATGGCGCGCAGACCCCTCCTGCCGCCCGCTGCTCCCCTCAGCAGTGTACTTCGGTCCTTCTGCCTGCTCTGCTCCCTGCTCTGGCTCTGGTGAATTCTCTCACCCTCCTGCACTTCTGACTGTACCCAGTGCTTGTATAAATAAATAAAAATAAATCTTAAAAAAAAAAAAAAAAAAGAAAGTGCTTCTATAATGATATTTTCTTTAAGCTTTCTTGTTCCGCCAAGCTCGCCTTCACAACAGTGGAATTCAATACGCAGAGCCCCTACTGGACTTAACGCAGACCCCCACAGAAGATTTCACTCTTAGATGCTGCCTTGAAGCAAAAGCTGCAAATATGACCTCACACAATTTAAGGGGAAGGAAAGAGAAGGAAAAAAATGTTGGTCAGATGCTTTGTTTTCCCAGAGATTACCTTTCCAAATGTGAACCATTAGGAAACAATTTTTATGCTGACATCAGAAAATTACTGCAGCAAATTGTAAGACACAGGTTTGCAAAATTAGAAATTCTTACTTGGAGAATGTAAAAGTAACATTTTGGAATCAAGAATAAATCTGTATGTGAATAAAATCTAAGTCTCAACAAAACACACTGAAACATTTTTTTGAAAGTTATGATGTTAACTTTTTTAGATTGTTGACCCATTTTCTAAGCTCCTCAGCTGTTAACCATTTTCTATCCTCTTAGATTTGGGCACAAGCCACAAAATCGTAATAAAAACCTTCCTTTTTTGAAAAAAACAATACTCTTCTTTTAGCCCACTAAGTGTGAAAACAAAAGTTGTAGTTCTCCCTCAAATCACCACTATCCTCTTAGTGACCCAGACCCTTACTTTCATTGATGTTCTGTTTTTTAAACAAAGAAAATTGATTTTTCAATTATATAAATTTAAAAAAATCAAACAGCATATAAAAACATAAAGACAGCAGCTCTCTGCCCACCTTTGTGTATGCAGATGTCTCTTTTTCTCCGTTTCCTAATAAACCTCTTATTTTAAAATGTAATATGGGGGCCTCCCTGGTGGCACAAGGGGTTAGGACGCAGCACTATGAAGCTATCCGCAGCCACTGCAGCATGAGTTTGATCCCCCTCCAGTGAGCTGACCCACATGGCGCACCAGACCTCTCCTGTCTCTTCCACCGCTCCCCTCAGCAGTGTATTTCAGTCAGTCTGCCTGTTCTGTTCCTCACTCTGTCTCTGGTGAATCCTCTCAAATCCCCACACCTCTGGCCTACACCCCAGTTCTTGTATGCATAAATAAATAAATCTTTAAAAAATAAATATATGTACTTTTTAAAAATAAAAATTTCCTGAAATTGCATAATCTTGCCATAAACAATTTGGTGATCATTTATTCATATACTGCTTTACAAACTTACATAAATATCTTTATTATTTTTTTTAATAGAGGCATGTTTTATTTATTTATTTGCTTGTTTGTTTGTTTACATGCACTGGGTACAGTCAGAAGCGCGGGAGGGTGAGAGAATTCACCAGAGCCAGAGCGGGGAGCAGAGCAGGCAGAAGGACCGAAGTACACTGCTGAGGGGAGCAGCGGGCAGCAGGAGAGGTCTGCGCGCCACGTGGGATCCTCCTCTGGTGGCCGGGGAGCAGCCGGGGATTGAACCGGCGCCGCAGAGGCCGAGGGCAGCTTTGCAACCCAGCGCTCAACCGCTGCGCCACCGGGGAGGCCCACATAAATATCTTTAAATAATGTCTACGTATTTTACATTTCTCCAGCACTGACACTCTTTTCTCATTTCCTCCATCTACTTTCCTAAATCCTCAATGTAAACAATGTAAGCAGCAAAGTATATATCCATCTATGACATTTTTATCACCTAAATACATCATATAATTATTTTTCATTTTCCTTTTGTTCCTTAAAATATTGACTACAACAAGAATTTTCAAAACTCAATAATAAGTCAAAACATAAAAATTGAGCAGACCTGTGGTTGCCTGGGGATGGAAGCTTTCTGGTTGGGAAGACACATGAATGAAATATTGTTTTGCAGGTGTATATGTATATATATATATATATATATATATATATATATATATACACACATATATACATGTATGTATACATATATCAAATATCATCAAATTGTTCCCTTTGATTATATATAGTGTATTTTTTATTTAAATATTTTATTTTATATAATTCTTACATCTTTTTTCATCTTTGCACAATGTATGCATTTTCATTTTGGTTATACTCCCCATACAATTGCACCCCCCCCTTATTTTGACACTAGTCCTTCCTTTCCCTGCCCCGCCCTCCCCTCCCCCCCTGTAGTGTGTCTCTGGTTTATAGTTGCTTGTTGATTTTGATTTTTACTTTGTATTGATTAGTCTTTTTCCTGGTCTCTTATTTAGGTTTTCGAAATTCCTGCTATGAGTGAGACCATCCGGTATTTTTCTTTTTCTTTCTGACTTATTTCGCTGAGCATGATCCCTTCTAGCTCCATCCATGTTGCTGCAAACTGCATGTATTTATCTTTTTTGATTGCTGAGTAATATTCCATTGTGTATATTTACCACATTCTTGATCCAGTCATCTATTTTTGGGCATTTGGGTTGCTTCCATAGCTTAGCTATTGTAAATAGTGCTGCTATAAACATAGGGGTGCAGGTGCCCTTTGGAATTACTGTTTCTGAGATTATATATAGTGTATTTATTTCATGGCCAAATTAGCATATCAATGACAAACTAGTATAGTTATGAGCATTCTTTTAATTATACTATTCAAGTACATGTTGTTTAGTTTAGTTTTTTAAAAAAATTCTAATCTATATATTGCCATATGTAACTAGTATATTTGCTACAACAACCAGATATTTTATATTTATGTATATATGAACAAAATATGCATTCACACATACATGAAATATTTATGAATAATTTATATATAGATCCAATATATTGATAAAATATGAATAACACACTACTTACACAATAGGACCTTTAATTCTTAAGAATAGATTGTCGAGAAGAAAACATTATATGCTTTTTTTAAAAAAAAGTTTCAGTGATAAATTATTTTCTGAAAGACTATTGCTCTCCATTTTTCCTTGGTGATCTGAAATAGTGTTCTTTAAATCTATACTTTTGGGCCTCCCTGGTGGTGCAAGGGGTTAAGAGGCAACCTATGAAGCTATCAGCAGCCACTGCAGCACAAGTTCGATCCCCGGCCAGGGAAGTACCTACATGACACAGCAGACCTCTCCTGACTCACCCGCTGCTCCCCTCAGCAGTGTATTTCAGTCAACCTGCCTGTTCTGTTCCCCACTCTGTCTCTGGTGAATCCTCTCACTCCCCACACCTCTGGCTTGTACCCCATAAATAAATAAATCTTAAAAAAAATCTATACTTTCAAAAATAGTACTTCAAAAATGTTTTGCCATTCAGAAGGGTGTAAAATAATGGCTCATTATAACTTTAATTTGCATTTAGTTGAAAATCAGTAACTAAAAACATAATTTTGTATTTATTGGGCATATGTATCTGCTATTGTATTTTCCCATAATTTTATTCTATATCCATAATTCTGTTTGACTGTCATTTGCATGTGTCTCCACATATTTTGCACATAGATATCTCATTAATGTATAATTAATATTTATTAATATGTTGCAAATATTTTTAGAATTTCCCAATTTGTTATTGGATTTATTATGTCATAATTTACATAATATATTACATGCTATATGCAAAATATGAACATTTTTAAACTGTTTTTTAAGATTTTAAATATTTTCAGAGACACGTGGGGTAAAAATACTGTGACTGAAAATGTCTATTTATAGTTTGTTAAGGTGTAATTGATATGTTAAAATGTGTTTTATCATTTAATTTTATTAATTTTTGTATTTTATGGCTTTAATTATTTTATACTTTAAGCATTTTTCATATATCATCCAGAGATAAAGTTGAAAATTGTTTTTTCTTCTTACATTAACCAACAAAAGTTTAAAGATCATTATGAATAATTTTTTTTTTTTATAGAGGCATTTTTTTTTTTTTATTTGTTTGTTTTTTTTTTTGTTTATACATGCACTGGGTACAGTCAGAAGCAGGGGAGGGTGAGAGAATTCACCAGAGCCAGAGGGGAGCAGAGCAGGCAGAAGGACCGAAGTACACTGCTGAGGGGAGCAGCAGGCGGCAGGAGAGATCTGCGTGCCATGTGGGACCCTCCTCTGGTGGCCGGGGAGCAGCCGGGGATCGAACCGGCGCCGCAGAGGCCGCGGGCAGCTTCGCAACCCAGCACTCAACCGCTGCGCCACCGGGGAGGCCCCATTATGAATAATTTTAACAGGAATGATTTTTGTGGAAAAATTCATATGTTATTTTGCTAGATGACAAAAAGAGAAATGAATATGTGAAAAATCATAGTATTTCTCATAAATTTACTAAATTTTTAGAAAATAACTTGAATTTTATATAAATACATGAACAATTCTAATTAGAATATCATCTTAAAATCAATTAAAGTGATTTTAACATGGATAAAGGAGAACAATTGCCTGATATTATCCAAATGAATGGATGCAAAGAATAATGGAGACTCTTGCCCATTCAATTATTATCGATAAAACATATGATAAATCCAGAGTAATTAAAAATTGTGGATTGACATTCTTATAGCATATATGAAAAAGAATAGAATAGAATGCCTAGAAAACGGTATGGCATATTAAAGAAAATACAGTAAATAACAAAGTGTTATTTTATTTTTTAAATGTTGTAGGACTCAAGTACATATCAATAAGGGAGAAAATTAAATTGTACATACCACTTCACTTCATATACAAAAAGTCAGATATATCTTTATACACTTTTCCTTCATTATCTGTAGGCAACACATCATCAACAAAGTATATATTTAACAACAGCAATGACAACAAAAACCTATGTTTTTGCAGAGAGGCCTGCATTCAGATTCCAGATTTATTATTGTGCATGTATGAACTAAGACAAGTTATTTAAGGCTCCAAACCTTTCTCCTGTCCTACCTAGAGAGATAATGCTTACTTCAGGTTTTTGGGGAAGATTAAATAATAACATCTAAATAATCTGTATCATGTTATAGAACAGAGTTTGCAATAAAAAAAAAAATTCATGCTGCTTACTGCTCATGATGGATGACATCATTTTACAAGTTATCTGCCATTTGTGTCATTTTTATCTTTAGTTATAGTTAAAACCTTTTGTATGAGGGGTTCTCCTTCCAATCCTAGATATTTTGTGGTGCCTTTGCTGTTGGGGCTATATTGACCATCACCCCAAGACAAACTTGTAATGCAGAGACACCCTGATTTTCCCTGAGTTTCTGGATAAATCATTTTTTCTTTTTAGCTTCTTTATTTGCCCCAAAACTTCCTTGTCAATGAAGCCCAAAGATAACTTAGGACATATTCTGAGAAATCTTTCATTCCAATAAGTAATAAAATAAAAAAAAAGTAGTCAAATGACTTTCTTTTCAACTTGAAATTACGCTGACTCAAGAAAATGGGCCATACATAAGGTTTCTGGTATCAGATTCCATTGAGCAGAGGTCAGGACTATACCCACCTATGGCTCATGTAGTTGCCAAAAGTATTATTCACCTCACCTTTGGTTCCACAAGTTTCAAACATATAATAAAAAGGAGTTTAAACAAGTTGGAACTCTTCAAGTTAGGCAATGTTTGAACATGTACTTTCTCAACAGTTAAATCTTCTTGCCCAGAATAAAAGTTTCCACTGATCCAAAATACTACCATACACACTCAGCTTTCAAATTATCATAATCAGAGTAAATTGGTGCAAGTTTAAACGAGGTACAAAGCACATGAATGTATCAACCATATTTTCACCTTTGCATAATATATTTAAATTTCTGGGAATGGAGATGTTATTTATATACTATACCATTTCTTAGGAATGTTACAAGCTTGTAAAGCTTAGAGAGAATTTTAGTTGAAATTGTTAATACTACTTATTAGATCCTGACTGGTTACATCAGCTATCAGATGGTGGATCTGGTCTGGTTACTGTTTTTTAGGAATGCTTTATAAAATTCTAAGTGGATTTCTGATGGTTGCTTAAGGATCTATAATACAGAAAAGAAGAATTATCTGTAGTCAGAGCCTAGGTTTTTAGCTGGTTTAGACATACCAAATAGAAAATGTTCACAAAATAAGATTGACAAAGTGATTTCCTTCAAAATATCTACTTCAAAAACATTTGACTTAATGCTTTTGTAAAATAGCAAACTAAGTTCATGCTTAGCAATACCTGGCTGAAGCTTCAAAAGTCTTTGTGTGTTTAGTCTTTTTCCTGGTCTCTTATTTAAGTTTTCTAAATTCCTGCTATGAGTGAGACCATTTAGAATCTTTTGTTTTTCCTGAAAGCTCTGGGAAATAGAGATGGAGTTTCCTTCAGCCTGAATCCCAGTATTTACCTAATGTGGAGAAGTCTTAGTCTCCTCAACCTAGGCATGTAGCAAGGGGAAGGGGAAAAAAAAACAACTTTATTTTCTAATCCATTAAGAATGTGTTGGTTTATAGCATAGCTTACCTTGTTCTCACTGACATTTCCACTGTTATATATGCCAGTGTCTTATGAGCTCTTATATTCAATTTCATAATTTATTAATTTGAATTCTAGAAAATTTTTCATTGTCGATCAAAAAACACATTTTATTTATCTAAGATAATAATTTAGTATTTTGCATTTTTTTCAATTAATAATGTGTTGAGTACTATTTCTCATGTTGCTATGAAACTTTTCATAGATTTTAATGAGTTATTCTATCTTTTTGCGATGTAATTTATTTGTTTGAACATTATTCACAATAACATTGGCATTTGTCTTATTTTTCACCTACAATTTTTTTTATGTTGGCCATCCTTGGGAATATAACATTGTTACTATATTGGATTATGCATTAAGGCATGATTCTAAAACACAGAATGGGCATAACATTTGTTTTTTGAAGACTTTTATAAAATTAAATTTCAGAAAAAGTTATGGATGAAAGTCCTTATGGTCCTGTCATTTGGCTAGAATGAACCTGCCCACCAACCTGATACCCATGAGTCACAATGAATGGCTTGAGGAAGGGTGGTCCACAGTCTGCTTCAGCCCTTCCCCTAGTATTAGCAGGGTCTATTGACCAACTAGTTTCAACCACCCTGAGAGTCAAAAATGTGGACAAGTTGGTGGGAGGTGGATCCAGTTGACATTCCACTTTCCATTTTCTGCCCCCGGTGCCAGAAGAACCCAGCAGGGGGTGGGATTTAATCTCTATTCAAATAAAATGAAGTGGTATGAGTTGATGCCCCACTTTCACGCATAAGGTATCATCTGAATTAGGTGGAGTCTGATGTCTGCCCTCATTTGCAGTGAGGAGGTATGTCCAGAGCCCACCTTGCCTAGGAAGTGAACATACACATTCACCTGGTTTCAGCAGGTAAATTGCCTCACAAAAGAAGATTAAGTAAGATCCACCATTTCAAAATTTGAATAAAAGTTTATGTCCAGGATATAATTGAAATTATTTGTCATGTGAAAAACTGAAAGATCAAAATACTAATGAGAAAAGACACCAACACAGAAATGAATCAGATGCTGGAATTTTCTGAGGATGATCATAAAGCAGTCAGAACAGAAATACTCTAACAAATAATTCTGAATTCTTTTGAAACAAATGAAAAAACTGGAAAATTTCAATAAATAAATGGAAGTAATTAAAAAGAATCCAATTTAACTATAAAACTAAAAATAAAGTCACAAAAGTAAAAAAAAATCTCTTGAATTAGTTTGATAATAGATTAGAGATAACAGAATAGAATCAGAAAATTTGATTCAAGATAATATTAACTATAGACAGAAAACAGATTAGAGAAAAAAGGAACATTTATATGATCAACATCTCAAAGGAAAAGATAAGCCTTTTAATGGCTAAAATCTTCCCAAACTTGATGAACTTCTAAAATTTAAAGATTCAAAAGATGAATGAAACTAGCAGAAAAACCCAAAGAACTCCTTTCTATTAGACATGTTAATTCAATACCTGACAACTAAAGACAATTTGAAAATCCAGGAAAATGTGCATTACAAATGGGAGAGGACCAACTTGAGTGCCTGTGGATTTCTCATCTGAAATCTTGGATCCAGAGGATGGGGTACAATTTTTTTAAAGCATGGAAAGAAATGAACTTTCTTTTATATATCATATGTGTGTGTGTGTGTGTGTGTATACACATCATTCTTCAGTTTTGTACAATGTATGCTTACATGCTATGTCCTTTTTGATGTATTCCCTGTAAAATTCCCACCACCAATTTACCTGTAAACTATCACCATAGTCCCTTGTGCTCTTCTCTCCCCTGTTTTGATTCCTCTTCCTCTCCCAGAAATGAACTTTCAACTGTGGATTCTTCTGCCCATTAAATTATTATTCAGGAATAAATAGAAAATAAAAATATTTTTAGAGAAATTTTCTTGCTAGCAAATTATTCTCAAAGAATGACTATAGGAATTTCTATAAACAAACAAACAAAAACAGAATAGCAGAAGTTTAGAACTTCAGAAAAGAGAAAAAAATATTGGAATGTGAAAGAAATTTAAATATAATAGGTTATACTACTTTTTATGAATTTCTTAAATCACAATACATGGTTGACACAAAAACTATAATATTACAAAACTACTAAGTATATCAAATAACTGACCAACTCAATCAATCAACAGTATCAAACTTATATTTATAGAACACTCTACCCAAATGAAAGCAAAATATATTTTTTCAAGCACTAATACAACATTTACCAAGATAGACTATGCCATGTCCATGAAACAAATCTTGAAATATTTAGAAGAATTGAAATCATGAAGAATATACTTTCTGAGCCTAATGAAATCAAACTTGATAACAATAACAGAAAGACAACTGGAAAACTGCAAACAATTTAAAATTAAATAACAAATTTATATATAATCCATAAATCAAATAGAAATTTCAAAGGAAAGTTAAAAGATAGATAGAACTGAATGGATTTTTAAATAAAAAGTTAAAATCTCTGAAACAACTAAGTAGTAGTGGAAGGAAATTTATAGTAATGAATCTTTACATTAGAAAAAGGGAAAAATCATAAATCAATTATCTAAGCCCTTATCTCAAGAAATTATAAGACTAAAAGCAAATAAATCTAAAGCAAGTGGAAGGAAGGAAATAATAAAGATGAACTAATTGAAAGAAGTCAGAAGAAAGACAAATACCAGACCATTTTATTCATATATGGAATATAGAGAAACAAAAGAATGAACCAAAACAAGCCCTAGATGGGATTGGATATCTGAAGCTAGCAGAAGGAGAGGGTGGGTGGGAAACAAAGTGTAAGGGGGATTAGTAAAGTGAGGTGGAAGACTCTAGGTGCCTTTGTGGTGGTGGAAAGGGGTAGGTGTGGTAACTTAAAACTGAAGAGATGTGAATCTGCAACTCTCAATCATATTTCTGTGTTGTTTAACAATGTTACCTCAAAAAAACACACGGTTATAAAAAATAAGTGAATTTTTCTTAGAGTAAAAATGGAATTAATTAAAGAAACTGAAGATAAGAGTGAAAAAAAACCTATTTTATTACAAATATAATATTGTAGTTCTTTGAAAAATATCATAAATTTGAAAACTGATAAAAGAGAGAGAAGGCAAAAATCACCACCATCAAGGTTGAAATGAGAATATTACCACAAAAATGAAGTTATTAAAAAGATAAAAATTTTATACCAGAAATAATTTTACACTTACAAATTCAACATTTAGGAAGGGACGGATCAACTTCTCAAATACCACAAAGTACCAAATCTCAATCAAGATTAAATAGACAGGGCCTCCCCGATGGCACACTTGTTGAGAGCTGGGTTGCAAAGCTGCCTGCAGCCTCTGCAGCGCCGGTTTGATCCCCAGTCATGGGGCGAGGGTCCCACATGGCACACAGACCTCTCCTGCCACACCCGCTGCTCCCCTCAGCAGTATACTTCATCACTCTGTCTGTTCTGCTCTCTGCTCTGGCTCTGGTGAATTCGTCACCCTCCTGTGCCTCTGACTGTACCCAGTGCTTGTATAAATAAATAAATAAATCCTTAAATAAAAAATACTAGTAATTAAAAAAAATTAAATAGACAGCCTTAGAAGACCTGTAACAACATATTAAATTAGCATCTTAGCCATAAAACCCTAAAAAAAAATCTGTAGTTGTAGAATGTTTCACTTTAAAATCTATAAAAAAATTTTTTTAGAAGTAGCGAAAGCCAATTTTACACAAAAATCTCCTATAGAAAATAGAAAAGTAGAGAACCCATTTTGTGAGACCAATATTACCTTGACACTAAAACCAGATAAAGACAGAAAGGGAAAAAAAAAAAACAACAACAACAGACCAATATGTATCATAAAGCTAGATGCAAAAATCCTCAAAAATATTAGCAAATTAATTCTAGAAATTTATAAAAATAATTATATGCCATGAACTAAAAAAATGACAAGGATTACTACATATATCCAAGGCCAGTTCCAATTCTAAATTTGAAAAAAATCAAATCAATTTATGCATATAATGATGTTGATAAGATACAACACTCCTCACAATAAAAAGCCTCCTAAAAGTATGGTAGAGAAGAATTTTCTTAGTATGATAAAGAACTTATTCAAAGTGGATGCAGGGCCTCTCTGGTGGCCCAGGAGTTAAAGACATAACACTATGAAGATATCTGCAGCCACTACAGCACAAATTCCATCCCCGGCCTGCCAGAGAGCAACCCACATGGTGCAGCAGACCTCTCCTCTCTCTCCTGTTGCTCCCTTGAGCAGTGTATTTCAGTAGATCTGCCTGTTCTGCTCCCCACTCTCTCTGGTGAATCCTCTCACCCCCACCGCTGGTCTACACCCCGTTTTTGTATGCTTAAATAAATCTTTAAAAAAAAAGATGCATACAAGAACAGGGGTATAGGCCAGAGGTACGGGGTGGGAAGGGTGAGAGGATTCACCAGAGACAGCATGGAGAACAGAACAGACAGATTGGTTGAAGTACACTGCTGAGGGGAGAAGCAGGCTAGGCAGGAGAGGTCTGCTGCATCATGTGGATTGCTCCCTGGCTGACTGGGGATTGAACTCTTGCTGCAGAGGCTGTGGATAGTGTCACAGCACTGTGCTCAACCCCTTGTGCCACCCAGGGAGGCCCGAAAATAAATAAATCTTTAAAAAAAAAAGTGTGTCAAGTGTGTCTCTGGTTTATAGTTGCTTGTTGGTTTTGATTTTTACGTTATTATAATTAGTCTTTTTCCTGGTCCCTTATTTAGGTTTTCTAAATTCCTGCTATGAGTGAGACCATCTGGTATTTTTCTTTTTCTTCTTGGAGAAGAGAGTAGGATCAAAACAAGGGGACGTGGGAATTGTATGGGGACTATAACCAAGATGAAAATACATACATTGTGCAAAAATGAAAAATGATATAAAAATATATAAAATTAAAAAATAATAAACAAACACACACACACAAATCTGTGTTTGAGGACTAAACAGCAACAACAATAAAAAAAAAATAACTCTAAGAAGTTTCTTGTGTTCTCCTGCTCCAGTAAAAACAAGAGAATGACAGTAAAAAAAAAAATAAGTGGATGCATATACAGCAAACATATCAGTAATATTCCATTTCTTCTACCTTAAAGTTGATAACAAAGAAAGACATTTGCTTTCACCACTCTTAACATAGAACTAGAAATCTTAACCTCTGAAATAAAGAAAGAAAAATAAATAAAAGACATACAGATTAGAAAGGCAGGAATAAAATTTTTCCTATTTACACATGGCATTATTGCTTACTTAGAAAATTCTAGGGGACCCCCCCCAAAAAAACAAACCACAAAACTTGCTCTAACTACTGTGTTCTTCAGGTTACCATTAAAAAATAAACATGAATATAAATTGCTTTTCTATATACAAGCAGTACAGAATTTTTAACTATAGTTTTTTTTTTAAGATTTATTTATTTATGCATACAAGAGCTGGGGTACAGGCTAGAGGTGTGGGGGGTGAGAAGACTCACCAGAGGCAGAGTAGGGAACAGAACAGGCAGACTGACTGAAATACACTACTGAGGGGAGCAGTGGGCAAGACAGGAGAGGTCTGCACCATGTGGGTTTCTCCTGGCCGGCCGGGGATCGAACTCATGCTGCAGAGCCTGTGGATTGCTTCATAGTTTGGTGCTTAACCCCTTGAGCCACCAGAATGGCCCCAGAATTTTGAACTATAGTTTAAAACACTGTATCACCTACAATATCTTATAAGGAAATAAATCTATACAAGGTATATACTTAGCAGTATTTGCATCCTGAAAATTACAAAATTCTAATGAATGAAATCAAACAAGACTTACTACATGTAAAACAACATTGTGCTCATGAATTGAAGTCTCAAAATAGTAAGTATATGAAATATCCCTGAATTAGTATACAGACTTTACAATTCTAGACAAAATCCCCCTGGTATTTTTTGTAGTGAAGGTATTTTTTTAATAAATTATTTTATTTTTTGTAATTCTTACATCACTTTTCATTTTTGCATAATGCATGCATTTTCATTTTGGTTATATTCCCCATACAACTCCACCTCCTTTTTTTGACCCTAATCCCTAATTGCAATAAAGTAAAAATCAAAATCAACAAACAACTATAGACCAGAGACACACTGCAGTGGTGGGTTGGGGGAGAAGAGGGTGTAGTGAAGGTATTTTGAAAATACATATAAAGGCAGATGAACTAGAATAATTAAAACAATCTTGACAAGGAGAATAAAATAACTGCAATCAGTCTTCCAGATTTTAGGACTTATTATACAGTTGCAGTGATTATACAGATTGTGGAGATTACATAAAACAATAGAACAGAATAGAAAATCCAGAGACAAACTAACACAAACCTGTCCAACTAATTTTTGACAACAGCACATGAATGGAGATGAAAAAGCAATATAATGGACAACTTAAAAAAACTGATTCTGGAACAATTGGACATTTGTAGGCAGAAAAAAAAACACTACATTAATTAATATCTTATTACAAATGAACTAAAATTGGATTGCAAGCTTAAAAGCATTATACAAAATGATATATTAAAAAGAAATTGATAGGGTCTCCCCCATGGCACAGTGGTTGAGCGCTGGGTTGCGAAGCTGCCTGCAGCCTCTGCAGCACCGGTTCCATCCCTGGCTGCTCCCCGGCCACCGAAGAGGGTCCCACATGCTCCCCGCTCTGGCTCTGGTCAATTCTCTCACCTGCCCGCGCTTCTGACTGAACCCAGTGCTTGTATAAACAAACAAACAAACAAACAAACAAACAAACAAATAAATAAATAAACAAAGAAATAAATCTTTAAAAAAAAGAAATTGATAAATTGAAGCTTATCAAAATGTAAATCTTTTGCTTCACACATAATGATGTCAGAAGATGCAAAGGCAAATTACAAGTTAGGAAAATACATTGCAAAGCATATATGTGACCAAGAGACTTAGTGTGGAGCATGCAAAGAGCACTCAAAACTCAATGAAGAGGGCCTCCCCGGTGGCGCAGCGGTTGAGCGCTGGGTTGCGAAGCTGCCCGCAGCCTCTGAGGCGCCGTTTCGATCCCCGGCTGCTCCCCGGCCACCAGAGGAGGGTCCCACATGGTGCGCAGACCCCTCCTGCCGCCCGCTGCTCCCCTCAGCAGTGTACTTCGGTCCTTCTACCTGCTCTGCTCCCCGCTCTGGCTCTGGTGAATTCTCTCACCCTCCCGCGCTTCTGACTGTACCCAGTGCATGTATAAACAAAAAAAACAAACAAATAAATAACAAAAAAAAAAAAACCCACATGCCTCTTTAAAAAAAAAAAACAAAAAACTCAATGAAGAAAAACAATCAATTAGAATATAGGTAAAAAACAGGAAGACAAAGCATGTACATGTGTCAAACTATAATTCTATATACCTGAAGCCTATATAATGCTTTAAAGCAATGTTACTTCAATAAAAATTCCAATAAAAAATCACAATGAGAAGCCACTGCACAGTATCATAATATCTAAAACAAAATATAGTGACAATATCAAATATTGGTGAAAATGTAAAATACTAGTTACTGTAGAAACAAAATTGGAAGTTTAAAAAAAAAAACATGTATTGACCATATGAGTACACTTTATGAGCAATTGCTTTCTTGGCATTTATTATGGGGAAATGACAACTTATGCTCACACAAAAATCTTACATAAGTCTCACTGCAATTGTATCAGCAATAACTCCAACCTGGAAACAATTTAGATGCCCTTTAACAAACAAAGTTTAAACAAGTTGTGCTGTATCAACACTGTAGGATATTATTTAGTAGTTAAAAGGACTGAAATTCTGATACATTCAATAACATGGAAGAATCTCTGGGGAATTAAACTGAATGAAAACAGTCTCAAAATTTCACATACTGTACAACTCCATTTATATAACATTATTGAAATAAAATTAAAGAAATGGAGTTAGATTGCCAGGTATCTAGGTGTAAATCAGGAGAATGAGATATTTGAGGGTATACAAATGGCAGGAACACTGTTATTTGGAATGTTCTGTATCTTGATAGAATAAATATCAAGATCCCAATTGTGCTATTGTATTATAGTTTTGTGAGGTGTTTTCTTTGGGGGAAATATGATAAATTATATATGAAATCTCTCTTTTATTTATCACAACAGCAGGTGAATCTATCATTTCCTTAAAAAAGGTTTAATTAAAACAATAATTTATAAATATGATAAAGGCTATAGAATATTTCAAACACAAATAATAGCCTTGCATTTACAGATTTATAATAGAATTTACCATCTATTATGAAAATGTATGATTAAAAAAACAGCAAAAAAAGTAGATGCAAATGAAATGGTGGTTCAGATACAAGATTTTTTTATGAACCTGGATTCTGGAAAGAGAAAGCTACAGATCGTAAGCTTTGGAACAAAACATTGAAATAAAAGTTTATAGATAGTCCCAGCCAATTGAGAAGATTAAATGGAATACCAGAAAGTACTTGACAAATCCAAAATAAGCAGAAAAAAGGAAAAAAAAAAAAGAACAAGGAGCAGAAGACCAAAGAAAGAACATAAATCCAACCCAAAGTATATAATTCATTAATTTAATGACAAATGGCTTATTAAAGTATAAAATTGAATGTAAGCATTCATAACATAGGTCATATATAACATATGGAAAATATGTAATGCAAAGACACTAAACACACAAAAAATGGAGTGAATTAATATCAATATAGACATCTGAAAATGGTATATCATTTGTGATAAAAAAGGGCATTGCGTAATGATAAAGAACTGATTCCACAAGAAGATATAACAATTCTAAATATGTATTGGAAAATTAAATATGTGAAAAAGCTTTACATGAAATAAAAACTGAAAAAATAAAAAGAATGGAGAAATCTAAAATAATAGTTGGAGATTTCAAGCTCTTTTCTCTGCAATTAATATAATAATTGAACCAAAATTCAGCAATGATAATATATTCTAAGACCAAAAATTTCAAATGCTATGTCAACGTCTCTGGGCCGCACAGGAGCTCAAGAGTCTCACAAGTTCTCTTGCTCCAAGTAAGTCCCACCCAGCAGAAATGTCTTCCCCTGGGGCCATTTCTCCCTAAACTAGACAATTTGGATCCCATGTTTTCTTCAACCTTTTGGGATTGCCAGCCTAGCCTGCAAATTTATTCAAACAAATAGATCATAGGAATTATGAAGGGTACCTCACTCTCCTGTCACTAAACAACCGAGTCCCCAAAGTCCTGGTGGTTCACTTTCTTGCTGATTCCAGCAACATGTGGCCCAATGTAGTGTGCAATATCCTCCTCCTCAGATGTGAGTATATGTGAATATAAACTGGGGCTGTTCTCATCTGTCTGGTGTTAGATGGCCTATATGGGGCATCTCATACTATTTAGTACAGGGTGTCCCTTTTTCACCAACAGGATGACCAGGAAGTGATCAGAACTGGTATAGATTACTGAATCCCTGTCAATAAATTTGGCCTAACTGACATTTATGGAATACTTCACTCAACCACAGCAGGAAACATTCTTTACAAGTGTCTGTGGAACATTTACAACAAATCACAATACATTGAAAAGGATTCAAATCATGTAGAGTATTTTTGTTGATTGCAGCAGAATAATTAGGAATAAATATCAGAAAGAGATCTGGAAAATCTTCAAATAATTAGAAATTAAATAAATAATGTTGGTAAAATAATGAAGTACAACAAAAAATAGAACATATTTTTAAATAACATGAAAAATGATTTAGGGATACATATAAAACAGTTTTTTAAGGAAAGGTATAGTTTTAAATAACTACATAAATGGAATAATTCTACCTCAATATAGTAAACTCAGAAGTTAATAGTAAATATACATTTTATTTATTTTTTAAATAAATAAATAAATAGCTACATTAGAAAAGCAGGAAGTTCTAAAATTAATGGCTTAATTCTACCATAATGGTTCTTGTTATATCATCAGTGGTAAATATTCTGACTTGAAACTTAGAAATAAGCATTAGGGTGGAGCAAAAATCTTTATTTTTGCCACTCTACATTCTGTTGTTGAAACAACATGCATGAAAATGTTAAAATGAAGATTATAAAGTGTCATAAATGTAGAGATTAATGGAACTTCAAGATGGGATATTTTGTGTCTTTTAATATTGTCAGATTTTAATTTTTCAGGGAAGAAAGTATAATTTATATTGGCACAATCTTCTATTCTTCTTACACAATAGCAAATAAATTATCTATTGAAAATGGGTGTGTGTCCCAGACTTATCAGCCAAGAACAGCATACATTTCTTTGAATGTTTTTTTTTTTTTACTTACATGGATAGCAGTATATCTTTATTTATTCATGCATATAGAAATTAATTTTTAATGTAACTAGTAGTTAAATAAACTTGGATTATGTTAGAGATAAACATTTATGAGCTCTTTATTAAGTTCTCATAAGAAGCCTGTAAGTCAAAGACAAGAACATAAAAATGAGTTCATCACTCTTAAGAGGCAGATAAACTTGCTCAGATAAGATAATAAATGTTCTGAGTCCTCAGTCTAAACTCAAAGTGAACTATGGTTGAACTCTGGGAGGTTTGGATTCTCGCTCCTGCCTTGCCTTTCATTTCTCCATTAGTTGACTTCCTGGTTGGAGCCAGGTGTCAACATGCCAGAAGGTCTCTATCCCAGAACATTGTTCTCCTTGGTCTTTGAGTCAAATACGAACATGGAAATATCGAGAAGGCTTAGGTAACAGCTGCTTTTTATTACAGTTTTATGAGATCTCACCTGACACACCATTGAATGACTTTTAAAAATTGTACACACAAAAATCTTTTAATATTTATGGATGAAGTACTAAATCCTGTTGATGCCAGCTCTGTATAGAATTTCACAGTTTCCTTAAGACAATTTATATGCCTATGCAAGGCACACAGCCTTTCACTGGTGTAGCCACAACCGACCCTGACAACCAAATCTTAGCTTACCTCCTTCTCCTAAGCTGTCTGCATTAGTGCAGTGCCATGGCCTGTCCCCTGAATGTACCTGAAGAGCTTTCACATATAAGACATTAAACTATCATTTGTCTTGTAGTGTTTCATGGCCCAACTTCTTCACATCCCTCTTTTAATGGAAAGTTTTGGGCAGGTATGTCTGATTGATTAAAATTGAATCACTTTCCATTCTTTCTGAAGGCTAGGAAAGTGAGAATGCATTTGGCTTGTACAAGATGATTCTCTGAGTAAATATGGCAGGTCAATTTTTGAGGTTCTGCTGTAGAGAAGCATAGAAAAATAGAGGATTAAATTAATAAGAGAGTTTAGGCTCAGAACCGATAATGTTGATTAAATATGGCAAATGAGGATGCCTGTAACTTAACCCTGTTTTTAGGATTGTAGGATGGGGACAGATGGAGAGACCATTTACTGAAACAATTGTCCTCAATTCAATGTTCTATCTGAATATAGAATTGGGGAATGACCATGCTACAGGTTTAGTTTCTACTTTTTTTTTTTATCTAGTACATAGGGGAACTGTTTTATTTTTTTTTAATATTTTCTTTAATAGAAGCATGCTTTATTTATTTATTTATTTTATTTGTTTGTTTGTTTTGATTATACAAGCACTGGGTACAGTCAGAAGCGCGGGAGGGTGAGAGAATTCACCAGAGCCAGAGCGGGAAGCAGAGCAGGCAGAAGGACCGAAGTACACTGCTGAGGGGAGCAGCAGGCGGCAGGAGAGGTCTGCGCGCCATGCGGGACCCTCCTCTGGTGGCCGGGGAGCAGCCGGGGATCGAACCGGCGCCGTAGAGGCCGCGGGCAGCTTCACAACCAAGCGCTCAACCACTGCGCCACCGGGGAGGCCCTTATAGGGGAACTGTTAAGTAAATGATAGTGATAGATCATGATCATGATAGTGATCAGAACTTGATCTAGGATATTATGAGCTCTACCATTAGAAGTACTTGAAGTTACAGGCAGAGAGGAGAGATGTTATGGTCATGTGCATCTCTTCAAATACAAAGGCTGGATACCACTGACCATGTCTTCTGCTGTAAACTACATGTTGCCTTCTCCATCTATTTTTTGTCATCTTTTGAAGAATTCCACTAATTAAGATGGTAACTAATAATTATGGAGGACTTATTGTTGTAAACATGTAATTTAACTCATTTAACCCATGCAAACCTCTATGAATTAGGCATTTTTTCCCCTTATGCCTGTTAGTAATAAAGGAAACTGAGGGCAGAGAGATTAAAAATTAAAGTCATATAAAACCTGTTTTATCCAGGATTCCAATCTTGTCCTGAAATTCATGTACTTCACCACCACATGAACTGACTTCACAATTTTTTTTTTTTTTACTGGTCTCACTTCCCTTCCCCATGACACTTAATAATGAATTTTGGAAGTGTAAAGGGGCTCACCTGTGGAGGGATTGCAGTGGTCACGACAGCTTCATAATGTTTATTTATTTATTTTATTTTTTAAAAGATGTACGTATTTATTTATACAAGAACCGGGGTACAGGCCAGATGCGCGGGAGGCTGAGAGGATTCACCAGAGACAGAGCAGGGAACAACAGGTAGACAGACTGAAGACACTGCTGAGGGGAGCAGCAAGCAGACCAGAGAGATCTGCCATGCCATGTGGGACTCTTGCCAGCTGGCTGGGGTCAAACCGGCGCTTTAGAAGCTGCGGACAGCTTCACAGTGTGGCGTTCAACAGCCTGCGTCACCAGGGGAGGCCCTTCACAATATTTAGAGCTGTCTGCAATGAGGAGAATGATATTGCTTCATCCATATTACAGTTGATACCACACTCAGTTGTAAATGCATGGGTTTTACTTTTCCATCAGATTGAGTTTTGGGGAGCAAAATATTATATTAACCACCTAAGCCTCTACGTGTTAGTGTTTTGTCAGAAATAGGCTGCCTCTAAGGCTATGTAGCTATGTACTCTAGAGAAGTGGGAGGAAAAAGATGAATTTGATTATGTTAAAGGGAGAATATTACCACATGAGCCATTTCTGACAGATTTGGAAAGATTATTCCAAATTTCAAAGCCTTTTATTATTTTACCCTCACAGCAGAAAGCTATATAGAGCATGATAACATCCTGGCTCATCTACAGTATGTCTTTCATAGGAAATGGGTTTCAGGGTGTGGGGCTTTCTAAAAGGATTTTAGTACTGAATTTCTGACTTCAGAATATTCTTAGAAGTGTTTGGGGTGTAAGAGGTAATGTACTGAAGTCAGCAAAACACACAAGACGGGAGAAGACAGGGAGGGGACAAAGGAGGTCAGGGGACCTTGCATTGGCAAGGGAGCTTTGGCAGAGGGCAAGAGAAATGTATGCACTTGTTGAGGGATGAATAAGTCTTCTACAATTATATAATTTTGTAAACAAATTGCAAATAAATAAAGTTTGATTTAAAAATGGGCTTTGGAGGTTAAGACATGAGGGAAAAAGCCCATTGACACTCTGGCTTCATTTGCTTTATTCAGGGATAATTCCTAATTAATTTCAGGTTAACATATTGGGTTTATTTGCACACTAAATGCATTTACAGATTAGATATGCTAAATTTTAACAAAAAGATGAATCATCTCTTCTATAATGTGAGTTATCTCCTATGGTTAATGTTTGTGGAATTATATAATTGCCCTTCTGGAAGTCAAATGAAGAACAATGAAGTATAGTTTCTAAAATATGAGCTCTGATTGGGATGACTGTTTGGTCACCCCTCCTACTATATATGGATCCACTAAGATCCAGCACTATACATCAAAAATATCTTCCAGAAAGTTTAGATTACAAAAAAAATAAAGAAATAAAAATAAAACAGGCAAAACATATGTGTATCATGCAGTCAATCTCTGTTGGCTACCATGGGAAGTCCACATAACTTCTTTTTCTGATAATCTATCCTGCATTATTTGCCTCTTTTATTTCATGAATCATTCCTAGAACCTTTTTTTTTTTTTTTTTGGAAGTCACATATTCACTTGCCTTCACATTTTAGCAAGAATGTTTTATTCTTTTCTATCAATATATCTCTCCATACATAATCTAATCCTTTATGAAACAACTAAATTTAAAATATCTTTCCTTGGCCCCTTACCTGCACTTTAATTTTTCCTCTTCTGAACTTCCATGCCCTCTTATTTTTCATGCTTGTTTTTTTGATCTATGTTAGAAAGGTGAATGATGGATGATAGGTATGAAGGTGATAGATAGGGCCTTCTTGATGACCTAGGGAATAAGCCTCATTGCTATCAGCGCTACGGACTGAGTTTGATCCCTGGGCAGGAAGCTAAAATGCATGGCACAACAGACCTCTCTTGTTTTGCCCAATGAAACCCTTAACTGTGTATTTCAGTAAATCCACCTTTTTGACCCCCCCCCCCACGCTGTCTCTGGTGAATCCTCTCAACCCCTGCAGCTCTGGCCTATACCCCAGTTCTATGCAAAACAAATATATAAAAAAATAGATAAATGATACATATATAGGTAGATAAATAGATAAGTAGATAGATGAATAAATATAGATGGATGAAAGAGGGAATGAGAAATGGAATAACTTTAATTTTCTTCTGTTGGACTCAACATGTTTTGTCATGGTGAAATACACAGAAAGGCTCAAATATGACTGAAAATGTTTAGGTATGGCCAAAAGAGAACTATGCAAAGAGACTTTGTGGGCTATCTCTGAGTATATAGTTATGAATGCTTTGGAATCCAAATGTGGTTAGCTAGGTGGAGTGACGTGGTGTTAATCTCCAAAGTGACTTTTTAGCCAAACCCCAGTTTTCCCAGGTACCTAATGAGGCAGGTATGCAAAGCATGACCATAGGAGCAATTAGATACCTTCTCCCACTTCCTAAGCACTTTCTTATCAGTATTTAATGGGTTGGACTCAGCTTTCAGAGGCCTAATCAAGACAGAACACATCCAGTATGGCACAGTGAGACACATGACAAAAGAGATGACAGCCACTGTTTGCATGACCTGACATATTTTATGTGAGTAATCACACCCCTTCTCATTGAATGTTTCTCCCCCAGATAAATTATGACATCACTGACATCCCACTTTATCAGATGTAAATGTAATTTCTTAATCATCTTTAAAAAATGCTTAAAGCCATCCTATTATTAGAACTAAGGAACTCCCTCACATTTCAATGCCTACTAATGCCCAAATGTGGTGCAAAGGGGGAAACTAAGTACATTCTTGAACTTGGTCTTTCTTTACGAATTGCATGTTAAAGTTTAACAGAAATTGCATGTGAAGTTTAACGTATAGCTTCAACTCAGCTATACATTTGGGGAGGAGACATGAAGACAAAGGTTACATCTGTAATATGAAACATATGGAGGTAAGTGTGCAGAATGCAATTAAAGGCCTCAGTTTGTAAAAGTAAGGGGAAAAACATCTAAAGTGTAAACTTGAAGACATTTTACTTGAAAGAATTTTGGAGACTGATTTCTGGATATAATTTGCAACCCATGTGCTTCATCCATGCAGTTTGCAGATAAAGGAACTAATCCCAATAAGAATAAGGAATTATCTATGATAGCATCAAACTTAGAACTTACACCTGAGCCCTCTGTCTTGTTTAGTGAAAATTATCAGTGGTTTCATGATTCTCAGTTCTTCATTTATTACAGTAATAAATCAGCTTTCTGAAGAATGTGAGTTTTGACATGATAAAAATGATCCCTCCATTCCTTTTTAAGAGAAAGACTTGTGTGATTTGGCAGGCATTCTCCTTGATATTATTTATAACAAGTTTACAGGCAGCAATTTTTGATTTACAGGAGGTCACAGAACTCTTTGGCTATTTAATGAGACATTGACATTCTCTCCTTAGGAAAAAAGTAAGCATGCACTCAGCTTTTCCTATCTTTTCAGAGAGGTTGGAGAGGCCAGAACCACTAATGAAGAAACTTTTAGGAAGTTGTCACTTTGTTTTCTTCTGTCCTCTGAATTGAGCACAAGAAATTGGATATGATAAAAAGTCAAAAAGGAAAAACAAACAAAAAACAATGTCTGGAAAACAGGAGCTGAGAAAAACATGCAAGAGAGATCACTTAAATGCTGGATTGTGTGTCTAAGAACTGAAAAAATTAAACAGATGAACAGGCAGAACACAGAAGACTTTAGAGCAATGAAAATGCTATGTATGATATGATATAATGGATACATTTATCTAACCCTATAAAATCAACAGTGACCCCTAAATTAAACTATAGATATTGAGTGAAAAAAAAAAATGATTCAGGTAGTTAGAAGTTTTTTCAAAACCTTCCATATTATTTGGTATACTGTGCAGACACTTCTTAGTTTTCTATTTCTGGCATTAATTGGTGATGTGACAATCCAATTTCCAAATAGAAAGCCCACTAGCTTGACAAGGGAGATCTCTAATTAGGATGCATTTCTTTGGCGAGAACGGCATTCTATCTCTGATTATATGTGAACATTTGCTTTTAAACATGTGGTGCACTGTGTGGGACTTAGGTTAAATGCCAAGTTTTCAGATGCAGAGACAATCCCACCTGTTCATGATTTATTTATTCTTGAAACATGGAGCTGCTAAGATGCGTGGCATTCCAATATTTTCAACTCCTGGGTCATTCCTTTGTCCCAGGATGAGGGCAGAAAGCTCACTCATCAGAAGGACCTCAAAGTCATGCCACTTCTGAGTCTTAAGCCTGGCTGTGAAATCCACCCTTTCCTTATCAACTCTTAAAACTGGCAATGCTTCTTAAACTCTCGAAATTGTGGCATCATTTAAAGTAACTAGAGTATGTAACTCATAGGGGTATTTTGGAGACTAGATAAAATGGTGTACTTAAAACTATTTATACAGGACAACCCATAGTACACTATCATCCTTATTAAAATATCAATGTTGGCCTACTATAACTGCTAGTTCTGCTTACCTGAGATAATACCCTCTACTTCCTTTTAATTGGTGAATTTTTATGTTTGCATGATCTTGATAACAATATAACCTATTTTATAAGACAGTGTGGGCTTTGTAACAGAATGAATCAGATTTCTGTTACAGAGCATAAATTGGTGTTTGTATGTCTGCTCTCCTGGGTTGTGAGCAAACTGGTTAGGGACACTATATCCCTCATCTCTGCATTCCCAGAACCCAGAGAAAGTCCTGTTATGCAATCTTCACTGAATTTAGGAGGATGATCAGTTTGATTTCTTTAGTCACCTTCTCAGAGATCTTTGCTGGCAACCTTACTATGGAATGAGTAAATTACAAAGAACAAGGACTGCTGAGTAAATGGGTAACTAGCATCAGTTTCCTTGAAAAGAATCTTCCATGCCATTTTGGGATAAGGGAAAATAATTGTTGTGGCCTGAGTGCCTTACATTAGGAATGTGTTAAGCACTTTTAGAAAACTGGGGAATGAGTGGTTTCATTTAATTCACTTCCCGCTAGATGATCTTCCATGAAGAAGGAGGAAGTTTGCTAAAGAGAAGTTATTTGTTAGCATAAAACAATACCAGCTACTGGGGCCTCCCCAGTGGCACAGTGGTTGAGCTCTGGGTTGCGAAGCTGCCGGCAGCCTATGCAACACTGGTTCAATCCTTGGCCACCGGGTGAGGGTCACACATGGTGCGCAGACCTCTCCTGCCACCCACTGCTCCCCTCAGGAGTGTACTTCGTCAGTCTGCCTGTTCTGCTCTCCGCTCTGTCTCTGGTGAATTCTCTCACCCTCCTGCACTTCTGACTGTACCCAGTGCTTGTATAAATAAATAAATCTTTAAAAAAAAAAAAACAATACCAGCTACTAACCCATTATAATCATCATAGTGCTTTGTCTTTACCATCACAAAAGTATCTGAGCTGCCAAGAACAGTGTAGTGGATTTGCACATTTTTCAGGCTTACGAGAGAAACCTTGTGGATCTGGGTGGGAGACCCTTGGAGGTTGGAGGTGGGCATGGTCTGACTGTAATGCAGTAGTTGCCTTGGTAACTCAGCATGGATGTCTCACCTGGGACAGGCTAAAACAAGTTTGTCTGCAAGGGCTTGTGGCATCCCTGCTGCCTGCTAGGTCTGGGGGTTGATATTGAGCATTCTCTCCAATTCAACATGGCCTTTCATCAGTCAGCTCTACACTACAGGAAACTATAGCCAATTAGGGTCATATCTGAGTTGTTATTTTTCAAGGGGTTACTGAACACATTGCCAAAGAAATGACTGTTGGAAAAACGACATATTCAATCACACATTCTAGAGAATAGGTGGTTGAGGGTGGATTTTTGCTGAAACCTAATGGTAAGCAGAGTTTTAGGGTACTACCTGGGGTAGAGGTATGGGGAGGTGCATGTAGCTAGTGTATATGGAAGGGCAACATCAGCAGAGTGAGGTGTTCTCTTACATGAAGGTACAAGAGTTACAGGCATGTCTCAATACTGTCAGAGGTGAGAGATCCAAGCATAGTTCTTAGCACTGCACCCAGTTTCTAGGAGTTCCTTACACTATCCCTGGAAAATGGATACCCTGCTACCCCTCGCAGAGCTGCATGTAAAGGTGAGGCCACATTCCTTCATGCATGACAGGTGGTGGGCAGTTCCCACAATCAGCTGTTATTGTTGTTTTAATAGACACGTCCCTTGAGTTCATCAGGTAATTTATATCATCACTTCAGGTATGGAGGGCCCCTTAGTTTATGTTCTGGAATGCACACATTGAACCAGTCTCCGTGTTTGTTTTATGTCTGCCCAGGAATGCAATGTGAGGAATGAAGTCAGGGTTAGCCCTGGGTGCTTTTCTTGAGTTTCAGTCTTTATGGTACATATGGGTTTATTCAAGTCCTTTCAGTCTTTCCCCTCACCTTTCCCCACCCCTTAGCTGGAGCAACAAGTTACAACAAGGCTCCCAAAGTTTATTTACAAGAAGGTCTCCATCATCCTCCTTTATCATGGGTCCTTCCTCCTCAAGAGACACAGAGAGCCAGAAGACACAAGATGGCACAGCTCCACTCTCGGAAATACCTCTTGTGGGTGCGGCCTGAAAGAGGAGACTCAGTGAAGTGTATGTGGATGCTGTCCTGCCCCCAGCCAAGCTTTTAAGAGCTGGGCTGCTTCAGTAGAACGAGACAGAGAGGGATGATGACACCATGACAGAGTTGTCTGCAGAAGTGGTGTTGTGAGCACAGAATAGCCACACTTTATTGTGCATGATCAAATAGATCTAACAGAACACCAGCAATCTAGAAGGTAACCCAAGAGCTAGTATTCAGAGATTCAGTTAGCTTTCACTTTGTCCTGGAGTAACCCAATCAGCAAGCATCTGTGGGATGCCACACTGGACAGGCTGCCAACCTGCTGGCACACTCAGGACAAAGATAGTCTTATCACTGACTTAGTTTCAAGGTTGACAGCAAAACTGATATGGTGGAACAAAGCAGATCTAGGTATGTGGGGTGGGGACTGGACAGGTGGGTAGATCGGAGACTCTAGTTGAAGATAGACCATTCATTCTCTTGTTCAATGTCAAGGTCAACTCAGTCCCAAAGATTGTCCTGAATGTCATGATGAGGAGAGTAAAATGGTTCAGAACCTGTGTTGTGGGATCCCTAAGGTTCCCTGGAATTATCAGGGATATTTTGAGAGATAGATGTATAGTTTTACCCTATGACAACCTTCAACATTTTTATATATTTATCTTCTATCAACTTTTATTTGAAGCAAGGAAATTCTCTAACTCCTTAGTAGCCCTTAACGCTAGAAACAGGGCCTCCCCTAGTGGCGCAGCTGTTGAGTGCTGGGCTGCAAAGCTGCCCGCAGCCTCTGCAGCACCGGTTTGATCCCCAGCTGCTGTCGAGGGTCCCACAAGGCACGCAGACCTCTCCTGCCATGCCTGTTGCTCCCCTCAACAGTGTATTTCATCAGTCTGCCTGCTCTGTTCCCCGCTCTGCTCTGGTGAATTCTCTCACCCTCCTGCACTTCTGACTGTACCCAGTGCTTGTATAAATAAACAAACAAACAAACAAACAAACAAACAAATAAATAAATAAATCTTTAAAAAAAAAGTTAGAAACAGAACCAGACTTTCTAGCTGGACTGAGGGGAGTTGAATCCAGATTCTTTCATAATACAGAAGATGACTGTAACTTTGGTAGTCCTTTAACTTAACTGAATACATATTTGTTTTCATACAAATAAGGGTCACATGCATTGCCTCATTTATGGTGTAAGGATAAAAAAAGATGGCCTATACAACACACCCAGAATCAAATAGAAGCACAATAAAGGTTAGTTCTTTGCTTCTTTCCCAGCTACATCCAATAGACATACCAAGGTTGGACTGTACTTGCAGACCAGGCATCTCAGCATCACCAAAGAGAGGAAGAAGAGACTTGAGCCTGAGGAGCTTTTGGGGCCACTGGTTTTTAAGCTTACCTTAGTCTTTTTTGAGGTCAACAAATGTTGCCTATCCCTTCCATTTCTTTGCTGGGAAACAGCTCCAGGCTGTTGCTGTGACCCACATATTGCAGATCTCTCCTGATCCTAATGGTGGTGGTGGTGGTGGGGGTGCTACAAAGATCTGTTGGGTGAGGCAGTGCTGACTTAGCAGGGACACACACTGACACTAGATGCAGATGTTGGTGTGAGCCCAGACTGGTGACAAGTGCTTCCACCAGACTCCTCACCACTAACAGTTCTGCTGAATATATTAGGTTCAAAATTTCTGTCAAGAAGTCTATAAACTAGACCAGAAATATTGAGAAGAGGCATTCCTTTGGAATTTCCAGTTCTCCCTCCTAGTATACCAGAGAATCTTAACAATACCTCAGGCTGCTTGGCACTCCAACTGAGAACAGAATTTCAGCTGAGACTGTTGAGAGCTAGAACTGACAAATGGAAATGCTAGAGGAGGCAACAGAATCCCATTCTCTCTTTCTGGCTCATGCTGATTTAATTTATTTAATAGGTAAGAATTTATTTTATGAGGATTACCACATTCATCCTAGTTTCTTAATCATCTGGCAACTTATTTAGAAATTTTCCAAAGTGAAAAAAAAGAAGATTCTCAGGTCTGATAACCAATTGCAAGAGAACAAAAATCTAAAGATTGGTTCATCTGTCTATGGTTTGTGTTCTCCTAGCAAAGAAATACTATTTGAATCATAGATTATAGACTAGCATATATTTTTATCAGTTAGTCATTCATTTGATTTTTTAAAAAAATCATTTAAAATGTTTTGGAAACATCACATTCAAGTCATTATTCACCATGGTTGTATTAAAACTTGAATATGGATCTGTTGATTATTCACTGGAATCTCAAATTGCAGAGCATTGGTGTGGGACAATACTCTGTGTCCTTTGCCCTGAACCAACTGTGGTTCTGAAGACATCATGTGAAGATGGTTGTAATCCTCCTTTTCCCCTGCCCCAGTAGCTGGGAGAGTAGAGGGAATAATCAGGAGAAGAGAGGAGATGGTGACAAATTCCCTGGCATGGTTCTGAGGGGCTGAATATGTCTCTCTCTGTGACAGCTCCATGTTCCTTTTAAGTCATGTTCCATAACTGCCAGGAGCCCAGTCTCCTCTCCTGGGGCCATCTTGTTCTGTGCAAGCCCAAATGTTATGGTTGGTGGGTTCTCATCTGTGCACTTTCAACTGCAGTTTCAGGGCAGTTTCAGGACAGTTTATAGCTGGACTGAGGGGAGACTGAATCCAGGTTCTTTCATAATACAGAGATGACTGTAACTTTGGTAGTCCTTGAACATAACTGAATACATATTGACTCAGGCTGATGGGTTTATTTACAAAGGAGAGAGAGAAGTTGGGAGAGAAGATTGGAGAGAGGAAAGTGTTAGTGAAAGGACAGAGACAGTAGCAGTGTTTTGAAGGTCACAAAGTTCTCGAAAGTCATGAAGTTTTCAGGTCACAAAGGTCTTGAAGGTCTCAACAGAGGTGACATTACAGCAGTTAGCAACAGCAATTGTGAAGGTTGGGCAGAGCAGCACTGGACACTGGACCCACTGGGACCAAGGGTAACAGCTCAGGGGTGGTGCTGGATGTGTCAGAGGCAGAGACCAGTGTTATAGCTCTCAGAGATGCTGGGCATAAAGCCAACAGCAACTTGCTCTTCTGGGGGCAAGTAGCACAGAGGCAATGGTGTCATTCAGCAGACAAGGTTAGAGGTCAGGTGCAGGAAGGTGTGATACCAGAAAAGAGGGTTCAGTTTCAGTTTCCTGAAAAATCTGACTGCTCTTCCAACTGCCTCTTTAAGTCCTACTCAAGTCTTTCTCCAAGCTCCACACAAATCCTCTTCAAGCTCCGCCACCACCAGCATCCTTCAAGCTGATTGGAACCTGACTTAAATAGTCTCCAGGGTGCCCACCTTTTGACCCTAATTGGACCTGTGGTTGATTAGCAACCATGGGAGATCCAAACAGATTGGATGGTTTTTCCATCCTATATTTGCATAACTGCCATGGGAGCTCCAATCAAATGTGAAGGTTTTAATCTTATATTTGCATAACTGCCAAAGTGAGGGGTGGAAGGGGAAGGAACTACATCAGCTGGAAACACTAGGAACTTGGGGGAGGGGACTCAAATCCCAGCTGTTTGTTTGGTGGTAGTCAAGCTCCAGTCAAATTGGTCCATTCTTAAGTCTATCCTGGAGTCTGATAGAAAAGTGAAAAACCCAGTCCCTACCCAGACTGGAAATGCATTGAGGTCAGGACCAGCTCCTGGGCTGGAGGGCTCCAAGGAACTCAGGGAGCACAAAGGAAAATGCACTAGATTCTCCTCAGCAGAGCTGGGTTTAATATTTTAGGGACCTTGTTTCAAGGACCCTGCTTCAATAGAAAGGTCGATGGTCCTGCTAAATGGGGCTTGTCAGAGAGGTCTGTGTTTGTGGCAGAAACAAAGGTAGAAGCTACCGGGGAAACCGTGAGAGAACCTGAACTCATCCCCTAGTGTAGAAAACAAAGTTGAGAGCCTCCCTGGTGGTGCAAAGGGTTAAGATGCAACCTATGAAGCTATCCATAGCCACTGCAGCATGAGTTCCATCTTCTGCCAGGGAGGTGACCCACATGGCGCAGCAGGCCTCTCCTGTCTTGCCTGCTGCTCCCCTCAGCAGTGTATTTCGGTAGATCTGCCTGTTTGTTTCCCACTCTGTCTCAGGTGAATCCTCTCATCCCCTAAACCTCTGGCCTGTACCCCAGTTCTTGTATGCATAAACAAATATTTTTTTTTTAAAGGAAAACAAAGTTGGACTGCAGGAGAACTCCATTCCCCTCTGACCAGGAATCTGCTGCCATCTGACTTGTCTTTGTATATACATTTCTTTTCTGTCCAGCTGTTGTTAAGATATTCTTTAACACTGGCTTTGGGCAGCTACATTATGATGCTCTTTATTCTAGTTTCCTTCAGGGTTTTTGTATTCGAGGTTGTTGAACCAATTGTGTCAGGGGTTACAGATATCATTTAGATCATTATTTCTCCAAATACTTTTCTGTTCACTTCCATTCTTTGGAAATCATAAGTGTATTATCAAACCTAAAGTCCCACAGCTCATTAAAGCTTGATAGTTTTTATTCGGTCTTCTTTTTTGTAATTTACAACATATCATTTCCACCACTGTATTTAGACTTATTTTTTTCTGCAATAATTTGCCAGATGTGCCATGCATATCTTTTTAATCTGGAATGATGCCATTTTTACCTGTAGAAATTAGATGGAAACTTTTTATGTCTCCCTTCAATATTCCCTCTGTTCTGGAACATATAAATACAGGTAAAATAATTTTTTATGTCTTTCCTGCTAATTCTACAGCTGGGCACCCCTGAGTAAGTTTCAATGAGTGATTTCTGCTCCCCCACTTCTTTTCTTGCCTAACATATATGACTAGATATCAGGGCTGAAAATTTTACTCTGTACTGATATTTCCATAGAACTCTGAGCCTTCTGCTAGGACATGGTTAAAATTGCTCTGGAATAATTTGACCTTTATAAGTCTTGCTATATTAGAAGGATAACAACTAATATTTGCTTTCCTCATTAACAGGGGAAAACATGTCTGAACACTGTACATGATGCCCTTAGAATCAAGGTGGGTGCTATTCACATAAGTGGTGGAAATGAAGTATTCGCTCTCTGGGTGAGCCCCCAAGACAGACCATCCCAATCTTCAGGTCGTCCTTCTCTGGCCTCCTGCAAATTCATAACCTGCAGGGCTACTCTGTGTTAGCTGGGAACTTGCAGGGTGTTCTCTCTCTCTCTCTCTCTCTCTCTCTCTCTCTCTCTCTCTCTCTCTCTCTCTCTCGCCCAGCTGCCAGAGCCTTCCTAGACCCCCAACTCCATCTTTCTCCCAGAGAGACCAGGCTCCCCCTTGGGACTATTCTTCTGGCACCTGTACCATAGCCTGGTGATTATCTGAGAAAATTGTTGGGACAACCTCTTCTATTTTTCCTCTCTCAGGGGTCATCCCAGTGTCTATAGTCTTTAAAAACAGTGCTGTATATATTTTATGTAGTTTTTTTAAAAAGAAGTTTCAGATAGAAGTGCAAATATGGAATCTTTTTTTTTAAGATTTATTTATTTATGCATATAAGAACTAGGACACAAGCCAGAGGTATGGGGGGTGAGAGGATTCACCAGAGACAGAGTTGGGAACAGAACAGGCAGACTGACTGCCGGACACTGCTGAGGGGAGCAGCAGGGTAGACAGGAGAGGTCTGCTGCGCCATGTGGTTTGCTCCTGGCAGGCAGGGATCTAACTCATGCTGCAGAGGCTGTGGACAGCTTCACATTTAATCCCTTGGGCCATGAGAAAGGCCTCTGGAATCTTTTCATTTAATCTTTGTCAGTAGAGGTTCTCACCTTGCTGGTCCTGAAATCCCTTTTCCAAATGCATGATTAGACATTTCTTTTGTATTCATTTCTAACTGAATTCCTGTGCCAATGCTGGAATGTTAACACACATTTGAAATTGCATGATGTGAAGTTGAAACTAGTCATTCACAATGAATTTCATCAATAAAGTCATTCATTTATTCAATACTTCTTTACCAAATAAATACTGTACTTGAGTTTGAAATACTTATCCTTCAAGAAAAGAAACCTGGAGGGCCTCCCTGGTGGCATAAGGTTAAGACACAACCTGTGATGCTGTCTGCAGCCACTGCAGCGTGAGTTCCATGCAGGGAGATAACCACGTGGCACAGCAGACCTCTCCTGTGTCACCCGCTGCTCCCCTCAGTAGTGTATTTCAGTCTGCCCATTCTGTTCTCCACTCTGTTTATGGTGAATCCTCTCACCTCCCCCCACACCTCTGACCTGTACTCCAGTTCTTGTACACATAAATAAACAAATCTTTAAAAGAAAAGAAAAGAACCCTGGAACCTGCCATGCTGGAACTGGGGTTTATGGCTTGCCTCGTAGCTTTATACCTATAAACAAATGCAATATCCAGAATTTATATTTATATTTATTCATATACTTGACACTTTATAGTAAAGCGATGCAAAGCTATGAGCAGACTATGAGAGCAGATGGATGCTTGGGAATTTCCTGGAGGAGGTGACATAGATGGGTAGAAAACATAGTGGGAATCATAGGAAAGAGGGATCTAGGTAGCAAATTATGTGTGATGTTCAAACAAGGAAATTTGGGACACTCTGAGGACCCGAGACGGCATTGAGTGAGTGGAGAGGTGAATGCTGTGGCTGAGGCCAGGGCTTCAGCACATGTGGCTTGCAATTGGAAGTTTGGATTTCACTGTAGGTGTTATGTGTACAGGTAGTTAAAAGGTTTCAATCTGGTATTTGATGGTGTGGATTTATATTCCAAATTCTGACTGTGTATGTCATGCTAACTGGATTGCAGAGGAAACAAGAATGACCAAAAGTAAACCAGTTCACAAGATTACTTCTGCTGCAGCAGTGGTCATGGGGACAGGAGGAAGCCAACTAAGCAGTCTCCAGAAGATCTTAATTTTCCCCTATTCTTTCTCAAAGCTCACTTTGTATCAGCTTGAAATGTTTTCCTTCAGGAATAAAGCCAACATTTCATTACAAAATGAATCCCTGACAAGTGAGATCCCTTGGGCAGATCTTATCCAGTAACCCACAGTGAAGATCCATTCTCATGAAAATTCTCTAAGCCATATGCTCCCAAAAGAAATTTGGGCAAGTCCTTAGTGGAATGTTGCCACTCAAAACTATTATTCACCAACCATTTATTGAAAGTTTATTGTGATAATACAATGTGATGAATTTTATAGAAGAGCTCTAAGTTAACATGGGAAATATGGGGAGGGGGGTCTTAATAGCTCCATGGAAAGAGCTCCCCACAGGACTGCATGTGGTGAGAAGAAATCGCATGAGCTTCCCTAATCAAGAATACTGAAGTTGAGAGTGCAATGTGTGAAGAGAGGCAGGCAGATGGAATGCTGGAGAAAAACACCCTATAATGAGGCCAGGTAGACAGGCTATGGTAACAATGAGAACTCAGTGGAGCCAGAATCACAGGGTAAGGCAAGAATAGCCAGTATTTTGGGCAGATAAAGCTCTCTGTGGCTCTCAGAGTCTCTCTTTGTTTTAAAGCAGGTTGTGTTTAAGGACCAGGGGACGATTTCAGAAGATTTCCCAGAGCTCCTAACAATGAGAACAGAAAAATCAGTCTCTCACCCAAAAAGCATTGAATACTAGCTGTAATAAATAGCTCTGGCTGAAATGGATGTTTGCATGGAGTTTTATGGTTATTCAAAGAAGCATATTCAACTCTAGTTCCACTGGATCTAAATGAGCCTCTTTTTCAGGACTGATTTGTTTCATGTTAGTGAGGAAACAAAGCTTACAGTCATGCTGATATTGCTGATGTAATAGCAAGGCCAGTGACATCACTATGGGACTCAGTGCAAAATGAAAATGCAGAGTCCTTTGTTCTTAAGTTATTAAGAATTTCAACAAGATGAAAACAGTGCTCAAAACCAACTTCAGGCCTTGTGCCAGAGAAGTCAGACTGGACACTCAGACTCAGCCGTAATCAGCAAACCCACTGATATGATAATTTCAGTCCTGGCCAGGCATGTTACAGGTGTGACATCTGCCCTGAGAAGTACTGGGACAGTAATGGAAGGAAAAGAAGTGGAAATGGGATTCACTCACCAGTTGCCCAGTCAACTGTCCCTACAGGTCAGAGCTCTGGAATATAGAAACTGGCTCTTTTCTTTTATAAAATGCATATTTTGTTAATTGTATGCTGCACATACAAATCCTTATACTTTGATTTGTAAAAAAAGATGCACTCAAAAATAAGTTATATTTATCTAAAATCATTATTTTCTGAAATAAGCCATAGCCATTCCTAACATATGTACATCCCTGCTTCTTTATAAAGTCTATGTCAGCTTTCTAACCATATTTGTGAAATTAGGCATTTACAAAGTATGGTTTACAGGTCAAGCATGTTCTTATCCCACTCAGAATAAATTATGCTTCTGAGATGATTGAATTTACTTAATATCCTGCAGCTTACTAGCTGAGGTTATAAGGTCAACATTCCATGCAGATTTCAGGAAATGAGCCATTTGAAGTTCAAATAGGAAAATGTAATCCCTGTTCAAAGTCTTCTCAGCTTTAAGAGAGTGGGGGGACTCTTTTGACTCTGATGATATTAACTTAGTCCTGTTTCCAAAATGCTGCCCAATGAGTAGATTTTGTGGCTCCTTATTTTATTTAGGGGGCCCTCATCTACTTTACGTATTTTCAAATTTAAGAAATACCCCATATAGAGATATGTGATGCTTTCCTTTTGCAATGGAATCAATTCTACCCCTTTGTAGGCCACATGTGAGCTGACTACAATCTTCAAGTCACCGCATCCTTACATGCTCTGCTGGCCTCTCCCTGGATACAAAGTCCCCTGGAACCTTCCTCTCATGTGCCTAGCATAGCGACTTCCCCACCTGTGATTGCACTCTCCTCACGTCCTGGATGGAATCCCATCTTCATCCATCTTCTCCTCCATGTATTGTGTGCCATCCCTCTGATTTCCCTTTCATTCATTTATCCATCCACACACCCATTAATTAAATATGTGTCTTTTTTACTTTTTATGTTATTGAATAATTCTAGATATCTACAAATAAGAAGTTCTCCTAACACATAAACTCAGGGCCCATGAAGTGTGTCAAGGAATGTGTCCGGTGGGCTTTCAGTGTGAGGGAAACACACTCGAAATAAGGGGTGGGATAAACAAGGATTTGGGGATCTAGGGCCAAAGTGATAGCTCAAGGCCTAATGAGGATATGAGGAGTTTGAGCAGCTGCATGAAAAGTGGGGTGAATACAGGCTGTTTAGCATCACACTCACCTAGAGTGTGAGGGGTGAGTGATAAGACCTGCATCTGAGGACCTGAGCAGGAAAGAAACTGCACTGTTGAGCACGAAGCACCCACACACTTGAAGGGAATGCTGCCATCACCAGTGCTCAGTGAAGTGTTTAAAGCATTGGAAACACATGGATTTGAGTTTTAGAACCTGTGTGGACAGAATGGAGAATCAGTTTTTCTGAGATGGTTTGCATGATCAGAATGAGAAATTAATGTTTGAACAAAGCTAACACCAGCGAGGGGATTAAAAAAAGGGGATGAAAAGAGAGGATGTATGTTTAAAAGAATAAAGGATGTAAAAATCTATAGACTCTGGTGATAGTAAGGAGTGATGAAAATAGAAGGGGACCCCACGTCAATGATAACTCCAGCATTTCTGACTTGATCTATGTGGTTGATGTAGTTTCCTTACTGACTACAGAAACCCAGAAGAGAAGCCACTTAGGAAAATGTAATGAGCTCCATCTTATACATACTTATTTTAAAGTGTGGTGATTGAGTAGACGGGTCCAGGAACCAAGAGGAAGGAAGGCATCCTGCCTTGAATGCATTTGCCTTGAATATACAACTGTGTGCCTAGCATTGTCCTACAAATTATACATACAATGTTAAACCAGTTAATTCATATTATAACATAAGGAATATTTTTTAATGAGGAATCCTCACAGGTAGAGGCTAACATCCTCTCCAATATCTCTCAGCCGAAAAATGGTAGAGTTAAAATGGAAACCCAGGCAGCCTACCTTCAGAGTCTGTGCTGTGCTCCTAATCACTAAGCAAAACTGGCTTTCAGAAGAGGGTATATATGTGTTTGCCTCATTGGAGATGATCAGTAAATGTTTATAGAGTATGTAAATTAATGAACAGAATTAGTGAGAAGAGGTGAGATCCTGAATGAGCCTATCTCTAATGCCCTATGCTAGTCCAGGACTTATAAGTCTTGGCCACATCCAAGAGTGTGTCTTCAACACATCCAACTGGTGCTCATGGATGTGCCATGCTCTGGCTTCAGAGTCTGTGTTAAGTGTTGAATATTGTGGTATGACACTGAGCTGTCAGGGCTGAGGCAAGGCGATAAACAGAGACTAGGAAACTGGTCGATGTTGCAAGGGCCAGGCATGTGGAACCTCGCAGATTTGGGATGACCTTGAGAACCAGGATCCAGTGACAGTGTGGTCCTAGAAAAGTTAGTTCATTTATCTGAGCCTTAGTTTTTTATCCTATAAATTGAAGTGAACTGTGTGTCTTGCAGGGATGAGAGAGGACTTCCTGAAAGACCTTAAGACTCTGCCATGGGGAATCATACTCCATCAGCATATGTTAGGTGTTGTTATTAGTATTTCCAAAAGGATCAGGAGAAGAAACCAGTACTATGAATATAACGCCAAAAGTTATTGGCAAACAAAAAATCATGAAAAGTGAGACTAGATAAAATGAAAGATTGAATGAAAAGTATAGGCACAAAGTGTCAATGCGGATAAGCAAAGGGCAAGTAGAAGACAGATCTGAAATCAGAGTTTCACAAACAGTATTGTCAGCCATTGACCATAGAAGGATATCATATTTTTGGTTGGCAAGTTGGACCTCACACTTCATCCCTCCAGATGGGTCCCCTAGACACCCTGACCTTGGCTCTTGATAATACTTCAGAAACCCATGGATGTAAATATTCACCAATGGTTCATTTATCTCAAATTCCCCCTTTTAAGTTTTCCTTAGATGATGGAAGGCAAAAGAAAATCATATTAATCTTTTAAAGTTAAAAGTATTGTAGAAGTTAAATTACAAGGGCCTCACAAGAAGAGATAGAGCCTTTTCTGTGGTACTTTTTGCTACCACTGATGCCCCCAAAACCCCAAACATCTCCCATAGTTCTGCTAAAAGGGAAATTGAGTTTTAGGTGCAATAAAAAAATGATTCCTAGTGAATTCTCTTTCAAATGATTGAATTTCTTAAGTGCTATGATTCAAAGAATGTCTGAGCTGGAAAGGGACTATAGTGGAGGCACAGAATTTGAAGTTTAAACACATGGTCAAGATTTTTCTCAGTCTCATAACCAGGATCAAAGCTCAGATCCAGGTATTGAATGCAATACTTTTCCTTCTTGTGAACCCACTACTTTCCCAAATGCATGTATTCTAGAGATGACTAATTGTTATTTTGCACTGCTATATTATTGAATTAATGCTGCTTTTGTATTGATTTAGTGACTTTAAACATGATCATTTAATCTCTGCTACAGTAGAAGTAACGTATCACTCAGATCCTGCTAACTGTAGTTCTCAAGAAGGGAACATTAACAAGGAAATCACAAGGCAAACCAGAACTTCTGGCCAACCTATATTGCACGATTTTAGGACAGTTTGTGAAGGCAGAAGTGGATGGAGTGTAAACTGCTCTTGTAATGTTGCGTGTAATCATGAAGAAAGCAGGATTAAGGAGAAGAGACAAGGAGACAGATGGGAAGAAATCAACAGGCGGATTCTACACAGTGGAAAATAGAATGCCTCCCAGGACAAGCAGTGCCCATCTGGAATCTTTATATGGAGTGGCAAACTATCACAGTAAATATTTTAAATGTTCTGAGAATGCCACAAAGATTACGAGGTTTTGCTTTGACAAATAGCATGATGGATTTCAAGACTGGAAAGACTGCTGAAAATTACCATATTTACAGTAAATATTAAGTATCTCTGATACCATCTTACTTCACTCTTGATAGAATAAATATGTTTGCTCTACATTGAGGGGAAAGAATGGGGAGCGTCAGGAAGGGGAGGATTATCTGGGAGTGGAGTTCCACCCCCAGGAGCATTGCAGTCTGCATGTACCACATTCTATTTGCACAAGAACAGATGAGCTTTGGGAGAGAGGGGATGAAAGACATGTAAGGCCATGAGGAAGTTCTCAGAACACCAGGACTAGAAAATTCTAACAAGAAGGAAAATGGGGACATGGCCTAACCTATGGCCTTTCCTGACCCTTTCCAGGAGTTTATCCCATGTCCTTAGGACTATAAGAAGCCAAAAGTACATTAAAACTCTCTGTCCATGTTCTTCAGCAGAGTGGGAAACAAGCAATTTCACTAGAAAGTAGCATCAGGAAAGGCCAGATTAGGGATGTTGTTAAGGGGTACATAAACCCATATCACCCCAAAAACAGTCCTAATGATGGAGAACACAGCAAGTAAGTAACCCGGGAGATCTCTTTTGTTCCAGGATTCTGTCTGGATCCCGAAGTTCTTGCTTTGTTCATATCAGTGGTCATAGTCACCAGCCTGAATAGAAATCATTCATTGGGCTTTAATGAACCCCACTGGGACAGGAGTTTGGGCCTACTTTTTTCAAATGTTGGGGTCTAGAAAGATGCTAAGTACAGAGTAGCAGTGTGGACATGTTTGTGGAATTACTAATAATCTGTAGACTTACATCTGTGTTTTCTTGTCTTAATCTCTTTTATCTTTGCCTTTTCACATCCTGTCAGCTTTGGGTGAGTACTCAGCACCCAGGCTTCCCAAATCATCACAGCTGTTGCATCTCACTGCCATTCGATGTTGATGGGTTTATTCCATGTACTATTTCCTGGCACTGCTCTTTGTTGATTCTGCATCCTGGGGCACAACCCAGAGCTGTGCACATCCACTCAGTAAGTAGGACAAGATGGACCAAAGGAGTTTAGGAAATGGCAATGTAATTTGATTATGATCTGAGACACTCGATGTGAATTGACTTGTACACACAAATTAGAACATGCAGGAACATGACTGGGCAGATGGAGCTCCAAACCCAATGCATAATTACCTCAGGGGGATCCTCAGAGTCCAACATCACCTGAACACATGTTCCAAATGCAAACTTTCAGGCTTTATTCCAGACCTGCTGAATCTAAAACTGAGTGGGGCCCAGTCATTTGTGTTTTAAAAGTCCTTGAGGTGATTCTGATACTCATTCAAATTCAAGACTGATTTAAAGAACTCTGACAGATTGGTCAAGTGTTTGTGGAAAGCAGTATGGAGGTGCCTCAAAAGATTAAAAATAGATCTCCCATATTACCCAGTCATTCCAATCTTAGCATCTAATTTGATACTAATTTGAAAGGAGATTTACACTCCAGTGTTTACTGCAGCAGTATTTACAGTAGCCAAATAATGGAAACATCATAAGTACAAAAAACATGAGTGGATCAAGAAGACGTGGGTATATACACAATGGAATATTACTCAGCAATAAAAAAGCATGCCACTTGTGGAAACATGGATGGAATTGGAAGGGATAATGCTAAAGGAAATATGTCAGAAGGAGGAAGATAAATACTGGATGGTGTCACTAATATGTGAACTATAGAGAATCCAAATTAAGTGTCATATGAAGATAAGATTAAAAACTAGCCCTTGAAAATTGAGTATAGAAATGACAGCTATGATATCACCAGGGAATAAGGTAGAGGACTAAGAACAAAGAGGGAAGTAAGTACAATCAACTACGTTGGTAGACTATGGGTGATTCAGTAGTAGCTGTACTTCTGTGGTGACACCAGATGGGAGGGGAAAGCCTAATGTGATGTCAGTTAAAAAGAAAAGTTTATTTGCAATAAACTTATCTGTATTAAATATGCATCTATAATAGTTACAATTAATTAAAATCCAATAAATGCAATTTATATAGAAAAATTCCATTGTTATAGAGGGCCCACAAATCACATCTATATAAAACCACAGGTTAAAATATTAATCTTAAATAAAACAAAGCATTTTGTAATTTCTTAGAAGGGGAACAAATTTCAGGAAATATGAAATGCCAGGCACTGACTTGAGTTGATTCTAGCAGGTATTTATGAATATGTTTTATTATTTAGCTGGTTAAACTCTTTCTTACTAGTTATCAAAAATTCTTTCCCAAGATTATGTATATTCTTTGCATAATAGGCTATTTCATTTTTACTTGTACTGTCGGTTTTGAACAAAATGCTAATATATTGTAAAGTACACTCTTTAGGTGAATGCTTGAGTGAATGCATGAACAAATGATTCCTGGAAGAAAGGTTGATAAAAGTAAAATGAAGGTTAGGGACAGGCCAAATATGATAATGTAAAGGGTATCCTGTGACTGGATTGTGAAATGAATATTTGTTTCAAAAGGAAAATGAGAACAAAAACTAATGAGGGATAAGATTATTGTGGGATTAAAATAGATATTTAAGAGATCTAGATTTAATTTTAGTACCAGATATGTGCTTTAATCTAATTTTAGCTACCACCTAATTAAATATGTATTTTGTTAAAACTTTGAGTTAATGAAAAGCCACATTTTTGAGTTAGTGAAACATGTTTCCCCATGACATGAATGCAGGGAGCATTTGGGAGTTGAAGAAATAGAGGCCCTTTATTATGTAACAGGACTAGGTCTACATGACCCAATAGTCTGACTCGGACACAAGTGACAAAAATTAGGCAACTTGACATCTGGTATCTCTGATTGCTCCACAACAAAATGTGATAACATAAAATGCTAAGATGGCAGAAGAGCTTTCCAAGATCTACCCAGTCTTACCTTGTAGAAACAGTCATGATACAAACATAACTCTCAGAAGTGTCTGGAAAAGTCACATATTTGGAAGCTACTTTACTTTGGAGTTCGGTCACATGTACAACTCAATGGTTTTTATTTATGGTATTTGATTTTGGAGTGGAAAGTCAATCACAATCCCTCCTATAGAAGGCATCATAAATGGCACCGTAGTCCCTCAGCTTTCATTTTATATCACCCCTTTCCTCCTGCAATCTTGACCTTTGTGAATTTGGGGATTTTTGTAAAGTTATTTTGAAAATTTATTTTAATTTGGGGAGAGAGTGAGTCTTTGTGTGTACTTTCCTCTTTCTACAGAAACATGCTTACTACCATGGATCAGGAAAAGAATGATATTGACAGTAGTAGTAATAACAACACTATCAGACAGCAGTAGTATCAACAGTAGTAATATTAGAAATAGTAGCAGTAGCAGCAGCAGCAGTAGCAGTAGTATTAGTAGTAACAGCAACAGCGGTTGTGGTTGTAATAGCATCAGCAACAGAATTAACATTAGTATTTTAGGTAGTAGTAGAGTCATTTGCCACATAACAGTCAATGACAGACTATATATGATAGTAACCCCCAAATTCCTATTGCCTGATGATATCATAGCTGTCTTTGTTCTGGCATTTTACACCAGCAGTAGTCTCTTGATAGCATCATTTTCTCTTGTGCTTGATTTAATCTTGTGTGGTTTCACTCATTGTGGCTCCTAAGCACACAAGACCACTGCTAATCATGATGAATGATTGACTTCTGTAATTAAATTAGAAGTGATTAAGACCTATGAAAGTGGGAAATCAGTGATAATTATTGCTCACCATTGAGACACGTCTTTCCTTCATAGTTATCTATGATCTTGTAGAACAAGAACAGAGTGACAAAACTGTTAAAGGATCTACTCCAGTGAAAGTAATGAGACTACCATTAATGACCTGAACTGAAGACCAAAAACAGCATCATATTCCTATCAGCAACATGAGGATCATGACTAACATGAGAAGTTTGTGATGTTTTTAATGCTCTCAGACATCCTCCTTTAATTGTGATCATCATCCCAGTTTTTAGTGGTATTTATTTCTCAAAATGCTATCTGTTTGAGCCAACTAATGGATTAATCCAATCAATGGATAAAACAGCTCTAAGGAAGCACTGTACCCAGATTATTGCAACTGAGGAAGAGTGATGTTTCTCTGGTAGGATTATAACATCTATGACTGCATCAAAAATCTTGATGTCAGCTGCCCAGAATGGCTTCAATAAATTCACTCAAGAAGTCTGTCCATTACTTCAAAGGACTCACGAAAGGTAAGGAGGTTGTAAATTCAACAAGTTGTTGAGAAGGCAACAAGTATAGCCTGGGTATGTATGAAGATGATGTTGTGGAGCATCTAAAGCTGATTCCTAAGGAATTGCCCTAATGAGGATTTGTTAAAATTGGGATAGGTACATATAGATGAGAAAGAGAACAGGAAAGAGATAAGGATGTTACAAAAGAAAAAAGAGTCCCAAAGAACATTCACAAGTGTTTAGCCGAAGCTTTTGCGGACCTCAATATGCTCTTTAAGGAGGTTGAAAATGTGGACCCCCAACACTGCAAAGTTTTCATTAATAAAGAGGAATGTTCATTATACAAATCAATGATTAAAAATCAATGATTATAAAAGAAAGACACAAAGCAAGCAAATGACCATAGACAATCGTGAAAACAGCAACATTTCCTCAAAAGAGCGTTGGGCAGGTTCCAGGAGGTGTTTCAGAGGTAGGCATTGTTATAGGACACAAGTCAAAAAGTAAAACCTTGTATTAATTTGTTATTAAAGAAATATTTTAAATAGTTTCAGTGAAACCTGGGTGTGCAGTGTTTATAAAGCCTGCAGTAGTGAAAATGCAGTGCCCTAGGCCCTCACAATCATTTGCCACTCACTGACTCGTCTAGTGTGAACTACTTCTATGACTTTCAGTCCTTACCATTCATGGTAAGTGTCCTATAAATAGTGCCATTTTTTTTACCTTTTATATTGTATTCTACTCTACCTTTTCTATGCCTAGATTATTTTTAGATATATAAATATCATTGTGTTAGAGTTGCCTACAGTATTCAGTACAATAATATGCTGTACACCTGGGGGAAATAACATCTGGCCTAGAGGTGTAGTAGCTGAACCACCTCTCTTTGTGTAAGTACACTATAATTTTCCCACAAAAGGGGAAATCATTTAACAATGCATTTCTCAGAATGTACCCCTCTCTTGAAGCAATACATGAAATAATAATAATAATAATAATAGCAGCAGCAAAAGGAGGAGGGGGAGTAGCAGTAACAGTATTAACAACAGTAGCAGCAACAACAGCAGCAGTAGTAGTGGCAGTAGGTGGCCTACAAGATCCCCAGTGTGACGTAATGCACTGATAGACGAGGACTTCAGGGTTTAACATTTATAAATCCCAACACATACCAGGCATTTGCCATGCATGGAGTCATTTCATTTCCATAAAATCCCTCCAAGAAATTCCTATCATGGTAACCATTTTATAGAAGGGAAAGGGAAGGCTTTAAGAGATGAAACAGGTGGTCCAAGATTTTGGTCTCAATCCAGAGAAGGCCTGTGTGGACCATGTCCCAGCTGGTATGAAAGTACCTGCTTGAAGGAACCAGAATGGATATTGTATAAGAAGCATCTCTTCTGGAAATTCTTTGGTGCCCTACAGTCAAGGCCTCTTGCCAGATAGGCAGAATTATCTGGATGAAAGGCCACTTTACAGGTCCAAGTTGACTCTGCCTTGGCATGCTGGTTCCCAAGCACCAGGTGATTCACACGATGTTCAGGACTGGGGGCTCAGGTAAGCAGAACTTCTCCCAGCAGAGGGAGGGCCTACACCTTGATCTGGCAAGTCTGGGCTGGGCATATGCCCAGTGGAGCCCAGGCTTCCTGTCTGGGAACACTTGAGAGCCTCTAGCCTCTTCCCCACACCCAAAGTGCCCACAATATTTTGGGTTGCCACTCAGGTTTTATTCAGATCAAGAGAATGCTCTGAGTTCAGGAATGCAGTGGTTTGTCTTTCCGTGGGTTGATCCTCAGATTTCTGTCACTGACATTCATTCCATTGGCTCTAGGTAACAATGTGTGTGGCCCTATGTGGTCCCTGTGCACAAAGCTAGCCCCTATCACAGGTCCCTTCCGGACATATCACACTAGGGTATCAGACGGTAGTTGAGAAATGACTTAGAAATAAAATTGAAAGTTCACGTCAGGACCTGCTTATTGCCTCACCTCCTCACTCTTCCTAGGCAGGGTTTGTGCCATCGTGGTAGCAACCCCCAATCCCACAGTCCTTGCAGGGCTGCTTCTCCCCTCTCCAAGCTCAAAGGGGCAAGCCTTCCCCCTCTCCAAGCTCAAAGGTCATCCCATCTTAGCACCCCTCCAGCAGCTCAGTTTGGTACTTCCTTGTCCTGGGTCCTGGGAGGGCTCTTACCACTCTGCCTCTGGCTGTTTCCATCACTTGGTCCCTTATGGGCCTATGTTTGAAAATAGTAACTGGGTCATGTTCTCTGAATCTTTAGCACAAAACAACTAGTAGAACTTCAATAAACATTTACTAAATTAATATTTTCCATGGTTCTTATTTAAAAAGTAACACATGTAAGATACATTGATTTAAACACTTAGTATTTCTCTCCCTCTCCTAAGCAATCGGTGTATTCCTGCCAGTGGATAGTGAGTTATGGGCACTTTTGTTCACACTTTTGCTGTATTTATCAGAAAGCTAAAACACATTCCATTTCATTCTCAGAAGTGTTCATTTCTGAAATGTCCCTCCTCTTGTCAGGGGGTTTCTTTGTTCTATCCATATGTCATGAACAATTTAACTAAGCAGGGTGTTAATAAAGATACCTAAAGTTGCTGTTTGGAATAGCAATTTACACTCCACAATATGCTTCAATATTATTGATTTAATTTTTATCTTCATCATAGTACATCCAGATGTCATTAATACTATTATTTTACGGCTTAGAAATTTGGAAATGCTGAGTGACCACCAAAATGACAGGGGTCATAACTTCCAGTGGAGGCTTTCTGGTTCCAAATTTAAGGCCTTATTTTACCCAACTTTTTTAGAAGGAAATGCAAAGTTGTATGTTATTTCTAAAGAGGTTGTTGGGAAGTGCAATTTAGGGTGCTTCCCTAAAACCCTTGGCACTTTATGATTGCATTAAGGGTATTTATATAATACTACAAGGAGGTCTCAGAAAGGCTGCCCAAATCAGAAGTTCTAAAGATGAGGGAGGGGACTACCTGGCGGTGCAAGGGGTTAAGTCTCAGCACTATCAAGTTATCTGCAGCCACTGTAGCAAGAGTTTGATCTCCAGCCAGGGACCTGACCCAAATGGCAGAGCAGACCTCTCCTGACTTGCCCACTGCTCCACTGAGCAGTGTATTTCAGTAGATCTGCCTGTTATGCTCCCCACTCTGTCTCTGGTGAATCATCTCAACCACCCCCCACACCTCTGGCCTGTACCCCAGTTCTTATATGCATAAATAACTCCTTAAAAAATAAAAATTATAATAAAAGATGAGGGAGATCGAGGAGACAATCACAACGGTCAAAAGACCCTTATAGTTAAAATGACACCAAACCTATCAAGCATCTCTTCTGCTCCTTCCTAGGCCCCTTAAAATTTGTTCACCTCTGTACCTCTTCTGCCTTAGATTTCTTGAAACATACAAAGCACACAAGCAATTTATACTTGTTGAATGAATAAATGAATTTCAGGCTATTTGTATTTCTTGTACATGTATGTCTAGTAAGCCCCAGTCTGACCCTCTATCCTGATCTTCAATGGCAATTTAAACATCCATGTGGGATCTCTTGTACATAAAATTCCTGTGAGTCTATAAGTACTTAAAAATAAAATAGCTGAAATAAAACATACTTACACTATTATCTGCTGTTTGGTGTCAAGAGTATTGAGTGACGGTGTTGTACAAGTCTTCCCTATCATGGTGGTAGCAAAACTGAGAAAAGTCCCTAATCAAAAAAGGACCAGGATTCCAAATGAATGTTTCCCCTTAGGAGAGGATATCACTCACATTACTGCCTAGGGAATAGTTCAGTAAATGACAATATTATTAGACATGTATGGAGTTGAATGAAATTGAAATCCGTACTACATTCATTCTTCAATGAATCTTCAGGCTAAAGAGTTAAACACTGGATATGTCATATTAATGACCCTCTATTAATTTTATAACATGGAATTATGGATTATGACTATTTTATCTTTCTTTATGCAAATACCAATGGGCTTATCTTGTACATGTCAGGTATTGCTCTAAGTGCTGGGGATGCAATCATAAATATCCTGGAAAAACCCAACTTGGTGTTTCCAACTCTATGGTCAAGGCACTAAACAGACAGAAATTAAAAATTCTTAAAATTTTGTGTATTTTGGATAGATTTTGGAAGTAGATTTGGTAAGGTTGTGAATGATATAGATGTATGGGTCAAAAAAAAGTATTCAAAGATGTCTCTCTGGTTTCTAGCTTAAACTACAGGGTGCTATTTTCCAAGGAGTAGTAAATATATTTAGGAAGCAATATCAATAAGTTAATTTTAGTTACTTAATTTAATAATTCAAAGTCACATACATCAGTGATGATGGTGAACATCATAGATCTTATTTAAATTTAATTTTCATGATGATGATATCCTTTGTACAGAACATGATATTCTTTGTACAAAACTTCACTCATTAATTCAGTCAGTATGCAATGCTTGTAGTGAGGCAATGTGTCCAGAGAGGAGACACCATTGTTCAGTGTAGAACCCAAGAGCAGTTTTCAAAGGGATTTCACAAATTTCCATCCCATCTTCCTTATAATAGCTGTGGGATATAGGCATTATTATCTTCACTTTCCAAATTGGAAAAAAAAAAAAAGCGCCTCAAAGAATTTGGTTGCTGGTTTTTATATATTGGCAAATGCCAAAACATCAGAATTAAGTACAAACAGAATGCCCCCTTCATCTCCAAGAAAAATTCACTCAGTGATTCACTTTATGGTTGGCACCTCTGCCACTGCCAAATGTCCTTGGAATGGGCTATTCAGAGGTAGCTCTGGGGTTAGATGGGCTTTCTATGAGTCAGGGACTATACAGTTATATCACAAAGACATTCTGGGAAATTATGAGCTAGATGTTAATATGATTAGGTGACAAAAATAACAAGATTATAAAAGTTTTTCTAAGCCATTTAGCACTAGAAAAATGAGGATGATTATTTTGGGCTGAGAACAGACTTAATATTTTCAAATTGTCAATGTGACCTTTCTTTTTGAATGAAAGGGTTTTTTTGTTGTTGTTGTTGTTGTTGTCTGTTTATTTCTTTTCATGGGAAAACCACATAACCTTTCCAAAACAGCTCTGAAGCATTTTAGTTGTACAATCATGAATCCTGCACAGGAAAGATTTGGTCACACTTTGCTAACATTGAGCTAATGCCAGAGGAGTACCATAAACTCAAGGGCCAATGCCAGACTGCCTCATATAATCTTCCAAAATTTCAGAGCTTTCTGAGGAATCTATCAAAGCACATCCTTGGGAGTCATGAACATTTGTAAAATTCTTTCCAAGAACAAATGGTTTCAGCTAACCAGCATCCTTCCTTGGAATAACTTGTGTATCACAAGTGTCTGCCATACCTCCCTTCCTGATAATGAAATCCATGCTACTAAACCCAATATCAAAACCCACTTATTCTTAACATGAGATCAAAAATAGTCAGCAGAAGACTCAGATTCTTTCTCTTATACCACACCCCAGCAAGATGGTGGACAGCACAGGTGGTGAGGGTCATTAGTGGTAACTGTGTGTCTTGATTTGTCTTATAAGCTAATTATGATTTTTAGAACTTAAAACACTGGGAAAATGCACTTCATACTGTTATCGCCATGAGTTTCCATTTAGCTTTGCAATCTATGACATAAGTTAGCCTGAATATTGCTACAGGTAATTCATGATTGGGGGGGTGGGATGAAAATAAAAAGTTTTGTCACCCAGTCATGAGAGTTTTCTAAGTTGCCCATGTTATGATGGTCCCAAGTTAGTGATGATTACTTTGGAATGCCTAGAAATCTGGATTAGCTTGTTTCTTCAAATGCAAAATGGAGACTCCCTGGTAGCCTAGGGGTTAAGTCTCTGTGCTGCCACCATGTTGGCCTGAGTTTGAGCCATGGCCAAGGAGCTACCCACGTGGTACAGCAAACCTCTCCTGTCTCATGTGTTGCTCCCCTCTGCAGTGTATTTCAGTAGATCTGCCTGCTTTGCCCCCACTTTGTCTCTGGTGAATCCTCTCAGTCCCTGTACCTCTGGCCTACACCGCAGTTCTTTGATGCATAAATCAGTAAAATCTTTATAAACAATGCAAAAAACAGAGAAAACAGCATCTACCTCACAAGTTGTGAAGATTAAAAAATAAAAATATGAAGAAATCAGTAGAGTGGTCCGTATAAAGTAGTCCGTAAGTAAATAATTATTATCCTTTGTTATTATTTATATGAATAATTATAATTATTTTAAAGGCCCCAACTATTTTTTCTATTTATCTAACTTCAATTACTCCATGCATTAAACACAAACTGGATTTGCATAAAGGAAACAATTTAAACTAGATAGAACAAAAATTCAGTTAGTACATGTTCTGAAGGTCAGACCAAAATGCCTCCTACTAATTTCCCAGTTATTTAAAGCCACATTCCTTCTTCTCTCACTGATCCCATATGATTCTCATTTGGAAACAGAGTTTCTGGATTCTTAACTCCACAGGAAAATGCCTTGATTCCAAACAACTACAATTATGGCACTTGTCTTTAAGAAAAAAGCTCTAAGTGATAATATAACCCTTCAGAAAAGTTGTTCACATGAAGTATACCCATTACATAAGAGTTTTAACCATAACCTGGTGATGGAGATTTGTTAAGTTTTAATGACCCAGAGAAAGTGATGCATTTTTGTCCAATTTAAGAACCTACTTGAGTCATATTAAACACATTGAGAAAGGTGATTGTTAAAGACACACCAATGTGCTTAACCCAACTTTCACAAGCATGCATTTTGAATCACAGCCAAGTAATATTCAAAAATCATTGCCTTTTTCCCCCAGATCCTTACAATTAAGTTTTATATAAGTTGAAAATCAGCATTGCAAATTTGTGGAGTAGAAGTACCATATGTTCTATTTCTAGGTTTTTGTTTGTTTGTTGTTTTTAAAAAACAAACAATTCTTTTTCTTGTTAATTCAAATCCATTTATATTTCAAAGGAAATGCAATCCATATGTTTCTTATTTATTTATACTTACTGTAATTCATCAAAGTGCTGTTTAATAAGCTATTTAATGTCCAAAGAGTCTGTCAAAAGATTTTTTTTAAGTCTTTCATCTTGTGTACTAGGAAATTTTGCTTTTCTTTGAAACAAGATTCTAAGTTTGGAAAAATGTGACCTTCCATTCATATTCTGAAATGTTACTAGGCCTGTAAATTAAGCTTAGAGAAATGGAGACTTGAGCAATGCTTTGGTGAATTTACCAGTTCTTCCCAACATGGGGGTCAATTCAGTGCCTTAATCACCTTATAATTAATAGCAGGGGAAGTATTTTGGGGGAGGAAAGGAATAATTCCCTCTTCAACTATCTCAACAATATTAGGCCAATACAGGCTTTGTCCAATATGTATGGAAAAATTACTTTTTTTTTAAAGATTTATTTATTCATTTATACAAGAACTGGGGCACAGGCCAGATGCGTGGGAGGGTGAGAGGATTCACCAGAGATAGAGCGGGAAACAGAACAGGAAGACTGATGAAATACACTGCTGAGGGGAGCAGCAGGCAAGAGAGCAGAGGTCTGTCATGCCATGGGACCCTTGCCAGCTGGCTGGGATCGAACCAGTGCTGCAGAGACTGCGGACAGCTTCACAGCACGGGGCTCAACCGCCTGTGCCACCAGGGAGGCCTGGAAAAATTACTTTTGTTTGAACCATGCAACAATATAAAAATAATCTCAGTGGGAAAATTATATATATGCTTGAGTATGTCTGTATGCATGTGTTCATATGTGTGTACATGTCAGCACGAGTATAAGAATGTACATTTGCATATGTGTCTCTCTATATGTCTATGTTCATGTGTGTGCATGCACATCCGCATATGGAATTGTGTGTGTGCTCACAAGGCAGCGTTATACTCCATAGTGATGTGCTTTGGATCAGCACTTGACATTCAGCATTTCAGGATAATAAACTTCGAAAATAAACTTTTTCATAACCATTTTGACAATAGAAGATGTGCCATGAATAGAAGATGTGCTATGAATACTACACAATGGAATACTACTCAGATATTTACAAAAAATAAAATATTATTATTTGCAACAATATAAATGGAACTGGAGGGGATTATGCTAATCAACATAAGTCAGAAAGAGAAAGACAAATTCTGGATGATTTCACTCATGTGTGGAGTATAAAAGAACAGAGAAAACTAAACCCAAACAAAACCTATAAATCTGAATGTAGAACTAAGGCTAGCAGATGGCAAGGGTGAGGAATAAAGGAGAAGAGAGAACAAAGGGCTTTGGTGAAGGAATATGGGTATCTGGTGATAGATGTGGTGCAGTAGCATACATCTGAAGAGGTGTGAGTCTGCATCCCTAAGTAACATACAGCATTGTAAACCAAAAATATATGAATAAAAAATGTAAAAAAAATCATTCAAATGTTAATATGTTATTAATTTTAAAGCATGTTGTACTTTTGCTATATTGGGGTTAAATATTTTAACTGAAAAACCAAGACTATGTTTGGGAGAAAAAATAATAGACCCTCCTGGAAATCCATCCTGTATTCTTGTGATTCCCTCCTTTCTTGTGGATTTACTTTGCCTCCTAGTGCAAGAAAACTTAGAATTTCTTCTACAGAGGTCTGTGGAGAAGCAAGCCAGCTGGGTGTTGTATGTGGCAGTTGTCTTATTTTGCCACACACCTGAATCATGGTCAGTTACAACAACACTAGTTAATTTTCCTGAGCACTTACAAGACGGTATCTGCCAGTGTGTGATATTCACTTTTGTTGATGAGACCTCTCATGTTCGGCTAAACTCTATCACCTTGTTAGCAAGTTCGCTTTTCTCTGCAGGTTGGGTCTTTCTCACCATTAGAGATGGTGCAAATCTAGAGATTGTGCATTGTCTGTGCATGTGACTTGGTTTCATCTCCTAGGGTTCCATGTGATCTTGTATTTCTTTACTTATACAGAATCATGAGTGCACTTGTTCCTCATTCTCTACCTTCTCCATCTGCACTTTCTCCTCATTCTTTCTACCATGAAAGTCACCATTAGCCTGAAGTATATAAATCTGCCCAGCCCCTCATTGGGCTAACACACAGGAAATGCAGCTGCCAAACTTGTAGGAAGCAATATTTCTCCCAGGTCCATGTTGTGTCTGAATAGCCCCTATACCTACTCACTGAGGAAAACTGTCTTTATGTCTTGGATGTTAAACTGCTTGCAATCCTACCAGTAGGGATGAAACACTTCTTTCTTGTCTGTAGTATGTAAGTCATGTTGATACAGGGATGCAGTTTTAACTATTTAAACAAACAGGGGTGGACAGGGCCCCAAATGAGGCCAGGAGAAGCATGGGAGGATGGATCGGCTACCCACCTCCCAAGTCTCTGAGACCAGAGAGCCACCAAAAAGCTGCAGAAGGCCAAAGGGTCAAAAACCAAAACCAAGGGCTATAGCAATACAACACCCACGCAACAGGGGCCTATGGGGCTGTAGACTAAAAAAGAACAGTGCCCTCTAAGAGGACAGGTCACTGTCCGTGGGTTCTCACCTAAGCACACAATTGCAAGAGACCTCAGGCCCCAGGAACAACAACGAGGGGGTTTAGTTTACAAACAGGGGAAACAAAGAGCTTTCCGTATCCACAGATGGCGGCTGTCTCACCCAGGGAGCATCGGCGACGGTCGCCACCGGTCACCAGGAGTGCTGGGCAGCACTGGCCTGTCGTGATGGCCACTACTGGCCCCGCAGAGGCGGCGTCAGAGACACCCAGTGTTAAAGGCTCTTTGTGAGTGGTCGGGTTACACCAGCGACAAACGGCTCTCTGAGGACCAGGCCCGGGGCCTTGGGTGCTCCTTTCAGGCCACGTCAGAGACGGGACCAAGGCCCAGACCGGGACGGAGTCCTTCGGCTTCTCTTCCTCCTCGGAGGGCGGCTGCTGGATGCTTCTTTTCTTCTCTCTTCAGAGGCTGGAACCATCTTCTTTTCTCCAGCAGTTGGTGTTGTCTCTCTTCTTGGGGGGGGGGGGGGCTGGCTGTCATCTCCTTTGCTTCAGGGGCGCCCTCAGCTCCATCCAACCCTGGCTTAGATCCTCTCACCCACAAGTCTGATTGGACCATTTAGCACCAATCAGCTCACAGCTCGCACCTGATTGGTCCATTACAAACGGCCGTTACTGAGCTCTGAGGAGCAACTGCCACAACGGACTTGTGGTGGAGCGGCGGGGTGGAAGGACGTCACTGCCCTGCCGGCTCCCACCGCTGAGACGGCTGGGTTCCGGTAATATGCCCGGGCAGAGTTTCCAAAGAATCTCTGGACCCCACAATCCATGTCATCTTTCCTGTGCCTAATATTAACAGTTCAGTGTACAGCAGTATGTTTTGACATCTGTGCTGTGATTATCACCAAAAGTCTAGTTTCCATCCAAAAAATAATTGATCCCTTTTATCTATTTTTAGCTTCCCCTTCCTCTTTTCTCTCTGTTGTTATGATCTAGGAGTTTGTTTTTGTTTTGCTTATCTGTTTATCTTCCAGATATTAGTGGAATCATATGGCATTTGTCTTTCCCCAACTGACGTATTTTGATTATCATAATACTCTAGATCTGTTAATGTTGCAAATGCAAAATTTCATCATTTTTATAAGCGGAGTAATATCCCATTGTTTATATACACCACATGTTCTTCATTCACCCCTTGATGGGCACTCAGCTAGCCTATTTGCTATTGAAAATAATGTTGCAGTGAACCCAGAGGTACATATCTCTTTTTGAATTAGTGTTCTGTTTTTTAACTTTTTTTTTCTTCTTTGAAAAAAATACACAGAAGTGGAATAATTGGAAAATAGTGTATTCTGGCCTCCCTGGTGGCACAAGGGGTTAAGCACCGCACTATGAAGCAATCCGCAGCACAAGTTCGATCCCGGGCCGGCCAGGGAGCAACTCACATGGTGCAGCAGACCTCTCCTGTCTCGCCTGCTGCTCCCCTCAGCAGTGTATTTCAGTCAGTCTGCCTGTTCTGCTCCCCACTCTGTCTCTGGTGAATCCTCTCACCCCCCCACCCCTCTGGCCTGTGTCCCAGTTCTTGTATGCATAAATAAATAAATCTTTTAAAAAAAGAAAATAGAGTATTCTTATTCTTGATGTCTTGAGGAATCTTCATACTGTTTTCACAGTGTCTATACCAAATTGTAGCCCACCAGCAGTGTACAAAAGTTCTCTTTTCACCACATCCTCACCAACATTTGATTTTTCTTGTCTTTTTGATGATAGTCATTTTCCCATGTGTGAGGCAATTTATTATTGTGGTTCTGATTTGCAATTCCCAAACAGTAAGTTATGATAAGTGTTTTTATGTACCTGTTGGCCATTTTCATAGCTTCCTTGAAGAAGTGTCTATCTAGCATTTCTGTCCATTTTTTTTTAAAGATTTATTTATTTTTACACAGGAGCCAGGTTACAGGCCAGAGACAGGGAAGGATGAGAGGATCCACCAGAGACAGAGCAGAGAGCACAACAGGCAGACGACCGGAACTATACTGCTGAGGGGAGCAGTGGGCACGACAGGTGAGGTCTGCCATGCCATGTGGGATCCTCACCAGATGGCTGGGATCAAACCCACAGCACTGCGCTCAACCCGCTGGGCCTCAGGGGAGGCCCGTCTGTCCATTTTTTGGTCAGGTTGTTTGCTTTTTTCTTTATTTTTTTTAATTTTATTTTTATATTCCCCATATAATTGCAACCCCTGATTTTAACCCCAATTCCTCCTTTCCCCACCCCCCCATAGTGTTTCTCTGGTTCATAGTTGTTTGTTGATTTTCATTTTTTCTTTCTTATAGTTATTCTTTTACCTGGTCCCTTATTTAGGTTTTCTAGATTCCTGTTATGAGTGAAACCATCCGGTATTTTTCTTTTTCTTTCTGGCTTATTTTGCTGAGCATGATCCCTTCCAGCTTCATGCATAATGCTGCAAATTGCATGTGTTTATCTTTTTTTGAATGCTGAGTAATATTCCATGGTGTTTATGTACCACATCTTCTTTATCCAGTCATCTATTTTGGGACATTTGGGTTGTTTCCAAAGCTTAGCTATTGTAAATAGTGCTGCTAGAAACACAGGGGTACAGGTGCTGTTTGGAATTAATGTTCCTGTGTCATTTGGGTAAATACCTAGGAGTGGAATTGCTGGATCATATGGAAGCTCTATCATCAGTGTTTGCTTTATTCTTATTGAGTTGTATGAGTTATTACATATATATATATTGGTTTTGAACCCCTTGTTGAATATATGGTTTGAAATTATCTTCTTTCATTCAGTAGGTTGCCTTTCAAAGTCGATGAGAGTTACTTTAATTATGCAAAGGTTTTTAATGTGATATTAATGTGATATTTGTCTGTGTTTGCTTTTGTTTCCCTTACTGTTGAAGTCAAATCCACAAAAACATCATTAAGACATTTGAAACTTTTATTGCCCATGTTTTAATCTATATATTTTATGCTTTCATGTTTTACATTCTAGTCTTTAATCCATTTTGAGTTAGTTTTGTAGGATAATGATCTAGTTTCATTCTTTTACATGTGGTCATCCAGTTTTCCTCAAAATCATTTATTGAAGAGGCTGCCTTTGTTTTTTTTGTATTCTTGTTTTCTTTGCACACCTTTGTCATAGATTAGTTGTCCATATACTACTCAGTTTATTTCTGGGTTCTCAGCTCAGTTCCATTGATCTGTGTGGCTCTTTTAATCAACTATCATGTGGTTTTAACTGCTGCAACTTTGTAGCATAGTTTGAAGTTGGGACATATGAAATCTCTATTTTGTTCTTTTTTCTTGGAATTTCTTTGGTTATTTGAAGTCTTTTGTGGTTCTATGCAAATTTTAGGGTTTTTTTTGTTCTACTTCAATGCAGAATGCCATTAGGATTTTGATAAGGAATGCATGGAATCTACATATCGCTTCAAACAAAAATGATGAATTTAGCAATGTTGAATATGAAAATAATGAGAACAAAATATCTTTTTTATTTTGCAACAATTTAGTGTGTTGATTTTATAACCTGCCATTTTTCTGCATTATTTAGTTATTAAAATAGTTTTAGTGCAGCCTTCAGGGTTTACTATATATAATGTGTATCTCCAACTAGTGACAAATATTTTGTTTCCTTTCCAATTTGGATAAATTATATTTCTTTTATCTGAGAAATTGTTCTGATTAGTACTTCCACTACTGTGATAAATGATATTGGTAAAATAGGACAATCTTGTTTTTTTCCTAGTCTTGGAGGAAAATCAATTTTTCACCATTGAGTACAATGTTAACTGGGAGTGTTTAATCATAGATGTTGAATCTTATAAATATCTTTTCTTTATCTATTGACATAAATATATATGATTTCCCCCATTCATTTTGTTGATCTGGTATAGCACATTATTAATTTATGGATATTGAACTATCCTTGCATCCCATCAATAAGTCCTGTGTTTGTGGTATTAACATCTTTTTAGTGTATAATTGAACTTGGTTTGCTAGCATAGTTTTTTGAGTTTTTTTTTTTTAATTGCATCTATGTTCATCATAAGTATTAATCTATAGCTTTTTTTAATATTCATTCTCTGTTTCTGGTGTCAGCTTCATTTTGATCTCATAAAATGAGTTAGGAAGCATCCCAACCATTTCAATCTTTGGGAGAAAGTTTGAGAAATAGAGGTATTAGATCTTTTTGAAACTATGATAGAATTCAATATTTAGTCTGATCATGGTCTTTTGTGTTTTTTTTTTTTAAGGTTTTTATTTATGCATGCATGCAAGAACTGTGATATAGGCTTGAGGTGTGGGGGGGGTGTGAGAGGATTCACCAGAGACAGAGTGGGGAACAGAACAGGCAGATTGACTGAAGTACACTGCTGAGGGAGCAGAGGGAGAGTCAGGAGAGGTATGCCGCACCATGTGGGTAGCTCCCTGGGTGGCTGGGGATTGAACTCATGCTGTAGCAGCCAAGGATAGCTTCATATGATGCATTTTAACCCCTTGTGCCACCAGAGAGGCCCTGACCATGGTCATTTGAACTTGGGGAAGCTTTTGATAACTGTTTCATTTTCTGTAGCAATGAATTGGTCTATTTATCTCTTCTATTTCTTTCTAATTCAGTCTTGGAAGGTTGAATTTATCCATTTATTTTAGATTTTCCAATTTGTTGTATAGATGTTCCCAGTAGTCTCATAGTTTTATCTATCTCTCTGCTATCTATTGTAACTTGTCTTTGATTTTATTTAGATGAAATTTCTCTCTTTTTTTCTTAATGAATCAGTAAAATTTTATCAATTTTGTCTTTTCAAAGCAACAGCTCTTGATTTTATTAACCTTTACTGTTATATTTTTATCTCTATTTTACTTATTTCTGCACTAGTCTTACTGTTTCCTTCCTTACACTAACATTTGATTTCATTTGTTCTTTAAAAGGTGAACGTTTAGATGGTTTGAGATTTTTCTCTTGTTTCTTCAGATAAGCCTGTATGGCTATTGTTTTTTTCTTATTATGGCTATGGCTGCATTCTATGGTAGGTCACATCTTCATTTTAATTTGTCTTCAAGTAATTTTTTTTTAATTTTTCCATTGATTTCTTCAGTGATCCAATAGTTGCTTAGTAGCATGTTGCTATATATAATTTATTTGTGGTAAAAAATTCCAGCTTTACCACTTTCAGGGTCTCCCTTGTTGCACAAGGGGTTAAGCAAAGAGTATGAAGCTATCCACAGCCTCTGCAGCACGAGTTTGATCCCAGCTGGCCAGGGAGTTGACTCACATGCCCCAGCAGACCTCTCCTGTCTCATCCACTACTCCCCTTGTGGCTGATTTCTAGTTTCATATTATTATGATCATAAAATATGTGTAATATGACTTTAATATTAATGAATTTATTCATATTTGTTTTTGTCCCAAAATATGATTTATCCTTGAGTATATTCCACATACAGTTGAGAATTTTCTCGTGTACTTTGCTGTTTTGGGACAGTATGTTCTCTCTCTATATTTATATTTCTACTAAGTCTATTTGATATAATGGAAGCTACTTTCCTTTGAAATCTATTTTCTTGTCATTTTGATCATAGAATTTCCATTTCCCTGAAGACTCACCTGTGCACTTTGAAATGATCCATTGTGATATTTTAGGGATAACACCAAGCTTTCAATATTTTAAGAAAGAGAAGCTTATATGACCTTTTCAGACATATTCAATATAAATGGTCATTATATCAATTGAGATTGAAGGCATATTTTTAAAATTATAGACTTCCTCATTAAATGTAATTTTGTTAGGGGGAAAAGTATGTCCTAAAGCTAATTCCATACAGGCTTTGTGGACTCCACCCCCACCCCAGGCCAAAGCCAAAGATACTGGGAACTCCAAATCCCATCACCACCAAAGGGAAGGTGGCTGGGACCTGAGGGTGGGGTTAAGCAGCCAAGTGAGTATAAAGACAGACACGTGGGCTTTGGGGGGGTTCTCCTATTTTGGCTCTCCACCAGCTAGCAGGGTCCGGCCAGCTCGGAGAGTGACTTTGGGTTTCCAGGTCGGCGGATCGGGTAGGATGCATTAAAGACTTTATTTCCCTGTTTTCTTCCTGAGTTGTACATTTTCCTTATTTTTTCCTTATTTCCTTTTCCCTTGTAAATAAACCTTTTATTAACCTTTTGTGTGTGCCTGTAGTGGAGTATTAATAAGTCACTTTTAAGCGCGCGGGTGAGGACCCACAGCCAGGAACCCGTTCAATATCGGGGTTGTCCTATAAAAATTTTATTATCACATATACATAGAACCCCTGGGAAAGAAACTCAGGGGTCTGATTTAACAAGCCCTTTGGGAAGTTAATGCTGATATATTTGAAAGTTTGTGAAAACATTCTCCTCCATTAGAAAAATTCACAAATTCCTTTCTTAGTTCACAAATCATAAGGTGCTCTATAAGTAATTTTAAAAATTCATGTGATTTGTGTTTTCAAGCACATACACTTCTGCTACTGTTAGGTAAGAGTTTCACAATAGAATCTTTAATCATAATCACCTAAAATAATTTAAAATACCCTGTCTATTACATCTTATTGTTTCAAAAATTTCTTTGATTTACAGTTGCTTGTTGATTTTGATTTTTTCTTTATTATAGTTACTCTTTTTCTTGGTCCTTTATTTAGGTTTTTAAAATTCCTGCTATGAGTGAGACCATCTGGTATTTTTCTTTTTCTTTCTGGCTTATTTCACTGAGCATGATTCATTATATAAAATAAAATATTAAAAAAAATTCTTTGAAACATCCATGATAAAGCAGGCCCAAAAGAGAAAACCTTCTCAAATGAATTAAAAAGAATTGACAGTATTACTTAATTGCTTGCTATTATGCATAGCTGTATAGTTACTTATGCCTAGGTGTAAATGACTCATCTCATTTCTTTTTTCCAAGTTCCCAAAAGTTGACTCCAAACATTGCATTTTAGATTGTATAAAGTTATACAACATATAACTACTCGTGTTGAAATTTGGTTTTCAACTATGGATAACTTTTTTCATTATGATTATTAATATGTTTATTAGTAATAATTTCCCTTTATTATTTAAGAAGTTTGAGAAGAGTCAATACAATATTCCCCAAAACACACACACACACACACACACACACACACTTCTTTAATTCCAACATTGGGGGAATAAAGGGAACTATGCTCCATTTTCATCATTCTGTGCTCATTACCATTTACAGAAAATAGAAACATGTCAATAGAGGGAGATTATGTTTTCAACCTTCTTGAAATTATAAACACAATATATTTCACGAGATAATTACTAAGTAGGCTTATAAAAATGTCTCTAAAATGTGGCTCCCAGAACCACTCATTTCCTATTGGTATATAGATCATAAAGGTCAGAGCAAGTGGAAACATAGCTCTCTAAGAAGACAGCCCCTCCATACTCACTACTGTGTCTGTGCCCACGGGACAGAGGAACCACTTTGTTTTGCCACTTACTGATTCAGACATAACATTTCCTTGCAGGCAAAAGAATTGATAATAATCTTAAAGAAATAGTATGGTGGATACTGAATGGAGACCAAAATGGTAGATTAAGATGTAATCATACTTACTTCTCCCACTATCACAACAAATCCATATATAAATATGGACTAAATATCTAAATATGGAAAAATTACAGAGTAAATGTGAAAACTGAAAGAATAGAGTTCCTTCCAAAGGAGTAAAATGCAACAAAAAGAGGGATAGGAGAAGCATTCTCACCAATGAAAGAAAACCTCATTATATGAGCAACAAGGAACAATCAAGAAGAGACTTTGAGGCTTGAAAATTTTCCCTGAATATTGAGGCAGGGATCTGTCTAACAACTAGCATCCTAACTCTATGATCGGTAAAAGTGAAACTGAGTTACTGGAACACCTGCCTTCATTAAGGGCCAGGGGGGGTGAGAACAGGAAAGCCAAGGAAAAAGTTGACTATGAAACAGTTCTCATTAGCCTGTGAGAAGACTCATTTGCCCTGGAAACTAAAGGAGTAGACCAGTTAGAACAATATGCATCCCATAGAAGAAATCTCAGACACCAGCTGTATAGTGTGGGTTTCGATCTAAAGAAAATTTGTAGGAAAAAAAAAAAAAAAGAAAATTTGTGAATAATCCGTCTGGGGTCGAACATCATCTTGGCAATTTCTCATCACCTAACCATCAACAGTGCAGGCAGATGCCATCTTGAAATCCACCTTCCATATTACTAGATACCAAGGATTAATCCCTAATAGGAGCTTCAACCACTGACAGCAAGTCACCTTGCTAGTTAGGAGTCAGAGATTATATTCAAGAGGGTCCCATCTCTTGATTGCAGGCCCTGCCTCTGCTAGCCACCATCTATTTTCTAATAAACAAAACTAGTCCCCAAACCCCACAAATTCATGGAGATGTTTCAAAGCATATACAGTTACCAAGCAAACCCAATTGCCACCTATTCTCCACTGTCATCCCAAGGCCAGCCAGACCCCACTCTCTCTGATTTCACATGGTACCCATAGCCTCACACAGTTCCAGGATATGAAGACATACTGCCCTCCCCTCTCACAGCCTTAAGAGCTTAAACTACACAGGCCACAAATCATGCTGTGGCCCCAAGTCATACCATTCCTATAGCTGCACTAATTTGCACTAACTCTATAACCTTGTGCAATACTGTAGCCAATCAGTCACTAGGTCAGATAAGCACTTACTGCCGTTATCACTACTAGCAATGCAGCTATCCCAGCAGCCAAGCTAGATAGCTGATGGACAAGCCTCCAGGAGTTAGCTACCCTTATGACACTATGGGAGGCAGTTGGCTCTATACATTGCTGCAGATGCACCAAGCATCAAAACAGCAGGTAGCCTAAACACACCAGAGCACATCCCATAGAAACTCTAGACCAAGAATGAACCCACAACCAAAGTTGGATCCACAGTCAAAACTGGACACACAGCACCATTCACTAAGCAAACCTTAGTCCAGGGCCAAGGCCAAACCCATCTAAATTGGGAAGACTGATAGTCCTACCTATAGTGCTGCCCCAACACAGCAGACATGTATGTGTAACACACCATAGCATATATCTGGTATGACATACGAAACCAGAGAAAAGGTGTTTCATGACACCACAATATATTGCCCGCATAAAGCCAAACTTTCCATACTAAAATAACTGGTAGAATTGCCTGAAACATATAAGTAAACACAGAGAACCAGACAAAATTAGGAAACAGAAAAACATTACCCAAATAAAAGAGTAAAATAAAAGTCCAGAAAAGGTAATAATGAAATGGAGAGTAAAAAATTACCTGAAGAGCAATTCAAAATAATGTTTATAAAGATGATCACTGATTGCAAGATAAAAATATAAATAAACCTTTAAAAAATAGTGAAATAAAAAAATAAAGAGAAAAATAAATGAATTAGAAAAATTAAGAAACCTCCCAGCAGGAGTCAAAGAGCTGAAGAATGAAATACTAATACTAAAAATTACTGTAGGGCCTCCCCGGTGGCGCAGCGGTTGAGCGCTGGGTTGCGAAGCTGCCCGTGGCTGGTTCGATCCCCGGCTGCTCCCTGGCCACCGGAGGAGGGTCCCACATGGCGCGCAGACCTCTCCTGCCGCCCGCTGCTCCCCTCAGCAGTGTACTTTGGTCCTTCTGCCTGCTCTGCTCCCCGCTCTGGCTCTGGTGAATTCTCTCACCCTCCCGTGCTTCTGACTGTACCCAGTGCATGTATAAACAAAACAAACAAACAAACCAGCAAACAAATAAATAAAGCATGCCTCTATAAAAAAAAAATTAAAAAACAAACAAACAAAAAAAAAATTACTGTAAATGGGGGGTCTAACAAAAAAGATTGGATAAAGCAGAGACACAAATAAATAAGTTGGAAGATGAAACAGTAGAAATTACTTAGTGTATCAAAAGGAGAGTAAGATGATAAGAAAAATGAAGAAACCATAAAAGCCCTCTGGTACAATATCAATATAAATATTATTGATATTATAGGAGTTCAAGGAGAACAAAAAAGAACTAGAAAATATTTTTGATGAAATAATCACCCCCAAATTCCCTATTCTGAAGAAGAAAGGGAACATCCAGTTACAAGAAACTCAGGGTGTTCTAAACAAGAGGATCTCAAAGATTTTCATATTATTACACCATTTAATAATCAAAATGGCAAAAATTAAAGACAAAGAGTGTCAGCAAGAGAAAACCAGTACATCACATATAGAGAAACCCTCTAAGACTATCAGCAGGCTTTTCAACGGAAGCTTTACAGGTCAGAAGAGAGTGGAATAACATATTTGAACTTCTAAAAGGAACAACTTTCAGCCAATAATTCTATCCCCAGCAAGACTGGCATTCAGATTTAAAGGAGAGATCAAGAATTTTCCAACAAGCAAGAGCTGAAAGAGTTTATTACTACTAAACAAGCACTGCAAGAAATGCAAAAAGGACACATCTAATCTGTAAAGGAAAGGTACTACAAAGGAATAAATCACAGGAAAAGGAGGAAAATATCACTTTAAAAGACACAGTAAAAGCAGTTTACTGAACACCTTTAAAACAGAAAGAAGATTACAAATAAGAGTAAAAATTGACTGAGTATAGTCAGGAAATCATTAACAGAAAGGTAAAATGAGACATGAAAAATATAAAACGGGGCCACCCTGGTGGCACAGGCTGTTGAGTGCAACGCTGTGAAGCTGTTCACAGCACTGCTGGCTTTAGAGCAACCCACATGGCGAGCAGACCTCTCCTGTCTCGCCCGCTGCTCCCCTCAGCAGTGTACTTCGGCCAGTCTGCCTGTTCTGTTCCCTGCTCTGTCTCTGGTGAATCTTCTCACCCTCCTGTGCATCTGGCCTGTACCTCGGCTCTTTTATAAATATATATATATATATATATATATATATATATATATATATAAAACATGGGTGGAGTAAAATTGCAGTTGTAGAATGTTTTCAAATATAAGTTGTTATCAACTTAAGGCAGATCCGCCGCATTATTAGGGGGTTTCAATGTTCCATTTCCATCAAATGGATAGATGCTCCAAACTGGAAACTAATAAGGAAACATTGATCTTAAATAGCACATTGGACCAGATGAACATGGTAGGTATATACAGAATATAGCCAAAAGAGGCAAAAGATACATTCTTCTGAAATTTATATGGAATAGTCTTAAGGATAGCTCACATGCTGGGAAACAAAACAAACCTCAATAAACTTAGGAAAATTGAAATCATATCACACATTTTTACCAAACATGCACCATGAGGTAAGAAATCAACTGCAAGAAAAAAAAAAAACAGCTAGAAAAAAACCCACAAATTTTTGCAGACAGTCTCCTGCACTGCTGGTGGGAGTGCAAACTGGTCCAACCACTATGGAGAGCTGTGTGGAGATTTCTGGACCTACTAAACATAGAGCTTCCATATGATCCAGCAATTCCACACCTAGGTATTTACCCAAAGGACACAGAAACATTAATTCCAAAGGGCACTTGCACCCCTATGTTTATAGCAGTGCTATTTACAACAGCTAAGCTATGGAAACAACCCAAATGCCCAAAAATAAATGACTGGATCAAGAAGATGTAGTACATATACATAATGGAATGTTACTCAGCAATCAAAAAAGATAAACACATGCAGTTTGCAGCTACATGGGTAGATCTAGAAGGGATCATGCTCAGAGAAGTAAGTCAGAAAGAAAAAGAAAAATACTGGATGGTGTCACTCATAGCAGGAATTTGGAAAACTTAAATAAGAGACCAGAAAAGAGACTAATCAATACAAAGTAAAAATCAAAATCAACAAGCAACTGTAAACCAAGGACACACTATGGGTGGGGGGGGGGGGGCAAGGGCTGGGAGAGGAAGGGCTAGAGTCAAAATAAGGGAGGGGTGCAATTGTATGAGGAATATAACCATAATGAAAATGCATGCACTGTACAAAGATGAAAAGTGATTTAAGAATTATATAAAATAAAATATTAAAAAAAAAAAACACATGCCACTGAACAGATATTGGGTTACTGGAGGATCAAAGGAGATATGAGAAAATGAAAATACTGTTTACCAGAATCATTGGTATGCAGCAAAAGCAGTACCAATGGGGAAGTTTATAGCAAGACAGGCCCATCTGAAGAAAGAAAATAAATCTCAAACAATCTTGCCTTACACCAAAATGAACTAGAAAAATAAGAACAAATGTAACCAAAAGTCAGTAGAAGGAAGGAAATAATAAAGATCAGAGCAGAAATAAATGAAACAGAAAACAAAATAATACATAAAATCAATGAAAGGAAAGGTTTTTTTTTGTAAGAAATCAACAAAATTGAAAAACCTTTAGCCAGATTCATTAAGAAAAAAAAATATATATAAGATCCAAATAAAATCATAAATGAAGATGAGGCAATGCAATGGATACCACAGAAATACAAACAATCATAAGAGACTGAATATCTGTATGCTTGCAAGTTGGACACAGTGTCCAGGATCTGAAGGTCGAGGGGACTGCCACCGCTGGAAATGGGCTGGTCAGGTAGATGCTGTTGCTGCTGCCTGTGTAGCATGTCTGCTGCTGTTGCTATAATAAAGACATGTTGTTAGACCAACCCAAAGCTCCCTGACTCTTCTCCAATTTTGCAGGCATCCAAAAAGAACCTGGCCAGGCTTGGAACCAGTCCAACAGTAACAAAGCAGGTGATATCTGTCCTTGATATTTTCCCTTCTTGCACAACAGTTAGTCATTTTGAAATCAGACTATCAGTACTTAAACTTGAGTAACTCTGTTTGTGTTTGGAGAAGTTATGGATCCTCATTGAGTCTCCTTCTCATAGTGCGTGAAGGAGATGACAACACTACTGCCAAAGGCTTGACTGGACTCCTGCTCATGAATCCCACTAAGACTCAAACACGCAGCTCACACTGTACTGGACACACTTGCTGTTTGGAAACTGGACATGCTTGCCACGTATGTACAACCAACATGAAATCGTGAGCTTCTTGTCTGCGAAGAACTGCACCTGCCTGTTATATCAAGTGACAGGAGCTCATATTCCCAGCATGCAGTGAGAAAATGGAGGCATATCTGTTCCCATTGGGGATGAACTACTTGTTAGTGAGATCAGAGACCCAGACTCACTCTTCAGCTGAACTACTCCTCAGCTAATTCTCCATATCGAGTTCTTAGGCTTTTGCAGAGCAAGTCTGCTTCCTCCTATACTCAACTAGGTTTTGCTGCAATTAAAACCACCAGCTGCTGCACCAACTGTGGGGGGGAAATAAAATTTTAAAATGCTGCTAAGATCAAAACACTAGATTGTATCATAGTAAACAGGAACCTAGCCTTTGACCTTCACTTTTCCTTCGCTCTCACGTTAAAAAGACACTAATTCTTTTAAGTCAATTCTTTTTAAAAAGAAGACAAATATCAATGGTATATGGCTATGGAATTGTTTGAAGTTTGTAAAGTCCCGATAGCTTGTAAACTCCAGTTCCCATGCATCACATGAAAAAAAAAACAATAAACTAACCCATTTTTCAGGAAAAAAAAAAGTTAGAACTGTTTGCACCCTCTGAATCCTAACAAGCTTCTGCACAGAAGTGAGGACTGTGCACAGGGCCCCCTCCTACAGAACTGAAATGACTGGCCACTTTCAGTGACACCTTTTTTCCATTCTCCTCCTGTCCCAGGTCCCATGGACATGGCTACCCCAAGGCATCATCATAAAGAAGTGCAACCTGGAGAGGGAAAAAGTATCTACCTTGTGTAGTTCAGAGAGGCCATTTGTAATTTAGTAGACATCAACTGTAGGCAGAAAAAATGTTTTGTTGTTTTAGTCAAATGACGTATTTCTTATACTAATAAGTGTAGCTCATGTCTATTACATGCAGGAGAACCAGCTGATTCAGCATAAGGCAGTCTGACTCACCACTCCCAGAAGAGAAAACTGAGACCTGGAGACCCAACAGTGCTGTACAGAACTCACAGTAAGCGCTCCCTGAGCTCTTGGTTGAGATTCCACAAATGTTACCACACTTTTAGGGAGAAATTACAAGTTATTTCAGAAACGTTTTTTCTATGGTTCTTTAACATACATTGTATAATTCTTTGAGACAACTAAGATTGTTCAGTGAATGTAAAGGACATCTTCACTGGGAGAGGGTGCGGACTCCTAAAATAATGAGCATTAAACAAACCTGTTTTAACATGAAATGATTAATTTTATTTATATTCTGTAATTTCAGAGTCTGTGAGCACTGATAGGGGTGTGGATTTCCTTCTTTTTCTTAAAGTTAGGCTTCCCATTTAGGTGAGGCTTTTCATTTTTCTAGTCTCTTTTTCTGTCTTTCTGTGTGGAGTATTTCCAAATGCCTATATTTCTCCAAGTACCTCTATCTATCCATGGCCTCCTGCTTTTCTCTATGTCTCCACCTGAGTTCAGAGAATGAGAAGGCTTGCCAGTTCTCCATGGTCAGCATAGCCCAAATGCCTCAGGCCATGATCCACACATGAAGTGACTAAGGCTTGGAGAGAGGTATTTGTATTGTTTTGTTTTTTAAGATTTATTTATTTATGCATACAAGAGGTAGGGTATAGGCCAGAGGTGTGTGTGGGGGGGAGGGGGGTGAGAGAATTCATCAGAGACAGAGTTTGGGGAACAGAATAGGCAGACTGACCAAAGTACACTGCTGAGGGGAGCAGTGGTCTGAGTCAGGAAAGGTCTGCTGTGCCATGTGGGTTGCTCCCTGGCTGGCCAGGAATCAAACTCGTGCTACAGTGGCTGCGGACAGCTTCACAGGTTGCATCTTAACCCTTGAGCCACCAGGGAGGCCCAGGAGAGAGGTATTTAGATGGACTTGTACTAACCTATTTCCAGCCTTATTTATTTTGTGGACACTTACTGAGCATCTGCTGGGTTCCAGAAATTGAAATTGTGTGAGTAACTGGAGATATAAGAATCAACATATCACTACTTATGCTGGAGGTGGTGACACAGTGTTTGTTATTATTCACAACCAAGATTGAGGTTATGTTATAGAAGCAAAAGCGTAAGTTTTTAAGAGGCACTTGTGAACACAAAGAAGGAAGGTGTATCACTTGGCTGCAGCACAAATAACTGTTCTCTACAGAGTGACAGATCCCCTAAGGCAGACAATATTTCCACATTTTCATCAGATAAATTAATCAGAAGATAAACTGCATTTTCAGATGAAAGATGAACAGAAACTCTGACCCAAAATAACAGAAAGCATGACAATTTAGGGAGAGAGTTGAGAGCTCTGTAAAAGTGGACATTAACATAACATTTGGAGCAGCCATGGAAAGCTGCAGGCATGAGAAGATTCTATTTCATGAGAACCTTGTAGATAACTCAACATCATTTTGATTTTCCTTTAGACAATAGGGAATGGAAGTCAGAGAAACAGAAAACAGAAGTTCATTTTAGAAAACATATTCTCCTTTTCCCTTTCCCTCTTCCCCTACACTCACACACATAACACACACACACCACATATATATACACACACATATATAAACACATACACACACATATACACACACATGCACACAAACCCATATACATACAAAAGGAATATTAACCATCTATCAAAAAAGATAAACTCTTGCCACTTATGGCAACATGAATACATGAATAGAACATGAATACATGAATAGAGTACATGAAGACATTACATTAAGAGAAATAATTCAGAAGGAGAAAAAGAGAATCAGATGGTGTCACTTATATATGGACCATAGAGAACCCAAACAAAGGGTTAAGGAAAGCCAAAGTAAGAACTGACCCTTGAAAGATGACTATAGATTTGAGGCTACCAGAAGGGAAGGAGAAGGGGGAGGTACAAATAGTAAAGTTAGGAGGAAGCATAATGAACTACAGTGGTAGACTATGGATGTCTCAATGGTGAGTGTGGTATGGTATCAACACCTGAGAGAGGAGATCCTATATCTGTAATACACAAAATAATGATGTAAGCCAAAATTACCTGAAAATATATATAGATAGATACAGATAATAGATATATAGATAGATTGATATAGATTATCTTTATCTATATATATTTGGAAGGAAGGATGAATGTACATGATACAGGAGGGATGATGAGTAGATGAGACAATTTAAAAAATCTTGACACAAATTAAATTATGATTAAAAATTAGCATAACCTCTGGGATTCAGCAAAAGCAATCTTAAGGGAGAAGGTAATGGCAATATAGGCCTATATTAAAAAATCAAGAAAATCCCAAATAAACATTGTAATATACATAAAGCAAGCTGAAAAAGTGGCCCCAAAAGATGGAATGTTAGTAGAAGGAAGTAAATAATAAAAATAAAACTGGTATTAAGTGAAACTGAGACAAAAAAAAAAAGTTCAGTAAAACTATGAGCTGATTTTTCAGGAAAATAAGCAAAATATATAAACTTCTAGCTATACTAACAATAAAAAGAGAGAAAGATGGGCCTCCCTGGTGGTGCAAGGTTTTAAGATGCAACCTATGAAGCTATCCACAGCCATTGCAGCATGAATTCACTCCCCAGCCAGGGAGCTACCCATATGGCACAGCAGACCTCTCCTGACTCACCCACTGCATCCCTCAGCAGTGTATTTCAGTAGATCTGCCTGTTCTGTTCCCCATTCTGTCTCTGGTGAATCCTCTCATCCCCCACACCTCTGTTCCGTACCCCAGTTATTGTATGCATAAATAAATAAATCTTTTAAAAAAAGAAGAGAGAAAACAGAAATAATAGAATAACAAATGCAACTACAGCTAGCACAGAAATATAAAAGATCATAAGAGATACCATGAACTACTACATATCATTAAATTTGGTAATTTGAAAAAAAATGGAAAATAGTCATGTATTTTGTATATTTGCCAACAGCAAATATAACACTAAATGGTGAAAAACTGAAAGATTTCCTCATAAATTTCAGCACAAGAGAAGAATGTCCATTATCACCACTTTTATTTATTTAACATTTTAGATGTTTTAGCCAGAGTTATGTGACAAACATAGGAAATAAAGGGAAACCAAGTAGGAAAAGAAGAGAATTATTACTATTCACAGATGACATGATATTGTATATAAGAGACCCTAAACACTCTAACAAAATTTTTTAGAAGCAATAAATATAATCAGCAAAATGGCATAATACAAAATCAACATAGCTATTTGTAGCTATTTTATATATAAGCAACAAAAGTTCATAGCTATTTTATATATAAGCAACAAAAAAGAAACAAAAGAAAGTTCCCCACTCTGCCTCTGGTGATCCTCTCAACCCCCACACCTCTGACCTGTACCCCAGTTCTTATATGCATAAATAAATAAATCTTTGGGAAAAAAAAAAGGAGAAAATATGTACTGGAACAAGAATAGTCTCTTCAATAAATGGTGCCTGGAAAACAGGTCTGCTACATGCAAAAGAATGAAATTGGAATACTACCTCACACTATAAATAAAAAATAAAAACCAACTCAAAATGGATAAGAAACCTGAATGTAAGACCTGAAACCATAGAATATATAGAAGAAAATATAGGCAAAACACTCCGTGACATACATCTTAGAAACACCATTAAAGACTCATCTCCTGAAACAAAGAAAATGGAAAAAAAAAAAAAAAAGATAAACCGCGGGGGCTACATCAAACTAAAAAGCTCTGTACAGCTAAAGAGACAATAATCAAGATGAAGTGACACCCTACAGATTGGGAGAAACTTTTTGCACACCGCACAACTGATAAGGAACTGATGTCAAAGATCTTCAAGAGCTTACACAACTCAACAAAAATGAAACAAGGAATCCAGTCAAAAAAATAGGCAGAAGAGCTAAAAAGATACTTCTCCAAAGAGGAAATGAAGATGGCCAACAGGCAAATGAAAAAATGCTCAAAATCACTTATAATCAGGGAAATGCAAATCAAAACCACAATGAGATCACTTCACACCAGTAAAAATGGCCTACATTAAAAAAAGCTAACAACAAATGCTGGTGAGGATGTGGAGGAAAAGGAACCTTCATACACTGCTGGTGGGAATGCAAACTGGTCCAACTACTATGGAAAGCTGTGTGGAAAACCTTAAATTATTAAAAATGCAACTACCAGATGACTCAGCAATTCCACTCCTAGAATCTACCCAAAGGACACATAAAACTTAATTCAAAAGGAAACCTGCATGCCTATGTTCACTGAAGTACTGTTTACAGTAGCTAAGATATGTAAAAAACCTAAATATCCAAAAACAGATGGCTGGGTCAAGAAGATGAGATGTATGCAATACTATTCAGCAATCCAAAAAGATAAACTCATGCCATTTGCAACAACATAAGTGGAGCTGGAAGGGATTATGCTCAGTGAAGTAAGTCAAAAGGAAAAAGTCAAGAGGAGGGTGAGGGAGAGGGATCAAAAAAGGGGAGGGAGGAGGACAAGAGATAATTTTGATGGCTCACCAATGACTAGGTGGTGGGAATTTTGTGGGGATTACATCTCAGAGGAGAAATCAAACACTGCACAAAAATGAACAATGATGTGTGTGTGTGTATGTATATAGTGTGTATATATATATACTGCATATATATATATATATATATACAGTGTATATATGTCCATTGATGACAATGATATATAAGTTTAAATATATTTAATAAAAATAAAATGCTAACAAGATTCAATAAAATAAATAAACTAGTGTTGTCACAATTAAAAAAAAAGTAAGTTAAACACCTGGCAAATTAATAATAATAATAACAACAAATTTATAGAAAAAAAATAGAGATGAAATAATTTTGCAAATATCTAATGATTGGATAATTTTTTTCAAATTTAAATACAAAGGATAAATATAAAGATACTTAAAAATAAAATAAACATGGCATACTGGTAAATAATGTGCAGCAAATATTCTGATCAAGCACATGTTACTACTCCTAATATTTATCTCTTCCCTGACAAGAAACACAAATGAATAAATGCAAGTGACTACATGTTATGAGTATAAATTCAAAGTTAGAAGTTAGTAGAAATTAAAATGTTTGCTTTTTGCACATAACACTAATGATAAAGGACTGATCACAAAAATCTGCAAAGAGCTGATGAGACTCAACACAAACAAAGAAAATAATCCAGTCAAAAAATGGGCAGAAGAGCTAAAAAGAAACTTCTCTGAAGAGGAAATGCAAATGGCCAACAGGCATATGAAAAAATCAACATCACTTGTAATCAGGGAAATGCAAATCAAAACTACCATGAGATACCATCTTACACCAGTGAGAATGGCACATATTAAAAAAAACTAGCAACAACAAATGTTGGCGAGGGTGTGGAGAAAAAGGAACTCTCCTGCACTGTTGGTGGGAGTGCAAACTGGTCCAACCACTATGGAGAGCTGTGTGGAGATTTCTGGACCTACTAAACATAGAGCTTCCATATGATCCAGCAATTCCACTCCTAGGTATTTACCCAAAGGACACAGAAACATCAATTCCAAAGAGCACCTGCATCCCTATGTTTATAGCAGCACTGTTTACAATAGCTAAGCTTTGGAAACAACCCAAATGCCCAAAAATAGATGACTGGATCAAGAAGATGTGGTACATATACACCATGGAATATTACTCAGCATTCAAAAAAGATAAATGCATGCCATTTGCAGCAACATGGATGGCGCTGGAAGGGATCATGCTCAGCGAAATAAGCCAGAAAGAAAAAGAAAAATACCGGATGGTCTCATTCATAGCAGGAATCTAGAAAACTTAAATAAGGGACCAGGAAAATGAATAACTATAAGAAAGTGAAAATCAAAATCAACAAAAAACTATGAACCAGAGACACTCTATGGGGGTTGTGGGGGGGATTGGGGTCAAAGTAAGGGGGTTGCAATTGTATGGGAAATATAAAAATAAAATTTATTAAAAAAAAAGAAATCAAAATGTTTTCTATGAATTGAACACTAATTTTGCTAAAATGGACATAGTATAGATTGGATAACCAGCAATTTAGAATATAGATTAAAACTAATTGCTTTCTTTGCATATGAGAAAAATCTAGTCTGTCAGATTTTAACCAATGAGGAATGTTATAATCCTCCAAGAAATGCACTGACCATGTACGTCAAACCTCTGGAAATTATGTGTCTGCATTCACTTTTGAGTATCTCACCTAAGTAAATAGGGAGCCTAAAAGCACATAGAAGCATATCAAAGAGATGTTTTTAATAATCAAAAACTAGAGAATTCTCCAAATCCATTGTTAAGTTTTTCTATTTCTGGGAAGAGAGGCAAGAGATTTTCATTAAAAAGTGAGAAACTGTTTTGCAATTCATTTTCTCATAACTGCATTAGCTTGCCTGACCACTTCAAACAGTAAGTGGTCCTGGGTTGCTTGTAGACAAAACTACGTCCCTAACATGGTTAAATTTACTAAAAGATACTCAGTAATGGTCACCATTTGTTGAACTTCTAGTAGCAGGTACTTTGCCACATCCTATAATTTGATCCTGACAATGTTACTGTTTCTCTTGATGATTCCTGGACTAAGTCTATCCTCCTAGTCTATCCTCTTTACAGTTCACTCTTTCCCCCCTTTTTGTGTCCTCTTCCTCTATGTCTTCTTCCTCCTCATTTTGGCTTCTTCCGAAGCTTACTTTAAACCACTCACACAAAGGACTTGGAGTGTTAGTCATTAAGTGTGCTGCTAAAAAGGGAGAAAAGAATCAACCCATTAGAGGCAAGCAGGTTAACAAGATGGAAGCTGATGTGTGCTGAAATCCCAGTGCTGGGTGCATTTAAACAACACCTTGTTTTTTTCTGAGTTGAGGGACATCAAGGTAAGAACTGCAGAGGACAATTGGTACTCATATCACAGGTGTGAGGGTGGGCAAGAGTAGTATTTCTAAAAGAGAATAAAATGGGCAAAGGGGTTATGTGTAAACACATAAACATAGATAACTATTATTTTTCACCTGCTCCTGCAAAGTTGTGCAGCACTGCATTTAGATTTGACTTAAAAAGTCTCTTAACTGATTAACAGTTGTGGGAGTATATCTAATAATCAATGTAATCAATTCCTTTCCTTGCCAAAAAAAAAAAAAAATACACAAAAATTCCCTGCCTCAGAGCATGCCCACTCTCCACTTCCAAATTTCCAGAAATTGAACATAGAGTTTCAAAGCAAAAGAAGAGCCAAGAATGAACTACCCTGGATAATGTGCCAATTCAAATGTATTCATCCCTGATAATTACAGCAATTTTCACATCATAACTTCACTTGACATGTCTATTGTTTTCGTCTTTCTAAATCCTGATAGCACCTTTGAAGATAACCTCCTTTCACTGCTCATTCTTTCTCAGAACTCTGAGCTCACAAGCAAGCTATGCATGCATCATGCATTAAACACAAGCAAAGTGGCTGCCAAAACCATTTAACTAAAGAAAATCACAAACACATCAGCTCCTCCAGGGCACAGTTTGTGATGGATTTTTTTCAGCAGACTCATGAAGCTGCAAAAAAGCAAGTCCAAAGGCAGAATTTCCAAAAAAGTTATGATCATCACAGAAATAATTAGAGCAGGAGCCAAAGGGATGACAGAGAAAAGCTGAAAAGCTTTTACTCCTTAGCAACCCCCTTTTTATTTTAAATCAAGATGGGTTGTTTGCACCTGTAGGCTGACTATATATTTACATGAGATGATGACACAGCAAATCTGACTTTGGTTTTTTGGATGCAATTCAGAGATAGATTGATTCCTTCGAGATTGTTGGCCTCCTTCTTTGATGGGGGTAGAAGGTCTAAACCAATACTTGCATGATAAATATAAATAAATATCTATAGATATAAAAATCTAACTTTGCTAAAAAACATGACATGCCCTAACTACTATGTAGGGTTATAAAGAGGGAATCAGAACCCCTAATCCAGAGATACCAGGGATATTTTCTCTAAATAAATTATATCTGGTTATAATTAATGACTAACAAGATTAAAGGGTAATTGAATCAATTATGACTCAATTATGATGGCAGGATGGGGAGTGGAGAGAACAGACTTATGTTCAAGGAGAAATAAAGAACCTATGAAAGCCTGAGAGGGGAGGGGAAAACAGTCACAGCAGAGAACCATGTAGCTGGCCCTTGGGTGGTAAGGTGGAGAGGTCTTATGGGCATTTTAAGATGTGTTTTCTCTGTCATAAGATCTGTGTAAAGCTTTCAGTATGCTTTCAAGGGGGCAATAGTATGCACTGATTTGTATTAAAAGTCTATGTGCAGGGCCTCTCCAGTGGCACAACAGGTTGAGCGCAGCACTGTGAAGCTGTCTGCAGCCTCTGCAGCGTTGGTTCCATCCCAGTGGGCAGGCGAGAATGCCATATGGTGCAGCAGACCTCTCCTGCCTCACTGGCTGCTCCCCTCAGCAGTGTATTTCGGTTGTCTGCCTGTTCTGCTCCCCGCTCTGTCTCTGGTGAATCCTCTCACCCTCCAGCGCCTTTGGCCTGTACCCCAGCTCCTGTATAAAAATAAATAAATCTTAAAGAAAAAAAGTCTATGTGCAGTTACACAGAGAATGAGGGAGTAGAAATCATTCTATGTAGGAAGACAGACAAGCAAAAATTTCAGTGTCAGAATAATTCTGTAGATAAGATGGTCCAGTGTGGGAATGAATTTGAAAAGGACATTTGTGTAGGGTGAAATTTTAGATTGTTAACAAAATAAAAATAATTGGAACTGGATAATTGAGCAGGATTGGATGGGATGGTTCCTTTTTTTATGTTTTGTTTAATCTTACATTTATTTATTTATTTATTTATTTATTTATTTATTTATTTATATATTTATATATTTCAAACAATATTTGCTTCCCCACCCCCTCAGGTGTAGTCCCCATAGAGTTTCCTTCACCATTGCACCCGTGCACCATCACCTCAGTCCCCTGTGCTCTACCCTCTCTCCCTCTGATCCCTCTCCCTCTTCGTCCCCTGCAGGATGTCTCTGGTTTATAATTGTCTGTTTTTGTTTTGTTGTGTTTTGTTTTGCTATTATTTTTTACACTGATGTCTTATTTGGTTCCTCTATATTCCTTCTATAAGTGAAACCATCCAATATTTTTCTTTTTCCTTTGGGCTTATTTCACTGAGCATAATTCCTTCTAGCTCCATCCATGTTGCTGCAAACTGCATGAGTTTATCTTTTTTTGATTGCTGAATAATATTCCATTGTGTATATGTACCACATCTTGATCCAGTCATATATTTTTGGGCATTTGGGTTGTTTCCAGGTTTTACCTATTGTAAATAGTACTGCAATAAACATAGGAGTACAGGTGGTCTTTTGAATCAATGTTTTTGTGTCCTTTGGGTAGATCCCTAGGAGTGGAATTGCCAGGTCATATGGTAGCTCCATTTTTAGTAGACTGGGGAAACTCCAGACAGCTTTCCATAGTGGTTGGACCAGTTTGCACTCCCACCAGCAATGTAGGAGAGTTCCTTTTTCACCACATCCTTAATGGTGTAAGGTGATATGGATGAGATGGTTCTTGGAGGTGAAAATTTCATGTTTTGAGAGGTCATGGATATGGATATGTTGTCTATCTATAAATTAAAGTCTCCCAGTAAGATGAAAAAAAAACTTTTCAGTGATCAAAACCATCATGGTCCCATTATCTCATTTCTTTGAGATAAGAAAGGTTAGGAATTCAAGGATTGGGCAATGTGTAGTCAGGTTGGAAGTGGGATTGGGTGGTAGGAGGACTTACTATTTTGTTGAGACTCATATTAATTTTTAAGAGTATGAGCTAACAATATAAACTTAGCCTATTTTTTTTTTTTTTGAGCTGGAAGTGTACAGGAAGTAAGATAAAGCTTCTCTTCTGAGGGCTAGGGAGCAACAGTGTTCTCAAGGCAGAACCACAGAACATGTACAAGGAATTTGAGGAGGGTTATTAGATGAAGGTGAGATGCAGGTGGCATTAGAGAATAGAGTGGAATTTTGTTTGTTTTTCATGACAGCAGGACAGTGGGAGGTCATGCCAGGCAGGGTCTAGAAGAGAATTTAAGAAATCCACTGCTGAAAAGATACAAGTGTTGTTTGAGTGATGATGTTGAGTGCAATGGTGAGAACATGCTGGTTTTATTGTCCAAAGTCTTTTGGAAGAAGACTCTTCTTAGCCAGAGACTGGTATTGTGATGAAGATCCCAGAAACTCTGACTTTTCCCTCTTGAAAGGACCGCTGTATGTTGATACTAATGAGTTATTATTTTAAGCACATGAAATCCCTTATGAATACTATTTATTACAATTTGTAGACAAAAAGATAGTACCCACATCATATGTATCTTTGTTTGATCAACTCATGTTTCCAAAGGCATGATGGGAGTTGCTTTTAAAGAGGGGAAATTTGCTGTTGGCTTCTGCTGGCCACATTTTATGTTTACATTAAGGGGCTACCCTTGATGTCATGGTAATTTATTCTTCCTGTTTTGAAAGCAAGTACATTGACAAAGGAATTTATCAGAAAGAGTTATCAATTGAGGCTGAATATATAAGGAAAACCTAAGCAAAAAGATTAAAGTGTGTCTTAAAATGAGAAATATTCGAAAATACATTTACAAATAGGGTGGATTTCTAAAGAAGGAACTGAAAAGATCATGAGCACAATCTTTGAGGGAAACCATCTTGGAAGAGTAAACAAGAGACCTTGAAAGACAAAGAATATAAGTGTACTCTTCTCATATAGGCTATAAAAATCAAATGAACCTTCTGGAAAAGAAAAGCAATAAAATAATTTCATAAATAACTTGGAGGACAAAAACAATAATTTAAAAGGAAACCTTCACTCCTATTTATAATAGCTAAGATATGAAAACAACCTAAATGCCCCAGAACAGATTAGTGGATAAATGAGATGGTACACACACACAAACACACACGTATATACACACACATATACATACAATGGAATACTAATATACTCATCAGTGATCAAAGACCAACTCATGCTACATGGATGGAACTGTAAGGGATCATTGTAAGTGAAGTGAGCCAGAGGAGAAAGACAAATAAAGGATGGTTTCACTTATATGTGGAATCTAGAGAAATCAGACAAAGGATCAGACAACGACAAACTATAAGATTGACCTTTGAAAGCAGACCATTGATCTGAGACTTTTATGGGGGTAGGGGGAGAATGTGGAGGAGAATGGAGAATGGGGTATGTGGAGGAGACACAAAGGAATATAGTAGAGGACTATGGGCACTTCATTTTTTTTTCCTAAACATTTATTTATGCATACAAGAGCTGGGGTACAGGCCAGAGGTTTTGGGGGTGGTGAGAGGATTCACCAGAGACAGAGTAGGGAGCAGAACAGGTGGATCTATTGAAATACATTGCTGAGGGGAGCAGTAGGTGATACAGGAGAGGTCTTCTGCACCATGTGTTAGCTCCTTGGCTTGGGATAGAGCTCATGCTGCAGTGGCTGCGTATTACTTCATAGTGCTGAGACTTAACACTTTGAGCCACCAGAGAGGTCCACTATGGGCACTTTGGTTGGGGAAAAGCTATGCTGACCGTACCTTAAGGGAGAAATCCTATATTGTGAAAAAATAAACAAGGATGTTCAATAAATAAATAAACACATAAATAAAGTCTTTATACAGACAGTAAAAATTATTTGACAATTATTAACTAACATTGTAGAATTATTTATGCAGTTATAATTTGTGCATATATATATGAAATACAGATACATGCTTGTACCTGTTAAATGCTCTGATTAAGATATGATGCAAGTCTGAGGTTAACCCAAATCACTCCTAACAGAGAACTGGTGAACTCTTACTTAGCTTACTTCTATAGTAGAGAGTCCTTTCTTTAAAGACTTGGTTACATTTATGTTTATATTTTCTTCAATGTAACACATCTATTTTATTTTAGTTTTGAAGATTTATTTATGCATACAAAAACTGGGGTACAGGCCCGAAGTGTGGGGGGTGAGAGGATTCACCAGAGACAGATTGGGGAACAGAACAGGTAGATTGACTGAAATACTCTGCTGAGGGGAGCAACAGAGGAGTCAGGAAAGGTCTGCTGTGCCATGTGGTCACCTCTCTGACTGGCGATCAAACTCTGTTCTGCTGTGGCTATGGGTAGCTTCATAGTGAGTCTTAACCACTAGCACCTCCAGGGAGGCCCCCAGCCCATCTATCTTAGTAGAAACTAATATTTTCCTTTCCAAACACTTCTGACTTAATTAATGTGAATTCTTGGTTGTTCAAAGTTCAGATATTACAATGTTCTCCTAATTCCCTAGTCTGAAAGCACACATTCACTTACTTAGAAGACACATCATTTATACAGCCTTCCTGAGGTCATCAAATATTTCCTTTGATTCACCTTAATTTACTGATACATGCATCTAAAAATTAATCATGTAAAGAAAGAGCCCTTGGAAACTGAAGAAATAATAACTAACTGAAAATGGAGCAGAATGATAAGAGATATAAGGCATAAAGGGAATATGAGACGGAATCAGAAGGGGAAAAATGATTTGAGAATCAGATTATTTAGAAAATTGTACATCTCATCAAATAAATTTCCAGGGAAAAAATAAATAAAATGTTAGGTGAGGGCCTCCCTGGTGGAATAGAGATTAAGTCTTAGCGCTATCACTGCTGTGGCCTGGGTGCAATCCCTGGCCAGGGAGCTACCCACATATGGCACAGCAGACCTCTCCTGTCTCGCCCGCTGCTCCCCTCAGCAGTGTATTTCAGTCAGTCTGCCTGTTCTGCTCCCCACTCTGTCTCTGGTGAATCCTCTCATCCCCTGGATCTCTGGCCTATACCCAGCTCTTGTATGCATAAATAAGTAAATACATTTTTTTTTTTTAAAAAAGAAGGTTAGTATGAGGGTCTCTAAGAGTTAGTATTAGAGTGAATCTTTTCTCCCTCTCTCCCTCCCTCCCTCCCTCATTCTTCCTTCCTTCCTTCCTTCCTTCCTTCCTTTTTTCTTCTTCTTCTTCTTCCTCTTCCTTCTCCTTCATCCTCTTCTCCCTCTCTCTCTCTCTCTTTCTCCCCACTCCCCACTCATGGTTGGTCTATCTATCTATCTATCTATCTATCTATCTATCTATCTATCTATCTATCTATCATCTATCTTTCTTCTATTTTTCATTTCCTTGCTTGTTATTTCTATATCAAATAGTACTAACTTTGGATTTCAATATCACTTTAGAAATAACAGAGAGGGTGACAGTAATCCCTTTAGTACAGTTATCCATTATCATTCAAGTTAAATTAGAGCTTCAGGTTTGCAAAGTAATTACGTTCCTTGCCATTACTGCCCCACGTCCCACTAAGACAGTCAGAGGTAGGTGGACACCACCATGTTGTCTCATGGAAGTCTCTTTATGCAATTAGGTGCTCCAGGAACCCAGTGATTCATGAAGGAGAATGAGCTGTTGGAGAGAAAGAAAACCTGATGTGGCCTCTATGCTTCACATTATCAAAGACTCTATTGCTATTGTTTGAGTCAGACTCCAATTTCCTCACTGAATTTTCCCAAACCTCATTTTCCATATCTGTAAAACAGGGTCTTCACTTCCTGCCCTGTCCTCTCAGTTGTAGTAATTGTAAACGCCAAGCTTTGTGGGGACCCAGAGTGTACCCTATAAGCAAGAATAAGATGATAGGAACATTCAGATATGGAATGTGGAAAAGTAAAATTTCCTGTGCACCTTTACTCCAGGATTAAAATATACTCTCAGTAAAATCTGTCTTCCTTGCCGGTCTGATTCTTGGATTGTCTGTTGGTAGTCCTGGAATATACATTGGAATTTGACAGGTGCATAACCCAAATGAACATTGTTGAAAGTAGAGTGTTAAAATCCCCTAGCATTATTGTGTTGTCAGTATCTTTCTTTAGTTCTATTAGTAATTGCCTTATGTATCTTGACACCAGTTTCTGCTGAATATATTTAGAAATGTTATTTCTCCTACCTGTTTTAGGCCCTTAATCATAATGTAATATCCTTCTCTATCTCTTATTATCCTTTCAATTTGGAAAACTCCTTTTTCTCATGTAAGTATTGCTATTTCTGAATTTTTTTAAAGATTTATTTATTATTTATTTATTTATACAAGCACTGGGTACAGTCAGAAGCGCGGGAGGGTGAGAGGATTCACCAGAGCCAGAGTGGGGAGCAGAGCAGGCAGAAGGACCAAAGCACGCTGCTGAGGGGAGCAGCGGGCGGCAGGAGAGGTCTGCGCACCATGTGGGACCCTCCTCTGGTCGCTGGGGAGCAGCCGGGGAGCAGCCGGGGAGTAGCCGGGGAGCAGCCGGGGAGCAGCCGGGGATCGAGCTGGCGCTGCAGAGGCTACGGGCAGCTTCGCAACCCAGCGCTTAACCGCTGCGCCACCGGGGAGGCCCCTATTTCTGATTTTTTTTTTAATTGTCATTACCTATGGGATTGTCTTCCAATTGTTAACTCTAAAATTGTACTTGGCTTTGGTGGAAAGAGAGCTTCCTATAAATAACAGAGGTTGGGCAATGCTTTGAAATCTACTCAGCCACTCTATACAGTCAAGGCATTTACATTTTAAGTTATTATTGAAACATATATGCTTATTGACATTATTTATTTTTATTTTTTGACTTTTTTGTTTTAAGTTCCATTTTTATTGTCTTATCTATTACCTCTATTGATTTTTTTGAAGGTTATGCTGAGGTTAGTGTATGATGAACTATTCTTGTGGCTATTGAACAGTTTTGACCTAAAACATAATTTGATGGACCACAATTCATCTCTTCTTTTTCCTCTACATTGTATGCTTTATGTATCTGTTACTTTTGTATTTATTTTATTGTTGCCTTATAATATTCTCTTTTGTATTTCTATCATATCCTGCCTGGTGTTGATACATTCTTTTATTTTTATTTTTTCAAGATTTATTTATTTATTTTATACAAGAACCAGGGTACAGACCAGATGCACAGGAAGGTGAAAGGATTCACAGAGACAGAGTGGGGAACAGAACAGGCAGACTGACTGAATACACTGCTGAGGGGAGCAGCGGGCGAGACAGGAGAGGTGTGCCCCGCCATGTGGGACCCTCACCAGCCGGCCCGGATTGAACTTGCACTGCAGAGGCTGCGGACAGCTTCACAGAGTGGCACTCAATCACCTGCGCCACCAGGGGAGGCCCGAAACATTCTTTTAAATTTTGTTGTTCTGTGATACTCCTTACATTTCCTTCTTATATGAAAATCTTGAATGGTAAAGGATTCTAGGCTAGGAATCTTTTTCTTTGTTTTAAATATCTCCTAGCATCCCTTTCCTGCCTGTAAAACATCCACTGCAATGTCTGAAGACAGTCTAATAGTTATACCCTTGAGGGTTACTCTTTCTGTTCATATTTTCAATATTATGTAATTTCAAAATTGTTACAATAATGTATCTTAGATTTTGTTGGTGGTATTCATTTATTTGTGGTCATTTGGGTTCCTTGGATCAGAACATTTGATTTATGTCCCATATTGAGGTGGTTCTTAGAAAGTATTTCATTAAATACATTTTCTGTGCCTTTCTCTTTTACTTCTCCTTTAGAATCCTCGTGATACAGATATTTCTCTTCAGTTTATCCCCAAAAGCTCTCATATTGTTTCCAGTTTTTTAAATACTTTTTTTCTTTGCATTCTTTTATTTGTGAGTTCTCTGTCACTGTAGTTTCAAGTTTGCTAATTCTCTGCATTATTTATGTTTGTCTAGTGTTGAGGCCCTTTTTCAAAAAAATGGTTATATTATTTAGATTCATTAGTTTTTTGTAACACTGTCATATTTTTTATGTTTATTGTATTCCTTTTATTGATAATTGTTTTTCTTAAATCAGCAAACATGGTTACATAATTATTACCTTAAATTCTCCTCATCAAAAATATTACTATTTCTGCTGAATTGAGACTGACTTCTCTGCATTTTTTTCTACAGTATTTCTGATATTTTCATCTCTTAATTTTTAGTTATTTTTTATGGGTTTTATTAGTAGTTTCTTCTTATCTTGGAAAATTGACTTTTTCCCCATCCTATAAGAAAATGAATATGATCCTTTGCCTTTTTATGCAGTATTTTTAGGTGTTTATTATTTATTTCATAGATAGACTAATGTATTTGGATCCGTTCACATAGCTAGGATACTGGTTCCAGTAGGGATAATAAGTAAGAAAGAATGGAACAGTAGGACAATACAATATCACCTCCAGTGAGTTCCAAATGTTTCAGGTTCCTATGTCATGCAGGTACCTGTGTTTTGTGGTGGGGATTCATAGTGATCCCTCTCTTAGGCAAAATTCTTGACCAAAATATCTCATACAGTTTCATGCCAGCTCCAACCTACAAACTGTGGTTGAGCAATAGATATTATATTGGGTGGGGCCTATATTTGAGACAAGCCACAGACCAGGAATTGTTCTCTTTGCTTTTCTAGTGTAGAAACTTACCCTGGGGCAAAATTGTTAAAAACTAAGAGTTTCAAACTCTAGTAAGTGAAAGCATTCAGTTGTGTCTAAGTTTTGGCTCTGGAGGTGTTAAGATAGGTGTTTCCTATCTTAAACAAATAGGTTGCAAATAATAGCCCTTCTATGAGGAGACAGGTGTTGCAATCTGGCTCTTCCTGATAGTTTGGGTTCCAATTGCTCTCATTTGGGTGGCTCAGGCACAAGTCAATTATCAGCTCTCTGCAGACTTATTTCTGCAATTCTTCAGTCATGTACCCTTTGGCAGGCATATTCACTTTGTATATCCCTTTCTCCAGGACAGTGCCCTTTTAAAAATTCTCTGATATAAACATGTATCCTTGAGTTAATATCAGAGGGTCTCCGCAGAGCGGCCAGACCTACTTTCTGTAGATTGCACTGCCCTGATATATTACTCTAAATATAGTTTAATTAGTTTTCCCTACCCCTTTGCAATGTCATTGTTCCTGAAGTATAGTTGTCAGCTTGTCTTTCAGGGATAATTGCCTTTGTTTTGTTGTAATTTGGTAGTAATTATATGGAGGAGGTCAGTCCAGAGTTCTTATTCAGCAGCTATCTTCCCAGGCTCCCAATTTTGGATTTTTGAAGGAAAATTATCTGGAATCCAGAGTTCTACTTTAGTGGGAGTGTGTAAGTCCTTTATTAATATATAATAATGAAGTGACAATCTTTGAAACAGATACACAAACACATAAATTAATTGATTCATTCCCATAAAAGTGATTTCTGAGGATGTCAGGTACCCAGAAATATTGCTGCTATGGAAATGAGGAAAATTTAATACTTGTCTTCACTAAAAATAAAGTTCTGTAAGTGGACAGATATCTATAATAATAAGCAGAAGGAGTTGTCATACAAAAGGAAAATAAGGGCCTCCCTGTTGGCACAGGTGCTTGAGCACAGCACTGTGAAGCTTTCTGCAGCCTCTGCGGCATGGGTTGGATCCTGGCTGGCAGGCGAGAATCCCACATGGTGCAGCAGACCTCTCCTGACTCTCCCGCTGCTCCCCTCAGCAGTGCATTTCGTCAGTCTGCCTGTTCTGTTCCCTGCTCTGTCTCTGGTGAATCCTCTCACTTCCTGTGCATCTGGCCTGTACCCCAGTTCTTGTATAAAAATAAACAAATCTAAAAAAAAAAGGAAAATAAGATGCTTCAGGAGATCCCAGAAGGAATTTCAGGAAGGCAAAGAGTCTGCTTTCCAGAATGAATTGATTAACACATTTAATCATTTTCGTGATGTGGAATCCTGGAAGGCTCTGAAGGTTGGTTCCTGAGTCACTTGCAAAAACGGGGGTACATAAAGCTGGAAGTTAGAAAAGGTGAGTCATTTTCTTCCTCTGCAACCTGTCAAACTTGTGGCTAGAACCAAGTTATTATGCCAAGACCACTGTCTCTATGCTGTACAATGGGAACAGCAAATGCTTTCACAGTTTTCAGCATGTAGGCTAAATCCCACTGAACCTGAGGGGAAGCATACTTTGATGGAGGTGTTTGCTAGAATAACAAGGCTTCATTAAAATTATAAAGGCTTAGTTTAAATGAGCCTTGCTTTGAAGAGAGGTCTCATAAATATATTTGGCATTCTTACATTAACACAGTTATACTTCTTCCTCATAATCTCAAAAATAGTTTTTGTTTGATTCTTGTTCTTATAAATGGAATTGTATACAGATCTTAGTTTACTTTTCAACCCACAGTAGCAGAAAAAAACAAGTAATATTTTATATTTAAAATTTTTCATTGAAGTACATTGCATTATAGTATTATATATTTCAGGTGAGAGTAATTATAAATCAATATCTATATTTAACATTACATATATATTAGTTTACTACTAAAATGTTCACTTCTATACTTTACCATATAGTGATCTGTTACCTGATATATAACTTAATCCATGCTAACAAATAAAAAGAAAGATGTTTTTATTAAATCACAAGTGATTTTTCATAAGTTGTAATTACGTGACTGTTTTAAGAAAAATATCTACTTCTTTTCTTAACATTCACAGTATATATTTTTATACTTCCATGGCCTGCCATATAAGTAAAGACACAAAAGAACATTGAATGTTTGATATGAATCTAAACTTGGAGTCCTTTATCCATCCTATTCATTTATATGTACAAACTCATGCCAACACCCCCCAACACACACACATCATCCAATCCATTGAAGGCAAGGATAAAACAAAAAGGTGGAGGGAAAATTCAGTCTTTGTGCATTAGTGAAGGAAATTCTATGGGGATTACACCTGAGCTGGTGGGGTAAGCAAATATTGTTTAAAAATGAACACTGATGTTGAATAAATAAACACATAAATAAATAAATAAATAAATAAATAAATAAATAAATAAATAAATAAATAAACCACCCTAAAAAAATCAGTCTTTGTGAATAACTGTTGAGCTGGGATATCAGTCTTCTTCTACTTTGGAGTAGGGCTTACATCATCAGCACACCTGATTTTCAAAATTGCAGACTTTAACTGGAACTTACGTCATTGGTCCTCTTGTTCTTGAATTTATGCCATCAGTTTTCCTGGTTCTCAGTCTTTGGACATGGGTTGGAACTGAACTCTCAGTTCTTCTCAGTTTCCAGATTCCAGATGGCATGCATCAGACTTCTCCGGTTCCATCATTGTATGAGGCAATTTCTCTTATAAATCTCCTCTACATCAAGATGGATGAAAAAAGTTATTAAGTATATTTAATTATTATGTATAAACATATTGCATATATATGTATAAATATATAAACTTCCTATTAGATATGTTTCTTGTTGGTTCTGTTTGTCCAGAAAATCTTCACTAATAAAATGTAAAAGGAATTTTGAACTTTATTAGTCTTACGTATCATTATTTTCAGCATTACTTTCTAGCATGCAACTTGTCCAGGGTAGAGTATACGAACCTTTTCTCAAGTCCTTAATGACTCCTTCACCTACTTAACTTCTTAAACCACAAAGTCCTGTTATATCTGTCACTTGCCCACTTCACAAATAGTCTCTCTTTGGGGTCCCCCCTGGTTGCACAATGGGTTAAGTCGACCAGGGAGCTGGCTCATATAACACAGCTCCTGTTTCACCTCCTGCTCCCCTCAGCAGTATATTTCAGTAGATTCACCTATTCTGCTCCTCACTCTGTCTCTGGTGAATTCTCTCACCCACCCCACACTTCTGGTTTATATCCCAGCTCTTGTATGCACAAATAACTAAATAAATCTTTACAAAAATAAAATAAATTAAATAGTCTCTCTTCCTAACTTTACACCACACTCTCTGGCTTTTGGCAAATCTGGGTTTTTACTAGGAAGGCCTCTAGTCTTCCAGCCTGCTGGTCCTACCCTTGAGTGGGTGAAAAACATAAAATGTGTCTGAAGAAGTGTGCAGGGATTACACAAGATCAACCCTGTCCTTCCCATCTGCTCACTGTGCATAATGCAAACTGACTGAAGGTCACAAGGCCACTGTCCCTAAAGCAGGAGTTTGTTAGGAGTGGGGCACGGTGAAAAATGTTTCCCATTGGAAAAGTGCTTTCCAATGGAGAGGAAATCGGGAGGTTCTGATAGGGGGTAAAGTGGAATTGCTTTGTAGATGTAGATCCTTACTTCAAATTATCACAGATATTACACTGGGTAAGGGCAAGTCCCAGCTGCAGCTTTTTCTAGTAAATTTAGTCATTCAGGTTGAACCCACAGCACTGCTCCTAGCTTCCTTCCTAGGGGAATCTAAGAGGTTAATAGAGGTCACAAGGCACATTCTCTGCATAGACACAGAGCATTTTTAAAGAGTGTGCATGCTGGTCCAGTTTGGCTTTCCTTGCACTTATATTTGCCTTAAATGTGTATATATAATGTATAAGTAAATGGAGATGACATAGATAGGTAGATGATAGATAGAAATGTTGTGAACATTAATACTCAGAACTTTATTTAAATAAAGTTGGGAAGCCAGAGAGTGTCCATTACTCATAAATCAGTAAATCAAAAGACCCAGACCCAATATGTTTTGCATATAAACTGGTGATTGCACTGACCCAGTTTGAAAGAGATGTTAGAGCCAAAGGAATTTGCTTCAGGTGTTTTCCCCTTCAGGATTATTCTGTAGAGTAAAAACTGCTGAAAAATAGTTACAACAGTGAGGAACTGGCAAACCAAACCAAACAACAGCTTATGAAATATGAGGAAGTGGGTAAATGAATCCCATCACAGGGACCACAAAAACATCCTGTGTTTATAAAAATCTGATTTTTGGAGAATAATGACATTTTATGGTATAATATTGAGGTGTCTGTACAAAAACTACACAAAATTTTAATCTGTTTTAAATATTTTATATCTGTGTATCTATACTTATGTCAACATCAATATCTGCACATTGCTGACCTCAAACGAAATCCATTATTCCAACCACAAAAAGTTTTTATAAAGAAACAAGAGGACAAATTAGAGTGCTTTATTCACGGTGAGACACACGTGTATTTTCCCAAATCCAAGGATAATGATCCCTAAAGAGCTTCTGGAGGACTTCCCACTCAGTTGTCCCAGAGGGGAAAGCAGTATCAACTCCCTGGTAGATACCTAGGGAATAGAATCCTGGGTTGTGTGGTAAATCTATTATTAATCTCTTCAGAAATCTCCATACTTCATTTCATGGGGCTGGACCTATTTATATTCCCACCAACAGCTTAAGAGGGTTCCATTTGCTCCACATCCTCAAGAACAGTTGATTAAAAAAATGAACACACAATTTTGGTCTTTTGAACCTCAGTGGGCCAGTCAGTTGTTGCATGTTCAGTCTCATTTGGTTTGGGTACTCAGCTCACCTGATATAAATCTCAACCCTTCCCCACTGTCGTGGTCAAGCTTGAGGTATTGGGGGTGGAAACTAGCTAGAAGCTCAGCACTTTCTTTCCCTCACCCTGCAGAGATGAGGTCAGGACAGAAGGACACAGCCTCCTCACATTTCTCATTCTATAAAAATTGATGGCATTTGGTACTGATTTAGTTTATTTTATTGAATTCAACTATTTTAAAGGCGATGGAACAACCAGAAGAATAAAAATAGCCCCCTAAAATATGTAGTATTTAATATAATTGAAATTCAGCATACTTCTTTTTATAGTTCAGTTTTCACTTCATTACTAACTTGTGGCATATCAAAACCAAAAATATACATATATGAAATCCCCACTTTATTATCAGCCAATTAACAAACACTGCACACACTAGAATGATCAGCACTTATTTTGCTATTCCTTGTACAAGAAGAGAGGGGAGGGAGCTCATCTTGTTTTCTCTGTGAACTTTCCCCCCAACTTTGGACAGAAATCAAACTTTTCTGTTATATATAGGCCACAGACCTCACTTGACATCAAACTATCCTTTCTAGAGAAGCACAGATTTTTTTTTTTAATCTGAATTGATATCTCAATCATAGTGAAAGGGGTCTGTGAAAGTCTGTTCTAAACTTATACTAAATGAATTTTGCCCAAAATTTTATAAACCAACATTGTGATAAAAATTAGATTAGCCCCAGATGGTCATGCTCTGAGAAGAGATTAATGAAGATGAAAAAGGTCAGTTGTCCCGGCCCGCGGGATTCGGAGGCACGGAAAGAGAAGGGCTGAGGATTGAAATGAGGGGCTTGACAACTTGACGCTAGTGTTTGCTTCTTTATTTTTCCTTTATCCTTTTCCTACTTTTACATGTCTTTCTTTTCCCTGACTTTCTTACTTCCCTGGCCTTCTCTCTGCTCCTCTCGCAGTAACCCTTGCCATATCTCCTTACAGTCTCCTCGCAGTCCTTTCTCTCTCTCTCCCGCGTTCTCCTCTTATACCCTCGTAGCTCCTCCCCCCCGTACTTCCCAGTCTCATGTGCTTTACAGGAAAAACCTGTGGTTCTCCAAAGGCAAAACGGTAAAGCGAACTCATGGCACGCATATGCAACATGGCACATACTCCGGACGGCTCCGGACAGTCAGTCATCCAGTGTCTGAATTCTTCAGAATGGCAGGGAGAGAGAATGGTGCGGTCCACAGAGAGAAGAGAAATGAGTGGAACTGGCAGTACATGTGTCAGTATTAACAGACACAGTGGTGCTGTCACTTCCCACTACATGGGTGCTGATTTACTTACCTGAATGGATGAGATTCCTTAGCATGTATCCGATCCATTCTTTTTTCTGCCTAAACTAACTTGAGATGGATTTATGTCATTTACAGCCCTCGGAATCCTACTGATAGGATTCAGTAGAATTGATGGTCTTGGGTTCTGGGATTAAATTCTCTGGGTTGAATTTTGTCTCTACTATGAATAAACTATGCCACCATAAGCAGTTTTCTTAGACCTCAGACTGCTCATTTTGAAACGAGAAAAAGTAATGTTGCATCATCTCATGAGAGTATCACATGAGATGATGTATATGAAACTATTAGCACAGTATCATACTCAAGAAGGAGGTCATTAGCAACCCAGGGAGGGGGCTGCATATGTTTGATATCCTCATACACACACATAAAGCCAGAAGATGATAAATTCCTCTTTATAATAGGAGTCAAGTCCTAAATTTAGAAGATATGACAAAAGGTGAAAATCACCACTTTGCAGCCATCAGGGTAATACTGGGTCAGAAGAGATACATCTGTGATATGAAAACTAATAGGAGAATTAACAGCAATGAACTTTACATGGTCTCAAAGCATTTCCTTACCAAGGACTTATCAAAAACAACCATAAACGTACACAGTGCAGAGACTAAGCTGTCAGAGCAGACCCCTATCACAGAGCAAGCTGATGTCAGGTACCCCTGGGTGATGCTCCAAGAAGGATACACCATCTCTCCTTTGATGTTGCTGACCAAGTGCAGAGGGAATCACTCAGGAAAAAATAGAGGCAGATCCCAACTGAGACAAGCTGTGAAATTTGCAAATGATCGTCTTCTGAAAGCACAATGTTGCCAAAGATAAAGAAAAGTTGCAGTACATGGAACTGTGATTCCTGGCTAGATCATGGACTAGGGGAACTTGCTCTAAAGAAAATTTTTGTGAGAACTATCAAAATTTGAATAAGATATTTTAACTAAACTATAGCATCCATCTATATTGAATTTCTTGATTTTCATCTTGGCATTGTGGTTCTTCAAGAAAATGCCCTTGTTCATAAGAAATTCTCACTAAAGTATAAGGGAATCGGTGGTATGATAACTCGAACTTACTCTCAGATAATTCAGACAAGAAAAAATACACATATATTTAAATATTTGTAAATATATTGTGTTTTGTGGGGTAGGGAGGGGAGCCAAAATATAAAGTAAAAGGAGCAAAGGGCAAACAAATGGTGAATTTGTCTAAAGGGAATGCAGAGGAACTTTATTCAATCCTTGCAATGTTTGTGTACATTTAGAAATATATCAAAACAAAAATATGAGATATTAATAAGGATGCATATGTTGATATGCACAAAGAATACTAATTAATAGCAAGACAGTTGTGGGAAATTATCAGTGAAACTATACAGGTGTCCTTTGAGCTAATTTTGTAACTTTGCCACAAATCTGAATTATTTCAAAGTGACAAACAATATACTTCAAAGATGTCCATATTCATTTATTCATGTGACACACATTTCTATGATAGAGTGGTAAATGTTGCACCAGCTCTGGATTCTGCCATGTAATCTGGGATGCTCTGACAAACACTGATTACTCTGATAATCCTTCTGGGAGTCAGTCTGATGAACAGGCACAGTTATTCTGGAAGTCACTTCTGAACTGATGATCATAGACTAAGCAAGGATACCCAGTTTGAAAGGGAAGCAGCTTGTTCATGAAACCAGCATCAGAAGAGAGAAAGGTAAGGTGGACTATAGTTTTTAAATTGTGTGGTTATTAAGTTAACAGTTCAAGTTTGGAGTGCATAAAAATTAAACACATCTTAAAATTTATTTAACTAACTTTGAATAAGTAAAAATGGAATGTACAGGATTCCACCCCAGGCCCACATTGGCCAAGTCACAAGGTCCATCCACACCAAGCTGCTGAACAAGGAACATGCAATTGAGGTGCTACACATGGCCAAGTCTGAGTTCCCTGGCAACCAGAAGCTCCACATGTCTAAAAGTGTGGCTTTGCCAAGTTTAATACGATGAGTTTGAAGACATGATGATATGGTGACTGAAAAGTGACTCATCTCAGATGGCTCTGGGGTCAAATAGATCAAATCATGGCCCCTGGACAAATGATGGGTCCTGCACTCATGAAGGCCTCAGAAATATCCCCTCTGTAGTCACCCCCGAGTAATATCCAGTTCCTAAACACACACAACACACGCAATATTAACTGATTGATTGACCAATTAATTAAATACAAAATGAAGAGGTAATGAAAGATAATAAGAGAAATAGACCTTAATATGTAAGAAGCATATATTAAAAAAAAAAAAAAGCATGGAGGAAAGTATAGACAAGAAAGTTTTCTGGTGGCCTAGGGGTTAAGACTCAGTGTTCTCACTGCTATGACCTGAGTTTGAGTTTGATCCCCAGCAAGGGAGCTAACCCATATATGGTGCAGCAGACCTCTCCTATTTTGTCTGCTGTTCCCCTAGGGAATGTATTACAGTAAATACTCCTGTTCTACTCCCCACTCTGTCTCTGGTGAATCCTCTCACCCTCCATACCTCTGTCCTGCACCCCAGTTCTTCTACACACACAACAAAGAAAATATTTTGATTATTTTTATTTTTTTTTATTTTTTAAAGATTTATTTATTTATGCATGCAAGAACTGGGGTACAGGCCAGAGGTGCAGGAGGGTGAGATGATTCACCAGAGACAGAGAGGGGAGCAGAACAGTCAGATTGACTGAAAACACTGCTGAGGGGAGCAGCGGGTGAGATAGGAAAGGTCTGCTGCATCATGTGGGTATCTCCCTGGCCAGCCGGGGATTGAACTTGCGCTTCATAGGCTGCGGATAGCTTCACAGTGCCGTGCTTAAACCCTTGTGCTACCAGGAAGGCCCTGATTATTTTTAAATAAGCTCCTATCTTTGTGAATGCAAAAGAGGACCAAGTATGTATCCCCAAAAGGTCTTTATGATTTCAGTAATAAAAGGGAATAGATATGTTATCAAAATATATGACAGAGCAAAAAATAAAATTGCATTTATACAGTTTAAAAACAAAGGAAAATCAATGAAAATGTTTTATTGTGAAGTAATTCATGATTATTTTATTATAATCTCTCTGATTTTTGACATTTCTCTCATTTTAACTAAGGTTATATGTTATATTTCAAATGAGGAAAAAAAAAAACAATGATTTATTTGAAGACCCTGTACTCTTGATTGACTTATTTTGTTCCAATTTTCTATGACAGTGACAGACATTTAAAAATTGTGTTGGCATGCAAAAAAAAAAAAAAAAAAAGAAACTAGATCACTACCTTTCACTGTGCACAAAAATAAACTCAAAATGGATAAAAGAACTGGACATAAGACTTGAAATCATAAAATATATAGATGAAAATACAGGCAAAACACTACAAGACATACTTCGCAATAACATCTTTAAAGACTCATCACCCAAAGCAAAGAAAGTCAAGGAAAGCATAAACAACTGGGATTACATCAAACTGAAAAGCTTCTGCACAGCAAAAGAGACATTAACCAAAACAGAGAGACACCCCACTGATTGGGAAAAAATCTTTGCACTCCATTCAACTGATAAGGGACTGATCACAAGGATATACAAAGAACTCACAGGAATCAACAAAAACAAAATAAACAATTCAGTCAAGAAATGAGCAGAAGAACTTAAAAGCCATTTCTGCAAAGAGGAAATACAAGAGGTCAATAGGCATATGAAAAAATGTTCAACTTCCCTGATAATCAGGGAAATGCAAATTAAAACCACATTGAGACACCACCTTACACCAGTAAGAATGACACATATCAAAAAAACAAGCAACAACAAATGTTGGCAAGGATGTGGTGAAAAAGGAACTCTCCTACATTGATGGTGGGAGTGAGAACTGGTCCAATCACTATGGAAAGCTGTGCGGAGATTCCTCAACCTGCTAAAAATGGAGCTACCATATGACCCGGCAATCCTACTATTAGGGATCTACCCAAAGGGCACAAAAACATTGATTCAAAAGAACACCTGTACATCTATGTTTATTGTAGCACTATTCACAATAGGTAAAGCCTGGAAACAAACCAAATGCCCAAAAATAGATGTCTGGATCAAGAAGATGTGGCACATATACACAATGGAATATTATTCAGCAATAAAAAAGATAAACTCATGCCATTAACAGCAACATGGATGGAACTAGAAGGAATTATGCTCAGTGAAATAAGCCAGAAGGAAAAATAAAAATATCAGATGGTTTCACTTATAGCAGGAATAAAGGGGAACCCAATAAGACATCAGTGTAAAAAAATAATAACAGCACAAAACACAACAAAACAAAAATGAACAATTATAAATCAGAGACATACTGCAGGGGAGAGGGCGGGAGAGGGATCAGAGGGAGAGAGGGAGGAGCACAGGGGACTGAGGTGATGGTGCATGGGTGCATTGGTGAAGGAAACTCTATGGGGACTACACCTGAGGAGGTGGGGAAGCAAATATTGTTTAAAAATAAACACTGATGTAAAAAATAAAAAAAAATAATTAAAAAATAAATTTAAAAAAATGAAAATTGTGTTGGGCCTCCCAGGTGGCGCAGCTGCTTGAGCGCAGTGCTGTGAAGCTGTCCCTAGCCTCTGCATTGCGGGTTCGATTCCTGGCCGGCCAGGGAGATTCCCACATGGCGCGGCAGACTTCTCCTGCCTTGCCTGCTGCTCCCCTCAGTGCCGTTGGTCCATCTGCCTGTTCTTCTCCCTACTCTGTCTCTGGTCAATTCTCTCACACTCCCGTGCCTCTGACTGTACCCCAGTTCTTGTATAAATAAATCTTTAAAAAATAAAATAAAAATTGTGTTACTGACATGAATTCTGACTTTTACGAAAAAAAAAAAAGCTTATTTTAAAATGATCAGAATACTTTCTAACTTTTCCAAAAAATTTAAAAGTAGCATATTTTAATAGGTGGATATATTTGGAGGCAAACAATGTGCATATATAACTAGAAATTACTTAGGAAAAAAAAGTTAATGAAACACCCCAAGTTGGATTAAGTAATCAGTCCTTACCTGCATTACATTCTCCAGAACCAAGCTTTCTACTTCTCAATATAGGTGATGTTATCAAAGTTCCAGAAGAACTCCTTGTTTAATGCAGGTTGCCCTTTGTCTCATGGACTGTGACAATGGACAAAGGGGCAGTTTCAGATGCTGGGCAAAATGTTATCTCTTGGTCCCAACTTGTAAAGTCCAGATAATTGGTTCTGGACAATTGGTCTCAGAACTCTGGGAAGGTGCATTAGAGTTGAGGGAGAAATATATGGATACACTGTGCTCCTAGGACAAGCAGGTCAAATCTGCAAACATCAGTGGAGAATTCAGGGGTAGGGTATTTTATAGGAGCAACTTTAGCAAATAAAGTTTCATTGAAACACAATCATACCCACCTTTTGGTATTCTCTATGGCAGTTTTGTGCTGGAAGAACAAGGTTAAGAGATTGCCATAGAGAACTATGACCTGAAAAGCCCAAAATTTCTACCACCCATCCCTTTAAATGACATTTGTAGCCCTGCACTAGCCATTCTTTCCAGGTATCTCTCTCTAACTTGATGATTTAATTCTTCTTCTTTTTTTTTTTTTTTTTTTGTCGGTCACTGGAAACTTCGGTTGTTGACATCAACAACAAAAGCAAAATGAGAGTTCCAACAAAGCATTTGTTCTACCAAGTTTATAACTTACCCAGGAATTTACCTTGGAGGAAATATCATTACTGACACAAAATTTAGACTTACCACAAATTTCGGCAAAATAGTATATTAAGCTATTATGATATTTTAGCTTTATTTACACAGACACTGAGAAACCTTCCTGCGAATGCACAGTATAAGAATCAAGGGTATAATTGCCTTGATACCACAATTCATATGAAATCAAGACAAATTTATGGTCAGAGAAAATGCTTTCTGTAGGAAGTCAATATTATGAAATAACAGTCACATGCATTCTGCCAGATTTCTTTGTCTTCTTCTAAGAAGGTCAAAGCAACTTAAGAAATTCAAGATTTCCCAGCAACTCCAAAAAGAACTCCTGAAGAACCAGTAGGTAGATAAGCCATATCACCTAAAGAATGGATGTTGGAAGGAGGCGACTTGACATTTGAAAGTACAGACTCCATAGCTTGGGTTGGATGGATGTGTCCTCCTCGTTATAGAACTATCTGGTTTCATGGGTACTTTCCAATCAATGCATACACATGTTACTTACTATGGATGGCCATTCAGTGATAATGAAATTAGTCCCTCATGACTGTGTTTTCCTTTTTCAAATTATATATATATATATATATATATATATATATATATATATATATACAAATTTCAAGAGATCTGGAACTTCAGAACTTCTCCCAAATGCTACAGGAGCTAAGGGTTTGGATTTTTAGTCCAAGTTAATTCTTTTCCTTTCCGCCTATGGCATTGTAAGCCCAGGCAGATAATCAATCTGTGACACACTTTCCTCATCTCTGAACCTCAGTTCCAAGTTCAACAACTCACTAAAAGGGAATTTCTGTCCACTAACTCAGGAGTCTGAGCTACACCAGAAAAATGGATCAGAAGTTCCAGTACTAAATAGGTTTGGCACTTAATTACCTCTCAGAACCAAGCAGGGACACAACCCACCCGCTATTTCCCCCAACTATGGTGCTCTTCATTTTGGACTTGAGCATCCCTGACTTTCTCTCCCACTGCATGGCTGGGTTAAGAGCTAGGGGAAAAATAATATATTAAGCTATTATGATATTTTAGCTTTTTTTACACAGACACTGGGAAACCTTCCTGTGAATGCACAGTGTAGGAATCAAGGGTATAATTGCTTTGATACCACAACTCATATGAAATCAAATCTGCCCCTTTCCCTTCCTGAGATTTTGTATTTCTACTGTCTTGCCAAAGATGGTGTGTATTAGTCTTGACTTTTTGGAAATAATTTGGACTTACTACCTATGAAGTACAATTGTCACCTGAAGGGCTAAGGAATTCTGAGCCTTAGTAATCTTGTAAGTCAGTTTCTTAAAGTAAAATTCTTTTTATATGTGTGCATATTATTGGTTCTGTTTGTCCAGAGAGCCCTGACTGACTAACTCAGTTACCAGGCTACTTTCTTATCATTGAACTGAGTCCAGTGTGGTGAACTAAGGAGACTTTGAACTACTTTTTCCACTAAGCCATTTGTTCCTGCTCTTCTGATGATTTCTGTGAGGTAGTTACTACATGAATTTAGCAGAAAGAAGTAATGAACATATCTTTTATTCTGTTAAGATTTAAAAAGATTTATCTGAAGCGAAATAAATTTCATGTCTGTGAAATTTCTCTAGCACTACCAAATATTTCTGACTTGGGACTTTTACCAGAGGTTAATTTCAATTTCTGTTATTTAAAAATATGGTTGCTGAATGCCTTCTAGAAAGTTCTGGAGCTCTGGCATTCAAATAAGGAAGAGTCATTTCTTCCAGAACACACCAACATGTCAGAGAGTGCACAAAAATTCATCCTACAGCATGTTGAGCTACAGAAACCATATAATGGGGCTGACCTTTCCACTTGCATTCACTGCATGATCAAACCATGCTTTTTGGCCATGAAGATAGTGGGGATTGTCTTATCATATACCACATACCATTCGGGTGAAAAGCTAATGGTGAAAAGCCAGACCACTTCAAGGCTAAAGGGAACTTGGGAGAGCTTAATCTTTATTGGAAACTTCTATTGGCTCTGACATCCCCACCTAGTGATGGCAGCACCCTTTCCCAGATGACCTCTGACATTATGTGTAAGGTCTCCACACGCATCTCTACTCTGTGGCCTTTCTCATGGTCCCCATTATGTGATCTATATGCTGTGGGATCCTGTGCAAGCCCCTTGAAGCACATATCAGCCTCTGCACATATCATTCTACAGCACATAGAGATTACAAATCCCACAACATAAAGAAGCAGAAATTGCCATTGAAAGACTTCACATTCTTTACATGTGAATTTTCCTCACCCCAAAGCCAGGCCACCTTGGGCTGGGATTCTATTCATCCCTAAACTTCAAAGTGAATCCATTTCACAAGTGGTCAGCTCTTTCCTGGGAAAATCACAAACAACCCCAGAGGGAGAGGTAAATGGAGTTTGTTTTTTATGGGTCATTGTGGTTTCCTCTAAGTCTGTCTTTGATTTACTCAATGATTCAAAAACTATCTAGAATCAATCTAACTTGTTGTAAAGAGATCACTTATTTCCATCCTCTCTCTCCATCACCTAAATAGAACAATGCTTTTTTCCTCCTCAGCATAAAATCACAGATTCTGACAACTGAGCATTGTTTGAAAATTTATTGTATGATAAAAGTTGTTGACCTACACAAGTGAATATTACAACAAATTGGAAATTTCTTGCACTGCAATATGATAGGCCCCATGTCAGAACCATTTGGGAGAACTTGTATTTTCCTCTATAGAATGTGGAATGCAGGAGGTAGAGAGTCCTGAGGGCTTGTGGCTATAAAGCCACTCACCTGAGGAACTGATCCAAAGGTGTCCTTTAGAAATAGTGGGTATCTGCGGGCCTCCCTGGTGGCACAAGGGGTTAAGATGTAGCACTATGAAGCTATCCACAGTCACTGCAGCATGAGTTCAAAACCCGGCAAGGGAGTTGACCCACATGGCACAGCAGACCTCTCCTGTCTTTTCCGATGGTCCCCTCAGCAGTGTATTTCAGTCAATCCACCTATTCTTTTTCCCCACTCTGTCTCTGGTGAATCTTTTCAGCCCCACACCTCTGCCCTGTACCCTAGTCCTCGCATGCATAAATAAATAAAAATTAAAAAAAAAAAGAAATAATGGGTATGAATGGAACCAAAACAACTGAGTGTGGAGAAAGTATTAGGGGGAGACTGCTTGTGCAGGAAGAAATGATGGGGTAGCATTGTAGTATCAGGATACATCCAGTAGTTGATGGTGAAAGCTGTCAAAGAGCTCTCTGCCAAGATCTGGACTCAGCACACCAATAATTAGCATCATGTATAATGGGGTGTCGAGAAGAAAGTCTACATATCCATCAACCCCCCACCCCAGACATGCCTCCTGGAGAAAGCATCCGGTGAGCACACATGGATATACAGGGCATGACTGGAAGCTTTCTCAATGTCATCGTACATGGGGAGGATAAGACATTTATGTAAATACATAGTTGGATAGTCTTTTTGTGAATAATGAATGAAGCAGTGAAAAGAAAAATGAAGAGATGTCCCTAGTATCAAATCAACCTCAAAAAAGCAATCCACTAGTAAATCCATAAAATGATTTATTCAGAAACCAAACAACAGAAAAACTAGGCAGTGAGTTGAATGGTATGAGTCACTTGAAATTCCCTGCTCTTTCTTTTGCCACTGACCTCAGAAATCCTATCCACTTAAGATATGAAAATAAAACAGTGGGAGAAATGCAAGACTTTTCTCCTGGATGCTCCTGAAACAAGCATTCTGATAGTCTATACTGTTCAAGACATTATGACTTGATATGGACTCTCCCCTATGATTGGAGAGCAATTATTCCCCTGTGTCCTCTATAAACCCCATGAACTAAAGGAAAACAGTCCAGATGGGTACCACACATGCCTATTTGCATTGTAGCTGAGTAACCTCAAACTCAAGGACATCTGATCTCTCTTAATGAGCTAGACACCAAGTGCCCTTTGCCTGGGGGGACAATGTTATACTAGACAGTAAGCAAACTTGCCCTTTGCTTCAGGAAAAACAGTATCTCTGTCTCTTCATCCCCTTGCACAAGCAGACCCAATAAAAACTATGGGAGCTCACACGATGTGTAGAAACATAGTAACCACTAGAAGACCATCTCCTAACAGCCACACTTGACTTTCCTTAGGTCTAGTTTTAAGAGTCATTTACTACAATTTTCCCTGTATCCAAATATACCTGATCATCCCATGACTTCTTGTGTCTCAACTACAGTTTGCTTCCTGCAACCAGAATCATCACAAGGATACTTCAGATCATGTATGTGGGCTGATCAGGGGATGGTGAGGAAGTCACTTCAGAAACATCTAACTTGTCTTAAGTATTAGCAACATGGCTAATTTCATATATTCATTGAAATATTCAACATAAATTCAGTCATTCCACTAACCACATACTCTATATTCAAAAATAATTCCAAGGGAGCACAAATGTTCCTAAACACCAATCAGCCTCAAAATTGCTTCTGTCAACCCTCTGATCTTAGTAAGTATTCCATCCAACATGTTTGATCATTTCAAGATTTTTCAGCAAAGCCCATGTCTGAAAATCACATTTCTATATTATTGATTCTGGAGTTTGGGTAGAACAGTCATTTTTTACTATTCCTATGTTCTCAGCATTGCAGGAAGGAAGAGAGAGAGTTGGTAAAGTTTGTCTTTGGGCACCTAATTTAAATATTAAAATAACATGGAAAATTTTCCATTCCTTCCTCCTTTTCTCCTTCCCTCTCTCCCTCCCTCCCTGCTTTTTTTTTCTTTTAATCTTCTTTTTTTTTTCCTTCTCCCCTACCTTCTCCTCCTCTTTTTTTTTGAATTTTTGGCCAGGTAGGTTAGAAGAAGAGGGATGGAGGCATTTGCAAATGTGTGCCAAGTTGGGAGAAAATCAAATAATTCTATTGTGGTTGATTTTTTTTATTCATCTTGTTATAGGAAACAAACAAAAAATGTCAAAACAGACTTTGTGCTATATACTTTTAATTCAAAAATATTATTCTTCTCCTTTCATGGAAACCACCCATGGTTCTGCATATTTGGGGAATGTGTTACTTGTAATCATTTAAGCCACATTTAAGAGAGAAATAATGCAATTAAAGCAAGATTGAGAATGATCTAATCTGTGGACTAATATGGTGCACTGCTAAATCAAACAGGTTGCTCTCCTGTTATCAGGGCCATCACTGATAGATAAATGCGGCAGCTAGACCTGAAGCCATTCCTTATGGAAGTAGCAATGGGGCAAAACTGGCTCCTAAGCTCTATTGGTGCCACTAGCTCAACCGGTAAGTGCAGGCAGCTGACAGCAGGAGTGGTGGTTTCCCCCCTGCTGCTTCGGCATGTGCAAGCAGTGGCTGCCACACAGCTCTAAAAGTGGCAGCAGTGGTGGGAGTTCCAGTCTGCCTATGGAGTGTGCTGCCTTGAGGCAGCTCCTTCCCCTGTGCAAGCTGGGTTTGAGTACTGGAGCCCCTAAGACTCTAGTGGCAGCAGATGGAGTTTCCTGCCTGCCATCCAGAAGTGTTGCATTTGAGCAGCACCCAGGCTGCCCTGCAGTGGGAGGTTGCATGATGGCTACCTAAGTGAGCTGGGCTTGAAGTCTGGTTCCCGAGCTAGCCAGGCTTGAGTACCAGAAGTGCCCTACCTTCCCGGAGCTCTGCTGCCTGGCCTCAGAATCATGCTGCTTGCAGGCAGCACAACTGGCAGTGGGTGGCAGGTATTTTAACAAACTCTATCAGTGGCCCCATTGGGGCTCATGCTGCTGACAGACGCTGACAGTGATGATGGGTAGCAGTGGTTCCCCAACCATGCCACCCCAGGGCATGCAGCCTCAATGGGGCTACAGTGACAACGTTGCTCTATTCTGTAGCATGCTCCAGCAAAGGAGGCAACAGGTAGCCCCAGGGCCCCTGGTTCATGGCTGCTGGCCCCACTGGGCCAGCTCGAAGGCTGTGGCTTCATTAGGCTGCAGGCAGTAGAGAAGCCAACATGGTGGGCTCCCAGTGGAGTCTACACTGCATCAGCTGGGATCTGGTATTTGTCTTTCTCCTTCTGACTCATTCGGCTTAGCATTATCCCCTCCAGTTCCATCAAAGTTATAACAAATGTCAAGAGTTAAACGTTTTTATAAGCGTGTGTGTGTGTGTGCATGTGTGTGTCTGTGAGCCATTTTTCTATTCTCTGTCCTTGGGCACTTAGGTGTTTCCATAATTTGACTATTTTTAACAGGGCAGCAATGAACATAGGAGTTCATGTATATACACTTGAATTGGTGTATTTGCCATTCTTTGGGTCGATACCTGGGAGGGGAATTGTTGGATCATATGGTATATCTATTTTTAATATTTTGAGAACCAGTATTGTTTTTTATAGAGGGTGGAGCAGTCTATATTTCTACCAACAGTGTATGAGGCTTCCTTTCTCTCCACATCTTCATCAACACTTGAACACTGGTTGGTTTTGGTCTTTTTCATATGGGTCCTACTCACAGGTATGATATGGTATCATTGTGGTTTTGATTTGCATTTTCCTGTTGATAGCTGATGATGAGCATTTTTTATGGGTCTGTTGGCCATCTGTATGTCTTCTTTGGAGAAGTGTTTATCTTTTTTCCCATTCTAAGATTATGTTATTTGTTTTCTTTGTGTTGAGTTGTATGAGTTCTTTGCATATCGTGAATATTAGCTCTTTTTCCCATTTGTATATATTTACTTTTGTTTCTCTTAACAGTGCAGACAAGTCCACAAAGACATCACTGAAGCAAATATTGTAGAGTGTTTTCCCTGTTTTTTTTTTTAATGCATTTTATGGTTTTGGGGCTTTGTTCATGTCTTTAATCCATTTTGAATTATTTTTTGTGGAAGGTGAGAGATGATGAGCTAGTTTCATTCTTTTTATGTGACTGTCCAGTTTTCCTAAAACAAGTTGTTGAAGAAACTCTCCTTGCTCCAGTGTTTGCTCTTGACACCTTTGTCATGGATTAGCTGTCCATAGATATTACGGACTCTCAATTCTATTTCATTAGTCTCTTCATGTGTTTTTGTTCCAGCACTATATTGGTTTAATTACCGTAGTTTTGTAGTATAATTTGAATTCTGAAGTGTGATGTCACCATTCTTTTTCTTTGTTGTCAGGATTGTTTTGACTATTCAGGTTCTTAAGTAGTATTTTTATGAATATCAGCGTTGCTCTATTTCCTTGAAGAATGCCATTGTACCTTGATTGCATTGAATTCTGTGTGTTGCCTTGGGTAATATGGCCATTTTAACAATATCCATTCTTCCAGTCTAAAAGCAGGGAATATCTTTTCCATTTCTTTGTGCCCCCTATTTCTTTTAACAATGTCTCAAGTTTTTGTTATATAGGTTCTTCCCTTCCTTACTATTAAGTATTTATTTTTGTTGCAACTGTTACTGGTATCTTTTTGATTTCCCTTTCTTATAGTTCATTGTTTGCATGCAGAAATGCAATTGAGCTTGTCAGTTGGTTTTGACCCTTGTCAATTTATTGTATTTATTTATTATTTCAATTAGTTTTTTAGTGGAATCTGTAGGATTTTCTATATATATTATGTCACTTCAAATAGTGATAGTTTTACCTATTTTCCAATTTAAATTCCTTTTATATCTTTCTCTTGCCTAATTGTTGTAGTTTGGGCCTTCAGTGTTATATTGAATAGTAGTGGTGAAAGCGGACTTGCCTTTCTTGTACCAGATCTTAGAGGGAAATCTGTCAGTCTTTCAGCATTGAGTATAGTGTTAGCTGTGGGTTTGCTATAAATGGGCTGCATTATAATGAGGCATGTTCCATACGATCATAGATTTTGAGGATTTTATCATAAATGTTTGAGTCTTTTCAAATGTTTTTTCTATGTGACCATGTGATTTTTATGTTTCCTGTTGTTCATGTAGTAAATTACATTGATTTTGGATGTTGAACCATCCTATAATCCTTGGAATAAATCCTACTTGATTTGGTATGCTAAAATTTCCTTGAGTATTTTTGCATCTATCCAACAGGAATATTGGTCTGTAATTTTCTTTTTTTTTATGATGTCTTTGTCAAGTGTTGGTATCAGAGTAATTTTGACCTCATAGAATGTGTTTGAAATGTTTCACTCTTTCTCAACTTTTTGAGAAGGATAAGTATTTATCTTTGTGAATTTTGATAAATTTGGTGAATTTGTGAATTTGGTAAAACACACCAGTAAAACCTTATGGACCTAAGTTTTTGTTTTAGGGGAGGCTTTGGATATTATTTCAATTTCCTTGCTTGTGATTGGTCTGATCAGGTTTCTTCCTGTTTCAATCTCAGAAGATTTTTATGAATCTGTTCATTTCATCTAGGTTGTCAAATTTTCTAGCATATAGATATTCATAGTAGTCTTTATAATCTATGTATTTCATGAATGTCTATTGCAAATGTTCTTTCATTTCTGATTCTATTCAAGTTTTCTCCCTGTTTTCTTAGTGAATCTAGTTAAATGTCTGCTTTATTCATTAAGAGAAATCTTTTGGGACCTCCCTGGTGGCACAAGGGGTTAGGATGCAATCTATTATGCTATCCGCAGCCACTGCAGCACAAGTTCGATCCCTGGCCAGGGAGGTGACCCACATGGCACAGCAGACCTCTCATGACTGCCTGCTGCTCCCCTCAGCAGTGTATTTCAGTCAGTCTGCCTGTTCTGCTCCCCACTCTGTCTCTGGTGAATCCTCTCACGCCCCACAACTCTGACCTGTATCCCAGTTCTTGTATGCATAAATAAATAAATCCTTAAAAAAAAAGAAAAATCTTTGAGTTTTATTATCCTAAGACTAGAAATAAAATCTTTTTTTCTACTCCAATTTTATTCTTCTCCAATTTTTACTACTCCTTTGCTTCTACTGATTTATGGTTTTTTTTGTTCTTTTTCTCCTAGGAAAATTAGACATATGGTTGTTTATTTTAGGTCTTTATTGTTTCTTGATGGAGGCCTATATTTTACATACTTCACTCTTGTTTTTTTGTTTTTTTTTTTTTTTGCTGTGTCACATTGGTTCTGATAGGTTAATCTTCATTTTTGTTCATCTTCAAGTATTTTTGAAATTTTTTCTTTGATTTTCTCATTTATCCAATGGTTGTTCAGTAATGTGTCATTTAATCTCCTTATATTAAAAGATCTTCCTGGTTTCTTTTTGTTGTTGATTTTTACCTTTGCACCATTGTGATCAGAGAATACACTTGTTATGATTTCAATCTTCATGAATTTACTGATATTTGTTTTGTACCTAAGAGGTATTCTATCCTAGAAAATGTTCCATGTGAAAAATGAAAAATGTATACTCAATTTTGAGGAATAAGGTAGTGTAATTGTTTATTAAATCTATGTGGTCTAATTCCCTATTTAAATGTTTTATTTCCTTGGTGTTTTATTTCCTGGCCGATCTGTCCATTGGTGAAAGTGGGGTGTTCAAGCCTCCTACTGTTATCGTGCTGCTGCCAAAGTCTGGTTTCAGATTTGATAATAGTTACCTCATAAATTTGATGCTTCTTCATTTGGTATGTATGTATTAATGAGTGTTATGTCTTCCTCATATTGTAATTGATCCCTTAATTATTATATGGGATCTATTTCTGTCTATTACTTAATTTAGTAGGAAGTCTATTTTATCTGATATAAATATAGCTGTCTGATATAAATATGCGTATTAATTTTGGGGAGTGCATCCCAATTTCTTGGATGATTGTTTTCCAACACTTTATTTAGCATCTATATTTATGCTTAGAGTCCAGACGCCTCTCCTAGAGATGACAGAAAATTCGGTTTTATTGTCTGTTTAACTGGCCCTCTATGCCTTTGGATTGGGGAGTTCATTGAATTTACATTTAGAGAGATTTTTGTTAAATGATTTACTTTTCTGGTTCAAATTCCTTGCTCAGTTTTTCATGGATTTTCATCTCTTTGAATAGATAGTACAGAACCTTTCAACATTTCTTATAGGGAAGATCAAGTTGGGTAAACCCCCTCAGATTATGTTTTTCTGAGGACCCCTCAGGTTTGAAGGAAAGTCTTGCAGAATATAGATAGCATTCTTGGAAAGCAATTTTTATCATCAATTATACTGAATATGTCATTCCATTTTCTCATTGCCTGAAGGTTTCCTCTGAGAAACATGATGCCATTTTGATGGCATTTCCTTTATACATTGCCTATTTCTTTTCCCAAGTCACTTTCATTATTTTTTTCTTTGCCTTGAATACTTGGTAGTTTCATGACTATGTGTCTTGCTGTAGGACTCATTACGTTTAGATAACCAACTGTTCTTTTAGTTTCATGAACTAATATATTTAATTTCTTTCCCAAGTTTGGGAAATCTTCCTCTACTTTTCCCTTGGCTAAGTTATCTGATCCTTTCTCTCTCTTTGCCTTCTGGGATACACTTTATCTTTATGTTGCCTTTCCTAATGAAGTAAGGTATTTTTAGAAATATTTCTTCATTTTTCTCCCTTCACATTTTCTTCTTCTTTTTCATGGGGCCTATGTTCAGCATCTCTCATTCAGCCCTCCATTTGTTCTGTTCTCCTTTCATAGCTTTTTTGAAGAATTTTCTCTCTTCTAACTGATATTTTTACATCTTGCAACTCCTTTATTTTCTTGTTTTAACCTTCATTTTTTAAATTTCTTCTTATTAATTGTATTTCTGATGACAATCCTCTTTTTTTTCCCTCCATATCCTTCCATTATTTTTTCATGGCAATTCTGAACTCTGATAGAAAGATACAATTCTTCCAAATCTTTGTGGATGCTTCTTGAAAATTGTTCCCTCTTTGCGTTGTCATATTCCTTTGATGTCTCTGTTTGTTGTGTGCTGTTTTGGTTTTTTTTTTTTTTTTTTTGCCCATTTTGTTGTGCTAGATCTTCTTTCCCAGTGTTCTTCACTCTCTAGCAGTAGCAAGTTGGCAGATTCATAGGAAGCCTATACAAACCCACTAGGGGGAGGTACATACCACTTTTTTTTTTTTAAGATTTATTTATTTTTTTTATTTATTACTTTTATTGACAAGGTTTATAGGAACAAATTATGTATTTAAAATCATAGGCCAATTCCTAGTTCTTACTTAGTTGCTTAGCCCATTCATCTGTAATATGTATAACCCTAAGGTCTTAACCTTAAATCAAGAAACAAGTCAAACCTGTGAAAATACCTAACAGTCAACAATAAAACATGTGCATGTTTTATTTTAAAATTCAGATTATTTAATAAACTAATTAAGACAATGTAAAATACAGAATTATGCTCATTAAAGAGTGGTCCATATGTTGATCACCTAGAGTCCTGATTGGCTGTAATTTAAACCCCAACAGCCCCGATTCCAGAAACACATTAAATGTCTTTAATGTTACAAGTATATTATCATTTTTGAGAAATATTTTGTCAGAGATACCCATTATTGCCCACATATCTTCTGCAATTACACTGGCTACTTTTATAATTACAAAAATGGCCAGGTTTTCTATAAGTATCAGCATTTTACACAGGCAAACGTAAGATAATAAAAATCAATTCACTTCTCATAGCCAAATGTGCTTGTATTTAATCCCACTCCAAAAACATATACTTTTAGATGTGTTGATTTTGGTCTACCTTAAATACAAAATGTTATCTACAGACACTGTTGCAGAGTTATCACTAAAACTATAGATTGACACTTTCGAAGCAAAGCAGAGAACTGTTCTGTCAGTGTTTCCTTCACTGAATCTTGACTTTCGCTGCTCTGTCATACCTAAAAAGGAGACACCTAAACAGAAATCCACTCCGAAAAGTAAAAATATCTGTAAAAAGATTTATTTATTTATGCATACAAGAGCTGGGGTACAGACTAGAGATGCAAGGGGTGAGAGGATCCACTAGAGACAGAGTGGGGAGTAGAACAGACAGACTGACTAAGATACACTGCTGAGGGGTGCAGCGGGTGAGACAGGAGAGGTCTGCTGCACCATGTGGGTTGCTCCCTGGCCAGCTGGGGATCGAACTCATGCTGCAGAGGCTGTTTACTAATTGATCATTATAACACAAAAAAATACAAATGAATTAAATTCAATATCTTGAAAAAGCCATTTGAGATAAGTTCTGTGTCATTGTAACAACACCTCAAATTGTGAGTATGTAACACAAGATTTAAAAGAAAGGGAATATTTAGAAGGCAATCATTATGCCTAATAGTAGTTTATGGAATTATGACTACTTTAAAAATTAGTTTACAATTAGTGACTTACAAGTATTTAAATAACCATTAACTTCCATACCAACAATAGATGTTGAAAGTGAAAGAATGCCACTGGCAAGGTATTGAAGGTAAAAATGGAGATGGGTATACAGAAATTATAGTCATAAACAGAAAGGAATTTTAAGATAAGAGAAATAATTTTTTTAACTTCCCAAATTTGTTGTGGTTTATATGAAATCCCAGCATCAGCCTCATCAATCATTTTTCCATATAGGTAAAATTTTTTAAAATCTGTAAAAACTATTCTCATAGTTGCTTCCCAAATTCCATATTCATGTTATAATTTAAATCAAATTATTTTATAAATCTCTCTTAAAACTTCAACATTTGGAAATTAATGAATGTATACCATCCCATCAACAGAACACTTAAGAAAAATAGTGTAATATTGTAAATACACACTGGAAAAAATCCAACATTTATTTATGACAAAATCTTAGCAAACTTAGAAGTGAACTTCCTCACTTTATAGAGGACATTAATAAATGATGAGACATTAAATGCTTTCTTAGTAAAATCAGAAATAAGTTATGGATGTTGCCTTTCACTGCTCCTATTCAACATGATTCTAGAAATTCTGCTTAGTGTGTTAAAAAAGACAAGTAAATAAAATATACAAAATAGGAAGGAAAAATAACATCTCAGTGTTTGCAGATGATATGATTATTTATAGAAAATTCAAAATAATCACCAATAGCAAAACCTGGAACCAAAAAATGATAATGCTAAGGTTGTAAGATACAAAGTTAACATAAAAAAATCAATTGCTCTCAAAATTAACAATTTGTATTGGTTACAAAAACATGAAATATTCAAGTATAAATTTAACTAAACATTAACAATATCTATATACAGAAAACTACAAAAATATGATTAACAAATAGAAAACATTTAAATAAATGAAGAGTTTTCAATTTTGCTTATAAATATGATGACTCAACATTATCAAGATGTCAGTTCTTCTCAGCCTGATCTATATAGATTATGAAGGAAGGAAAGCAAAGGTATTATGGAGGGAAGATCTTAAAGAAGAATAAGTTACAGAGAACTTATTGAAAAATAGCAGAAAGTCTGGAATATGTACTCCCATTATATATGAGCAGTAGATGTAATTCCAAAAATAAGTTAAAATATATAAAATTAAAATGGTAAACTGAATATTATAATTGTATAGAGCAAAATGAAAGAAAGTAAAAAAGGAGAAATGAAATTCCAGAGTTTCTATTTGTCTGGAAGGTCCTTATTCTTTCTTCACAGAGGAAGGAAAGCTTTGCGGGATAGAGTATTCTTGGTTGGCATTTGTGGTCTTGGAGTTTGTTGACTATGTCCCTCCTCTCTCTCTTTGCCCATAGTGTTTCTTCAGAGAAGTCTGATGTCAGCCTGATTGGTTTTCCTTTGCATGTTATCTGTGTCTTCCCTCTTATCAGCTTCATTATTTTTTTCCTTGTCTTGTATTCTTGGACACTTTACTATTGTGTGTCTTGCTGTGTTTTTCCTTTCATCATGGAAGTTTGGCGTTCTTACTTCTTGTATATCTATTTTCAGCTCCTTCTTCATGTTTGGGAAGTTCTCTTCAATTATGTCCTTGAACATTTTCTCTGTTCTTATGTCTCTCTCCTCTCCTTCCAGGATTCCTATAACTCTTATATTTCCTTTCCTCATGGAGTAAGATAGTTCCCAAAGTCTTTCTTCATTTTTTTTCCTTCGTACTTCTCTTTCCTTTTCTGTTTTGGTTCTTTTTTATTTCTGTGTCTTTGAGAGTACTTATTTGTTCTTCCATTTCATCTATTCTGCTTTCATTGCTTTCCCAGAGTTCTTCAGCTCCTCTATTAATCCTTTGATCCCATGCATTTCATTCACTTCCTTCTTTAGGGATTCAATTTCATTCTTATGGTCATTGATTATTTTTCCCATATCATTTTTGATTTCCTTCAGTTTTCTAATCATGGTGACTTTAAATTCTCTATCAGGAAGACTCATAAGTTCCTCTAAGTCACTGTTGTTGCAGTCTGGTGTTTGTCTTTTTGTGGTGTGTCTTTTCCTGGGACATGCTGGTTGTTTGTAATTTTTCTTCTCCCTGCTGCTTGTTTTCTAATTTGTCCTATGTGTTGGGACACTGTGTCACTGGTACTGGCTGGCATCTTTTTGGTGTGCTTTTTCTGGGATGTCAGGAACTGGTGGTCCAATCAAGTTCGATGCTGTTATGCCAGACTCCAGTTGGGCAGTGGTACTATGGATATGTTAATGGTTATTGTCCCTGAAAATCTCCTCCTTCTGTATTTGTTTAATTCCAGAGGTGGGTATTGAGGTCCCACACACTGCCCTGGCAGTGGCTAGATCACCTGCTGGGCCCCAAGTCACTGCATTCCCCTGTGGGCTCCAACTCTCTGCCAAGCGTGGCCTGGCTTGTGGGGGGTTTCAGCTCACCTCTGGCTGTGGGGACAGCCCTTTCCCAGTTCCACACAGTCCAGGTGGGCTCCAGACACAGAGATCCCTGTTCTAAAATGGCGACTCAGTAGGGCATTTCCCTGCACCCGCAGTCTGTTCTGGCAGTGACTGGATCCCCCTCTGGGCTCCTACTGGCAGCCAGATGGGGCCTGGCTTTTGGGGGCTTTTCAGCTCACCTCTGTCTGTGGGGACAGCCCATTCCCAGTTCCACACACTCTAGGTGGGTTCCAGACATAGGGATCCCTGTTCTAAAATGTCCCTAGTGCAGGATTTTTTTAAAGAATAATTATTTCCATTGAGCAATGATTAGATAAAGAAAATTTCTATGTATGTGTATATAGGTTTACCCACAAGTGTTCTGAGAGTGCAGTGCTAGCAAAATGTTGCACTACCACATGACTGGATCATTTATCTTGAGGATTCATCAATATCTTAGTGAGTACTTCCAGATGTGACAGTCCTAGGGCTTTCTCTGGCCATGGAACCCCACAGAAATACAGCTGTGGAAATGTTATATTGACATTAGCACTTGGTGTTAGGAACTGCATTCATGTGATGTGAGGCTAGCACATACAGAACCTTAGTTCACACTTATCTTGCTTTTCCAAGCTTCACTTTGATGACATTTGGCTTTAATTACAATGACTAATTGAATAAGGGCAGCCATACACATGTGTATACATTCTCTCCCACCTCAACATCTCTATCTCTAGCTTTATTTCATATTGTATTAGTGATAAATAATGGTTCAACAACAAGCAACATATTAACTTATAAGAGAAACAGTGTTTGTGTTAAAGATTTATCTGTGACTGCATACTGGACAAGCCACATTTAACTGAACCTTAGATGTTCATTGTTTTTCATTTTGTTTCATTTATCTCAAAACTTACCCCTGGCCCTTACAGAAAACAAAGAGTCATGGAGCAGAGTATGTTATTCTCCTCTCATAACTCAACTGAATCCCCTAACATAGTCTCCCCATCTGACAAGTTATCATTCCGTCTCAATTTCTTTTTTTTTTTTAAAGATTTCATTTATTTATTTATTTATTTATTTACTTATTTACTTATTTATTTATTTATTTATACACGCACTGGGTACAGTCAGAAGGTCGGAGGGTGAGAGAATTCACCAGAGCCAGAGCGGGGAGCAGAGCAGGCAGAAGGACCGAAGCACACTGCTGAGGGGAGCAGCGGGCGGCAGGAGAGGTCTGCGCGCCATGTGGGACCCTCCTCTGGTGGCCGGGGAGCAGCCGGGGATGGCACTGGCGCTGCAGAGGCACCGGGCACCCTCGCAACCCAGTGCTCAACCACTGCGCCACCGGGGAGGCCCTCAGTCTCAATTTCTAATCATGGGTTAATAGAAGTATATCCATGCAGAACAGCTCCATATTTTCTATAAATTTATAGATATAGATCTTTTCTCTTAAAGGAGATCTGTTCTCTCCTCTAAAATTTAAAATATCTATCTACCATCTATCTTTCTTTCTTTCTATCTACCTATCATCTCATATACAACATAATATATATATGTATATTTTTTTTCTTTTGGTGACTTACCTATCAGAACACTCAAAGTTTCATAACACTTATGTTTAGTTTCAAAGTCTTCCTTAGCTTGTGTTTCTTTTCATAGTTAATCATCAGAAAAGTGACAGCATCATGAGTTTCCACAATTATTGAGTATTTAATGCATCTGATGTCTCCAGGATCCCTGGAGATAGGTGTTGGCATCATTACCACTGTACAAATGTGTAAACTCACATGCAGAGAGGCTTCACAGTTCTTTAGAAATCACCCAGTTATCAAGTGTTTGTGTGGGGAGGATCTATAATTGAATCTATGTTCTCCAGTTCTACATCCCACCCTACCCCACACTCTGACAGCCCAATCCATTTTCAGTTACACAATAATTGAGCTCAGATTTTATTAAATATGTTTTTTAAGTAGCAACCAAATTAAACTAATAAATGAAATTTTATTTCAAATTCCTGTGGATTAGAAAATTAATTTTACTGCCTATAAAACACTCCTCTGGTCTGAAATACTGCAGATCACCTTCAGAAAGACTGGAGTCAGAAAATAGTTGTGAAGAAGGCCTGTGTTATGATGCAAGCAAACATCCAAGAGTTCACATACTTGTCCACCCCCATCATGTTTAGAAGTTGCTACAAGAAAGAGCATAAGATAAGTGCCTGATTGCACAGCTTGAACCCTCCATCTTTAGATAAGAGCTTCAAATAGCCTTTGGTCCTTACATCTTCCCCCACACAGATAGCCCCGACTGACTTTGTAAAATGAAGGGACCACTTTGAAGTTATGCACAGTGTTCCTTTGTCATTAACGTAACGAAGAATGTTTGAAACAAACCTCCTTTAGTTAACTGAAAAATTTTAGAAATTAACCAGATGTCTTCCTTTTTTTGTTAAAGAACAATTATATATTCCTCTGTGCATGTAACTTAACTATATAAACTGACCCCAAACTTCCTAGCAGGAAGCCATTCGCTAGAGGGATCTCATGACAGTCCTCACACCTAGGTTCTCAATTTGACTCTTTTTTTTTTTTTTTTAATAGAGGCATGCTTTATTTATTTGTTTGCTGGTTTGTTTGTTTTTGTTTTTATACATGCACTGGGTACAGTCAGAAGCGCGGGAGGGTGAGAGAATTCACCAGAGCCAGAGCGGGGAGCAGAGCAGGCAGAAGGACCGAAGTACACTGCTGAGGGGAGCAGCGGGCGGCAGGAGAGGTCTGCGCGCCATGTGGGACCCTCCTCCGGTGGCCGGGGAGCAGCCGGGGATCGAACCGGCGCCGCAGAGGCCGTGCGCAGTTTCGCAACCCAGCGCTCAACCGCTGCGCCACCGGGGAGGCCCTCAATTTGACTCTTAATAACATATTTCAGGGCCTCCCCGGTGGCGCAGCGGTTGAGCGCTGGGTTGCGAGGCTGCTGGCAGCCTCTGTAGCGCCAGTTCGATCCCCGGCCACCGGGTGAGGGTCCTACATGGCACGCAGACCTCTCCTGCCGCCCACTGCTCCCCTCAGCAGTGTACTTCTGTCCTTCTGCCTGTTCTGCTCCCTGCTCTGGTTCCGGTGAATTCTCTCACCCTCCCGCAATTCTGACTGTACCCAGTGCTTGTATAAATAAATAAATTAATTTAAAAAAAAAGAAAAGCAAAATAGTTAAAATAAAAACAACTTTCAATAAACTTTCCTTTTATTGCATTCATTCATAGCAATGATTATTTCAGTCGACATTTCCATGCTTTGACCATTCCCTCCATTGATTCCTGTTATAATTCTGCAGAAGCAGTGACCCTGCAGCAAGGACAGGAAGATGGGTTGATGAGTAACCTGCAACCAGTCCTTAGAGCAGGGTCCTAGTCCCAAAGACAAGGCTTTCATAAGGAGAGAAGGGGGTGGACAATTTGCAATTCATATCAATAACTGAGTAGGAACTGGATTTGCTGGCCCAAGTTTAAAGACAGGGAGACTAGATTGGATATTCTTTTAATAGTGCAAGTGGAAGAAATCAAAACTTCAGTTCATAGAGAAAAAGGGCTCTGGAGTTGGGTGGTAGGGGATGTGATAACTGGGGTGTGAGGATGGATTTGTCTTCATGCCTCGGTACTGTCTGTGCAAGGTGATTTGGAGACAGGAAGGGTCCAGAGACAGAAATCAAGGGCAAAAATTTTCAAGGATTTTGCTGTTCCCATGGCTGACAAACAAGAGATTAAAAACCTGATGAGTCGGTAGCTCTCTGGTGGCACAATGGGTTAATTCTTGACACTATGAAGCTGTCCACAACCATTGCTGACCAAGTTCAGTCTCTGGTCAGGGAGCTACATACATGGCACAGCAGACCTCTCCTGTTTCACCTGTTGCTCCCCTCAGCAGTGTATTTCAGTCAGACTGCCTGTTCTGCTCCCCACTCTGTCTCTGGTGAATCCTCTCACCCCCACACCTCTGACTTGTAGCCTGGTTCTTGTATGCATAAATAAATCTTTAAAAATAAATAAATAAATAAAAACCTGATGACTCTAGCCCAGACACTTGCTACCATAAATTTCCTTGGCTCATTCTTTTCTTTTCTTTTCTTTTCTTTTCTTTTCTTTTCTTTTCTTTTCTTTTCTTTTCTTTTCTTTTCTTTTCTTTTCTTTTCTTTTCTTTTCTTTTCTTTTCTTTTCTTTTCTTTTCTTTTCTTTTCTTTTCCTTTCTTTTCCTTTCCTTTCCTTTCCTTTCCTTTCCTTTCCTTTCCTTTCCTTTCCTTTCCTTTCCTTTCCTTTCCTTTCCTTTCCTTTCCTTTCCTTTCCTTTCCTTTCCTTTCCTTTCCTTTCCTTTCCTTTCCTTTTCCCTTTCCTTTCCTTTCCTTTCCTTTCCTTTCCTTTCCTTTCCTTTCCTTTCCTTTCCTTTCCTTTCCTTTCCTTTCCTTTCCTTTCCTTTCCTTTCCTTTCCTTTCCTTTCCTTTCCTTTCCTTTCCTTTCCTTTCCTTTCCTTTCCTTTCCTTTCCTTTCCTTTCTTTTCTTTTCTTTTCTTTTCTTTTCATTTCCTTTCCCCTCTCCCTCCCCTCCCCTCCCTTCCCTTCCCTTCCCTTCCCTTCCCTTCCCTTCCCTTCCCTTCCCTTCCCTTCCCTTCCCTTCCCTTCCCTTCCCTTCCCTTCCCTTCCCTTCCCTTCCCTTCCCTTTCCTTCCCTTCCCTTCCCTTCTCTTTTCCCCCCTATTTTTGAGCTATCTTTCCATAGCTTGTCAAGTTAGATGCTCTTGGAAGGAGGAGGAGCTGCACGCCCAGAGGAAGGGATTTACAGGCCTTGAGACCAGAAGTCTTCACACAGGCTCTGTGAGATGTTCACCCTGGGGCAATCACACAAACACCAATCTGTCACCAACTGGTACCCATGACTAGCAACAATGAATAGACTTTAGCAAAGTCTATTTTCCTTGCCTTCTTAGCTAATAAAGTTGAATTTATTTGTTATTAAACCCCAGTTATAAAACCTAGACCTAGAACCCTAGTCTTTGTACCTTGGGTAATCTCTCTGGTGCCTGGAGCAGTTTCCGTGGAACACCCTTTTGCTAATCAATAAACACTGTTTCCTTGACTACCCTCACTGGTGTCTGTGAAGTCTCTTTTTAGTCTTGACCAGAAGGTATCAGGAGCCCTTTCCCAACTTGTGAGTAGGGTCTCTCTTTTCTTCCGATTCTCAGAAGGAGGAACAATTGCAAGACAGTGGCTGGTAGGCTCATAGCTTCTTTGTCTATGTTGTGAGTGGAATTGGGATTGGATTGAGGGGCCACAGGGCCTGCCCCCTAGCTGGTAACAATATCACCCCAACTGTCATGGGACTGTGTTGGTATGAATATGCTTTACTATTGACTATCAGTACTAGAAAAGTTGTTTTACTCCCAAAGCCTAAAACTTTCTACAAACAAATCAGAATGTAATCAAATTTTGACCGAACTCTAGAATGACAGTTGTTTGTATAAAGGCTTATGGAATTTTTTCTATATATCCATCCAAAGTTAAAATTTGCATGGAACTGCATCACTGAGAAAGATCATGGGAATGTTGAAACTTCAGGGATTCCATGCAGTACAACCTTTTCCTTTTATGAATGACATCCGTTTATGAATGACTGTTTCCACTGCTGTATGAATTGCCTCTGGACAAAAAACTTCCCCTGGAAGGAAGGAAGCTCATTGTGCAATTTGGAGACTATAGTGAGGACCCTGAATTTATAATTGAGCTACAAATCGGAAACAGGAAACAAGATCATGTTTCTAAATTGAAAGGTCTGTTAGGAAAAAATTATAAGGTTTGGTCCTATGACTTCCCTAATTGTTCTAAAACCATTCTTGAGCATTCATGAATCAGCATTCTCGTAGTTACAATTGAACATAAGAGAAAAAAAAAATCCCTCTAATATGCTTCAGCAGTTCTGTTTTTTCAGACAATGTTATGGTTGCCCCTTTTGAACACTGTAGGTTATACAATAAATGCTTGTCTCAACCAGATTAGAAATTCATTATAAATAAATGGGATGTTTGGAGAACAATTTAACAGTATTAAACTCTATTAACTTTGTCTTGTTTACTGGTCATTTATGCTGACAAACTAAGACATGCCATCATCAGGTACAATTAAAACACTGGACACACGTTGGTTGATCTAGATATTTAAGCACAAAATCTTACTCCTAGCATACACAGATATTTCTTTTACAGATTTCTACAATATTTTTTCTTTTGCATCAAATCCACTTTGAAAATAACCACCTCTAGCAGCATAAGAAAACTTAAAAATCTTCCGAAGTGTGCCCAAATTTGGACAGTTTCATTTTAAGCCTTAGTGCAGAGGTGATGATTAAACTGAAGGTTGTGAGAAGAGGAACCAGCAACTCAAAAAACAAGTGGAAAATTATTCTGGCAGGGAGACATATATGTCTCTTCTTCATGACACAAATGTTACTTGGGACCTTTCTTAATGCCAATCTTTGCATTCAAAAATCAAGCCTCAGCTGAAAATCAATTTCTGAAGACATCTAATATGCTTTCTACAATCTTTCTAATAGAAAATCCATTATCTGTTTAAATATTTCTAGCAATTATGATGATTTAGAAACTTTCAGACCATTGTTTCAGGTAGGGAGTAAAGTTAAAACTATTTGCCATAATAAAGAAATAAGTGATTCTGGGTCTTCCTGGTGATGCAAAGGGTTAAGTCTCAGAACTACAAAGCTATCCTCAGCCATGCAGCATGATTTCGATCCCAGCCAAGGAGCTAACTCACATGTTGCAGCAGACCTCTCCTGTCTCACCAGCTGCTCCCCTCAACAGTGTATTTCAGTCAATCTACCTGTTCTGTTCCCCACTCTGTCTCTGGTGAATCCTCTCACCTGCCATACCTCTGGCCTATATACCAGTTCTTGTATGCATAAATAAATAAATCTAAAAAAAAAAAAAGAAAGAAGTGATTTTAACATGAAAGGAATATTAGTGAGGATCACCCACAAATACATTTTAGTAATTACAACTGACTTCTACAATGTTCTTCATCACTCTTTCAGAGCTGTTATCTGTGTGTGTCATTTGATCTGACAACAGCCATATAGAAATGAATCATTTAGAAATGAGTCACTGGAGACTCAGATATATCAGCTTGCCTCAATCTGTGTAGGTAATTGGTGGTGGGGTCAGATTAAAAATGCTGACCTTTCCCCTCCAAAATTAATGTGCTCTCTCCCTGGTAATCAGCTCACCAAAACATACAACTGTCTGATTCTGGTGACTATATTTTCCACTCATGTTGAGATAACCACCAAGACGCACACCAGGATAAACATGTTGAGATTCCCACCTCCAAAGGATAACGTAAGAAGGACCACCTTTTACAGTGGAGGTTGCATGGATGGCTGACAGTGCTTCCTTTTCAAAAGCTGAGTTGCAATGATGCTTTCAACTCAAGGGACAGCAAATCAGCCTGTAGGACCTTATCTTTGCTTCTGGGCATCTTGAGGGAAGACAATTTGGTAAGTGATTTATTAGAGTAGTCTATCACTTTGGTGGCCTGTTTCTTCCAGTAAAAATTGGAGAAATAAGAGGAACCAAGTGAGTGCTGTGATAGTCTCTTTGATTCAAATGTGGTTTATAAGTAAACCTACACTTACTTTGACATAGTAGATTTGGAATCAGAGAGGCATAATGCAATTTTGATTGTAGTAAAATCATTGGCAGGCTGATACTATTGTGTTTTTACTTTATCCTCATTTTAAAAAGTAGTGAAATGGCACTTTCAGTTAGATATTAGTGATATTAGAGATGTTCCTTTTCCTATACATATTTTGAAACATGAAATTCACCCCCAAAATATTCTACCCAAAGGCCCTGATTTCTTTCACTTTTCATACTCACTCAAGTTTGTTTTCCAATAAATGAGCAATACATGTTATTGAGTTGAACTTTCTTTTTATCTATAATTATAATTGCTATATTGTTAGATAATAATAGATAATAAGATTGTCAGAAATACCTTCAACTCAAATATGATTTTAATACACAAGGTCTATTAATTATACCCTGGGATCAATGATCCTATTACACCTAAAGGGAAGAAAATTACCATAAGATGTCTAGAAACTTATCCCCATGTTTGATATCCATGTTATGAGTCAACATTAAATACTGTATTCAAGTTTCATGAAAAATTTCTCTTTGCAGGTAAGATCCATGGTCACCTCTCCACATTGATTTTCTGGAACCTCCATTTTCTCCATCCCTAGGTACCATCATTGGCTACTTATTCTTCTTATATTTTCTGAATTTTACAATTGACACACATTTGTGGTTTCTAGACTTCTGGGGTGATTGAGACTGCAACAGTTTTTCCATGCATTTATATTTTTATTGCACCTGAAGGTAAGCCCAGTTTCCCTTTCTGAATAAAATGTCTATCACTGTAATACTTATCTACAGACAGAAGAAATTGAGTTGGTCAGGCTGGAACTTGAAAAATGGATCTGGATCTCTGGAGTTCCCAAAGATCAGGAATTCTTGCTAGAGGCTGGCTCCCTCTCTAGGTAGCACTTGAAAATTCCTCTCACCCTTTGATAATCTTTAAGAATCCTAGGGTAGGTGAAAATCATGTCCTATCTTACTCACTACAAACAACTTTCCTCTGGAGAAGATGCATTTCTCAAGAAAGAGACCAAGATGTTTTATTTGGTTCCCCTATATTCCTGCTATAAGTGAAACCATCCGATATATTTTTTTTTCCCTTCTGGCTTATTTCACTGAGCATAATTCCTTCTAGCTCCTTCCATGTTGCTGTGAATGGCGTTAGTTGATCTTTTTTGATCACTGAATAGTATTCCATTGTGTATATACACCACATCTTCTTGATCCAGTCAGGGGAGAAAAATAATAACAATATAAAACACAACAAAACAAAAACAAACAGACAATCCAGCAGAGGAGGAGGAAGAGGTGTCATAGGGAGGGAAGGAGGAGCACAGGAGGCTGTTGTGATGGTGCACGGGTGAATTGGTGAAGGAAATTCTATGGGGACTATACCTGGGGGGGGGGTGGGACATTGTATAAAAATGAACAATGATGCAAAATATATATAAATAATTTTTTAAAAAAAGCAAAGAGACCAGGAGTCACAGCAAAGAGGTCAAAGTTTGTGAATTACTGGTAAGTCCCTGCTCTTTCCCAAACTCCTTGTGGGCTAGGTAAATACCTGCATCCCAGCCACGTGAGTGCAAGACTCCCCAGGAACCCCTCTCTCTCTGTGGAAGAGGATGGCTGGCGGCAGAGGAGCTGTTCAGGACTTCGTCCTCATCTGGTCTGGGAACAGTGCCTGGATGGAGCTTGTTTCAGACTTGGGGAGATGTCTCCCAATGAATATTTTCTTTCAACAGACTTTACTATTCAGTCAGTAGCAACTTTGGAACATCTTTCCTTTGCAGGAAGTCTTCAGAATAAGTTTATTATGGTAGTCAGGGCCTCCCTGGTGGCACAACAGGTTAACCAAAGTACTATGAAACTGTCCACAGCCTCTGCAGCAAGGGTTCCCAGCTGGCCGGGGAGATTCCCACACGGTGCAGCAGACAGCTCCTGTCTCGCCCACTGCTCTCCTCAGCAGCGATTTCAGTCAGTCTGCCTGTTCTGTTCCCCGCTCTGTCTCTGGTGGATTCTCTCACCCTTCAGCGCCTCTGGTCTGTACCCCAGCTCAGGTATAAATAAATCTTTGAAAAAAAAAAGTTGATTATGGTAGTCACCCTTATATGTGTCCACTGTCCATCTTTTGCTCAAAATTTTGGAAGCTATTAAAGTATACATTTCAGAAAGGAAACTTACTTCTGTTATTTAATTTTGTTAAGTACTAGGCTCAAGAATATTCAACTTCTTTTGAAAAAATGTTACATTTAACTAGTTGAATATCTTTTCCTCCTTTCCTTCCTTCCTCCCTCACTTCCTCCCTCTTTCCCAAGTTCTTCACAACTTCCTTCCTGTTTACTTCCTTCCATTCACCCTTCCTATCTTCCTTTATGCCTTCTGCCATCCCTATTTTTGTCTTTCTTTGAATTTGCAATATATTTAGAAACTTTTTTTAGAAATTAATAGCTTTTATCTTCATAACTTATTAAATATTTTCATCTGGAAATGATTTATTCACCCCATGAACTAAAATACAATGCAAATATTTAAAGAAAAGAATTGGAATCTTTAATGAAAACATATTTTTTTTTCCCTGATGACCAGAAAGGCTCCACTGGTTGTCAATGGAAATATGTCTCATGCACAGATTTACCTTTAGAAATAGAACTCATCCAAAGAGGCAGAGGGTTATAGAGAGCCTCCTATAGGTGTTATTAGATTGATATCTTGGCCCAGAGGGGAAGTTTCAGAGGTAGCCCCTTCAGTTTTTTTTTTTTTAATTAATAAATATTTTTGTTTTACATCATTATTCATTTTTAAACAATATTTGCTTCCCCCCACCCCCTCAGGCATAGTACCCAGAGTTTCCTTCATCAATGCAACTGTGCACCATCACCTCAGTCCTCTGTGCTCCTCCCTCCTTCCCTCTGATCCCTCTCTCTCCTCCTCCCCTGCATTATGTCTCTGGTTTATAATTGTCTGTTTTTGCTTTGTTGTATTTTGTATTGCTATTATTTTTTTACACTGATGACTTATTTGGTTCCCCTATATCCCTGCTGTAAGTGAAACCATCCAATATTTTTCTTTTTCTTTGTGGCTTATTTCACTGCACATAATTCCTTCTAGTTCTATCCATATTGCTGTGAATGGCATGAGTTTATCTTTTTGATTGCTGAATAATATTCCACTGTGTATATATATCACATCTTCTTGATTCAGTAATTTATTTTCGTAGCCACCTCAGTTTTTAAATCTACTCTAAGCTTTGGTTCTCTCACCTATAAAATAGGAATAGGAATAGTATCTATAGTATCATAGAACAGGGCCTATGTACTGATTAATAAATGTCAACCATTAGTATGATTTCTGTCACTAAATGCTTGTTTGGCAGCAAATTGCTTCACCACTTTGACCTTCTGCCTCATCTTTCATCAAATGTGATGACTTTATGGCAATTTCAGGTATCCTTTACTCTGTGTGATGCTGGACAATGAGATTTTCTGGATACTAGTCTCTAAGTTAATTGACAACAGAATCTTAGATTGTGAAGACACTCAGGGGCTATGTGATTGATGAACTTTTCTACACATTGTGTTTTCTCCTCTATGGAGCCCCTTAGAAGGGATTTTTCACTGGTCAACATGAAGATCCACAAGATAATTGACATGCAAGCACAAACTGAATTCATAACTGTTACCTCCCTCAGCTTCTGCTGTGTGCAAGTATATGTATGTATTTACGTGTTTACACAACAAAACTCCCTTATGAAACTGTTTCAGACTAGGGTTTTAGAAGACAATGCTTGAGAACATTACAGTGAGATAAATCTCTTAGGAAATCATAGGGCAAGGCTTTTGTTTATTTATTTGTTAAGATTTATTTTATTTATACAAGAGCTGGTGTACAGGCCAGATGCATGAGAGGGTGACAGGATTCACCAGAGACAGAGCGGGGAGCAGAACAGGCAGACTGACTGAAATAAACTGCTGAGGGGAGCAGTGGGCGAGACAGGAGAGGTCTGCCATGCCATGTGGGATTCTCGCCAGCTGGTGGGGATCGAACCCGCACTGCAGAGGCTGTGGACAGCTTCACAGCATTGGGCTCAACCACCTGAGCCACCAGGGAGGCCCAGTTTTTGTTTATTTTTTTAATCAATGTACCTAAAATGAAATATTTGAATTGAGGGGCCTCTCTGGTGCCCTAAGGGTTAAGACTCAGTGCTACCACCCCAACAGACCTCCGGTGTGGTCTGAGTTCTATCCCCAGCCAGGGACCTAACTAAACCATATGTTGCAGCAGATCTCTCCTGTCTCACCAGTTGTTCCCCTTAGCAGTGTATTTCAGTAAAATCCACCTGTTCTGGGCCTGCCTGGTGGCGCAGGCGGTTGAACGCAACGCTGTGAAGCTGTACGCAGCCTCTGCAGTGCTCATTCGATCCCAGCAGGCTGGCAAGGGTCCCACATGGCGTGGCAGACCTCTCCTGTAGCTCGCGTTGCTCCCCTCCTTCAGCAGTGTATTTCGTCAGTCTGCCTGTTCTGTTCCCCGCTCTGTGTCTGGTGAATCCTCTCACCCTCCCACGCATCTGGTCTGTACCTGGTTCTTGTATAAATAAAATAAATTTTTAAGATAAAATAAAATAAAATCCACCTTTTCTGTCCCCCAATTTGTCTCTGGTGAATCCTCTCCCCGCCCACACAAACCTCTGGCCTACACTCCTGTCCTTCTATGCAAAAATAAATAAATAATATCTTCCAAAAGAAATATTTGAATTGAGCAGCATATAATAGGATGTTTGATAAATGAGGGGTAGATTATCTGGAAACAAATAAGTTACTTGAACCTCATCTGTACCTTCTTGTAATCTTCGGAGAATGCTGGTATAACTGTTCTTTTTTGTTTTTAAACACTTATGGTCTTTGTTTTCCTTGGTTTGAGTCAGAATGTGAAGCAGATGTGCCAAGATAGCTATAGCTAAAAGAGTAATTCTTGTGATATCTCCAGATTAAATAAAAAATATATAATATAATAAAATCAACCTCCTCTTCCTAGTTGCCCACCTGCAACCAAAAATTTCAGAAATAAAGATTTAATTAACCCTTTTTCAGTGTGAAAATCTCAACTTATTTCCTAAATAACTTGCAGATGTACAAAAAGATCTGAGAAAGCTTACAATAATTCACATATGTAATATCTCTAATACAAAACAAAGAAGCAAAGACCTTGATGGGAAGAGATTAAAAATATTTGCCACCTTAAAATAATGGTAATTTAACTGGATATCAAATTGACCATGTCCAGTTATCTCCATGTTCAAGACAAAAAGGAAAATATTTTTTACTCAATACATATTTTTATAAAGAAAAGTGTCTTATTAAAAAGAAAGATGATGTGTGGTGGCAGAGAGGAAATTTCCCCCTAACCCAATGGAGTCTTCTCTGACTGGTGAAGCAATCAAATTGACATTAGACAGATAACTAGGAGAAATGAACAAATTTAATTGCCTATGTGTGGAGAATGTATATAGATGTGGATCCTAAAACCAATGGAGCAAAATGGGAGTACATATCCTGAGGCGAGGATTTGGATAGAAGCGTGGGCCTTCAGGAGAGAAGAGGGGGGTTCACATGGCATGGAAAGGATGACATATGATAAAGACCAGATGTTATGTAATTAAATGTTTGCCCTACATTATAAAAGTTTTTTTTTTCTGATAGAAAGCTTATTGCTAATAAAAATTCCTATTCTGGGTAATACCACCAAAATTCATTCCTTATTCTATAATTGAGAGAGTGGCAAAAGTTTTTCATGAGCCTGAAGGGACTCAACTGGCCTTGCAGTATTCCATAAGCCAAAGTGACACAACTTGGGAGGACCTATTCTGAACACCTGTGGAGGCCTGTCCTTCAGAAATCAAATCTATAGAACCCATAATCTCTTCCTCGCATTACATTCTAGAATGAATATACTGTGTCTATGTACCTTAAAGAGACATTACATAACACAACAAATAACAGTTTTTTAATATTTTTTCTCAGATATAAACATTTGTTCTAGGTATAACATATTTACATGAGCAAAACTTGACCTTTAGTTTACCATCTTGTGGTATAAATTTTTTCACCAATTTCCATTACACTAAAATTTTCCTCTAAATTATTAAACCAATATGTCAATGATTTGATATATTTATCACAATATTGACCTTGAAATAGAGGTGAAAAACATTCTTGATATTATATAACTAATATTTCCAAATTATTTATTAACTATTGTCATTTGTTTTGTAAATTTATCTGTTTATTATTTGAGCAAGCTGAGTTTGAGAAAAGTGTGTCCATATAAAAACATTGTTCTGTGTTCATCAAGAACAGAACACCTCCCTAAATATGTCTCCTTGGAACACCTCACCTTCGGCCTTCTGAGCACTTCTCTATCTTCATTGCAACTGGGACATAAATTACTGTAATATGTTCCTCCGTCCAGTTCCAGTTATTTAAGCATACTACATACCTGTGATATCCACTGTACAGCAAAATGCTTGTTTCTTATCCATAGTACTTGACCTGGGTCCTAATATAGAGTAGGAGTCCGAGAGACATTAATTTAATGAACTGGTAATTAATTTGGTCTACTGTGAATAACTGGGTGATTAAGAGTCAGCATAAGAGCTGCTCAAATCCTCCAAATCCCCACGAGCAAATCTCCATGAACAGTATGAAGTTTCTCCACTTGGCAAACCAGTTATGGTTGTAGTGGGGAGAAATATTGGGGTGAAGCCAGAGCCATGCAGGGGTGCAAGAATTCACTAGAGACAGAGTGGAAAATAGAAAAGGCAAATTTATTGAAATACACTGCAAAGAGAAGCAGTGGGCAAAGCATGAGAGGTCTGAGCACAACGGATGCTCTGAGACTCTTTTATACTCTGTTTTCAGTGTTTTCTACTTCAGGGCACTATGTAGTAACAATTATCTGCTGGGATACTGGCTTTTGACACAGAAACACATTCTGGCCCCTGTTTCTGCATTCCTGGAGGTGGGCTGGTTTTTCTGGTATTGGTTTTTCTGGTAGGTCATGGTTTTGTCCCCAAGATTTTTTGTGATGTTCTAGATTCAGCCGTCCAATACCTGAAATCAATCATGTTTGATTCGACCTGAGACCTGAGATGAAAGCACTGCTCTGCCATCTCTCTCCTTATGTTTCCATCCTTCTGCATTCTTTATTTTCCCATTAAAACCAGGACTTTCTGGTTCTGATTTATGCTTTTCTGCGACCAGGCTAGAGACACCAAGGTAAGTTCCTACATTCTGCTCACCTGAAAGAATAAAAATGAGAATCACAATGGTAACTGCCAGCTCACTGTGAGTATCTTACAAATGTGAATACCAACATTGACAAACAAAATACATCTATAAGGAACCAATTAAAAAACACACAGAAACAATGAAGAAAGAAACTGAACACATCCTCAACATTATAAATCAAAAGGAAAATATACCCAAGTGCATCACAATTAAAATTCTGAACAGGGGCCTCTGGTGGCTCAAGGGGTTAAGTCTCAGCACTTTGAAGCTATCCATAGCTACCGTATAACAGGAGTTCGATCCCTGGCCCAGTAGGTGACCCACATGGCATAGCAGACCTCTCCTGTCTCACCTGCTGCTCCCCTTAGCAGTATATTTCAGTCAATCTGTCTGATCTGCTCCCCACTTTGTCTCTGGTGATCCTAACCCTGCACCTCTGGCTTGTACTCCAGCTCTTGTTTGCATAAATAATCTTTAAAAATAACATAAAATAAAAAAAAATTCTGAACACTAAAAATGAAGAAATTTTAAAAGCAACCAGAGAGGATAAGTTAATTATCTGGGGGATATTGACTTGAATTACAGTAGAGATCTCATTTGAAATTATGAAAGCAAAACGAAGGGGCAACACATTAAAAGATGTGGAAATAAATAAACAAACTGTCAAATACATAGTTGATACTGGCAAAACTATCCTGAAAGAAAAAGTAGACAAATCTACAATTATTGCTGAGGATTTCAACACATTTTGTTCAGCAACTGACAAAACTACTAGACATAAAAATAACAAGTAGATGGAAAATGTGGACAATACAATCAAACAATGAGATCTAATTGACATGCAGGAAGTACTCCACCCAACAACAGAGTAATATTGTTAAAAAAAAAATACACATGGAGCATTTACTAAGACAAACTATATCCTGGGTGGGGATATAATCTTCTCACATTTAAAGGAATTTTATTAACAGAGTGCATTCTCTGACCACATTGAATTCAAACTACATATAGCAGAAAGATACAAGAAAGATTTCCAAAAACCTATAACTATATAACATACTTTTAAATAATTTATGGATCAAAAAGAAAAAGATTGAAATTTTTTAAATGCATAAGACTAAATAAAAATGAAAATAATATAAAAAAATTGTGACAACTAATTGTAACAACTAAATCAATAGAGGCAAATTAATTTGTTGATGCTTATATTAAAATGATAAAAGAATCCATATCAATAATCTAAGTTTCTGTCTTAAGAAGCTTGAAAAAGAAGAACAAATTAATTCAACTGTGCAGAATGGCGAAAAGAGCAAAAATCAACAAAATTAACAATTGGGAAATAACAGAGAAAAAAAGAAAAAGCTAAATCTGGGGGTCTCCCTGGTGGTTTAGGGATTGTCTTAGCACTAACACTGCTATGTCCTGAGTTTGATCCCCAGCCAGTGAGCTAGTCCACATATGGCCCAGCAGACCTCTTCTGTCTTGCCTGCTCCTCCCCTCAGCAGTGTATTTGAGTAAATCCACCTTTTCTGCTCCCCACTCTGTCTCTGTTGAATCCTCTCAGCCTTTGTATCCCTGACCGACACCCCAATTCTTCTACACAAAAATAAGTAAAATAAAGCTAATTCTTAAAAAATGAATCAAAATATCTGACAAACCATTAGTAAGACTGAAAATAATAAAGAGAAGACAAATAGCAAGAATGGATCAAGTGATATCACTATAGATCCTGAAACAATTAGAAGAATAATATGATAATGAAACAGAGCAAAATAGTACAAAAAGAGTATTTAAGACAGCACTAAACAGTGTGGAAAGGTACAATGACCAAAATAGGGACAGGGCACTGTCAGTGGGTTCTCACCCACATGCACAATTGCAAAGCCATTCAATTACACTCAGGGACAATGTCCAGCAACCTCAGGGGTTATTTAACAAATGGGAGATTGGGAGAAAAGAGTTTTTAAGGCCTTAAGTGGCTGGCTGTCTCATCCCACATAGTGTCTACAGTATCCAGATGCCCCAAACAGAGGCTGCTTTTGAAAGATGAGGTGAAACTGCAGCAGCCCAGAGCAACAGTCTGAAGGCTGGACTGGACATGGACCAGACAGCAAAAACTCAACAGCACCAGGAGGCAGTTCCAGAGAACCACAGGCTATGGTCAGTTCTTTGGGACACTGGACTAAGCCCAATGGTGCTCCTTGCAGGTGATGTCAGAGGCAGGACTTGAGGCAGGTACAGTGGCTGAGTCTCTGGAAAGGTCTACTGAGGCATGGAAGTCTAGAAGTCTACAAAGTCTAAGAAGCTCTGGGGAATCAGAGGGAGGTAACCTGTTCTATGCATCTCTTTCTTCAGACTGGGAACAGAGTCCTTGTTTGAAGGTGGTCTGATGAATGCTTCCTCTTCAAATACTTCTTCTGTCCAGAAGCTGGCTACACACTGTCCCTTCTAATTAATCCTTCTTTCTTATGAGACAGGGATCAGAATTCTTTTATCTCTTTGGAGGCCAGCTGCAGACTGCCTTCTTTTAAGGTGGTCGAATGAATCCTACTTCTCTCTCCTGAGGCTGGAAGCAGACTGCTCTAAGCTGGCTCTTGCGCTGATTTATATCTGCTTCAAGGTCCCCCATTCTACAAGTCTGATTGGGCAGTTTTCAATCTTAAGCATCTGATTTAGCAATCTTTCATTTTACAATCTGGATAATTAACTAATGAAGTGAGCTTGAATCTGATTGGTTTATTTAATTCACACTTGATTGGTTTGTTTGCTTGTACCTGATGGGCTCATTACAGAATCTCGCTACCAGATATAAAAGGTGAAAAAGCTCAGCCCTGCTTGCACTCAGGCCAGGGCAGTCTCCTGGGGCTGTTGGCTTCAGGGGACTATGGCAGGAGCCTGCCTCACTGGGGTTGAGGGAAGGGGAATGCCTGCATATCCCAGCCACAGCAACGCCATCTTGCCTTAGGATTTCTGGGGGCTGTGGGCAACTCCATACAAGAGTACTAAAAATAACTTTAGGGCCTCCCTGGTGGGGCAGCAGTTGAGCGCTGGGCTGCGAGGCTGCCCGCAGCCTCTGCAGCGCAGGTTCTATACCCGGCTGCAGGGCGAGGGTCCCACATGGTGCGCAGACCTCTCCTGCCACCTGCTGCTCCCCTCAGCAGTGTACTTCCTCACTTGGCCTGTTCTGCTTTCCTCTCTGGCTCTGGTGAATTCTTTCACCCTCCCGCACTTCTGACTTTACCCAGTGCTTGTATAAATAAATAAATAAATAAATAAATAAATAAATAAATAAATCTTTAAAAAATAATAACTTTACACTCTTTAACCTGTAACACTATATGAAATGGATCACTTTCTTGTAAATGACGAACAACTACCATTAGAAAACAAGGTTTGGCAGTTTCGTGTGTAAGTATCCATGTAACTATCATAAAACCTAATAATCAAAATCTTAGGAATTTATCCCAGAAAAATGTGAACCATGTTTATACAAAAACCTGTACAAAAATATTCATAGCAGCTTTATTTACCATATGTAGAATCATGAAGCTGAGAGCAACCCATCTTTCAGTAAGAATAGCTGAAGAAGTGTGATTGCACATCTTTACTATGAACAAACTAATCATCAATACAGAGACTACACACAACAATTTGGATGGAAGTCAAAAGAGTTTGATATTGTGCTCTGGTTATGCAAGATGATACCACTGATAGAAATGGAGTGAGGGACTTTGTTCTATGTGTTTTACTGACTTTTGTAAACTTATCATTTTTTCAAAATAAAATGTTAAAAATCAGCAAGTTGTGTATGCATCATCACTGGCCTTTGAACATATCCCTAAATTTAAGACAATAATGGAGAACTTCTTTTATGCCCTGCATTCTACATTAGACCACTTAGGATTGAGCCTAAGATAAATCAAGAAAAAGTGAAAATTGGGCCTCCCCTGTGGAGCAGCTGTTGAGCGCTGGGTTGAGCGCTGGTTTGATCCCGGGCCACCAGTGAGGGTCCTACATGGTGCATAGATCTCTCCTGCTGCCCACTGCTCCCCTCAGCAGTGTATTTTTGTCAGTCTGCCTGTTCTGCTCCCTGCTCTGGCTCTGATGAATTCTCTCCCTCCTGCGCTTCTGACTATACGCAGTGCTAGTATAAACAAATAAAATAAATCTTTTAAAAAAAAGTGAAAGTTATAATATGGCAATAATAATAATATTTCCCCACTTCTATAGGGAAAAAAGGCCTAAATGAATATGCTTTTGTATCAGATTCCACTGTTGGATGATGTCACAATTTGGTTCCAAACCTGTAGGGGACTCCCATGATTTTCTTAATAGAAGCGATTGTTCAAAAGCAGTGTATAGTTAACTTGATCTGAACTTCCACAACTTCTCAGACCTCTTCTCTTACATTCACCAGCATTGAAATGTATCCAAGAATTATTGTTAAGGTATAAAGAATTAATTAGACCATTCTAAAACTTAAAGGCATCTATAAGATGAAAGTAACAGGAATCACAGATTTATTTAGATACACTCAATTTTGGAAGACAGGCTACAAAACAGAGATGGAGTGGAATATTTTTGATTAGCTTTGAATGTAAGAGAATTGAAGAAATATGGAGCACCTGAGGCCTTCTTGAAAAAGTTGTATAAAGCATAAATTCAGTCATCTAGGTAATAAAGGGAGAAATAACAACAAAAGATGAGAAAGAGAGCACCACATTTATTTAATTATAGGCACCGAGACTAAAGCAAATGTATAAAGTATGGTCAAAGAACAGAAAGGAAGTGTCATAAAACTTGAACATGTGGAAATATTATGTTTAATTAAAATTTGGAAACAAATGAGAAAGAAGCAAGATGATTTTATTTTATAATAGTCTAGATTTGTTATTTAAAACTAATAAATAAGACACAATGGCATATGTAGACTTCAAGATAAAATGTTGAATATAAATTTTGGTTGTTCAGAGAGAGAAAGTAAAAGTTTATTGAGAAGAGCAGGAAAATGGTTTCTTAGTAAGAACATCTCTTTTTTATCAGAAAGGCACTAAAGATAATGGATTGTTCTCAATCATGACATAACAGAATCACAAAATGCTCTCAACTTTCTACTAATGAACCCTGGGAAAACAAATAACTAAAAACAACTACAAATTAGGACAAAGATTCTTGTGAATGGAATACTGTGGGGAGGACCAAGTTCATGTCTAAGATAAAAATGAACTTAACACAAGAACAAATAAACAAAATAAATAAAGGCCTTTTCACTGTGTGTATTAAATTAAAAAAAAAAAGTTATACAGCATGAAAATGAAGGTTAGTCAACCAGGTGATTTCAGGTCCCTTCCACCTGCATGGTTTCAAATCTATTCAAGCCAATGGAAGTCACCCTCTACTGACCAACCTCATCACTTTAGGGCTGCCATGAGCTCCAGACTCCAATCAGATACATTTATACAGACCCTCAGTTGGTCTCAAGAGCTATACTTCGTGTAAGGACAGAGTCCTTATACAGTGTGGGAAGACAAGTTCTAAAAAGTAACCCTTACATGTTCAAGAGATTTCCAGTCTCAATGGAATAAACCTTCTATTCTAGCTGGCTCATAACTTCAAAAGGAAAATGATCTTAAAGGAGAACTAGAAGAAACTTGGCAAGTCATTCTAATCTTGAAGAAATGGAACAATTAACAGCAGATGAAAATTTGATGCTATTTTTAAACAAGACTGTGCTCTCTCTTTCTGGCTTAATAACTAAAAATACAAAAAAGACAAGTGTATTTTCTTCTTTCAAAGGAGAAAAATAGGTTTGTAATTATTTATACACTGAAGTAGAAATAATTCAAATTGGACTTCTAAGTATCAGAAATCTGTGGCTATGAATATTTTGGAGAAAAACAGTGTAAAATAATCTGTTCCTCTTATTTCTAAGAGGAATATTACAACGATAGTACTAAGAAACTTCTATTCAAAGACAGAGATGCCATTCAGTTACTATAAATTACCATTTTCAAAATGCAGTGTGTATTTGTCTATATGCTAAAATTGTCCTTGTGATTAGTGAATTTCTATGTGAGAATTTGGCTTTGGAGCCTTAAACCTAGTCTCACAGGTTTTTTCCACTTCTCTGAATATTGCCTTTGTTATTTGCTAAACATACACAATACAGGGCTTTATAATTGGACTTGGTACATTTATAAGTCCAGAGAAGAGCTGTATATACAGGTGGAGTTTTATTAGCCATCTAGGAAAAATATTTTTCATCAATCTTTTAAATGAGACTTAAAACAAGTCTATTGTCACCTCTTTGTGTTAAATTAGAAAACAGTTGCTATAATTTCCTCTTGGTAATCTGGGCTCTCCAAATAAAGAAGATATCAGCCCCCAAAGAACTTGCAGTAAGATATTTCTCTCACGAACATGGTGCCTATAAATTAAAAAAGTGTTTATTTTCTACAAAGTTTTTGCCTCTTCAGAGGCCAAGTCTTAAGATTGCTAGACACTCTCCTCACTGCTATCTTAGATGGAAGGAATTTTGGTTATGGAAAAGGGAGAAAATTAGAAGGCCAACTTTTTTTTTTAATGGAGTGAAATCAAATGAAGGATTAGACATGCAATTCACAAGGCAATATTTAGCTCTACAACCACATTACACTTTGGTAAAATGAATACCAAAATGCCAACAGCAAAATATTGATGCCATGCCAGACTACCACAGGAAATACTGACAGCCTGTGCAGTGGGGTGGAAGTGGGGCATGGCTTCTTGAATATGATTAGGGATTGTTTCATGATTTTTGTAGCTGGAAGACATTCAGTATATCAAACACAAATCTTAACATTTCATTTCAGTTCTGAGCCAGTTTTTACATTTCCTAAGACTGGAGTCAGATACCCATTAAGATATAAACATTTACTCAAGGTCTATCCATGATGTTAGAACCAGCTCTGGAAGGTCGGATCTTAGTCCTGGTCTCAAGCACCTTCCATCTACCACAGGGGTTCCTCACTCTCTTCTGACATCTCTATCTCTGTTGGTGAGACTTTGGTTCCTAAGGATTCACCTGGTGCAGAAACAAACAAATAAAATAATACTTTCTTTATAAACATATTAATACTGTATTTTCAACCTGGGTGTTCACACATCAGTTATTTTTATCTAATATTGAAGAGGATTTGATAGCATTCAGAATATAATTTGAGTCTTTGAGATGATGGGAGCAGTGGGCATGACAGGAGAGGTCTGCCGCACCATATGGGTTAGCTCCCTGGCTGGGGATGGAACTCATGTCTCAGTGGCTGGCAATAGCTTAATAGCACTGTGTCTTTAAACCCTGCACCACCAGGGAGGCTGATAGCATTTCTTTTGATCCACTTATCTGTTCTGGGGCATTTAGGCTGTTTCCATATCTTGGATATTGTAAGTAGCGCTGTTGTAAACATAGGAGTGAAAGTTTAGTTTCAAATTAGCGTTTTCATGCTCTTTGGACTGATATCTAGGAGTAGAATTGATGGGTCATATGGTAAATCCATTTTTAGTCTTTTGGGGAGTGTCCACATTTCTTTTCATAGAGGCTGGGCCAGTCTACATTCCCACCAACAGATGTTCCTTTCCTTCCAGACCTTTCCTCACCAGCACTTATTGTTAGTAGTCTGTGATATGGTTCATTCTCTGGGTGAAAAGCTATCTTATTGTGGCTTTGATTTGCATTTCCATGAAGATAAGTGATGATGAGAATTTTTTCATATGTCTGTTGGCTGTCTGCCTGTCTTCTGCGGAGATGTGCCATGCCTATCTATCTCTTTTGCCCATTTAATTATCTTTTTTTTTTTTTTTGCTTTGCTTTTTGTTGAGTTCTGTTAACTCTTTGTAGATATTTGATATCACTCTCTGTTCACATATATGTTGTGAATATATCTTTCTCCCAATTAGTAGGGTGTCTCTCTTTGTTTGGTCACTGTCTTTTTAAACTGTACAGAAATTTTTTAGTTTGATATAGTCCCAGGTGTTTATTTTCTCCTTTATTTTCCCTTGCTGCTGGAGGTAAGTCTGCAAATGTCTTTCTGAGGTTTATGTATAGAGTGTTTTGCCTATGTATTCTTCAGTGTATTTTATGGTTTCAGGTAAGACATTTCAAATTGATTTTCATGTATAGCTTAAGATAACGGTCTTTTCATGTGCCAGTCCAGTTTTCCAACCACTATTTATTCAGACTTTCCTTGGTCCAGTGCATTTCCCTTGCTCCTTTGTAGTATAGTAGTTATCCATAAATGTGGTGCTTTAATTCTGGGCTATCAATTCTATTACATTGGTCTGTGTGTCTGTTTTTGTTTCTGTGCCATTGTGTTTTAATTATTATAGTTTCATAGTGTAGTTTGAAGTTTGGATGTGTGATCCCTCCATTTTTCCTATTTCTAGTCAGGAGAGCTTTGGCTGTTCAGAGTTTTGTTTTTGTTTTTGTTTTTGTTTTTGTTTTTTTTTGTGTGTGTGTGTTTCCATATAAATTTCAATAATCTTTGTTCTATTTATTTGAAGAATACCACTGGGATTTTAATTGGGATTGCATTGAATTTGTAAATTGCTTTAGGTAGGATGGCCATTTTAACAGTGTTGATTCTTCCAACCCATGAACAGGGAATAACTTTCAATTACTATGTGTTTTCTATTTCTTTTTACAGTGTCTTATACTTTTCCTTGCACTTCCTTTGTTAGGTTTATTTTTAAGTAATTAATTTTATTTTGAGATTGTAAAATGGGATGACTTTCTTAATTTCTTCTTCTAGTTCATTATTTGTATATAGGAAGGCAACTAATTTTTGCGTATTGATTTTGTCTCCTGCCACTTTGCTGAACTGGTTTATTGTGTAAATTCATTTTTCTATGGAATCTTTGGCAATCTCTATGTATATTATCATATCATTTGCAAATAATTATAGTTTTACTTTTTCCTTCCCAATTTGGATTCATTTTATTGCTTTCTCTTGCCTACCAGCCCTAGATAGGACTTTTAATATATGTTGAATGGTAGTGATGAGAGTGGACATCCTTGTCTTGTACAGGATCTTGGTGGAAAGGTTTCAGTTTTTCTGCCATTGAAAATGACATTAGCTTTTTGTTTTGGTATGTGGCTTTTATTATTTTACGATGCATTCCATTTACCCCCAGTTTCTCAAGGGTTTTCATCATAAATGGATGCTGAATCTTACCAAATGCTTTTATAGCATCTATTGTTATAAGCACACAACTTTTCATTTTCATTTTGTTTATGTGGTATATTACGTTAATTAATTTTTGGATGTTGAACCATCCTTGTGTTCCTGGTTTAAATCCCACTTGATGTGTAACCTTTATAATCCATTGTTAGATTCAGTTTGCTAAGATTTAGGATTTTTGCATGTGTTTATTAGGGATATTTTTTCTATAGTTTGTTCTGTTTTGTTTTGTTTTTCTTTCTGTCTTCTAAGTTTGTTTAGGTATTAGTGTAATGTAGCCTCATAAAATATGTTTGGAAGAATTCTTTTGTCTCGAGTTTTTGAAAGAGCCTAAGCAGGAAAGGGATAAGTTCAAAACTCACTTGTGAAGCCATCTGGTCCTGAATTTTTTTTTTTTTTGAGAGTTTTGATTACTCTTTTAGTTTCCTTGCTTGTGATTGAATTGTTCAGGTTTTCTATTTCTTCCCTATTGGATGAGTGCATAATTCTAAGATTTGGATGAGTGCATAGTTCTAAGAATCTGTCTATTTTGCCTAGGTTGTTTAATTTGTTTGCATATAAATATTTATAGTAATCTCATCATCCTCTGAATTTCTGCAATGTCTGTTGTAACATCTCCTCTATCATTTTTGGTCTTATTTATTTGAGTTTCCTCCCCCTTTCTCTTAGTGAGCCTCACTAATAATTGTCATTTTATTTACTTTTTCCAAGAACCAGCTTTTAGTTTATTGATTTTTTTTTTTTTTTTTACTTTCTTTGGTTTCTATTTGATTTATTTGTGGTCCAATTTTTATTGTTTTCTTCCTTCTACTGGCTTTTGGATTTTTTTTGTTTTCTTTTTGTTGTTCCTTGAGATGAGAGACTAGGTTGTTTGTTTTGGTTCTTTCTAGTTTCCTACTGTGAGCTGCCTTCCTATATGCTTCCCTTTTAATACTGCTTCTGTTGTGCCCCACCCATTCTGAAATGCATCTTCCCTATCATTTGCCTTGAAGTATTTTTTTAATTTTTTCTTTGATTTACTCATTAATCCAGTGATTATTAAGTAAAGTGTTATTCAGTCTCCACACATTAAAGCATTTCCTTGTTTTCTTTTTATAGTTTGATTTGTTTTATAGTTTGATTTATAGTTGATTTGCAGTTCAGTGTCTTTATGATCAGAGAAGATTCTTGATAATTTCTATTTTCATAAATTTGCTGATGTTTTTCTTAGACATAGTTTGTAGTCAAACCTGAAAAATGACCATGTACACTTAATAAAAATGTGATTCCTTTTTAAAAAAGAATTATTCCTTTACATTAAGATTTTTATTTATTTTCATGTAGAAAAAATGTGCTGTAGGCCAGACGTGTGGGGGCTGAGAGGATTCACCAGAGACAGAGTGGGCAGATCCACTGAAGTACACTACTAAGGGGATCGAACCGGCGTGCAGAGGCTGCGGGCAGCTACGCAGCCCAGGGCTCAACCGCTGCACCACCAGGGGAGGCCCTCATCAATAGATTTTTAAGTTTTTGTCAAATACTATCTCTGACAAGTGATACGATCATGTGTGCTATTTTTCTTAGTGTGCAGATAGTAGATTACTGACAACTGTTTTCAAATATTGAACCACTTTTACATGACTGGAAAAAATCAAATTTGCTAATGATATGCATTTTAATAAATTTGCTGATATTTTGTTGTTTTCATCTCTGTTATGAAAGATTTTGTGTGCAGTTTTTTATTAATATTTTTGGAATATCTTTTTGTGTGTATTGGTAGTAAGACTGAGTTAACAATGTTTCCTTTGCTTCTAATTTCTGGAAGCAATTATATAGAAATCATATCATTTCAATTTAAAATTTCAGAATGATTCAGTGAAACCACCTGAAACTAGTGTTTTTCTTCACTTAATCAGTGATTTAATTTTAAGAGGTATAAGCATTATGTAGTTTATCTAGTTCTCCATGTGTGAGTTTTTGGTAGTGTGTGTCTTTAGGTATACTTTAAGTATTTGCATACTTTACAATGTTCCTTTATTAACCTTTCAATATCTTCATTTTCTAGTAGCAACCTTGTTTTGTTTCTGATTTCATGAGTATCTTATGTTTTACTCTTTGTCAGTCATTCTACAAACTTGTCGACTTTATTGATCTTATTAAATAACTTAGTTTCATTGATCTTTCTCCACTATTTATATTTTAAAATTTATTAATTTCTGAAATTATCTTTATTTCTTCATTCTTTTTCCTTTGGTTTATTTTGTCCTACATTTTCCAGTCCCTTTAGGTAAGAGCTTAGATCAATAATTTGAGACATCCTCATTTGTAATGTAATCATATAATGCTAAATTTCTTTGCAGTACTGATGGCTTAGTTGAATCCCATAAAATTTAACATAAATTTTATTCAGCTCACTTTCCATATATATTTATTTTCTTTGATGCTTCTGCTTTTGTGCATGTGTTGCTTATAAGAATATTGTTTAATTTCCATCTTTCTGTTTTTCCAATATTTTTCCTGTTATTTAATTCTAATTTGATTCTTTATAGTCATAAAACAGTCTGTAGGACTTCAATTATTTAAAATGTGCTTAGATTTGTTTTATGACTCACGATGTGGTCTGTCTTAGAAACCCTGGGGAAAAAATTTCTCTTCTCTGTTGTTTGGTGAATTAAATTCTATAGATTGATAATGTTAAGATTTTCTACATTCTTGTTGATATTCTGACTAGAAGTTGTATCAACTGGTGAGAGCAAAGTGCTTACCTTCCCCAATTGTCACTATGGATTTGTCTCTTTCTTTTAGTTTAATCAGATTTTGTTTCATCTATTTAAGGGATCTGATGATTCCTATATACAGATTTGAATCATTACATCTCCCTAGTGGACTCATTCTTTCATCATCTATAATTTTATTTTCTTGGAAGTCTATCCTGTCAAATATTAATATATTCATCCCTGCTCTTTTTTAATTTGTATTTGTGTGGTCTATATTTTTCATTGTTTTACTTTTATTTACATCTGATGAATTTGAAGTGAGTTTAAATATCCTGTAGGTAACCCCTGCTATTAATACTGTTGTTCTTTTAATCTACTGTATCTTTTAGTTATTATGACCATTTATATTTAAGGTAATTTTTATATGATAATAGATATGTCTTTTATGTTATTTCTTTTCTCTCGTTTTCATTCCTCAATGTCTCTTTCTATGAAATATTTCATATTTTAAGAATCCCATTTTAATTTACTTGTATTTTTTGTCTTTTTACAGAGTTGTCACAGTGCTTCCTTTGGGTATTGCAATATAAACATATATCTTATAATTTGCTACTATTATCAAAAGTTTACCACTTTAAGTGAAATATGGGCAACTCAGTTCTATTTAAGTCCATTTACCTTTTTCTGTAAAAAAGTCATCATATTTAGTATCAAATAGTGTTATAATTTTTGCTTAAATCATCAAATATGATTGACAAAATCATGAGAAAAAAGATTGTCTATTGTATGTATTTTGTCTGGGTAGTCTTTACGCTTTATTTCTCTCCAATTATCTTTCAGCCCTACTACTAGTTCCTGTCTTTCGGGCACACTGCTAATATGATTCTTGTTATTTTTCACAGGATTCAAAGGTTCTCTTTGTATTTTGTATAATCTTGTTCAGACTGAAAGAGAGAGGATGAACTCTAATATTTTATCTTTAAACTGGCAAAATTGGGCCTCCCCAGTAATGCGCTGGGTTGCGAACCTGCCCGTGGACACTGCAGCACTGGTTCAATCCCCGGCTGCCTGGTGAGGGTCCCATATGGCGCACAGACCTCTCCTGCTGTGCCCACTGCTCCCTCAGCAGTGTATTTCCTCATTCTTTCTGTTCTGTTCCCCGCTCTTGCTCTGGTGAGTTCTCTCACCCTCCCACGCTTCTGACTGTACCCAGTCCTTGTATAAATAAATAAGTAAATCTATAAATAAATAAATAAACTGGCAAAATATTTTATTTGTTATATTTTTTTGTTCTATATTCTCCTTTGGATCTCTTTTATAACTTTCAAATTCTTTGCTGAATTTTTTTTTTTAATTTGTTTTGTTAAATTTGTTTCAGAAGACTTTTTAATAGATTGTTATGTATTTTTGACAGCTACTTTAAAACCTTTGTCAGATCGGGCTTCCCCGGTGGTGCAGCAGGTTGAGAGCTGCGTTGTGAAGCAATCCACAGCCTCTCCAGCATGGGTTCAATTCCCGGCAGGCCAAGGAGAAACCCACATCGTGTGGCAGACCTCTCCTTCTCCTGCTGCTCCCCTCTGCAGTGTCTTCAGTCTGTCTGCCTGTTCTGCTTCCCACTCTCTCTGGTGAATTCTTTCACCCTTCCGCACCTCTGACCTGTAACCCAGTTCTTGTATAAATAAATAAATCTTTTTTTTTAAAAAAAAAAACCTTTGTCAGTTAATTGTAGCAACTGATCTGTGCTGCTGTTGGTACCCCTAAAATCCACCACCTCAAAATCTTTACACACAGCTGTTTAGTACAATTTTTAGTACTAAAATGTAGCAACTAAAATCAGTTCATAGAAGTTTGTTGTATGTATTTCTGATAGGTTAATGATACCAGGGGCACATTTAAGTTAAAGAAAATTAATCTTCCTACGACAATGCAGAAAGAAAGTTCACAGCTTAATGGATAAAGTGAACAACTTACAGGAATCCTTAAGTCCATGCCCTAAGATGTTTTATAATTTTCCTTCTGAGAGAACAAAAAAAAAGTGGGGGTGGGGGGGAATTATCAGAGGTTGATATGTGGAGGTAGAGTGAATAAATTTTAAAAGAATTTCTTGTGGGAAGAAACTAACAGGAATCTGGAAATAGGAATGAAACCCACATCTCTTTTTTACATCGTTATTTTGTTCTTGTTATATCTGTATATTTGATATAATCAGTTATCAACCTTGGGTAGGATAACTATGTATAATTGAGAGAATCATTTTTGTGTTTGTCTATGATAAAGCAGCAGCAGAACATGGGTGAAGCAGTTTACCTAAGGGAGACCCAATCTTATCCCGTCTTTAGCAATTCTGGCTGCCAGAACATGGTGTCTGTCCATCTACGAGATTTGACTCTACGTGATCTGACAATACCCTGACAATATTTGCATTTGCCCTTGATTTTTTTCCTTATATATGACATTTCTTCAGTAGCAAAATCAATTATTATATCTTAAAAGTTACATCAAAATAAATGTGTAGGAAACATTTTTCCAACATGTTCAGGTTGAAGAATAAACATTTTTAGAGATCTTAGTATTCCATTATGATTTTTTCAAGTTCCTTAAGTGTTGCCATTTGTTTTTAGCAGGGTGCCTTTTGATATGACTTGTGCTGGATACTTACAATGAACAACAGAAACCCTGCCAACCTCTTAGATATTTCAGGAAATATCCCTGGTAATGTTGGAGAATATGAAAAGAAGCACTGCAGTTCTGAATTTTCCAATAATTAAGGCATCAGTTCTTCTCCCCTTCACAATGTCTTAGAGTCAGTCCACTGCAGATAATAATATACACAGATTACTTCACCATCTGCAACTCCACTGGATTCTGAGTTCCAGTCTGATGTTTCCAGATGCATCCTGGATTATAGAACCTGTAGTTCCAAAGTGAAAATCTCTAAAACAAATTATTTCCCAAATTATTTATCCTCCTCATTCTGCTTTTTCTTACATTGTGTATGGCTTTTTAGACCATACTCATTATTCATTATTCACAGGGGCAAAGTATTTTCCTCTGTCCTGCAAGTTAGCTTGCATGGAACTTGTCTTTCCTGTTCAAATCAGCTAATTGGAGTCTGAACCCCCATCCCAATCTGATCTCACATACCAACCCAACACTTGCTTACCTCAAATCATTCTAAGGCCACATACCAAACAACCAGACCACACCTATATATAGTCCAAAGACAGACTAGTTAATCCCAAATTATTTATTTTACCTGCTTTGCCTTTCCTGGGGAAACCCTAATATATGCTCTGGTCTATGATCTTCCATGGCTCCTTCTGCCTACTGACCAACCTTGTTCTTCCCCACAAAGACTTGCATGGTGAGGTTTGCCCTAGTGTTAAGGAAATGTGACAGCAAAGTAAACAGTAAAAACAGCATCTTTTTTTTTTTAAGATTTATTTATTTATTTATTTATACAAGTACTGGGTACAGTCAGAAGCGCGGGAGGGTGAGAGAATTCACCAAGCCAGAGCTGGGAGCAGAGCAGGCAAAAGGACCGAAGTACTGCTGAGGGGAGCAGCGGGCGGCAGGAGAGGTCTGCGCGCCATGTGGGACCCTCCTCCGGTGGCCAGGGAGCATCTGGGGATCGAACCCGCACTGCAGAGGCTGCAGGCAGCTTCGCAACCCAGCGCTCAACCGCTGCGCCACTGGGGAGGCCCAAAAACAGCATCTTTACTGTTTATCATATTAGCACCATTTCTGTCGCACACAGTAAAATCACATAAATAAAAGGATGGGCAGCGAAGCCATCCAAACTCCTCATAGGCAATAAGAGTTCTGAAACTTTAATTTTACTTTCAACTTATTGTCATATGTGTCTTCAAGTTAGTGATTATTTTGCTTTTAGAGTTTAATGCCTTTTACCACCTAGTTCATAAAAAACAGTAGTGATGTGTGTCAGTGGTATACTGGAATCAAGGTGCAGAGCCTAAATGCATTTCTCATACAGGATGCATCAAATACAGGTGTTTCCTACTCCTATATCCCCTCATCCCTTCAGGTCACCAATGAAGGTAAAGATGTGATCCTGCCTGAGGCCTGAACTGTTGCATCGGGCAACACCACACTGACAAAAACACAGGAGTCGTGGAGCAAGCTGCACAAGGCAGGATGCTGCTAAGAGCAAGATCCTGGCCATTTTTATTTATAGAATAATCATACAGCATCAGCTATGTGCATTAGGAGGACAAGGAGAAAAGGATGGGTGAAACTTAGGAACGTTATCTAGGGCTTGGGGCCATGAGTCTGCTGACCATGTTATCAGCTTGATGACCAAGTGTTGAAATTGAAACTGGACCCCAGACCCCCGGCCATGGTCCTAATCTTATCAAGGCATTCCACTGATCAGCTTCTGGAGTCCCTTGTCATACATCAGTCCTCAGGCCCCTAGGCGTTCCTGGTCATACCCTTCCCAGAGTGATCAAGCTTTCTGCTCTTGATTGATATGAAAGGCACCTTGTAAAGTTTGGGTCATATGACTGTGACCGGACAGTTCTGACCTTTGTATAGGAATGCAGAACTGCAGGTAACCGTAATGATTGCTGAACAGGCTACTTAAGTCTAGCAGGCCACTTAAGTGTAGCACGCCGACGCTGAACTCTGTAAACTGTCATTTGCTGTGCACATACTGCCAAATGACCTGGAACCAATTACAATTAACATGTGTATATGTGTGTTTTTGTGTGTGTGTGTACTTATTTGTATATGTATGCAGCTCTATGTGTATGAGTGTAATCCTGTGATGGGTGTACATGTTTATGAAGTGCGTGCCTGAGAACCGGTATTTGTAGACATGTGTGCTGTGTGTGCACATATATTTTGTGTGTGACTTACATGTGTGATGTGCATAATCATTGTGTCTATGCATGTGCAAATGTGATGGTTGTGTGTGTATGTGATATGATATGCATGTGTGTTCATATCTTATTGTGTGATTTATTTGTATATGCAAGTGTGTGTGCATATCTCTGTGTGTTTGTGTGTGGGTGTGAATGTGTGCACATGCATGTACACTGTGTGTATGTGTTGTGTGTATACATGTATGTTTGTGTGGGGACAAGTGATCATCACTCTGTATGTGTGATGGTGTGATATAAGCATGAGTGGTGTATATGTATGTGTGTATATATATATATATATACATGTACATGTGAGTGTGCATATGTGTGTGTGGTTGTGTATATATTTGTGTGATGGTGTCTATAGACATAGACACATGCTTACGTGTGGTATATGTATGTGTGTGCATGTGAGTCTCTGGAGAACAGAACACTCACTCACTACCTTGCTAAAGGTGGTGGATCTAGATCCTGGAATAACAGGCCAAGTTCCTCTGCAACCCTCTTTCTCCATTGTTCTACCTTGCTACCCAAAGAAAACACACTAAAATTAAACTTCTTGGAGGATTTCCCTTCCAGCTAAGGAGACAGGAAGGCAATTTCCCCACCCTGTGTCCAGAGGGCTTACCTCTTGTCCACACAAATGATGACTGCAATCAAAGTGGGTTTTATCTAGTCAGAAATGCTGGAGCCTTTTAAACTTTTTTTCAACAAAAGTTATTGTTTTGTTTTTCCTAGATGGGTCAAGGTCAAGGTAATCTAGTGTTAGCATCTGTGGTTTTCAGGAATCCCATCCTCCCCAAGCATATATCATTTTAAAAACAGAGTTCCCGAGAGATTCTGAACCACATTGTTAAACTTACATACCAAGTGATAAACAACACAATTCCAGGGAGACTTCACTGGAACCAGTAACCTATCCTCTCCTTATCTTTTTCTTATAAATATTGCTTATTCTTCCTAAATTCCTACAGTAGAGTTTATTTTAAAGACTATTCATTTGGACTAAGGCTATTTGTATACAATGTTGTAGTTTCCATGGAAAAAGTGAATATAACTGTGCTAGATTATTGTGGTTTTAAGGATTAAATGTTAAATCAGCTTTTGTGAATTTGCATGCATGATTTATGCCTGCATGATATTCTTTCTTATTAAAGATTTCTTGTACCTCTTACTAGACTAGATAACCCCCCAAAATATGGAGCATTTGAATTTACCATGTTTTTTTATATTTGAGAATGAATGAAAAAATGTGAGGATTTCAGAGTACAAGAAATTAACTTATGCTTAATTCTCAGCATATAAACAATGAGGTGCCCTTCCCTGAGACCCCCATTGCACTTTCTAGTCTTATCTGTAATTTCTACCCCTAAATGCTAACTCCCTGTTCTGCTGCAGGTATGTAATTACTTCTCAAGAGGTTTTTGCCTCTGGATCTTCATATATACTTTCCTCTCCTCCTGAATCACTTTGGTCCAAGAAATTTTGTTTCTTCATCTCAGATATCTGTCCAAGCATCAACCTATAAATGAGTACTCCTCTGACAAATAAAAGAGCAACAATCCATCCTCAACTCAACACTTGCTATCTGCTTAGACATGTATTTTTTTTCTCCAACATTTACTGACCTCTGAAAAAAAGATATTTCCATTTAAAAATGTATTTTCTGTTTCCATTTGCTTGTTGCTGTAGTTCTATACACAGTAGTTCCTGGCACATCATTGGCAAATGATACATATCATCTAAAAGACTAAGCAGGGCCTACCTGGTGGCGCAAAGGGTTAAGACACAGCACTATGAAGATATCCACAGCCATTGCAGCACAAGTTCGATCCCCGGCCAGGAAGGTGACCCACATGGCCCAGCAGACCTCTCCTGTCTCGCCCACTGCTCCCCTCAGCAATGTATTTGTCAATCCACCTGTTCTGTTCCCCACTCTGTCTCTGGTGAAGCCTCTCATCCCCCACACCTTTGGCCTGTACCCCAGTTCTTGTATGCATAAATAAATCTTTTAAAAAATAAAATAAAAGACTAAGCAGTGAATGCAATGTAGTCCCAAGAATTAAGAGCCCTGAAAGGCAGAGTTCTTCTAGTCTAATCTGTGACTTAACTCTAATGCCAATTCAAGATAAAAGTTTAAAAGTGGCATAAGGGCTGCTAGGCAATGCACATTAGTCACAAGAAGGGATATTACATCTTTAAAGGAAGATACTGTTGTGCTTTTCCTCCTTGATTGCTAAACATATCTGTATTAGAGAAATAATTGTGTTAAGTAGAGTGTCAGAGTCATCGCTTGGGGAAAATACATTTTACAAATGATCCTTCAATGACACTCTCAAGTTGAAATCAATGTTTTTATAGGTTTTCATCACAGGAAGTCACTGTCGTTGGTTCAATGAAGTGCCTGTGAAGATAGAGAAAGGCAGTCAAGGCAACCCCATTACCTGCAGGGAAAGGATATCTCTTTGTAACTGAATTCTAAGGAATTTTCATCTAGGTCATTCATCTATTTTCAAACTGAAGATAAATGAAATTATCCTCAAAATATCTGCCCTTCTACTGAGCAGGTAAAGTCTGGTCATGACTTTTTGAAGTCATTGAAAACTCTTCTTGTAGATTCCCATTTCCTCCCCTTGTAGCTTCTAAATGATCTTCACCAGTACCTGCATGTCCAGGTTTGCACAGAAAACAGACATGAAAACAGAAACATGAAGACAAAGAAACAGAAACACACCGAAATGGGAAACAAACAGATGTAGAAACATACAAGACACTAGAAATATACAGGTCTAGTATATGCAGACATGGAGATGGAAACACACATTTGTGTAAATTGAAACATGGAGATGCTGGATAAAGAAGATGTGCTATAAATTTGCAGCAACATGGATGGCGCTGGAAGGGATCATGCTCAGCGAAATAAGCCAGAAAGAAAAAGAAAAATACCGGATGGTCTCACTCATAGCAGGAATCTAGAAAACTTAAATAAGGGACCAGGAAAACGAATAACTATAAGAAAGTGAAAATCAAAATCAACAAAAACTATGAACCAGAGACACTTTTTGGGGGGTGGGGGGTGGGAGAGGAGGGATTGGGGTCAGAATGGGGGGTTGCAATTGTATGGGGAATATAAAAATAAAATTTATTATTTTAAAAAAGAAGATGTGCTATATATACACAATGCAATACTACTCAGCTATCAAAGAAAATAAACTCATGGCATTTACATCAACATGGATGAAGCTAGAAGGGATATGCTCAGTGAAATAAGTTAGAAAAAGAAAACTGTTGGATGGTTTCACTTATAGGGTGAATATAGGGGACCCAAAGAAGGGATCAGGGGAAAAAAAAAAAAAACTAGCAGACAATCTATCCATCAGAGGCATTCAGCAGGAGAGTGGGAGGAAAAGGGATTAAAACAGGGGAGGGAAAACCACAAGAGATTATCATGACAGTTCATGGTGTCTTGGTGGTAATTTTATGGGGATTACACCTGAGAGGAGAAATCAAAGTTGTACTAAAATGAACAATGATGTAAAAAGAAAGAAAGAAGGAAGGTTGGGAGGGAGGGAAGGAAGGAAGGAAGGAAGGAAGGAAGGAAGGAAGGAAGGAAGGAAAGAAGGAAGGAAGGAAGGAAGGAAGGAAGGAAGGAAGGAAGGAAGGAAGGGAGGGAGGAAGGAAGGAAGGAAGGGAGGAAGGAAGGAAGGAAGGGAGGAAGGAAGGAAGGAAAGAAAGAAGGAAAGAAAGAAGGAAAGAAAGAAGGAAACAAAGAAGGAAACAAAGAAAGAAGGAAACAAAGAAGGAAACAAAGAAGGAAAGAAGGAGAACACAGATGCAGAAAAAGACATGGGGAAGATGAAGATGTGGAAAAATACCCTCAGGGAGAAAATATACACTAAGGAACACACAAATGAAAAAAACATTTAGGCACAGAAACATACCGCTAAGGAAGCAGGCAGATGCAGGAGCTTTCAGGCAAAGAAACTAAAATAAAATTTTCACAATGCAATGTTTACAGGCTCATTATTTTCCAAGTGCTTCAATATTTACTATTTAATTCTTTTGCATTTTCTTTATCTTGAAGTTTACATTTTATCTTATATCTTTTATCTTAAAACCTACTAATTTATTTCACTGCTTTCTTTGGATCAAAATCAGCAGTTGAAAAACACTGATAGAAGGCAAAATTCAAACTTCTTAACATAACAGGCTATACTTTTTTACAAGATGACCAAACTTGTCCTTCTTCTACATAAATTTCCCCTCCCACACAGAACCATGGCTTCCCAAATACACCTGTACTTCTGTAATCTCCACTGTTGTTGTCCACATTTGTTGTCCATATTTGAAGTGTGTCCAGGCCATATTTGAAGTGGGCATTTCTGGGCTTCACAATCTAGTTCTAGTCTCCAGATCACTATCTGGATGTCCCCTATACAGTGTTACAGGAGGTTTTTCTGTGTCTTTGTTATTTGTCTGAACACACAGCAATTACCAGGTACAACAGTCATGCACATAGCGTTTTTTATCTTGTAATATCAGTACCTGACACAATAACCAACACAGAGTTAGGGATCCATTGACAGTAAAGATGATGATTTTTAGAGACTGGGCAAGAAATTATGAAAGTGATTCAGTGATCTACCACTATCTCCTTCTTGAGACATACAGTGGCCTTGTTCAAGATGTTGTTTGTGACTTAACAATGACATGAAAAATTCACTTCATTATGCTTAAGTAGAAAGGGGGAAAGCACTTTGAAAGAACTGGAGTTTTTCGTTACCACAAAAACACTTTATTCTTACAGGATAAGCTCTTGAAGTTTTGACATGTTGTGATATGCTCCTACAAATTCATGACCCCATTGGTCATGTCAGTTCCTAGTCCACTTACTCAATGTGCCACCGGCAATCCTCTTTTCCCCAAGGGCCCACTTTCATTCCTGCACACACACTGTTGAATCTATGTTGAAAGCACTTTCCCGCTCTTTATTTTCTGGGATCTCCTGTACTGCTCAGAGAAACAGGAAATATGCATGGGGGGAAAAGGTGATTTTTTTTTTTACTTCCTTATTTCCATTGATCTCTGCCCCTGATCCGCAGCAGCTCCTTCAACAGAGCTGCTAAAACAATTCCATTTCAGGAGCTGCCTTTCCTCTTCCTATCATCATCCACCGATCTCCGTAAATAGTTTCCATCTGATCTTCAGGATAATTGTGACTCCTATCCCTTAACAGGGATACTTCCTTCCTCTCTATCAGTCTTGTTCTCAATTTTCTGTGGTCCTGAACAAACTCAGAGAAAATTATTGTCTTTCAGTCACTGTCTTACTAACTCTCCAATTTAGACTTACATGTTTTCATACCCACCTGGAAAAAGCACAACCCTAAATATCACATGAAGTGCGTGTCTTCTCAATACATTCCAGATGTTGACACAAAAATAATGTCCCATCTTTAGATTCCCAATATTAAGAAGTAATCCAGCTATATGTATGTTTAACATACTTACTTTTACACTTCTTTAAAATGATAACAATTTCTTCAACCTTTGCCACTGTCAATGTATGCCTCTTAGATGAGTGTGATGTGTTAACATACATCTGAAGAGGTGTGAAACTATACCCATGGATCATGATGGTGTTGAGACCAACATTACCTCAATTAAAAAAAATATGATTTAAAAAATAAAAAGAGAGGAATTCCACCCAATTCATGGTGAAACAGAGAGGTTGTGATCAATATTTCCCCTAAAAATGACTGTAAAATTGATAATCTTCTCAAAGGAAGACTCAGAAGTTCCCCAACATAGTTCCAGGACTTTCATGGAAGACTCAACTTGAGATTAGTGGCTGGCAGCAAGGAGGAGTATGGAGAAACAAAGGAAGGTATGGATTGCAGAGTAGATACCAGATCAGGCAGTGTGGGCTGAGAGTCAGTATCCATACATGATTGAGGATTCTGGGGATGCAAGAATTTCCCTGGAGGAACTTAGCAGAAAGGACGTGCATTCTCACATAGGCACAAGAATGATCTGGAAATTTGGGAACTCCACAACTAGAGTAGGCAAAAAAGTGTTCCCACCAACCCCCTCCCAATGTAAGCAAAGAAAGTGCTCCCATCACCCCCCTCCAAGAAGTAAGAAGCCAAAGAGTCACCAGGAAAAATCAGGCCAGTCTACATAATGGGTGCAATAAGAGAGAAGGATTGGTGAAAGAGAACTCACCAATCCCTTGGAAGCTATCAACTGGCACACAAAGATTACACCACTAGTCCCTTAGTACACAGTAGCTCGGGCTACTGTGGTACTAAGCCATACAACAGGGTACAAACTCACTACAGCATCTCCTGCCTGCCAGTCCCAACTGAGTCCAGGAGCATAAGCTGTGTGGACCAGAGATAGATCCCTAAGCAGAAGACTCAAGTTTCGTAGATCACGATCCTCAGAAAAAAGGCAAATGGGAAGTGGGTGGGAAGCTAGGATTACTGAAGCACCAATTAGAGCATGAAATGGAGAGAGAGAAAAGGTGATGGCAGTGACCAACACCACGTTTCAACAAAACTGAAATTAAGAATGTAAGCCCCAGACGTTCTCCTGGCCCTGCCTCACACCAAGTTAATCTAAAAAGAGAAACAAGCAACATTAAATTCCTAGTGCTCCAACCACAAAAATAACAAAGAAGTCAGCATATGTGTCTATGAAGCAAGGAACATATGAACACGAGATGGAAAAGTAAAAGAAGAAGCTTTGTGACATATAAAAATGGTGCAGAAATATAGGTCATACCATACGTTTTAAAGGAAAAATATTGAAAATATGAAGTGAGCTTCTAGGTCAAAGGCAGATAGACAGATGCAAAATGTTAGGAGATACAAGAACAAAGATAGTTTAACATGAAAATATTAAAATATTAAAATAACCCAAAAAGACCCTGAATGAAATAAGACTAATGTAGAAAGTGTTTTAAATAGAATTGAACTGCAGAAGAATTACAGAAATAGAAGATACAAGTGTACAAATCACTCAATTAGAAAAAGAGAGAGAAAAAAAACACAGGGAAAATGAGGAAATTATGAGAAATATAGGAGTCAGTTAGAAGAGGAAATATAAGGATAATGGCTGTTCCAGAGGTGACAGTGAGAGAAGAGAGCAGAGACCCTATTCAAAGACATAACAACTGAGAATTTCCCAAACCTAAGGGATGAATTAAGAATGGATATCCAGGAAGCAGAGTGAGCACCCAAATTTCTAAATGTAAAAGGACATTCACAAAGACACCTCATTGTCAAATTATCAGAAATCAAATATAAAGAAAAAAAATATAAGAAAAGGAAGAAAATTCACAAAGACACCCAAATTTGGCTTTGCCCAGATTTTACTCAATCACTCTCCAGGCAAGAAACTAGTAGAAGGAATGTTTATACTGAAAAGAAAAGAACTGTAAGTCAATAAAAATCTATTCTACAAAACTGTCATTCAAATATGAAAGTGAAATAAATGCTTTTCCAGACAGAGGCTAATGCAGTTTACCACTTTCAGAACTGCCCTACAAGAAATGTTGAAAAGAATCCCTCTATAAGAAAAGAAAACAAAAAAGAAAATCTCTGAGCAAAAGGAGAGTAGAATATAAAATCAGAACTATGAGAAAGAATACTGTGAGTTAACAACAAAATACTAAAAAGGAGGAATAAATGGACATGGCCTGGTGAAGGGTGAGTATAATATGTACACCTATGGAGAAGTAAAAATGTAATTCCAAAATTAAAATAAGAATTACTCATTTTCAGTGTCTCTAATTTCTCAGTAGTCACCTACCATTCTGCTTTCTCATCTTTTAGTTTCCCCTAGAAATCATTTGATACTGTTCTTGCTTATTAATAATGGACAAATAAATAAGTGAATGGAGCATCATGAGGGCTTCATGCATACAGTGTGCAGGGAACAGCTGATTCAAATTTCAAGTTTTTAAGAAAGTTCCCAAGAGTGATTTTCTTTTTTTTTTTAAAGATTTCTTTTTTTTCTTTTTTTTTTTAAGATTTATTTATTTATGCATACAAGAGCTGGGGTACAGGCCAGAGTTGCGGGGAGTGAGAGGATTCACCAGAGACAGAGTGGGGAACAGAACAGGCAGATTGACTGAAGTACACTGCTGAGGGGAGCAGCAGGAGAGTCAGGAGAGGTCTCCTGCACCATGCGGGGTTCTCCCTGGCCAGCGGGAAATCGAACTGGCGCTGCAAAGGCTGAGGACAGCTTCACAGTGCGGCGTTCAACCACTGTGCCACCGGGGAGGCCCAAGAGTGATTTTCTTAATTCAGGTGAAGAAATATTATCAGATCTTCAGGTATATCACATGGGGAGAGATGATATGGCATGTTCAGAAACATGGCAGTAAAGTAGAATAATCTCAGTACAGACTTAGGTATGAATGTCAGGGGACATCTTGACTGAAATAGAGCCAATATATGGGCAAATAGGACCTACAGACTAGATTCATATGAAAATGGTAACTTAGTCTGCCAAACATGTAATGACTAGTTTTAAATTTCTTCACCATGTACTACAAAGGAAACATAGGTAAAAAACATGTTTCCAATGAATTCAGAAATGAGAGTGGTAGCCTGTTTTGCACATCTACTCAGGAATATTTGGGTACAGATAATGTGTCAAGAACTGGATGGAGTACACTCAAGAGTACATTTGAAAATACAAGATACAAATTTTCAAAGAATTTATGACTGCGATAATGAAAAGAAATTCAATGCATGAAAAATCCCAAAGCAGGGCCTCCTTGGCGGTGCAAGGGGTTAAGACACAACCTATGAAGCTGTCTGCAGCCTCTGCAGCACATGTTTAATTCCCCAGCCAGGGAGCAATCCACATGGTGCAGCAGACCTCTCCTGACTTGCTCATTACTCCCCTCAGCAGTGTATTTCGGTCAATCTGCCTGTTCTGTTCCCCACTCTGTCTCTGGTGATTCTACTCACCCCCCACATCTCTGGCCTGTACCCTAGCTCTTGTATGCATAAATAAATAAATCCTTTAAAAAAATCCCAAAGCAATGGTGCAAAATATACTGCAATAAAAAAGTCATATGTCAGAATTTGCTGAGCATTTGTAGGCCTATAATTAAATATGAACAATGACATTTAATTGCAACCTTTACTCATCAGTATAATGGAAATTATTTTTAATATTAGAAAATCATGACCCAGATCTTGGAAGTGATTATTTGTATGCTAAAGAACTAGCAACAAGCCTGACTGCATGAAATGAAAAAAAAACTTTTGCACAGCAAAGAAGTAATCAGCAATGAAAAACCAATTTAGAGAATGAAAAAAATAAATGAATGTTTTATGTATATATATATATATATATATACACACACACACACACATATAAGGGGTTAATAATCAAAACATATAAAAACTTCATGCAACTCAATGATAAAATCATCATCATTATCATTATCCAATGAAAATTGGGAAAATGACTTCAATAGACATAGACATATTATGAAGTGGTATTTCATGGTGGTTTTGATTTGTATTTCCCTGATCATTAGTGAGTCTCAGCATTTTTTTTTCACATTCCTGTTGGCCATGTGGAAGATGTTTTCTTTACAGAATGTAAATTGGTGTGGTCACTTTGGAAAAGAGTGTAGAATTTTCTCAAAAATAAATAAAAAATATAATTCAACATTTCCTTTTCTGGGAGCTATCAAAAGAAGCAAAAACACTGAAAGAGAGCTATCTATCACCCCATGTTCATAGACTCATTGAAGAATTATTTACTTTTGCCAAGTCACGGAAGCAACTTAAGTATTTATGGGCAAGTGATTGGATAAAGTATTTGTGAGACATAGATATACACAGAGATAGAGAGAGATTACATATAAATAAAGATGATAGGTATAGGTACAGATATTGTTCAGTCACAGAAACAGAAGGAAATCCTGATACTTGTGACAACAAAGATGGGGCTTGAAGGCATTTTGCTAAATGAGATAAATCAGACAAAGAACTACAAATTATATAAAATGTTATCACTGTTTCTGACATTTTAAAACAGAAAATAATGATCATATTTATTGTTACTAGAAAAAGAGAGGGAGAGGGAACTTGGATTAGGAAGCATACAAGGAAGATATTCAAAAGTTACAAACTTCCAGTTACAAAATAAAGTACTATGGTTGTAATGAACAACTTGAACACTATATTTAGCACACCTGAATGGTATATTTAAAAGTTAGAAGTCTCATCACAATGGAAAAATCATGGTTTTTCTCTTTTTTTTCACATCTATGTGGATGATGGATGTTAACTAAACTTTTTGTGGTAGTCAGTTGATAACTTGTAAGTCAAATCACTATGCTGAATACCTTAAACTCACATAGCTGCATGAAGGTTAAATTTCAATAAAACTGGTGGGATAGGAGAAAGGAAATTATGTAAATGTCACAGAAGATACTAATGTCACTGAACAAGCAGACTTCCACTCTTTCTAATGTAACCTTTCTTTTCCTTGAAGAGAAATGTTTCCCTCATGTAAGTGAAAGCATAAGTTAATGCAGCTGATTTTCGAACCATGGATCCAAAAGTTGGTGGGGATCAGTGTAATGTCATGGTCATCCAGGAATCCATGTAGGGCAAAGGATACCGCCCACTGTAGACTTTGTAGAGGGTAAAAGTGACTCAAGTCAGAGGAGCTGATTTATGATAGAACTGTATGGGGAGGCGGCTAGAACTCACTGTTGTGAAGTTAAGCACTAATGATACTAGTCATCATAGCTTAAATAACATTTTAAAGCATTAACCAAAATAATTAGAGCAAGTTGGAATGTAGGCATTATGTGGAGAAAGCAAGTGTCTTAAAGACTTGAGTAAGGCCATTTGGATTCAGTGCTAAAGGCTCATATTTAGTCTGTGTTGACTTCACGATACCATTACCTGGTTAAAATGTTAAAACAACCATGTTATGGAGCCTATTGTAGAACATCTTAATCATGTATCACTCAGATTCTTTTTGGAAATGTTCAGTGCCAAAAAACTCAAGGCATTCTTATAAAGATATCACTATAAATTACATTTGTTTAATTTTTTTAAATGTGTATTAGGATACAATAAATTCCCAAGTATATTGCCCCTAGAGTTGGAATAGAGAAATATAGGACTTTATATACTGCTAAAATGTACTGCAACTTCCTAATAATTTTCAATTTTTTCAATTAGAGGCTGCTGCCAGGAATAAGTTAGTAACACCTAATGATCTAGTTCTATGTTCTGCCCTGCATGTAGAAATAGCCTTTTGAAATGAAAGATGGCTAAGTAAAATAAAGAAAACTTCTATAGGCCCTCAAGTCATATGGTCTATCTATTCAGGAACCCAGGGAATGACACAATGATTTATGGTCTGAATAAGCAGTTAAAGCATCTGCACAGAGTGAAACACACAAATTAATAACCACAAAGAGGAAATGCATACTTTGTACACTGAGATCCTTTTTTTTTTTCTTGTTATCTACTATCCTATCAAGCCTAACAGTGATTTAACAGGATGAAATCATTGTTTCCTTTTTACAAATCCACCTGGGTAGCATTTGAATGAAGAAAGTTTCAATATTCTACCCTTGTGGGAAAAATCCTAGTTACAATGGCATTTTCACAGATATTTTTAACTTTCAACTCAAAGTAACTCTACAGGATCTATATCCTTGTGCCAAAATTACAAGTTAAGGAACCAAGCCTCACATTGACTCTCATACATAGTGGCATACTATGATAATTTAGGTAAGTAAAGCAATGTCTCAATGATGGAATAATTTTTAAAAATCCATGTTTGAAGCTTCTGGGACAGAATATAAGACTATATTATCTTGTATATAAGATATGAGGCCATAAGATTCTGAAATTATATAGTCTGGATCAAAATCTGGATCTGCTGCAATTCTCAGTTACTTTATGTCCCAGTTTTCTCATCTGAAAAATAGATTGTTATAACATCTATTGCACCATAAGATAATGCAGAAAAATAATGAAAAAATAAGGCACAAGTAATGCAAAAATATTTCATTTTATCTGCTATTTGTTATTCTTTGAATACTAAGCATGATGTTACTGATATTATTTTTCTTGTTTTCAAAAGTTATAGTAATGACAGACCCAATAGTCAAGAACTGTAGAAAATTAAGTCCACACTGAGCCCTGATGTGACCAGAGTGGCAGAATAAATACTGACCAGATGTTATAGACTGTGTAAATATATCATTAGTAAGCCATGAAAATGCAGATGTCACGAGCAGACGTCCAGAACAAGAATCCCTCCATCCTCTAGCCCCTACACACTCCTTCTGCTCTGTGCATTGTCATGGTTACCCACCCAATATTTATGATATATTCCTATTTCCCAGTGAGCAGGGAATACAGGAGGAGATTGGCAAAAAGGGAATGCAGCAGGTAGAAAAGGAAAGGATCTGTAGAGAGAGAGACTAAGTTGGTAAAAAACATCAGGAGAAAAATTCAAGTGCATGAAAGAATTTGGAAGATAGAAGAAAGAAGAGATGATATGATGGCCTCCCCTGGTGGTGCAGTGCCTGAGCGCTGGTCTGCAAAGCTGCCCGCAGCCTCTGCAGCGGAGGTTCGATCCCCGGCCGCCTGCGAGGGTCCCACATGGCGTGACAGACCTCTCCTGCCACGTCCGCTGCTCCCCTCAGCAATGTATTTCATCAGTCTACCTGTTCTGTTCCCCGCTCTGGCTCTGCTTAATTCTCTCACCCTCCCGTGCTTCTGACTGTACCCAGTACTGTATAAACAAATAAATGAATCTTAAAAAAAAAAAAAAAAGAAGAAGAAGAAGAGATGATATGAGCAAGGGCATGAAAGGCAGAATGGGGGCTTTGGCTCCCCAGGCCCCTCATTATGTACACTCCTCTGGGAGAATTAACTCTGGAGACATGGTTCCCATAGGAGAAAGTCACAACAAATTCTCTCTTCCTTCCCTCTTGCATTATTTAATGGAGATTTTGATGAAAAAGAAAAGAAAATTTAAAAAATTCTCCCTCTTGAAATGTTTTATTTTTCTTACCCTTTTCGGATCACTTTTTAAGGTATGGATATTAGTGTACTCCAGGACAATGGTAGGCTTCAGGTTCTTATCTGGCTCCAATAAATGCTATATCTGAGACAATGGACTTAACATTTATAACCAATGAAAAGGCATAAGGATACATAGCTCTTTCTAAGTTATTGGAAAGAATAAACTAAATACTTATGTGGCACATACAACTCACAATATGGTTTTCAGAGTGCTGTCATATAGCTTAAGCCATCACCAAGCACAATATCTCTTAGTAAATAAAGGTTTATTAAACATCTTCTGGAGTAAAGAAGAAACAGACAAAAAAAAAGAATAAATAAAATGAATACAGACATACATCAACTTGGTCTTGAAATAGAGATGTAACTTAAGGATAAGACTATTGGGCCTCCCTGGTGGCACAGGCGGTTGAGCACAGCGCTGTGAAGCTGTCCACAGCCTCTGCAGTGCCAATTCGATCCCGACCGGCCAGTGAATGGCCCACATGGTGAAGCAGACCTCTCCTGTCTCACCCGCTGCTCCCCTCAGCAGTGTATTTCATCAGTCTACCTGTTCTGTTCCCCGCTCTGTCTCTGGTGAATCCTCTCACCCTCCCGTGCATCTGGCTTGTACCCCGGTTCTTCTATAAATAAATAAATAAATCTTTAAAAAAATTCAATCTTAGAACAAAGCCAAATTTTTGTTATTTCTTCAACTTCATCCAAAAGAAACCTTCCAGCCAAATGGACATGAAGACTTCAATGCATAGGACATGGAGGAAGCTGATCTCATAGGCTCACGGCAGGGGATTCACAACCTCCTTCCTGGAGAACAAACATTTCCAGTTCACAGATTCTGGCATGGCTAGAGCCACCCCAACCTTGTACTGAATCCCTTGCTCTCAGTCATTAAGTGCTAATGGAACAGAGTATTATTTCATATGTTACGTGAAAAGAAAATGACATCTGGAATTAACTGTGAATGTAAACGATACTGACCTCATAGACAAAGAGGATCAAAAATGGCATAAAACCCCAGGCACAGTTCGCAACCTCAGGCACTGAAGATTGAAGATATAAACTAATTTATTTTAACATTGATGTGCAAAAAAGGAAGTTTTCTCTGAGAACCAGACTTTTATATGTAACTATATTTATGATTTTTATTGACATTTCCTTTTTAGTTGAAAGCAGGCTGGGAGATAAACAGGAATGGTCTTTAAAATCAGATAAACACACGTCAGACCCTGTTTTTCACTAAAAAAATTGGTTGTGTAAGGAAGAAAAACTCAAATTGTAGTACTAAGTTTAGGTTAACAGATAAAATACAGTACTACCAGGTAAATTCAAATCTCAGATAAAATAATGTTTTATTATAAATATATAACAATATAACATGTGGCATTCATACATAAAAATGATCTGCTGTTAATCTGAAATTCAAATTTTATTTGAAATTCTGTATTTCTCTTTGCATATTTGACCACCCTTTTTGGAGACTTTTCTTTGACAACAGGGTCATAAATATTGATCTATGTGATTGTTAAGATTTGGGATGTTTGAGACAAAACACCTTGCATAGGAAATACTCTAAATAATAATTATTATGTATTTTTATTTTAACATCAAAAATGAGGATCATGGGTTACAAATCTGTATACTCCCATTACCTTTCACTCATTTCTTAGATTCATTTCAGTTAAAATATGAAGTGAATTTGGGTAAATTCAGTATGAAAACTTGAAAAGCACTTAGTATTAATAAATAAAATTGGATACATATTCACACATGAATATTACAGTTAAGTAATCCATCTTTGAACTTGTGTGAGTCCATGTATGTGAGGACTTTTTTCCCAACAGGTAAGCTGGAGCTTTCTATGTCACAAGCTCCATGTACAGTGATTTGATCAACCACAGATGTTGGTTGAATCTACAAAGGCAGAACCAACAGACATGGAGGGAATATTATAAGGGGCTTGAGTGTCTGTGGATTTTGGTAACTGAGGGAAATTCTGAAACCAATTCTCCCTTTCATATCAAGGATGACTGTAGTTAAGTGTTTTGGGGGAGTCCAAAGTTATACTCAGATTTTTTGGCTGCATGGGATCATCTCCCCTACCCCCCCACATTATAAAAGATTCAACCTTACATACACACACCTATATATGCACATATATATTTTCTCTACCTTTACCAACATACCTAGATTGGGCATTAGGGTCATCAGACTGTCCTCCATTCTGGGCCCTGCCATGAAAATCTATAGTTATGAATGCATGTGTCATATACTGATGGTGCTTTGTAAGTCTGGGCACATCATAGCACTTGACTTTGCCTGGCTGGGAGAAGGAAGATAAGATTTAAGGAAATCAGATCTTTGTTGACTGTGACCAAAAGAGTAAAATTAAAGACCTATTAAATTTGCACAACCTATCCCTCAGGACACAAACATTGCAATTGTTTTCAAGTAAATGTTCTAATGCCCTACATTTGCTAGTGATTTCCACATTTAACTTGTATGTGTGGTCCTTCTGCTGAGCTCCAAACCCATGCATCTAAGTGCCTATCAGAAACTTCCCATGAACAAAATTGAGTTCATCATCTTTTCTCTTCCACATCCCTAACTTGCCTACCATCTGTTTAATAAAAAACAAAATTAAGAAGTGGGGAATAACAAAATAGACATAACCCTTCCTTAAAAGAAGTTATGTTCACTCAGGTAAGGGCACCTGGTCTCCCCAAGCATCCCCATTCACTGTCTTCAATAGCTGTGCTTTGCTTGAACCACATGATCCTTCACTACAAGAAAAATGTCACATGATAGATAAGAACAAGGGCTTCAAAAGACCCACTAATTCCTTCATATTGGACATAGAACCATACAACATCAGTGGACATTTGATTATCCCCAAAGTTTACCTTTTACAGCCAATGTCACACTTTACCTCTGCTATTGTGAGCAAGTCTCACCGGAAGACGTCTACAAGCTGAAGGGGCAACTTCGTGAATGTACCCTTCAAACTTACATATTTCTGAATTATGCTGTAAAGCTATAACAATTTAAGGGCAATCAAGCAAGCAAAATGCCTGTTCACATCTTCAGTACTTTTTGTATGTCACATTGCTGTACTCTTGCCAATCTGATTGTGTGAAGAGCTTTCTCAATGTTGGCTGAATTCCCGTGTCCTTGTTTACTAGACAGACTGAAACTCTTTTAGATGTTTACAAATCATTCAGAATTCCTTATGTATAAACTTTTTGCTTGTATTTTGACAATTTATCTATGTGGTTGCTTGTTTATTTTCCAATTAATTTTCATGAGTTTTTCTATTACCCTGAAGACTATTTAGTTTGTTATATATGTTGTTAATATCTTTGCCCAAACAGCTAAGCTACCTGATACTTTTAACTTTGTTCTAGTTTTTATGTTCATCGAAAGGAAATTTTTACCGTTAATCTAGACCAATATTTGTTTCCTTCTTTAATAAGTTGTTGTATATTTTGGCTAAGATGTAATTTCCATTTTAGGATATCATAAAGAGTTTGTATATGTTTTATGAAAAATTATATCAATACCGTATCTACATCTTTAACTTGGTTCTCTCCTCTGTTTCATTGCTACCTGTGCAAGTTCCTAGGTTAATTTTATTATGGATTTGAAATAATTTTGATAAATGTCAGGTCAATACCTTCTCTATTTATCTTTTTGGATGTTTTACTATTTTAAGTGTGTTCTAGAACATGTGTGCTAACTCTTATTGCTCACTTAGAAATGTATGGAGTCATAACTTTGATTAGGTTATTAGTAATAGCTTTATGATTTTGAAACTTCTTGTACTTGAATATCATCTATCTCATTATTAGGAAATTCTTTAATATCTTTATTAATATTCTAAATATTTTTTCAAATTGTTTGCACTTTATTACCTTGATTCTTTGGCTCATCCAGTTTTGTTTTTTTTTCTTTTTTTTTCCCATTATAAGAGGTACTTTTCCTGCTTTTACATTTTTTTATGTTGATTCTATAGCATATGACACTGGCACATTTTCTTTTAAATTTTTTTAAAGATTTATATTTACATAGAAGAGCTACAGTGTAGGCCAGAGATGGGAAAGTGGAGGATTCACCAGAGACAGAGTGGGAAGCAGAGTAGGAGAATTTACTGATACAATGCTAAGGGGAACAGCAGTTGAGAGAGGAGAGGTCTGCTGCCCATGTGGGTTAGCTCCCTGGCCAGGCGTCGAACGCAGGCTATCACTGGAATCAAATGGAGATTTTTATTTTGACTAATTTTCAATCCAGTATCTCTAGTACCTATGCTATTTACTCAAGTTATTTTGGGGCAAATTTATTTCAGCCAAATAATTTATCCTACTCATTAACATTCTACTTACTAGAATTTTCTCCCATAAAGATCTTCCTCTTATGTATTTTTTCCTCTCAGAAGCTTCCATAGTCAGTTATGTGAACAGCCCATGATCATCTTCCACTGTCTGCTTCAACTTCCACATTGTTTCCCAAGTTAGAGATTGTAAGTCCCTAAAAGTATGTCCTCAAGATTTCTCCAGGTATCTTAGTCTTCCAGTCTTAGAACAAAGTTCCATTTATTGTACCCAACACTTGCCACTTAATGTTTGACTGAACCATATGTGTTTGGTGAACCAATGAGTGACTACTTGCTATTTTCTTTGTGTACTTGGTTTCCAAACACTTACCAAACTTTTCTGAGAAATAAAACCCTTTGGTGACTCTAATCACTCAGAGGCTTTCACCAATACCATCTCTACCCCATTCCTGCCATATCTCACACATCAACTTCACCAAAGAACTTCTGAGTGGGAAGTACCCAAGAACATATTCAGTGTTTAGTTTGTTTGTAAAGCCTATTCTGTTACTATGGTCCCTGCAAATTATAGATGAACTGGAAATATTTAATTCAGAATTTGTTTAAAATAACACATTTAAAAAAGAATTAAGAAACAAGTTTGGGCTGTAGATGGAGGACAGAGATTTGTTTTCTCAAAACCAGTAGAAGAAACAAGAAATTTTGGAGGCTCCTTGACAGAGAGCATGACTGATGACAGGAAATTACCAGACTTATTCCAGGGAAAGGCAATGCAGGTTTGTATATGCATCTGGGAGCTATTTGACTCATAAGATGAAGCCAGAAACTCAGGGTATATTTTACCATTTATTTTATGTACATCACAAATATACACATTGGTGTATATCTGGGAAGAAAAATATGGAACAGCCTCCAAATAATTTAGCACGTGCAAACATTTTTTTTTTATTCACTTCTATTTTACTTTATTTTATTTATATTTTAAATATATTTCTTACATCATTTTTCCACAATTAATGCATTTTCATCTTGGTTATATTCCCCATACAATTGCACCCCCCTTATTTTGACCCCAATCCCTCCTCTCCCCGACCCTCCCCCCATAGTGTACCTCTGGTTTATAGTTGCTTGTTGATTTTGATTTTTTCTTTATTATAGTTATTTTTCCTGGTCCCTTATTTAGGTTTTCTAAACTCCTGCTATGAGTGAGACCATCCAATATTTTTCTTTTTCTTACTGGCTTATTTCACTGAACATGGTCCCTGCCAGCTCCATCCATGTTGCTGCAAATGGCATGAGTTTATCTTTTTTATTGCTGAGTAATATTCCATTGTGTATATACACCACATCTTCTTGATCCAGTCATCTATTTTTGGGCATTTGGGTTGTTTCCAAAGCTTAGCTATTGGAAATAGTGCTGCTATAAACATAGGGGAGCAGGTGCCCTTTTGAATTAATGTTTCTGTGTCCTTTGGGTTAATACCTAGGAGTGGAATTGCTGGATCATATGGAAGTTCTATCTTTAGTAGGTTGAGGAATCTCCACACAGCTCTCCATAGTGGTTGGACCAATTTGCACTCCCACCAGCAACTTTAAAGAGCTTCTGCACAGCAAAAGAGATAATAACCAAAATGAGGAGAAACCCCACTGACCGGGAGAAAATTTTTGCACACAACTCTAATGATAAAGGACTGATCACAAAAATCTACAAAAAGCTGATGAGACTCAACAAAAACAGAGAAAATAATCTAGTCAAAAAATGGGTCAAAGAACTAAAAAGTAACTTCTCCAAAGAGGAAATGGAAATGGCCAACAAGCATATGAAAAAAAGGTTCAACATCACTTGTAATCAGGGAAATGCAAATCAAAACTACAATGAGATACCATCTTACACATATTAAAAAAACTAGCAACAACAAATGTTGGTGAGGATGTGGAGAAAAAGGAACTCTCCTGCACTGCTGGTGGGAATGCAAACTGGTCCAATCACTATGGAAAGCAAATATATATTTTTTTTAAGATTTATTTATTTATACATGGAAGAACTGGCTTACAGGCCAGAGTTGTAGGAGGTGAGAGGATTCACCAGAGATAGATTGGGGAACAGAACAGGCAGATTGACTGAAATACACTGCTGAAGGGAGCAATGGGTGACTCAAGAGAGGTCTGCTGGCCAGGGATTGAACTTGTGCTGCCGTGGCTGTGGTGAGTCTCACAGGTTGTGTATTAATCTCTTGTGCCACCAGGGAGGCCCCATCTTGCAAATAATTTTTGATACATATATGTACCTTAAATGTCCAAGGTCATGCTGTGTTCTTGCCATACTCTGTAAGTATATGCCTTACTGTTCTTAGTTGGAATCACTGAAAATAGAGCTATGAATCATCTTTATTTATTTCTCACTTATAATTGTTATGCAGATTTGGAATTATTTTCAAGGATAATTTTTCTTGTACTTTTTAGCTATTATTAAAAAGAAAACAATAAATTTTAATTTTTGATGTTGATTATTATCTAGTTTACTAAACTAGAAAATATTTTTTAAAAAGAACAAATACTCATTTTCACAATCAAAATACTTTTTTATGGAGAATATCTAAATATTAACACTGAAGTCCATATATGGTAATAGTGTCTTTTATACAAACAAGGAGACAATTGACAACTAAATCTTAAATTTACTAATGAATTTTGGTAGGGATTTTATTATTTGTAGGTTGTTGTTTTTTCCCTAAACTTGTAACAGTCAAATAAATGTGGATGAATTTCAGAAGGTTTAGGCAGCATCTATTATTTCACAAGAAAATCTTCATGTACTTGAGTCTCCAACTGGCTATATTTCAAAGTTGAAATGCTTCAATGTGTAACATGATAGTGTGTAGGAGTGAGGTAATACCTGGAACTGCCTCTGAAAATGGAAAATGAGATGTGACAGCTTTTTCTATTCAAAGCTGTTCCAGGTAGCTGGTGATGGGACTTTAAATTTGGGTTATTTAGCATGCATAATCTTTCTTGGCATGGTAGTTCATTTCTTTTTCTGCTGAACAATAATACTTTGTGGGACATCCCTGGTGGCTCAGAGGTTAAAAACACAGCACTTTAAAGCTGTCTATACCCAGCCACTGCAACATGAGTTCCATCCCCGGCCAAGGGGATAACTCACATGGTGCAGCAGACCTCTTCTATCTCTCCCGCTGCTCCTCTCAACATTGTATTTCAGTAGATTGATTGGCCTGTTCTGCTCCCCACACTCTTGCTGGTGAATCCTCTCACACCCCACTCCTCTGGCTACACCCCAGTTTTTGTATACATAAATAAATAAATCTTTAATAAAATATTACTTTGTAAGGTATACATTAGTTTATCACCTATTAAAAGGTTTCTTAGTTGCTTTCAATTTTGGGAGTTTTCTGAATAAAGTTACTGTAAGATTTGGGTGAAGATCTCTTGTGTGCAGAAGTTTGGAAATCATTAGGGTAAATCTTTAGGAGTGTGAATTCTGTGTTGTATGGTAAGTACAAGTTTAGCTTTGACTGGAAGGGCCAACCATCTTCCAAAGTGGCTACACTATTTCATTTCCACCAGTGTGATAATTCTTATTTCTCTGTTAAATACATTATCTATTAGAATTGCCAACTGCTGCTGCTGTTTGTTTCAGCACTTGTAATAATTTTGTATTTCTATCTCATTATTGTTTAAACATATAGTTCCCAACTGTCCAATCATATTGAGCACCTTTTTATATGCTTGTCGTTTGTATATCTACCTCAGTGAAGTGTCAGCTCAGAAATTTGCCTGTATTTTATTTTTTAAATTTTTTTTTTTATTAGAGGCATGCTTTATTTATTTATTTTATTTGTTTGTTTGTTTTGTTTATACATGCACTGGGTACAGTCAGAAGCGTGGGAGGGTGAGAGAATTCACCAGAGCCAGAGCGGGGAGCAGAGCAGGCAGAAGGACCGAAGTACACTGCTGAGGGGAGCAGCGGGCGGCAGGAGAGGTCTGCGCGCCATGTGGGACCCTCCTCCGGTGGCCTGGGAGCAGCCGGGGATCGAACCGGCGCTGCAGAGGCTGCGCGCAGCTTCGTAACCCAGCACTCAACCGCTGCGCCACCGGGGAGGCCCAGAAATTTGCCTGTATTTTAAATATTCTTTTTTTTTCTTATTGTTGAGTTTTAAATATATAGTTATATTCAAGTATATAATTATACCTGTATTTTGTTTTTTTTGTTTTTTAAGAATTTTTTTTTAAGAATATTTATTTATGCAAGCACTGGGTACAGTCAGAAGCACAGGAGGGTGAGAGAATCCACCAGAGCCAGAGCAGGGAACAGAACAGGCAGAATGATGAAGTTTACTGCTGAGGGGAGCAGCGGGTGGCAGGAGAGGTCTGCGCACCATGTGGGACCCTCGCCCGGCAGCCGGGGATCGAACCAGTGCTGCAGAGGCTGCGGGCAGCTTCGCAACCAAGCGCTCAACCTCTGCGCCACTGGGGAGGTCCTACCTGTATTTTGGATACAATTATTTTATCTGATGTGTGTGTTATCTTTTCCCCCATCTTGTTTCTAGTTTTCCTTTTATAGATGGTGTTTTTTTCAGAGCTAAAGTTTTTAATTTTAATAAAGTCCAATTTTTTTACTTCTCATTTTGTGGATTGTACATTCAGTGTTCTCAACACCACCTAGTTGGTTTTTATTTTCTATATTTTCTTCAAGAAGTCTAAATGCTGTTTATCTTACTTCTAGGTAAATGATTAATTTTAAGCTAATTTTTTTCAAAAAGTATATGGTTTATATCTATTCACTCTTTTGAATGTTAACTTCTAATTATTCTAGCAACATTTCTTGAAAAAACTTTCTCCATTGAATTATCTTTGTTCATTTGTCAGAGGTCAGTTGACAATATTTGTGTGAACCTATTTCTAAACTCTCTATTCTGGTCTATTAATCTATGTATTTATTCTTTCACCGTTATCATTTTGTCTTAATTTGTGTAGCTCTGTAATAAATCATCAAGCAAGCTAATGTGAGTCTACAACTTTGTTCTTTTTCTTCTGTATGGGATTGGACACTTTGGTTCTTTTGTCTTTTAATTCAAAGTTTTAAATCAGTTTGTAAATATCTATAAAATATCTTTATGAGATTTTTGTTGAGATTACATAGAATCTATAAATCAATAGGGGAAAGTTAATATCTGACAACATTTATTCTTCCAACTATTTTTTTAAAGATCAATTAATTAATTAATTAATTAATATAAGCACTGGGTACAATCAGAAGTGCGGGAGGGTGAGAGAATTCACCAGAGCCAGAGCAGGGAGCAGAACAGACAGACTGACAAAGTACACTGCTGAGGGGAGAAGCAGGCTCAGCAGGAGAGGTCTGCGCACCATATGGGACCCTCGCTGGTGCCCGGGGATTGAACCAGCACTGCAGAGGCTGTGGGCAGCTTCGCAGTCCAGCCCTCAACTGCTGCGCCACTGGGGAGGCCCAATTTTCCAACTATTAACACATTTATTTATTTAGTTCTTCTCTGATGTCTTTGATCATTTTAGCTTTGTTGAATTTAGTTCATGTACATATATTATTGCAAATATATTCAAGTATTTCATTTTTGTACTATTGTAAATGACAGTCTGCTTTTAATTTTCTAATTCTAATTATTTTATTCTGCCACATAGGAAAGTGTTTTTGTATGTTAACATTATTTCCTGCACGATGATAGCAAAGCTATCATTGCTTATTGACTCCAGACTATTTTTGTCATTTCTTTTGCACTTTTGCTTAGGTAATCATATCATTTGTGAAATAAGACAGGTGTGAAAATTTCTTTCTTTCCAGTGTATGAATGTTTTATTTCCTTTTCTTATATTATTACACTAGCTAGTACCTCTAGTACAATGTTGAATGAAAGCGTTGAGATGGAACAACCTTGGCTTTTTCTCTATCTGAAATGGGAAACATCAAATTTCTCACAATAAAGTATGATATTATCTGTAGGGTTTTAGTATATATTTTTATCAAGTTGAGGGAAGTCCCCTTCCATTGCTATAAAATAGATAATTGCTATTAAAATATCACCATTGGGTGTTTTTTTATCAAATGCTTCAATTAATATGATCATGATTTTCTCTATTTTATTGATTAAAAATGTATTGTAACAATTCATTTTTTTTTGAAAATTGAATCAGACTTCCAAATATGAAATGCATCCCATTTGATTAGGGTATATACTTCTTTTTTCACATCTCTATTTGTTGGGGAAAATCCATTTATAGCTTCACTTTCTTTGAAAGCCTTTATCTTGTGTTTTCAGTTTGTGGTGATGGCTTCATAGTATGAGTTAGGAAATGTTTCCTCTGTTTCTCTTTTCTGGAAGAGATTATAGAATATTGGTATAATTTCTCACTTTACTGTTTGGTACAATTCCTTAGTGAAACTATCTGAGTTGCTACTTTTTTAAGTCAATAATTATAAGTTCAATGTTTTTAATAGATAATGCCTTTGCAGATTAGTTCCTTTTCTGAATTTTGATATTTGTGCCTTTTAAGGAACTGGCCCATTTCATCAAACTAACCACACTGCAGGCATAGAATTATTCATAATATTCCTTTATCATATTTTTTTATGTCTATGGGATCATTTGTGATTGTTCTTTCATTTCTGATACTGGCAATTTATTCTTCCTCTTATGTTTTCTTGATTACCTGAATGTACTGTTTATGTTTTATGCCTACAAACATAATGTTTTATGCATACAAACATATGTTATATGTTTTGGGTTATGTTTCGGATTATGGACATATATTATGTTTTATGCATACAAACAATGCATTAAACCTGCACTGTTTATGTTTTATGCATACAGGCCAGAGGTGTGGGGGGTGAGAGGATTCACTAGAGACAGAGTGGGGAACAGAACAGGCAGACTGACTGAAATACACTGCTGTGGGGAGCAGCAGACAAGCCAGGAGGGGTGTTCTGCCAATGTGGGTTGTTCCCTATCTGGTGGGGGATCAATCTTGTGCTGTAGAAGCTGTGGATAGCTTCACAGTGCTATGTTTTACCCCTTGTGCCACCAGGGAGGCCTATATAGTTCTTTGAAAAAAACAATAAAATTGATAACTAACTTGATCTGATTAATAATAAATTTTTGTTAATCTTCTCAAATGATCACTTGTTTCCAATTTCACTTATTACTATAATAATTTCTATGATTTGTCCCTTCTGGCTCTAAGGTTGAAATTACTATTTTTTCTCTTTTCCTACAAGAAATTAAAAATGTTGATCATTTATGTTTATTATTTTGTACTATTTTTTTTGTTTTTTTAAAGATTTATTTATATTTTTAATTTATACAATAGCTAGGGTACAGGCCAGAGGTGCGGGATGGTGAGAGGATTCACCAGAGATGGGGTGGGGAGCAGAACAGACAGAGAGACCAAAAGCACTGCTGAAGCGAACAGAGGGCACGACAGGAGAGGTCTTCTGCGCCATGTGGGAATATCCCTGGCAGGCAGGGAATCAAACCCACGGTGCCGAGTCTGCAGACAGCTTCACAGCACTGTGCTCAACCTGCTGCGCCACCAGGGAGGCCCTGTACTAAATATGTTTAAACTAGTAAATTTCCCTCTAAACATTATTTGCCCTGCATTTCATCAATTTGATGTTATATTTTCATTTTTATATAGATAAAAATATTTTATAACTTTTGATAGCTCTTTTATGACCCATGTGTTAACTATAAGTATGTTGTTCAACATTCAAATATTTAGATATTGTCCAGTTATCTATCTGCTAATAATTCCTATTTGAATTCCATGTGGTCTAAGAGTACACTTTGCTTTATTTCTCCATTTTACATTTTCTATGGTGTTTTTTATGGCTCAAAAAGTGATCCATCAGGTGACCGTGTCATGTGAACTTGAATGAATATCTATTATGCCATTCTGGATGGGGTGTTTTGTAAATATTAATCAGATAAAGTTAGTTGATGTTGTTTAGATTAATGATATTTATGAAATTTTCGAACTGCTTGATCAATCAAACACTGAAAGGGGACCACTGAAGTGTCTACTGCAGAAGTTTTGTTTTTGTTTTTAATTTCTCCTTGAAGTACTATAGGTCTTTGTATCACATAATCTTGCATTATGTCTTCTTAGAGAATTTACCTCTTTATCATTATTTAGAACCCTCTTAACCCTGATGATTTCCCATTTTCTGAAGTGAAGGACAGTATATTATTACCTTACAATCTTATGAGAAATCTCAAACTTTGGTGTGTTCACATCCCCGGATTGTGATCATCATTATTGTTTCTTTTGTTCTCTTCCTCTCCTATGAGATAGGAAGGTTAGAAGGGTCAGGAGGTGTTTAATTATACTTTAGCCTTTGTGCGGTAAGGCTGTGGAAAAGTCTTTTCCCCTGGAGGATAGTTCTTTGCTATGGAGACATTCTGGGTTTATTTCATAATAGTTATGTCACACCTCCATGCCTCCCTATTCCACCCCACTCTTCTAGCCTTGCCAGACACAGGAGAATATTTTTCTTGGCTCTTCTCCAGTGCAGTTCCTGGAAGTGAAACTCATGACATTGTGAGGGACTATCAAAACTCTGGCCTTACAATTTTTTCACTCTTAAAATAATCCATAGCATTTTGTCAAAAATCATCATTTATGTACCAGTTTATTTGTCAAGAGCCTTACAGATGAACAGATCTTGGATGTGCCTTTTATGCACCTCTCTCTCCAGATTTCAGGGTGGTGGGTCTAAATTTATTCATTTGTCAAAACAAAGCAGTTTTTTCAGTTTGTTCAGCCCTTTTTTGTGTAATTATGTGACTGATTACCTTGAAGGTCTGTGCATTTCAGAGCAGAAAACCTATTAATATTTTTCTTTAACACTTACCTGAGGTAGAAACTCCTCATGTGTACAGAATTTGGTACTCAAAGCAGTAAGTTTCTTTATATTGTTTTGCTCTTATCCCTTGATTTATTTCCTGGGAATTTCTGTCTTCACATCAGCTAGACTAAGGATTCTAATGGGCTAGAAATCAAAGTAAATATACCACAAAAAGAAAACAGTACAAGTCAATTATTTCCAAATAACTTTCTTTGTATAATAGTATCTTTGTAATCCAATTCTAACATGAAATTAAAAATTTAAAGTTTGTATTTAAGCAGAACTAATTTATCCTTGTTTTATACAAACTCTCAGTATTGAAACCTTGATTCAACTGCTCTTAATTGAATAAATTGAATTAAAAAACACTTTTAAATGTTATTTTCCATAGTTGACATAGCAATGTATCGAAAAATATGTATGGGAAAGAGACAAGAGTTAGATGCTTTCCTCCTGTGTTATGTTTTTCATATTGTAGTCTAGAGAAGAGGAGATAAGAAAAAAAGAATACTGTCAGTAATAGTAAAACTGGAAACCCCAATAAAATAATGTGCTAAAAAAACATATTAAATGAGACATTAATTTTCTGGCTAGGAATTCCAATACTATGTCAAACAATAGTGGTGACAGTGGACATCCTTGTCTTATTCCTGATCTGACTTGAAATATTTCCAGTTTTTCACAATTGAGTTTTATATTAGCTATGGGTTTTTCATATATGATTTTTATAAGATTTTTGTAAGATTTAGATAAGTTCCATTTGTACATACTTTATCGAGTGTTTTTTTTTATTAATGGATGTTGTCAAACACATTTTTGGCATCTATTGAAATTATCATGTTATTTTTATTATTTTTCTTGTTGATTTGGTGAATGGCATTGATTGATTTTCATATGTTTATAAAACCTACATTCCTAAAATAAGGTCTATTTGATTCTCTTAATATATTGATGTATTTCATTTGCTAAGATTTTATTGGGGATTTTTGCATTTATGTTCCTCAGGATTATCAGTGTAAACTTTTCTTTTTTTTTTTTTTTCACTTTCCATGCTTAGGTTTTTTTTTTTAATTTTTTTTTTTTTAATAGAGGCATTATTTATTTATTTATTTATTTGTTTGTTTTGTTTATACATGCACTGGGTACAGTCAGAAGCGCGGGAGGGTGAGAGAATTCACCAGAGCCAGAGCGGGGAGCAGAGCAGGCAGAAGGACCGAAGTACAATGCTGAGGGGAGCAGCGGGCGGCAGGAGAGGTCTGCGCGCCATGTGGGACCCTCCTCCGGTGGCCGGGGAGCATCCGGGGATCGAACCGGTGCTGCAGAGGCTGCGGGCAGCTTCGCAACCCAGCGCTCAACCGCTGCGCCACCGGGGAGGCCCCGTGCTTGGTTTTGTGTTCAGGATAAAGCTGACCTCATTGAATGTGCTGGGGAGTTTTCCATCATTCTCAAGTATTATTTTATGAATTTGAATGATGTAAAAATGATATATATATAATAAAAATATATATTTAAAAAAAAGAATTTGACTAGAATAACTGTTAAGATCTCTTTGAGGGCCTCCCTGTGGAAAGTTTTGTAGAATTCAATGGAGAAGTCATGTAGTCCTGGATTTTTGTTCTTAGGGAGAATTTTTATTACCCTTTCAATTTCTGTGCTTGTATTGCACTGTTTAAACTGTTTCATATTAAGTCAGTATTTGAAGTTTGTGTGAATCTAAAAATATTCTCCATTTCTCTTAGCTTGTCCAATTTGTTTGCAGCATCTGTTATTCTTTTCCCTTCCGTTTCTGACCCATAATTATTTAGATTTTCTTTCATTATCCATGGCATAATAATGGGAAATCTAGGAAACTTTGAGTATCACGGAAAGGGCTTTTTCCTGGTGTTTCTGACTTTGTTCTACCGCAATTTATCTGTAAGTATAGAAAGGAGATCCCATCATCTTCACTTTGCCTTCATTACTCTCACAGCTTCTAAACCATGAGACATTGTGAGAAAACAATGAGGAAAGTCCCACAGAGTATGCCTAATATGTTCCCTTGCCAGCTCATACAGGTATTAGAGGCACTCAGAAGTGCAAGAAACTGCATGGGAAGATAAAACTTATTCAACCCAAAGATATAATCCTTAGCTATTCTCTTTCAGTCTTTTGGTATTCATACATACAAGATAGAAGATAGGAGCTATTATTTTTGCAGTTTTTTAATTTCAACATATAAAAATCTATAATTAAAAATCCCAAGGTCTATATTATAAACAGCAGGTAAACATAAAACAAAGACAAAAAAAAAAGTTTAGGTAAGAACACAAAGGAACTTGGGCCTCCCCTGGTGGTTCAGCAGTTGAGCGCTGGGCTGCGAAGCTGCCCACAGCCTCTGCAGCACGGGTTTGATCCCCGGCCACCAGCGAGGGTCCCACATGGCACGAGAGACCTCTCCTCACCTCTCCTGTCTCGCCTGCTGCTCCCCCCAGCAGTGTACCTTGGTCCCTCTGCCTGTTCTGCTCCCTGCTCTGGCTCTGGTGAATTCTCTCACCCTCCCGCGCTTCTGACTGTACCCAGTGCTTGTATAAATAAATAAATAAATCCTTTTTTTAAAAAAAAGAATACAAAGGAACTTGAGGTAGAATATAAATTAATATAGAATGCTTGAAAAAATACTTTGACATTAACTATTGTATGTGAACAAACCTATTTCCAATGGCCCAACAATTCTAGTTCTAGTAAGTAATTGCCAAGAAAGAGACATTCACATTTTTAGCAGAAAACATATGAAACATGGTAATTGAAAGATTATTTATAAGAACCCAGGAATGGATAAATATATTATTTATATGGTATACGCTAAAAAGACAAGTGGGCTGTGGTATATTTATACAATAGGATTTTACTCAGTCATGAAAGTAAACAGACTGCTTCTGTGTGGGCCATTTAGATAAGACTGAAATATAACATATTAAGTCAAATAAAGTAATGCAAGATAGCATGTATAATGTACATAAGGCATATTGTGTTTGTTTACATGAAACAAAGTTCTAAAACTAACATAACTTTGCTATGATAGAAAACTAGGAATGGGAGGGAGAGTGATCCAGAGACCACAGAGGGGCCTTGTTCTGATTTGCCCACATAGCTGTTGGTTACAGGGCTGATTCTCAATAATAATTTATTTGTGGTAGATTTGTCTTTTATTTTAATTTTCAGTATGTGGATTTCACTTCACAATAAACAATTTTTTTTAAATGAAACTAGTTAAACATATAATAAAAGGGTTTATATATAACACTAACAGACTTGGGATGATAGAATACAGAGTCCATGTGTAGGAATTTGAGGGTCTGGAAACAAGCATGTTACAGAGATTAGACTTAAATGTTAGGGGAAGTGTGAAACCTCATGATACAGTATACTCAAAAGAGAAGAAAAAAGAGTTTGAATTCTATAAAATGTGATGTGTTTAGGCACTCACTTATAAATCAGATTTATAAGTTGATTTATGATGATGTACACCTGAAACCTATATAAGGTTATAAACCAATCTTATTTCAATAAAAGTATTTTCTAAAAGGGATGTACTTGATTTGCTCAAAATTACATTTTCAATTACAAGTTTCATTTATAAGTTTGAAAGACATCATTCATCTTAAAAATGTGAACAAAGAAGAAAGGTCTACCTCTTTATTTATTACCTGTATCCTATATTCTTCCTGAAAGATTGGGATGTATGCACATCTTCAGAACTGGGCCCAACATAACAGCCCAGATGTCCACATGTACAGGCAGTAGGAAAGGAAGCACCATTGCAAAGGCTTCCTCTAGGACTCTACACCAAAAGTCAGAGAAGCCTGGCCTAGAGACCCTCAAGGTCACTAAAATGTCCATAATCATATGGACAGAAGACAGTGTAGTGCAGGTGGGAGAAGTAGAGCTTGACTTCCAGGGGCTCCCTAGATGTGTGCACACTCAAACATAGTCTACTTCACACAGCCATTTCTGCATTTTTGACTTTGCTCATAACCAATAAATAAATAACCTATTTGTAAATACCATATAGCTTACAGTTCTAAAAATAAATTGTCAGGCAAGGTATATAGGAGGCAAGCTGACTCCCTGCAGCCCCCTCCTTTCTCTCTCTCCAGCCCTCACTTTCAGCCCTCCAGGCAATTGCACACTACTATGCAGAGGGATGAGTTATGTTGGTTGATAAAAGGCCCAAGAACTGATGTTCTTTCTAGGATTTGGGGATCCCATGGGGCAGCTGGTCTGCTCAGGTCCACATGTAGCATAGTGTGAAACTAAAATGGCTTGGGAGAATGTGAAAGTCACCCTTTGGTTACAATTTCTCTATATTCTTTACCTAGGGATCTCATAATAAGCAATTCTCATATTTTATGACAATTTTTCATGGAACAATGACCTGGATATGATAGCACTCAATCCTCCAAATAAATTTTGAATGGCAGCGCATGTGGTGACTTGTGGATGTACACTACTTTGCATTGTCCCTGCTCTATTGTGATTTTTTTTTCCTCCCCCGCTACCAAACTCTGATTGTCTTAGTTTTTCTTTCTTTTTCTTTTCTTTTTTCATTGGAGTAAGAGAAGTTACTTGAAGCAAATATTACAACTTGTTCTCTACGAGCTAATCATGTCCCTGCATTGGCAACTCAGCCTTGCATAAGATATCCTGTATTTTCTGCAAACAAAAAGAGGACATTCTTAAAATGGGGACACTTGTGACAGGATAAAATTTGCATAACTTTGATTTTATCCTTCATATTACACATTTATTTATTTATTTCAATTTTTTTACATCTTTGCTCATTTTTAAACAATATTTGCTTCCCCCAACCCCTTCAGGTGTAGTCACCACAGAGTTTCCTTCACCAATGCACCCACGCACCATCACCTCAGTCCCCCGTGCTCCTTCCTCCCTCCCTTTGATCCCTCTCCCTCCTCCTCCCCTGAAGTATGTCTCTGATTTATAATTGTCTGTTTTTGCTTTGTTGTGTTATTATTCCTGCTATAAGTGAAACCATGTGATGTTTTTCTTTTTCCTTCTGGCTTATTTCACTGAGCACTAAAAATTGAGCTACCATATGACCTGGCAATTCCACTCCTAGGGATCTGCCCAAAGGACACAAAAACATTGATTCAAAAGACACCTGTACCCTATGTTTATTGCAGCACTATTTACAATAGGTAAAACCTGGAATCAACCCAAATGCCCAAAAACAGATGTCTGGATAAGGGGGATGTTGTGTGTGTGTATATATATATATATTGTGTGTGTGTGTATATATATATATATATATATATATATACACACACACACACACATATTGTGTGTGTATATATATACATATATATACATATTGTATATATATATATTGTGTGTGTATATATATACATGTTGTGTGTATATATACATTGTGTGTATATATATATAGTGTGTATATATATATTGTGTGTATATATATATATGTTGTGTGTATATATATATACACACATATATATATATATGAGTATTATTCAGAAATCAAAAAAGGTAAACTCATGCCATTCACAGCAACATGGATAGACATACTACACTTTGAAATGCCCACTGATTCCCTCCAAAATGGTGTGTAATATTTTTCCTTAAAATCATCCATTCATTCATGTTTTTTTATTTTTAATATATTTTATTTTATATAATTCTTACATTATTTTTCATTTTTGCACAATAGATACATTTTAATTTTGGTGATATTCCCCATACAGTTCTGCCCCCTTTATTTTGACCCTAATCCCACTTCTCCACCCCGCCCCCCCCAAATTCATGTTTTTTTTTAAGAGATTATTATTTAGTGTGCTGGCCCAAGGACCTAATTTCCAAGTACTTAATATAATTTGGTGATTTTTTTTTTGATAATCTAAAGTGAAGGGATTTTCTATCAAGGTCCAAAATTCTTATTGTTACTCAGTTATCTTATTCAAACTACCAATACAGTTCATGAAATTACTGGAACTTAAGTGAGACATAAGCTTCTATAAACAGCTTCATCAAGGAATTTAATACACAATCTAAGCAAAATATATCGATCATCCAAGCTCTGGTTCATTTACTCATTTATACAACAGATAAAAGAACTAAGAAATTGTCTTACTAACTGCTGGAATTTTAAAATTACATATATGTCAGCAATGTTATGGTCTCAAATCCAAGAGCCCATATAACAATTAGTTGTAAAAGGACAGCAGAATTAATGATATAATTCAAAAAAAGTTACTATAAATGCATAAATATAGGCATTATCAGTTTTTTTTTTTTTCCTGGATTGTCAGAAGGCTTTAGAAGGACTGTTACCCCAAAACAATTTAAATGTCCACTAGGAGTTTCAAAATTATGAAATGGAAGGGGCAGTCTCAGGGAATGTGTAGACAAAAGTTCTAAAGTCAAAAACAAATGAGGAACTAGGGCCTCTCCAGTTGCTCATCGGTTGAGCACTGGGCTGCGAAGCTGCCAGCAGCCTCTGCAGTGCCGGTTCAATCCCTGGCTGCTGGCGAGGGTCCCACATGGTGCTCAGACCTCTCCTGCCACGCCCGCTGCTCCCCTCAGCACTGTATTTCGTCAGTCTGCCTGTTCTGCTCCCCACTCTGGCTCTGGTGAATTCTCTCACCCTCCTGCACTTCTGACTGTACCCAGTGCTTGTATAAATAAATAAATAATTCATTTAAAAAAAAATAACAAATGATGACTAAAGTCACTGGACCTGGTCAAAACATAGAACATGGTCTCTGCTGTTATGAATGGTGAGGCTGGAAGCACAGACAGGTACTAGTCCTGGGGACCTCCTCTGACATGCTAAGGAGCTTTGACTACACAAGAGGCAGATTCTGTAGTCTGGGCTCCTTAAATTTCACACTTCCTAGACCCTGAGCTATACCAAGGCTATTCCTTTCAGATTTCATAACCAAACCCTGTCAGTAGCCAAGATGTTTTCAAGGGCTATTTTGTTTGTATTAAACAAGTCCTCATGATTCAACATGTAACAACAGTATACTTTCAAAAGTGAAGTCAGTGCCATAAAATAGAAGATTTATGTCACTGAAGTGCAATTTAATCTTGCCTCATCTATATTCCTCTACCCACAATAACTCTGGTCCCACATGGTCAAGCTTTGGCTGTCTGTTTCACAACCTCATACACCCCTTTTAATAACACTTGCAATGGTGTTGGTCCACTCCTTTCATTTCAATTCTCCCTGGGGCTGTGTATCTTCTCACTCTCAACCTCCATCCTAAACCCTGCCTTGAACTTAAACATATAAGCAAAAATAGTCCTCACAACTCTTCAAAACCTATCAAAGCCATCATAAATCTTGCTTTTCATATGAAGCACTTGCCAGTAATGACTACTGAAACAATGATGGTGAGCACTCTGAGGCGAGAGGTTATATCCATAAAATGTTCTCACCACCTGAGATTCAATGAGTATTTGCTGAATGAGATAAATGATCGATTAACCTCTCCCGCTATATTCCAGGAGGGATGTGATCATGCCCGATTTATTCCTGGCATTATGTCTGGTACTAGATAAGCGGTTAATAAATGTTTATTAAATGACCTTCCCCCCTTTTCTCATAGTACAAAACATATGTAATATATGCCATATGTTTCAGTACATGATTATCACCACATGGGCAAGTTATTTCTTCTCTCTCCTATTGCCTTTATTTTTATGACTGCCTGTCTTTTAACCTAACAGGAGGCACCTTTTTCCATTATTCTTTTCTGTCTGTTAATGTAGAAAACATTAAATGAGCATTCACTGAGCCAAGAAATTCTGTTAGATATTTCAAGGATAAAATAATAAATAAGGCATAATGCCTGAAGGAACTCATTAAACAAACATGTAAATACCTAGCCACACACAACAATCTATGAAAGTTTGTAGGAGATGAAGTTTAATTAAAAATGGAGTAAAAATATAAAAATTTATAAATGTCTCTTGATTTGTCTTTGTTGAGCATTCAGTCAGCATTTTGAGGAGTTATTAAAAAGTATTATAAGGATGTGGGATACATGAAAAAACATGGTGAGAAAAATCACCTGAAAAATTGTGACGATTAAATTCACTTAGTACTTTTTGAGAGCTATTAGGATTCACCAAGTACATTTAATGAAGGGAGAAAATTGATTTGCATTGAAGGTTTTAAATAGCCACCAAATTCACAGAAAAAATATTAGTCTTATCTTTCATTTGACAATTGTGTCACTCCCTCTAATCTCTCCTTCTTTCTTCTCCCTCACCCATTTAAATGCCACCTAGACCAAGCAAGCTTATTAGCCACACAAATGGCAAATAAGAGAGAGAGGCCAGAGAAAGAGCACAAAGACTCATTGGGGACTGGGAGGTTCAGTTGCCTGTCTGTCGTCCAGAACCCCTGCTGGGCCATCTCTGCCTCCTTGCATGCCAGCCTCCCTGCCTGTGTACCTGAGAGAAGTTGTCTCCCTGAGAGAGCATTAAAGGTCTGTAGAATTTGTTAAGGGCTCCAGGACTCTATCCTCCTGCCCAAATCCACAGTGAACCTGCCCAGTGTATGACTGCAAATGATACTGCAATTCCCTGATGATGCATGCTCAGCCAAACAGGGTTGAGCTGAAGCTGGGCCACTATGGCCCACACGCTTGCCACAAGTATAAGGCAGCTTCTGGAGGAGAAACAAGAAAGTGGTGAAAGTGCAGGAGGAAGTAACTTGAGAATGTAGGCATTTAAGACCATGGGGGCCCTCAGCCTTGATAATAGCCTGGAAAATGGGAAATTCAACAGGTTGGTCCACCACATCTGTGTTGGCCAAATTAGCACCATATGCATTCCAAGATCCAGATGTTATCTGGTCAAGGAGACACTGGACCCAATTGATGATGAGTGGCAAAAACCAGCCAGAGAGGACCAATCATGGAGCCCTATAGGCAAAAAGACACACCACAGTCACTGCTCCCCCTCATTTTTGAATAAAAAATATAACCTCCTGTTTCCTGCCCCAGGGAATCCTTTTGGGTAGCTATCCTCTTTGGACCTATATTTGCTCAGAGAGGTTTCCTGTCCTTCTCCTTACCTGACAATAAATTTCTTACTTTGCTACCTAATTCTAGTCTTGACATTGAATTCTTTTTTTGCTAAGACAAAGATTAAGGACTGAGTTTTTGGGGTCTGGCTGTTAGACCCCAGCCCAATTCAAAAGGGACCATGCAAGTCTAGGGAAAAAGAAGTAAATTATAAGTTCAAGTTAAGATGACAGCTATTGTCTCTGCCAAGGATGTCCTTCACGTGATTCCTCAAAGTTCTCCTAAGTCCCTGGGTACAAGTCCAAGGTGGACAAGCAAGTGCTCACCTGCCTTCTGTGTTATATAGCGTCACCTGACAACTCAGCTCCAATCCCCATTTCCATTCACTAATTCAAGGTGGCTGCATGTAAGTGGCTCCTCTAACAAATAGTGTCTATACAGATGGACTATGCAGGCAGGTCTACGTAAAAATTTCAATAGGAAAAAGGTAACCCACATATTGAGGCACCCTGGAATGGAATTTTAGAACCCAAATAGGGTGAGGAAACATCAGTTTATGAAAATGGCCAGGTATTGTGCTAGGGCCTGTGTAAGGTAGAGAGGTTGTTGGTATATGTGGGATGGTTCATAGTTTTTCATTAAGGGACTATCAGGATGAAAAATGCATCCACACAAGCCAAGTATAGTCTAAGATCCTGGTACAGCTCAGGAGGTCATCTATATGGTAGGACAGCCTAAAACAGGGAGGACACCCAAGTGGAGTGAGAAGAGAATAACAAACAGGGTGTAACCATTTGTAGCACAGGTGTTAGATCCTAGAGTAAGTCAAGCAGACCTTCATGCAGGAGTGGATTATGTTGGATGTGAGAAGAGAAAGGATATTTGGAAAATGAGAAAAGAATGGCACCAGAATAATGATATTAGTTACAAATAAGAGGAAAGATTAAGCAAAGAAAAAAAGGTGAAAACAGTTCTTCACTGATAATAGAGTTACAAATATCAAAAGCAAGAAAATATAAACATGCTAGTTTTGGATTAGTTTGATATCTGTGTGAGCTTGTGGTTTTCATTATGGATGATTGGTAGATAGATGAATAATAGATAAATACAAACTAGACTGATTAAAAAGATGGACATATTAAACATAGATATACATTCATATATGTGTATATAAAAACATATTTCCTAGTTCTTTCCTTTTTTTTAAGATTTATACATTTATTTATACAAGAACCAGGGTACAGGCCAGATGCAAGGGAGGGTGAGAGGATTCACCAGAGACAGAGTGGGGAACAGAATAGGCAGACTGACGAAATACACTGCTGAGGGGAGCAGCGGGCGCAACAGGAGAGGTCTGCTGCGCCACGTGGGACCCCTGCTGGCTGGTCAGGATCATGGAACCATCACACAAGAGGCTACAGACAGCTTCACAGTGCTGCACTAAACCACCTGCGCCACCAGGGGAGGCCCATATTTCCTAGTTCTTTCTAAGAGAACTTGCAAATGGCAAGATCTCGATAGCACTGAGTATACTAAGCACATGGATTTTGGCTGCTAAATACTATTTTCTCCTAATTGCAATTGGTGATGCTAGGGAAATTGTTAAATCCAGGCCTAGGAAAAGGAAAGTACAAATTGAGTTTGGAACTCTTATTCCACCATAAGGAAAGAAGAATTCAAAATAGATATACACCTTCAAAAGAACAAAGTAGTCAACTTGAGATACAATCATCACACACAAAAAAAATCTACAGACAATTTGAGAATTATAACAGTCATAGTAAAAATGACCCAAAGATAAACTAGGAATCACATATCAATATAAATAAGTGAGTAAATTATTTGAAAATTTGTTGAAGAATCATGTATTTACATAATATCAAAATACCTCACCTCAAAATAATTACCAATTACAAAGTGTGATAGATGGTACACACAACTTTAAAAAGTGATCAAAGTGAATGTCATCAATTATGAACAAATTGGAATCACTCACCACTTGATATGATGAGAATGTACAATATTAATCTTAGATAGTTCTGTGAATAATATGGAACCAAGATCTGATTATGACAAGCTCAACTTGAAGTTCATACTACAAAATAACCTTTCCTGTAATCTTCAAAATGGTCAAGGTTATAAAATTTGTGGAGGCAGTCCATATTAAAGAAGAATGAACTCAGTGACACACATCTGAAGTTTATGTAATGTTATACATCATCTCTTCAATAAACATACAAAACATAAAAAATAAAGAAGAATAAAGATATGTGATCACTGAATACATTATGTGATTCTGAATTAAATCTTTCTACTACAATGTGTATGGGAGAATGGTGACAATTAAATGGAGGTCTATGGTTAGATGGTTGCAATATATATTTTTTAATCTGTCATTTTGATGATAGCATTTTTCTATATTTAAAAGAATGTTTTTGTAATAAATAATATACTATAGTATATGGTCAGATGCTTACTTTCACATAGTTTATGAAAAGCAAATAATTTGTAGTGATACTGCATTTTATTTCAAACAAAGCTATTTAGGTAGAAAGTGAAACAAAGTCAGAGTTTTGTGTTGGTCTCACCCTATTGATATGACTGGGCCAGACTTGGGGTTCTGATTGTGATATAAAAATGCCCTTACACAAAAATTAAAAATTTACTATTTATAAGACCTATAAGTCACACAATATGGTATGTGTTTGTGTTTGTGTGTGTGTGTGTGTGTGTATGTGGTTGAGGAGCATATGCAGATCTAGGATTCTGCATTTATTAAGAATGAGGGTAGGTGGTCTAGGGCTTCTCAGACTTATTGTTTATTGCTGAATTTAAAACTTCAAAGCAGGAAATTGAAGTGCACATAAAGGGAGACGGAAAGAAAAAGGCAAGACATTCAGTCCCAACTGACCGATTATCTAAATAAATCAGTATCTATAAAACAAAATGTGGCCTAATGGGGAGAAGCAGTCTAGTTCTTATCTAGTAATATGAATGGCCATATGTTAAAATAAATCCTCTTTGAAGTGGATACTCTTAATATAGATGCCTAGACCATCAAAGCGAAGTCAATTCTGAGAGCTTAAAATATAGTCAGATACCACATAGTTCACATTATGTGATTGCATCTAAATGAAGTTCTATAACAGGCAAAACTAATCTGTGTCTATTTAGTCAGTTATGGATTGCCTGATGAGCAAAATGGGGGAATTAACTCTGAAGACACTTGAGCAAACTTTCTAAAAACATGGAAATGTTATATATTGTGACAAGGATGTGGATTTTAGGTCTTATCAAAATTGAATAACCAAAATTCATCAGTTTTATTCATTTGTCAATTTATACAAATAAAAATATATAAACCTAATATATATAAACCTAAAAATATATAAACCTAATATATTGTTTTATATTTATTTATTTCTATTTAAATTTTGGACAATACATGTTTTCTCCACTCAGTAGTCATCACTATAGTTCTCCCACTACCATAGCACCCATAGTGCATCAGCATATTCCTTTGCACTCCCTCTTGCCATTTTCATCACGCCAAACTCTGCCCTCTTTTCATGGATATCTTTTATCTGTGTTAAGCTTTCTTTTTTTTTTAAGATTTATCTGTTTATGCATACAAGAACTGGGGTGTAAGCCAGAGGTGCGGGGAGTGAGAGGATTTACCAGAGAGAGTGGGGAGCAGAAGAGGCAGATCCAGTGCAATACACTGTGAGAGGTAGGACAGGAGAGGCAGGAGAGGTCTGCTGCGCCATGTGGGTTGCTCCCTGGATGGCCAGGATAGAACTCATGCTGCAGTGACTGACAATAGCTTGATAGCATTGTCTTTAACCCCTGTGCCACCACTGAGGCTCTATGCTCAGCTTTTAAGGTTTATCATTATCTTATTCTTTATTTAGTTTTTCTATATTCCACATACAGTGAAAACATATGATATTTATAGTTTTCCTTTTGCAGATCCACCCATGTAGATGTACTTTGCTTTCATTTATTGTTTTTGATCACTGAATACTATTCCATTGTGTGTGTATACAATAACTTCTTGATCCATTTTTGAGTCAAAATGCCCAAACAATGTCAAACAGTTTTGAGGCATTTGGGTTGTTTCCATATCTTGGCAATAGGAAATAGTGCTGCAGTAAACATAGGAGTGCAGGTGTCCTTTTGAAGCACTGTTTTTGTGTTCCTTGGGGAGTATCCTAGAATTGGAATTGCTGGGTCTTATTACAGGTCCATTTCTAGTGTTTTGAGGAGCCTCCACACAGCTTTCCATAGTGGCTGGTCTAGTTTACATCCCACCAACAGTATAAGAGGGTTCCATTTTCTCCAGTACATTTTTTCTTTTTTTTAATATGGGTCATTCTCATAGGTGTGAGGTGGTGTATCATTGTGTTTTTGATTTGCATCTCCCTGATAAAATGGTGATGGATTTTTTCCCCATATGCCTGTTGACCATTTGCATTTCATTTTTGAAGAAGTATCTACTTCTCTTCTACAATATATATTTCCAGAATTTTATCTTTTTACATAACCTTCTCAATAACATACTAAGCAACTTTCCTACATTTGCTAATCTCTCTGCTTTCATTATTTCTCCACTTTCTACTTTCATTCTCCACAACATCCAATGAAATATTTCCAAATAACTCAAATATGTTACCCCTTAAAAAAAAACCCTTCAATATTTCCCTCATTTGAGAAGAAATATAAGGTCTTCCTAGTATTACCAGACACCATGTAGACCGGTCTTTGATGCCCCAATTTTATTTCCTGAAACAGCTCCATCTCCAGCGCTCAGTCTACCCCAATAGCCCTTAATCTTCCAAGATAGTTCCCATCACAGATCCTTGCACTTATACTTACTTTTGACTTAATGAATATCCTCCAAGTTTTCAGGGGAAACATTATTACTTGTCTCCTCAATTATCGCCCACTCAAAGAGGGATTTTATGCTGGTCCATTCTAAGTAGTCCATCTACTCTTACCATTCAGCTGTTTTTTGCTTTATTTATAACAAAATCAAAACAAGCTACAACATTGTGTATCATCCTGTGGCACCTTTGCCCTCTCTTTCTCACAGAATGTAAATGCCTCATGGGCTAAAATTTTGTCTTTTTTTAAAGATTTATCTATTTATGCATACAAGAGCTGGGGTACCAGCCAGAGGTGGGGGGGAGGGGTAAAAGGATTCACCAGAGACAGAGTGAGGAACAGAACAGGCAGATCGAATGAAATACACTGCTGAGGGGAGCAGCAGGCAAGACAGGAGAGGTCTGCTGTACCATGTGGCTAGCTCCCTGGCTGGCCAGAGATCGAACTTGTGCTGCAGAGGCTGCAGATAGCTTCATAGTGCTACTTCTTAACCCCTTGCACAACAAGGGAGGCCCAAACTTTGTGTTTCTAATGTCTGCATCTCCAGCATGTAGAACATTTATGGAACCCAAAAGACTTCAATATCTGGTGAATTAACAACCATATGTGACTACCACCTTCTCAAGAATAACATTAAAAGGGCCTCCCTGGTGGCACAAGTTGTTGAGCACAGCACTATGAAGCAGTCTGCAGCCTCTGCAGCATGAGTTTGATCCCCGGTGGCCAGGGAACACCCACATGGCACAGCAGACCTCTTCTGCTGCTCCCCTCAGCAGTGTGTTTCAGTCAGTCTGCCTGTTCTGTTCCCCACTCTGTCTCTGGTGAATCCTCTCACCCCCTGTATCTCTGGCCTGTACCCCAGCTCTTGTATGCATAAACAAATAAATATTAAAAAAAATAAAGGAATGACATTAAAAGATTTTGTCCACTACTGGGTAGGAACAAAATTTTCTATTACAAAGTTATAAAACAACATTAAAATAATTTTCTATATAGTGTAATTCTAGACCATGTGTAATAATTTAGAATGAGGCAATATATGAGGCAAATATATACGGCAAACTTCTGTTTCAAACCACCAGACATATTTTGTTCATCAATTTTCAGTTGTTTTCCATGAGAGGATTTGTTTGTTTGTTTTTAAAATAGCCTCCCATTCTTTATATAACAAGAATAGAAACAAAAAGAAAAATTATAAAAACAATGTATGATTGAATAAATGAATAAAAAATGACATTCTGAAACCTTGTCTTGATCTTTTACATATTTCTGCCATTGCCTTTTAAATTGTAACCATGTTTATTCTGAGGATGTGTACAAGGAAGCTTCCATATTGAAAGATTCTAGCAAATACCTTGTGGTGCTAATTCCTTCTCTTGTCAAGACTATCATTTCACTTAAGCTTGACCCTAAAAATAATATGCAATATTGTGAAAAATATGCATGGTAACTACATGATAATATAGTTTTACTTATTCTTGCAAGGCACTGATAAAAAAAAAACTAGTAGAATCATTGTCAATAGAGTAAAAATAAGCATTTTAATTATTTACCATAATCTTTTTGTTTCTATAGACAGATGACTGAATGCATAAGTGACTGCCACTCCATATTTCCGAACATTAACATGCAAAAATAAATAGTGACACTAATTCAACCAAATGCATGTCAGGGTGTAGACATTAAGTACCCTGGCACCATGATAGGACATGAGTTGTTTTGAGAAACAAATGTACCAGAATAAATATATATAAATATCAAATACTTAAGAAAACATCTGTAGTATTTATTCAATAACAACTCTCAGTTGTTTTGCTTGTTCATAAAAACACATATTTGTCAAATTAAATGCTGAGGGATTTTACCAATCATTTGCTGAGTTTCTTTTGAAATAAAGATTAGAGTGAAAAGTAAGTTATAACACAAAATTTCTGCAGGACACAGCAACTAGGGTCAATGATAAAAAAGATGTACTAGGGGAGGGAAATACTTGTTGTCTCAACTTAGCTTGTGAATATTTTCAAAAATGCTGAAATTACATTCAAAAGTAATTTACCCTCTTCTCAAGTACACACTGAACATTCCTCAGGATATGAAATCTCTTATGTCACAAAAAAAAATCTTAGAAAATTTAATAAATTTGAGATTTATGCCAAATATCTTTGCCAATCACAATCATGTTAAAGTAGAAAATGTAAAATTGGAAAACCAGAAAAAAAATTAAATGTGCAGAAATTAAACAATTCCTCAACAAATTAAAAAATTAAAGGGGAAATTAAAAAAAAAACTTGAAGTGGAACACAGCATATGAAAACATATGGGATGTAGCAAAAGCAGTTCTGGGGGGAGTTTATAATGATAAACTCTTATGTTAAAGAAAATAAAATCAGAAAAACAACCTGGCTTTGTGCCTCAAAGATTAGGGAAAATGCAACAAGCATAGCTCAAATTTATTTATTTATTTACATATTTTATAAATATTTGTTTTTATTTATTTGTGCATGCAAGGACTAAGGTATAAGCAAGAGGTGTGGAGGGTGAGAGGATTCACCAGGGCAGAGTGGGGAGCAGAGAGGCAGATCTACTGAGATACACTGCTAAGGGGAGTAATGTACTGAAATACACTGCTAAGGGGAGTAGTGGATAAGACAGGAGAGGTCTGCTCTGTCATATGGCACAGCTCCATGGCTGGGGATTGAGCTCAGGCCATACGGCTGGTGATATCTTGATAACACTGAGACTTTAACCCCAGTGCCACCAAGGAAGCCCCATAGCTCAAATTTGCAGAAAAAAAGGAGACAAGAAAGATGAGAGAAGAAATGAGTGAAAGAGAAACAAAAAGTAGAAAATATCAACAAAATAAACAACTTTTTTTTTTCTAAGATTTATTTATTTATACAAGCACTGGGTATAGTCAGAAGCGCAAGAGGGTGAGAGAATTCACCAGAGCCAGAGCGGAGAGTAGAACAGGCAGAGTGATGAAGTACACTGCTGAGGGGAGCAGCAGGCGGCAGGAGAGGTCTGTGTGCCATGTGGCACCCTCCTCCGGTGGCTGGGGAGCAGCTGGGGATCGAACCGGCACTGTAGAGGCCTCGGGCAGCTTCGCAACCCAGTGCTCAACCGTTGCGCCACCAGGGAGGCCCCCAAATCAACAACTTTTTAAAGACAATAAAATGAGCAAATTTTTAGCTAGAGTAAGAAGGAACAGCAAAGAAACGGAGTCAAAAATGAAAGAGGAGACAATATAAATGACATTACAAAAATGTAAAATATCTTGAGATACTATTGTGAAAAACTATATGTCAAAAATTATGTAACCTAGAAGAAATGGAAAAATTAGTAGAAATGCACAATCTACCAATACTGAATGAGAAAGAAAGAGAAAATCTAAAACAGTATGATTAATAATATCAAATCAATGAACAAAATCTTTCCAACAAAGAAAATGTCAAGAATAGGTGAATTCATTGGTGAATTCTAGCAAATAAAGAAAACAAATTCCAAACTTACACAACTCTTTCATGGTACTGAAGTGAAGGGAACATTCCTAAACTCATTTTATGAGGCAGGTATTACCCTGATACTGAAGCCAGAGAGGGACAATACAAGAAACTGCAATCCAATATGCCTACATGATGAACACAGAAACAAAAATTATTGAGAAAATAATTAAAAGTCATCAATAAAATTTCTAGAAGAACCTACCTCAGCATAAAGGTGATCCAATAGCTAACATCACACTCAATAGTGAAAGTTTGAAACTTTTCATCTAAAATCAGGAGCAAGATAAAGATGACTCTTTGCTACTTACACCATTTTATTCAACACTGTTCTAGAAGACCAAGCCCAGGTAATCAAAAGAAATTAAATGAAAAAGAAATAAAAAGTCCCCACCAAAATCCTGTAAGAACAAAGAGTATGTCACTGTCTAAAAATAGACATATAGACAACCAATAGAAAATAATTGTGAGCCACGAAATAAAGCATTGTGTATATGATCAACTAATATTTAACAAAGGTGTCAAATATATTCAAAGGGGAAAGGATAATCTCTTCAGTAAATGGTTTTACAAAAACTGGATACTACATTAAGAACAACATTGGACACCTTTCTTACACTATTTACAAAAATTAACTTGAAATGCATTAAAAATTTAAACATATCACAGGAAACTGTAAAATTCTTAGAAGAAAACAGGGAAAATGACCCTTGACTTCAGTTTTGGCAAGTTTTGGGGATAGCACAAAGTAACAAGTAACCCAAAGCACAAATAAAAATAGCAAAAATAGCACAACAATAGCAAAAATAGACAAATGATACCTACCATGTCAAAACAAAAAGCACTTTTGCCCCGAAAAAGAAATAATCAAAATATGAAAGGTCACTCTACAGAACAGGGAAATTGATTCTACAAATAATTTATCTACTAAGCTGTTAATATTCAAAATATATGAGGAACTCATAAAACTCAATGCCAAAAAAGTAAATCAAAGAATGAAGAAAGGACATATATAGACAGTTTTCCAAAGAAGACATACAAATGGCCAACAGGTAAATGGGAAGAAGCTCAACATCATTGATCATAAGGGAAATGCAACTCAAAACCACAACTAACTACCCCCAAAAATGAAAAATAACAAATTTTATTGTAACCAGTATGGGAAACAATATGGAATGTCATCAAAATTAAATACCAGATGATTCTTCAACCTCATTTGATAATACATATCTAAAGGAAATAAAATCAGAAGGTCTCTAAGAAATATCTGTGGCTCCATGTTTATTGCAGCATTTGAAACAATAGTAAAGAATGTAAAGGACCAAATTTTCCATCAATTAATGAGTCTTGTTGGCTTGTAGGATCATTTTTCAGCCTTTTACTTTAAGCCATTTTTTACCTTTGGTGCTTTGACAAGACTCCTGGAAGCAGCAGAAAGTTGGGTTTTGTTTTTTGATATACAGCTAGTCATTTTAATTACTGAATTCAGTTCATGTATGCTAGAAGTTATGCATATACTAGGGATTGTAGCCATTCTGTCTTTAGATTTTCTGGTTCTACTTTTATGTTCCATTTTTTGGTGTGAATTTTTTTTCTCTTTGACTTAGATAGGAGAGCAATTTTCAACATTTTTATAAGGAGGCCTAGTGAACAATTTCCTTCAGCTTTTATTTCTCTTTACCCTTTTTAGGCCCTTGCTGTGTCAACATCCCTACCACATTTGTCTCTTAACCCAGACCATACCCACAAGGATTCCTCCCCACCTGCTTCCTATGCAATGAAACATGACTCTTTTCTATGTCTTCTCTGTATATTATGTGCTACTCTGGTGTCCTACCAGTATTCTGTCTCCATAAGGCACAGGACTCTCTGAGAGTACTGTCCCTCTGGTAACTTTTAAATGATATTCTGGGAGTAAAACAAGGGATTTCCTCTCTCTCCATCTTCTTGGCATCTCTCACAATTGTTTTTCATGAGTTATGCTTTTTTTATGTTTTATCTTAAACTTGATCACAAACTCCCAGTGTTATCTAGATTTTCTTGTAAATCTAGAAGTTTAACAGTTTGGAATTGTATTCATTATCTGATTTGAATTATTTTTAAGGCATGTAAGATTTATAGCTAGATTTTTTTTTTTTTTTGGCTGTAGATGTCCAGTTTTTCAAGTTATCATTTGCAAAAGGATCGTTATTTCATCATTGACTATCTTTACTTCTTTGGCAAAGATCAGTTGACGTTATTTTTGGTGAACTGTTTCTGGTCTCCATTATATTTAACTGATTTATGTGTATATTACTCTCAAATGCACTGTCTTAACAACTATATATTTAGCATATGTACATGCCACCCAGCTGAGAAAATTAGCTGTGACCTCTAGGTACATACCGGGATCCTACTTATATGTTATCTTTGAATCATTAACCAAAAGTTCTAGTAAGCTCAGCAATCTGTAAGAAGACTGAAATCTTGTGATCTCTATTATCTTTGCTATACTTTTAATTTAAAAGTCATATAAACTACTTAAAATAATTTAAAGTGTACAAAGTTTATAAAGTAAAAAGAAAACCCTCACTATCCGACCCATCATTCAATCCCACTGGCAGCTGCCAATTGCATTACTCAAGGCTAACAATGTGAATTATAATGTTGTAATGTTGATTCCTTTTTGCAAAAATTTTAAATTTCCTAATTTCTAAAAATTGTCCATGCCTTAAATATATAGAAAAAATCCTGGAGAATTCAAATAAATTAATGTTTGAAAAAAATCTAACATGTGAAATACCATATTATCTATATTTGCCAAAATGTTAATAATTAATCTCTCTTTTTCTGTGTCTTTCCCTTTCATATTCTGTTATTTTCTATATGGCACACCTGTACTAATACTCTTCACTTTTCTTTTTTTTTTTTTTAAGATTTATTCATTTATTTTATTTATTTATTTATACAAGCACTGGGTACAGTCAGAAGCGCGGGAGGGTGAGAGAATTCACCAGAGCCAGAGCGGGGAGCAGAGCAGGCAGAAGGACCGAAGTACACTGCTGAGGGGAGCAGCGGGCGGCAGGAGGGGTCTGCGCGCCATGTGGGACCCTCCTCCGGTGGCCGGGGAGCAGCCGGGGATCGAACCGGCACCGCAGACGCAGCGGGCAGCTTCGCAACCCAGAGCTCAACCGCTGCGCCACCAGGGAGGCCCACTCTTCACTTTTCAATGTCATACCTTAGAATCATTCTAACTCAAATAGGTATATAACATGAATGTTTGAAGAGAACAGTTTATTTTTTATTTAAAGGGGAGGCAACTTTATTTTTTTAATAACTTTTTTTAAAGAGTCGTTTATTTATTTATTTATTTGTTTGTTTGTTTGTTTGTTTATTTATTTATACAAGCACTGGGTACAGTCAGATGTGCCGGGGCGGGTGGCAGGTGAGAGGATTCACCAGACAGAGCGGGGAACAGAACAGGCAGACTGCCGACGGCAGGAGAGGTCTTCGTGCCATGTGGGACCCTCGCCAGTGGCCTGGGATCAAACTGGTGCTGCAGAGGCTGCAGGCAGCTTTGCAGCCCAGTGCTCAACAGCTGAGCCACCGGGGAGGCCCTGAAGAGAACAGTTTTTAAGAAAAATTAGGTGTGTGCTTACTCCACTTAAATAAAATATAAAATTTTATTTGCTTCTGAGGAGGAGGATTCTTCCTGAGAAGAGCCATGCTGAATGTTTCAACAATGTCTTTTCCACGAACAAATGCCTAATCATGCCTGTACTCTCTGGAGCTCCAATTTGAGTAGGTGATGGAGGGTATCTGGCCATGTCTACTATTTATCTATCTGTATGTCCTATCTATCTATCTATCTATCTATCTATCTATCTATCTATCTATCTATCTATCTATCTATCTATTTATCTATCTACCTACCTACCTACCTACCTATGTATGTATGATCTATCTAGTATACTTCTAATTCACTCTGCTCTTTGTGGGCACTTAAGTTGTATCCATAACTTGGCTATTGTAAATAAATCTGCAATGAACACTGGTGCACATGAATTCCTTGAAATTGGTGCATTTGCATTCTGCACATAGATACTGAGAAGTGGAATTGCTGAGTCATATGCAATTTCTCATATAAAGAGAAACCTCCATACTATTTTCCATAGGCACTGGACAAGTAGGTCTATATCCCCACCCACAGTGTACAAGTGTTCCTTTTCCTTAATGCTCCCCAACACTTATAGTTTATGATATTTTGATATGGACCTTTCTCACAGGTGTGAGATGGTATCTAATTGTGGCTTTGATAAACGATGAGCATTTTTCTCATGTGCCTGTTGGACATCTGCTTATCTTCTTTGGAGAAGTATCTATTTAGGTTTTCTTTACATGGTTTGATTGGGTTAATTGCTTTCTTTTTATGGTGATTCTGGAGTTCTTTATATGTTTTGGATATTAGGCTTTTGTCAGATATATGATGTGCACATATTTTCTCCTATTTAATAGGATGTCTCTTTGTTTTACTAACAGTCTCACTGTGCAGAAGCTTTTGAATCTAATATAAACCCATTAATTTATAATTATTTATGTTTCTCTTGCCATTGGAGATAAATCCCCAAAGATATCTCTAAAAGCAATGTCATATAGTGTTTTACTTAAGTTTTCTTAAATTTGCTTTATAGTTCTAGTCTTATATCAATTTTTTATGCATTTTGGGTTAATTTTTGTGTAAAGTGTGAGATGGTGATCTAGCTTCATTTTTTTAAGATTTATTTTTATTTATTTATGCATACAAGAACTGGTGTGTAGGCCAAAGGTGTGGGGGCATGAGAGGATTTACCAGAGGCATGCACATCTACTGAAATACACTGCTGAGAGGAGCAGTGGGCGAGACAGGAGAAGTCTGTTGCATCATGTGGGTTAGCTCCCTGGCCAGGGGTCCAACTCAGGCCACAATGACTGGCAATAGCTTGATAGCACTGAGACTTTAACTCCTGAACCACAAGGGAGGCCCTAGTTTCATTCTTTTGCATACAGCTGTTTATTTTAATATAACCATCTGTGAAAATGACTCTCCTCCCTCCAGTGTGTACTTTTGGTTCATTTATTACAGATTTATTGTCCATAGAGGTGTGGTTATATTTCTCAAATCTCAATTATATTTTATTGTCCTGTGTGTCTGATTTTGCTGAGTACCATACTGTTTTGGTTATGATAGCTTAGTAGTACAGTTAGAAGTCTAGAACTGGGACTGTGATACAGCCACTCTTCCTCTGTTTTATCAGGATTGTTTTGACTATTTGTCATCCTTTGTGATTCCAAATGAATCTAATATTGTTTGTTCTGTTTCTTTGAAGAATATCATTAGAAACCTAATAGAGATTGCACTGAATATATTTATTGGTATAGATATTATGACCATTTTCAAAATGTTAATTCTGGGCCTCCCTGGTGGCACAAGGGATTAAGACACAACCTATGAAGCTATCTGCAGCTATTACAGCACGAGTTCAATACCTGGCCGGGGAGATACCCACATGGAGCAGCAGACCTCTCCTGACTTGCCTGCTGCTCCCCTCAGCAGTGTATTTCAGTCTGTCTGCCTGTTCTGTTCCCCACTCTGTCTTTGGTCAATCTTCTCACCCCATCCCCCATACCTCTGGCCTATACCAAGTTCTTGTATGCATAAATAAATAAATCTTTTTTAAAAAAATGTTAATTCTACCAACTCATGACAGGGAATATCTTTCCTTTTTTTTGTTGTTGTCTTTTATTTGTTTTAATAATGTCTTATGGTTTTGTTTGTATAGGCCCTTCACCTTCTTTTTAAACTTCTATGTATTTGATTATTTTTATTGTAATTCTGAATGGAATAGTTTTCTAGATTTTTTTTCTCTTCTACTTGTTTGTATACAGAAATGCAGTTAACATTTTGAAAGTTGATATTTTACTGTTCCACCACTTTATTGAATTATTAGTTCCATTGTTTTGTTCTTGATGTTTTTAGGTTTTTCCATGGGTACTATCACTTTATCTGTAAATGATGATAGTTTTATTTCATTCCCAAATTGGATTCCTTTTATATCTGTCTCTTGCCTGATTGTTCTATTTAGGGTTTCTAATATTTTGATGAATAGTGGTAAAATTGGATATACTAGAGGAAAATCTTTAACCTGTCATGATTGAGTATGATGTCTTCTTGGTGTTTATTATCTTTGTTTTTTATGATGTTGAAAAATGTTCTACTCACCCCATAGTGTTGCTTATTTGAGGACTTCTTTTTATCATAAATGAATATGGAATCTTATCACATGCTTTCCTGAATCAATTGACATAATCATGATTTTTTCTTATGTGGAGGTAATTAATTATATTGATTTATTTTCAAATGTTGAATCATTCTTGTGTCCTTGTAATAAATCCCTCTTGGTTATGATGTAAGATCCTATCATGTATTGTGGTATTTGTTTTGCCAAGATTCTGGTTAGGATTTTTGCATATTTATTTATCTGGAAATTGATTTGTAATTCTCATTTTTAGGCAATGTCTTGGTAAGGTTTTTGTATAAAATTGATGCTGACCTCATAAAATGTGCTTGTAAGATTTTCCTTTTTATATATATTTTTGGAAGAGTTTGATAGGATAGGTGTTAATTTATCTTTTAAAGTTTAGTAAAACTTACTAATGAAAGTGGCTGAACTTGGGATCTTATTTTATGAGAGGGTTTTGATTACTGTTTCAATTTCCTTGCTTGTGATTTTCTGTTATTATTTACTTTCTTCCTGATTCAGTCCAGGAGCATTTCAGAAATCTAAAAATTTATCATTTTTTCTGGGTTATTTAATTTTCTGGCATATATATATTCATAATATTATCATGAGTCTATACTTCTGAAGTATCATAATGTCTCCTTTCTTGTCTACTTTTATTGATTAGATTTTATTAGTGAGTCTAGCTAGAGCTTTGTCTATTTTTATTGATTTATTTTTCATAGAACTAGTTTTTGGTTTCATTGATTTTTTTACTTCTATTTCATGTCTGCTTTCTCTGACTTTTTATTATTTCTTTCCTTTTACTGTGTTATGTTTTTTTCTTCTTTTTCTAATATCTGTTGACTATGTAGCCTGAAAAAAACTCATAACATCTCTAAGTTTCAGTTTTCTCATATGAAAAACAGAGATTTGTATATATCTCACAGGAATTTCACAAGAATTAAATGAAAATCTACACTATAAAGTATAAATTATTGTGTGGCGATATTGCTTAATATTAGTGATAAGTAGATTGAGGGAATTACAGGACAAAGGAGCAATTTTGTGATACCTGGAATTCTGTAGTTACTCCAGGGAGATAAAAAAAAAAAAAAAGTATGTACCCTGATTTAAAAAAAAAAAAAGTTAAAGTGTGATCAGTTCCCTTTTAAGGGAATTTTACCCAATGGATGTGCATCAAATTGGAAAAGATAAATGCAAACTCTCTGCACAGAATGCCACTAAAAACATTTGTCTAGATATGGATTTGTGTTGAATGGTCTTTATTTTTATTGATTATGGGGAATTAGTTTATGTCGGAGTAACTGAATTAAGAAGTCAAGATTCCACACTAATTGATCTTGTTCATTTTCCTTATGAGTTATTTCACTGGAATTGTCAAAAAATGAATCCTGTTAAGTGTATTTATTATTTCTGGTGATGAGTATAATAGTGAAGGCAAATAGTAGATTCCCCTTAACTGGCTATTTTCACTGAGGCAAATAACTTTATTATTTATTTATTTTTTAAAAAAGGTTTGCTTATTTATTTGTACAAGCACTGGGTACAGTCAGAAGTGTGGGAGGGTGAGAGAATTCACCAGAGCCAGATAGGAAAGCAGAACAGGCAGACGGACGAAATACACTGCTGAGGGGAGCAGCGGGCACAGCAGGAGAGGTCTAAGGCCATGTGGGACCCTGCCAGAGGCGGGGATGGAACTGGTGCTGCAGAGGCTGCAGGCAGCTTCGCAGCCCAGTGCTCAACCACTGCACCACCAGGGAGGCCCTAAGGCAATTAACTTTATATAAGTATTTCCTCATTTTGTTTCCATAACCTCTTGGAGTATAATTGTTATTGTTTATTATTGAATATCTTGAAATAAGAAATAATTTGAATATCTGAAGGAGCAAGTGAGTTCCTCGTGTAGGTTTCATAGTCTTTTATGTGCCTTGAGAAGAAAAATAGTCATTAGCTAGGCAAGTTTTACCTTTAAAAACTATCTCCTTAGCTACTAGAAATGAGGGGTTTTATAAGGAGGTAATACAGGATAAAACACCCTGGACTCCACACCCTCGCCAATATTTGTTGTTGCTAGTTTTTTTAATATGTGTCGTTCTCACTGGTGTAAGATGGTATCTCATGGTAGTTTTGATTTGCATTTCCCTGATTACAAGTGATGTTGAACATTTTTTCATATACCTGTTGGCCATTTGCATTTCCTCTTCAGAGAAGTTCCTTTTTAGCTCTTCTGCCCATTTTTGACTGGATTATTTTCTTTGTTGTTGTTGAGTCTCATCAGCTCTTTGCAGATTTTTGTGATCAGTCCTTTATCATTAGTGTTGTGTGCAAAAATGTTCTCCCAGTTGGTGGGGAAAAAGGAACTCTCCTGCACTGCTGGTGGGAGTGCAAACTGGTCCAACCACTTTGGAGAGCTGTGTGGAGATTTCTGGACCTACTAAACATAGAGCTTCCATATGATCCAGCAATTCCACTCCTAGGTATTTACCCAAAGAACACAGAAACATCAATTCCAAAGAACACCTGCACCCCTATGTTTATAGCAGCACTGTTTACAATAGCTAAGCTTTGGAAACAGCCCAAATGCCCAAAAATAGATGACTGGATCCAGAAGATGTGGTACATATACACCATGGAATATTACTCAGCATTCAAAAAAATAAACACATGCAATTTGCAGCAACATGGATGGCGCTGGAAGGGATCATGCTCAGCGAAATAAGCCAGAAAGAAAAAGAAAATTACTGGATGGTCTCACTCATAGCAGGAATCTAGAAAACTTAAATAAGGGACCAGGAAAATGAATAACTATAAGAAAGTGAAAATCAAAATCAACAAAAAACTATGAACCAGAGACACTTTTTGGGGGGTGGGGGGCGGAAGGGGAGGGATTGGGGTCAAAATGGGGGGGTTGCAATTGTATGGGGAATATAAAAATAAAATTTATTATTTAAAAACAAAAAAACAAAACACCCTGGACTGAGTTTTGTGGTTAGCATTAGACATTGGACAACACAAGATTATGAAATAAATAGCTAAATGGTCTATAACTGTGTGTTAATTATAACTCAACATCCACTTTCTAATACTCTTACGCAAATGCAAACAACTTTAATGCTCATGGGTGAACTCAATGTTTCTTCAACAGAAGAGATAGAGATGATAGTGGAAGGTCTACCAACCACTGTAGTGAATGGAATTTTAAATTTGTTAAAATAATACAGCAGCCCAACAAGTAGTACCTTTGCAGTCTTCTGAAGACATTTAAATATCCATGAGTGTTGGGTCTGCCTTTATTTTCGTTTTCTTTAAGATTTATTTATTTATTTGTTTGTTTGTTTGTTTGTTTATTTATTTATTTATGCAAGCACTGGGTACAATCAGAAGCTCTTCGGTGGCCGGGGATCATACCGGCGCTGCAGAGGCTGCGGGCAGCTTCGCAGCCCAGTGCTCAACCACTGCGCCACCAGGGGAAGCCCTGGTCTGCCTTTATATATTTGCATTAAGAGAATATCTGTGACAATAAAGGAGAGGAAATATATATAAACAAATTGAAAATTCACTTTGGATAGGATACTTCTCACGATCAAACATTCTTAGTTAGTCTACCTCAGCCTATAGATTCCTGTATTCCTATAATTTTTAAGGGAATATAGTAAAATTCTCATCATAGTGCAAATCACATAATAAAGTTTCAGCCTTAGTATTGGAATAAACATAATTAATATCAATATATGGAGTTAATTAATTACTATAATTAATTCAAGGAGATAATTCTGCTAAAGATTTACAAAAGAGAAATCTTGAATGATTTTGTTTCCGAGACAGAAGAGAGTAATTAGATTTATCTGCTTAATTTATCAGGTGGAAGGTGAGCTATGATAGCTAGTTAAGAAGAAGAATGAGTTAAAAAATGCTGATAAAGATTAGATAGGAATACAAGGAAACTAAAATGAAAAAATCACACTAGGGAGCTAAATCCATAATCTAGTAAAACATAATATTCTTAGATATCCTGGAGTAGTAGTATAATCAGGAAGTATACAGAATTTAAGACAATCTTCACAGACTCAAATCCTTTCTATCACTACAGGGTGCTTTGGCAAAGGATATATATTCATGCTTTCCTTCTTCTTCATTCTCTACTAAATGAAAGTGTTATTTGACAGTAATTTTATGGTGAGAAGTAAATAAATACTTACATAGATTCTTTACAAGTTTGATCCAGTATCTGGCACATCATAAACACACAAAAGCAAATCATAGCTCTGATTATTATTAGTACACAATATAAATCCATTATGTAAAAGCCAAAGGCATAGAACTAATGTGAATAATGTGGAAAGAACATAGGCAAGCCAAAGAGCCTTGGAATCTCTACAGAAGAAACAAAAAATCACAAAAATACAGATAAAAATAGAATATTTTCCATAGCAAAAAAAGTCTTTAAAAAATCTTCACCTATTCTAACAAAATTAGGAAAATAATTCACATATAAATATTTAATGTATTCTTTAATTTGAAGAGAATTAGGTTACTATTTTCACCATTTATTTGAAAATGTGCTCTCCATTAGCTTTGATTGTTATGAAAGAAAAATGAGGTAATATTTCAACAGTTGAATTAACAACTGTGTTTCACAAGTAACAAAAACAGATTTTCACATGGAAAATTACATGTAAAACTATTAGGGAGAAATCTCCAGAAAGAGTGCTAAGTAGGAATAGCATATTAACATTTATTTATGGAATTGGAGGAGGAGTATGTGTTATTATTTAGTTTTAATTACACAATATTATATTAGTTTAGGGTGAAAATATAATGATCAAATATTCATTAATATTGTGAAATGATGATGACAATATGTCTAGTCAAGATCCATCATGGTACATATTTACATGTATTACTCCTGTGATGAGAAACTTCCTGTGGAAGTTTGTACCTTTGATCATCATCCTCATTTTACCTAACCCCCATGTCCATCTCCTACAACCACCAATCTGTTCTCTGTATCTTTGAGACTACATCTTTCTTCTTGTATATGTTTTAGAGTCCACATATAAGTGAGGTCATATTGTGTTTGACTTTTTCTATTTTACTTATTTCACTTAGTAAAATGAACTCAAGGTCCATGCACGTTGTTGAAAATGGCAATATTTCCTCCTTTATATGACTGAATTATATTCCATTATATAGATATATTTTACATTTATTTATCCATTGATCAATTGATGAACAATTATGTTCCTTTAATGTCATGAATATCATTAATAATTCTGCAGTGAACATAGGAATACATATATACATATATGTATATGTAATATATGTGTATATTTAAGAATATACATATATTCTTGAGTTAGAATTGTTTATTTTCTGTGGAAAATACTAAGAAGTAGAATTGGGTGATATATGGTAGCTATATTTTAAAATTATAGAGTACCCTCCATATTTTCTTCCATAGCAACCACAAAAATTTACATATCCAACAGTGCACAAAAGTTCCCCTTATTCCACATCTTTGCCTATACTTGTAATTTCTTGTCTGTTTTCTTCTAGTTATTCTTAAAGACAGGAGGTAAAACTTCATTGAGGTTATTACTTTTATTTCTATGATGACTAGTGATGTTGTACACCTTTTCATGAACTTGTGGATTATTTGTATGTTTTCTTTGGGGAAAAAAATCCATTCAGAGTTTCCGCTAAACTTCTAATTGGATTGTCTTTTTTGCTATTGAATTTTATTAGTTCTTCATATATTTTAGTATTAATTCCTTATCAAATATAAAATTTGCAAATATATCTTCCCATTTAATAAGTACTTTTCCTATTTTGTTAATGGTTTCCTTTGCTGTGCAAAACTTTTCAGTTTGATTTAATGACTTTTTTATTTTTGGCTTTTGCTCCATTGGATTTTGGTATCAATTCCAAAAATATCACCAAGATTGATGTCAAGGAATGTCTCATCTATGTTCTCTTCCAAGAACAGTATGGGTTCAGGTCTTATGTTCAAGTATTTAATATATTTTTGCATTTATTTGTCTAATGTAATATAAATGTTCCAGTTTCATTTTTTTTAAAGATCTATTTATTTATTTATTTATACAAGCACTGTATACAATCAGAAGCATGGGAGGGTGAGAGAATTCACCAGAGCCAGAGCAGGGAACAGAAAAGCTGACTGACAAAGTACACTGCTGAGAGGAGCAGCTGGGCATGGCAGAAGAGGTCGGTTGCATCATGTGGGACCCTCACCAGTGGCTGGGGATCAAACCCCTGCAGCTTCGCAGCCTAGCACTCAACTGCTGCACCACCAGGGAGGCCCCAGTTTCATTCTTTTGCAGATAGCTGTTCAGGTTTCCCAGCACCAATTGTTGCAAATACTTTACTTTCCCAACTTTTGGACTCAGAAATGTTTTGGGATGCTTTGTGGTAAGTTAATTAACTAATTAACCATGGATGTGTCAGTATGTTTCCACACTGTCTATTTTGGTCCATTGATCTGCATGACTTTTTTAGACCAAATACCTTACTGTTTCTATTAGTATAACTTTATAGCATAGTTTGAGATTAAAAACATGATGTCTCAACTTTGTTCTTTCTTAAGATTTATTTTGCTATTTGGGATCCTTTAAAGTTCCATACAGGGGCCTTCCCAGTGAAGCAGTGGTTGAGTGCTGGGTTGCGAAGCTGCCCGCAGCCTCTGCAGTGCCGGTTGGATCCCCAGCTACTCCCCGGCCACCGGAGGAGGGTCCCACATGGCATGCAGACCTCTCCTGCCGCCCACTGCTCCCCTCAGCAGTGTAATTCCGTCCTTCTGCCAGCTCTGCTCCCCGCTCTGGCTCTGGTGAATTCTCTCACCCTCCTGCACTTCTGACTATACCCAGTGCTTGTATGTATAAATAAATAAATAAATCTTAAAAAAAATAAATAAATGATGAATGAATAAATAAATAAAATTCCATACAAATTTTAAGATTGGTTCTTCTATTTCTATGAAAACTATCATTGAAAATTTATAGGGATTTCATTATATTTCTAGATTGCTTTGAGTGATATGGGCATTTTAAAAATATTCATTCTTCCAATTATGAAAAAGTAATATATTTTTGCTTGTATTTTTTGGTTTTTCCCATCAATGTCTTATGATTTTCTGTATGTATGTTTTCACATCCTTAGTTAAATTTATTTGTAAATATTTTACTCTTGATTTAATTTGGTGATTTTTTTTCTCTCTAAAAACTTTATTTTTGTAATTTTACAATTTTATTGAGATAGCAATGGTTGATTTTTTTCTTAATTTTTTTTTTATTTTATACATTTTTTAACATCATTTTTCATTTTTGCACAATGTAATGTGTTTTCATCTTGGTTAAACAAAGAAGTGCAGGTTTCCTTTTGAATTAACGTTTCTGTGTCCTTTGGGTAGATTCCTAGGGTGGAATTGCTGTGCATATGGTAGCTCTATTTTTAGTAGATTGACGACCCTCCACACAGCTTTCCATAGTGCTTGGGCCAGTTTGCAATCCCACCAAAATTGCAGGAGAGTTCATTTTTCTGCACATCCTCACCAACAATTGTTATTGCTAGTTTTTTTTAATATGTGCCATACTCTGCTGTAAGATGGTATCTCATTGTAGTTTTGATTTGCATTTCCCTGATTACAAGTGATGTTGAACATATGCCTGTTGGCCATCTGCATTTCCTCTTTGGAGATGTCTCTTTTTAGTTCTTGGCCCCATTTTTTGACTGGATTATTTTCTTTGTTTTTGTTAAGTCTCATCAGCTCTTTGTAGATTTTTGTGATCAGTCCTTTATCATTAGCGTTGTGTGTAAAAATTTTCTCCCAGTTGGTGGGGTTTCTCTTTGTTTTTGTTGTTGTCTCTTTTGCTGTGCATAAGCTCTTTAATTTGATGTAGTCCCACCTGTTGATCTTTGCCTTCACTATCACAGCTTTGGGTGATGTGTCTGTATAGATGTTACTGAGGTGTATATCATGTAGTGTTTCGCCTGTATTTCCTTCTATATATTTTATGGTTTCTGGTCTTATGTGTAGTTCTTTAATTCATTTTGAGTTGGTTTTTGTGCATGGTATGAGGTAGTAGTCAAACTTCATTCTTTTGCATGTAGTGACCCAGTTTTCCCAGCACCATTTATTGAACAAACTTTCTTTGCTCCAATGCATATTCTTTGCTCCTTTGTCAAAGATTAGTTGACCATAAATCTGTGGGTTTATTTCTGGATTTTCTATTTGATTCCATTGGTCTGTGTCTCTGTTCTTGTTCCAATGCCATGCAGTTTTGATGATTATGGCTTTGTAGTATAGATTGATGTCTGGGAGTGTGATACTTCCATTCCCCCCCCCCTTTTTTTTTCAGGAGAGCTTTGGCTCTTCAGGATTTTTGGTGATTCCATATGAATTTCATCAATATTTGTTCTATATCTTTGAAGAATGACATTGAAATTTTTATTGGAATAGCACTGAATCTGTAAATTGCTTTTGGTAGGATGGCCATTTTGATTATGTTAATTCTTCCAATCCATGAGCAGAGGATCTCTTTCTATGTCTTTGCGTCCTCTTCTATTTCTTTTAACAGTGTTTTATAGTTTTCTTTGTATAGGTCCTTTACCACTTTTGTTAGGTTTATTCCCAAGTATTTGATTTTTTTGTTTCAATAATAAAAGGAATGGATTTCTTGATTTCTACTTCTTCATATTTATTGTTTGTGTACAGGAAAGCTACTATTTTTGTGTGTTGATTTTGTATCCTGCTACTTTACTAAACTGATTGATTAGTTTGATTAGTTTTTCTGTGTAGTTTCTGGGATTCTCTATGTTTATTATCATATCATCTGCAAATAGTGATAGTTTGACTTCTTCTTTCCCTATTTGGATTCCTACTATGTCTTTCTCTTGTCTTATTGCTCTGACTAGGTCTTCCAGTATTATATTGAAAAGCAGTGGTGAGTGTGACATCCTTGTCTTGTTCCAGTTCTTAATGCAAATGATTTTAACTTTTCACCATTGAGAATGATATTGGCTATGGGCTTGTCATATATGGCCTATACGATGTTGAGGAATGTTCCTTGTATCCTGAGAATTTCAAGGGCCTTTATCATAAATGGGTGTTGTACTTTGTTGAAAGCTTTCTCAGCATCTATTGATATAATCATTTGGTTTTTATATTTCTTTTTGTTAATGTGTTGGATAACATTGATTGATTTTCAGATGTTGAACTATACTTGTGTCCCTGGAATAAATCCTACTTGTTCATGGTGAATTATCTTATCTATACATTGTTGAATTCTGTTAGCTAAAATTCTATTGAGTATTTTTGCATTTGCAATCTAGTATTTTGCATTTGCAATCTAGTATTTTTATCTAGATTTATCCAGTTCATTAGATTCTTTATCTAGCTTTGAGTGGTTGTAAAGTTGTAGGAATTTGTCCATCCCTTCTGGATTGTTGCATTTGTTTGCATATAACTGTTCATAGCAGTTTATTATTATTATTCTGATTACTGCTGTGTCTTCTGTGATTTCTCCTCTTTCATTTATGATCCTATTTATTTGTGCTTTCACCTGTTTTTGCTTTTTGAGCCTGGGTAGGGGTTTTCTGTTTTATTTTTATTTTTTTTTTCGAAGAACCAACTTTTGGTTTCATTGATCTTTTGGATTTTTTTTTTTTTTTAGTTTCTATTTCATTTATTTCTGCTTTGATTTTTATTATTTCCTTTCTTCTACTGATTTTAGTTTTTTTGTTGTTCTTTTTCTAATTCTTTGAGATGAAGACACTGTTGTTTCTTTCAGTTCTTTCTTGTTTTGATGTGAGCCTGTATAGCTACATATTTTCCTCTTATTATTGCTTTTGCTGCATCCCATACATTTAGGTAATTGGTGTCCCCCTTGTCATTCAACTCAAATTATTTTTTAATTTCTTTGATCTCCTCTTTAGTCCAGTGGTCTTCCAGTAGTGTACATTTCAATCTCCATAAGGTAGGGGGGTCCTTGCCTTCTTTTTATGGTTTATTTCTAGTTTGATTCCTTCATGGTCAGAGAAGATGGTTGGTATGGTTTCAATCTTGGTGTATCTGTTGATGTTTGTCTTATGTCCCAGTATGTAATCGATCCTGGAGAATGATCTGTGTGTGCTTGAGAAAAATCTGTACTAGGATTTTTTTGGGGGTTTAATATTCTAGAGATATCAGTTAAGCTCATGAGGTCTAGATCCTTATTTTGAGCTTTAGTGTCCTTACTTATTTTTTGACTCATTGATCTATCCATTGTTGATAGTGGTGTGTTGAAGTCTCCTACTACATATGTGTTTTCTCTGATGTCTGTTTTTAGAGATGATAATAGTTGCCTGATATATTTTGGTGCTCCTTCATTTGGTGAGTATATGTTAATGAATGTTATTTCTTCTTGAAGTATTGTCCCCTTGATCATAATGTAGTGACTATTGAGGTCTCTTTTTACCTTTTTGAGTTTGAAATCTATTTTATCTGATATAAGTATAGCTGTTCCTGCTTTCTTTTTTGGTCCATTTGCTTGTAGGATTGTTTTCCATCCTTTAACTTTGAGTCTATTTTTATCTTTTGTAGCTAAATGTGTTTTCTGGAGGCAGAAAGTGGTTGGATTTTGCTTCTTAATCCAGCCTGCAACTCTGTGTCTTTTTATTGAAGACTTTAGTCCATTTACATTTAGAGTTAATATCAATATGTTAGTGTCTGTATTTGCCATTTTGTTTTCTTTTCTCTGGTTTTATTTATTTATTTATTTATTTTCTTATTTCATTCTTATTCATTCCAGAGTTTCTGTTTGTCTGGGAAGGTCCTTATTCTTGTTTCATAGAGGAAGGAAAGCTTTGCAGGATAGAGTATTTTGGAGTTGTTGACTATGTCCCTCCACTCTCTTCTTGCCCATAGTGTTTCTTCAGAGAAGTCTGATGTCAGCCCGATTGGTTTTCTTTTGTATGTTATCTTTTCTTCCCTTTTGTCAGCTTCATTATTTTTTCCTTATCTTAGATTCTTGGGAGCTTTACTATTATGTGTCTTGCTGTATTTTTCCTTTTATCATGGAAGTTTGGTGTTCTTCTTGCTTCTTGTATATCTATTTTCAGCTCCTTCTTCATGTTTGGGAAGTTCTCTTCAATTATTTCCTTGAATATTTTCTCTGTTCCTATGTCTCTCTTCTCTCCTTCTGGGATTCCTATAACTCATATCTCCTTTCCTCATGAAGTCAGATAGTTCCCGAAGTCTTTCTTCATTTTTTATCCTTCATACTTCTCTTTCCTTTTCTGTTTTGGTTCTTTTTATTTCTGTGTCTTGGAGAGTACTGATTCATTCTTCCATTTCATCTATTCTGCTTTCATTGTTTTACCCAGAGTTCTTTAGCTCCTCCATTAATCCTTTGATCTCCTGCATTTCTTTCACTTCCCTCTTTAGGGACTCAATATCTTTTCTTTTTTTTTTTATAGTTTTTTTTTTTTTTATATATATAGAGGCATGCTTTATTTATTTATTTGTTTGTTTGTTTGTTTTGTTTATGCATGCACTGGGTACAATCAGAAGCGCGGGAGGGTGAGAGAATTCACCAAGCCAGAGCGGAAGCAGAGCAGCAGAAGGACCGAAGTACACTGCTGAGGGGAGTAGCGGGCGGCAGGAGATGTCTGCACGCCATGTGGGACCCTCCTCCGGTGGCCGGGGAGCAGCTGGGGATCGAACCAGCACCGCAGAGGCCGTGGGCATCTTCGCAACCCAGCGCTCAACCGCTGCGCCACAGGGGAGACCCTAGGGACTCAATTTCTGATCGTTGATTATTTTTCCGATATCATTTTCGACTTCTTTCAGTTTTTTAATCATGGTGATTTTAAATTCTCTATGGGGAAGACTCATGAGTTCCTCTAAGTCACTCTTGTTGCAGTCTGGCATTTGATTGTCTTTTTGTGGTGTGTCATTTCCCTGGGTATGTGTTTGGTTGCCTGTAATTTTTCTTCTCCCTGCTGCTTGTTTTCTAATGTGCCCCATACATTGGGACACTGTGTCACTGGTATTGGCTGGCATCTCTTTGGTCTGCTCTTTCTGGGATGTCGGGAACTAGTGGTCCAATTGAGTCCAATACTGTTATGCCAAAAGTCAGTAGGGCAGTGATATTACGGATATGTTAATTGTCACTGTCCCTGAAAATCTCCTCCTTTCTATATTTTTTGAATTCCAGAGGTGGGTCTTGAGGTCACACAGAGTGCCCTTGTGGTGGCTGGATTGCCCTCTGCGCTCCAAACTGCTAGATCCCCCTCTGGGCTCTGAATCACTGCCAGGTGGGTCCTGGCTTGTGGGGGCCTTCAGCAAACTTCTGACCAGGGGGACAGCCCTTTCTCAGATCCACACAACAGCTTTAGTGAGGTCCTGATGCACACAGAACTCCCTGTCTTCCAGGGGTTGATTTTTGTGCGTATAGATCCATACCTCTTCAGATGTGTGTTATAATATCATACCCACCATCAAAACACCTATGATCCTCCACCATAGTCCATTGGACATCCTGCCCTCTACATATTTTATTGCTTGTGATGAAATTGTAATAGATATGTTTTTTAATTTCTCACTGATAGTTTATTAGTGTTTAGTAATGTGACAGATTTTTGTGTATTGATTTTGTATCTGCAACTTCATTGAGTTTTTTAAATTATTTCTAACAATTTCACTGGTAGAGTTTGTAGGGTTTTTTAATGTATTAGCATGTCATATGAAAAGAGTAGGTAGACTTGTCTTGTTTTTGATCTTAGTGGAAAAGTTTCTAGCTTTATGTTATTGCATATAATGTTAGCTGTAAGCTTGTCATATATGGACTTTATCTGTACATTGATATATACGTATCTCATTATGTCAGTCCCAGACTATACTGATTACTGTAATTTTTTATGAGGTTTTAAAATCAGGATATCTAAGTCATCCAATTTTGTTTTTTTTTTAAGACTGTTTTAACTTGACTGGATAAGTTATAATTCCACATGCATCTTGGATGAACTTGTGAATTTATTCAATAAGGAAATGAGGAATTTGATAAAGATTATGTTGAATCTGTAAAGCAAAATGGAATTTATTACCATCATAACATTATTAAATCTTCTGATTCATAACTATGGGGTGTTTTCACATTTATTTAGATCTTCTTTAATTTATTTTGAATGTTATAGTTTTCAATGTACAAGTTTTATACTTCTTTCATTAAATATACCCCTAAAACATTTATCATTGATTCTATTATAAAATGAATTTATTATTTTCATTGACCACTGCCAGTATCTGAAAATGAAACTTATATTTGTAATTGACTTGTATCCTGAAATTGCATAACTTTTACATTATTCTTGATTTTGTGTGAGCCCTTCTATTATATTTAATATGTAAGAGCATTGGGCATGGAAATAAAATCTATATTTTTTTTTGTTTCCATTATGCCTGCTTTTATTTAATTTTCTTGCCTATTTCCATGACTAGAACTTCTTGTACAATTCTGATAACTATTTTTTAAAAAAAGATGGAAAATGACAAATAATGGTGATTATGTGAAGACTTTGAAACACTTATGCACTGCTGTTGGGAATATAAAGTGTTTGCCACCAATGCCAGACACAAACAAGTAAAATCCTACATTTCAAAGCATTGTCTATTTCTAGGTGAACCTGATCTTATATCATAGGGTAATGCCAAGAATTTCTGATAGCAGATTTCTATCCCTGCACATAAAATGCCACCTACCAGATAAGAAGAAAACTTTTGCATTTAAGGATCCTTAATGTGTATGTATCATGTGGAGAAAAATGAGTAGAAGGAAAGAAGGGGAAGTAGAGAAAAAAAGGAGGGAAGTAAGCTGAATGGTGGAGCAAGACAGGGAGCAGGGAGAAGGGAGAAGAAAGAGGGGAAATAAGAAGTAGGAAATAGTAGAAGAGAAGAAAAAAAAAAACCTACATTATTGCCAGAGTGTGATCTTGATCACTGGGCCCTCAGCCAAGGCAGCCCTGTTGTTCTCTCATAGAATCTGGGTCTAGCAGTGCATTTTGCATGCAGTTTCATGTCCCCCAACAAATTTGTCCAGATTAACGTCTAGATCTTATGTGCCCAATGTTATTGATGAATCTAAGAAATCTGAATATTGCTCATGACACTTACGAAGCTTAAATATTGTCTCCTGTTCTATACGTACTGCTATGGGCTGATTGTGTCTTCACAAAATTCTTGTGTTGGAGAACTCCCCACCCCACAGGATGGTACTGTGATATGGGGTCTTATAAATAATTAGGGTTAGATGACATCTTAAGCATGGAAGTCCATGATGGAATTAGAACCCATATAAGAAGAGACATGAAGAAGTTCTCCACTCCCCTGCCCTTCCCTCCTCTCCTTTCTTCCCCATCCTCTTTTCCCCTTCTCCTTTCCTCTCCTCTCCTCTCCTCTCCTCTCCTCTCCTCTCCTCTCCTCTCCTCTCCTCTCCTCTCCTCTCCTCTCCTCTCCTCTCCTCTCCTCTCCTCTCCTCTCCTCTCCTCTCCTCTCCTCTCCTCTCCTCTCCTCCTCTCCTCTCCTCTCCTCTCGTCTCCTCTCGCTCTCATCTATTTCTCTCTCTACCATGTGAGGACACAAGAAGAAGGTGTTCATCTTCAACCAAGGAAAAGAGTTCTCAGCTGAACACAACCTTACTGGCATCCTGATCTTGGATTTGTAGTCTGCACAACTAAAAAATGAACACCTGCTATTTATAAACCACCCCTCCCTTCCAACACACAGTCTAAGATATTTTGTTGTGACAGACTGTCTGAGATGACAAAGACAGGACACCTATTGAGGAAAATTTTTGATAGTGAAATACAGAAAGGAAGCTCAGGCAACAACTCACTTTATTTCATCTGTCCTTAGGAAACTCTGTCATATAAAATTAAAATGGGCATCTATATAAAAAAACTTAGAAACACTAATTTGAAAGGAAATTTGGTCTCCCATTTTTATTGCAGTGGTATTTACAGTAGCTAAACTATGGAAACACACTTAATGTCCCAGAATAGATGAGTAGATCAAGAAAATGTGGTATACACAATGGAATACTACTCAGTGATAAAAAAAGATAAACTCATGTTATCTGCAGCAACATGGATGGAGCTTGAAAGGATAATGCTAAGTGTAATGGTCAGAAGTAGAAAGAGAAACATATGACGGTGTCACCAATATGTGGAATATACAGTAACTAAATTAGTAGTCAAATAAAACATGCTGAAAAACTGCTCCCTGGTAGTTGACTACAGAACTGAAGCATCAAGAAGGGGAGTGGGTAGGGGAAGGGAAACAAGGAAGGAAGGATGCACAATGGTATATGGTGTTGGAATATGGGTGAGTTGGTGGTGGGTGCATTGTAGTGGAGGCACCCCAATATGAGCTCAGTTAAAAATAAATTAATTAGTTAAAAAATAAATATATCAGATATAATATTCACACAATAAAAAGCAATCTTTTCAATTGTTCAGCTTGACGAGTTTTGACAATTATACATCCCTTTAATAGCAGAAGTGCACTACAGAATATTCAGGATACAGAATATTCCTATCATCTGTCAGAGTTTTCTCATACCATTTGTAGTTCAAAGTCTTGACTGCCATACCACGAGCCCCAGAAAATCATTGATTTTTTCTGTTACAACAAATTGATTTTGCCTTCCCTGTCCTATCATTTATATGAAATTTACAGTAAAAAAAATCTTAGTGGTTTCTTTAGGGTTTACACTATGCATATTAACTTTTCTGAATGTACTTCCTAATTATATTTTCTAAATCCAAGGAAACTTTACCCCATAGAATTCTAGTGGTGCTATCATTTTATAATTGTTGATCATATTATATTTTGTATTATATAAACCCAATAACACATTATAACTTTGTTTTATGTTATTGCCTTTTCAGAAATTAAGATGAAAAGCAAGTAATTTGTTACATTAATCTTCTCATTTACAATTTCTGGTTTACTTTATTTCTTTTTGTGAAATTGAGGTACCATATGGTGGGATTTCTTTGTACTAATATAGCTTTCTTCCTATTCATCTTCTATGTGATGAATTTCAAATGCATTATATATATAAATATATATATAGTTAGTTCAAATAATGTGTGTACATACACATTATTTTATGCAATGAATTTTCAATAAGACAAAATAGAGAAAAAATGCAATTATATCACCCTTTACAATTACCCTTTCTGGCAATTTTTATCAAGTAATGTGGATTTGCATTAGAAATGTCACTTTTTCTTAACCTAAAGAGCTTCTTTAGTATTTACGTAATTTGATTTGCTCACAACACTCAGGGTTTTTAGTGTGGAAATGACATGTTTTTCTATCTTTTTCCCTCTTGATGTGTTCTTTTTTAAAGAAAACGTAATTGAAAACAGTTTTCAAACTCGTTTTAAATACACAGAAAAATAGAACAGAAAGTTCCCACATCTAGTTTTTCATATTTTAAGCTTCTAATGTATGTTACATTTGTTAAAATGAATCGGTATAATGTATCAGTATTGATACATTAGAAAATGAAGTTCATGCTTAGATTTACTTAGTTTTTACCTAATAAATTCTATTTCAAAATTCCATCAAGTGATTTTATGATCCCATTTTCTCTCTTCAGAATATTGTTTCTCTATTTTTATTGGTTGCTATAGAATTTGCAATATGTCTTTACAACTAATATAAATCCATTTTCAAATAAAACAGTATGATTTCATGGATATTACAGTCTTGTTTTAAGAGAACATCCCCAGTACTTTTTTATCCTAGTCCTGATAAATTTGCTGTTATTCACATCACTTGCCCATATACTGGTATCACATACTTGGGTGGGGGAGACATGAGAGAAATGAGGATAATTATTTTTTTAAAAAACTCAGTTCTTCTCTGCTATGTGTCTTCCTTCACATGTTTCCTCTCTGGGTATCTCCATTGCTACTCACACAGAACACTTCAGTTTGACACTTGTGGTCACTAAATATGTGTGTTTTTATTTTGTCTACACCAATTCATTCTGTGATGTCAGCTGGGTGTCTTACTTAATTCTGACAGTATCCATCTGGAGATAACATCAGATCCCAAAGGTTATGGGCTCAGGCCCACACAAGTCCCCACCCTTCAGACACCAGCCACAAGTCCAGGCTGAAACCTGTGCTTTTGACCAGCTATACATCAGAAGTTCCAACTACCACATCCTTGGGTTCAACAATTTTTCTCGAGAAGCTTGCAGAACTCTATTTATTATAAATGGTATGATAAAAGATACAAATGAACATCTGGATGGAAGAGATATATAAAGAAAGATATGTGGGAAGGAGATCACTGTGGACAACTGTATCTGCAGCCAAAAGTAGCAGATATGAGGTAAAGTCAAACTTAGATGGTAGGCAATGACCAAAGATGAGCAAAGTGGCTCATAAGCTTGCCCACTGATTATTTCCCTGAAAGTCAATGGTACTTACAGACCCAGATGCAAATAAGATAAACAATAGGTCCAATATCTTTAAATGTTTCATTTAAACCATAGTTTTGATTCAACCAAATTAGAGAACTTAATTTTTTAAGATTTATTTATTTTTATACAAGAACCGGGGTACAGGCCAGATGTGCAGAAGGGTGAGATAATTCATCAGAGCCAGAGCGGGGAACAGAACAGGCAGACTGATGAAATACACTGCTGAGGGGAGCAGCGGGTGAGACATGAGAGGTCTGCTTCACCATGTGGGATTCTCGCCGGCCGGCAGGGATCGAACTCATGCTGCAGTGGCTGCGGACAGCTTCATAGGTTGCGTCTTAACCCCTTACACCACCAGGAGAGGCCCAAGATTCTAGTATTGAGAAAAAAGTCCCCCTTTTTCATTAGATTTGAGTTTTATTGGTGTTAAAAATTTAGACTCTGCTACCTATTCATCCTCGCTGATTTTTTAACCATGTTAATAGCTGCCATGCTTTATGCATAGATGTGCAACTCCTACAGGGACCTCTGTATTAGATGATTCAATTATTCCTTTACATATGGGCTGTCTCTTTTTCAGAGAAGGAGACCATAATGCAGAGTGGGATTGAGTGACTTGTCAAGATCAAACATCTAAGAGTGAGTGTTTGGGGTCTCTCTGGGGCATTTTTCTTTCAAGCCCCGTTATCCTCCCTGCATGCTTGTGGCCCTGCTGGTGATGTCAGCTTGCTTGGGTCTTCCGGCTTCCCATGTGATCTGCTCACTGCTTTGCTTTCTCATGGGTTCGTGTCATGATCCCAATTACTGATGCTATGTCTCTCACTGTTTGTATGTAATACTCCTAAGGACTAAGACGGTTTCTTCAATGAAACCAGTTTAGTTCAAGTTTTGTTTCCCTCCAACTGAGAATTTCTGTGTATTTATGTTTTATTTCATATCCTGTGGTACCTGGTGAACAATAGTTCATTGTGTTATTTTGTTGTTTTTCCCCAGGAAGACTCTCTTTGTTTGCATCATTATTTTCTTTGAATGGTTAAATGGGTATTGAGAATAATTTCAAATCTTACTCATGCAGTTATTATTGCTATTGTTTCCCTTTCTCTTCCCATTGTTTTCTTTTCTTTTTTTTTCTTTTTACATTTTATTCCTGTGGTTTATTCCCATTGTCACCCTGCAAACAACTCCAAACCAACCCAACACATTTATTCGTTCTCTCACTGGTGAACTTCTAATTATTCTGCAAAATGCTATTTGGCTTAGTCTTTCCTTTTTTCTACATGCATAACAATGCCTTCCACTCCATAACTACCTCTTACTCTCAACTTCTTTATCATTTTTACCAGACTCCAAACCCACCACAAACTGGAATGTGCGCCTCAGCCACTTGGCATTGCAAATCTCAAAATCTGGGGAATTCAGTGTTCATATAAGTTTGAAAGTAATCAGCAATGCTCCTTATTCAATTAATCAATAACAAGATATATAATGGAACATCGATGTGTAATTTATACTATTATTTATAGCAATAAAATTATTTTGAAACAGAGATATGATAAATTGTAGGGTTTTGTTCTAGTGGAAGTAAATTTTGTTGTTTTCTAAAATGTCAGAATAGGTGCTAATTCCATAGTCAAGAATATAATTTTATTAGGCATTCAAAAGAGAGTAATTTTCTGGGACACATTCATGGCATATGACACAGTGGGTTTAGCATAGCGCTGTGAGGCTGTCTGCAGCCTCCTCAATGTGGGTTTGATTCCCGGCCGGCCAGGGAGATACCCACATGGTGCAGCAGAACTCTCCTGCCGTGCCTGCTGCTCCCCTCAGCAGTGTACTTTGTCAGTCTGCCTGTTCTGTTCCCCGCTCTGGCTCTGTAAAAAAATTACATATAAACATAAAATAGGCTCTAATTTCAGATGTTAAAATGTAAGCAAAATTTTTCACTATAGAATCAAGAAAATACAAAAACACACTGGATCTTTTCCCCATAGCAGTTTCCTGCCTCTGCAAACTGTGCTAGTAAGTGGGCTTGCTCCCAGCATGGAACGTGTCTTGTCTCCAGTTCAGGAGACAAGAAAAGTGTCAGGTCTCCTCAGTATGTGTATCAGGTAATGCGTAGTTCAGAACATTTTAAAGACTTGTGAGCATCTTTGATGTGCCAGAACTTTGCTGTATAAAGATTAAGAAGGAAAAAAAGTAAGCTGTGACCCTGTGAAATCAGCCAGGCTGAAACCACAGAAAATGTGATAGAGGGCAGGGAATTGATTTATTCCAGTAAGGGAATAAAAACAGTATTTTCATCCTCCCAAGAGTAAGAGGAGGAAGAGTCTTCAAGTGACCTTGTTCTCTCCTTCCTCTTTTTCCCTGCTTCTTCTTCACCCTTTCTTTCCCCCCTATTTTCCTTCTGTTCCACTTTCTTGCCTCCTTTTCTCTTTATTTCAAGTGTCCTGGAAATATCAGATAGCATGTACATGAACATATGCAATAATGCAAACCAACTTTCAAACCACCTCTTCCCAGTCTCACCATCTGATTGGCAGCACAGGCTGAGACCCTCAGAGGCAGACTCTCCAGACTGCTCCAGCCGATGGCTTCTATGGTAAGTGACAGTTCCCCGCCTACATAAGTGAACACTGTCTGATGTGTCAGGAAGAGGAATGGGTCTTACCTGATGTACTTAAGGAAAATGGTTTTCTCGGAGATAATTGAGGAGAACATCTTACTTGAAATATCATCCCTCTGGGCTGCCTACTTATTCAAGTTACACTATCTTCCATCCCCCTCCCCACCCGTGTTCCCAGCATCAGTCCATCATGGCCTCTTTTGGCAAAGATGTCATGTAATTTTTCTCCTTTAATGGTGTGATGGGGTACATTAATTGATTTTCAAATATTCATCCAGCTCAGCTGGGGTAAATACCACTTGGTTCTGGAATCTACTAATTTTTTATACCATATTGGATTTGATTCCTTATAGTGTTTCATTATTTTCATTTTAATGTCCATGAGATCTGTAGTAATATTCCCCTCTTTCATTTCTGACATTAGTAATTTGTTTAATCTTTCTTTTTGGTTATTTAGTCTGGCTAGGCTTATAATTTCATTGATATTAACAGAGGATCGGTTTTTCGTTTGGTTGATTTCCTATTACTGATTTTTTGTTCTCAGTTTCATTGACTTCTGCCCTATATATATATTTTTTATTTTCTTTTGGTAGAATCTTAAATAACTGCCTTTAGGCGTTTCCTCTTTCTCATATGTACATTCAGTCTCATAAATTTCTAAGCACTATCTTACTGCACTCAAAAAAAAAATAAAAATATTGTTATTTTGTTTGAAATATTTTAAATACTTCAAAATTTACTTTATTTCTCCTTTGATCCAAGTGTTGTTTAGAAGAAGGTTATTTAATTTTCAAGTATTTTGGAATTTTTAGCTCTAGATTTTTATTTATTTCCATTGTAATCTGAGAGCATACATTTCTATTCTTTAAAATTTTAAGATGTGTTTTATAATGCAGAATGTAGTCTTTCTTGGCCAATGATCCATGTCAACTTAAGAAGAATTTGCATTTTCTGTTGTTTAATGAAGTAGTCTCTAGATGTCAAATATATCCAATTAATTGGTAGTACTGTTGAGTTAAACTGCAACCTTATAGATTTTTCAGATTTTCTTTTTGCTGGGTCTATCCATTTCTTATAGTGGAGTGTTTAAGTATCCATCTACAATAAGGAGTCATCTATTTCTCCCTTCAATTCTATCAGTTTATCTATCTTCATGTATTTTGAGCAAAATACTGAGCAAAAACCTATTGCGGGTGGATATGTTTCTTTAGGAAGCAGATCCATTTATCATTGTGTCATTTCCCTCTCTATCCCTATTCCTTACTCTTAAGTCCATTCAGCCTGAAATAATTATAGCTATTCTTACTTTCTTTTGATTAGTGCTAGCATGGTATATCTTTCTTCTTCCATTTTTTTACTTATATTATATATATGGCTTTATATTTAACATCAACTTCTTGGATGTTATTGCTCAGTCTTGTTTTTTGAGATAACAGGGCTGTTTGTGTGTGTGTGTGTGTGTGTATTACTCTATGAAAACATAGTGCTTCTGTCCATCATTAACTTAACATCCTTTCAGTTTGTTAAGTGCTTTAGATTAGGCAATAAATTATAAGGTCACAGTACCATAAAGGAAAAGAAAAATCAGACTGTCATCAGAATTTATAGAAATCATATAGAATCACCTTAAATATCCTAAATAAAACATAAGTTGTGGGTTTTAAACAAATGAGCCCCCAAATCTTCTAAAGGATTACTATTCACATGAGCCCTTTCTATAAAAATTATTAGATAACAAACTTCAGAACAAAGAAAGTAAAATGAAAAATAAAATCTAATTTGAGGTTGTATATATTTAATTGTAGAACTAAGACTAAATTGTCAATAAATGGGTCAGACCATATTATATACTACTGGATGTACTGACAACACAAACAATATATAATTAACAAAAATGAAATGAAAATGAGTACAGCAGGCTAAAAGAAGAATACACTCATTTGTTAATTCAATGGTATTATTTAGTATTAAAAGCAATAAGAAGCATGGGAGAAAAAAAGTGGATGAAAATAACATTATTACCTACGTCTGTTGTCACTCATAGTAGAAAAACAATAGAGTGACCAAATGAGATCATTAAGAATATTATAAATATATTGATTTTGATTATGATAATTTAGGGGTTACACTTTTACTCCTACGTATGTGCACAAGTTCTAGCCATAGTCCATCAAACCACTCATTCCAATACTTTATATCCTGCTCCCTCCCACCTGTTTCCTCTGGTAACAGTAAATTTTTTCACTAAGGTCAAAATTTGTCTTTTCTCTTTTTTCTATTATGTGTTTTATTTTGTTTGTTCTTGTTTATAATTCACAGATAAGTGAAATGATCCAATATCTGTCTTTCACATTCTGACTTAATACACTTAGTATAATTACCTTGCGATCCAACCATTTTGTCCAAAAAGGCACTATTTCATCTCTTTGAATAGCTGCATAGTATGTGATTGAGTATGCCTTCCACAATTTCTTTATCCATTCATCTGTTAAGGGGTATCTAGGTTGGTTCCATGACTTGGCAATTGCAGACAGTGCCACTATGAATATAAATCTTTTGCAGTAGAGTTCTCATATTTTGAAAGTAAATACCTAGCAGAGGTACTATTGAATCACATAGTATTTCCATTAATATCTTCTTAAAAATATCTCCATATAGGACCTCCCTGGTGGCCTAGGGGTTAAGTCTCAATACCACTACAGCTGAGTTCAATTCCTGGCCAGGGAGCTAACCCACATGGTGCAACAGATCTCTCCTGTCTCGTCCACTGTTCCCCTTAGCAGCGTATTACAGTCAATCCACCTGTTGCGCTCCCCACTCTGTCTCTGGTGAACTCTCTCAGTCCCTGCACCTCAGGTCTACACCCCAGTTCTTCTACGCAAAAATAAACAAAATAAAATAATAATCCCCATACTGTTTTCAATAGAGGCCACACCAATGTGGTTTCCTACCAAAGGTGGATTAGAGTTCCTTTTCCTCCACATCTTCATTAACACATTTTTTCCATCCTTTTTGATGCAGTTCATTCTCACAGGGGTAAGGTGATATCTCATTGTAGTTTTGATTTGCACTTTCTTAGAATAAGTGATTTTGTTTGTTTCTTTAAAGATTTATTTATTTTTATGCAAGAACTGGGGTACCGGCCGGAGGCGCAGAGCAGAGCAGTCAGGCAACAGAAATACACTGCTGAGGGGAGCAGCCAGCGAGACAGGAGAGGTCTGCTGCACCATGTGGGACCCTCGCCAGGTGGCCGGGATAGAACCCACACTGCAGAGGCTGCGGACAGCTTCACAGCGCGGCGCTCAACCTGCTGTGCCACCGGGAGAGCCCTAGAATAAGTAATGTTTAACAAATTTTCATGTGCCAGGAAGCCAACCGAATGTCTTCTTTGGAAAAAAATGTCTATTTAGGTCTTTTGCCCATTTTTTGATTGAGTTGTCTGGATTTTGCTGTTGTTACATTGTATAAACAATTTATAAGTTTTGGAAAATAGTTTCATGTTAGATGTGTAAATGTCATCTCCCAATCTATAAATTGCCTTTTTGTTTTCATGATGGTTTCTTTTGAGTAGCAAAAACTCTCTATTTTGGTGTATCCTCAGTTATTTATTTTTGCTTGTCATTCTCTTGGCATTGGAGTTGTGTCTCCAAATATATATTTCCATAGATGTTCCATAGTACATCTCCTATGTTTTCATCTAAGTATTTTATGGTTTCAATTCTTATGCCCAAATATTTAATCTATTTTGAATTAATTTTTGTGTATGCAATTAAGTCTGGCTCTAGTTTCATTTTATTTTCATGTGGTTATCCATGTTTCTTAACACTCTTTGTTAGAGGCTTTTCTTTCTGCATTGCATGATTGTGGCTCCTTTGTCAAAGATTAACTGCCCATATTTGTGTGGGTTTATCTCTGGTATTTTGATTCTACTCCATTCTGCTATATTCATTTGTTAGGTGTAATAGTTTGGTAGAGTCTTGTGGATTCTCACTTCTATTACATCATCTGCAAATAGTGGCAGTTCTACTCTTTTCCAATTTATATTCCTTTTATGGCTTTCTCTTGCCTAATTGCCCTTCCTGGGACTCCTAATGCCGTGTTGAACAATAGTGGTGACAATGAACATCCATGTCTTGTCTCTGATTTTAGAAATATTTACATTTTTTCACATTGAATGTGCTACTGGCTGACAGTTTATTACATATGGCACTTTTTTGTTAATGTTTATTGATCATTTATGTGGTTTGGTAAAATGCATATACTATCTTCTTAATCCCAACAATAAATTTATATATAATATAATTATATATGTTGCACAAATAAGAAACTGAGAATTATTTGGATTTCATAATGTCCCAAAGACACCAAGCTAGTGAATGGTTATTTTATATTTGTTATTTCATTTTACTTGAGTTTCTCTTTGTTCTTTCATTTGGATTCTGTGTGCCTCTAGTTTAGATTTTTGGTTAGTTTTTTACCATGGAAGTTGCACCTAACATTATGTCTAAAAAAGTCCTTTTGGGGCTGGTATTTGCTCTCTCTTTAAATATGCAGGTTATGGTGTTTTGCTGTTGACTCATAGTATTCCAGTTCATACTTCTGATTTTGTATTCCTTTTGGCATTTCATTTAGTGTCTTGTGTTTTGTTTTATTTCCACCTTTTCCTGAAGAGCTCCTTTCAACCTTTATAGTAGAGTAGAACTGTTGGTGATAAATGCCATTAACTTCTGCTGGCCTGGAAAATTCTATATTTCATTTTCATATTTAAATAATAATTTTGAAAGACAGAGTGTATTTGATTGGCAGTACTTGTCTTTTAAGACTGTGAACACTTCTGGGCCTCCCCTGGTGGTATAGCGGTTAAGCGCTGGGCTGAGAAGTTGCCCACAGCCGCTGCAGCACCGGTTCAATCCCCAACTGCAGGCAAGGGTCCCAGATGGTGCTACAGACCTCTTCTGCTGTGCCCACAGCTCCTCTCAGCAGTGTATTTTGTCAGTCTGCCAGTTGTGTTCCCCGCTCTGGCTCTGGTGAATTCTCTCACCCTCCTGCGCTTCTGACTGTATACAGTTCTTGTATAAATAAATAAATAAATCTTTTTTTTTAAAAAAAGACATTTGAACCCTTGATTCAACTTTGTTCTTATTTGGAGAGTAACTGAGTGAAATCTAAGGAAAGCCTAATTTGGATACCTTTGTAAATTATTTTCTTTTTCTGGCTTCCTATAAATATTTTTCTTTATATTTGATTCTTGATAATCTGACAATGATGTTTGTTCGTGCAGGTCATTTTGCATTTAGAAATTTGGGTATTCCCTCTAATTCCTAGACAGCCACCATGCTTATTTAGAATTTTCTCATATTTTTCTGTCTTATTTCTCATTTTCTATTTGAGTAAGTTGTACATATGTGTCATCTATTTCTAGTTCTGAAATTCTTCAGTCTGTTTAATTACATTTAAAACATTTTACATATCTGTCTTATTTCATTCACATTCTCTATTTGATTTTTTTTAATAATTTCAATCTGTTTGGTGAAGAATTCCCCTTTATCCTGGTTCTCCTTTCTAACATTTTGTACCTATGTACTTTTGACTATCCTTCTACGAGTTCATCTACCATTTTTAATATTGTTGTTTTAAAGTTTTTGTATGATAGGTCCTCTATTTCTGTATCCTTTATATATGACCCAGAACTTCTGATCTTCTCTTTTTGCTTTCTTCTTGTCTTCAGATATTCTTTGCTTCCTTGGCATGTGCATTGTCTTATTTGCAGCTAGGGTGCTGCAAGTTTAATTTTGTTTACCTTGGTGTGAGATGGGTGTATGAGAGGAATTCAGGGTTTAAACATTCAATCTGAGTTATGCTTGTTACCTCTGCACTCTCTTCCCTCTCTCCACGGTAAGCTCTGTTCCATGTTTCAGTTGTCTTGACTCTCCATCCTGCCTCCCTGTTCCTTCATTATACCATAGATGAGGATCTACAATGTATACGTCTACTGGTAAGGGGGGCTAAATCTGGCCCGTGGGGCTCACATTCTGGTACTCAATCAGGCCTTTCAGGCAGGGGAAGCCTTATTGGGTTGTGTGCTCTATTGTCAATCTATGACTGTAGTTAGTGGACTCCACTGGAGCCACCACCACTGCCACCTCCCAAAGGACATAGGCTTCATGCTCTGTACATTCACTTGGTATTTTCCACAAGGGTGATATATTCTTTCTCTTTTTCTCTCTCTTCCCTCTCCAGTCCTTCCTTCTGTTATTGGCCCATATTGATCCCATTCTGGCTCTGACTGAAAACTCATTGATCTCTTATTTCTGGGATGGGGTTGGGGGAACAGCTTTCTTTGACCATGTTGATCACAGAACTTCCAGAAACTCAGGCTGGGCTTGCACTATGTGTGACTGTACACTGTTTCTGAAAAATCCCTCCAGGGAAATTCACAATGCCCTCGAGCACACTATGGGTCCATAGATCATCAATCCCAGCCTGTTCCACTCAGTGGGGTATCTTCTTTCCTTGCCATGCACCCCTTCACCTCTTTCTCTCCTCCCCTATAGAAAGTCACTAACCTTAGTACAAGTCTCCATGAGAAATTCATAGGACAGAGTAACATCACTTCCAAATCTTCCTTTGAGTAAATATTTTTAACTGTTGTTTTAGGGGGAGAAGATGGTCTGAATCTCTCTATTCTGCCACAATGTGGCTAAAGTCCTAATATATTGAATTAGAGGGATAACTGCTTTATACAGAAATATAAACACCAGAATTAAAACACCTTAAGACAATATTGGAGGACCAGTTGTTTTGGGAATGTGATTCTAAGCAGACCTGGTATGAGTTGGTAAAGTCCTACAGGGAAGAGAAAGACACCAATTCGTAACTGGTAGTAATCCTGTAGGCAGTTTGGGCTCAATCTAATGGGTATTTTTGGTATATTATGTAGATCATACCCCAAAGCTGATCTTTAAAAATATTAGGAATGCTACAGAATGCACATATCTATTTTTACCCCCATTTCACTGCAGACTGCTCCTGATGAAATAAATAGTTATTCTGGTGTTCTCAACTGAAGTCAAGAATACTCCTCTAGGGCCTACCTAGTGGCTCAGGGATTAAAGACAGCACTATTAAGCTATAACCAGTCACTACAGCATGAGTTCCATCTCCTGCAGGCCAGGGAGAAACCCACATTGTGCAGCAGACCTCTCCTGTCTTGCCCACTGCTCCCCTCAACAGTGTATTTCAGTAGATCTTCCTGTTCTGCTCCCCACTCTCTTTGGTGAATCCTCTCACCACCTCCCTCCTGAACCTCTGGCTTATGCTTCAGTGTATGAAGATTGACAAAATCTGCTTTAAATTCATTCCAAAACATATAAGTCAATGCCAAAAATGAAAACAAAAGATAAATAATCCATATATTCAAAGACTTCATACACATAGCAAATAAAATCAGAAAATCATTTTACAGGGAGTATCTGCCTCTAGAAAAAATGGAGTACACATACTTTTCCCTATTCCTCCTGAAATGCATGGCTAAAGCCACTGGACAGTATATACAGGCATACCTCATTGTATTGTTCTTTGCAAGTATTTCATATATATATATATATATATATATAAAGATTATATTTATTTATACAAGAGCTGGGGTACAGGCCAGAGGTGTGGGAGGATGAAAGGATTCACCAGAGACAGAGCAGGGAGCAGCGCAGGCAGATGGATTGAAAGCACTGCTGAGGGGAGCAGCAGGCAAGTCAGGAGAGGTCTACTGTGCCATGTGGGTAGCTCCCTGGCCAGGGATAAAACTGGTGCTGCATAGATTATGGACAGCTTCATAGCATTGTGTTCAACCCATTGTGCCACCAGGGAGGCCCACACATATTATATTTTTTACAAATCAAAAGTTTATGGAAAGTCTGCATTGAGCACCATCATGTCATCACCACTTTTCCCAGAGCATGTGCTCAATTGGTATCTCTGTCACATATTGGTAACTCTAACAATAATTCAAACTCTTCATTATTACTGTATTTGTCATGGTCATCTGCAACTGGTTGTCTCTGAATTGTGTTGCCATTGTTTGGGGGTACAGTGAAACATGTCCATACAAGCCAGATAATTTAATCAAAAAATGTGTTGTTCTGATTGTTCCATAATCCCATTATTCCCTGTCTCTCTCCTTTACCTTATCTGTATTTCTTGAGATAGAACAATATTTATATTAGTCCAATTAACAATCCAACAATGGTTTCTAAATGATCAAGTGAAAGGAAGAGTCTCTTGTCTTTCATTTATCAAAAGTTAGAAATTATTAAGCTTATTGAGAAAAGTGTGTCAAAAGTTGAGACAGGTAGAGATGTAGGCCTACTGGGCCAGTTCAACAAGGAGTGCATGCATAGCAAAATTTCTTTAAGGAAATAAAAAGTGTTATTCAGCCTTATTGCTGATAAAAAGGACGTTCTAGGGTTCTGGATAAAAGATCAAATTTTCTAAAACATTTCCTTAAGCGAAAGCCTAATTAAAAGTGACATCTTAACTCTCTTCAATTCTGTGAAGACAGAGAAAAGAGGTAACTTCACACAAAAAATTTGAAGCTAGCAGATATTGTGTTCATAAGGTTTAAAGAAATAATTTGTCTCCATAGCTTATCAGTACATGGGGAAGTGAAAATATTAATGTAGAAGCTGCAGCAAGGTACCAAGAAGATCTTCCTAACATAATTGATGAAGATGGCTACACTAAATAATAGATTTTCAAGGAAGACAAATTAGTCTTATATTTGGAAGAAACTATCTAGGGCTTTCATTAATAGAGAAGAAAAGAATAAGCTTCATTTCACAGCTTCAAAGTATAGGCTGACGTTCTTTTTGTTTTTTTAAGATTTATTTATTTATACATACAGGAACTGGGTCATAGGCCAAGGGTGTGGGGGGTGAGAGGATTCATACCAGACAGACTGGGGAGCAGAACAGGCAAGCCTACCAAAATACACTGCTCAGGGGAGCAGCCAGCAAAACAGGAGAGGTCTGCCTCGCCATGTGGGCGGCTCCCTGGCTGGCTGGGGATCGAACTCATGCTGCAGTGGCTGCCAGTAGCTTGATAGAGCTGTCTTTAACCCCTGCACAACCAGGGAGGCCTTAGGCTGGCATCCTTGTTAGGGGCTAGTACTGCTGGTGGCTCTGGGTTAGAGCCAATGGTCATTTATCATTCCAAAAATCCAATAGTCCTTTAGAATTATTCTAAATCAACTCTGCCTGTGCACTATAAATAAAACAACATGCCTGGATGACAGCATGTCCATTTACAAAATGGTTTACTAAATATTTTAAGCCCACTCTTGAGCTTGAGATCTTCTTTTCAGGAATATATATATCTCATATCTAAAAAATGATGTATATGTACAGGGAGATTAATGTTATTTTCATGCCTGGTAACATAGCATCTAGTCTGCAGCCTATGGATAAAGGAATAATTTCGACTTTAAAATTATTACAAATTAAGAATTTTTTTTTTTTTTTTAATAGCTACAGCTGTCATAGATAGTGATTCCTCTGCTGGATCTGGGCAAAGTAAAGTGAAAACCTTCTGGAAATAATTCACCATTCTAGATGCTATTAAGATCATCCATTACTTAGGGGCCTCACTGGTGGCGCAAGGGGTTAAATCTCAACACTACCAAGTTAAACCACCTACTGCAGCATGAGTTCGAGTTCAACCCTGGCCAGGGAGCTGACCCACATGGCACAGCAGACCTCTCCTGCTTCTCCTGCTGCTCCCCTCAGCAGTGTATTTCAGTAAATCTGCCTGTTTTGCTCCCCACTCTGTCTCTGGTGACTCCTCTCACCCCTTTCCTGCACCTCTGGCCTATACCCCAGTTCTTCGATGCATAAATAAATAAATGTTTTAAAAAAAAAGATCATCCATAATTTAGAGGAAGTCAAAGTTTCAACATTAACAAAAGTTTGGAAAAAGTAGACTTCAACCCTTGCAGGGTAACATTGACAGTTTTAAAATTTCAAAAGAGGAAGTAACAGCAGATGTGTTGGGAACAGCATGAGAGCTAGATTTAGAAGTGGGACCTAAAGACATCACTGAATTATTGCAATCCCATGATAAATATTGAATGATTGAGGAATTTCTTCCTATTAATGAGCAAAGAAAATGGTTTCTTGAGAGGGAATATAAATAGGATGATTCTGTGAACTTTGTTGAAATGACAACAAATAATTTAAAACATAACATAAACTTAGTTGATAAAGTAGCAGCAGGTTTTGAGATGTTTGTAACCAATTTTGAAAGTAATTATACTGTAGGCAAAATATTATTATTTTTTTAAAAAGCTATGGATTTTTTTTAAAGATTTATTTATTTATTTATACAAGAACCAGGGTACAGGCCAAATGCATGGGAGGGTGAGAGAATTCACCAGAGCCAGAGTGGGGAACAGAACAGGCAGAGTGATAAAGTACACTGCTAAGGGGAGCAGCAGGCGCAGCAGGAGAGGTCTGTCACGCCATGTGGGACCCTTGCAGGCGGCCAGGGATTGAACCGGAGCTTCAGAGGCTGCAGGCAGCTTCACAGCCCAGCGCTCAACCACTGCGCCACCAGGGTAGGCCCTGTAGGCAAAATATTATTACACAGCATTGTATGCTACCAACAAATCTTTTATGAAAGGAAGAGTCATTTTACGTAGCAAACTTTAAGAAATTGTCACAGTCCTCCTCCCATACATATCAGTCAATAGCCACCAAACATATCAATCATATCAATTGAGGTAGCCTCTCCACCAACAAAAAGATTATAATTTGCTGAAGATTTAAATGGGAAGAGCAAAATTTTAGCACTAAAGTATTTTTTTAATTAAGGTGCATACCTTGTGTTCTTAGGTTTAAGACTATTGCACACTTCTGAGACCAAAATACATTATAAACATAACTTTCACATGCACTGGAAAATTAAAAGTAAATGCGACACATTTTATTGCAATATTTGCTTTATAGTAGACTGGAAACAATATCTCTCAGGGGGTGCCTGTGCATAATAAACATGAGAAGGCTTTAAAGAGTGAGGGAGAAGAATAAGTAGCAGAAACCCCTCTAGGAGACACCCTGGGTTTCCCTACTTCCTCCCATATCCTAGATGAGAGTTGGAGAATATGACAACTGAAAAATTCCAATGGAGGCACAAAGAGTAAACCCAAAAGCAATCTATTCACACTACCAGAGGGAATAGACAGCATACAGACAGAAAGTTGTTAAATGATGATGATCCATTTTAACTGAATCCCATAAAACAAACTAGTACCAGAGAGGACTTTATTTTTTTTAATATTTATTTATTTATGCATACAAGAACTGGGTGAAAGCCAGAGTTTCAGGGAGTGAGAGGATTCACAGAGACAGAGTGGGGAGCAGAACAGGAGGATCTACTGAAATACACTGCTGAAGGGAACAGCGGGCGAGACAGGAGAGATCTTTTATGCCATGTGTCTTGCTCCCTGGCCAGCCAGGATGGAACTCATTCTGTAGTGGCTGGTGATAGCTTAATAGTGCTGTCTGTAGCCCCTGTGCCACCAGAGAGGCCCTCACCAGAGATGACTTTAGATGCAAGGAGACAACCTGACCTTCCTGGGTGAATCCAGAAGAAGAACACTGGAAGCCAGGTACCTCCTATTTGCCCATCAGAAATGAAGTTGCTTCCCACCCCACACTTCATGAGAATCACAGGAGACTGGCTTTCCATTCCCACCTATTCCTATTTCCCTGCTGGGGCGGTGGCAGAGGAACCCTGCTGAGCACCAAGTCTTTTTCCACAACACCTGTGGTGTCAGAGCAGCATCCAGTGGGAAGAGGTTTAAAAATAAATAGGGAAGGAAGCACAAAGGACAAATGCGGTGGACTGTGGGTGATTTGTTGTTGGATGCACTACGGCGGCAATGCCTGATGGGAGATCCTAATATTATCTCAACTGAAAATAAATAAATTTGATTTATAAAATGTTCAAAATGTATGAATAAATTGTTCCCAAATAGGAAATAAGGATTGAAGTAAGCACATAAAAAGATGTTCAAAGCCAGTAGCTATTAGGGAAATGTAACTTAAAAACATGGTAAGGTATCACTACATACATGTTAGAACAGATATATTCAAAATTATCAACAACATTAAAAGGGAACAAGGTCACAGAGTCTTTAGTTAGAATGTAAAATGATGCTGCTACCAGGAAAAATAATTTGACATTTTCTTATAAAACTAAACATACAATCACAATATAACACAATAAATCACTCCTGGATATTTAACCAAGAGAAGTATAAACATGTTCACATAGAAACCTGTATGAACTTATTAATTACTGCCTTATATTTAATAGCCTAAACTAGAAAGAACCAATGTTTTCTCAGCAGATGAATGGCTAAACAAACTGTAGTAGATATATAAGAACAATGTAACTCAACTGTGAAAAGAAATAAATTATTTATGTACGTAATTTTTATTGATCTCAAAGGCAGTAAGTTGAGTGGAAAACAAGCCAATATTGGAAGGCCACATACATTGTGAGTCAATATTTATAAGTACTTCAAAGTGCAAAATGACCACAAACCAAGGATAGTGTAGAGATGGGTGTTGGTATCACTCTAAAGGGTAATAGGAGGGAGATTTTTGTGATAACAAAATGGTTTTGTTTCAATTATTGTGATGATGGTGTCATACATCTATATACATGCTAAAATGAGGTAAAACCACACTAGCATTGTATTTCTATCACATTCCTGGTGTCAACACTGTACTACAGCTACAATGGATAAACTGGGTGAAGGGTATGTCAGGTCTCTCTGTATGAACTTTCAGCATTCTACAAATGCATGATTATTGCAAAAATTTAAAGAGAAAGAGAATGAGTGGATGAAACTAGTCATTTTAAAGAGTATAATTCTCAGTGAGAATTTAAATTATTAAGATATAGCCACTAAATAAAGAACAATAAAGAAAGTATTTCAGATAATACAAGCAGACTATATTTGTAACCATTAAAATAATGGAAAATACTAAACAAGTGGGTTTTCAAAAAAGTTAGCAAAATAAAATATTACAATTTTTGATAAAAGAAAGAACCCAAATGCCTAAGTTTAAATGTGAGAAGGAAAAAAAATTCCCCCATAAAGGGTCTATTTTGTACAAGTCTATAGAAATAGTAATTAATGATTCCAGGTTCTGGGAAGGAATGACTCAAAGAGATCCTGGGGCATCTTCTATAGTGGAAAAAGGGGGTCATCCTGTCTCTATGAAGCAAATAACTGAATTCATTTGAAAGGATTCACATGTGCTTTGTGATGGCTTATTTCATGTGCCGACTTGACTGGACCATGGGGTGCCCAAATATTTGAAGAAATATTTTGGTGTATCTGTGAGGATTTTTCTGAATAAGATCAAGAATTGAATAATTGACAGAGTGAAGCAGGATGACTGTCCCCAGTGTACATGGGCCTCATCCAATCTTTGGAAAATCTGAATGGAATAAATTGTTGAGTAAGGACTAGCTCTCTCTGCCCCAATTTTTTTTGAGCTGAGACATTGGTCTTCTAACTTTGGGCTCAGATTCAGTCTGAAACTTAGCTCATCTGTTCTTCTGGTTTTCACAATATTAGACTAAGACTGAATCTTGAACCCCATCAGCTTTCTTGGGTCTCCAGCTTTCTAACTATAGATCTTGGGCTCTATATATATATATGTGTGTGTGTGTGTGTGTGTGTGTGTATTATATATACATACTCTTTATATAAGTAATACATATAATATGTGTGTGCATATAAAATTATAACTAGTTGGGCTTTTGATAATAGAGAGAACCCAAATTCATAAATTTAAAAATTATGATGACAAAAAAAACTTCCTTTACCTATAAGTTCTGGGGTTTTTGTTTGTTTGTTTGTTTGTTTAAACTCATATTAGCACATGCTCAAAATGGAATAATTTGAGCAATAAAAAGAATAATAACTATATGGGCCTCCCTGGTGGCCCAAAGGGTTAAGATGCAACCTATGAAGCTGTCCGCAGCCTCTGCAGTACATGTTCAATCTCCAGCTGGCCAGGAAGCAACCCACATGGCAAAGCAGACCTCTCCTGTCTTGCCTGCTGCACCTCTCAGCAGTGTACTTTGGTCAATCTGCCTGTTCTGCTCCCTACTCTGTCTCTGGTGAATCCAATACCCCCTGCACCTCTGTCCTGTACCCCAGCTCTTATATGCATAAATAAATAAATCTTTTTTAAAAAAGAATAACTAAATTATTAAACATATCAGATAGATAAAATGTCAACCTATGCGAATGATACAAAATAAAGGGCAACCCATGTACCTCCTCCAGGTCTACTTCTTGATCTCCTTCCTTCACCCTGTCCTCTCTAGCTTCCCCTCCCTGCCCAGCTCCATCCCTTCTTAGGATGAGTCAGGGTACTTGAACCTCCTCCTTCCCTTCCACAGAATTAATACAGGGCAGGACAATGAATATCAAAGATTTGCACTTCCCCACATATCAGCAATTCATCTATGAATGACAATTAACATGCATTCAACCTCATGGGTTCCAAGGAAAATTTGAAAGACTGTATTGTCAGGTTTTGAATACATGCATCAGAAAGCCAGGGCAAGATTGATTGGAACTTGAGTTATCAGTGTGGCTGAATATCACAGCCTGGAGATGAGAGGGAGCTGGTACAAATTTCAGAGTACAAAAGAGAGAGATAGGAGAGAGAACACAAATTTCCTTCCTTTGTAGGCCCCCACCATAGTGGTGCCTTGGTACAGCTAAGCTTTTATCTTTCCTTAAATCTTGAATGTCTTTGCATTCATTCCTTAATCAATGAGAGGTGACTTTTTTTTTTTAATTGGTAACTAAAGTCACTCCATCTTAGTTGTCCTTACCTCTTTGTCACATGCTAGTTTGCAGTTGTCTGTTTCTGACCCTTGGCTGATATCTGAGTTTTAATGACGTTTCAACTTTAAGTCAGTTACTTTCTGAGAATTCTAGTTAAAAGCAAGGCTCCTGTGGGTTGTTAGGAGTACCCAGGATTGTTCTTTCTCATGGGGTTGGAAGAACCCCTTGTGTGGATGGCATTTTCAAGAGACATAATTTTCAAAAGACATCTCCATGTCAGCAGTCATTATGTTTGATTTGTTCATTTTCAAGGAGTGCACAAAGAAAGGACTTTCTTACCAAGTTAGCAATATCAACGAAAGTTTTAGTAAGTTCCTGGCAGTAACTGAGGATACCATCTTTGAGATGGGCTAGTTTATAGACTCCTTCACTAAATACCTAAGCCTCACATTAACAATTTTAAAAGTAAACAAGTGATGTTTATTGAAATACAAAGATCTAGTTTGTTATCCCAATATTTTAAAATTGGACTTATAGTAACACAATTATTGTAAACTATTATAATTTAGACAGTAAACAATCTTACATGAATAACATTTATGTGTTACACCTAATTTTTGACCCAAATGAATGGTTGTAAGCACATTATTTTGAATAAAAATCTCACTTTCAATTTCAAGTTTTTATTTGACAATTTTCCTTAAACTATAATGTGTATATGGATGCACAGTAGTAACAGTATTTATGTAAGTACATTTATTTACATATACTTAAATTTCTGTAGAAGATGTGAAAGCTTTCTCAGATCTACAGGATTTCCTATTGCAGAGTCATATTTAATACCATTATGATTTTCTTCTACTACACTTTGTCAGCATTTCATTTCTTTCAGGAAAATGAAATGTTTTAACTTTAACAAGGTTATAAATTTAAAGTTATTCAAAGTGTTATACCAAAATATTTAAATTGGGGCATTTTATATATTTTTTAGAATGTTTATATTAATACCTACATAAATCCAAAAAAAGAAGATGTAATATTACTTATTTGACAATTTTTCTCATGTATTTTAACAAATTGCTACAGGCACATTTCCATGAAGATGGGGAGGAGCATTGAACAGCCGTCATTTACCCTTCGCCCAGTTACAAGCATTACCTCATACTACAGCTCCCAGGAGGCCATGAGTAAGACAGCCTGAGTGATGGGCAGTTGGGAAGGAATGAAGTGGATACATAAAGGGAGGTGGAATGAAGAGGAGAGGAGACATGTGGACGGAGACATATAAGGACACTTTGAAAAGATATTTGGGTGAGAGACAATTGTCTAGGCTACTCTTGGTCTTTGCTAGAGACAATGGCAACTGTCAGCTTGACCTCATGGTGAATTATGTAGCATATTTTGAATTTTGAATCTCTCCTTCTGTCCCAGCTATCTAGAAACTGCCTAACCCCTTTCTAATGGTTCCCACCAGAAGATGCCTTTACTGAGATTGAGGAAGTTTGTCAAAATATGTGAAAGATATCTTTGATGTGCATATCATGTAGTGTTTTGCCTATATTTCCTTCTATGTATTTTATGGTTTCAGGTCTTATGTCTAGTCCTTTAATCCATTTTGAGTTGGTTTTTGTGCATGGTGTTAGGTAGTAGTCAAGCTTCATTCTTTTGCATGTAACAACACACCTGCACTGTTGGTGGGAGTGCAAACTGGTCCAACCACTATGGAGAACTGTGTGGAGATTTCTTGACCTACTAAACATAGTTCTTCCATATGATCCAGCAATTCCACTCCTAGGTATTTACCCAAGGACACAGAAACAACAATTCCAAAGAGCATCTGCACCCCTATGTTTATAGCAACACTATTTACAATAGCTAAGCTATGGAAACAACCCAAATGCCCAAAAACAGATGACTGGATCAAGAAGATGTGGTTCATATATACAATGGAATATTACTCAGCATTCAAAAAAGATAAACACATGCAATTTGCAGCAACATGGATGGAGCTGGAAGGGATCATGCTCAGCGAAATAAGCCAGAAAGAAAAAGAAAATATCGGATGGTCTCACTCATAGCAGGAATCTAGAAAACTTAAATAAGGGACCAGGAAAAAGAATAACTATAAGAAAGTAAAAATCAAAATCAAAAAACAACTATGGACCAGAGACACTCTATTGGGGTTGGGGGGCAGGGAAAGGAGGGATTGGGTCAAAATAAGGGGGTTGCAATTGTATGGGGAATATAAAAATAAAATTTAAATTAAAAAAATATATCAGAAAGACTTTGGACAATCCCAAAAAGGAATCACAGATCAAAAATGAAATAGTTAATTATTCATTCATCCAAAATGACGATGAAAGATTTCAAACACAAATACATAGTTTTTTTAAAAAGTCCAGCTACTGCTGCTGACAGAACTTCATCAAAAATAACTCACATGGAGAAGGCTCCCAGAGGAGCTAGAGGTGAGCTGGGAAGTTCGCCTGTGCAAGGCCCCTTCTAGCCAGCAGTCCGAGCCCAGAGTGGGAGTGGGCACCCACAGCCCTGGCAGAGCTGGTGCACAGGGGAGTGTGTCCCCACATCGTCATTTTAGAACAGAGACCTTTCTTCAGTAAAGACTGCTTGAAACTTGCAGAAGGCTCCCAAAAGAGCCAGAGGTGAGCTAGGAAGTTTACCAGTGCCAGGCCCTGTCTGGCGAGCAGTCCCAGCCCAGAGGTGGAGCAGGCACCCAAGGCCTGGGCAGACCGGGCATGCAGGGTAATGTGTCTCCACATCGCCACTTTAGAACAGGGACCTTTCTTCAATAAAGACTGCTTGAAACTGGCAAAAGTCTCCCTGTGGAGCCAGAGGGAGAAGGTTCCCTGCACAGTCAGAGGTGAGCTGAAGGCCCCCACAAGCCTGGTCCCGACTGGCAGGAAGTTGGAGCCCAGAGGGGGATCCAGTGATTTGGAACCCAGAGTCCATCCAGCTGCCCCACCTCCAGGGAAGTTTGTGGGACTTCAAGACACACCTTTATAATTAAACACAGAAGGAGGAAATATTCTATGACAGTGACAATTAACATACTAAAAGTACCACTACCTCACTAGACTTCTGGCATAACAGTATTTGACTCGTTTAGACTGCCAGTTTCCGTACCCCACAAAGAGCACACTCAAAAGATGCCGGCCAGTACCACCAACACAGTGTCCCAACACATACGGCAAATTAGAAAACAGGCAGTAAGGAAAAGAAAAACCACATGGAACCCAGCAACTCCTCAGGATAAAGACACACCACAAAAAGAAAACCACCCGCCAGATTGCAATAATAACAACTTGGAAGAACTTCTGAGTCTTCCAGAAAGAAAATTTAAAATTGCCATGATTAAAAAACTGACAGAAGTCATAAAGGAAAACAATGATAAGGGGAAAATAATCAACTATCAGAAGAATGAAATTGAGTCCCTAAAGAAGGAAGTAAAAGAAATGCAGAAGTTCGAAGAATTAATGGAGGCACTAAAGAATTCTGGAAAAAGCACTGAAAGCAGAATAGATGAAATGGAAGAACGAATAAGTAGTCTCAAAGACACAGAAATATAAAGAACAAAAACAGAAAAGGAACAAGAAGTACGAAGGAATAAGACTGAAGAAAGACTTCGGGAACTATCTGACTCCATGAGGAAAGGAAATATAAGAGTTATAGGAATACCAGAATGAGAGGAGAGAGATGTAGGAACAGAGAAAATATTCAAGGAAATAATGGAAGAGAACTTCCGAAATGTAAAGAAGGAGCTGAATATTGATATACAAGAAGCAAGAAGAACACCAAACTTCCACGATGAAAGGAAAAATACAGCAAGACACATAATAGTAAAGCTCCCAAGAATCCAAGAGAAGGAAAAAATAATGAAGCTGATAAGAGGGAAGAAACAGATAACATTCAAAGGAAAACCAATCAGACTGACATCAGACTTCTCCGAAGAAACACTACGGGCAAGGAGAGAGTGGAGGGACATAGTCAACAGACTCCAAGAAAACAAATGCCAACCAATACTCTATCCTGAAAAGCTCTCCTTCCTCTATGAAGAAAGAATAAGGACCTTCCCAAACAGAAACTCTGGAATTTCATTAAGACTGAACCCCCCACTCCAAAAAATACTACAAGGAGTCCTAAAGCCAGAAATTCAGAAGGACAAATAACAATGAAAGAAGGTCAAAAAAAAGTTATAAAAGAATAAATAAATAAAATCAAAGGAAAGACAAACACAAAGCAAATACAGATGCTAACATATCAATATTAACTCTAAATGTAAATGGACTAAACTCTTCAATAAAAAGACACAGAGTTGCAGGCTGGATTAAGAAACAAAACCAAAACTTGTGCTGTCTCCAGGAAAAATATTTAGCTACAAAAGATAAAAACAGACTCAAAGTTAAAGGATGGAAAACAATCCTACCAGCAAATGGACCGAAAAAGAAAGCAGTGACAGCTATACTTATATCAGATAAAACAGATTTCAAAGTCAAAAAGGTAAAAAGAGACCCCAACGGTCACTACATTATGATCAAGGGGACAATACTTCAAGAAGAAATAACACTCATTAACATATACTCACCAAACGAAGGAGCACCAAAATTATGAGACAACTATTGTCATCTTTGAAAACAGACATTAGAGAAAAGACATACATAGCGGGAGACTTCAACACACCACTATCAACATTGGATAGATCAACGAGACAAAAAATAAGTAAAGACACTAAAGCTCTAAATAAGGATCTAAGCTCTTGGGCTTAACAGACATCTATAGAACATTAAACTCAAAAAAATATGAGTACGCATTTTTCTCAAGTGCACACAGATCATTCTCTAGGATCGATCACATACTGGGAACACAAGAAAAACATCAACAGATACACCAAGATTGAAATCATACCAATGATCTTTTCTGACAATGAAGGCATCAAACTAGAAATAAATCATAAAAAGAAGGCAAGGGACTCTCCTACCTCATGGAGATTGAAAACCACAAACTACACACATGGAGATTGAAGACCACTGGACTAATGAGGAGATCAAAGAAGAAATTAAAAACTTCTTTGAATTGAATGACAATGAGGATGCCAATTTCCTAAATATATGGAATGCAGCAAAAACAGTAATAAGAGGAAAATACATAGCAATAGATGCTCACATCAAGAAAGAAGAAAAAACTCAAAGAAACAATCTAATCTCAAAGCTCAAAGAACTAGAAAAAGACAAAAAAATAAAAAACCATAACCAGTAGAAGAAAAGAAATAATAAAAACCAAAGCAGAAATACATGAAATTGAAACTAAAAAAAAAACAATCCAAAAGATCAATGAAATCAAGAGCTGGTTCTTCAAAAAAAATCAATAAAATAGACAAACCCCTAGCCAGCCTCACAAAGAAAAAAAGGGAGAAAGCACAAATAAACAGGATCATAAATGAAACAGGAGAAATCACAATGGACACAGCAGAAATCAAAAGAATAATCAGTAACTACTATGAACAGTTATATGTAAACAAGTTCAACAATCTAGAGGAGATGGACAAATTCCTACAACTCTACAATCACCCAAAGGTAGAGAAAGAAGAAATAGAACACCTAAACAGACCAATTACAAGCAGCGAAATTGAAATGGTAATCAAAAATGTCCCAAAAAACAAAAGCCCAGGGCCTTATGGATTTACAAATGAATTCTACCAAATATTCAGAAATGAATTAGTGCCTATACTTCACAAACTCTTCCAAAAAATTGAGAAGGAAGGGACAATATCAAACACGTTCTTTGAAGCCAACATTACACTAATACCAAAACAGAACAAGGACAATATGAAAAAGGAAAACTACAGGCCAATCTCCCTTATGAACACTGATACAAAAATTCTCATAAAATTTTAGCTATCAGAATCCAACAGTGTATCCATAAGATAATTCACCACGACCAAGTAGGATTCATACCAGGGACACAAGGATGGTTTAACATCCGAAAGTCAATCAACGTTATCCAACACATCAACAAAAAGAAATATAAAAACCATATGATAATATCAATAGATTCTGAGAAAGCTTTTGACAAAGTGCAACACCCATTCATGATAAAAGCCCTTGAAATTCTTGGGATACAAGGAACATACCTCAACATCATAAAGGCCATACCATATATGACAAGCCAACAGCCAGTATCATTCTCAATGGTGAAAAGCTGAAAGCATTTCCATTAAGATCTGGAACAAGACAAGGATGTCCATTCTCACCACTGCTTTTCAATAGAATACTGGAAGTCCTAGCCAGAGCAATAAGACAAGAGAAAGACATCCAAGGAATCCAAATAGGAAAAGAAGAAGTCAAACTATCACTATTTGCAGATGATATGATGATATACATAGAGAACCCCAAAAACTCCACAGACAAACTAATTCAACTCATCAATCAGTTCAGTAAAGTGGCAGGATACAATATCAACACGCAAAAGTCAGTAGCCTTCCTATACACAAACAATAAATCTGAAGAAGAAATTAAAAAAAAATCCCTTTTATTATCGAAACAAAAAAAATCAAATGCTTGGGAATAAATCTAACAAAAGAGGTAAAGGACCTATACAAAGAAAACTATAAAACACTGTTAAAAGAAATAGAAGAAGACACAAAGAAATAGAAATACATCCCCTGCTCATGGATTGGAAGAATAAACATTATTAAAATGGCCATCCTACCAAAAGCAATATAAAGATTCAATGCTATTCCAATAAAAATTTCAATGTCATTCTTCAAAGAAATAAAACAATTATTGATGAAATTCATATGGAATCACCAAAAACCCCAAATAGCCAAAGCTCTCCTGAAAAAAAAGAAGGGAATGGAGGCATCACACTCCCAGACTTCAAACTATATTACAAAGCCATAATCATCAAAACTGCATGGTATTGAAACATGAACAGACACACAGACCAATGGAATCGAATGGAAAATCCAGAAATAAACCCACAGATTTATGGTCAACTAATCTTTGACAAAGGAGCAAAGACTATGCATTGGAGCAAAGAAAGTTTGTTCAACAAATGGTGCTGGGAAAACTGGGTCACTACATGCAAAAGAATGACGCTTGACCACTACCTCACACCATACACAAAAATCAACTCAAAATGGATTAAAGAACTAGACATAAGACCTGAAGCCATAAAATACATAGAAGGAAATATAGGTGAAACTCTATGTGATATGCACATCAAAGACATCTTTACAAAAACATCACCCAAAGCAGTGATAGTGAAGGCAAAGATCAACAGGTGGGACTACATCAAATTAAAGAGATTCTGCACAGCAAAAGAGACAATAACAAAAACAAAGAGAAACCTCACCAACTGGGAGAACATTTTTACTCACAAGACTAATGATAAAGGACTGATCACAAAAATCTGCAAAGAGCTGATGAGACTCAACAACAAAGAAAATAATCCTGTTCAAAAAATGGGCAGAAGAGCTAAAAAGAAACGTCTCTGAAGAGGAAATGCAAATGGCCAACAGGCATATGAAAAAATGTTCAACATCACTTGTAATCAGGGAAATGCAAACAAAACTATAATGAGATACCATCTTACACCAGTGAGAATGGCACATATTAAAAAAACTAGCAACAACAAATGTTGGCGAGGTTGTGGAGAAAAAGAATCTCCTGCACTGCTGGTGAGAGTGCAAACTGGTCCACCCACTATGGAGAGCTGTGTGGATTTTTCTTGACCTACTAAACATAGTTCTTCCATATGATCCAGCAATTCCACTCCTAGATAAAATTTACCCAAGTACACAGAAACATCAATTCCAAAGAGCATCTGCACCCCTATGTTTATAGCAACACTATTTACAATAGCTAAGCTATGGAAACAACCCAAATGCCCAAAAATAGATGATTGGATCAAGAAGATGTGGTACATATACACCATGGAATATTACTCAGCATTCAACAAAGATAAACACATGCAATTTGCAGCAACACGGATGGTGCTGGAAGGGATCATGCTCAGCGAAATAAGCCAGAAAGAAAAAGAAAATATCGGATGGTCTCACTCATAGTAGGAATCTAGAAAACTTAAATAAGGGACCAGGAAAAAGAATAACTATAAGAAGGGGAGGTTCCACACTCCCTGCCTCCACCTAAGGAAGGATGGAGTTATATGGATAGAAGACTTGGATAAGAGTCTTGAAGTGTAGACTTGGAAGAGACAGGTAGAGCAGAAATGTGAAGAAGGTCTGCTTGCTTCTTAGCTTTGAACTTGCAACAGGGACTTGGAGGACATGGAAGGGGACTCATAGAGTTGAGACTCATAGAGATACTTGGAAGAAACATAAGTGAAAGACCTGTGGGGAGGCTGAGAATGGCAGCCGTTATCTTGATTTGTACTTTGATTTTGTTCTTTTTATCCCAGACTTTCCTGGCCACTTCTGTCCTTTTCTTGTGGTTTCCTGACAAAATATGACTTAGACTTCTGGATGGCTTTTGGGCCTCAGTAGCTCCACTTTGGGCCACCCCAATTTGGCTGGGTATTTACCCATAAATGGGTAAGGAACTGTGGGTGCTTTAATGCAAGACTATTATCCTTTCTTCTCTCTCTGTGTACACTATTCTATCAAAGTTCTGTCACTCTGGGTATGCTTCGCCTTTATGTAACAGATGACAAAAACTCTTTAGAGGTATTGGGGTTCCAAGGCACCCCTCTTTACCCTAACGCTTTCATCCTTCCTCATCCAGAAAACACCATATTTTTCTTCTATTCTTTTGTTCTGCTTACCTTTTTCCATATATATATTTTAATCCTTTAGAATCCTTAATTCCTAACGAAAGTTTAAAAAAAAGTTAAAAGAGAATCCTCCCAGTCTATATTTTAAAAGCCTCTATTTTTCCTTTAATCCCTGGGCATTGTTTTGTTTTCCTGGGATGTTTATTTTTTCAAAAACTGATTAGATTATAACTGCAAAGTGCAGAGAAAAAAAAGTATTCTTCCTTAAAGTTTCAAGGAATGATTCTGTTTCCCTATTATCAGAAGTCCAATGTGAGTGTACAGACTGAGGAAGACTCAAGGACTCCCAAACTTGCATGCTTTAAAGAGATTCTGCCACCTGCCAAGACAAAGCAGACTCTTAGTGTGCAAGATCTTTAATAAAATGATTATGCATAGAGAGGGGAGAAAAGATAATAGTTTCCAATAAAACAGTCAAAGTTACCCATCCCCTGTGAGTTAATGCCCAGCCAAACAGAGTTAGACTTAAGCAGGGCCCTTAAGAACCAAAAGCCTGCCATAAGTCTAAGTCACCTTCTGGTGGGGAAAACAGGAAAGGGACAAAATTGTCAGGTGATGTTAGCAGACATACTGGGCGGCATCCCAAAAGCCCCAGTCATGCACACCTAAATAGGCTCTACTGTCTGTCTCATAGGGAAAAAAACATACTCTTAGTGTGTGAGACCACCAATAGAAAAGAATTTTAATAGAGTTAGTATGCAATAGAATGAAGTTACCCATCAGCTCATGGGTCAATGCCCTCCCAACTGCGTTGGCTGACAGCAGGGCCACTGAGGCAAAAAAAAAAAAAAAAAAAAAAAAAAAAAAAAACTTGCCCTACATCTAAGGCATTTTCTGGTGGGAAACCATAGGAAAAGGGCAGAAGGGGCCAGGCAAGTCTGAAAGGAAAAGAGAAAAATCAAAGTCCAAGTCAAGATAAGAGCTGCCATAATCATCCTCCCCACAGGTCTCTCACCCACGTCCATTCTAAGTGTCTCCTTTTATGCCCTTGGTGGAAGTCCAAGACCAAGAAGCAATAGTGCTTTTTTCTTCATATGTCTCTCTGTTCCATATGCCTCCACCAAGTCTTCTTCTCCCCCCAAGTCCTTTTTATCTTCCCCTCACTACTCAGCTCTACCATTCCTAAGGTGGGTCAGAGTACATGGAACCCCTTTTAAATTACACTGTTACATTAAGTCTGGGACAAAAATATGCAAAATTAAAGTACAAATCAAGATAAAGGCTGCCATTTCAGCTTCCCCATGGGTCTTTCACTCAAGTGTCTCTTTCAAGAGTTCTTATGTGTTTTGCTTTGACTCCACATGTCTCCTCCAAGTTCCTCAAGTCCCTGGTACTAGTCCAAAGTGAGACACAGGAGGGTCTTTCTTCTCCATGTGTCCCTCTCACTGTCTCTCTCCAAGTGTCCCACCTTCCTGTAGCAGCAGATCTGCCCCTCATTAGGTGGGGCATGGAGAAGGGAACCTCCTTTTTTTTTTAATGACGATGCCTCTGTTATATTAGGGTAATTGCTATTTATTTTTTTCTCTTTCCTAGGGATTTTATTTCTTAGTATTTTAATCAGGATTTGCCATAAAATCTTGAACCATATTTGCAGCTTGTTTCACACCTGTGTAAGAGAGCATGTTAAGGTCTCTCATACTTTAAAATTCTTTTCAACTTTTAATTCAATATTTAGCCTCCAATTGGATATTTATGGCCTTGCAAATTGCCCACAGTAGAGGTCTGCCCATTCAGACAGTCCTTTTGTTACAGGCAGGGAGAGCGGCACCCCAGACCAAGTAAACCTGCCTGCTCTAAATACATTCTGCCATCCGTCACATCAACACAAAACATATGAGACTTTAATGAAAAGGAACTTCAATACAATTAGAAAACAATATGGCAAAGGCAAAGAATACAGTTTCTAAATCAAGCACCCAAAGTTACCCATCCTCTCATGGGTAAAAGTCCACCCAAATGGGATTGGCCCAGAGCAAGGCCCCAAAGCCTGCCTCAAGTCTAAAGCACCTTCTAGTGGGAACCACAGAAAAGGATCAGAAATAGCCAGATAAGTCTGGGAGGAAAAGAGCAAAATCAAAATCAAGACTAAAGTTGCCATTGTTATCCTCCCCATAGGTCTCTTACCCACATCTGTTTCACCCCAGTCCATGACCAAAAGGCAAGCACAGTTTCTTCACATGTCTCTCAGCTCCATGTGCCTCCTTCTGGTCTCCTTCTGGCTCCCTACCTGTTTCTTTCCTTCCTAAGTCTCTTATGAAGCTTCTTCTTCTCCCTGCTCAGCTCCACCCTCCCTTGTGTGGGGCAGGGTATCTGGAACCTCCTGCTTTACAGGGGACCACCCTGTTACATTTTGTTCTGCTTCCCAGCCAAAGGGAAACTGTTTATGAGACTTTATCTTGGGTGGCTGTAGAGGGGATAGTTTTCTTATTAAAAAAATATATATATATATGTATACACACACACACACACATATATATATATTACTCCCCACCAAATCTTAAAGTTTTTTTTTTAAGGATTTATTTATTTATTTATACAAGCACTGGGTACAGACAGAAGTGCGGGAGGGTGAGAGAATTCACCAAGCCAGAGCGGGGAGCAGAGCAGGCAGAAGGACCGAAGTACACTGCTGAGGGGAGCAGCGGGCGGCAGGAAATGTCTGCGCGCCATGTGGGACCCTCCTGTGGTGGCCAGGGAGCAGCCGGGGATCGAACCGGCACTGCAGAGGCTGCGGGCAGCTTCGCAACCCAGCGCTCAACTGCTGCGCCACCAGGGAGGCCCCCAAATCTTAAAGTTTTATAGAGACTTTGTAACATTCAGTCATTTATGAAGTTCAGATAGTTAAAACAAGATGACAAAATCTTTTTTCAATGTTGAGTCCTTGAAGAAGTTTTTGAGAACACATATTTTAGGGGAAGGGAAAGAAAAGCCACAGATTATCTGAGTTCAGTTTGTAAGTTAAGCAGGTGGTCACATTTCTTTGTCTTTTCTAATATTTTATACCTTCCAGTTGGCTCTAACAACCTTACATATCCTCTTCTGCAATTCATCCTGCTTGGTAAGCAATAGATATGATTGATTAATTAGGAATAAATCATTTAGTAGTTATTTGGTTGTGTTAGAGTCATATGTCACAATAATATAGACACATAGAAGAGCTAAAATAATATTTTTAAAAATATTTTTTTATTTATGCATACAAGAGCTGAGGTGTAGGCCTGAGGTGGGAGAAGGTGAGAGGATTCACCAGAGATAGAGTAGGGTGCAGAACAGGCAGATTTATTGAAATACACTTCTGAGGAGAGCAGAGGGTGAGACAAGAGAGGTCTGCTGCCCATGTAGTTTATCTCCCTGGCTGGGGATCGAACTCGTGCTGCAGTGGCTACGGATTGTTTCATAGTGCTGAAACTCAACCCCTTAAGACACCAGGGAGGCTCTAAGATGATAATTTTTTAAAAAAATCACAATTGTTTCTACTAATTTTTTCTCATTATTTAAAACATCTATATATAAATTACTCTGGGCTAGGGATCAGATCATTCAGGCATGTACTTATGACTACATGTAACTTAACAAAGATGAAACACTAAAAAACTTATCAGGAATTGATAGGTAACATTGTGTTTGGATAATGGTATAGCTTCATCCCTGCAAGACAATATTAATATCCAAGCCCATTCTATTTTTAGAGGGGAAAAAATGGGTAGATCTAAGGAATCATTAAAGGTATTAGGAAATTCCCAATAATGGTCTGTTATTTAGTTTTAGTCCAAGAGAAATAAGAAATGAAAGGAGTATCTTTATTGTTACGTAAAATAAAGGGGAAGCTACAGTAGGCGAATAAAGAGATTTAGAAGACTTTCCAATATAGATAGTCTTTGTCAAAGATCATTGTCTCAGAAAGTCCAGAGCCACCTTCTGTAGTAGGAAGCAAGTCTTAATTTATTTAACCAGTTGGAGACCTGAAATTAATTTCTTATTTGTTTTTCTTTTGAGCCAGCTCTCCTTGATCCAGATGCAAATATGCAAGTTTGGGTATGTTAAAAGTTCCCTACATAAGTCATTTTTTTAAAAAAATAAGATTCTTCTTAATTAATTCCTGTCATTTAGAGAGCCACTTGCACTTACTTTCTCCATAAGTGTTGGACATTAAAATTGCAGGGGTGTTTATTGGTGGTGCATCAAATACAACTCCTAGTTTTTGGGTTTTTAGAGTTTTGTTTCTCATAATTGAGGTCAAGTTTTGCTCTGTTGGATTTCCTTTTGTTTAGGATCCCAAGTGTGTTGTGAACAGCCTAACTTCCTGTTGCATGACCAGAGGGTGAGCTTGGTCATGTGTGTTTAGAAGGTTTAGCTAACCACTGCTTAACGCAGTTTTAGGGGCATGAGCTATGAAGCATCAACTGTATTATTACCCCCTGGCTGAGCATAAAAACATGAAAATATTTTTCCTAAGAGACCACTTAATGGTAGAAGATCTATTCTCAGTTACCTCTGTATGTTTCTATTCACTTAGAAAAATCTAACAAAACAGCCAAAAGAACCACTTGCCCTTTCACTTCAAAGAAAGTTGAGGCTGCTCTCAGATAAATCAGCCATTTAAATTCTGAGCAAATCATTTGTCTTTGTTAATTCAGAGAGAACACCCAGCAATAAATGCCAAACAACGATTCCACAATAAGCCATTGCCATGGAGGTTAGGTTTCCACACTGGAGTTTGGAATTCCCTTCTCTGCTCTCTGTGTTAGCAGATTATTTCATGCTCACTCCTGGATAAATTCAATTCTTTAAAAACTCAAGGACTGTCAGCCAAGTGGAAGGTCTATGAGGCAGGAGTACTCACCAGGCACCATATTTGGAACTTCCAGGAACTGAATGGGCTCAAAGGGCTCTTGCTAGTACCAGAGTACAAGGTCTACTCAGTGTTCCAGGTGGGTTTAGACAAATTCTTTGGCATCTCTTATATTTCTATCTGTTGACTGAAAATAAATTGAGGCAAGCAAAAATAAGTGTGTTTAATAAAGAAGCAAGATTGAAGAACTGAACCCAGAAACAGCCTCCAGATAGCTCTGGGAAAACTGCCCAAAGTCTGAAACTCTCGGTGAGTCTTTTACACAGTTATACAAGGGTTTCTGTACAAGCAAGATAATTGGTTTGGGGTCTGGTTAATATATCCGTCTGATGTTATCTATGCATTGAAGAAAACAATAAGGGTTGTTAAAATTTACCCTATTTATTTAGAGTTTTATCTTCTGGTAACTGGGAGTTTTAGCAACCCCATAAGCATTGAAGTCTGTCTTTCTTTGAAGTTACTGTTTTGCTCAGAGACAACTGTCCTCAGGTACTGTAGCCTCTTCAACAGGTCTAGACCTTATTCTTGGTGTGTACCCCTTAATTGAGGCCAGAGTGGGAGAATCCTCTTTATTGTTGATTTTTAGTTAACAATAACAATACCACACTTGGAACATGAAACTAAGGTTAGAGTCCTTAGTTGAGGTCAGCTGCATACTGGCCTAGTAGATAATCCCTTGTCATTTCAGAATTTGTGCATAAATTACCATGTGCCATGAAATTATTACCATAACTTCATTTACAGTTATGAGAACCAAGAGAAGATCATCACTCTCCTCAAATTTTACATGTGAATTATATATGTGTATATGTGTGTATTAGATGTATTATATATATATATATATACACACACACACACACACATCTAAAACTCACTAATTAGTGGTAGCATACACCGCTGTTCTTTGGTCAAGTCAAATAGAAACAAGTGACAAGTTTTATTAAATATATCTTCCAAATTAGTCATTAAGTAAGATGCATCACTGTCCTGCCTCCTCAATGGTCAGGAGCTTTCCAGAAAAAAAATAAATAAATAAAAACCTCATCTTTCTACATCATGTGCCAGTCATCACATTTTCAGGCCAATAATTTTCACATCGCCAAACCACACAAATACTGCCCTGAATGAACTATGTTCATGTGTCTCTTGAAAAAAAGAAATCAAAGAAATCCTGAATCAATGTATTCGCAGTTTATATTTAATTTACAAGTGATATTAAAGAACAGGGTAGCAACTTCTGAGATGAACAGCAGCCAGAACCTACTCTGTGGTCATTAATATCAATTTTAAATGATCACAATGATAGCTGTGAGTCATGAGTCATTTAATGGAATAAGATGAAAAGACTATAGAAAAAAATATTTTCTAAATTGTCTCAGTACATTTGGGGGTCAGTAAATCATGATTAATAGTCATAAAAGTACTTTGAGAACCCATATGATAATGTTGTGGCTTTTTGATAAAAGGGCATACACATGATAAAAGGAAGAGGGAGTCGCATATGCTGACATATGCGACTGAAGGCTAAATCTGGCTATGGGGTTCCTAACCCAGGAGTTAGAAGAGCTGTGCTGATAAAAAGCAAGGCAGTGTCCTTAAAAGAAAAGACCGCTTTTTTTCTGGTATTTAATTCTAAAGAGACCTTATCACAAAGGACACTCTATAAGAACATTAATTTTATAACAAATGCAAGATCAGTCCTCAAATAATACTTGGATAATACTTGGAGACATAGCAGGGCTTCACACACAACAAAAACTTGGTGACTGTGGTGCTATGGCAGCTGAGTTTACAAAACTTGGATATGAAAATTCTCAAACTCGGGCCTCCCCTGGTGGCGCAGTGGTTGAGTACTGGGCTTCGAAGCTGCCCCGCAGTCTCTGCAGCACCAGTTCTATCCCTGGCCGCAGGTGAGGGTCCCACATGGCGTGACAGACCTCTCCTGCCATGGCCGCTGCTCCCCTCAGTGGTGTATTTCATCAGTCTGCCTGTTCTGGTCTCTGCTCTGGCTCTGGCGCTTCTGACTGTACCCAGTGCTTGTATAAATAAATAAATCTAAAAATAAAAATTCTCAAGCTCAAAAATCAACACAAATATGGACAATTGTGCTTGGGTTCCATTTGGGGAGGATGTGTTTTCTGAAACCTAGTGTTATTGACCTAAACATGATCAATGGGGTATGTTCAACCACAAATTTCCCTCTCTTCTTTCAAAAGGATTTTATCTTTAAAATCAAGATGAAGGAGATAGGGATTCCATCTTCTTCCTGCTGAGATGAAACAGCACAGACAACTAAAAAAGGTAACTCTTTGGTTTAAATTCCTGTGTCAGTGTTGCGGTCAGTGAGTGGGTTTCTTGGAACCCCTCTGAGAAAGGTTTCAACAAAGTTCCCAGTTTAGTGGCACATGATGAATTTTTTAAGGCATGGTAAGTCCTTTAAGAAAGAAGATGTTTGCAAAAGGCAAACAGGTGAAGCTTGCATTTTCAAGGGCAAGCTTATTAGGAATAAAAGGTGTCTGCATAGATACAGATGGGCAGTTCTTAAGAGGCAAGAAGCTGTGTTTTGCCAGAGCAAGGGGTATCCTTATATAGTGTTCTTATATATCCTTACATAGTGTTCTTTCAGGGAATTCATTCCTTTGTAGAATTTTATCTATTGTGAAATATATCATTTCAAAGGGCTATTTGGAGTCATCTGTAAGAACTGATGCTTCTCTTTGTAATGTCTGACATTTCTCCCTATCCTCACCTCTGGTTTTCATCCTTACAAATCTTTGAAAGTCCATTTAATGATTGATTAATCATTTCTATCCCTACCTCTGGTTTCTAGCCTTGTGAAGCTTCCATCCTAAATTTTCTACTCTAAGCTTCCATCAGTCACAGCCATTTTGGTGATCTCTCTGAAATTTCCATTTCATGTTCCCAATTTTTATGGTTTCAGAAAGACAGTTCTAGTTTTCAGTCATCTGAAGCCAAAAAAGTTGGAGAAAAAACTGGAAAGATTAGCTTAGAAAGTCATAGTCAGATATTAGAAAAAATTCAGACCCAGACCAATTTATAGTAAAAGCAAAAACCTCAAAAATTATTTAAGAGGATGGGAATCTAATATCCACAAAACATTGCCATGAACATATCACTTTCTCCACCTTCACTTCAACTCTACCAAATGATTACTGTAAAACGCATTTGCAAGTTGGGCCTCACCGATGGCAAAGCGGTTGAGCACTGGGCTGCGAAGCTGCCCACAGCCTCTGCAGCGCCAGTTCGATCCCCGGCCATTGGGCGAGGATCCCACATGGCACACAGACCTCTCCTGCTGCCCGCTGCTCCCCTTAGCATTGTACTTCATTAGTCTGTCTGCTCTGCTCCCCACTCTGGCTCTACTGAATTCTCTCACCCTCCCACGCTTCTGACTGTACCCAGTGCTTGCATAAATAAATAAATAAATAAATAAATAAATAAATAAATAAATAAATAAATAAATAAATCGATCCTTACCCAAAAAAAAAAAACAAAAACTCATTTTCAAATTAAGTCTACTTTCAATAAATTTGACTATTTTTATTTTTGCATAAACACTATCATGTTTTCAATAGTGTGCTATAGAACAAGGTAAATGATGTTATTGGATTTATGTAGATAAACACATTGCCATGAGAAAATAATAACTATAAGTTCATATTTTGGGGTTGCCAGAAAGAAAGGAAATATTTCAGTTATGTTCACAAAAAGATATAACTTGTCACTGCTATACATTGTAATTCAGATCAATTTTTTAATTAATTTCAATAAAGTCATTAAAATTGTATTATTCCTTCACAGTTCATTCAGTAGCAAATCTTCATGTCTTATTAGAAAATTTTGTAAGTCCTGTTTTTCCATAGCACCACATTTTTTATCTTCAATTCCATGATAAACCTGCATTTCAAGAGTATTTGTCCGTCTTTTTCCTATGAATTTCTCTGAATACAAAATACAATAAATAATAGCTTCTATAAATGCCAAAAACCTTTAAAATTGTGTCAGTGTAATCTAAAAAAGGAAGATTCCATGTACCCTTAGAAAGGGTAGAGCTGAGCAGGAGGGTAAACTAAAAGGGATCTGTGAGAGAAAACTTGGAGAGAAGACTTGGAGGAGGCACATGGAACATGTGAAGAAGAAGCTTTACTTGCTTCTATGCCTTGGACTTGCACCAACAACATGGGAGACATGGAAAGAGACACTTGGAGGAGATATGGGTGAGAGACATTTGGGGAGGATGATAACGGCACACTTTATCTTGATTTGGACTTTGGTTTTTCTCTTTTCATTCCATATTTGCCTAAACTCTTCTACCTCTTGCCCATGGTTCCCTTCCAGATGGTACCTTGAACTTGTGGTAAGTTATCAGACCCTGCTTTGGCCCAATCCTGTTTGGCTGGGCATTTACCCCTGAGAACATGGGTAAATTTGGGTGCTTCATTGGAAACTATATCCTTTCTCTCATCTCTATGCACATAATTCTATTAAAATTCTTTTCTATTTTGGGCGTCCCTGGTGGCGCAAGGGGTTAAGCACCCCACTATGAAGCAATCTGCAGCCTCTGCATCACGAGTTCGATCCCCGGCCAGCAGGGAGCAACCCACATGGCAAATCAGATCTCTCCTGTCTTGCCTGCTGCTCCCCTCAGCAGTGTGTTTCAGTCAGTCTCTGTGTTCTGTTCCCCACTCTGTCTCTGTTGAATCCTCTCACTCCCCACATCTCTGGCCTGTACCCCAGCTCTTGTATGCATAAATAAATAAATCTTAAAAAATTATTTTCTATTGAAGATCTTATGTGCTAACACTATGCTTTGTCTATAAATGGCAGAACCCATTTAGAGAGTGTAATTTTGAGGGTGTCAGGGAACCTCTCAGTCTTCCCACTAACAAAATGACCATAATTAAGGTCTGACTAAAACACAATTGACAAGGAAATTTACTTAATTTTGTGACATACAGTATTTTAGAATAACCAGAATTGAACAGTAATAATGTTATACCAGAACATATTAGACTTTAAGTTTCACATTGTTTTCAGATCACTTATGTTAATACATACATACATGCTAATAAGGCATGTATTTCTCCTTATGAGAATGTTTCCCATGAAGTTTCAACATTCCAATTAATTAAATCTCTTTCCACAAGAAGAATAGCTTTATGGAGTGTTTTAGGAGTCCTTCCAAGACCTCCCATATTATTTTAATGAATCAAAGACTGTTATTTTTTATAATTTTGATTTCCTGGGAAGTTTTGTCACAGGCAGAGCACACACAGATTTTTGGAATACAATACTTAATTACTCACAGCGCAAAACATTTTAAAAGAAGATATATTTCCATGACAATGCTCAACAAAGATGACAGGATTAGATTTCTCTGCAGCTAACCAAAGGTCTAAAAGCACCAGATCTTTAGATTATTTAAGCAGTTTGTCAAAAGCTGAGCACAGTTTAAGAATACTTTTATCACTTAAGATGATGAAAGAAATTAATAGTATGGCTTTATATTAATACACTACTAATATTAAAGCTTAATTTAAAAACAAAAACTTTATAACAAGTCGTTTGACCATACAAATTTCTTTTCTTGAGGTTTCTCTCTCAAACCTTCTACACCTCTTAATTTCCCATTTCTTACATCCGTTTATTTAACTCCTAACCCTTACAACCTTAACTTTCTAATTCTTAGACTGTAACAATTTTAAAATTTGTTACACCATAATCCACTTAAATTAGAAGATTCACAAATAACTTCCTAATTTCTAGAACACATGTTTTTATTTGACGTAAAGCACATATTACTCATAGATACTACATTTGTGCTCATTTGCAATAAGGAGCAAAAGGAAATACAAAAGTTCAATAATTTCAGCCAAAATTATCTGGATAGTCAATGAATCTTCATTATTAAACAGTAAAAACTTAATTTTTACATAAAAGATTTGGGAAACTGCTTATAATGACAGCAGGGTCAGATTCAAAATGGAATCACCCATGTTAATCTTTCATCAAGATTTAATATATCTATGAAATGCTGGTTTTAATTTTTCAAGGGTGGGAGAATCCTTGATCCCATCCATCTGTCATCGTGCCTAAAATAATCCTTTAGTTTTACTAACTCTTTCAAATAAGATATCGCTCCTTAAATTTGCATTTCAAAGAAAGGTTCTTTTGGATCTAAAGAGGGTGAAGGGCATAAAAATATAGATTATTTTTTCTCAAGGCCAAGTATTTCTCAATACCTAGTAGAGAATTTGGAATATAGTAAACAACCCCCTAACTCCACAGTTTCTGGAGCCATACCTGTCTGATAAAGATTCCAAAAGCAAGGCAAGGATAACCAATTTCTTGAAGAATTTGTCCTGTGGCCTATATGATGAATTTTTACTATGCCCATTACAATTTTTCCCAGTATACTTCAATATCAAGGAGAAATGTGGAAGTAAGATTCTAACATGTCAGAATAAATGCCCCATTAAACAATTATTAAAGCCTGTAGGGCAAACACTAAGACCATTTCAAAGATAACCAAAGAAAAGTCAGACAGTTTCTCAAAGAATTAGAGATAGTGATGGGTTCCAGGAAGCCCAAATTTGCACACTCTAGATGAGTTCTTCCATCTACCATGTAAAGACAAAGCATACTCTTAGTGTGAAAGACGTTTAATAGTCTAGTATACATAGAGAGGAAAGAGAGGATGATAGTTGTCCAATATAAACACCCAAAGTTACCCATGCCCTTGTGGGTCAAGCTCAGTCAAACAGGGTTGGCCCAAGGCAGGGCCACTGAGGTCCAAAAACGTGTCACAAGTCTAAGACACTTTCTGGTGGAGAACCACAAGAAATGGGCAGAAAGGAGCCCAGAAAGTTTGGAATGAAAGGAGCAAAATCAAAGTACAAATTAAGGTAAAAGTCTGCCATTGTCAGCTTTTCTACAGGTCTCTCACCCACATCTCTTCCAAGTGTCTCTACCTGCCTCAACTCCATATGTCTCCTTCCATGTCCCCCGAGTCCGTGGTACAAGTCCACAGCTCCTGTCTTCTCCACAAGATTCCCCTCTGTGTTCTCTCCAGGTCTTCCAGTCTTCCCTTCCCAGCTTAGTTCCACCCTTCCTTAATGGGGCAAGGAACATTGAATCTCCCATATGGTGACACTCTCTGTAACAATAGACCTGAGATGGATTAAAATATTTTCTTTGCTCAGCCATAATAAGACCAAGCTCAGTCTTCACAAAGACAGGGCACTTTATCCAATCCTAAGATATTTTTTTATTATGAACCTGTTAAGATTCAGATAGTGAGGTTTGGTTCTTGGGTTCCTCTGAGAAAGAATTCAGCAGATGTTCCTGTTCATCAGCACATGAAAAGTTTATTAAGGCGAGGGAAAAAGGAAAGAGAGATGCTTGCAGAGACCCAGTCAGGCAGTTTTAAAAGACAACAGCTGCTGTTTTGCAAAGGGAAAGGTTTGTGAAAATAAATACCTGCATGGATAGAGGTGGGCATGAGAGCTGCATTTTGTCAGAGGAAGGGGTGTTCTTTGGGTTTAGGTTTAGTTTAAGATTCATTCATTCACTGTCCCTACCCCACCTCTCATGTTTGTCCTAGTGAGTACTTCCATCCTAAATTTTTTTCTACTCTAAGTCCCCATCAAAGCCAAAAGATGGCCTCCCCTGGTGGAGCAGCAGTTGAGCTCTGGGCTGTGAAGCTGCCCGCAGCCTCTGCAGCACCAGTTCGATCCCTGGCCACTGGTGAGGGTCCCACATAGCGCGCAGAACTCTCCTGTGGTGCCCGCTGCTCCCCTCAGCAGTGTATTTCGTCAAGTCTGCCTGTTCTGTTCCCCGCTCTGGCTCTGGTAATTCTATCACCCTCCTGTGCTTCTGACTGTACCCAGTGCTTGCATAAATAAATAAATAAATAAATAAATAAATAAATAAATAAATAAATAAATCTTTAAAAAAAAAAGATATTTTGGCATGAATGGTTTATGAAGAAGACCAAGAGAGAGAGGTTGTCTTTTCTTATTTTTCATTCTGTTGTTTACTGAACCAATCAGCTCATTCAAAACTCTTTAAACTTTAAATCTAAAATTTTAAATTTACAGGGATAAAGGGCATGGTTTATAAACTCAAGAGTTCCTTCTTGTCATACTAATACTATCCACACTAATACTAAGACTATCCAAGATATGTATACACTTTTCCATTGTATCTTCCTTTTTTAAAAAAAAAAAAAAGATTTATTTTATTTATATAAGAACTGGGGTACAGGCCAGATGCAAGGGAGGGTGAGAGGATTCACCAGAGACAGAGTGGGGAGCAAAACAGGCAGGCTGATGAAATACACTGCTGAGGGGAGCAGTGGGCAGGACAGGAGAGGTCTTCTTGCCAAGTGGGTTGCTTCAAGGCTGGTAGGGATCGAACCAGCACTGCAGAGGCTATGGACAGCTTCTCAGTGCTGTGCTCAACTGCCTGAGCCACCAGGGAAGTCCTGTATCTTCCTTTCTAAATTCAATTTTTTCATATCAATTCTGATGAGACCACTCTGAATTTTTCACATGTGCAGCAAGCGATTTAGATGTTTTCCAATTTAATAGTAATTTACCCCACATAAGTAAACAGTCACAGCATTCAGGAGTTAAAAAGTTCATTTCCAACATAAAATACAATAAGGAAAAAACACAATATACATTAAAAGTTTCCAGCTAAGCTTTTGGAGCCAGAGTGTAACCCATGCCTACCAAATTTGTAGCCTTTGGCTTCCAAGACTCCTATCAGTGAAACAGAACAGAAAAATTATCTTAAGGCAATAGTCCATTATCTAAATTTAACTTAGAAATTTTTAACAATTTATCATAAAACAGCACTCTGCATTTATGAGTTAGAAAACAAAGCACATGACAATATTTTGGGAACAAAGTCTTAAGACAGAGGTGGAAAGACCATAACAATTCTCACTTTTCACAAGAGAAAATGATTCAAGAAAGAAAAATGCATTTGTAATCCATTCTAATGTGTCCCACCTGAAACATCTTCAATCATGAGTCAGGAATTCCAAGATCCAGAAAGGACTCACCCTCACCACACTAAGCTTTGCAGTATGAGTTCGAAGCACCCACTGCTACCTTCCTGTACTTTCTGTCCTCTCCCTGCTTCAGACACTCTTTCTCAGGTGGTCTGTTTCCCTGCTATTTTGTTGCCAAATCGTTAATTGCAAATAAAGTTTCAATATATCTATAAAGAGTTCATTAGATAATCAAAGTATTGATTCAAACCTGATAAATCTTGTGAGATTTGTTTACTAGTGGCTATGTGGTATTACAGAGGAATATAATTCTCTTCTTTTCATAGGTTCATGGCTCTATCTGCCCAAATTCTCCAGAATGCATCCTAGGGGACTTTCGCTATAGTATCACCATTCTGCTCAATATCAAAAGGGCCCACAAAAGTAGACTAACCTGAGGGGACTGTGGGTAAGCAAACAGATAGGTCATGGGTCAGAATATCTACAAACATGCCTCATCCAAAGCCTATTTCTGAGGTAAAACAACAAAAAGCAGTTAATCCTTGAAAAGAGGGTAGTCTTTCAAAACAAGCCCAAAGAGGAGATGTTCCCTGACCATCAGTACCTCCAATTATTTACCTGTATAGATATTTGTGTCAGCTCTAGAGGGTGTGTACTTACTTCCTTGGTGGGAATTAAAAGATGTAGTCACAACTGAGAATAGTCAACTATTTGGAGAGGAGAGGCAGTGCCAGTTCCCCAGAAAAGAGCTCAGGAAGATTCCAGGCTGGCTGGCAGTCCATCCCAGTCCCAAGGGATGGTTTCTCATACCCGAGCAAAAAGGGATCTCCAAAGAGCCCACCAACCATGTTATTAACCTAACTGGCTCATATTGTTCACATTCAGAGAGCCAAAATCTGAACCTCCAAACTGTGTCCACAAAGGAAGTCTTTTATTAATATGCGGCACTACCATAATTGAACAGTAGTTAGTATTCTAAAGAAATCATCACCTCAAGGGGTGAGTGATGGAATGTTACATAGGAAAGGGAATTGAGGATGTGTGTGGCAAGGCCACGAGGGGTATGAGGAGGAATGTCATCCTCAGTTCCAGGGAGGCACCAGGCAGTCTAGGGACAGTCACAGGATTATCAATGACCTCGCCGGAATAGTGATTCTTTTCTTTTGTTATCGATGTAAAGTGGTCTGCATGGGCTCATCAGGCACTGATGTCATCAGCATACCCCCCCCCCAAAAAAAAATATGTTATTAAACATTAAGCAACTCATAGCAGGAATTTAGAAAACCTAAATAAGGAAAAAGACTAATTATATAACAAAGCAAAAATCAAAATCAACAAGCAACTATAAACCAGAGACACCCTCTGGGGAGGAGGGGAAAGGAGGAAGGATTAGGGTCAAAATAAGGTGGTGGGAATTGTATGGGGAATATAACCAAGATGAAAATGCATACATTGTGCAAAAATACAAAAAGATGTAAAAATATATAAAATAAAATAAAAAAAATTAAGTAACGCATTACTGTGGCCCTGAGCGTTGTGACATATGGTATTAAAATAAACTTCAAGGGCCTCCCTGGTGGCGCAGCGGTGAGAGTTGGGTTGCTAAGCTGCCCGCAGTCTCTGCGGCGCCAGTTCGATCCCAGGCTGCTCCCCGGCCACCAGAGGAGGGTCCCACATGGCGTGCAGACCTCTCCTGCCCCCACTGCTCCCCTCAGCAGTGTACTTCGGTCCTTCTGCCTGCTCTGCTCCCCACTCTGGCTCTGGTGAATTCTCTCACCTCCCGCACTTCTGACTGTACCCAGTGCTTGTATGTAGAAATAAATAAATAAATAAAGAAAGAAAGAAAGAAAGAAAGAAAGAAAGAAAGCTTGCCTCCCTAAAAATAAATAAATAAATAAATAAATAAATGAAATAAACGTCAAAGTCAAAGGGTCAGACAGAAGTCAGAACTGATCACACTAATACCCCACATCACTGTTGCTCTCTGTGTCAAAGGGCCATAAAATCAGTGGACATGTCTTCCTACCTGAATTAAATTTCTAGGGCTACTATAGAATTGGGGAGGGGGGCATTAAACAGCAGAAAATTATTGTCTCATATGCCTAATAGTCAGGAATCTAAGATAGAGTGTGGGCATGAAGGGCACATGCCATTTGAATCACCCCCATTTAGATGCATCTGCCTTGGATAACAAGTTCCAGTATGCCATGAACCAGGCTTTCTGAACCAGGCAACTACTGGAAACGAGGGGAGAAGCAAAGCATCCAGGTGACCCTATATAACATAGAGGGCAGGCAGGTCTTCCCTCTTGCTTCTGTGGCCCAACTTGCACCCTGAGACTCCTTGGAAAGAGACTTGGAAGAGATGTTTGAAGCAAAGACATGTAGAGACACTTGGAAGAAATACTTAGAATAGACAAGTGTGAGACATATGGAGAAGCTGTCCTTGGAATAGACAATGACAGTCATCTTGATGTGGTGTATCCTTCTTTCCCAGCTCTCTAGCATCTGTCCTACACCCTTTCTGGTAGGGTTAACACCGCCAGAAGTTATCTTAGTCTGTGGCAAGCTTCCCGACCTCAGTAGCCTGTTTTGGGCAAAGCCTGTTCAGCTGGGCATATGTCCACAAGGGAATGGGTAATTTTCAGAGTGTTATTAGGAATATCCCTTCTTCTCTCTCTATGCACACTTAAATACCATTTTTTTTTTCACACTAAGTATGCTTCCTTTGCCTTTGTGCTCTGAATTCCTTTCAGAGAATTAATCTTTTAACAGATTGGGGTCCTTCGGTACCCCTCAGTTATGAGCTAATGGACATGGCCCTACTCCCACTGCTGGCACGGGAGAGCTTCCATGCCAGTCCTCTCTCCTGAGAAGCTCTTGGCTTCCCTGTGAAACTTTTTGACTTCTTTCTTCAGAGGTCAGCTACTGGATGCTTCTTCTTTTTTCTTTCTTTGGAGCTCAGGAACAGAGTCGGTGAATCTCTTCTTCCCTCAGAGGCCAGGAACAGCCACCCTTCTTTCTTAGGAGGCCTGGAGCAGTGTCTCTCCCTAACTTGTTCCTGCCTGCCTTATATCCTCTTCCAGGGTCCTGTACCTACAAGTCTGATTGAACCATTTTCAATTATGTGGCTGATTGGATCATACCAGTCAGCTCAGCTCACACCTGATTGGTCCATTGTACGACCCAGACACCAAATACAGGAGTGTAAAGTGAGGGGAAGACTGCAGCAGCACAACAAGGCGGTTCTGCTGGGAGTACCCCGTGTTAGCCTAGTCTCCATGGGCCTCTGCTGCCTGCAGCTGAAGGGAGACACAGCACTGAAGCTGCCGCAGTGGGTCTCCATGCTCCTCCCTCAGTCCTCACCCAGGGGCTGCGTGCCTGGGGTGGTGTGTTAGAGGAACTACTGCTGTACACCATTGCTGCTGGCCTCTCCTGCAGCCTGAGCTCCAGTGGGAACACTAGTGGTGGGTGTTAAAATGTCTGTCACCTGCTGCTGCTTCCCCTACCCACAAGCAGCTTCAGCTGGGTCCAGGCATTGGAAGACGGGCTGCCCACAGGCAACAACTCTGGTGGTGGTGGGATGGGGGGATCTGCCACCACTTTTCCAGAGGCTTCTCACACATAACTTGCAGTGCAGGGGTTAAGTGGGTCACTGGTCCTGCCTGGAGTTCTGAATTATTTAGTCTAAAACTCCAGATGAGGCTATTCTCATCCTTAGTTGTAGACCAGTGAGAACATACATTGTATTAGTGTGCCGAGATGGTACAGAAAGGAACAAATTACTGAACAAAGCTTGACTAACCAGGTTGAGAATAGGTTCTTGCTGCCTGTAGCTGTCTTATCTTTGAAATGGAAAGATAGAGTGCAGCCCTAATTTTTCTGTGAGAACGTGAGGGCACAGCAAATGTACTTGGGCATTTTGAAGCATAGAAAACACTTATTCTGTATTGGAACATCCATGGTGAACAGCATTGGGCTAAAAATAGCCAATTCTCAGAACTCCCCCCACCGTGGTTGCCTCCACCTCCCGCCGCCCCCCACCATTATGAACTCCAGCGCTTTTTCTCTCCCAGCTCCACCTTCCCCACAGGGCATCAGAGAACATTAGCACATATGATAGTTGTAAACACAGTGTTTAAAAATGATCATTTCAATCCTGGGTTGGTGGTATTAACCTAAAAATAACCAAGTGTAATTGTTTTTAGGAGTTTCTTTCTTGTAAATGGCAATAAACTCTGGCTTTGTGTTTGTCTAATTAACACAGTTTCTGTTGAAACTACTTGGATGGAGCTGTCTTAAATATTTAAAAATATTCTTTGTATGGGCTATAAATATCTACATTGAAATGGGTGCAAGTCACTTGCCACTTTTCTGGAAGAAACATCTGTTGTTAATTTAAGTCACTGTTTAATTATTCAGGCTCTCTATTAACAGTGCGATTTTCCTTTAGCAGAGTGTGATCAGGTATGAAGACTGGTGAGGAATTGATGTCTCTATTGATAAGTTCTTTTTGTTGAAATTTTCCCATTCCTTTGCACTTGACCTTATGCCATGGAGTACTGCTGTGATCCTGCCTTCTGTCCCATCTTGTCCTCCTTTGAGGCTGATTACCCTGTATGTCCAGTAATAGTCAAAGTAATCTGTGAGTAAATGGTACATCAGGGTGTGTGCTGTTTTAAGGAAAGTAAAAATACTGGTGGCAGAAGAAAGTGTAAAATGTTCCTTCCCATTTAAAGTTTAAAAATCAGGTTAATGCTGGTTAATTAATGCCTCCACTCTAAAAGATCAAGCCAAAATAAGTCACCAGTCTTGTGATTGGTGATTTTTTTGACCAATGTCCTTTGTGGAAACAGGTTTAGAGGGTTGTCAGGGCTCTAACTGGTCTAATTCACTGAGTCAGTTTTCAGTTAAAATTGTCTCACCTACATGTGAGTCTGTGCCTGTTACTATGGCAGGAGGGAACTTGCTCATCATAGGAGAAGGTGTCTGTCTATGGTTGGGGTCTGTGTGGGTTCAGAGTTAGTGTGAGGGAATCACTTCCACCTTCACATAAATCAAGTGTATCTTGTGTTCTAACCTCTGTTTCTCACCCTTGTTTCTGCGAGATTTACTTTTAAACCAAATAGAGTCCATCTTTAATAGCCACATTTGCGGAGGCAGCCTAACTCAGCAATTCCATTTTCTCCTTATTTATGAGTAAGAAAGACATTGGAGATCATCTATTGATTTTTACAAAGATTTCACACTGCAGCTTTTTGTCTGAAGATACCTGTCAAACAATCAAAAAAAGACAAATGAACTTAAGAATCAATCCAAAACTTTTAAAACTAGTGACCCAAGTTCAAACAATCTGCCTGCTTGATCCTTTAAAAATTCACCATTCTCTGTCCCTGGGGAATCAAACCTTGGTTATGGGCCCAGATTAATTATCCCTAATTTCCAATAAGCACTTTCTTGATAATATAACAGATTGATTATTTTTCAGTAGACATTGGATAATAGAATTACCTGAAAAATAGCTTTTGAAATATACTACAGTTTGTACCCATTTTATGGTTTGTGAGACCATTTAATCCAAACTGTGGTAGCTCTGGAACTGCTCAGAACAAAAAGCCTCCAGAAGTATCTAGGACATAGAGAAATCCAAAGGAATGTCAGAGCAATGACAGCCTTGCCCAGCTCCTAAGCCTGACCTAAGACTGGGCAGGTCCCACCCATAGACGGATTTGCCAGATGAAACACAGTCTACCCAGTTATAGTGAATTTCAGATCAAAAGCAAAAACAACAAAATGAGTATAAGCTTTTCCCAAATATTTCATAGTATACACTCACATTGTAAATTACTTGTTTTTTTTTTTTCTGAAATTTCAATTTAACTGAGGATAATTTTACTTTGTATGTTCTAGATTTCCAGAACAGGGCAGTTATTTCTACAACTCTCTGGACCCACTGTCTGAGTTTATAGCACCAATATATGAAAGGGGATGAAGTGTCTGAGGTGTACAGATTTAAAGCTTTAGGCAACTATTCGTTGCCCTCTGACTTATGGATCAAGTTAAGGATAATTAAAAACAGATGTGTCCCCAAATATGCTTCTAATTACCATGATCTTTAAAGACATTTTACTGAGTTGCAAACTGAAATTTGGGGAACAACTGCCAAGAATTTTGGGGTTTCCCACACTACATGTCACAAGGAAAACAACATACACACTGAGTCTCCTTGGCCTATTACTGTGCCTCCAACATCCTGCAATTACATGACACAATTGGTTGCTGTTATTTATCTTAAGGAGTTTATAATCTCTTGGAAGGAAATTATAAACTTCCTTCTTATTCTGAGTCTTTTTTTGGCACAAGCAAAAACATAGATGTTTTGGTTTGGTTTACATTAAAGAGAAAACAGCATTTCTAGAAACCTTATAACTATAGTTATAAGAGCACTCCTTATTTTTGTAGAAAGTAATTATTATAAGAGCAACTCTAAAGCAAATCCACATATATCACATAGTTTGAGAATATTGATGCTTGCTGAATTACTCTATTCCATATTCCATTAAACAGTTTGAGATAAGATTGTTTTAATTCTAATATCATGTCTTTCTTGCATCTATTTCTAATCTTTTATTTTTTTCACTTTCTCTCCTCTAACATCTCTTCTATGGGAGACTTTGGTTTAAATAGTCTGTCCAGGGCCTCCCTGGTGGAGCAGCGGGTTGAGAGTAGCGCTGTGAAGCTGTCCGCACCCTCTGAGCAACCGGTTCGATTCCCAGCCGGCAGGGAAGAAACCCACATGGTGCGGCAGACCTCTCCTGCCTTGCCTGCTGCTCCCTTCAGCAGTATCTTCGGTCTGTCTGCCTGTTCTGCTCCCCACTCTGTCTCTGGTGAATTCTCTCACCCTCCCGCACATCTGGCCTGTACCCCAGTTCTTATATAAATAAATAACTCTTTAAAAAAAAAATCTGAAAAAAAAGTCTGTCCAGTGCTATTGTTCCAATAAATAGACACTAATATTACTATTTTCACTCTAACTGACTTTTATATTATAGTATTGAATGGTAGCATATTCAGTGATCATTATGTAGCAGGCATCATGTCAAATACTTCATGCATGTTTCATCCATGCTTATAAAAATTTGAACTTCGTATATTTGAATTTCACAGCTGAGGAAACTAAGGTACAGTGCATTAAACTTTCTAACTATAGTGAAAATCATCTTCTTTAAGTAAAAGTGAAAAAATATAAACATCAAAATGTAAGTCAATTAATTCTTTAGGAAAAATTCTTAACTAAACCTGAATTGGCCTCCAATGTCAGCAGTTTTAACTAAACTGAGTAGTTTAACATAACCAAAGCATGTATCTGATTCACATCATGTATACAAATATACATGTAATATCTACATTCATATTTGGTACTTTAATATCACTTCTTTCATGTAGGGTAAGGTCATACTTACTAAAATGCATTTAATGGACTGGTTTTCTATAATATTAATATATACCATGTGAAAAAAGGAAATTATATTGAAAGGATTTACTTAGTAAAACAAAATTGAAAGAGTTTCTTTTGTTCTGAGACTTTAAAGATTTTCCTCTGTGTCTGTGTATGTTTTAGTTTCTATAGTTGCAAAGCAAGCAAACTCCACTTCAGTCACATAAAATAGGAAAACTTGTATTATACCCATGAATTTGTGGGTTAGAAAAAGGAGGCAGCAGAGCAGAAATTACTATCTCTGCTCCATCATGGGTGGAGTTGGTAGGAAGATTCGTGAGTTAGTATGATACAATGGCTGGAGAATGGAGTCATCTTGAAACTGGGGTATAAGGGTCCTAAAGTCTGCCAAGGACAGTGCCCAATAGAGGACAGGTCACTGTGAGTTCTTCACCCATGTGCACAATTACAAGACCACTCAGGCTCAGGGTACAATAATGAGGTTTATTTAAAAAAAACAGGGAAACACAGTTAATAAGACCACAGGTGCTAGCTATCTCACCCTAGTCAAATGTCATAAAGCATTTCTCTCAAGAATTTTATAGTTTCAGCTTCTCATTTGCATCTTTGATCCTTTTTTTTTTTGTAAATAATATATAGTAAGGGGGGCCTCCCCTGGTGGCCCAGCGGTTGAGCGCTGGGGTGTGAAGCTGCCCGCAGCCTCTGCAGCACCGGTTTGATCCTCGGCTGCCGATGAGGGTCCCACATGGCACGGCAGACCTCTCCTGCCATGCCTGCTCCTCCCCTCAGCAGTGTACTTTGTCAGTCTGCCTGTTCTGTTCCCTGCTCTGGCTCTGGTGAATCTCTCACCCTCCCGTGCTTCTTACTGTACCCAGTCAGAAGTCATATATATAGTATATATAGTATATATAGAGAGTGTATATATATATTATATATAAGTCATAAATGTGTGTATATATATGTATATATATACTATATATATATAGAGAGAGTAGGGGTACAACTTCATTTTATTGTATGTGGATATCCATTTTCCCAACTTCATTTGTGAATGAGCCATTAAACTCTGAAACAATTTAATGTGACCACCAGCTATTTTGCTCCTTTGAATAAAAATCCCAATATTTTGATGAGATTTCTACACAGAACACATGTCTCATGTAGTGTTATAAATATTGCCATGTAGGGTCTCCCCGGTGGTGCAGCGGTTGAACGCTGGGTTGCAAAGCTGCCCGCAGCCTCTGCAGCGCTGGTTCGATCCCCGGCCACCGGGCAAGGATCCCACATGGCGCGTAGACTTCTCCTGCTGCCCGTTGCTCCCCTCAGCAGTGTACTTTGTCAGTCTGCCTGCTCTTCTCTCCCCTCTGGCTCTGGTGAATTCTCTCACCTTCCCGTGCTTCTGACTGTACCCAGTGCTTGTATAAATAAATAAATAAATAAATAAATAAATAAATAGATAGATAGATAGATAGATAGATAAATATTAAAAAATGAATAAATAAATACCGCCATGTAACAAAAATTAGGCCAGTAGGAGAACAAAGTATTATGTGCATTTCTAGAAAGACTGATTATAAATAATACATTTTGTTGAGGAAACCTTTTTAGCACACTCCATTCTGTCAGTCTGAAACACAGATGGACTGTCTAGAGTTATAGTAGACACCTTGAACAAATAAATGACCAGGGATGGAAGCATCATGATAGGCAGGTTAGAGCCCTAGTTCTTGAATTTGGTGATGGTTCATATGGTGATGGGATAACTGTGGGAACTACTATGATGCAAGAAAAAAAAAATAACAACAACGAAAAACACATACTTTTTTTTTTTTGGTAATGCAATTTCAGAGATCTATAAATTATTTACAACTTGTAGAATGGAAACTTTATTCTGATTGTAAACATACTAAATTTGCTTAAACCTCCTTTTTTTTCATGTGGAGATAGGGAAAGAATCATACGAGAGGAAAATGTGGAGAGAAAATACTGTTTTTCAACAAAAGCTGTCATTCAGCTGAAAAGTGAATTAAAACTATCAAAATTTTTAAAAAGAAAAAAAAAGCGGTTTCCATACTACTCTCAAAAGTGACAGCAGAAAACTTGGTCTCAGAATGGTCACACAGACCCACCCCTTGAAGTTGCCTAAAGGGCACTTAGTCTTACCATCCTTTTCTTCAACAGATGCCATGGGAAGCCTTGCACTCTCATCTATCTCTTGGAACCCAGACAACACTGGTCATGAGTTGGATGCAAAATCATTCCAAAAACAATTTCAACATCCCTTCAAGAAAAGCCAACATGTATTTGTAGAACAAACATGCTTTCTAAAAATAGAGACTGCAGTGTAGTGGGTTACAACATTCATTATTATGATGCCTATTGATCTTTTTTTTTAATTTTTAAAAAAATATTTTATTTATTTATTTATACAGAACCAGAGTACAGGCCAGATGCATGGGAGGGTGAGAGGATTCACCAAAGACAGAGAGAGGAACAGAACAGACAGAGGAAATAACTGCTGAAGGGAGCAGTGGGTGTGACAGGAGAGGTCTACGGTGCCATGTGGGACCCTCGCCGGCTGGCCAGGATCAAACTGGTGCTGCAGAGGTTGTGGACAGCTTCACAGCGCAGTGCTTAACTTCTTGCTCCACCAGGGGAGGCCCGGCTATTGATCTTAACACAGATGCTCAGAGTTCATTATATTAAACAGGCATCATTGAACAACTTCTGAGCCCTGGTTCCATGTAAGGGAATATGGATTCAAAGTCCACTCATTTTAGCTTCCTCCCCTTACAGCTGCTCTTGGTTCATTGGACTAACTGGACATTTAGTCAGAGCACAAACAATTAAACAATAATGAGTACCATTTGTTTCTCCACTTTGACTTTTCTTTATATATATTTTATATCATTGTTCATTTATAAACAATATTTGCTTACCCCACCCCCCGCCCCAGGTAGTCCCCATAGAATTTCCTCCACCAATGCACCCATGCACCATCACCACAGACCCCTGTGCTCCTCTCTCCCTCCCTCTGATCCCTCGCACTCCCATTCCTTGCAGGATGTCTCTTGTTTATAATTGTGTTTATTTTTGTTTTGTTCTGTTCTGTTTTATACTGTTACTACTTTTTTAACCTGATGTCTTATTTGGTTCCCCTATATTCTTCCATATAAGACATTAACCAAAACAAAGAGACACCCCACTGATTGGGAAAAAAAAATCTTGTTTCTCCATTTTGATAACAGTTTTTGGATACATGGAATGGTAGCTGGAACTAGGAGGTGGTAACTGACCTCAGAGATACTGAGAAGTCATCCCCCATGGCCTGGTCTCTCTATATAATGACAATGAGTGGACTTGCTTTCTTGGTCACCTGTTTATGTGTCCCTGCAGCTTAGGCTTAGGCAGCACCCTGGATGTCCCTGTGGTCAACTCAAAAACAGTCACCACTGAATGGTAATTTCTGCCATAGTGCCAGCACACCACATTCCAAATTGGTTGTCCATTTTCTCCTTCAAAGATTCACAGTCATTCTGGCAGTAGTCAAGCACTCTCAGACCATTAGCTTCAGCTGAGATTTGTCAAGGAATTGGAGAAGGCAGCCCAGATGCAAAGGGAGAAGCACCGATATTGAACCAGGCTGATTTGGATCCCTGTCACAGATTTGTCACTTACATATTCTGTCATTTAACAATAGTCACTAAACTTTTTTGAGAATTTCTGTCTTAATGAAATGGGGCATATAAAATCCACTTTAGATTGAAGTTAGGATTGACTTAAATGGTTAAAGAATATCTAAAAAATATCTGCCAGGTGACAACAGTCATTTCATAGGGACTGCCTTCTTCAACAGCCATCTGATGCTAGCAGGTCAGAGGGCAGACATTCCCCTCTGAGTTTTACTGTCCTCTAAATGCATTCTACTGTGATTACCGTTCTAGATATGTGTCTCTTCCTTTGAATAAATATGATCTCTTTGGCATGGATCATATTGCTTCATGTCTGCAGCACCCAGTAAAATGCCTACACATAATGCAGTTGATACCCTAGACATTCTTATGGAACTAACATACACCAAACACTTTAGGTTTGACCAGCTATGAAGGCAGAATGAATTAGGGTATTGAGGCTTTCATTTCCACCACCCTCCACTCCCATACCTCTGAATATATGCTTCCTGCAGTATCCTTGGTACATGTGTGTCATCATTTATTTTGTGTTGGTGATTCTGTCATCTATAGCTAAGGTATTAGAGGATATGTGATGTCTCCCACATCTACACATGTAAAGCAAGTAACATGATGAACAATGTTTTTAATGATAACAGCAAAATGCAAGTCTCCATGCCACTCATTTATAAAACAAACAGATTTAGCTCTCTCTGTGTTAGTTAAAATATTCCTTTCAAATCCCATACCTCTAACTTCACAACAAACTTTTGAGTGTCGAAATACACTGATCCTTCCCCACTTCCTCAGGTTAAATATTAGAATCTCATAAGTTTCAAACTTATGAGAACATCATTCTGCACATGTGTAACCTTTGCCCCATTTCAGATACTTAAGTTTTCTGGAAAGTGTATCCGCTCACTGTTGCTCCAAGTGTAATAGCTGCCTACAAAACATCTCACATGTCCAAGAAAACTGCAAAGTTTTATAAGCCAGTGATATTTCAAAACCAACTGTCTTGATGACTCTCCAATGTCCAGCCTGGCAACTCTTCAGATGAATTTAAAATATTCCTTTCAAATGTTGAAAAAAATTTAAAATGTGTCATCTGGTGTTTTTCTTTTGGGAAAAATAATGGTAGAAAACTTCTATATTTTGAAATTCTATCCTAAGGGATGTTAATTGAAAAGACTAGTACAAAGGGTTGGAGAGATATGGCACTATTCAGTACTCATGCATGTGAAATCCAGGCAACAAAGGCACGATATCTGCCAGAATCATGCAGAAGCTGTTAAGGACTTGATTTAGATAGACCATCCCCATGGAAGCTTCCTGCGTACAGGATCCCTGATCTTACTCCCTTTTCATTGAAGTCACCACCTGCAACCCCCACCCCACTGACTGACCCCTGCTTGTCCATTTTCCCAGCTGATGTCTGGTCCTTCCCCAGGTTCCAGCTTCATCAATGCCACTTTATGCTTCTATTCTCCATCCTGGGAATTCCCTTAAAAGGCATTACCTTTGCAAATCAGCCTGCAGGGCTCCATATTATTCACAAAAGCTCCTACTTTCCTGACTTGCACTTCACCCATGAACTGAATTCTCATTTTTTTTTCCTTTCTCTCTTTGTCCTTTCCTCTACTTCCATCCCTTAACCTCCCTTGTGCCCCTGGCTTCTCCTAGTTTCACATCCCTCCGCCTCTCCCACTGTGGCCCTTCCTCAAGTAAGGCTCCATCAACTTCTTAATTCTTTCAATTTCTTAATTATCCTGTTTCTTTACATGTTCACCTTCCTACTCTTTTCTACATACTCAACTGTCCCCATTCCCAAAGGCCACCATTATACGTGATTCTTTTTCAATCTTCTACTTGCCTTTTTATGTGAAGTTGACAAATGGATGCAAGGCCTTGGGCATTTTAACAATATTTTTTCCCTTGATTACTATATTTTAGTCTCAGAACAACAGGAGAGGTGTTAACAGTCTCCCATTCCAGGCAAAGGTCAATAAAACTCCCACAGTCAGTTAATACCAGACTTGCATACCTGCCCCACTGCCAGAAGCTCTGCTCTGGTCCCTCTCTTATGGCCTATGACATGGTTCAGGGTTCAGGACCTCAAGACAGGAGATCTCATGTGCAGTTTTTTTCGTTCTCCAGTCCTGTGCCTGCAGAGCTGCACACTAAACGCAATCTCTCTTTCTCCGCCTATTTTTTACCTCCTTTCACTTTTTCTCTATTTTTTTAATGATCCCTTCATTGTTGGGCAAGAGGAAAAAATGCATAATGTATGTCTTTGTTCTTGTTTTCCTGAAGTAGGCATCAAAATCAAGGCATGATACAAGTGGGGTCTCATGATTCTGTGTTTCAGGGCGATCCTGTGTACTGGGGGGTGTTCAGCAGAATCCCTGGTTTCTATCTTCAAGGTATCGATAGCACCTCCATACCCCCAGTTGTGACAACCACAAAAGTCTCCACACATTGCCACATGTGCCAGGGTTTAGAATACATGTCATGAAGCGGGTGCATGTGATGTTGTGATATTTGCTGAATATTCTTGGTAACTCATGTATAAAGATGCTAATTTTTTAAAGATTTATTTATTTATTTATACAAGCACTGGGTAGAGTCAGAAGCTCGGGAGGGTGAGAGAATTCACCAGAGCCAGAGCAGGGAACAGAACAGACAGACGGACAATACACTGCTGAGGGGAGCAGCGGGTGGCAGGAGAGATCTGTGTGCCAGGTGGAACCCTCGCCTGGCGGCAGGGGATCCAACCGGCACTGCAGAGGCTGTGGGCAGCTTCACAACCCAGCGCTCAACTGCTGTGCCACCGGGGAGGCCCTAAAGATGCTGATTTTTACAGTTCTATCTGTTCTCTTTTGGCTAGAAGGAGTGGTGGTGCCCTCTGGTTAAGGGAAGAGAGAATTGGAGTGGGGGGATAGTGTCAAAACCAGGAGCTGGATGAGTTGAGTGGACCAGGAAGAGATGAGCCAGGCAGGGTGCTGAGGGACACTGTGCAGAATGGGACAGAGGGTGTAGGTTTGGAGATGGAGAGGGATGTTTTAAAAGGGCAGATGACAGCTCACCCGTTCTATTAGGGGAGGAAGTCAGAAAGTGCCAGGACAAAGGTGGCGACCAAACCAGCCAGGAAGTCTACCCTGCACTCAGGACTGCCTGGCCAGGAAAGGAATCATTCATTTCTGAGATTGAAGGGTGAAGGCAATCAGGAAGGATACAGGATAAAAGTGAGTGAGTGAGTAAGAACAGAATGAGAGGGAACTGGTCACTGACCAAGGTCACTTTACATGTAAACCAACATCCTCCTATGTGTGAAGGAAGAAAGGTGCATTATGAATGTAGAAGGAAGGGGAGATTTGAATTAGTCTCTGAGATGGATGAGTGAGACCATAGAGTGACAGAAGTCAGGGAGAGTCTGGGAGGTTGGGGTTTAAATTTGCAAAGCTGCTCACCTTCTCCCCAGGGGCCCTGACCTAGGGATTCTCAGAGTGGCATCTGGCTTATCCCTGTATAGTTTCTTCTCAAATGTATTTTCCCACTGCAGGAAATATGGTAACTGAATAAGCCAGGAACTCTTTGCTCTTTTAAGCTCCACAGACAAAAACAGAACAACTCCAGGGGGCACAGAATATGTTTTGGAACCACTGGAATGACTAAATGTTGATGGATGCTGGACCTGTTTCAAGTGAAAGTTTAGAAGGTAAAGATAAGATTTTCCTGCATATATCTGATTCTACTATTTAATGTAATCAAGCATAGACAGTAGGAATGAAGGAAAAAAAGAGATAGACCACATATAAACTGAAACCCAACATTGTTCCTCATAGAACAACATATGTCCTTTTTTAAATAAATGGAGATCCCAGACTCACAATTTTTCTTATAGGCACAACTACCACGTTGAAAAATGTAGTGGGAATACATCTAAATTCCTGAGTTATGTACACTCTAATATACACATTATAATGTATGTTTATATGCACTTTCTGATTATATAGTCAGAGCACACACACTGCCATCCCTGCTGCATACATTCACCTCCCCAAGACTTGTGGGATGTAACCCCGTACCTACAGACTTATATGGGCAGCATTGTACACACAAATGATAACTCCATACTGATATGTAGAAAGTCACACATCCACATACACACATATATATATATATATATATATATATATATATATATATATACACACATACAAATTGAAATTCACCAATGCAGGCACCAGCCCCCTGTACTCCCAATCGCCTCTGCATAATTTCTGATTCTCTCTCTCTCTAACAGTGAACATACACACACACACAAAACCCTTTACATGTAGACTCTCCCATTGGTGTATGCCCATATACAGCTCCTCACCATGTCTCTTGCACATAAACACATCATTTATAGCACTCTTGTCCTCCTACCTTGGCATACCCACTTCCTACATCTTCCTGCCCCATACTGGCATAAACCCCCTTAACACTCCTGCCTCTACATTAATATATACCCTCCTTACGGACCTCTCCTGGTGGTGCAGTGGTTGAGCACTGGGCTGCAAAGCTGCCTGCAGCCTCTTCAGCACCAGTTTGGTGCAGCTTCAGTTCAATCCCCGGTCACCGGGCAAGGGTCCCACATGGCATGCAGACCTCTCCTGCTGCACCCACTGCTCCCCTCAGCAGTGTATTTCATTGGCCTGCCTATTCTGTTCCCTGCTCTGGCTCTGGTGAATTCTCTCACCCTCCCACACTTCTGACTGTACCCAGTGCTTGTATAAATAAATAAATCTTAAAAAAAAAATATATATATACCCTCTTTACTCATGTCCTCCATGCTGCCTTACTCATTCGTACCCCCCACCTTACCACATCCCTTCCTTACATACTCCCACCCTCAACCCTACCTCTCCTAATAAAATCCTATCCCCACCATAACATACCCCCTCACATTTGCATACTACTCTTTCACATAAACACCACGTGAAATCAAATTTCTTTTTTTAAGATTTATTTTTATTCATTTATGCATATAGGAACTGGAGTGTAGGCCAGAGGTGCGGGGGTAGAGGTGAGAGGATTCACCAGACAGAGCGGGGAACAGAATAGGCAGACTGACTGAAATACACTGCTGAGGGGAGCAGCGGGTGAGACAGGAGAGGTCTACTGTGCCATGTGGGTTAGCTCGCAGGTGGGGGATAGAACTCCAGCTTCAGTGGCTGACCATAGCTTGACAACACTGATTTTAACAACTGTGCCACCAGGGAGGCCTGAGAAATCATTACATTAATACAAAACTGTGTGATTAAAAAGTATAAACATAAAACCTGCACTCTGAAAAGATGGAGCAGACTTACTATTCTCTTCTCCCATCATTGAACACAATTAAATCCCCTGGATATTTTAGGTTAACAACAACAAACGTAAGAAAACTCTAAGGCAGAGAGAAGAAGGCAGATTGACTAGAGATCTGTGGGTTCAAGGAGGGACAGGTGGTGAGTTCCCTAGAGTTTCTTTTTATGCATCTGTCTCAGACGTGGAGCTGGAGAACTCAGGATCTTGAAACAACCAGGGCAAAATAACAAAGTCACCTCCAAGATGCTTTCTCTGACCAGAGGCCCAACCTCTGGAAGAGGGGCAGCCTGACAGCAAACATAAGCATAGTCACTTCCCTCTGCCTCCTGTGGAACAGCAGGGGAAGCCTAGTGAATATTTAGAGCTGCCACAGTGCCCAGCAGTTGCAAGGTCCCCAGCCCCTGCATAAGTGAAAGTCACATGGAAAACAACAAGGCATCCACTCCTCCCAGTGAGGGACGGACTTTGCAGGGGCCTAGTGAGGAAACAGCTCTCCCTCTCCATTCAACAGTAACACAGAGGGTCTCCCTGGTAGCCTGGGGATTAAGTCTCACCATAATCACCACTGGGGCCTAAATTCAATCCCCGGTTAGGGAGCTAACACACATGGCACAGCAGATCTCTCCTGTCTCGCCCACTGCTCTCCTCAGCAGTGTATTTCAGTAGATCTGCCTGTTCTGCTTCCAACTCATTCTCTGGTGAATCCTCTCACCCCCCTCACCCCCCGCACCTCTGGCCTACACCCCTGTCCTTCTATGCAAAAAAAAATAAAAGCCAGTAACACAGAACCCCTGGCCACCAATGTGTGTCATTGGGGACTCACAGGATGCCTGGATTTCTATCCCAACTTGGAAATAATGAGGTGCTTCCTCACTTCCCATGCCAGAGTAATCCTGATAAAACACAGATTTAAATAAGATGTAGAAATTCATAGCACAATAACCAAATTGTCCATATTTCAACTGAAAATTATTGATTATAACAAGAACCAAGAAAATACTACTTGAGTTAGAGAAGACAACCTACAGACAACAAAACTGAGATAGCACAGTAGTTAAAATTCCCTGAGAGGCGATTGAATGCAGCATTATACAAATGCTCCAATAAGCAATGCTAAAAACATGACTGAAACAAATGAATGGAAAGTTTCAGCAAAGATATAGAAGATACAAACAAGAATCAATGGAAATTTAAAAACTGAAAAATATAGGGTCTCCCCGGTGGCGCAGCGGTTGAGCGCTGGGTTGCGAAGCTGCCCGCGGCCTCTGCGGCGCCGGTTCGATCCCCGGCTGCTCCCCGGCCACCGGAGGAGGGTCCTGCATGGCGTGCAGACCTCTCCTCCCGCCCGCTGCTTCCCTCAGCAGTGTACTTCGGTCCTTCTGCCTGTTCTGCTCCCCGCTCTGGCTCTGGTGAATTCTCTCACCCTCCCGCGCTTCTGACTGTACCCAGTGCATGTATAAACAAACAAACAAACAAACAAATAAATAAATAAATAAATAAAACATGCCTCTATAAACAAACAAAATAAATAAATAAATAAATAAAAAATAAATAAAAACTGAAAAATATAGCTGAAACTTTCGAAGATGAGTTTAATAGAAAAATGGAGAGGACAGAGGAAGATATTAATGAATTTGATGATAGGACAATAAAAAGTATGCACTCTGAGCAACGGAGAATAGAAGCTAAGAAGAAAAATAAACACGGCCTCCTGACATGTAGAACTACACAGAATATCTAACAATGACATTCTGACATGTCACTGAAGTCTCAAAGAGAGAGGAGAGAAAATATGCAACTCACAAAGTATTTGGTAAACTATTGTCTGCATATTTCCCAAATTTAGAAGGAGACATAATCCTAGACAAACCAAGAAATTCAAACTAAGATACACTTAAACCAAATTGATGAAAACCAAAGAAAATGAAAAAAATCTTGAGAACAGCAAAAGATCGGAGGAAAACTTACTTTTAGGAGAAAACTAGTAGGTGGCAATGGCTTTGTCATCAGAAGCTGCGGAGGCCAGAGGAAAATGGCATTTCTCTTTCAAATATCAGAGAAGAGAACTGACCAGAATCTTGAATCCATTTTGATAAGTTTGATAATTCATTTTGACATCCAATGCAATTGTTAATAACTCAAGCAACCACTTAAAAAGTCATATGCAGAAATATACTCAAAAACTCTGCAAGATACAACAAAATGGAATTCTAAGTAATGTTCAAGGGGCACGCAAGAAAGTATGCCAAAGGAAAGAGACACAAAATACAGAGAATAAACAAAAAAATAAAAGTACTAGAAAGGAGTGAAAAAACGGTGTGGTTTATAGTAGAGTATAACTAATACATGGATTAAACAAGGACCCTGCATCCAAGAATAATATAAAAAAGACTCTATCTGCTTTTCGTATGCCATCAAGAAACTCAAAGTCCGCAGTTTACACTATGCTTCACTCTTAATGTTGTACATTCTATGGGTTTAGACAAATGTATAATGATATGTATCTACCACTATAGTACCTTAGAGGAGTAAGGGTAAAATTGATATTGATAAAAATTAAAGATGACATGCACAAGTAGAGGTACATCGTATTCATGACTTAAATAGCCAAATGGAGAAGTTGTCAATTAATGACAAATTGCAAGTAAAATCTCAAGAAGAATGCTCTCAGATCATTGCAAGTGAGTAAGCTCTCCTCTGGTACCCTAAAAGGAAGGTGACAACAAGAAATTTGCAGAAAGAAATCAGACAAAGAAAAAATTGTTCTGTCCAATTCTATTTATATTTATGTTTTAAACCAATGACACTAAGAACTTAAGAAGTCAGAAGAGTAGGTTTACTTCGTAACAATCTTTTGGTTTATACAGGACTGTTTTTTTTTTTTTTTTTTGGTGTATATTTTCTGGATGTGTCTTAGGTCACATTTGATGGGAAAAATCAAACCAAACAAAAAAGAAGTTTCATCCTGTTTCCAAAACTCTAAGAAGCAGTCTGTATACTCCCAAGATATCCCTCAAATCCTCATTATTCTATGATCTAAGACAGAGTATTTTGGAAGACAAGTACTTGACTTTGATAATAATATCAAGTAATGTGAAAAATAGCTACGCATATTTAATTTTCTCTAAGCAAATATTGTAATAATATTATAATTCACTAGTTTTTTGTGGTTATAGAGGGTGGCTCTCACGTAAGATGTTTATTTATAAATCTATGTGGTGAATTTATTATACTCATGTGAGAGATGAGAATGCTGAGATGAGGGCAGGAATTGACTTCCCCAAACCCCCATCTACCCTGGGGCCAGAGCCCCAGGAGGCCTTAGTAGTAATGAGAATAACACACCATTCATTCAGTTCTTTGTATTAGTCACGGTTAACAATGCACTTTTTTATTCCTTTTAATACTCAGGGGAGTTTGTTAGCTTCATAATTTTCATAATAGATATTTTTTAGAGCAGTTTTATGTTTACAAACAAAATTGAGAGGAGGAAGTTAAATAAATTTCCCATATGACCCATATGTTTATAATGGCAACTACATTATAAACATCCCCCATAGAGGATACCCTTTGTTATAATCAATGACCTTACATTGACATATCATAATCACCCAAACTCCACAGTTTATAATTTTGTTCATTCTTAGTGTTATACTTCCTTGGAACTTGGACTATATAATGACGTATATATTCCATTATAGTATCGTAGATATTTGCTTTGCCCCAAAAATCTCTTCTACTCTACCTATTCATCCCTCCACACTATTAACCCCTGGCAACCACTGATCTTATTACCTTACAGTATAAAATATTTTCAGATTGACTTTTCACTTAGTAACATGTGTTTAAGTCTCCTTCACCTTTTTTCATGGTTTGATTTTTTTTTTTAGCATTGGAAAATATTCCATTTTCTGGATGTACTAAGGTTAACTTTGTGACTTCAATGTTTTGTCAATTATGAATACATAAAGCTGTTATAAATATCCATGTGCAGGCTTTTGTGTGGGCATACATTTTTAATTGGTTTTGGATAAATACAAGTAGTGTGATTATTGAAGGTAGACATACGTTTAGTTTTTAAATAGATGCAAAACTCTTTTCCAAAGGGCTACACCACTTTGCATCCCCACCAGCAATAAACAAAAACTTATGTTATTCCAGGTCCTGGGCAGCACTGTGTGTTGTCAGCATTCTTGGTTTGGCAGTTCTAATCACTGCAGTGGTAGGTCATTGCTATTTTGATTTGCAATTCCCTAGTAATAGAAGATGTGGAGAATCTTTTCACATGATTATTTGCCATCTGTGTATCTTCCTGAAACAGTGTCTGTTAAGGCATTTTATCCATTTTTAAAATAGATTTATTTTCCCTTTTTATTTTATATATTTTTTATATCATTCTTCATTTTGTACAATGTGTACTTTCTCATCTCCGTTATGGTCCCCGTGGAATTCCACCACCAATTCACCCAGGTACCATCACCATAGTTCCTTATGCTCTTCCCACCCCTGTTTTTTTTTTTTCCAAAGAAGTCATTTTTTAAAAAAAATATTTATTTATGCATACAAGAACTGGGTTACAGGCCAGAGGTGCCGAGGGTGAGAGGATTCACCAGAGACAGAGTGGGAAACAGAACAGGCAGACTGACTGAAATACACTGCTGAGGGGAGCAGCGGACAAGTCAGGAGAGGTCTGCTGCATCATATATGTGGCTTGCAGGCTGGCCAGGGATCAAACTCATGCTGCAGAGGCTGTGGATAGCTTCACAGTGCTGTGTTTAACCCCTGAGCCACCAGGGAGGCCCCCCCCACTTTTGTTTTGATCCTACTCCCTTCCCCACTCTGTAAAATGTCTCTGGTTTATAGTTGCCTATTGATTTTGATATTTATTATAATTCCTTTTATTTTCCTGATACCTTATTTGGACCCTCTATATTCCTTTTTTATCTTTATAAGGGTTTATCTTATTTAAATCTTTTGGAAGGATTTTAATTATGATCAATTCAAAAATTTCAAGCTACCCTCTCTACACAGAATGACCAGAACAAACATATACTTGCTTAAGTGTCTCAAGCTTCAAGTTTACCAAACTACACTGAAATCCCATTGTCATGGGAGAAAAGCCCAGCTTGACCTGACTCAGGTCAGGGCAGGCTAGTGGGCCTGTTGTCTCCAGAGAGCCATGGCCAGAGCCAGCCTTGCTGGGGCTGGAGGAGGGGGAACATTCCCAGGATTTGGGTTGAAGTTGGTACACCTGAGCCCCAACAAAGCCACCTTGCAGGGATCTGATTATACTTCCATTTCTCTCTGCACGAAAGTCTGCTTCCTTTGCATTTGTGCAATGAATGGCTGAATCTCTTTCAGGGCATATACCATTTAGTGATTAGAGGCTCCTGGGTAACCCTAGATTATGAGCTAATATTTTGAGTTCTACCAAACTTACCAGCCTTGCAAAGAACTAATTACTAGTTTTTAATTTTTTTAAGACACAACATATTCTTAAATTAAGTGTAGTAGTTTCTGAAAGTTTTTCCTTTATTTTACAAAAAAATACAGCGTTAAAATCAGTATCTGATTAAAAATCTGATTAAAAATATGTCAAGGCACAGATTCCTAATGGTCAAGAGTATTGTTCTGTATTCTAGTGTAGAAACATTCTGCATGATTTTTGAAAATAAGATTTTTGCAGATATGTTTTTTGCAGATACTTTTTCCCAATATATAAATTCTGTTTTCATATTCTTGACTGCTTTTTCACCCAGGAGACATTTTTTTTTAATTTTAAGGAAGTCCAGTTGACCATTTCTTTCTTTCATGGATCCTATCTTTGGTATTTGATCTAAAAAGCCATCACCACACCCAAAATCATCTAGACTTTCTCCTATGTTATAGTCTAAGAGTTTGATTGTATTCTATATTTATATTTCATTTTGTGTTAATGTTTTGAAGCATGTAAGCTCTGTGCCTAATTTATTATTTTCACATAATGATATGTAGTTGTTCTGATATCTCATTTCTGAAAAGAGAATGATTGCTTCATTGATTTCTCTTTATCCCTTTTACAAAAAATCAGTTGACTGTTTTTTGGGTCTATTTCTGGGATTTCTATTCTGTTTTGTTGATCTATTTGCCTATTCTTTACCAAATATACACTATCTAGTTCCTGTAGTTTATATTGTCTTGGTGTCCTATAATGTCAGTTCTTCTAATTTGTTACTTCTTTATAATATTGTTCTGACTATCCTGGGTCTAGTTTCATAATTTTATTATTTCCATTTTACAAAAGGAACTAATGTTCAGAAAAATTACTTAATTTGTTTCTGCCATCCAACTGACAAATGACATATCTGAATTTATTGTCCTTTCAAACTTGGGAAAAGATTCATTTTTAATCAAAACAAGCCCCATGCAAATGAAAAAATTAGCAACAATTAAATGTACATCTTTCCACTTTCTCAAGCTGTTCATTTTTCCATCTCAGTAATTTTATGATAATAGTAGAGGCAACACTTTCTTGACTTTAATTCTAGGAATACAGAATGTTCTAAAACTTGAACTGTTCTAATGATTTCTACATTTCATAACTCTTAACCAAAATGTGCTATTGTTTTTACACACTTCTGCTCTATACTATCCCAGAGGAATATCTAGAAGCAACAGAACAAAGAGACCACACCAACTATTAATAATTCTCTCTACAAAACAGAAAAATATACTAAAAACTGAAAAACAGCATGTACCAAAACTGGCAAACTAAAGGAGACACAAATTAGAGAAATGAATGATGAACTTCATAGGGTTTGTGAATACTCATAATTCTGTGCATTTTGATGACAAAATCTTAGCTACTGTAGACAAACCAATGGGCCAGTATCAGTTCCATCCCAATATACAAAGATGTGCAAACACACCATGGATTTATGTATAAATAAAACTTTGAATAAGTGAAAATGATCCACACGTCTTTGCTGCCAGCTACCAAGCAAAACAATCTGAATTTTAAAATGTCCTTGTTTCTATAAACAGCCTTTATTGATTTTATTCCATGTGTCCTTGTGCTTGACCTCAAGAAGACACGATGGATCAGCATGACCATTGCCCTCAGAATATTCACCTCCATAGAAACTCAGACACATAGATAAATCATGATATAAACACAACACAAACCACCATAGGAGAGTGATTCATGGGTTGATCAAATGTGATATGAGTCAGGGAAGTTTTTTGAAGGTTTAAGCCACCAAGTTTTGCTTTCTCTAGTTCTGCTCAGCTGCAGATGTGGAGAACTTGAGCCCACAGACTTAATTCCAACATCTGCTGGGCAGTCCGGGCTAAGGAAAGAAACTTAAGTGGGATCTCATTGTCACACAGAAAGGAATTTGGAATTTCTTTGTGACATAGCCATGAACTTAACCACAGTTCCTAAACTTACATCTCTTTGTTTCCACTCATCCTGGAGGGCCAGATGGACCTTAGTTACTCTTAGTAACTCCCCTTCCCCATACCCAAATGTCAAAGCTATTGACTCTGATTTTTTCCAAACCATCATCCACAACATAAAGCTTGACACTCTGGGAGGCAGGAGGGAGGGTTGGGCCTCCCTCCTGGTCAATAGGACCCTGGCAGTTAAATGCAAACCATAAGTCACTGGTTGTTATCAGGCTGCCCATTCATTCCAAACTCAAGTCAGACTAATGTCTTTTCAAACTTCAAGATTCACACGTCCTCTATTTTGCAAGTTCCTTCAATTCTGTACAACTCCAGACTCAGATCTGTTACCCGATTCATGACCACTAGTTTCAACTTGCACTGCTAAACTGACCAATTGACTGTTGGACTGCTGTCCTCAAATCAAAGGTCACAGGTCATGGAACATATTTTTAGCCTTTCTAATTTGGTCCTTGATGCATCTGAGGCTAAGTTGCTTCCATCTATAAGAAAGTTGGGGGATGAATGGCATTTCTATATTGCTTCTCACCTGACCACTGGCTTTATTCTTTTATTCCATTTATTCTCTAAGTTATTGTGAAGGTTTGCCTGGCTCTAGGTTGAGTGCCAAGTACACAGTGGTGAACATCACATATCATTGCTCCCAATAAAGTATGTTGCTTAAAATATCACATTTATTATATTAGTGCTGTAGTTACAAATTTATTATTTAACACTATAGGTTAGAAGTCTAACTTGAGTCTCACCAGGCTAACATCAAGATCTTAGCAGCACCACATTCTTTGGTGGAACTCTAAGGGAGAATCCACTTCCTTACTCTTTTTTTTTTTTAAAGATTTATTGATTGATTGATTGATTTACAAATACATACATACAAGCACTGGGTACAGTCAGAAGCGCGGGAGGGTGAAATAATTCACCAGAGCCAGAGCGGGGAGCAGAGCAGGCAGAAGGACCGAAGTTCACTGCTAAGGGGAGCAGCGGGCTGCAGGAGAGGTCTGCGCGCCACGTGGGATCCTCCTCCGGTGGCCAGGGAGCAGCCGGGGATCGAACTGGCCCTGCAGAGGCTGCGGGCAGCTTCGCAACCCAGTGCTCAAACGCTGCACCACCAGGGAGGCTCCACTTCCTTACTCTTTCCAGCTTTGATGACTCCCACAGGTAGCAGCAGGAAGGCACAGTGCAGGATCTCTAAGATTGGAGCAGATGGGTAAAGGAGAGTCCTGGAGCCCTCGGTGGCTTTTCAGGATTTTATTTAGTTTACCAGGTACATGGCAGGCAGGGGTGCTGGGGGATCAGGAGGCTGACTGGCCTCCCAGGCCCCAGCAAGTCTTCACTCTTTCTGGGCTCTCTGGTGTTCTTTTGTGGTCTCGTTCTCTCTCTTCTGCTTCTCTTTCTTCTGGTGGTTCCATTCCACTCTCTTGCTTGTTCTCCTTCTGGTCATTCTCTCTGGCATCCCATGATGCCTCCCTTATGAGCCCAGTCTCTCAGCCCATGTGTACCCATCTACATATGCCCACACCCTATTCCATGTGCCCGCCATCAGGCATGCATTCAGGACTGCAGGGATCCATCATCAAACCTAATGGCAGGAGGGCAGAAAAACCTGACAATCATTTATCCTACACCCCATATTTCTCGGTTTGTGTCTATAGGGAAAATGGAGGTTTTTTTCACTTCAAGCCACTAGCATTTATGGCCACCACCTGCGGTTTTGCTTTCCCCTAGGTTCCATTGTACACACATATTGTTGTGTTTGTGCAAAAGGTGTTTGGGACCTCAAACATGGGGCACACATGGGCACCCAGGACTGAGCACAGGGCATGCACAAGTGCACATGGCTGTAACTACAGATACCGGAACCAAGAAAGGGCTCACATACCTATAAGTAAGGATACTTGGGCTTGAGACTTAGACTGAGAGAGAAGAGTGGAGATGGGGGTTGGGGGTTTGGGAGTCTCAATTTCTGCCTTCCTGGCAAGTCTGGTCCCCCAATTCAGCATTCAGCATTAAAGGCCTGTCAAATATACCAAAGGCTCCAAAGTTCCCTTTTCATCTGTCTGAATTATCTTTTTTTTAAAAAAAGGATTTATTTATTTTATGCATACAAGAACTGGGTTACAGGCCAGAGGTGCGGGAGGTGAGAGGATTCACCAGAGACAAAATGGGGAACAGAACAAGCAAACTGACTGAAATACACTGCTGATGGGAGCAGCGGGCAAGACAGGAGAGGTCTGCTACACCATGTGGGTAGCTCCCTGGCCAGCCAGGGATCGAACTTGTGCTGCAGAGCCTGCGGATAGCTTCACAGTGCTGTGTTTAACCCCTTGTGCCACCAAGGAGGCCCTACCTGAATTTATCTTTAAGGCCCAATTATAGCATCTTTGTGGTCTTGAGTCATGTCACCAGGTTGTAACTAGCTAGATAATCCAGGATTTCTCCATCCAAAATCTTTAACAGTAATAATATCTGCAAAATCCCTTTCTCTTAAGTGAACATTTAACGCCTCCAGATGTTAGGAAATCCAGGGATGGGAGGGGATAGTGGATTATTCTGCTGATTCCAGTAGTGATACAACCCAGGTCCACATTTGAATTCCTTGTCTGTGCTGGTTTTGTTATAATTTCAAACTAATTGGTACCCTGACTTCATCTCATCAGATTAAATTTTCCTTATGCTGAAACTGAAATTGGAATTTTGTTAGTGTCTGAAAGTACCAGACCTACCATTCACCTTTGCATGATTAAGAGGCTTAAATGTTTTAACCTCCCATGAAAATCTGTACTTTGGGGCTTCAGATGCAACTGAACATGGCTTGAAATTATCACATTCTAGTCATCATCTAAGAGCAAAGAAAAGTGGACTCTAGTACAAATAACCCTAAATTATATGAGTAATGGAATTTCAGTAAAACTGATGCAATTACTTTGTGAGGTGGTTCTGACTGACTTGGTGGTCCCACGTGCTGCATTGTTGTTACCTGAGTACAGAAAACAACTTTCCTCAGCTGAGGAGGGATAGCAACAACAGGACTCCTCTCAGTTGAGTTGTATTGGAGGACCATGCCAATCTGTATTTGACAGAAATAGTACACTTAAATACACACAAATAAAACACTTAAAAGCCTTTTGGGCATTGAATAATCTTTCTACACCATGTGTAGTGAGACAACCAGGTGCAGGGCAGGTAGAGGGACTGGAGACTGGCAGGCTCCCAGCCCCCCATGAATCTTTACTCTCTCTGGGCTCTCTGGCCTTCTCTCATGGTCTCTTTGCTGGTCTCTACTGTCGTGTCCTCTGCTCTCTGCTGACTGCACTTTGTGTCGCTGCCCTTATATGCTCCATTTCCCGGTTCACAAGTGCCTGCACCATACTCCAGGTGCTACCATCAGGCATGCGTGTAAGCCCACAGGTGTTGATCATTGATGCTAATGGTGGGAGAGGGGAAAACCTGATCTCTTCCATTTACCCTACAATGTCTTTCCACTATAAGGATGACTAAGAAATCATGAAATCAAAAATGATAAAGGTAACATCCAAAATGGAGTTGGGAGGTGTAGGGTAAGGAAAAATGTCAGGCTTTCCTGCCTTCCTGCCATCAGGATAGATGATGGATCCTTGCTGTCCTTAATGCATGCCTGATGGCGGGCACCTGGAATTAGGGTGTGGGCATAGGTAGATCGGATTCACCTGGGCAAAGACTGGGCTTTTAAGGATGGCGTCATGAGGACACCAGTAGAAGCCGAGAACAAACAGAAGCCGAGAGAGAAGCAGAAAACGCCAGAGAGCCCAGATAGAATGAAGACTTGCTGGGGGCTGGAAGGCCTGCCAGCCTCCCGGCCCCCCAGCACCCTTACCTGCTGTGTACCAGGTAAATCCCAATAAAAAGACCTGCAAAAATCCGCTAAGGACTCTGATTCCTCCTTTACCCAGTCTGCTGAATCAGAAAACCCGTACCGTGTCTATTCCTGCCTTTACAGGCCATTAGAGAACTGAAATTTAGTCTAGTGCCAGCATGCACAGGGCAGGTTCACTGTCAATTCAGGCAGATGAATAGAGTCCCAGAACCCTCACTAGATTTTACAGGCTATTAATGCTCTCAGGGAACCAGGTGAATAGGCATGCTAGGCAGGGAGGCTGGCATGCAAGGAGGCAGGTACAGGCTGGGCAGGGGGCTGGAAGGCAGGAAGGCAGTCAACCAAGCCTCCTAGACCCCCATGAATCTCTGTGCTCCTTCTCTGCCTTGCTCTGGCATTCTCAGTCTCAAGTTCTCTCATGGTATCCCCTCAGGGTGGTCTTCTCCTAGCAGTCCCGTCTCAGAGTGACACAGCCCTTCTATCCCCTCACCCCCCACCCCCCAGCACAGATGCCCACACTTCAACATTGTAGGGTAAAGAAAATGTCAGGCTTTTCTGCCCTTCCGCCATCAGGATAGCTGATGGATCCTTGTCCTGAATGCATGCCTGATGGCGGGCACCTGGAATAGGGTGTGGGCATAGGTAGATGGGATTCAGCTGAGCTAAGACTGTGCTTTTAAGGGCGGCGTCACGGGGACGCCAGCAGCAGTAGCAGCAGCAGCAGCAGTAGAAGCCGAAGCAGAAGCCGAAAGAGAAGCTGAGAAGCAGCAGAACGAACGCTAGAGAGCCCAGATAGAGTGAAGACTTGCCAGCACCCCTGCCTGCCATATGCCTGGTGAACCCCAAATAAAAAACCTGAAAAACTACTGAGGACTCTGACTCCTCCTTTACCCGGTCTGCATGGGATCAGAGAACCTGCACTGTGGCCAGTCCTGGCCTTTACAAACATGCACACACCCTTGCTCTCTGTGCCCAGGTGTTCACAATTATAGGTGTACTTGCCCCACACCTACACCGTGGGGCCCCAGGCATCCAATGCTATCGGCAGGAGGGTGCAAAAAGACTTGATTTTTAACTTATTTATACTGCACTTAGTAACTTGTAATTACAACTGCATATATTATCCCTGCTAAACCACCATTGTTGGGGAATTTGGAAAATCTATACCAGTATAATCATATCCTACTGGCAACACTGCCCGAGCTGGGACCCTGTGTGCAGCTAGGGCAGGCAAAACCAAATCCTCTCCAAGTCCATATGTAGGATGAACGGAAGTTGCCAGGTTTTTCGCACCGTCCCACCATTAGCATCAATGATCCACACCTGCGGTCTCACATGCCTGCCTGACAGTGCACCAGGAGTGTGATGTGGGTGCACGTGAGTGGACCTTGAGCCAGGAGATGAACATATAAGGACAGGGCTGTCGGGGATCGCGTGCGGAGTACAGTGGAGAGCGTCAGAGAACCTCCAGGAGAGGAAAGAAGATAGATTCGCAGGGGGGTTCAACTTGCTGTCTTGCTGCTGCCTTGTTTCCCCAGACCTATGGGGATGATGCCAAGGGCTCCAAGTTTCTCTTTCAAGCTGCCTGAACTGATGATGGACCTACCTGGCCTGGGATGGTCACAGAACAAATGGTGAAGACAGCAGGATGGCTCAACGCAGAGGGGGATGGAACCCTTTGAAATCTGGGGAGGGATTGCGGGGTGGCCACACACAAGCAGATGGTACCTGGTGACCTCCTCTCCCAGTGGGCACCTCCACAGGAATGGCCATAGGCAGACGGATCCCCGTGGCAGTTGGAACGGGCCCTGTGTAGAACAGAGGAGACTTTGGGTAGATACGTGCAGGCGAGGCTGGAGGGACAGTGGTTTGGGTGTTTCCCACAGCTCTGCAAGAGTCTGTGCAGAGAGCAATCCAGGGCCCAACAGCTGCAGGATGAAACCTGGAAACTGCGACAACGTCTAAGATCTTTCCTCTTTTCTGGAGTAAAGATCCGGAGAAACCATCCCACTACTCAGGAGAGGCCAGACTCCTCTGGAGAGGAGCTGGCGGCTGGCCCCATGATCTGGGCTGTGGTGGTATCTCAGAAAATGAAGCCATAGTGGCCCATGGCCACAGGGGGTGAGGCTGCTGGACCACCACAAATTATGGAATTTACCACGTACCAAACATACACCCAAGCAGAACTGGTGGATTTGGGCAAATAGTTCTGTCAGAAACCAGGGGAATCCTTGGCAGCCTGGCTGCTATGTTTGTGGGGCCTGGGGGCCGTGGGATTACCTGCACAGCGCAGGAGGTGGAGAGACCAGCTTCAGTGACCCTGCACCCGTCGTTGAGACACAGGCTGCCTGAACAGCCAGGGGTGGCCAGGGTGATCACACCCTGTTGGACTGGATAACGGCTGCCCTATGGACACTACGGGCTGATGCAGGTGATGTGCAGATGGCAGACATACCCCGAGCTGGTACAGGTACTTCAAGAGTTGGGGGTGCTGTAGGCCGTGTTTAATGTGAATGCTTACAGTTCTGGCGAGGAGCATTTCACAGCAGGAATGAGGGATTTGGAACTAACAAGTGCCCCCTCGTCCTCACTTGGATCCCTTGTGGCGATTCTAGCACCCTATGCGGGACATCAAATACACGAGATCACCACAATGATAGCCAGCTTGGGTGATGTTGAGAGCTGGTGCTCTCAGACTAAGAGGGCAATACAGGTAGCTGTTGAACAACCAAAAAGAGTGCCAAAGAGGGCAAGGTAGCCTCTTAAAGTCACAGAGCCTGTTAGAGTTACCACTACCCAAATGTGGACAGATTTATTAAGAGCAGATGTAGATCGCACTAAAATACATGCGAAGCCCAATGCCTATCTGTTAGGATTATGGGAGCAACTGCAGGAAGACCAGAGGTTCATGCCCATAAGGACTGCTGTTAAGGGGAAGCCTGGAAGCTCCAGGCTTTGGGACACGCCCTGCGCCTGGAGGACCACTTGTTGCGGACCCCAGTGGGGAGACACCCGTTCACTTTCGAATAGGGTAAGGGCCAAGGAATCCGTCCACAGGGGACAGGCGGGGACCGGAGGCCACATGTGGAACTTGCCGTCCACTGGTCCCCAGCTAATGTGCAAAGAGTTTTGGCTTTGGTCGATGCAGAAGCAGAGTGTACTATTATTTGGGAACCCAGAAAATTTTCAGGGTTCTGCTTGTAATACTGACGGCTCTGGAGGCCAAAGTGTGAAGGTGACTACAATGAGAATACCCCTAGGGACTGAGCAATTACCTCAAAGTAGTATAAAGTATATGTGTCGCCCATCCCTGGGTACATCCTGGGGGTGGGTGTACTACATGGCTTGTGGCTGGAGACCACAGCCGGAGAGTTTCGCCTTAGGTTGCTTGTCATAAAGGCAGTGTGCCAACCTGCTATGCATCTGCCCATACAGCTAAAATACCAAGCAGTGTTGGTTGCCAGGAGGCCACAGGAAATTATGGGCACAATATCAGAATTGGAGAAAGTGGGCCTTGTGTTTACTGCCCACAGTCCCTACAATTCTTCCATGTGGCCAGTGAAGAAACCTAATAGCTCTTGCTACATGACAGTGGATAATCATGAGTTAAAGTAGATTCCCCCCTTGAATGAGCAGTGCCTTCAGCAGCAGACGTAGTGCATCATCTGCTGGTGCCATCTTGTTTTTTGTCCCCTAGGTTTGTGCCCTGCCTGGGCTTAGTTCTATTCTGTTCTATTTTGTATGGCTATATTCAGTTGCATTCTGTTTACTTTTGTGTGTCATGACTGCAGTTTTCATATTTGCCAAGGGAAACTTATATGTAGTGAAAAACCTTAAGGGGTGGATTGTAGGGTAAATGGAAGTTATCATGTTTTTTTCTTCCCTCCTGCCATTAACAGCTATGATTGACACCTGTGGTCTTACATGCATGCCTGGTGGCAGCATCTGGAGTGTGATGTTGGCATGCATAAGTGGGCACACCTGGGCCAGGAGACTGAGTATATAAGGACAGGGCCACAGAGGACAATGTGGCGGAGTACGGTGAAGAGCATCAGAGAATGGCTACGAGAAGAAAGAGGGTATAGAGATTTGCAGGGAGGCCCAAGTTACTCTTTCACTGCTGGCTTGTTTCCCCTAACCTGTGAGGATGGTACCAAGGTGTAAGGGCAGAAAGACACAGTGCAGGTTTTCTGATCCAGCAGACCAGGTAAAGGGGGAATCCTGGAACCCTCAGTGGCTTTTGCAGGCTTTTATTGGGAATTACCAGGTACACAGCAGGCAGGGGTGCCGGGGGGCTGGGAGGCAAGTCCTCACTCTATCTGGGCTCTCCAGCGTTCTCTGGTGGCCTTGTTCTCGTGGTTCTTCTGCTTCTGCTTCCCTGCTTCCTTCTCGGCTTCTCTCTTGGCTTCTGCTGGTGTTCCAGCAACGCCGCCCCTAAAAGCCCAGTCTCAGCCCAGGTGAATGCCATCTACAAATGCCCACACCCTATTCCAGGTGCCCGCCATCAGGCATGCATTCGGGGCCACAGGGTTCCGTCATGTATCCTAATGGCAGGAGGGCAGAAAAGCCTGATACTTTTTACATTACCCTACACAAGGGCTCCAAGATTCTCTGTCAAGCTGCCTGAACCAATACTGAACCTACCTGGCCTGCAATGGTTGCAAAACACCATATATGTTCAGTTTCCTATCAAGAATAGTGGCTTAACTTCACTCTTATTTCCAGCAATCCCCCCTTCAAGAAGTCAAGAATCATGACAGGATGGGAGTCGTAGTCCTTGGTGACTGGGATATCTTTGGTATGGAAGTGGGTATGGAATTCATTCAGGAAATACTATTCCCCAGTAATACAACTTGCCTGAATGACTGAATAATGGGCTCTGGATTGAACTTTTCCTAATGAAAATATTTGTTTTTTTCACTTGCAGGTAAATCTCTGACTCACTGTAGTATTATAGACCACTGAGAAATTTTGCATGTGATGCTTATACTACCCCACCCCCCCACCATATGTAGTTGAAACTCAGCTATAAGCTCACTGTGTTTTCAGGGCTTTGTAACTTCTCAAATTTTTTTCTTCATTGTATTTTTGTTTTTCTTCTTTGTAACATGTAGATCTAACATCTCTATCTTCGTTTAGTAGCTAGGATTTAACATGATAATGCTAGTATACATGCCTGGTATTCAATAGATAGATATTAAATGAATGTTCTTTAAAAGAAATTCTACATATTAGATATGATCATTGAGCTTTCAGATAAAATAAAACAGAAAACATTAAAGCATCAATGATATGATTTCACATAAGCATAATTATCAGTGTTATACTTGTCATAATTGACTGACATTTTATACTAGCATTTTCTTTTTCACAAGATGGCATTAAAATATAGCTACTCAAATAAATTAACATTTTCATTCTCATGGGTAAAGTTAATCAGGATCAGCAAGTTAATCAGTGTGGAGTTTGAACTGCATAACCTTACATTGGAAAGAAATAAAATGATTCTCTGCTAAGAAAAATAAGAAGCAGTTCTCATTTCTTTAACTTGTCTTGAAAGATGTCATAATATTATGACTAATAACAAGAAATACATATTTTGCTTCTCTTCTTCCCCCATTTTTGGCACAGAGCTCCTAAACTCCTTAGCATTTTCCAAACCATAAAGGTGCCTTCGTTAAGTTGCTTTAAGACTTGGCTCATTGACATAAGACTCAACCTTGAAACCCTATGATTAGAGGGCTGGAGCTTTAAGTCCTGCTCCCTGGAAAGCAGGAAAGGGCTAGATGTTGAATCAGTCATTAATAGTCAATGATTTAATCCTTCATGCCTTCATAAAACTCAAAAGACTGAAGTTCTGAAAGCTTCTGGTTTGGTGAGCATGCTGGGATTTGGCATGCTAAGAAAGGCCATGGAAACTCTGCCTCCTTCCCTCACACCTTTTCCTGTGCATGAGTTCCATCTGGCTGTTGATTTGTATTCTTCAATATCCTTTGTAATAAACCTTTGAAATAAAACAGTAATCTAGTATTAAACAGGTTTCTTGAGTTCTCTGAGTGGCTCTGGTTAATTGTAACCTCGGGCTAATTATAACCAAAGTATAGATAACAAATTGTACTAACTTGGCATCTGACTTAAAGTTAGAAAACCACTTATTTATAGCTGGTAGGTCAGATGCACAGATGATAACTTGGGTTTTCAATTGGTGTGAGAAGTAGGGGTGGAGCAGTCAGTCTTGTAAGATCCTTTATCCTATAGGATCTGATACTATTTCCCAGAAGATGATATCAGTACTGAGTTGTGTGGTAGTTGGAGGAAAATTTTTCAACACATTGGAATTGGAGCTCAGAGCTTTAGATATATTTATGGTCCAAACCAGGTATTGCACCTTATGACTCAAAGAGCAGATTGAAAGGGGAAAATACAGTAAATGGGAAAAATTAAAGAATTCAGAATATAATGATAATGCATGAGGATAAAAATTTGACAGAAAATGTATTGACATTTGTAACTGTTTTATTTGAGATATATCATGGAGATCAATAATATTTTGTAAAGTGAACACATTGATCTGAACTCTGGAAACCTCCAACATGTGCCATCCCTGTCATTAATTCTCCCAAAAGTAAGAACTCATATATATGTCATCACTCTGTAGGTTAGTTTTTCTTCACTGGGACATTGCATAATTGGAGTTATGCAGTTTTGTGACGGATTATTTTAGTCTCTTTATGTGATTAACTTTTATTGAATGGTGCATGTAGCAAAAGTTCTTTTTGTTATGTAGCATTTCATAGACTAAGCACATCACAATTTGTATGTCTAGTTCTGTGTAATTTTTCATATTTTAACTCTATTGAAAGCTTTTAATCCACTGTAAAATTGATGGATAAAGAGTAAGTGGATGTTCTGCATTAGCAAATGTTGCCAAAGTATTTTACAAGTTGGCTGTGCCACTTTATACTCCCAACATATTTCATGGAAGTTACCGTTGTTCCACAACTTTGTCAACACTTCATATTGTTTTTTTTCTTTCTCTTTGTATTTTGTTTAATCTTTGCCATCCTGGTGTGTGTGTGGTGGTATCTTATTGAATCAGCATAGACCTATTTCTGAGGTCTTACTTTATTCCATCATCCATTGTGCTTATACCAAACTGTTTTAATTACTGTAGTTTTATAGTGATTTCACTAATATTCCAAGCTCTATTTCAATGATGTTTAGAGACTAGAAAAATGATTGCATATATGCATGTATCAACAAATGATGCAATCCACTGTGATTTATATCTCCAATTGTTTCCCCCTCAAACACAAGTTAAGAGGTGATCCTGCGGATTTCAATAAGGGTTTGTTAATTTTGGATTAGGTGAAGTAAAAATGGTTCTCAACATCAATGTACTCTATTATCTGCCCTCCTGGTTTTTGTTTGTTTGTTTGTTTAGGAATAAACCTTTTTTTGTTTTGAAAATAAACAATTGCCTTTATTTAAAGCCAACAATAGAATGTTTTGAAATCTGCTTAAATTTTTCAACTTGTGTTCTTCAAGATTTTTTTGATCATTATTGGTATTTTCATATATCTGTTTTAGAATTACTTTGTCAAATTATAACACACACACACACACACACACACATGCATGCGCACGCACGTGCGTGCACACACACACTTTGGTATGTAACTTAACCTGTAAGTCAATTTGGGAAGAATTACAACGTTAAGTCTTCTACTTAAAAACATAGAACCTGTGTTTATTGAGGCCTTCTTTACATATCTGTCTTTTCATTTGTTCTTAGAAATTTGTTCTTAGTATGATCTATTTTAGACAGCATTGTAGGGTATATAATTTTAATTTTTTTATTTTCTGATTTTTATCATAAGAATTTGTAATATAATTAAAATTTACTATATTTTTATTATTAGGTATCCAGTGACATTGCTCAACTAATAGATCTCAAAGTTTATTGATTCTTTTGTAATTCTTATACATGCAGTCATGTTACCTGTGAATATGGTCATTTTGTTTCTTCCTTTACATATTTGTATATCATCTTTCTCATACTGCACTTATTTGGGACATTGAGTGTAATGGAATAAAGAGGTTAGTATCACAAGAAATCTTGGTCTTGTTCCCAAATTCAAGGTAAATATTCCAGTATTTCATCACTTAAATATGATATTTGCAATAGTGTTCTGCAGCTGTGGTTAGCTGAAGAATATTGATTTATATCTCTAGGCTGTAAATGTTTTGACTAGCTATTTCATCATTTTTAATTGTATTAAATTATTTTCTGCACTTATCAAGATAATCATGACTCATACTTTTTATTCTGCTATATGGTAAACTACATTGATTATTCTGTGTTTATTTTTATATGTTGTTGTTTCTTATAAGTTGTACTGCTTTTTAATGTAGATACCATACAATTCACCTTTTTAGATTGTACAGTTCAATAGTTTACAGAAATATACAGTCCTCATCAAAATCAATATTAAAATAGGGCCTCCCTGGTGGTGCACAGCACTATGAAGCTATCCACAGCCATTGTAGCATGATTTTGATCCCCGGCCAGCCAGGGAGCTACCCAAATGGTGCAGCAGACCTCTCCTGTCTCCCCTGCCACACCCCTCAGCAATGTATTTCAGTTAGTCTGCCTGTTCTGTTCCCCACTCTGTCTCTGGTGAGTCCTCTCACCCCCCATCCCCCACCCCTGGCACCTCTGGCCTGTACCCCAGTTCTTGTATGCATAAATAAATAAATCTTTAAAAAATAAATAAAATAATTTTGTTAAATCTTTACCTGGTTCCTTGGTTATCAATGCTATGAATGGACTGGCTTTACCTACAGGCAGCATATTTGTGTATAAGCTACAAGATGAAATCTGTTCTCACTTTATGAACAAGATTTTGATCTGTAGTCAGCTAGAACCAGAAAATTTTATATTATGTTCACTTTGCATCTTCATAAGTATCTAAAGAGTATATAAAATTAAATATTTAAGGTACTGATAGAGTATGCTTTATTTTGCCCCCAAATAACTTTAATCACAATATAAATTTTTTTATGACATCCCAATGTGGAAAATGCACCAGAGGTATTTATGCTGTTCAGGATTGTGCTATCCAGGTAGTTTTGCCACCTTCTACACCAAACATGAAACCCTGCCCAGCAGAGAGATCACAATAGAGTTGATTACTATGAATGAGAGAAGGTCTGTTTACCTTTGAACTTGCAGAAATTCTGAAGTTGAATTTTTTAATATGTGCTTCTTTTCCCAAACTTTCTTGTACAGAAAATTCACAAACTTTATAACACATACTAGGATTCCAAAGAAGATTTTTCTGGTAGGCTCCAATAAAAATTTCTGTCTAGTCACCAGATTTAAAAGTATAGAGATTGGCACCAGAGTCTGAGAAGGTTAGTACACTTTATCAGCATGATTAAGAACACCGCCCTACCTTTGTTTAAGTGTATGTTGTGGTGTGATAAGACAAGGACTAATAAATAGCCTCATTTTATTTTGACGTTCTTAATGGGAATTAGAAGTACAGTGGATCCTTTTTCTAGAAGGAACTTGAAAACTATTTTTCTATCTTAAAATCAAGTATGTCTTATAAAAATTGTTATATTTTCTGGGGACCACCACCCCCTGGCCTAGAAGCAAGAGCACAAAGCTATTGTTCTCTGCAACTGCTGTGGACAATCTGCCTGCAGGAAATGCCATACCTACTGACAACCAAGATTCTAGATAAAGGATATTTTAACAATGAGTACCCATCCTTTGCATCTCTGCTGTGCATTCATTACAAAAGAATTAAAATCCTTCTTTGCCTTCCTTAAGTATCAGTGTATCTTTAGATTGAGTTAACTTAGAGCTAGAAGCCCTTCTTATCAAGAATTACCTTCTTAATCAAAATCAACAAAAAACTATGAACCAGAGACACTTTTTGGGGGGTGGGGGCCGGGAGGGGAGGGATTGGGGTCAGAATAGGGCATGTGCAGTTGTATGGGGGAATATAAAAATAAAATTTATTATTTAAAAAAATAAAAAAAAAAGAATTACCTTCTTAGTGTCAATGACTCTGTTCTTATATAAATTAATTAACACTGTGTTTATTGGAACAGCTTCACAGAGTAAAATCTGGCAGACTGCTTGTTGGGTTTGAATCCTCATTTTGATTATCTAATAAACTCTGTCCAACTATATTTGAGACTACTTCCAGTTAATGATACATTTATTTTCTGCTATCCTAGTATATGTAAATGACTATTTTATGCTCTCTCTTATTTTCAAGAGTGGTTTGGGGTGGATTTTCCTGTTGTAGTTTTGTGTTTATTGGTTGCTATGGGTTGTTCAGAGGATGAAGTTTCAAGTTCAGTGAGCAGGCAGTACTCCCACAGTCATGGTCTAAATATTGCAATGTTGGATAGGTATTGGTGGCACCACAAGAAGAGGCTATTTTACTCAAATGTAACTCCATTTTCTGGAATTGGGTTATAGCTGTACATAATAGGAACATCCGAAGTGTTAGGATCAATCATTCGCTATATTAGAACCATCTGGCTAAGGGAACAAACAGTATAATATCTGAAGTCAGAGGTCTGTAGCCTCCTTGGCAATCTGTGTGTTTCACCCCAATTTGTAAACTCTGAGTTTGTTTGAAAGCAATTAAGTGTGACACGAAAGATCAATGTTCAAGAATAGACTAAACTTCATATATAAATATGGGTTTTGTGAGAAAAACAAAGTATTATCCTGTGTTTCTTTGTAACAATGTAACTCAAATATTCAAATATATTTGAAGTCAGGAACTTTAGGCAACCATCTATAGAATTTTTTCCCGGTCTTTCTTCTGTTATCACAATAACTCTCTGTGTGTTCAGCGTCCCAATTCCAATCTTTACAATCCCCACCCTGAATACATACACTATAGAACAAATATCTTCAGCCTACTTAGGCTGCTGTGAGTGTCCAATCAGAGGGAGATGGTTAGCATGATATAAGAGATACTTTTTTTTGCTTGTTTGGGTTTTTGGCTGCTGACTGTTGTGTGCTTGACACTTATTCTTCTTGATTTACAAAAGAGTTGATTTGCCGCTTAAATAAATGATTAATAAAAACAGTGAGCTCTCCTTTTCCCAGATGGCGTGGCTGGTGGTTGACCCAGTCTCAGCCTTTTGGAAAATGAGTAGAAGTTTAAAGGGTCTTAAAAGCAGAAGTGGTCTTCAAAGCCACCTCACTGACCTGCCTCAGTGACCATACTGCTCTTGGCAGACAAAACTTATGCTCAATCTTATCTAGATCTTCTCAAGATATAGTGTGAACTCCTTGGCACACTGATAAGTAAATTGTTCCCTGTTCAATGTGCACAAAATTATTTTCTCTTTTGAGAAGTGATTTTTGTTTCATTGCAACTAAAGTTCACAAAGTTTAAAATTCACCTATTTTAAAAAAATGTAGAGGGCCTCCCCTGGTGGCACAGCGGTTGAGCGCTGGGCTGCAAGGCTGCCCAAAGCCTTTGCAGTGCTGGTTCGTTCCCCGGCCACCGACAAGGGTCCCACCAAAAAAAAAAATAAATAATAAAAAATATACAATTGGGTAGATTTTAGTAATTTTATAAAATTGTGTAAGCATCATCACTATGTCATTCCAGAATATTTCATTATCTTCATAAGAAATTCCATGTCTATTAGCAGTAACACCTTACTTCTTCTCATTTTGTTTCATTCTTTGTTCCTTCTGTTCCTCACACTGGATTATCTCAAACTTCTTTAAATTTCACTGATAATTTTATTTATTTTCCAATTCAAACATGCCTTGGAATGACTCAAGTAAATTATTCATTTAATTTATCGTGCTTTTCAAATCCAAAATTTCCATTTACTTCTTATGAACAAACTCTGTCTCTTTTTGGGTGCCATTTGGCAAGATATTGCTCTCAAACTTTTCAGGGTTTATTTGCACTTGGATCCTTTCATCCAATGCAGGCAAGCACAGGGCAGGTTCATTATTGATTCAGGCAGATGGATAAAGGAGAGTCCTGGAGACTTCAATGGATTTTTTTTTTTTTAATTTTGTACAATGTTTGCTTTCTCCTCTCTAGTGTAGTCCCCGTAAATTTCCCACCAACTCACCCATGCACCATCCCCATAGTCCCTTGTGCTTTTTCCTCCTGTTTTGATCCTTCTGCCTCCTCCTCCCCTGCAGAATGCCTCTGATTTATAGTTGCCTGGTAATATTTTTGTTGTTGTTATTATTTTTTCCCCTAATCCCTTATTTGGTTCCCCTGTATTCCTCCTATAGGTGAAATCATCCAATATTTTTCTTTTTCCTGCTGACTTATTTCACTGAGCAATTTTTATAGGCCTTTATTTAGTGCTCTCTCAGGGAAACAAGTACACATGCACACCAGGCAGAGAGGCTGGCATGCAAGGAGGCAGGCCCGGGGCCAGGCAGGGACTGGAAGGCAGGCAGGCAGGCAACCAAGCCTCCCAGCCCCGGGGAATCTTTGCTCTTTCTCTGGCCTCTAGCATTCTCAGTGTCATGCGATGGTTTCACCTCATACTGGTCCTCCTAGAGGTCATTGTTCTGTCTCAGAGTGTGCGACCCTTTATCCCTGGCCCTTGGAACAGGTGCACATACTTCACGTGCACACTCCTGTGCTCCCTGGGTCCTCAATGACAGGCTTGCCTGCCCCAGGCTTATTGTTCTTGGCCCAGGCATCAACATTAGTGGCAGAAAGGCAAACACAAAAAATGATTTTTTTTTCACTGACCCTACATTTTAGTTCTCCAGGCAATTATGATAGGTGACTTAAAGTTTTGTCTAGTAAATTTAACTACTGAACTTCCTCAGGAACAATTTTTATTCATTGTATTTTTCCTTTTTATGCACCCTGATTTCTTGTTTCCTTGAATTTTTTTCATGATTTTTTGAAAACCGGTCATTTCAAATAATACAAAGTGGTAACTCCTAAAATCTCAGAACCCTCTCCTCTTTAGATTTGTTGATGGTGCTTTTTGATGGTGGTGCAGTTTACTGTCATTGTTGTTCTTATGGTTTTATTTATACTTTTCCTAATTGTATAAAATCTGTATTCTTTGTCATATGTATTCACTGTCATGTGACTTTGCTCAATTAATAGTAATACCATGATTAGACAGAGACTTGGTTAAATAGTTTCAACCAATGAATTTCCTAGCCTGTGCTGAAGACATGCATGTCTTCATCCCTCTGACAGGAAGTTTACAGCTGTGCCCTAACTTAAGCTTCCTGCTTGCTCAGAGTCTCAAAGTTAGCAAGAGATTAGAAGTTAGAGGCTTTTCAACTCTACATTCACCATATACATAGTGTGTCTTTCTTATTCTCAGGAACTTGCTCAGACTGCAAAACCCTGGTTGTTCTCATTTCCCATCTCTGCCTGATGCAACATTACAGTTACCACGGACTGTTTTTGACAAATATCCTAGGGAAAAGTTGTTCAGTGAGTGAGCTGAGTCAGAACAAATACAGTTAAATAGTGGTTAGAAGTTTCCAGGAACAACCATATATGTTAAATACCATCAACTCTCTTGGAATGGGGTTTAAGGAAGTTCAAAAACCTCTTTTGTTCAATAGCTACTAAGCTGCTTATTTTCATAGCATCTGTGATGGTGAGTCTGTTCATTTTAAATGTTCTCAGAAAACTTAGAGGGGAACAGTAAGAAGGCAAGTGAAAATGTGACCAATCTCCCTGCACGTGTAATTCCTGTTTTACTGCAAACTTTGGTCAATTTCCAGAGTTCTGAAAAAGTTAAATCTTCCATTTTGCCAATGTTCTTGTTGCTTTGATGGAGGAAGAGGAAAAACATTAGCAGTCCCTTCTCTACTACTCTGAAAGTACACGTGAAATCATTCTCTGATGCACACAAATAGGAATATGTCCAAGGATCATAAAATTGTATAAATATTTAGCCAATTGATTTAGCTACAAAGAGTTGTTTCCAGAAAGCCATAATTTCCCCATAGTCTCAACACAAACTAAGAACTTTAAATGAACTCCTACTTTAAATCAACAGGTGTCTTTTTAGAATATCTATTTTTGCTTGTATGAATGAGAATTCTGTACCATGCACTATATATTCTTACATATAGCAAAATATAGGAGATAGATATAATTACTTAATATCAGTTAACTCCTTTTTGTGACTGAACTGTAATAACCCTGAAACATTGTGTTAATTTTCACAGCATTCATCACAAATTTAATTTTATTACTCGAATCACATGAATTTGTGTCTTTTGAAATTCAGAAGTTGTTTAATATTGTATTTTTATGTAGTTCAATATAATATAAATATATGCGTGCATGGATTGTGTTTTAACCCACAAGATTTTGTGCAGTTCTTCACTGTTCCCCTCATCACTGTGTTTAAAGAGCTTAACATTTTCTGACAAATTCTAGCTAATCACTGGTAATGAATAAAGTTTCTATGTAAGAAATGATAAACAGAAGTAAATCTGTAGAAAATAAAATTAGAATAAAATAGGAACGGAACAATAGCCCATGCTAAAGAATTTAGCAAATAAAATTTGGAAAATAAAAGTATTTTTACATGACAATGAGTTTGGGTCCTCCATTATAGTGGGAATTAAATGCTAGTAAACATAATAATGACAAAAACTATATACTTTAGGAAAATAGAAGAAAAGTGGGGATGACAAAAATCAGTCATGTAAAAACCCTTTTACGGAAAACTAGAAATAAATGGACAAAAAGACCCAGCTGCAGAGATAAAGAATGAGGAAACCTAGAACAGAGAATTTATGACAGTGTTGACAGCACAGTCAGATGATAAAGAGGACAGATATTATTGCCATTGAAAAGAATTCATTAAATTGGGCAATGGTTGGTAATTTGGTTTAAAATAGATTCAGCACAGTGGGTTGAAGATCCTGAGAACAGTGCTTAAGCAGATTCTTGGGTACATATGTAAGACTCTTGGAAAAGAAGATAGTGAACTGAAGGAAATGTGTAAATTCTTCTTTTTCTGGGTCTGTATGCTAATCATGATCTATGATAAATCTCTTGGTTAATTGTTTCCTCCTGAATTGTGAAACTATACCCCATAATCCCTGCCTGTATATACTTATTTGTTTGCTTCAATTTCTTCTTGACGACTCCATTGAAAGTGTATTTAACGATTTATTAAAATACTATCTCTGTTATAAGTGTTGTTTCTTAGATTTCCACATTAAGTATTATTTACATATTATATTGTCTGTGATTTAATCCCATGTAAATGATTCATCGTCCAAGGTTAGTGTTCTTGCATAATCAGATTGATTTGTGATGAGTCCAAATGAACTTCTATAATGATACTGTCAAAAATCCCATATAAAGAAATTCTTAAAAGAAGCAACATTCAAATATGTGAATTCTTAATAATAATCACTATTAAATAATAATAATATTATAAGGAAAATACTAATTGAAAAAAGATTAAGGCAACTCTTGTAGCCACTAAATGCAAGATAATATTTTGAAATTAGGAAAATTAGTAAATTTATGAATTATTAGGAGCATTATAACAGCATAAACCTTCTGAAGTATATTAAGAACTTACATTGTGTTTAACTCTTTACAATTATGGTAATTCCACATACCAACCACTGTGCAACATGCTGATTGCAATTTTTGAGAAAGGAATCTTTTCTGTAATTAACTTATCCTAGGGTAATTCCATAAAAGCAAACAGTCACATATCTAAAGATATTTACTGTAGTGTTATTTATATTAGCAGAAAACATGGTTTAGTTACATTTGGTTCTGAAAATTTAGTAAATTAGAAGAACAGAATATTATACAAACATTACAATAATTACAGAGAATGACTAAAATATTTACTGTAAAATTAATTGAAAAGAAATGAGTTAGTTTTAAATATTTAAATCTTTAATGGAAAAATGCACTCTAGTCTTTTACTTCAGTATTGAATAATGCATTTTCAACAATTTACAACAGCAACAGCTAGGGAACAATTTCTTGTTTAATTGATACACTCTCTGCTAGGAAATCTTGATCTGTTTAACCCATTTTCCAAAATCAGTAGGTTTGGAATGTCTCTTCTGTGTCTGGTCTTTTTGTAGTCTGTATCATTTTGATGAGTTGTCAGTTATTGACAATATTATAGTGAACATTGAAAGACAAAGAAGGAAGATGCTATCTGACAAGTTGCTTCTACTGTTTAAAACACAGTTATTTACTTTATGGTCCACTTTCTTTGTGTTTGGTGGTGTCCTGTGGATGGAAATCCTGTCTTTTGTCTTTTAGTGAGCCCACTGTGAGAGCTGGGCTTGAGTTGACAAAAGTTTCCAGCAAAATAGGATCACTCCATAATCCGAGTCTACATCATGTCATGTTATGAAAATTATGTCTATGCTATATTTTGTGACATATGTGTCTTAGACTAACAAACATTTTTAGTTATTCTTCACACATTAATAAAGATTTTGATTTTTCTTCCTATTTCCACAGCCAGAATCCCTCTCATATCTTTGCATCATATCTAAATAAATACTTTTTGTTATTGTGCAATGGTAGAATGATCAGATTAGAGTGTTGCTCTCAATATTCTAACAACCAAATCCAAGGCAGTTGGAAAAATGACATCCCCATTTAACAGAGCTTCTCAAGTTCTAGGGAAAGACCCCACCCTACTGAATTGCTATGTATATAAGCACCTTCCTTCTTCCTCAGAAACACTAAATCCAGGCATTACATCCCTACCTTGCATTCTCCTCCCTACGTTTCTTAATATGTGTATCCTCCAAGGTCCAAGTAAGAAATTCAAAAGAACACTAGGCAATTAAGCAGATGATATTTAATGTACAGAATTGGTTACACAGATGTTGGAAGACTGAATAAGCAGAAAACAAAGTGACTATAGATCATAGAAACCCTCATTTGAGCAATCAGTCATTTTTTTTTTGGCAGGATTAAGAAAATAGATGAAATCCTGAGAGTGCTCAGGCTCTGAGTAAGGCTCTCGAAGGAATGGGAGGAATACTACTGAAAAGGGAGCACTATTGAGCACTGCTCCGGAAGGTACCACAAAACTTGTCCTACAGCACTTGAGAAAGTTGGAGGCTGGGACCAGCTGCTAGGACCACGTCCCGTCACCGGAAGACTCTGATAGGAATAAGCAAATGACAATATGTTCTCCTCTTCACTCCCTGCCTTCCCAGCTCCTTTTCTAATATCCCAGTCAGTAGGTACTATGAAGAAGCCAGGTGGCAGTGGAGAAATATAATCCATAGTATCCCTAGTATCACAGAGCAGGGAGAGAAGCCTGGGTCTGTCACTGAGAAAAGAGCAGATGAGGGCCTCCCTGGTGGCTCAAGGGGTTAAGCACAACACTGTGAAGCTATCTGCTGTCCTCAGCCTCTACAGCATGAGTTCGATCCTTGGCTGGCCAGGGAGCCACCCACACGGCGCAGCGGACCTCTCTTGTCTCTCCAGCTGCTCCCCTCAGCAGTGTATTTCAGTTAGTTTGCCTATTCTGTTCCCCACTCTGTCTCTGGTAAATCCTCTCACCCCCCACACCTCTGGCCTATACCCCAGCTCTTGTTTGCATAAATAAATAAATCTTTAAAAAAAAAGAAAAGAGCAAATGAACAGAGGAGCTGATTCTAATCCATCCATGAAGACAAAAAATGAAGAGACAGAAGAATATACCATAAGTACTGAAGTCCCCCAATGAAATCTCAGTCCAGAGAGTGAGAGAAAGAGTATTAGTAAACAGAATTAAAAACAAAAAGGGAGAAATTACCACATTTGACATTTAGGACATCATGCATCAATGGGACAAAATTGAAATTACCGAAACTTATTCACATATATCAACATTAAATTTGTGATAAAGGAGTCATGACCATACAATGGGGAACTAGTGTTTCTAATGAATTGTGTTAGAAAAACTGCAAACTGTAAAAGGAAAAGGTTAGATCCCTCTCAGACTCCATGCACAAAAATAAATTCAAGGTGGATTTAAGACTTAAGTACATAAACCTGCAACAACAAAATATATAGAAGAATATTACATGTAAAGGAGCATGAAAGTAACAATATAAAACCTAGAATAATTTGAATCTATTAACATAAAAGGTAACTGTCAGTATTGTCAGTACAGAAAGCAAACTATACAGTTTAAAGGACAAGGGAAGAGAGTTCTAGTTTTTAAAGCCAACTGCATCCTATATTGGCACTGGGAAAAATCTCCATGGTATTGTATAAATCTTGAGACCAGGTGTTCCAAGAAAACAAACCTCACCACCCTTTTGGCTCGCCTTGTATAGAAAGCATGCTCAGCTGTGTAAGTGACTCATTTATTAAAGCCTAATAATCCCCAAAGCTGCAGGTTAGAATAGATTGGAAAACACTGGAAAAGTAATGTGTGTTGGGAAGACTCTTTGTGCATTTTGGCTCATCCAAAGACTTGAGTATTTATCTGAATATGACCTTTATTGTTGTTAGAATTACCTAGCTTTCTGTGTGACTTTCAGACATAATATGAATTCTCTCAAGTTTTATCTACAGAGTGTCAGTGTGACAATAGCAGTGCTCCCTATTATTCAGGGTTCTCCATGGAGTCATAAAGGGTCATGGCCATGCAATTAGAAGATGATGATAGATGATAGATAGCTGCATATATATTTATATGTATATGTATATGCAAAATGATTAGATAAATTGATAGATAGCTAAGTAGATAGATGATAGATAGATGATAGATTAAAAAAATCTTTAAAAATATGAAGTACTAGTAAAAGGCATGTGACTAATTTTTATATGTGGTTAAATTGATACCACCATTGGCTCATTATAATTAATGAGCCAAGGTCAGGACTGAGATGTGCAGTTATGTTTGTTCTTGTGAAACGACAGTGTTAGAATAGGAAAAAAAAAATGGTGCTAGAGACTTAGCAGTGAATGTATTTTTCCCTTTTTTTGGCAAATGTTTACTTTGACATGTTTCAAATTTAGAAATAAGTGCAAGAATTGCACAATGTGCTCCCATATACATTTTACCCAAGTTCAACAGTTGTTTAGATGTTGCTCCATTGTGAAACAGCAAAAATCCAGGGAACCAGAAATGACCAAATTGGTGAGTCTTCACCCACATGCTTCAGAATACAAGAAATGACTCAAAAACAGCAACAAAACTGTTTATTTGCACAGGCAGTGAAAAAGAGATAATGTCAAATGTCAAAACTCTGAAACAACCAAAAATTGAAATCTTAAATAATGTAATTGACAAGAGAAGTTGCTCAATATTGTAACTTACAACATTTCAGAACAGCATTCAAAATTGACAGGTGATATTTTAATAGAACATATCAGAGCCTTAAGAAATTTTACATAATTTAAGAACAACTATATTAATAGTCACGTGTATGCCAAGATTAACATTTCCCTCACATGGCAATACTTCTCATTAAGTTCCAATTTATCAAATAAATGTCAAATAGGTCAAATATCTCTAATTTATTTCCCATTATGAAAGGGAAAAATTATATGATGTGTCTGAGGTGCTTTACCAATTTTCCCTAAAGTTTCCTCTGATTATTCAAAAAAAAAAAAAACAACCAGTTTTTCTTAATTTACATTCTGGGAAGTTTTGTCATAAGTATTAGAGAAAACACCATTTGATTACTCCATAGTAATAATTTTAAATATCAAAGTTCCAGTTGTACTCAATCAACACAATGCTGTCAGCTAAATCTTAACTTATTACTTTGATCCCCCAATGGGATCCTTAACTTAAAAAAAAAACAACTTAATTTTCCAACTTCCATTTTACCCAAAGTTCAAAGACTCAAGGAGTTCACCTTACCCTGCCTCTTTGGCAGCAAGTACTCTACACAAATGGCACAGAAAAAGAAAAGAAGAAAACATTACACTCAATACCATAATTTTATATGCATATATATATATACAATTAATATACATATATGTATGTGTGTGTGTGTGTGTTACAAACCAACCCAGTAAATTATAAATCAGTTCTTATTACCCAAAGCTTATCCCAGACCAAGCTTCCTGGAAACATTAGAACAGTTCCCATTATATTTTTCAGTTCAAAATTTCTATAGGTGATACTTATGACAATTTTTGTCCTCCAACACAATTAGGTACAAAGGAGAAGACAGATATATTATCATGTGCACTGAGGACTCCTTTAGTTTTATTTAGCCACATGGAATATCTGATGCAACTTCAGTTTTACTCATATTTGCAGAGACAACAGTGCTTTCTTTGCTTCCTTTCAAGAACAAATGCTAGTTCTCGGAGGCTAGATGCTTTTCACCACTGCCTGATGGAAAAGTGATTTACTTGCATTAAGAAGTCACCTTGTTTGTTCACCTGAACCATACAAGTACATTAAAAACATTTTAAAAAAATAAAAAAGGGGGAAATAAAACATTTTACAAAACAAAAAGGGGAAAAAAATAAACTTCACAAAAATCAAAGTTACATCAAAAGCCAAAATCAAAACCAACTTCTTTCCATGGAGTCAAAAGAAAATTCCCAGAGCTGGAGAGTGATGGTAATGGAGATCAAGTGGTTTCAAATGCCATCCTACATAATTTACACCTCAGAACAGGAGAGTTTAGAGTAATTATCAAGTAAGGCTCAAGCCAAATTCATCATTTCAGGGTTACCCGTATCCATTAGGAAGTCAATCAAGAAATATCATACAACTGGTGCTAAAAGAGAAGAAAATAAGTTTTGCCTTTTTCTTTTTTTTCACTTTGTAATAATTATACATTTATATTGTGTCAATAATTATGAGCTAGCAAGCATTTTTAAAAGCCTTTTTCCCCTTCAGAACATTTTGTATTCAAAAGACTCATACTGTACATGATATAAAGGTACAAGAAAGTCATTTATTTTCATATAAAACTTTTTTCACAAAATAATAGGTTGACTTTTTTATGTAGGGAATGACCTCACTTTTAGAAATGTGTTCATAAATATGAATTTTTTTAAAGATATTTTGTGTGGCCATTAGAATGGATACTTTGAATTTTGAATTCTTTTTTAAAAATATTTGAATGATGAATTTATATATTCTTCATTATTGGTATTGACGAATATCCCCTGGTAATTGTTCAGGGGGGAAGCAATTAAACAGCAGCTCATTTTATTTTTTTTTATTTATTTTTTTTTTTGAGAACTGTCCAATGATATTTATTTTTTTATTTATTTATTCTTTTTTTACCTTGAATTATTTTATTTTATTTTTTTAATAATAAATTTTATTTTTATATTCCCCATACAATTGCAGCAGTTTTGCCTTTTTCTTAAATAAATATCTCAGGTCTTTGAGACAGAAGGTTCTTAAAAACCAATGGATTTTACTCTCTGGGTCATTACCATACAAGACTGTCTTCCTGTTGTGCCCAGGATTTTACGCCTGAAAGTTTAGAAGAAGTGTGAGTGTTTAGCAAAACATTATAAGGACCAAGCCATTTTTCTGACATTTAAGCTTCAGGATCTCCACCATGTCAGATCTTGAGTAAGAAAGAAACCATCACCGGGTATGAAAGGTGACATGTGAATCTTTGACAGAATAAAGTTATAAGATTTTCATGGATATGTTTTGATACTAAATTCTTACTCTATGTTTGGTTCAGTGTTCAAAATTGAAGCTTGGAGTGGTCTTCCAAAGACAAATTCAAAGGGACTTAAATATAACCTACTTTTAGGAGCCACTCTTATCTGAGGGAGAGTGATGGACCATACCTGATCCCAGAGCACATGGATTTCTTGGCATAGTTTCACCAAGGTCTTCTTTAGGGTTGATTCATTTTCTCATTTGCACTATATATGTGGCCTCCAGGAAGTGTGTAGCTTCCAAGTAATGTGTAACCCATTGCTTGCCATCTGAGTGACTTCTGAAACAAATGCAAGTCCAGTGACGCTCTGAATAGTGTTGGGCAATTGAAAGTGAGGAATTGTTTGACAATTCAAGTGAGAAAAGTTGTTTGGCAACTATTTTTTCCAGCAAAGACAAGATCTCTAGTTCTTAATGTATCAATGTGAGAAGTTTCCTCCCTACTTCTTTGTATCAAAAAACCGGCCTCTGGTTTTCCCATATCTAATCTATGGAGTTACATAAAAGCTTGTGTATGTGGCAGTTCACCTCATCTACCTGATCTTTAACAAAGTCATCCAGTTGTAAAATGGTAGAATGATTCACAGATCTGCCAAAAGATCATTTTTCCTCTAGCAGGCCAAGTGGTATTACAGAAAAAAATATATGTGCCTCCTAGATATTGACTTACAAACTAACCGTGCTTCAATCAGCCAGAATTTGCACAAGTGGACTCGACCAGAGTGGGAAATATACCTTCCCTCAAACTAAAAACAAAGTTGTAGACAACACACACACACTAAGTTCCCCAGGAGCAAAAAATCCTCTATTAGAGGTTGAAAATGATCTCCATAGTACATTTCTACAGAAGCTCCCATAAGACAAAAATCAACCTCTGTTGATTTTTGCAAGGAGAAAAAGGAGAAGGAGAATAATTGTCCAAATTAAACGACTCTGATTGGTGAGACCTGTGCACCTCAGAATGCAGGATGTGACCCCAAAACAGAAAACAAAAACAATGTTTATTTATACAGGGAGTGATAAAAAGGAAGAATGGGGAGATAGAAGAGAAAAAGAAAATTTACTGACCAACACATGGACAAATGCCATTTGTACTGCCACACACTGTCCAGTTAGTGGGGCTGAGGCTGTCAGAAACTACACAGGGAGAGGGAGGGCAGCTGCCCACTTAGCTGAGGTTAGGATACAAGCAGGAGGGGGAGTGATTTGACAAGCCCCAAGAGTCTGTCTTTTGAAGTTTACCAGGCAGTCCTGCTTCAGGGGTTGGTTCCAACAACCCTCATTCAGGAAGTCAGGGGTGGGCTTTGGAGACTCACTGCTTTCTTGTAATTGGAGACTATGTTGCTAGTCCCTATAATCCTAAACATTGCAGTATGCACCTTTTTAAAAAAGATTTATTTATTAATGCATACAAGAATTGGGGTACAGGACAGAGCTGCAGAGGGATGAGAGGATTCACCAGAGACAGAATGGGGAACAGACAGGCAGACTGAAATATAATGCTGTAGGGAGCAGTGGGCGAGAACAGGAGAGGTCTGCTTCACCATGTGGGTAGCTCCCTGGTAGTTCACAGTACTGTGCTTAACCTCTTGCACCACCGGGAAGGCCCTGCAGTATGCACTTCTTACCCAAAGGACAATCTCCTCTCCGTTCACCATTCAGTTATCAAAATCAAAACATTTAGCATGGGTGCAGTGTGAATCTAATCATTGACATGAGGCTAAACCCTGGATACAATAGTAAATCTGGTCCACAGTCATATACACTTCACACCAATATTCTTCATGTCACCTGTGGTTATTTTTCTCCTAATCCCTGGTGCTTTTCGCCAGCATATTCCTTTACACACCTCTAAATGAGTATAGGCCTATGATTCTCTCTCTCTCTCTCTTTCTCTCTCATCCATCCCCCAAGTCCCCACCTTGAGATTTCTGCAGAGCAATTACCTATTTGGAACAGTATATAGAGTGACTTCAAATTGTCTGACATTTCCTCATGATCATGTTATGTCTTATTGATGCAGAAGTAATGGCAATTCCTCTTCTTCACAGAACTGACATCAAGGGCAACAGCAGAACAAGTGTTCCTGTTGGTGATGTTAAATGATCATGCTGTTAAGGGGAATTCAACAGGTTTCTCCACTTGAGGTTACTGTTTAGGACCTGACTTGGTGTTTGTTCAAGGCACTAGAACAGTGTGCATTCTGCTGTCTGGAAACTAAGGCTGAATACTACCTAGCAGAAGTTGAAAACCTAAGGAAGCACAAAACACACTGATTCAAGCCCTGAGCCTGATACCACAGAGTCAGGCCTCAGGCTGGGGGAGTTTGCAGTTATCAGATGTCTTAGGAAGTGGTCAGGTGAGAAGAAACCAGGAATAGGACATAAAGCCCTTTGCTATCCAGAGCACCTGCATGAAGGCAGCAGTGGGGCATGGAGAGGACTGGTAGGTGCACTGATCTGTGAAGAGGTATAGCACACTTCATCTGGAGACTAGCAAGAAGTAGAGGGTGAGAAAAGGGAGTTGGATTACCCTGATTCCCAGGATGCCCATGCAGGTGAGGGCCGATTCCCTTAATTTAGAACAGTAACCAGGGGAGGCAGGCCCAGTTGGACGGAAAGAGTTAGAGAAAATGTGATGTGTTGTGCATTAATAAATGCTAACATGATATTTTCTACGTTATTCACAACCACATGTGAAAAACAAGGTTCAGAAGACTTAAAGGAAAATCAAAGAGCCTAATTAAAAAAAAAAAAAAAAGAACAGTTGCAGATGTTTTTTGCAGATGGCACTCCATTAATAATAATAATAATAATAATAATAATAATAAGATTTTAAAAGGAGTATAGAAGGGGAAGGAAAAATCTAAAAAATAAAAACATAAAATATTACCAAGAAAACAAGAAAAAAAAAATAAAAACAGCTGCAGACTTCCCTTTCCCTAAGTTGGAAGCATTTTCCACTACAAGTTGACTGGCATTGCCTTGTCTGTCTGGGGTATTGTTTGTCTGGGGCTGAAAACTGAATTGTGGGCAATGGTTCTGCACAAGAACAAGTATAAAACCTCACTGAGATTCCATAGGGCCTCAACATAAGTGGTTCCATGATATTACAGTGCAAGTATGATGACCTCTATCCTCTTTCCCTACTGATTCCCTGTCTAAGCCATGCATAGGCTATCATACCTTGCCACAGTAGGTAGCACCAACTAGCAGGCCCCTCTGGGTCCTGAGGCTCTAGTACCCCCTCACTGCACTTGCTGTGACTCTGACTTTACCCAGGAGGTCTGGTCAGGACTGGTTTTGATCAAACCCTTTCAGTACCCACTTCCCAAAACCCTTCCCACAGGCCATTGGTGTGGTTCTGCTAGACTAAAGCAGCTGCTAGACTTAAGTGGCCTGCTCATCCACCATTATGGTTACCTTCAGTTCTGCATTCCTATACAAAGGTCAGAACTGTCCAGTCAGTCATATGAGCCAAACCTTGCAAGGTTCCTTTCATATCAATCAAGAGCAGAAAGCTTGATCACTGTGGGAAGGGTATGCATCAAGAGGTATGACTGGGAATGCCCTGGGAGCTGAGGACAGATGCATAAACTTACACCCAACTCATACATCATGAGGTATGACCAGGAACGCCCGGGGGACCGAGGACTGATGTATGACAAGGGACCCCAGAAGCTGATCAGTGGAATGCCTTGTTGATAAGATTAGGACTGGGGCCTGGGGCCTGGGGTCTAGTTTCAATTACAACACTTGGTCATCAAGCTGATAACATGGTCAGCAGACTCATGTCCCCTCAAACCCTAGATGACATTCTTAGATGACATTTCACCCATACTTTTCTCCTTGTCCTCCTAACGCACGTAGCTGATGCTCTATGATTATCTATCAATAAAAATGGCCAGGATCTTGCTCTCAGCAGCATCCTGCCTTGTGCAGCCTGCTCCATGACTCCCGTGTTTTTATCAGTGTGGTGTTGCACGACACAACAACCTGGCACTTCCTTTCCAAGAGCTGTTTTTAATTTGGCTTCTATTGTAGGGGAGAAACTGACAATTGAGGGGCAGGCGCAGGCCAGCTCTGCAGCTGTTGCAGCTCTGTGAACCTGGGGATGTTTGTTGCCTCTAACGTCTATCTTGTCCTTTACAACATGTGAAGGGCAACAATTTCTCCATCAATCACATATTTGTTATTATAATGATTGAGATCACATCTGTAAAGTCTGAGGGGCTGACACATGTAAGTAGCCAAGAAGGGTTTGTGGAAGAAAAGACCGTTTTGAAATTTTTAACAGGCTACTATACCATGAAAGAATCAAACATTTCCTGACATTAAGAGGCCTTTGTACTAAAAAAAAAAAAAAAAAAAGTAATAACCAGACATTTAGTTGTTAAGAGAAAAATTTAATTTAGTTGAAAGAAATCTATTTTTACTATGTCATCAAAAAAAAGTGGTTGAACAATAGATTGATTGTATTCATCTACAAGGGTTGCTGTAATGAAACACCACAGGCTGGCTCACTCAAAACGTCAGAAATTTATTGTCACAAATCTAGAGGCTGAAGTCCAGCATCAGGTGCTGCCAGAGCTAGTTTCCAGTGTTTTAATAAGAGAACAACAGACAAGCCAAAAGGCAGTTAGTTGGAAATTATAGATAATTGCAACTTAGGGTAAACAGAATAAGATGGAGACCTAAAATATGTCAGAAGAGGACAAAAGTCAGGGTTTCTTTTTTATAGAGAGTCAAAGAAGGGTAAAATAATGAATGACATGATGGTTGGGTGGAGAAGTTACAAATGAAGTGTTTAGGTGGAAGGGTCATAAAACAAAGATAGGCATAAGTTCATTTTTATAAGTCCTTTCAAATAAGATAGTCTTATTCTTGCTGACTTCCTATGTGGGAAAAAAAAAAGAGTTAATTTTTGGCACAAAGGAAAAAAAAATAACCTGCAGAAATTTTGAGCCAGCCACACAGCCTTCATAGACCAACTGTGACGCAGTGGCACCCACCAGCGCGCAGCAGACTCACCACCCCAGAGACTGGTCCAGACTCCAGAGATATTTCCTGGTGATATAGCTTTAATCTCTTCAATCCTTGCTTCTCCCACCCCCTACACAGTATATACATGCCACAGAGATAACAATCCCCTGATTTGAAGTATGCTTAGTCTATTCTTCCAGGATGTTAGCAAATTAACATATGCCCATGAAAACAAATACTTTGTTATTCTAATATGTTTGATTTAATGTGATTTTTTTTTTTTTTTCTTTTCCACTGAGAGTAGCCCAGCAACCCTAATGGTAAATAAGCTGGATCTTAGCTCAGGAAGGGTGGGGGAAGCATCTGGCTGGGACATTCTTTCTACCAATTTGCTTGCTTTGCTCCAGATTAACCCTTAGCCTTCACAAAATAAAATTTTCCTTCATTCACGTAGTGTTATTTTTTCTGTGGATGCTTAGAATGTTGGTCATTTGGCCCTGTTGATGTAAGACAATTTCCCTGATATGGCTTTGCCATTCCATTTTAAAATGGCTCTATTGAACTTGAAAGATAATGCTAAGTGAAATAAGTCAGAAGGAGAAAGATGGACTCAGCGCTGCCCCTGCAGCCTGGGATCCATTCCTGGCTGGAAGACTAGACCTGAACACCTGAAATTAGGGTATCATACTACCTGATGGGGGTACCCCCAAATTAACTTAGTTAAAAATTAATTCATGGGCCTCCCTGGTGGCACAGTGGTTGAGCGCTGGGTTGCAAGGCTGAGCGCGGCCTCTGCAGTGCCGGTTCGATCCCTGGCTGCTCCCCGGCCTCCAGAGGAGGGTCCCACATGGCGCGCAGACCTCTCCTGCTGCCTGCTGCTCCCCTCAGCAGTGTACTTCGGTCCTTCTGCCTGCTCTGCTCCCCGCTCTGGCTCTGGTGAATTTTCTCACCCTCCCACGCTTCTGACTGTACCCAGTACTTGTATAAATAAATAAATAAAATCTTAAAAAAAAAAGAGAAGATAATAATAATAACAAAAAATAAATAATAAAGTTAAACACAGAAAAACAAAATTATTAAAAAAAAATCTCTAGCTTGAAATACACAATACAGGAGAAGAAAATATGTGATGCAAAAATTAGCAGGATTGATTATCTTGACAGTAAATGTCATAGCATATGCGCAAGTATGCATTCTCAGTCAGCAGGAAGAATGACAGTGTTAGAGAATAATCTCCATGAAAGGGGTGGTTCCATAGAGGCGCATAGAGCAGAGACTAGTGAAAAAGCCCCACTTGCTTCTTGACTTTGGACTTGCACCAGAGACTAGGGGGGCATGGAAGGAGATGCATAGGGTCAAGACATGTAGAGACACGTGGGTGACAGAGATCCGTGTGCTGACTGAAAGCAACTTTAACTTCATTTGTACTTTGATTTTGCTCCTTTCGTCTCAGACTTGCCTGGCACCCATCTACCCCGTTACCTATGGTTCCCTGCCAGAAGGTACTTTAGACTCATAGCAAGTACTCAGGCTTCAGTGGCCTACTGTGGGCAATCCTGTTGGGCTGGGCTTTTATACACAAGGGGCTGGGTAACTCTGAGTATTTTATTGGAAAATCATTATCCTTTATTCCCTTCTCTCTCTATGCATATGTAGTGGCAGGAAGGACACCGAGCAGGATCTATATGATTCAAGCAGACCAGACCAGTAAAGGAGAGTCCTGGAGCCCTCGGTTGTTTTCTCAGGCTTTTACTGAGCTGTTACATGTAGTGTAGCAACCAGGTACAAGGCAGGAAGGGATGCTGGGGCCAGGCCTCCTGGCCCCTGACAAGTCTTTACTCTTGGCTTTTCTGTCTCTCCTCTCTCTCTCTACCATCTTTGCTTCTCTTGGGGAATATCTCAATACTGCACCCCTGGCCCACAGAAGAACACAACTTATAAAATGTAACAAATGCAGGTGCCCACCATCAGGCATGCAATCCTAATGGTGGGAGGGCAGAAAAACCTGAAAATCACTTACCCTACAGCATACTATCTTATTAAATTTCTTTCACACTAAGTGTATACCTTGTCTTTATGCCATGGGTGGCAGAACCTCTTTAGGGCATGAAGGTTTGGGAGTCCCAAGTTACTGCTCAGTCTACATACTAACAATAGATAAGCTTATGTTGTCATTTTTTGGAATCTGTGGGTTTGGAGTGCGGGGTCCTTGGGTTCACTCTGGAAAAGGTTTCATCAGATCTCCAATTTCAGCGACACGCAGCAAGTTTCCCAGGCCAGTTTCTCCACAAGACAGAGACTTTAATTATATTTAAAGGGAAGGTTTATTAAGGAAGGGATAAAACAGTTAAAGACACTTGCATAGACACAAACAGACAGGATGATCTGCCCCAGAAGGGACAGATTTTATAACAGAGCCTTGCATGGTTGCAGGCAGGCTGCCTTGACAGGTCCTGGACAGGCAGGAGGCTGCTGCCCTGTAGAGGGAGAGAGTTGGTGAAAAGAAGCACCTGCGTAGTCACAGGTGGGCAGTGGGATTATTGCCCCAGCCAGTGCAGAGACAGCCCTGATATAGTGTTCTTCTGTTTGGGAGGGGCTCACTCCTTGTGAGTCTTCAGTTGGTTGCTAATTTTGGATAACTATGTAGAATCTGAAAGGGACCAGAGATTCTACAATGGGCTCAATCTCCATATCTTTACCCTTGGGCCTGTGCTCTAGACAGCAGTCTGCTACCTGCTTGGATTTTATGCTTTGTAATCTAAGTGTCCGCACTTCAGGATACTAGATACTAGTGTCATCTGCACCTCAGGATACTAGTTTCTGCAACTGTGTTGATGGTTATGCTAATCTCTTCTGCCCACACCTCCTGTGTGAGCCAAGTTTCTGGTCTTGTAGCACCTCCTTTTTTATTTTTATTTTTTTCTATTCTTGTCCTCCATCAAATGCTGTGAAAGGAAACAAAATAAAATATTGACAAGTTGTGGGCCGCAGTGAGTCCTGTCATCAACCATAAGCTTTTATTTGAATGCAGCCCAAAGCTCTACCTGAGAGATACCCTTACACGTCTGTGTCCTTAATTTTTGCCCTTCTTACACATAAATTACCTACTGTGGAACCGAGTTGTTACACGCTTGACCATTGATTGTATCGCCATTTTATGTGTGACCGCCATTTTAGAGTTTTTTCTTAGCTATAAGTTTAGGTCTCCTGGAAAATGATGCAACATTCTTGGACTATGTCTCATCCTCGCCTCATCCTGGACACCCAATGATGACAGCCTCGGACCACTCCAGCGACCAATGAAAAGAAGGCAACTAAATAAGGAGAGACTGATATCTTTGTCCAATCAGTTTGAACTCGGAGCGTACCCACGCTCCAAGCCAATGAGTAATTGCCAGCTTGTTTCAAAATTTAAGCCTGCTTGTAACACTGTAAATACCCTGTGTTTCCCCAGTTTGGGGCTCTCGATATCTGCCGCTGCATCAGTGCATGTCATGGGCCCAGACCCGAGCCTGCAATAAACTCCCTTTTGTTCTTGCAGCGGTTATCCTTGATCTCTTGGAGAACGTGTTGTTCAATCTTTAGGTACAACACCTACCAGAGATCACAAGTTTGTAAATTGCCCTGTCTGAGAATTAACATATGCCCAGGAAAATGAGGCTCATATAAAAGAAAAAAGAACAATTCTTATTTCTGTCATGTGTTCATGTCAATGGACCAAAAAAAAAAAAAAAAAAAAGAACGAAAAGGACCACCTTTTCCACATCCTATATAAATAAAGCCCTATCTTAGGGGAGTTATTGAAGCACGTTGCCAAGACCCCATTCTACCTACCCAGTCTTATCTTTTGTGTTAATCCTCATTTTGACCTCCTGGAATAATGCTTCCTCTGTCCAGTGCTGCATATTATTTAAGTTAACAACATGAAACAAAAGTCTCACTGTTTCTTTTCCCCCTCTTCTCCCTGCCCTCATTCCTTTCTCCTTTTGTACTTTCTCATAATTTAATTAATCCAGATTTCTTATTTTAAAGGATTGATGGAATCCCCACCTTGTTCTTGTATGAATGTTAGGTATTCACAGATACTTCGATATGAATTCACCAGAGCTAGAGCGGGGAGCAGAACAGGCAGAAGGACCTAAGTACACTGCTGAGGGGAGCAGCGGGGGGGCAGGAGAGGTCTGCGCGCCATGTGGGACACTCACAGGCGGCCAGGGATGAAACTGGTGCTGCAGAAGCTGCGGGCAGCTTCACAGCCAGGCGCTCAACTGCTGCGCCACCAGGGAGGCCCTGAATATTATATATTTCTCTATGGAAGAGGTAAAATATATTCAGTCTTCCGAGGTGATTTTTTTTCAGTCAAAGATAAGAGAACAAAAACAAAAATGAAGACTTTCTTTAACTCCTCCCAGATGTTTATCACAATTTTCTTTTCATCTGCAAAGTCATCATGCAAATTTAATGTACTTTCTCCAGGGGTTTTTACATCACACTAAGTATTTTCTAAGATTATTATTGCCTTTCTTGTCACAAAAGAAAAGCTCTCCTAAGGAAGATAAATTACACAAGCCCTTTTAATATAAATTGAAATGTAAGTATATTCAGCTGCCTGGTGACTCCTATTTATATTCTTTCCCCTGGATCTGATTCTGATTCTTCACAGTTCCAATGGGGAAATGAAGAAGAAACTTTAAAAAGCACCAAGAATACCCTGTTCTCTTAACCGATGTTCTTGTCTTAATGATTTTTTTTTTTTTTCTCCTTGGTTGGTTAAACAAATAAGTGCACGAAAGAATTCACATTGGCCCAGAGGAATGTTTGGGGCCTTTGCCTGAATGTTAGCAAACAGGTCAAAGTTTCTGGTTTCCTGTCTACGGGAACCAGAAAGCTAGGGTGTGTGCTCCCCAAGTGCCCAGATTTTTGCATAAATGCTACCTGAGATCTGGCTTGCCACAGTCTGTATCCTTCAGCAGGCCAGGCTGAGCTCACGGCTATACCCACCCTGACTATAAGTTGAAGGTGTCTGCCTGGGGCCTCTGCAGAGGAGGCCAGATGGGGTGGGTCTGGCCTTCTAGGCTCTGTGATCTCATCCTGAATGACAGGGGTGGGGCTGGGCAAGGTAGAGAATGAACACAGGCCTAGGGAAAATAAAGATGATTACTTATTGGAAACCTTTACTCAACTTACCTTCCTTTCTTCCCAAGCTGCCCCCACCAATACACTTATTCAACATAGAGGGGAAATAGTTGCTGATTAATTGCTTTGTTACAGCTAAAATCTACCTCTGATTCCATCTTCACCTAATTTGTGTGTTACTTTGAAGCTCTAGGGATTCTACAAAGTGACTATTTTAGGTGTATTTTCTTTTCTGGGGCCATTAATTAACCAAACCCTTTAAAATTCTACTCTGCTGTGAAATATTTTTTTTTAATTAGTTTATTTATTCATACAAGCACTGAGTACAGTCAGAAGCATGGGAGGGTGAGATAATTCAACAGAGCCAGAGCAGGGAACAGAACAGGCAGACAGAAAAAATACACTGCTGAGCTGCTGAGGAGAGCAGCGGACTCAGCATGAGAGCTCTGTTGCGCCATGAGGGACCCTCGCTGGTGGCAGCTTTGCAGCCCAGCGCTCAACCGTTGAGCCACCAGGGGAGGCCCGTGTGAAATATATTCAAATTATGATTTACTTTATGTTGTAGTATCATTACTAAATTAAAAACTAAGACCCACTCTTGCCCAGCAGGGAAGTTTGGGAAGGTTGATAGAGGGAATTGATAAGGTTGCTATGGGAGCCACCTTATCCCCCCCACACAACCTTGACCTTGAATGTGGGGAGCAAATAAGTAACCCCAAGTAAGAAAACCCATAAAATAGAGCATAAAAGAGACCTTCAAATCCTCCATCCATACACATCTCTCCAGTCTCATCTCCCTCTCTGCTCCCTTGCAGGATAATTCAATAATCCTCCTTTTCTGTTCTCCACTGTCTCTGGAGACTTTTCACCCATGTGCCTCTAGCCTCCCTCCACTATTTCCCTGGTACACTTTGTAAAAAGGACCAAATAAATAATCTAAATATTTAAACTTTTCACATTCAAAAATTATTTAAATGATCTGATCAAAGACTAAGTATTTTGTGGGGCCTCCCTGGTGATGCAGGTGGTTGAGTGCAGCGCTGTGAAGCTGTCCGCAGCCTCTGCAGTGCTGGTTCCATCCCCGCCAACCTTGGAGCAACCCACATGGTGAGGCAGACCTCTCCTGTCTTGCCCGCTGCTCCCCTCAGCAGTGTCTTTCGTCAGTCTGCCTGTCTGTTCCCTGCTCTGTCTCTGGTGAATCCTCTCACCCTTCCGCACATCTGGCCTGTACCCTGGTTCTTGTATAAATAAAATAAATCTTTAAAAAAAAAGACTAAGTATTTGATAAATTTGACTACAGTTACCTACAGGTGTGCTATAGTTTGGCACTTAATAGAAACTGAAATGTATTGATTAAATTAATGGTAGAAATAATTAATGAGAAATCAAAATCAGGAAGATTTTAAAACAGTTCCTGTTATGATATTTATCTCCATGAAAGGGGAAAAATGTCACAGCATTAGAATGGGAACCCTTTTCCCCATCTGTATATATGCGTAGTCATCTTGGATTAAAACTCCCAGCATGTCATGAAGCAGACTTCCTGAATGGGATGGAGGAAGGAACAAAGTGGATACATCAATCAAGGTGGAAGGAAGGAGAGCAGAGAAAAGAGTGGGTGAGAACCAAGTGGAGATACTGAGTGTTCTTGCTCTCTCTCACTCGCTGGCATTCTCTTGTTTCTCATTGTATTGAGTCTTGTAAAATTATAATTTATGTAGGTTAAAATGGTTGAATGTCATCAATTTCATATATATTGGAAAATTATTCCTGGTTCTTTCCTCTGGACACTCTAAGTCCTTCACCATTACTTTATGTTTGAGGGTATTCACTGGGGAGTGTTTGATGAATTTTATTATGGAAAAACTGATTATATGCATTGTGAATGCTACATTAACTTCTATCCTATTGCTTGGTAAGTTAACGTGGGGGAAAAAAGCTTAGGTAAAAACTGGGAATGTTAAGACATTTATCAGTCATTTATAAAAAAAACTTAATAACTAACTTAACTGTGGTTTCATGGCCCCTGCAGTTTCAACCACTCCCAATAATGTAATCTAAACTGATCAATAGGGAATTTTCTGGTTTGCACCATTGAGGTAATCTTTTCAATTCCCCAAAGGAAGATGAAATAGTCTTCCAAAAGACCTTTTCCATCCCCTGTATAGGTAGGTTGTTTAAGCCTGAAATAATTCCCTCTTTTCTGTAGAAAAAAATCAACAGGTATGGGGCACAGAAAATTTCTATAGATACTTTTTTTTTAAAGATTTATTTATTTGTTTATTTATTTATTTATGCAAGCACTGGGTACAGTCAGAAGTGTGGGAGGGTGAGAGAATTCACCAGAGAGAGCAGGGAGAAGAACAGGCAGACTGATGAAATACACCGCTGATGGGGGCAGCGGGCATGGCAGGAGAGGTCTATCGCGCCATGTGAGACCCTCGCCAATGGGCGGGGTATTGAAGTAGTGCTGCAGAGGCTGCGGGCAGCTTCGCAGCCCAGCTTTCTACCGCTTCGCCACCAGGGATGCCCTATAGATACTTTTAACTTAACAATAAAACAAAAATCAATATTGGCTATAAAGATGCCCTACAGTTTTGTCTTTGTTCCAAGTTCTCATGCAACCATCACCAGAAGAAACAACAATGGAATATTTGATGAGACCCACATGCACACACACACACACACACACAATCTTTTAAGATAATGATTTCATCATGTAGTTCTTGTATTTCTCACATATAGATTGTATCCAACCACTAAGATAAAGGATGATCCCCTCAATGTAAACAATGTATACCCCTTCACACACAGTTTTTTAGGGAATTAGTAGACATTTGCTTCTGAAACAAATAATTTGTTGCACTACTGTGACTTTTTTGCTCTTGTACTCAGTCCTCATTTCACAACTATAGAGACTGTAACCTACCTCAGGCTGAGGGACACAGATAACCCAACCCTTTCCCTGGCATAGCCTCCCCACTCTAGCCCTCATCCTTGAGTCTCGTCATAACAGTGATTATTATTTGGGCCTCCTTGCAGTGCAGGGGTTAAAGTCTGAGCACTATCAATCTACTGCCAGACTTCTATCCCCAGCCATGGAGCTGACCCACATGGCACAGCAGACCTCTCTTGTCTCACCTGCTACTCCCCTTAGCAGTTATTTCAGTCAATCTGCCTGTTCTGCTCCCTATTCTGTCTTTGGTAAATACTCTCACTCCCCACACCTCTGTCCTACACTCCAGTTCTTATATGCATCAGTAAATAAAAATAAATCTTAAACAAGTGATTATTATTTGCAGGCAATATGGCAATATCTTTTATCTTGCCCTATTTCTACCTATAAAAAATTCATTTGAACAACTTTTGGAGCACCTTTCTACTATCTAGATGGATACACCTGGTTATTGAATAGTTGAAAAACTGTAGCCAATTATGTCTTTAAAATTAACTTGATTGAATTTTTGTTTAACAGAACTTACAATAATCTGCTCAATCTAAACCCTCCCCCCATTTTTATAGAAGAAAAAAGCAGATTCTTTATTCCTCCTGCTGTCTAAAAATAACTACTATGAGAGTTCTTACCTAAGCTAATAATGCCATAAATTTCCACTTCTAAATTTTTTTTAACAAAGTCTGGCTATCACTTCCCTTCACTGGGGAACACTAGGTGGAGTGACAGCTGACAGAATCCATGTGTGCAATTGAGGTGTGTATATGGCAGGGCTTACAAAAGGATCCTGAGTACAGAAAGGAAGATCAGCTCTGCCCTCAAAGCTTGCATACTTCATTGATTAAGGGGTGGGGGTGGGGATGTAGTATATCTGTGACTAGAGACAAGCGTTAGTTTATTCTTGGCAAAAATGTAATATAAAGAAATATCGCTCAATATAAATGGGCTATTCTGCAAATACATGCAAGTTGCAGTATTATTTGTTAAATGGTTAAGAAATGAAAAGGCTTGAGAAAGACTAGTGGCTGTGGTCCCAGATATCAGTAAACAATTAACATTACCATAGTTGAGTCCTTGGGAGGATCATCAAATTGATCAGTAAATAGACCTTCCCACTCTCCATCTCCTGAATCCTAGGTTGTCCATTAGTCCCTTATAGATGTCAGACTCAGGAATCAACTTTTCTTCTTTCTTCTTACTTCACATCTTTGCCTTCTAGCTGGCTCATTCCCTAGGTATGGTAATAAATCCTATGGAACTGCTATTGCTTCTGAGTAGCTTCACAGCTGAAGGGGTTGTTATAAAAGTCTGGGCAAATCATTCTGTCTGTTATAGGTCATCTGTCAATTATATGTGTGCCAACTGTAGGTCACGCAGAACACCACAAAGAAACAGTGACAGGTTGTCAAAGGACATTGGGAAAAGTTAATTGGGACAATGTAAAATCTCTTCTTTCTTGTTCTCCGTTGTATTTATATCACCAACCTTAGAATCAAACAAGAGTCCATCCATTCAAAGTTGGATGCCCTTAGTGCATGACTTTAGATAATAAATAAAGACTTTTCCCCCAATTTCTGGATTAAAAATTGAAAAAAAATGGAGATACTGTTGATTCGAAGGAGTTGGGTACATGCTGGAATTCTTGAACTTTGAAAAGATAAAAAGAGGTTTTTATACCAATTACAGTAGAAAAAGGCATGTTTGGTGTCTGAACTGACTCCTTACTAGGAGGTTCTTAAGTGGTCCCAACACAATGGTTCTCATTATTGACTCTAAGAATGCAAATCATGCACATAGGAAAAGACCCGGTCTAGTGCCATAGTGCAAGAAATAAAAAAAGGTACTTTGCAAGCTCCAGAATTATATTTCATTTCATTTCATTTCATTTCCATTGACTTTTAGAAACAGGGCCTCATGTGTGGAGGGCAAGACCAACTCAGTGGTGCAAACTTAGTGGTAGCCTTGTCTTCTCTATCTTTGTGCAGAACACAGAGACAGTGCTCAGAGATATCTGGTTGCTCTCCTACCCTTTATCCCATGACTCATGATGGATGCCTGTGGCAAGATGCTGCTTGTACAGTTTTACCCCCTCACTTTCTCTGTGACAGATGAGGAATGCAGGAACCTTGGCAAGCAAAGCATTGCAATTCAGCAAGCTCTTCAACTTGTCAAGCAGTGAAGCAAAATCAATCACAGAAGCAACCCCTCACTGTGGTTAGGAGATTAACATCTTTACAAGATAATAAAGGCAACAAATTACATATGCCAGCTCTGAGGAACAGGAGACCAATAAAGTGATTCTTGGATAAGCAACCAGGCCCTGTGCCCTGGCCCATCAGATTCAGAAAGGAAGCTGGGACTGGAGGAAGCCACAGACCAGCTCCAAGGTCTGTATGCTAAGAAAGTAGTTTGCCCACAAATGCCCCTGAGGGTCATTGCCAGTTGTTGACTGATACTCTCACAGGGAGTCATCTGAGTGGGCAGCAAGCATTTTGAATCACCATCCTACCACCTACCTATCTATGGTAGCCAGAAGTTTATCACACTCAGCTCTTTAGGAAAATCTACTATGGGAGTAAAGTTGACTGGCAACCTGCAGAGGCAGGATCTTTGCATCTGTAATTGTGTTCCACTTGGAGCCTGCTTCTGGGCAACACCAAGTTAATGACTGATCACAGTAGGTTATAGACACCAAACCCTTTCTTTCTGATTTAGGATTCCTTTAACAGGAATCATTTGCTTGGGGATTCCCACACGATCAAGATTTCCTCAGAATGCATTTCAGTCAGAATCTCTTTGTCGTTTGCTTTAGTCCTCTCTGCTCTCACAAACACCAGACAGTATCTTGGCAGGAATTCTTTCCTCCCTTTTTATTCTGTCTTTCCTCCTCTGTACATCACAGATTTTTCCTACAAACCATTTGCTTGTCTATTCTGACTTGATATCTGTTTCTTGAAGCCCCCAGAGTGAAACACCACCCTTCCACAATGTTCTCTTAGCATCTGATAACTAGAGTTTCATCAGTTCCTTTCCACCCATTTATTCATCCATTCAAAAATATTTATTAAAAATCAACTATGTTGGGCTTCTTTGGTGGCGCAATGTGTTGAGCACAGCACTGTGAAGCTGTCCGTAGCTTCTGCAGTGTGGGTTCAATCCCAGCCAGCCGGCAAGAATCCCACATGGTGCAGCAGACCTCTCCTGTCTCATCCACTGCTCCCCTCAGCAGTGTATTTCGGTCGTCTGCCTGTACTGCTCCCTACTCTGTCTCTGGTGAATCCTCTCACCCTCCTGCACCTCTGGCCTGTATCCCAGCTCTTGTATAAAAATAAATAAATCTTAAAAAATAATCAACTATGTTAGTAAATAGAAAGGAAGTTACAGAGTACAATCTCAGCCTTTTGCAATGGACATAACAAAGAAAAATGTGAAAATTACTGTGTACTACACAGTGCTACGGAAATACAGAAGAGGAATGAGGTATTTGAATTATTTGAGAATGAGTAATAGAGGGAAATGCATTCAAAAGAGAGGAAAACTTATTTGGCTTGCAGAACTATTAGGAAACAATGAGAGTATAGAATTTATATAAGAATCTATAATTTTCTAAAGAATGAGACCCTTTTTAAGATTTATTTTATTTATTTATGCACACAAGAACTGGGGAACAGGACAGAGGTGTGGGGGGTGAGAGTATTCACCAGAGACAGAGTGGGGAGCAGAACAGGTGGATGGACTGAAATACACTGCTGAGGGGAGCAGTGAGCGAGAAGGAGAGGTCTGCTGTGCCATGTTGGTTAGCTCCCTGGCTGGGTATCAAACTCATGCTGCAAGGCTGCTGATAGCTTGATAGTGCTGAGACTTAACTCCTTGCTCCAACAGGGAGGCGCATAAACCATTTTTTAATGCACACAGAGGGTGCTTCAACTTTAGGCTGAGATTGAATAAGGATTCACTGTATCTTGGAATGGATTTATCCTCTTGCCTAAAACAACAAGAGAGAGAGAAAGAGAGAGGAAGAATACTTAAAGCAACCACTTTCAAGTAGCAGAGTGATCCTTGGGATAAAGAAGGCATAGAGGTAAACCCTATATGCACCTCACTCTATAACCTTCACAGAGTTTTCAGGTCATGCCTCAGAGAGTGAACACTGGCAGAGCCCAGTACATCCTCTGAAGTGAGGAGATAAGGCTAAGAGGCAAGAGACACAAAAGTGGTTTGAATTTTCAGGGAAGAGTACTAGCCATGAGAGGTCTGCACAAGGGAAGAGCCCTAGAGAACTGAACAGGGTTCTCTGAGCCCAGGCTTCATGATGTTGGCTTATGAGGACTCTTAATGGGAGAAGAGTTTGACAGATCCTGTAAAACTCTCCCAAATCCTGTGTGGAAAATAATTAAGGCCAGGGAAAGAGCCACACAAGAGGTGAAATGATACAGCATATGGTATTCACCCATAACTGAGAGTACTATCCATGTTTACTAACCAGAATGAAAATTCATAGCTTACCGATTTGGGCTGAGTTCTCAGAGGATCTTATTTTAGCAGTAGTAGAATAATTGGCACTGGATGAGCACTAAATTTATTAAATCTTCTACTTAATAAATACTAAAGGTAAATCTCAAAAGGCCTAAAATGCTTCTAAGTAACCTAATGAATATCATTACAAAACTTATGAATATTTAAACAAAAGCATTCAGTACCAGAAAGATAATTCACAATGTCTAGTGTTCAGTCAAATATTTCTGGGGAGAAATGGAGAAAAAAAGGAAATTTTAAACCATTTTGAAAAGAGAAATCAAACAAGTAAAACCATCTCAGAACTGGACCTCCCCTGGTGGCGCAGGCAGTTGAGCATTGCACTGTGAAGCTGTCCTCAGTTTCTGCAGTGCCAGTTCGATCCCGGCTGGCCTGCAAGGGTCCCACATGGTGCGTCAGACTTCTCCTGTCTCGCCCGCTGCTCCCTTCAGCAGTGAATTTCGTCATTCTGCCTGTTCTGTTCCCCACTCTGTCTCTGGTGAATCCTCTCACCCTCCCGCTCATCTGGCCTGTACCCGGTTCTTGCATAAATACAAAAATAAATAAATCTTTAAAAAAAAATCTCAGAACAATCACAGTTATTAGAATTATCAGAAAGGGACATAAAAATAATTATTAAAGTGTAGTCTATATGTGAAAAAATTATAGGTACAGGGGTGAAAGGAAGTCTAAAAATGAAATTTCTAAAGATAATAGTTATTATTTCAAAGATGAATAGTACAAAGTTAGAATTAAAGAGAGATATTGCAGGAAAAAAATACTAGTAGTGAACTTGAAGACATAATAATTTAAATATCCAAATTGAAACATAGAGGGAAAAATTATAAAATGAAGAGAGTAGCTGTGCAACAACTTAAAATGGTTAAAGAATGTATTGTTAGAGTATTTACGGGAGGGAAGTTAGAAGAAATAGCTCAATACATAAAACCAATATTTCCAAATTTGGTGAAAATTGTATACTCAATATTCTAAGAAACTCAATAAACTTCAAGCAAAAGGTGCATAAAGATAACCACATCAAGGAAAATATGAACAAAATGCTCAAAAGTAGTAATAAAGAGAAAAAAATTAAAGACATTCAGAGAAAAATAAATCATTGAAAACTGAAGAGACCCAAGTAAATGGAAAGTCATATTGTATTTGTGGAATTGGAAGACCAAACACTGTTAAAATGGCAAAACTCCCCAAAATGATCTAAAGATTTAGGGCCATTTTGATCAATGCCTTTCTGTGGTTTATGCAAAAATATTTTTTTTTTTCAAAAATGTGGAGAAGGTAAACTAAAATTTATACTGAAATATAAGGGATCTGGAAAATCCAAAGCAATCTTAAAAGAATGGAGAACTCAGGTTTCATTCTTTCAAAACATACTACAAAGCTAAAATAATTAAGACAGTAAAGTAGTGCCATAAAGACAGACATATCAAACATTAGAATAGAATTGAGGGTCCAGAAGTAAACCCAGACTTGGAATTTTACTATATATGATAAGGATGTCAAAAGCATTTTTATCAACAAATGGTGATGAGCGCTGAATATCTACGTCTAAAATAATACATTTTTACCCTACCCTCATACTACATAAAAATTTAACTCAAAATGAATCAAAAACTTAAACCTGAGCACTAAACTCCTACTAGAAACATGGTTATAAATCTGCCCCCCTGCCTGCCTTTCTGCAATCCTAAACCTGCCCTATAAGGTTGATCAAGTTTCAGTCCAGAGGCGATGAACTCCTCTGTTCCTGTTGGCACATGAGCTTGTACCTGCTATCCCAGACTCCCACTGTGCTGGAAAAGTCTGAGGCACAAGAGTAATAATCTGATTTCCAGTTTTAAGAACCAAGTGGATTGTCACGCAGAGTCAGTGGAAAATGTATATGAGTTAGGGAGTTAATTAGTATTGCAGTATTCCACAGAATATTACTGTGTTCAATGAGCGGGAGCATCTTTGCTGTCAGCAGCGAAGACAAAGGAATGGAGAGGTGGGAACCCTCTGGATCTACAGGTGGATTGGGCATGGTGGGAGTGGGAGGAAAGAGAAGAGTCATCAAGAATAAAACTAAGAGATTGTTATAAGCCCCGAGGTGGAAGGCATTCCATTTAATAAAGTTTCGAAAGAAGGGGACATAGACTTATGAGTTGGGGACCTACAGATTCATGTCACTTCCTTGTGGTGTGAGTAAGAGCTAGAACTGAATTCAGGAATAGGACAGAACATAGGTCTTGGACACTTGGACTGCTACCTTTCCCTAAGCCCCTCTTTTAAAAGAAATTGCAGCATGATGTTTGAGAATGTTCTTTTGGGGAATGGTAGAGTTCAGATTATAGGAAGAAAAGCTGAAGCAAGGAAGATCATGAGGAGGCTGAAGAAGTCAGAATGACTAAATCCTCCCCACTGAGTTATTTCTCTAAAATAGAGTTACCCATTACCTGACATCAGCGTTCTTTTTGCCAAATCTCTTCATTTTGAATGCAAATTCCAAGATGTGCTTTCAGCTAGGGGTAATTATCTAATTATCTATTATGCAGTGTGCATCGTCTTGTTTTCTCTCCTTTCTCCCCTTTGTTGAGTGTGTGGCTTTTGGCAGACTGAGAAAGATATGACTCAATTGCCTGTCAGCACAGCTTTAGTGAGGAGAGAACATCATGGAAAAGGAACTAGGCTGTTTCAGGGCAGAACAGTAATTGATTACTAATTATTGAAATATTATGTCTGAAGGAGGAAAGGCACAGCCTACTTTCCAAAGCTCCAGGTAATTAGCAAACATGTTTGAAACACTCTGAAATGGCCAAAGGAGTAAAATGTCTAAGAAGAGTGAGGTTTTTAACCTTCAATTATTCATTTAAGGTTTTTACATGATGAGCTTTTCACTTTCAAACATGAAGGATAGACTTGGTGTCAGGACCAAGGGACATCCCTCCACATAGCCAGCCAAATTAGGGTATCACAGATGGATCTCAAAGTTTCCTTAATGGTAGAGGATAATGGACAACTAAGACAGGAAAGCAGTGAACTGAGCCCAGCAGTGCTCAGAAAGATTAAGGGCAATCTTAAAATCACTAGTCTAATCAGGCTGCTTTTCTGTGTGAAGTTCTCCAATGGCTTCCCTTTGTCATGAGAATTCAAGATTCTCAGTTGCCATGGTTTCAAGGCTCCTGCTGGTCTGAAGGATGCTTCCTCCTTTGGGGCCTCACAAGGACTGACCACTTCTCACCTGCCAGCACCTGCAAGAAAGGTGTCATGTACCTGCAAAAAAAAAAAAAAAAACCCTCTTCTGCCTGCCAACTCTCTCCTTTTTTTCTCAGCTCAAATGAACATCAATCATTGATATGAACTTCCATCAGCTCCTGTGTTGTTGCGGTTTGTTTTTATAAATGAGCTGTACTATTTTAGTAGTTTTAGATTCAAAAAAAAAAAACTATGATGGTGGAGCATCTTCATATACCAAACCCAGTTCCTTTTAGTATTAACATCTTATATTCATATGGTGTATTCATTATAGCTAGTGAAATGATACTGTGACATTGTTATTAATTAAAGTCCATTTAATGGACCTTATTCAGATTTTCTTAGTTTTCACCAAATGTCTTTTTTCTTTTTCCAGCACCCCACTCAGGACACCACACTATATTTAGTTTTCATGCTTCTTTTGTATTCTTTTGGCTGTGACGGTATCTCAGACTTTGCATGTTTGGGTGGCCTTTACTGTTTTTGAGTATTGCCCAGGTATTTTGTAGTGTTCCATTCTCCTGGATTTTGTGTTCTTCAAATATTTAGGAGCCAGGGTTGTTTTAGACACAGATTACACAAGGAAAAGGCCATTTTCTTCTTATCATATCAAGGGTGTCTACTATCAACTTAACACTGTTGGTATTAATTTTGATCATCTGTCTTCAGGACTTTATTGGATTCACTACACTTTCTCCTCCCTTGACAGGTTATACTCTGTGGAAAGAAATAACTGTGCATAAAACACACTTAGGGGGCCTCCCCGGTAGCGCAGCGGGTTGAGCACAGTGCTGTGAAGCTGCCGCAGCCTGTGCATTACGCGTTCTATTCCAAACCGTCTAGGGAGCTACCCACATGGCACAGCAGACCTTTCCTGTCTCACCCCCTGTATTTTGGCCCATCTGCTTGTTCTGCCCCCCACTCTGTCTCTGGTGAATCCTCTCACCCTCCCATGCCCCAGTTCTTGTATAAAAATAAATAAATCTTTAAAAAATAAAAATAAATACACAAACACACTTAGGAGCAGAGAGTGTATTCCATCTCCTTGAATACACAGCAGTTACATTAGGTTGTTTAGGATTTTTCTGCATCAGAGATTTGCCTCTTATCCCCCACTAATATATGAAAATGTGCATGTGTGTGTGTGTGCACATATGGGTATGTAAGCACTCATCAAATCATTTATTTATATCAATATGGACATGGATATTTTATTCCATTTTATTTATTTTGTTTCTCATATTTTGGTCATTGGGAAGCCTCTCAACTTCTCAGTCCCTTAGACTACTCTCATGATTTTAGAATTTTTTGCGTGTGTTTCTCTTAACACTTCCTTACTTTCTGGTGCTTCACAATACATGTTCTAGGCTCATCTTTGATATTTCCTTCCTGAGTCCTAGAATCAGTCATTTTTTTCTTAAAAGCCCTTGTATTGGACAATGGCATTAGAAGCTAAGATCCCTACTGAGGTACCATTGCTCTAGGCCTTTCAGATGAAATAGGAAGAAAATACAGAAATGTGTACTAACCCATATGTGCACTAACACATATCTCTAAATAAGTCTATAGGGTTCCATATCACCACCTATATTTACAGTAAGTCAAACCCTCAGTCACACTGATGTCTCTAAGCCTAATCCATTACCAAATGAATTATCTGGCCTCCTCCACTTGCTTCTCTGTAAGCTTTATTCCAACAGTAAGAAATCTGTCTCCCATTTCCTTCCATCCATTTTCTTAACTATTGAATTCTGGCACACTTGTGTATAGGACCAAATTTTTTACCCAGTCACTGAGTGATTACAGTACAGTGATTATGTACACTTTCTTTTACCTTCAGTAGTACTGAGTAATTATTTTCAAAGTTAAGTCAATGCCTCCAACATAACTTTACTCATATGGTTATAAAAAATTGGATGGTTTTTACATGCTCTGCATTCCATCCCCAACTCCTGAATTATTTTTTTAAATTTGCATATTTATGGTTAACTACCATTACAGTGACACAGAACAATGGGACCAGTCTAAAGAATTTGCTGTATTTCACCCATATAGCTCCTTAACCTCCTGAATCTCAGGCAAAAATACTAAACCTTTACTTTATCCAGAACATCAGCTAATTGTTGCCATGCATGCATTGTAACCTTTCCAGACATACTCTTTCACTTAGAAATATGTATTTGTGATTTATCTATGTTTCTGTGTGGCTTGATAGCTCATTCATTTAGCAATATTAATATTCCTATCACCTCTGTTTTTCTGAAAGATTTATTTATGCATAAAAGAACCAGAGTACAGGCCAGATACACGGGGGGGTGAGAGGATTCACCAGGACAGAGCGGGGAACAGAACAGGCAGACTAACGAAATACATTGCTGAGGGGAGCAGCAGACGAGACAGGGGAGGTCTGCTGCGCCATGTGGGACCCTCACTGGCCGGCTGGGATTGAACCTGCACTGCAGAGGCTGCGGACAGCTTCACAGCACGGCACTCAACCACCTGCACCACCAGGGAAGACCCTCTTCTTTTTTTTTAAGCTTTATAATGTAGAAGTTTAGACTATTAACTTTAGACCTTTCTTTTTCTGTAATTTGTACATTCAATACGATAAAATTTTCTCTGTGCACTACTTTATGGCATTTCACACATTTTCTTAAACTATGGTTTAGTTTACATTTACTTAAAAAACCAATGATAGTGATTTTATTTATTTCTCTTTGCAGTTCTATCCATTTTGTCTCATGCATTTTGACACCATTTTGTATATACTTAGAGTTATGTCTTTTTGGAATATCAATCCCTTTTATCATTATGTATGCTGCTTTTTATCACTGCTTATTTTCCTTCTTCAGTTTTCTAAAATTAATATAGTTACTCCAACTTCTTTTGATTACAGTTAGCACAGTATGGTTTTCCATTCCTTTTCTTTTAAAATTTATAAGACATGGCATTTAAAATGGGTTTATTATATACAATTGAGTCTTTTTTGTGCATTCAGATGATCTTTGTCTTTTACTTGGTATATTTTGACCATTAATATTTAAGGTAATTATTGATATTTAGATAATATCTATGGTGTCAGTATTTTCTTGTCACAGTATTTGTTTGTTTCTTTCCCTTTGTAACATATCAAATACATTTCTTTCATGAAATTTTTAATAGATGCCTTCATTTGCAATATACATGTTAATTAAAAAGTTTGCCAACTAACTAAATAATTCTATACTTTTTCATGTGCCATACAGATATCTTTTTTTCTTTATTGAAGTGCCATCTTAGAGGATTTCAAATTCTCCCTTTCTTTCCTCTAGGGTGTTACTATTATTATTAATTTCAATTACACATATTCAATATATTGATATTATTGTTATTTTTAAAGTAATGTTTAGGGCAATTAAAAATAAAAGTAAAATATCTCACTTTACCGGTATATATTTCTTCCATGATAGTCTCAGATTATCTGTGTAGATTGAGATTCCTGATCTATATGACTTACCTTCAGCCTCAAGACTTCTTTTATGGGTTTCCCTAGTGGCTCAGGGGTTAAAGATACAGCGCTATCAATTTATGAACAGCCAGGGAGCAACACATATGGCACAGCAGACCTTTTTTGTCTCTCCTGCTGCTCCCCTCAGTAGTGTATTTCAGTACATCTGCCCGTTCTGCTCCCCACTCTGTCTCTGATGAATCCTCTCACCCCCATACCTCTGACCTACACCCCAGTTCTTGTATGCATAAGTAAATAAATCTTACCAAAAAATAAGACTTCTTTTAATATTTCTGTAACATCATGTTTCTTGTGATGAGTTTCCTCGGATTTTTTTAATCTAAGGAAAGAGTTACATATTTTAGAAATTTTTCCATCTTCTAATAGATATGTCATCTAATGTTGGCCTATAATTGTTCATAGCAATTTCTTATGAATCTTAGTATAGCATAGGAAGCATCCACTAGTTGTTTCAGAGTCCTGGGAGGATACCAGCAAAACCGATTAGGAGCTGGACTCTCTGGCAGCAGCTGGGTACACATGCAATCAAAACCCTTCCAGGAAAAACCTGGGAAATGGGCATTTTCCTACTTACCCTGTGATCAGTCTGAGCAATAGCCACAGGGAATGTCCATGCACCCAGGTAACTACAGCTTCTTTATGGTTACAGTTCAATGGCTCTTGTGGATACAAGCCCTGGTAACTCATCATCTTTGATTCTGAAAATAAAATTTATTCATGATCCTTTTCTCATCACAGTGTTAACTATTTCTGGCTATACTTTTCACTACCTTTGTTTGATTTGGGTTTCAAGGTAATACAGGCCATATGCCATGAATTGAAAATTTCTGGGGCTACCTGGTGGCACAGGGGTTTGGGACCCAACCTATGTAGTTTCCACAGCCTCTGCAGTATGAATTCAATCCCTGGCCAGGGAGCTGCCCATATGGCACAGCAGACCTCTCCTCTCTTGCCTGTTGCTCCCCTCAAGCAGTATATTTCAGTCAATCTGCCTGTTCTGTTCCCTAATCTGTCTCTGGTGCATCCTCTCACCCCCCACACCTCTGGCCTGTACCCCAGTTCTTGTATGCATAAATAAATAAATAAATAAATAAATAAATAGATAGATAGATAAATAAATAAATAAATCTTTTTTTTTTTTTTTAAAAAAAGAAAAGTGTTTCCTCTGACTCTATATTTTGAAAACTAATGGTTGGTATTATTATTTCTTCTTTAAATGTTTGGTAAAATCCCCACTGAAAAAAATCTATGCCTGGGATTTTTTTCAGTGGGTGTTCAATTACAAACAATATATTTAATAGGCAAAAAACTATTTTATCTTGGTTCATTAAATTTTAGCAGTCTAGTTTTTGGTGAATTGCTGTCTTTTATATAGTTTGTTAAATTTCAGTGTGTAGAGTTGTTTATAATGTTTCTTTACTATGTTTTCAGAGTGCATAGCATCTTGTGATATACCCTCTTTCATTTTTAATATTAGAAGTTTATCTCTTCTCTTTTTTCTTTATGACTATATTGCCATAACTTATCAATTTATTTTTTTATTGAGAGCCAACAATTTTATATTCATGTTTTTCACCTATTTGTATTTTCAATTTCATTGAATTTTGGTTTATTTTTTATCACATTTTTCCCATTGGCTTGCATTGGACTTATTTGGATTAATTTTTAAGTTTCTTAAAGTAGAAGCATCTATTATTAATTTTATACATTTATTCCTTTCTAATATAAGCATTCAATAGTAAAATTCCTCTCAAGTTACTATTTTAGCTGTGCCATAGATCTTGATAACATTCCCATCAAAGTATATTTTAACCGACCATCCTTTTGTAGAAGTAAAATATAATTAAGAAAAAAAGCTCAGTCTAGCTAGAGTTTATGAGTATCTTCCCTTAGTCAAGCACTCTCTGCCTGTTATCTTTAGGCAGAAAATATAATTCTGAGCAAGACACTGAGCCATCATTAAAAACTCCCAGTTCAGTGGAGAAGGAGACGTGTGTAAACACTCATGACACAAATCCAAAAGCAAATCCAAAAGGAACTCATAAACTTCCATAAGAGAGTTATTATTACATATTACGAATGATGAAATATACACCACAAGATCTATTCTAGTTGTAATGCTTTCAGTCCTTTAGCATTTTCACAGTCATTACAGTCATCTGAAATTTCCAACTCAACCATTTTTTTGCCCACAATGTTGGCCACTTTCATCTTCTAAAATCATTTTTCTGCATGGATCCAGGGATGACATATATTTATATACATATATATATATGCATATATGTGCGTGTGTATATACATATCAATGTATAGATATGTGTGTATATATTTATTTATTTATTTTCCTCTATTTTGTCACTTCTTTTTCAGGCTAAACTGACTTCATTTTCTCTTCACATTTCTGAATACCGAAATTTTCCATACCTCAGTTTCGGGTACTTTTCCCTCTGTTCTTTCTGATGAGGTGAACTCATGTAGTTTCTTGTTTTATATATCATCTCAAAATTTGTTCAGTTTTTTTTTTTTTTAATTTGGTCCTTGATATCTCTTTTGAACGTGAATCATATATCTCGCCATTTATACTCCATATCTCCATAGATGTTCAATGGACCTTCCTAGTGTACTCTACCTGAAAATCAGAGGCAATGCAGTACAATAGTTCCAATGACTGACTTTAAAGTCTGATTGACTTGTTGAAATTTTGTATTTCACTTGATATACTTGGGACAGAAGAGAATATACTTTGACAATTGTAAAATGGGGACAATAACATCACCTAAATGGGTTTTTTAATAAAAATTAAACAAGTTAATCTACACAAATCCATTTAAATAATTCCCTGTCTTTAGAAGTAATTACATATTATATTGTTGATAATATCAATAATTTCATCACCATTTCCCCATTTGCTCAGGACAAAACTCTGGAGTTAAACTTCACACCACTCTGTCTTTGACCATTTATTGCATGAACACATCTTTCAAAATATGCCTGATTTGCCTATTTTGAGTACCTATTCTTCACTGTTTTTCATCTTTCATATGGACAACTGTTTTTCTTCTCTCCTTCCTGCTTTCTGTTCAGTACACAGATGCAATAATTGTCTCTTAGAAATGTAAATCAGGCCATTGTAAACCTTCCCATCACACCTAGAATAAGATCTGCCATCTTTTCCAAGATGGGTAAGACACATGTCACCCAGTGAAAGTGGCTCTAGCCACTTTCCTTAGACCATCTCTCTCTAGCTTATAAACTCAGTAAATTGTCTTTTAGTTGGTCTATAATTGGCCATGTGTCTTTGTAGAAATTACTTTTAGTCAGGAAGATAAAAAAAAAATCTAGTATACAAAGCAAACACCAAACAAATGAGGAGGTGCATCGGCTTGTAAGGAGGTGTTTATATGGTGTGATCAGAAAGGACCTTTTGATCCTCTTGTCACTTAAGTAGAGATCAGAACAGTTGGAAACATGCAGGTCTGGTGATGATCATAGGAACAACATGCCAGGGAAGGAACAGTGTAGTCCTCCTGCAAGAGGAGAGTCCTCACCTGTAGCATTTAGCTCGGAGACACCTGTGTTTAGAATAGAATTCATATATGTTCAACTCTTAACAAATACACTTTAAGTATGCTTTGGATTAATAAAGATTCAAAAGATAAATTGTGATTATTTCAAAATTTCCAAAATGCATGTGATTCTGTTCACATTAAAGATTCTACTCACACACCTCAGGAAGGGACACACATTTGCTAATGGTAGAGTAAAATTGAAATAAATATGATTCTTTCATTTGTTTTTACCGTTCTACCACCCACTCCAAACAATTTTTCTCTTGGAGGATGACTAGAATTTATATGTGGAAATTAGCTTGGAATTGCTGGAATAAGGATGAAGAACATCTTTCGTTCATAGAAATGCTGCCCCACCCACAGGAAACAATGGGATTTATTTAACTGTCATTACATAATACTTATTACATAGAGTTTTAAGCACTTTGAAATATAACCCATTCATCTCTTATAACAAACATATGAGCTTTAGTGCTATTATTGTTTCTGTTTTGCAGAGTAGGGAGATGCAAGTTGTCTCTCAAAATTCATGGAATCAGCCTATAAAATAGTGACTAATGACAAATCATGCTTGTGACTCTAATCAGAAAGATTTTCTTAGTTTAAAAAGTACAGATTTCGCTTTGAAGAATTAATGGAAAATGTATCAAGTAAAAAGGTGTCTGAGTGAAAACTAAAGGGGAAACAATACAAAATTGAATACAACTGGGCCTACTTGGACAATACTGTAGGTGCCTAATTCTATCCCATCACCATACTCAGGGCAGGGCTGGGACATGTCCAAGGACATGGCAATCCCACAAGTCAGAGATAAGCACTCAATCATTCACTAGGGGAGAAATAGATTTGTAAAGAAGTCCAGAATAGACTCTACACTTTAAGAACCTATAGAAGAGTCAGGCCAATATAAACACAGTGAGTACTGGCCCCAGGATTTGGGACACATTTTAGAGTAATGTCATGACAACCAGGATGGGAAATTTGTGTGTCTTTGCTTGTCATCTTAGGCAGGTAGATTTCACTTAGTAAATGAAAAGGAACCACCACTATAATAGGTTGAATTTCATGGACAGATCTTCCTTGGCTACATAAAATAAATAGTACCTTTTCACCCTGCCCCATAGTCTGAAACTTACTTGCCTTTACAGGTGCCAATTTAAGTCCATTGATATAGAAAAATTTAGTAAAAGAGTTTTCAGCTTTTGTTTAAATAGATTGTGACCAATTCAATTACATAGGCATTTTCCCTAAATTTCCATGTTTGGGATTTTTTTAAGTAATCTTGCAAGTACTTGGCATTATGTCATACCCAAATTATGTTTATATTGGTTTAAAGCAGTCAGAAGAGAAAAAACTGTAAAGATGCCAATGTTTGATGTATCTAATGTAATGATTCCATCAGGGTGTCATAACTTTTTTATAAGAACCTACGACAATTATTTTCCTCAGACAACTATTAAGTATAGAGTTGGGTAGCAGTTGCCTGCCATTATCTACAACAGTATTTACAATTTAAAAGGAGAGTTATCATAGGGTTTATGGGTAGGCCATGCAGGTAATGCAAAAGATTTTCAAGTCAAATTTTTAAAGATTTTAGATTGTTGCAAGAAAGGGCTGAAGCTAATCAGTGACTAATTGGGTAAAGCATGAGCCTTGAGCCTCCCAGTTGAACTAGACTTTTGCAGGGGAAGAATTGCCATATGAAGGCACAGCATCATCTCAAAAAAAAAAAAATAGATAAACCATGACAGTTCTGGATAAACACCTAAACTCAACATAACCAGCATTACTATAAGCATGTAATAAATACCTGGGGGGGGGGGCTTTTTAATTACACTTGCTGTTGGATTGCCATGCTTAGTTGCAAGTCACTGACAATCTGTCATGCATTAAGCTGCGATCTTGGGTATTGAAGGAGCCTGAAAATATGTATTTTTTAAACATTTATTTTATTTATTTATGCATACAAGAGTTGAGGTATAGGCCAGAGGTGCGGGGAAGGGGGCTGAGAGGATTCACCAGAGACACAGTTAGGAGCAGAACAGGTGGATCTAATGAAATACACTGCTGAGGGGAGCAGCAGCGGGTGAGACAGAAAAGGTCTGCTGTGCCATGTGAGTCAACTTCCTGGCCAGGGATCGATCTATGCTGCAATGGCTGTGATAACTTCATAGAGCTGAGACTTAACTCCTTGAATCACCAGGGAGGCCCTGGAAAATATTTTAAACAAATTGTGGACTTCATGGTGAATACTTAGGGTGAAAGGGAAGGAACTTGGGTGGTAGATGGTAGAAGTTTTTAAGTACTAATGATTTTCTGTGTTATAACAGGAAGTCAAAAGTTATCACTTCAGTTTAAGGAGAACGTTCTGTCAATTGGAATTCCCTGAGTTTAACTATAGATCTTGTAAAAGAATGGAGTCTGTGGTGGAATGGAAACAGGGCTATAAAACTGCCTGATAGGATATTGGAAATGTTTACACCGAGTTGGCCATATGTGTCAATTGCTTTTTGTGTGATTTTGATTCCATGTTTAAGCCTTCTTAATAATCTTGTTGCTTTAAAACTCAAATAGCATCACAGTACTATTATTCTTGCTGAAAATATCAATAATCTCTTTTAAAAAGATCACTTGATTTTGCTAGTTTTTTCTCAGCATTTGCCAGTTTTGTGAATTTTTTATTAGTCATTTCATTGTTTATTCTGCATTATTTTGTTTTAAGCACAGAAAGGTGAAGTAATTAAATGTGGTTTTAGCATCGTGTCTCAATACCCAGTATGTCTGAGTAAATGTTTACCTTCCAGAACCAGCCCAAACAAATGAAAACAACAGCACTAAATATTTCCTTTGCAGAATGATCACTAAGGCTCTCTCCTGAAGACTTAATCTTAATCTTAAATATTTGCTGTCCTGAATTAAGGAATGTTATGTCTGTAATCTTATTATCTGTTTTTCTTCATGCTCATTATAAATGCCAAAGGATAATTCTTCCTAGAAAAAATCAATCTTTTGTGATAACATGCAATGTGTTTTTAATTAATACAGTTGCCTGATGCTGGCAGACTAGAAACATCTTATCGTCACATGCTGGGGGAATTCACGCAGGGTCCTGTCTGTGCATGCTGAGCCCTTGAGCCAAAGAAAAATCTCCTGTCATTAACTTCTCTTCTTAACTAGGCTACTTATTAAGAACCAAGTCATCAGTCATGCTGGATAAGCATATCAAGATATAATGAGACGCCAGAAGCTGATGAAATATTCTGGCAAGAGCAATGACCAGTTATGTTATAATAACTTGTGGTTCATCTCCAGCATGGGAAGGGGGGAGAAGTCACTTGAGATTGCTCAATATTCTTGGACAAAATGTGACTGTCAGCTCAAGCTAGAGGTAAAGAGGAGGATTTTTGTTTATTTGATTTTTTTTTTTTTTTGAAGCTGATAGATAAATGGTCACTCAGCTGGAGTGGAATCTCAGGTTGAGTCTCTTGTCCTTTTCAATGGCTCTGACACCCAGTACAAGTCACCTGGCCTCTCTAAGTTTTCTTTTTCTCCACTGGAAAATGAGTGCAGGAGTGCCCACTTCATGATGAATACACAAGATAAAGTGTTGAAAGCACATTGTAAATTGTAAGAACAAGAAATTTTTTTTTTTACTTTCTGAAATTGATGATTATTTTATCTTTACAGAAAATTCCCCCGAAGTGAGAACTAGAAATAAACATTCCTAAATTGTCATTAAAAGAACAAATTATCAAGTTATTCTTGTTTTTTTGACTCCCAAATTTCAGGTTTCTGTGCATAAACTTAATTAACAAAGGCTCCTTTCTTTATCATCTGAATGTAGCCAAATAAAATGGAGGCATGATATACAGGGAATTTTTTGATAATAGAGTAGAAAGGTATTTATTGTTTCAGAAAGCACTTCCTGAAAACATTTATAACCATGTAGCTAATCAAATGACAGGTTTAGAGATCAGTATATTAGAGGGAGGGCCTCCCTGCTGGCACAGGCGGTTGAGCGCAGCACTGTCCGCAGCCTCTGCAGTGCAGGTTCTATCCCCGCAGGCCTCAGAGCAACCCACATGGCAAGCAGATCTCTCCTGACTTGCCTGCTGCTCCCCTCAACAGTGTATTTCATCAGTCTGCCTGTTCTGTTCCCTGCTCTGTCTCTGATGCATCCTCTCACCCTCCCACACATCTGGCCTGTACCCCAGTTCTTGTATAAATAAAATAAATCTTTTTAAAAAAATAAAAAGAAAATATATTAGAGGGAAATAGAAGACATTGCAACCTGTGGCAAAACACCCTGGATCAATTTTTCTTTATATGCTTAAACATAATTTTTGTGTTAATATATAGTCAAAATAAAAATTTCCTACTCTGCTGTCACAATAACCAGCAACTGACCAATTAGAGTAAAAATAACTTAAATTATATATTTATAACCTAGGTTTCTTCATCTCTGAAATGGATTAATATCATAGTTATTCAACACTTTTACTGCTTGAAAGATTCAATTGTTTCTACATTATAAAATACTGGACTGAACAATGAATTCAATGAAAGACCTTAATATGATGGAAATAAATAAAATAATATTACTACAGATAGATAATTGTATAAAGATGTTATAATTACAATAGTGTAATCATATCCAAGATCATGGAATTTATAAAGATAATTGAGTCAAGCCAGGTGAAATAAACCCCCAAAATTGTTAATTGACAGCATATATTGTTTTCTCTCTTTTTCTTGGGTACACCAAAGAAAGGAATAACTTCTACATAATTTCCACCTTATTTTCTAAGGGGGTGCTGTGGAACTCCTTGCATTTTTTCATAATCTCTTTCTTCTTCATAAAGTATTGATTCCCTAGTCACTTATAGCCATAATCTTCTTCTGTGAAAGTCTAAATTATACACAATGTTTTCCACAAAGCTTTCCTTTGCTCTAAATATTCTCCCTCTTTCCTGTGGATTCCCTCTGGCATTTACCTTGCTATGGTGAACTCCATGAGGTCAAATTTAAAATGCAATGTCTCCCAACATTCCTGGTTGATATTTACCTGTGTTCGGTGTAACCCACTTAAATGGATCAGATGGTGAGAGAGTGATATTCTAAAGACTGTATCTGGGTATGCCTTGCAGAGTGAATAAGAGGAAATGTCAATGGTATTGCCCATTCAACAAAGGGAAATTTGATTTAGGGCCCCAACAGGATGCCATTTTTCCTTAATAAAGAGTCAGAAGGCACAAACTGGCAAACAAAACAAGAACAGATGAGAGACTGATATAAGTGGCTTGCAAGTATTATTTTGCATAGAGTATTAAAGGAAAATAACTTTCTCATCTATGGTAATAGTCACTTTATAATTCAAAACAAACTAAAGGAATAACATGGACCACACAAAATGCTATGGGCATGAGATAAGCAAAGATACCCACAACCAGCTCAGCGGACCTTGACCTGCACAAACAGTATAGGAATCCCAGCCTGCACCAGAACACAGTCCATTGCTTAGTCAAGAGTGGAATTTAGAAAACCTAAATAAGGGACCAGGAGAAAGACCAATTGTAATAACATAAAAATCAACAAGCAACAAGCAACTATAAGCCAGAGAGAGACACACTGGGTGGAAGGGGGTGGGGGGTAGAAGGGATTACAGTCAAAATGAGGGAGATGGGAATGTACGGGGACTATAACCAAGATGAAAAAGCATACATTGTGCAAAAATGAAAAATGAAGTAAAAAATATATAAAATAAAATATAAAAAATATATAAAAAAGAGTTCTCAGCTACCTGCTACTGAAAAGTGAAGCAGAACATAATGTTAAAACTCTGCCATGTAATATTTATAATATTCTCTGAATTAAAATGAAAAAGAAATGTTCAAAGGGAAGGAATTAGCATTTCGTTCCATGGGCTTCATCACTATTGACTAAGGTTTATATTGAATTTATGATGCACCTAGCTAAAGAACTCCTTTAAATATTGTTCATTCCTTCTCACACTCATTTATTTGTTTAACTTAAACCTAATGAGTACTTATCACCAGGTAATGTGTAGTTGCCAGGGATACAGAATGAAAAAGAAATGTCTCTGAACATATAGAACTGACTTTAATAAAGGTAGAGGATACTAACCAAATTATCCCATTTATTTTGTATTTGGTAAAGGAGTGTTTTTTTTATGAAGTTTTCCCACATATTCAGCTGTGACATTTAGTAGTGATAATAAGGTGAAAGGAAACAGGAGCTGTGGTATGACAACACTGAATGAATGACCAGGTTTTGTGTTTAGAGTTGGCCCTACTCCCACTCCTGCTACTTACCATCTTACAGCACATGGCTAGTGTGTTTCTGATGCCAGAGATAACATCATAGAGGAGACTGAGATATTAATATCCAGGGAAAATTTCACCCAAGAAATTAAAAAAAAAAAGCTTAACTTTGTGTTCCAAAGTCCCCAAAATCACTCCCTCCACTCCCAATGCCCCACAGCAATCCTTGCATCAGATATTGTAACTGTTAACGCATGATCAGCTATTCCTATTATTCTAAGGATATTCAGTCAAATGACCTTTTATCTAATTTTATTGGACTCACCAAAAAAGATCACTATTAAAGAAAATAAACTCAAACAACAAGCAGAAAAACAAAACATTACAAAATAGTCAGGCAACAATATGCTAATAAGTCTATTAATAGAAACAAAATATTTCATGGAATCAAGAGGATAATATATATACACACACATATATAGATAACAGATAAGTTTCAGTGAAAAATGTATCAACATTTATAAACATGAACATTATTAGTAAAACTAAAAAGGACAAAAATATCTTCCACAGTTGACCCAAATAAACGGGATTAATTGGATTTAGGAAAATAAATGATGTGAGATGAGTAATAAAATAAGTAAATTAATAGAAAAACTAAATGAAATGTCATTTGAAAGTAAATGACAAAAATCAAAAGTGTGTAAGGATATTTAAGAGAATAAAGAGTAGCTTGTGATATACAATCTGAGAGTCCCTGCCCAAAATCCATTAAGTTGGGAGATACTGAAGTTAAAATATGTGCCTGCATCACAGTATCATAAAGGAGCCACAGATTTCTTAAGACTGTTGTTCTAAGAAAACACTACTAGGTATGAAAAAAGATACTATACAACAAATGAAGCCTTTGGACACTGAACCACTATGGTGTTGTGGTGGGCAGGATACTAAGAAGTATCCTGCATACTTGGATATATACCAAGGTTCTAGCTATGCGCTGTGTACAGCATTTGGGATGACGTGGCAAGAACCTTCATGCAGCCTCCAAAGAAGAGCCCTAGTAAGAACGGGAAATGTCTTCTGTCAACAATGTGTATACCTGGAAAGGACTCTGATCCCAGATGAGAGGCCAACTCTGGTAGACATCTTGATTTCTGCCCAGGGAAACCGAACAGAGGATAAACCCTGGCCGTCTGATCCATGGAAATGATGATATTATAAATAAGTATTTTTAAAGACACAAAAATGTGCTCATTTATTACACAGTAGGAGTTAGCTTAAGAAAACTACTCAGCTTATGAAACTGATGATTCCTTGTCATAATGTATAGTGACTGGACCCAGGAACTTGAAGTAGGACTGGGATCTGTTCAAGGGGTTGGCATCATTGTGGACCAGTGACTGTTGTGTTCCCTTCTTACCCTAGTTCCCCTTTTCAGTGGAAGAATATGCAGTAGTCATTCTATTTCTGCTCCACGTTTGTAAGCTAGGTGAACAAGAGAAAAATACACCTCACCCACGAAACCCCATCTGATTTAGCCTAAAAGGGAGAGCTTTGGGAGATTAATGTAATTTGCATAGGGAGAATTTTGCCCCATTTTTGGCCAGCAGTTTGACTGTGGTGGTTTTAAATCTGTCCAAAATTCTTTAAGCATATGTATTAAGTGATCTGAGCCAGTGACCCTGGACAGTCCTTTGCTAGCAACCCATGTGGAAGGAATGATGCTGCATGCCCTCAGAACACTAGAGCAGTCCCATCTCTTGCATTTCCCTGGTGCTCTGCTCAGTCCATGCAAGAAGCCCCACCTTAGTGGACAGAGACATGCAGATAGCAGACAACTTTCTGAACATTGCCAGCCTCACCTTCCACCAGCAAAATCAATGGTTGATAGTTGCTCAGAGTGAAACCCAAGATGGAGAGATCAACTGAACCTTGGACTTCCAAAAAGGTATACAGCAGTGACTTTTAAGGGGAGGATGTAGCTTTTACCTTCCAAGTGTTAACAAAACTTTGGGGGATCAAAAGAACTACAATGAGCCACATTCAGGTGACAATGCTGGGTTCTGGGAGCAGAGGGAATGCACTTTATCCTATGGCTCCATTAGGAATGTGGACTCAAATAACTGTGATCCCTTCCCCGTAATTCCTGCTTCTCAGATATCTTTCTTAGCACCTTTCATTGATTCTTTGGATAAGATCCCTTCGTGGAACGCTCCTTTGAGCGTTCCTTCATGATTTGCTAAAAAGAGTACTAATCAGGCCTCCCCGGTGGCGCAGCAGTTGAGCACTGGGTTGCGAAGCTGCCCCCAGCCTCTGCAGTGCAGGTTCGATCCCCGGCCACCCCACCGGGTGAGGGTCCCACATGGCACGACAGACCTCTCCTGCCTCCCGCTGCTCCCCTCAGCAGTGTACTTCTTCGGTCTGTCTGTTCTGTTCTCCACTCTGGTTCTGGTGAATTGTCTCACCCTCCCGTGCTTCTGACTGTACCCAGTGCTTATATAAATAAATAAATCTTAAAAAAAAAAAAGAGTATGAATCAATGGTAGGATAATAAACTGAAAAGAAATAAAATATGGGTAGAATTATTTCCGTTTCATTCAAGACTCCTGGTCATGGTCACCAAGAATTACTCACAAAGGCTGAGAGACAGTGGGCTCCCAGACCCCAGATGATGATCAGGGCCAAATACTTCCTGCAAATCACTTACCTCCTCATCCCCACAGCTCTCTCCAGGCCCAGTCTAAAGACAAGCAGCAGACACAGCCCCCATCCGCTCTCCAGACCCCTCTCTCTGACTTCTCCCGACATAAGTAGGGCAAGAAAAATCTTTTCTCTGCCTTAATTCCATTTCCTCATTCTCTGTCTCTTTTGTTATGAATCCACAACCAACATAAGCAATGTTATTTGTAAAATTCTATTTTAAGTTTAGAGCCTTGGGACATTTTTTCCCCTAACAATGCTTGATTTTCAAAGCCTTTGCCCCTCCAAAGTGTTAGAAGTAGAAATAGGTTGTTATAATTTACTAACACGAAAACACCTAATTGATAGTGTATTAGAAAATAAAATCCTTTGTTTTTACCCATAATAAGAAATTATGAGGAAAACTGTAAATTCAGAACTCAATCATGGCAGGTATGATAATGTGAAAGAATGACTTCCAATTTGTCCCATCTTTGTAGCAATGTGGTCACATAAATTTTTTCCTGGGATCCTCACCATACCATGCAAAGAGAACCCCTTTCATGGAAAGAATTAAGCCCTTCCAGACACCCCAGCATGCCCCAACTGGGGCCAATGCAAGGTCTATTCTAGTTCTTCCAGAAAATACTATTGGTAAGCAAAAGCATGTGTCTAATAGAGATCAAGATCTTCTCAGCAGTGCTCACCTTTTTCTTCCCCAGAGTGACTCCTCATGGTGCCACCATAGAGGTAGAAGAAAGAAGTCAAAATACAAAGGTCCAGATTTTCAAATCATCCCATGAACTCTGTCATGGATAAGTGCATGCCACTATACAACCTGGTGATTCTGTTTATGACCAGCAGTCAGAGCCCATCTTGGAAGGACTTGGTAAGCATTACCCAGCCCTGCCTAGCTGGGGGAACATAAAAACAGCAGACACCTGAGGCAAAGAGCAAGTGAGGAATCGGGTGTTGGAAGAGCAACTGACTTCAGACACAGTCTTCAAAACCCAGCCGAACCATGTGTCAGAGTTTCTCTTGCCAGGATATTGCATTCCAAGAAAAGCAAGTAATTCTTATAAACTGATAAAATGAGGCCCGAAATGATTGCTTACATGGACATTTTTAGAATTGCTAGAGTTTCATGGAGTTGTTTCACAATGAATGTATACGTGTGACATTAAATCCTGTATATCAGAAATAAAAACAAATGACCACAAAATCCTGTGCAACCTTGAAGCTTTGATGAATTTTAGGCAGTTGAGAAATGCACAAAGTAGAAAATATGCAAATATTTGTATCTTCCCTGAATTCATGAGTAATAAAATGTGACTATTTTCACTTACACAGAGGTATCTGTGCATTATCTTGTTTTCTTATCTGGGATCTGGCTGTCACGACAATAGACTTCCCTTTTGACTTTATTCTCTAACTGGGTGACTTGAAGAGATTCACCCTGCTCTTTCCCTATCTGTGTCCTGACCAGACATATTGCAGTAAGGGTACATACTAGTGACTTAATTTTTAACTTTATTATCCATTTGAAAGTCATATATCCAAATAATGCCACACCCTGAGATACCGGGGATTTATGACTTCAACATATGAATTCTGGAGAGACACAAATAACTGCAATCTCTTTGCTTTAGTTGAAAGCACACAAACAAGACCCAAAACCACTTATCATACCTTGAAAACTTTTTTTCTACAGAAAAATCTGCTCTCCTCCCAATTCTTAGCAGCCATTGCATGCTCAGCTCTGTCAGGGCAGCACACCCTGAGGCCAGATATCTTGAGGATTGACTGACCAAGCACTGTCCAGGTGCTGGAGATGTGGCAGGGATGAGAGAGAAGAGATCCCTCCTGCTACTTGTGTTCTTCAATGGATCGAGAACAAACAGGGGGCAAGTGAGTTAGTGAACGAGATATCCTGAGGGATGTCAAAGGACAGTAAATGATTACCAAGGTCCCAGGAGTGATCAGGAAGGACTGACCAGTATGACCACCTATGACTAGACTGAGTGACCTCGACCCATTGGTCAAGGCAGAGGGAGAAGAAAGGCTCTCCTCTGAGTGCGGAGGAGAAGACCTGCGCTCAAAGAATTCCCAGGGGACATTAGGCATTGGGTGTTTCCAAGGAAAACCAAGTCATCGAGGGTTTCAAGAAAAGGAACAACATGACCTGTAAATGAAAGGCAAGGCTGTGAGAGCAGCTGAGGTGGGCGGACTGGCCCTACAGTTACAGAAGGGCTGGGAGGGTCCCAGCTGCAGACAGAAGTGCTGGCCTCAAACAAGAGCAATCAGTTAATTCAGCAACAGAATGGGCTTATTTGTAAACAACAAAGAGGGCAGATTGGGAAGCACTTCCATGGTGAGACCCACATCTGAGATTAATAAGCCCCATTACAACTTCTGAGGGTGTGATTCCCAATCCCGCAGGAGATGGAAACAGCATTGCTCCCCATAGAGTGCAAGGAAGTCTGTACTTTGCTGGTTCATGCATGTTTAAGCTCTCCCTTTCTGACCTCCTAGCCTCATTCAAACTATTAATGTTCAAACCATACCTGCAGGTCCACCCAGTTTCCCTTTATAAGCCTAAAGTTTACTCAATAATAAAGCAGGGCAGACAGGAGCAATACAAGCGCTGATGATGGCAATGCCTATGATGTTCTCCGTGGGCACTTCCTAAAGGGGAACTGTCTCTGGCATAAGAGACTAACAGAGAAGGAAAGGGAACGAGAAAGATGTCAAACCGGACCCACAGAATCATTATGTTGGCCTGCAAAATATTTTTTAGTTAAAATTGCTCCTAAATTAAAAAAAAAAATCAGGCAGTGCCATCCCACAATCTATATTCCACAATTCTCTTGAAGAATCATGAGACATGGTCAGGCTGTCATGGGGAGGCTCCTTTAGAATACTGCACACTGCTGCACTGGCTACAGTATTCATTCAGATCACACCCAGTCATGGGGTGACCACAAACCATTCTGGATAATGAGGAATATGGGCACTTTTTCTGCTCTAGGAGATGTCTCTGGTCCCACAGAACAGTCCCTGCTCTTGCAGTTGCACTCTGACTCCCAGTGCCACAGAACATACAGCATCTAACAGGATTACTGCAGCTTAAACCCATGTGCTCAGGCTGTCATTCTAGATCCACCTTTGCTCTTTAAACTGATACACATGCTTTGAGCAACACTGCTGCCTGCTCTGGAGTGTGGCAGACATTGTGACAACAGGTGACCTTTGCAGACTACTCAGGCTATTCTAGTTCTCCAGACTTGCAAAGGCCTTGCTAAGTATGGCAGGAGACTTATGACTCACACCCTTGCTATCCCAGTTCCCTGAGTCCCTGTTGAGCACCAGGTGACTCCTGCTGTCCATCCCCCTCTTTGTAAGGCTACCTTTCCATGCAGAGCATTCACCTGCAGTTTCTGGAAGCAGTAAGCCCTTCTGGAGACTATCTCTTTGCTCCTCAGCTAACAAAAACGACAAAACAACCTCTTTCTACAGACTAGCAAGGTCCCTCCTCACAGGTTCCTACAGTCCCTGTTCAGTGACTTGTGCCTCCTGCCAACAGTACCCACCTGACCGCAGGTATTCCAGCCAGATGCTATGTGCCTCTGCAGGTTCCCTAAGTGCCTCCCAGGCTGCAGCTGTCCCCACTCAGCATTACATGGGCCTGCAGCAGCACTGTGCTCTCTGCCACTGTCTGCCACCTGATTGCTTTCAGGACTCAAGGGCTTTTTTTGTTTCTTTATTGAGGGGACGTTCGTTGACAACACTGTACATGACTTAGAGGAATAGGCTCACACCTCAGGTATGTGAGCACAAGACCCCCACCTCAAAGTACCTAGAGCCTTTACCCTCAGCCTTGGGGTCCCCTCCCCTCTCTCTTCCCACCTCTCCTCTCTCTTCTTGAAGAATTAATTCTGGAATCACATTTCTAGGGTGTGTTTTTGGCTGCAAAGCTGAGGCCAGGTTTCAACTTCATTCCTAATCTTAGAGATATGTGACTTCCTTAATTTGTCTAGTTCCCTGATCCTTTTAACCACTTAACAATTTCATGTATATTTCAAATGCATATAAAATTAAAAGTAATTTTATAGAGTTTATTATTAAAGTCGATATAATAACTTATGCAAATTGCTTCAGTAGCACATATTTTCAGGCAGTATATCAGTAATGAGGAAAAATTACAAAATGTGGTGAGGGAATTTTGTGTATATATTCCTTAACCTCCAAAGATAACTCATATTTGAACTAAAATGAAGATATATCTTAAGATGTTTTCAGAAGATAATTATTGTACAAATTTTTATTAACACAATTATGCATCAACACACATGAGATTAACTGAAATGATTATTACTAAACTCTTTATAAAACTGATTATGGGCCTCCCCAGTGGCGCAGTGGTTGAGCGCTGGGTTGTGCGGCTGCCCGCAGCCTCTGCAGCGCTGGTTCGATCCCAGGCTGCTCCCTGGCCACTGGAGGAGGATCCTACATGGCGCACAGACCTCTCCTGCCACCCGCTGCTCCCCTCAGCAGTGTACTTCGGTCCTTCTGCCTGCTCTGCTCCCCGCACTGGCTCTGGTGAATTCTCTGACCCTCCCGCGCTTCTCACTGTACCCAGTGCTTGTATAAATAAATAAATAAATAAATAAATAAATAAATAAATAAATAAACAAACAAGCAAACAAATAAATGAATGAATGAATAAATAAATAAATAAATCTTTTTAAAAAACTGATTATGCATTTTGCATATTATATATATCTTTCTAATTCAGTATTCCTTCAGTGGGCACTTAGGGTATCCAGGTAGTTAGCTTTGGTGCAAAAAAATATAGAACAGCATATACTTTTCTGAGTGGATGGTTTCACATTCTTTGGATTGATGCCCAGAAGTGGGGTTGCTGGCAATTTCCATTTTTAGTTTTTTGAAGATATATGAGAGTCACTTTCCAAAATGTTTTCATTCCCATCAATAATACATTATGTTCTTTCTCCACATCTTCTCCAGCACTTGTTATTGGGGGTCTTTTTAATATGTTCCTTTCTCACAGGTGTGAAATAATATCTCAAGTGGTTTTAACCTGAGTCTTTTCATTATCCTTTGGTGAATTTTCTATTCAGCTCTGCTGCCTATTTATTAGGTTGTTATTAAATTGAATATATTTTTGGTATATCTTGGCTATTAATCCCTTGTTGAAATCCAACTTTCTATGTTTATACTTGCATTATAGGGATTTTATAATTTTATTTTTTGTTAAGTGAGAGTTAACTCATTTAAAGAACATCCTCAAGGGTTAATAAACTCCACTAGAGTGTTGATTTCAGTTTCTAATCACTTTTAAATTAGTCAATAGTCATTAATGTTCCACAGTCAAATGAAAAATCTATTGAACTTGGCCACACAACCCATCAAGATTATTTCTGTATGATTCAATGACTCATGGGAGGAAACTTCATCATTCAAGATTTACTACACAGGATTTTATAAAAGTACAGGTTTTTCATTTAAGAAAATGTGACCTAAGGAAGAGTCTCTTGGAATGTGCTGTTGACTTGCAGTTGTGACAGGATGGAAAGACAACTTCTTCCAGTGAGAAATGTAGACTCACTATTTACATTTTGCACCAGAAAGGGTGTATCAGTTAAAAGTTGAAGGACAGGGCCTCCCCAGTGGCGCAGCGGTTGAGCGCTGGGTTGCGAAGCTGCCCGCGGCCTTTGTGGCACCGGTTCGATCCCCGGCTGCTTCCCGGCCACTGGAGGAGGGGCCCACATGGCACGCAGACCTCTCCTGCCGCCCGCTGCTCCCCTCAGCAGTGTGCTTCAGTCCTTCTGCCTGTTCTGCTCCCCGCTCTGGCTCTGGTAAATTCTCTCACCCTCCCGCGCTTCTGACTGTGCCCAGTGCTTGTATAAACAAAACAAACAAACAAACAAACAAATAAATAAATAAATAAAAAAGCATGCCTCTATAAAAAAAAAAAAAAGAGTCTTAAAAAAAAAAAAAAAGTTGAAGGACAAATAAAACCCAAGCCTTGCTCAGATTGGCTGCCCCCCATGGAATGGGCATCTGGGTCTCCTGCTCCAGTGTGCTGAGGGTAGGATGTAGGGAGGGATGAGCAGTCAGTGACCAGTGTCTATATAATAAAGGCCTGTTGTTACTGTGGTTGCCACACTAAAGGGACAACCCTTCAGTCAAGGTGTCTTTTAAAAACATGCCATACCTTGGGCCTCCCCAGTGGCACAGCGGTTGAGCACTGGGCTGCGAAGCTGCCTGCAGCCTCTGCAGCGCAGGTTCGATCCCAGGCCGCAGGCGAGGGTCTCACATGGCGTGCAGACCTCTCCTGCCACGTGCGGCTCCCTCAGCAGTGTACTTCTGTCCTTCTGCCTGTTCTGCTCCCTGCTCTGGCTCTGGTGAATTCTCTCACCTTCCCCCGCTTCTGACCATACCCAGTGCTTGTATAAATAAATAAATAAATCTTTTAAAAAATTTTTAAAAATTAAAAAAATAAAAACATGGCATTCCAGCACTCTCAGGAAGAATTCTGACTCCACAAGGAATGGCCCTTCACAAAATTCCCAGACCAGAGATTTTGAGTTGTTAATTCAGAATTACCTTTGTTGGTGGGAGGCAGAGGGTGAAAGCATGGGTCTTAGTTGGAAACAAAAGTGTTATATACCCAACTATCTAAAGAAAAGTCGCAAAAGCTAATATTCAGCATCCCTCTCCCAGAGGCCAGACCCTCAGCCACAGCTACCAGTTCCTGCCCCATCTGGCTGTTGACCTCAAACAACAAAATGGGTTTATTTAGAAACAGCAAGAAAGCAATTTGGAAAGTGTAGTGTCAGAGACACAAGTGCACACCCCAGAATGTAAGTTGCCACCCACTTACATAGCCTTTAGAGAGGTCTTACTAAACAGGAAGGAACCCTCTCTTTTTCCTGCTAGGTGGGGAAGCAATATCACCTCCCTTTAGAGATGTGAGGCATCTTGTGTCCTTTGCTGAGTGTGCATACCTGGGAACCCTCTCCTAGTCGCCAATCTCATTTAAATATAGTCTCTGCATATTAATTTCCACATGAAGAAGAGGATGACAGTAAATTCCGTTCTGGAAAAGTAATGATTCTGACACAAATTTCCACGCATTTCTCCTTCCCTGGCCCCCAAATAGAAATTTTCCGACACTGACACCAGTTGGATGTTCTACAGTGCAACTCCACTCTGCCCCCACCTGCCTGGAAGCATCATGGGAGATTTGCCACCTTCAGCCATTACTAGTCCAGGTTGTCACCTGTGCTTCTGACCAACTAACTATAAATCAGAGGTTCCCAAGCTTCCTCCTCGGGTTCAATTAATTTGTATCAGTAACTCACAGAACTTATAACATTTTGTTTAGATTCCCAGTTTATTATGAAAGGACATAACTCAGAAACAATGAGATGGGAGAGAGGCACAGGGCAAGGTGTGAGGAAGGGCCCAAAGTTGGTGGATGGGGGAAAGGCTTGTAATTCAGCATCTAAATGACTCTTTATGACATTTTCAAAAAATGTAAAGTGGCCAGCTTGGAGATACCTGGATAAATGTGTGTAGTGGGGAGAATGTGCCAAAGGAAGTGTTCACAGTGATATGGTGATGAGTAGAGTGAAGGAAACTATTGTGGACCAGAAATTGGAGGGTCAGAGAGGCCCTGGAGTCCCCGGTGTGCTAGGCCCCAGCTAGTGCCCATATGATCAAACAAGGCAGATAGAGCCAGGCCCTGGAAAATGCTACAGCAATAGGCAGCTGATGTGCTCACTCCTGCTCTCTTCCCTGATTCTGGCTCTGTGGGATTTGGTTCAAAGGAAGGTCTGGGAGGAAGTAGCCATTTCTCAACCTGACCAATGGCACATGAACACACTCAGATAGCTGAAAAGAAGAATCAAGGAGTGGATCTCGTCATATGTGAGGAAAGGAAACATTTTTAACCCAGTACGCTATTAAATTTTTAAGTTGTTGTTAATCTTTTTATTAAGATAATAGTGTCGCAAATCCCATGTACCTACATCCAACTTCATGCATTTTCTTTTTTTTTTTTTTAAGATTTATTTATTTATACAATCACTGGGTACAGTCAGAAGCTTGGGAGGGTGAGAGAATTCACCAGAGCCAGAGTGGGGAGCAGAACAGGCAGAAGGACCGAAGAATACTGCTGAGTGGAGCAGCGGGCAGCAGGAGAGGTCTGTGTACCATGTGGGACCCTCGCCAGCAACCGAGGATCAAACTGGAGCTGCAGAGGCTGCGGTCAACTTTGCAGTCCAGCACTCAACCACCGGGGAGGCCCCAGCGTCATACATTTTTAACTGATAGATACCTTTCAACTCTATTCCACCCAGTGCTCCTTGCATTATTTTGGAGTAAATCCCAGCTAGTACATCATTTCACTGATAATTTATTCATTATGTACCTTGAAAAAACAAGTATTCTTCTTTTACTCTAACTACCATATTGCTTTTATCTCTTAAATGTTTAATCCTATTAACATTTAGTATTGATTCACTGTTCAAATTTCAAAAGTTTGGACAAACTATTAAGAAATCAAACACTAACATGAGGGCCCTGAAAAAGAAAGCATGAAAAGCAGATTCTGGTGTGTAAGTGTGAGGGCCAAAAGGAAGAAACTGCGTGCAGAGTGAGAACAGCTCACACCTAGAGGAGAACTTGGGATTCAGGGAGGAGCACCAGCTTGAAGATGAAACCGGCTCAGGGGCAAGGTAGAATGATGAGTTACTTTTCTGGAAAGGAGAAGGCTGTGTGTGTACATCTGAGTGTGTGCATCTGTGTGTGCATGGGCAGAGTGCATGTGTGTGTATGTATATATGTAGAGTGTATGTGGGAATGTGCAATTCTGTGTGTACATGTGATTTCCTACACATCTCTGTGTGTACATGTGTGTGCATGCCTTTGCTTATAGAGTAAATGTGGTGTGTGTGCATGATGTGAAGAATGAATATGGGTGTGCCTCTGTGAATATCTGTATTGAGTTTGAATATGTGTATCTGTGTGTGCTGTGTGGAGTGCAAGTGGGGTGCGTATCTCTGTGTGTGCACATATGGAATGCATGAGAATATGCATCTGTGTATGTATGCAGGGGGTGTGTGTGTGCAGCATGTATGTAGGTATGTGGGCATCTGTGTGTACATGTGGTGGTGTGTATCTTTGTGAATGCACATGTGGAGTACATGTGGGTGCACACATGTGAGTGGATCTGGGGTGTGTGTGTGAGAGTGCACAAGTCCATGGAAGGGGTTCAAAAACAGTAAGAGTTAAATCACCAAATTAGAGATGTTTATTGACTTCTCTTAAGAAAATAATTGTGATGGCAAATCTAATAAATTAAGTAGAGAAAATTAAGTATTTTGTTAATATAGGTTGATTTTATGATTTAAAATTTACAACACTTACTCATTACAAAAGCAGTCATGGAGTTTTTATGAGCACAAACACTGACATTTCAGTATGACAGATGCAGTTGTGTCTCTGCTAGATGGAGGACCCTAGATGTTTCTATCCTTTGATTACAAAGAACTAAGACTATTGTGGTTATATACAGATAAGCACTTGCAAATGGTTAAAGTTTATTTAAAAAAAAAAAAACTGAAATACTGATCTAGATGTAATTAAAAATTTGAAAGAAGTACAGAAAAGATACTGAAGTAGGGCATTCCTGGTGACTCAAAGGTTTAAAATGCGACCTATGAAGCTATTTGCAGCCACTACTGCACAAGTCCGATCCCTGGCCAGGGAGGTACACATATGGCACTGCAGACCTCTCCTGTCTCACCTGCTGCTCCCCTCAGCAGTGTACTTCAGTCATTTTGCCTGTTCTGTTCCCCATCTGTCTCCAGTGGATCCTCTCACCCCCCACACCTCAGACCTGTAGCCCTGTTCCTGTATGCATAAATAATTTTTTTAAGATTTATTTATTTATTTATACAAGCACTGGGTACAGTCAGAAGCTTGGGATGGTGAGAGAATTCACCAGAGCCAGACCGGGGAGCAGAGCAGGCAGAAGGACGGAAGTACACTGCTGAGGGGAGAGCGGATGGCAGGAGAGGTCTGCACGCCATGTGGGACCCTCTGGTAGCCGGGAGCAGCTGGGGATTGAACCGGCGCTGCATAGGCAGCAGGCAGCTTCGCAACCCAGCACTCAACCGCTGCGCCACTGGGGAGGCCCAATAAATATTTTTTTTTAAATCACTGAAATAGAGTTATTGAAATTATCTAGCAACCATTTGCATTTCTTATCTTGAAAATGTTAAATTTAGAAGGACTCAGTCATTTGGAGAAAATATTTATCTAAGATATCTTGGCATAGTATGAGAAATTCAGGTTTAGTACATAAAAATTTGATATCTCTATGCCAGTTTCTCAGATAATGAAGCATAGTTCCCATACATAGTTTGGTTTGTTCTCCCTGTGCCATTCTAATTACAGACTGATATTTCTTTGCTGATACCCTCCCCACAGTTGAAAGCAAGGGAGAGTTATGGTCCTGTTTTGCCAAATTATTCTTTTTTAGATAATTTCAAAATATTTGCAGGGCCTCTCCTGGTGGCGCAGGTAGTTGAGTGCCGCGGTGTGAAGCTGTCCGCAGCCTCTGCAGCACAGGTTTGATCCTGGCTGGCTGGCGAGGGTCCCACATGGCGCAGCAGACCTCTCCTGTTGTGCCCGCTGCTCCCCTCAGCAGTGTATTTCGTCAGTCTACCTGTTCTGTTCCCCACTCTGTCTCTGGTGAATCCTCTCACCCCCACACCTCTGGCCTACACCCTGGTTGTTCACACAAAAATAAATAAATATTTTTAAAAATAAGAAGAGAAATTGCAGGATTCCCACAGTTATTAATGATGACATAAAATGCTACCATAAAACGGTATCAGGCTACCTCCTTGATAGCCTCAGGGTTAAGTCTCAGCACTATCACCTCAATCCCTGGCCAGGGAGCTAACCCACGTATGGTACAGCAAACCTCTCCTGTCTCGCTGCTGCTACCCTTAGATCCACCTGCTCTGCTCCTCACTCTGTCTCTGGTGAATTCTCTCTCAACTCCCCCTTCCCCACACCTCTGGCCTACACCCCAGTTTTTCTATGTAAAAAATAAAAAGTACCTACAGAGAACTATTCAGTTTTTATTCATTCATTCTCTCTCATTCCAAAAACTGTTTTAGAAGGCGTAGGGAAATATACTAGAACATACAATTAAATAGATTAAAAAATTAAATTTGGAAATAATAACAAGTCAGTGTAACTTTTGTAATAGAACGTGCATGCTACTAGCTCTACACAATGATGAGAGGAGACACCACCAATATATCAGAGTTTTCTAGAAGGAAAACAAAGTAAACTATTAATGACCTTTTCCATTAAAAAAAGATTGTTCATCATAAACACAGATCTAAAAAGAAAGTAAAACATAGAATAATATAAAAAATAATTTGATACAAGAAACCCATTATCACTAGTAGCCATTAGAAAAAAACATGCAGGTCTCCATTGAAGAAGTAATTCTTTTTTTTTTTTACTTATTTTTTTATTTTATATATTTTTTACATCATTTTTCATTTTTGCACAATGTATGCATTTTCATCTTGGTTATAGTCCCCATACAATTCCCACCCCCCTTATTTTGACTGTAAATAAGGGGCCAGAAAAAAAGACTAATTATAATAAAGCAAAAATCAAAATAAACAAGCAACTATAAACCAGAGACATACTACAGGGGGTGGGTGGGTAGGAGGGATTATAGTTGAAGAAGTGATTCTAAGCTGAAAGTGAATCACAGTCTGGGTTTCAGAAAAAAATACTGCATAGTGACTCCTACTGGGCACTCTGTTAGACATTTCACATAGATTATTTCATTTAAAACAAACCTAGAGGGAGAGAATTTTCTGTGTTCTACATGAAGATGTTAGAACCCAATAAAACTTGGAACTGTTCATAATCCAAAACCACAGACAAAGTAAACAGAAAAGTCGGTGTTTGAAGCCAACCAGTTCACCAAGCTGTTCATCCATGTTTAGTTACAAAATAAAGTGTCATGCTGCAGCAGATACTAAAAATATTATCACTGTTTTTGGTAAAATAAGTATTGTGCATATTTTTGGTAGCAAGGAAAAGATATCACTTAATAAGTTATGTTTAGGGTATACATTCCTTCTCATTGCTTTTTGCTTTTTATTAAAAAAAAAGAAAGAAACAGGTGATGGATGCTGCTGCAAGATCATGTTCAGACCTGAGCCCTTCCTTACAAGAAGTCAGGTCTGGGCACATCAGTGCATCAGGGCATGTGATGTAGCATGGGAAGAATGAACTTTGCAGAATAATACAAATCCCATCAGTCACTGCCTCTTAAAGTGAAAGAACAGCTATGGGATTCTTTCCTGAATAAGCTTTGATTCAAGTTAAACTCCAACTGCTGCCATATCCTGTCATCAAACTACACCCTGTCAGGTGTAATATAATTAAAGGACCATCTGCTCATCATATCATATGGAAATTTTCCCTGTTCAGTCCACAGGTTTAATCCCGCCATCTCCAACTTAACAGTGACTGTGAGCCTTCTCTTATAATTAATTGAATTTACTAGCTTTATTGAGACATGATTGACATAATGTTGTGTATATTTAAGAAGCATGACACTCTGCTTTGATACACATTTATATTGCAAAATTATTGCCACCATAGTTTTAGTTAACAACTCTATTCCATCACATAATTACCATTCCACAGAGCTTTGCCCGGTGGTGTAGCAGTTGAGCGCTGGGCTGTGAAGTTGCCTGCAGCCTCTGCAGCCTGGGTTCGATCCCCGGCCAGGGTCCCACATGGTGCAACTGACCTCTCCTGCCCACCCGCTGCTCCCCTCAGCAGTGTATTTCATCAGTCTGCCTGTTCTGCTCCCCACTCTGGCTCTGGTGAATTCTCTTACCCTCCTGTGCTTCTGACTGTACCCAGTGCTTGTATAAATAAATAAATAAATCTTTGAAAAAAAAATTACCATTTCATTTTTGTTATGAGAAGATTTAAGATTTATACTCAAAAACTTTCAAATACATGATACATGACAGTTAAAATCATTACTCTGTACATTAAATCCCCAGAAATTGTTAATCTTATAACTGAAAGTGTATACCATATAAGTAATATCATAACAGTACTCGTCATTCTCTGTGTGGCATTTCAGTTAGGGTAATGTTCTCCAGTTTAATCCAAGTTGTTACAAATGGCTTCAGTTTTCCTTAGAAAGAAAAATTAATTTTAACTTAATAGCTTTATTCTTTTTTAATTTTTTAATATGTATTTTTACATCATTTACATCATTGTTCATTTTTATTTATTTTTTTAAACTGCTTTTTTTTTAAAGATTTATTTATCTATTTATACAAAAACTGGGGTGTAGGCCAGATATGCAGGACAGTGAGAGGATTCACCAGAGACCAGAGTGGAGAACAGAACAGGCAGACTGACAAAATACACTGCTGAGGGGAGCAGTGGGCAGGACAGGAGAGGTCTGCACGCCATGTGGGGCCCTCACCAGCGGTCGGGATTGAACTGGCACTGCAGAGGCTGCGGACAGCTTTACAGCATGGCACTCAATTGCCTGCACCACTAGGGGAGATCTATCATTGTTCATTTTTAAATGATGTTTGCTTTCCCCCTCAATTATAGTCCTCATAGAATTTCCTTCACCAATGCACCTGTGCACCACCACCACAGTCCCCTGTGCTCTTCCCTCCCTCCATCTGATCCTTCTCCCTCCTCCTCCCCTGCAGGATGTGTTTGTTTTTGTTTTGTTCTGTTGTGTTTTGTATTGTTATTTTTTTCCCTTGATGTCTTATTTGGTTTCCCTATACATTCCTCCTATAAGTGAAACCATGCAATATTTTTCTTTTTCCTTCTGAATTATTTCTCTGAGCATGATTCCTTCTAGCTCTATCCATGTTGCTGTGAATGGCATGAGTTTATCCTTTTTGATTGTTGAATAGTATTCCATTGTGCGTATATACCACATCTTCTTGATCCAGTCATCTTCAATAGCTGTATTTTTAACATAAATTCAGTGAGCCACATATAAAGATAGTTTTGTTTAAATAAAAACTAAAATTTCTTAATTTATGATAGTCAACACAGTTTAATCAAGCCAAATACATTTGTAAGAAATATTAAGAGTAAAATAATGTTACAAGATATAAAAAGCAACACTATATGAAAACTTTGCTAGGCCGTTGACAAGTAGAAAATGTGTAGGGAAGGGGTTGCTGTGGTGATGGTCTCATGCCACATTCCTGAGGAAGGGAAAGCACTGAGAAAGAGGAGACTGAGATGATTATGAGGCAGGTAGATATCACCTCCACAAGTGCTTTAAGTAAATGAGGTTGCAAGAAAAGAGAAATGAAAGGCATATTAAATTACTGGCAACAAAAATCATAACATAAGAAGGTTTTAAAATATTTTTTAAAAGTTTATCATTTGTTGGATATGTTAGTTATAATATTTATAGAGACTGATCTGTACTCCCTCCAAATGATATGTTAGATACCTAAATCTCAGCACCTTGGAATATAGCTATGATTGGAAATAGAGTCTATAAACAGATGATTATGCTAAAATAAGGCCCTCAGGATGGCTGCGGTCTGATCTGACTAGTGTTCTTATTTTTAAAAGATTTATTTATTTGTGCATACAAGAACTGGGGTACAGGCCAGAGGTGTGGGTGGTGGTGGTGAGAGGATTCACCAGAGACAGAGTAGGGAACAGAACAGGCAGATTGACTGAAATACACTGCTAAGAGGAGCAGTGGGCAAGTCAGCAGTGGTCTGCTGAGCCATGTGGGTAGCTCTCTGGCCGGGGATCGAACTTGTGCTACACAGACTGCAGATAGCTTCACTGGTTGCGTCTTAACCCCTTGCACCACCAGGGAGGCCCTGACTAGTTTTCTTTTAAGACAAGGAAATTTGGATACACAGATACAAGACATCATATTCACAGAGGAAGGTCATTTGAGGGTGGGAGGAGAAGCAGGCTGTCCTCATGTCACGGAGAGAAGCTGGAAGAGAAACCAACCCTGCTGACACCTTGATGTAGAACTTCCAAAACTGTGAGAAAATACATTTCTGCTGTTTAGGACACTGTGGCATTCTTTTTGGCAATCTTAGCAAGCAAAATCAACATGAAAGCAGAAGCATTCTGCAGTTTTAAGGAAAATATGGAAAAGTGATGTGTTTGTATGGTAAGAGGGAAAGAGCATGGAATTTATCTCCAATAAAGATCAATTTGTTTCATAGCCCTTTCCTCACTAACTGTGTAAATTTGAAAGAGCCACATGGTATTCCTGAGAATCCTGCCTCACCTCAATTTCAAGCAAACTATACTCTGATCAGCACTTCCACACTTTCCAGCTTATTTTCTCTAGTTGTCTAATTCTAATAATCTCTCTAATTCTCTGAGCCCTATAACCCTTAACTTTTATAACTTCTTCTTATGTTCCCTACCTCTTTCCTGTACACTCATCGGTCTTGACCCTATGCAATTCCCTGCGCAGTCAGGACCATCAATCCCTTAGATATACTTTCAACATTCTTTCTCTCTTCACTTCATATACTCATTTGGGAAAATCCCATTGTGGTTAAATATGACTTCAATCATTTATGCAACTTAATGTGACTGAAAAATGCATAGGATGCTGATAAATGCTATAGATAAACAAGAGGACCAAACATCATGACCTGTAGCTCTGAAGTATTCTCTGTATTTCTGCTCATAAAGTAGCAACAGTCAGGCTAAGCAAGATATCCTTGGTTATGTGGTCGCTCAAAGGTTTTCTCTCTTTTTATATCTTACATTTTTATATTTTATTGTGATAAAACTGCAAAATATTAAGTTTACCATTTTAACCATTTTTGGTGAACAATTTGATGGCATTAAGCACATTCATAAGGCTGTGCTACCATTATCACCATCCATTCAGAACACTTTGTATCTTGTAAAATTGAAACTCTGTACCCATTAAATACAACCCCTCACCATTCTATATTTTATCTCTGTGAATTTGGCTATTTTAAGAACTTCATATAAGTGGAATCATACTACATTTACCCTTTGTGACTGGCCCATATCATTTTGTACAGTGTCTTCACTGCTCATTCATGTTGTAGCATGTGTCAGAATATTCCATTGTATTCAGAAGCAATATTTTGTTTAGCTGTTCTTCTGACACGAACATTTGAGGTTTTCCACCTTTTATTTATTACAAATAATGTTGCTATGGACACCATTTTATAAATATCTTTTCAACATCCTGTTTCTTATTGTTATGGGTATATACTCAGAGGAGCGATTAAGGATCCCTTGATAACTCTGTTGGTTTGCTGTTGTTGTTTTCAATAACCTCTGCACTCTTTTCCATGGTAGCATACCCTTTCACATTTCCACGACCAAAGTACAAGATTCTCATTTCTCTATATTCTTGCCAATGCTTATTATTTTAATCTATCGTTCATAATAATGATCCTATATGTGGAGGTGGGATCTCAATTTGGTCCTTTGTATTTCCCTAACAAGTAAGTTCTCCTTTCATCAGTCACCTGTAAATGACCAATTTCTGTAATTTTTCTTATTCTTAACCCATAAAACTCACAAAAGACAGATGATAGATGGTAGAGTCAGTTATTTAGAAGGACTCATTTCCTAGTTGAAGAGGTGGGCTGACCCTTTGCAAGGACACTCACATCAGTGGAGATGTCCTACTAGGAACCACTCTAGCAAAACATGTGAAAAGAGAGTTTGAATAGTATGTTCCCACCCCTTCTCTTCCCCTGACTTCTGTCTTTAATAGCAAAGGTAGGATATAGTGTTCAATCTGCAAGAAAAAGAATTGGGTCTCCCTAGTGACACAAGAGGTTAAGACGCAACCTATGAAGCTATCTGCAGCCACTGCAGCACAGGTTTGATACCCGGACAGGGAGCTACCCACAGGGTACAGCAGACCTCTCCTGACTTGTCCACTGCTCCCCTCAGCAGTGTATTTCAGCCAATCCACCTGTTCTGTTTCCCACTCTGTCTCTGGTGAATTCTCTCACATATACCCCACCACCCCTGTACCTCAGGCCTGTACCCGTTCCTGTATGCATAAATAAATAAATCTTTAAAAAATAAAAAATAAAATAGAATTATTTCCCTGTCATTCTTATCTCTCCGTCATAAATAAGCAAATGTTAAAATAGCATTGCACATTGTTTTTCTAGATTCCACATGCTCCTTTCTCTACTAGAACCATTACAATGCTGGCTTTTGTTCCCATCAGTTCACTGAAAGAGCTTTCACTATTGACGGAAGAGGCCTATTCATTCTGAAATTCAATGGACAGTTCTCATTCATTTTCTTTTCATCTTTCATGAAATTCTTTCCTTTCTCCTGAAAGTCTTCAGAATATTTCCATTCATTCCGCCTACTGACTACCCTCCCCCAGTCTTCTTTGTGGAGACACATTGCCTTACTACTTCATAAGCTGAGATATTCAATTTTCCCTGGATGTCCTCTACTCTTGTTGAGCATCTTTCCATCTATTCCCAAGCCTCTGTCACTGGTGCCCACCTCTCTGAAACACAAGTTGGAAATGAGTTTCCATCTCAATTCCAATCCTTTAGTGCAAATGAACAATTTAGGGATCATATTCAATAAAGTCAAAACATACAATAATGTTTCCCCACCACAAATTAATCGTTCACCAAGGTTCGTGGTCTTTGTTATCCCCAAATATAGTTGCCCAAGCTAGAAACTGGTATTACCAGTTCCAATTCTTTTCTCCATTGTTTTTTTGTCCAGAACTCTTAGCTTTTTGCTCTTCAGATTATTTGTTTTTTTAGTTTCCATTTTCTCCACATAGACCCTCTTCATATTTTCTTTGATTCTGCTTCCAGTTTTACTTGTTACATTTTAAGATTGTTACATTTTAAGATCTTAACATGTTTCTCTGGCTCCTTGTTGTTGAGAGGAAAATCCACAAACTTAGGACCCAGACTCCTGCTGGTTGACTCACCATTCTAGCTCCTTTCTGGCAAAGGACCACAAGTGACTCTTTCATACCCAGTGAGGCAGAAAGCAGGTACAATTCTCTGACATATTTTTATATCCCATTTCCCTACAGAATCTTAGTCACATTCTAAAAGTGGTCAGTTCTCAATGATTCTGGACATTCTACTTGGAGGTCTCCTCTCTCATTTAAGTCATTTAATTATCCAGCAGATACTTAGGGATCACTGGCTATATGCAATCTCTGTGAAAGATTCTGGGAAAGCAGGACCAGAAAAGACAAACAAGAACTCTTCCCTCATGGATTTCTTATTCTAGAGACTTCCAAACCTTTTCTTAGGGTCCTAGAGTCCGTTTCAATGTTCTTTGGTTTTTGCAGTACTGATTAGTCCTCATGCCACTATCCATCTATCCTCCATTTCTTCTCTGAACCATGGGATACTGACACACTGGAATTGACACATGTCCCTTTCTTATGCAATAAGCTTAAGTTATGAAGTGAGATTATTTATATGGGATATTCCTTTTTCTTGATGTGGGCCTGTATTATTATATACTTCCCTCATAATACCCTTTGTATTATTATTATTATTATTATTATTATTATTATTATTATTATATACTTCCCTCTTAATACTCTTTCATTTTTGTTTGTTTCCAGGTATGTTTTCATTTTCCTTTGATTTCTTCTTTAACCCAATAATCACTCAGTAATACATTGTTGAGTCACCACATATTAGAGTTTTTCACCAGGTTTCTTATTGTGGTTGATTGCTAGTTTGATACAAGTATAATTAGAAAATTTCCTGAAAATGATTTCAGACTTGAGAGGGGAGCAGCACCCACCACTGGGGCAGACCAGGCGTGCAGAGGAGCACGTTCCCGCATCGCCATTTTGCAGCAGGGACCTTTCTTTGGTGGAGACTGTGTGAAACAAGCAGAAGGCTCCCCGAGGAGCCAGAAGTAAGCTGGGAGGCTTGCCCATGCCAGGCGCCTTCTAGCCTGCAGTCCCAGCCCAGAGGGGAGCGGCACCCACCGTTGGGGCAGACCAGGTGTGCAGGGGAGCGTGTCCCCAGCACCGGCATTTTGCAGCAGGGAACTTTCTTTGGTGGAGACTGTATGAAACAAGCAGAAGGCTCCCCGAGGAGCCAGAGGTAAGCTGGGAGGCTTCCCATACCAGGCACCTTCTAGCCTGCAGTCCCAGCCCAGAGGGGAGCGGCACCCACCGCTGGGGCAGACCGGGAGTGCAGGGGAGTGCGTTCCAGCATTGCCATTTTGCAGCAGGGACCTTTATTTGGTGGAGACTGTGTGAAACCAGCAGAAGTCCCCCAGAGGAGCCAGAGGTGAGCTGGGAAGGTCGCCCAAGATGCCGACCAGTACCAGCAACACAGTGTCACAAGGAATATGGCAAATTAGAAAACAGGCAGTAGGGAGTAGAAAAGCCACATGCAACCCAGCAACTCCTCAGCAAAAAAGCACAACACAAAAAGAAAACCATCTACCAGATTGCAACGACAGTAACTTGGAAGAACTTCTGAGCCTTCCAGATAGAGAATTTAAAATTGCTGTGATTAAAAAACTGACAGAAGTCATGAAGGAAAACAATGATAAGGGGAAAATAATTAATGACCAGAAGAATGAAATTGAGTCCCTAAAGAGGGAAGTAAAAGAAATGCAGGAGATCAAAGAATTAATGGAGGCGCTAAAGAACTCTGGGAAAAGCAATGGAAGCGGAATAGATGAAATGGAAGAACGAATAAGTACTCCTGAAGACACAGAAATAAAAAGAACCGAAACAGAAAAGGAAAGAGAAGTACGAAGGAAAAAGAACGAAGAAAGACTTCGGGAACTATATGACTCCATGAGGAAAGGAAATATAAGAGTTATAAGAATCCCAGAAGGAGAGGAGAGAGATGTAGGAACAGAGAAATAATTCAAGGATATAATTGAAGAAAACTTCCCAAATGCGAAGAAGGAGCTGAAAATTGATATACAAGAAGCAAGAAGAACACCAAACTTCCATGACGAAAGGAAAAATACAGCAAGACACATAATAGTAAAGCTCCCAAGAATCCAGGACATGGAAAATATAATGAAAATGACAAGAGGAAAGAAACAGATAACATTCAAAGGGAAACCAATCAGACTGACATCAGACTTCTCCAAAGAAACACTACGGGCAAGGAGAGAGTGGAGGGACATAGTCAACAGACTCCAAGAAAACAGATGCCAACCAAGAATACTCTATCCTGCAAAGCTCTCCTTCCTCTATGAAGAAAGAATAAGGACCTTCCCAGACAAACAGAAACTCTGGAATTTCATTACGACTAAACCCCCACTCCAAAAAATTATTACAAGGAGCCCTAAAGCCAGAACCTCAGAGGGACGAATAACAACAAAAGAAGGCCAAAAAAAGTTATTAAAAGAATAAATAAATAAAATCAAAGGAAAGACAAACACAATGGCAAATACAGATGCTAACATATCAATACTAACACTAAATGTAAATGGACTAAACTCTTCAACAAAAAGACACAGAGTTGCAGGCTGGATTAAGAAACAAAACCCAACCTTTTGCTGTCTCCAGGAAACACATTTAGCTGCAAAAGATAAAAATAGACTCAAAGTTAAAGGATTGAAAACAATTCTACAAGCAAATGGACCAAAAAAGAAGGCAGGAACAGTTATACTCATATCAGATAAAACAGATTTCAAACTCAAAAAGATAAAAAGAGACCCCAGTGGTCATTACATTATGATCAAGGGGACAATACTTCAAGAAAAAATAACACTCATTAACATATATTCACCAAATGAAGGAGCACCAAAATATATCAGACAACTGTTGTCATCTCTGAAAACAGATATAGGAAAAAACACATACGTAGTGGGAGACTTCAACACACCACTATCAACAATGGATAGATCAATAAGACAAAGAATAAGTAAAGACACTAAAGCTCTAAATAAGGATCAACAGTGCTACGGCTTAACAGACATCTATAGAACACTAAACCCAAAAAAATCTGAGTACACATTTTTCTCAAGTGCACATGGATCATTCTCCAGGATCGATCACATACTGGGGCACAAGACAAACATCAACAGATACACCAAGATTGAAATCATACCAACCATCTTTTCTGACCATGAAGGCATCAAACTAGAAATAAACCATAAAAAGAAGGCAAGGCACTCTACTACCTCATGGAGATTGAAACCCACACTACTGGAAGTCCACTGGACTAACGAGGAGATCAAAGAAGAAATTAAAAAATTCTTTGAATTGAATGACAAGGAGGACACCAATATCCTAAATGTATGGGATGCAGCAAAAGCAGCAATAAGAGGAAAATATATAGCAATAGATGCTCACATCAAGAAACAAGAAAGAACTCAAAGAAACAACCTAATCTCGAAGCTCAAAGATCTAGAAAAAGAACAACAAAGAAACCCCAAAATGAGTAGAAGAAAAGAAATAATAAAAAGCAAAGCAGAAATAAATGAAATTGAAACTAAAAAAAACAATGCAAAAGATCAATGAAACCAAGAGCTGATTCTTCGAAAAAATAAATAAAATAGATAAACCCTAGCAGGTTCACAAGGGAAAAAAGGTAGAAAGCACAAATAAACAGGATAATAAATGAAAGAGGAGAAATCACAACGGACACAGTAGAAATCAAAAGAATAATTAATAACTACTATGAACAGTTATATGGAAACAAGTTCAACAATCTAGAGGAGATGGACAAATTCCTACAACTCTACAATCACCCAAAGCTTGATAGAGAAGAAATAGAACACGTAAACAGACCATTTACAACTAGTGAAATTGAAACGGTAAACAAAAACCTCCCCAAAAACAAAAGCCCATACCTGATGGATTTACAAATGAATTCTACCAAACATTCAGAGACGAATTGGTGCCTATACTTCACAAAATCTTCTGAAAAATTGAGAAGGAAGGTATAATACCTAACACGTTCTATGAAGCCAACATTACACTAATACCAAAACCAAACAAGGACAACACAAAAAAAAAAAAAAAAAAAAAAAAAACTATAGGCCAATCTCCCTAATGAACACTGATGCAAAAATCCTCAATAAAATTTTAGCTATCAGAATCCAACAGTGTATCCATAAGATAATTCACCACGACCAAGTAGGATTCATTCCAGGGACACAAGGATGGTTCAACATCCGAAAATCAATCAACGGTATCCAACACATCAACAAAAAGAAATATAAAAAACATATGATAATATCAATAGATGCCGAGAAAGATTTCGACAAAGTGCAACACCCATTCATGATAAAAGCCCTTGAAATTCTTGGGATACAAGGAACATACCTCAACATCATAAAGGCTATATATGACAAGCCAACAGCCAGTATCATTCTCAATGGTGAAAAGCTGAAAGCATTTCCATTAAGATCTGGAACAAGACAAGGATGTCCACTCTCACCACTGCTTTTCAATATACTACTGGAAGTCCTAGCCAGAGCAATAAGACAAGAGAAAGACATACAAGTAATCCAAATAGGAAAAGAAGAAGTCAAACTATCACTATTCACAAATGATATGATAATCTACATAGTGAACCCCAAAATATCCATAGAAAAACTAATTAAACTCATCAATCAGGAGAGCCAAAGCTCTCCTGAAAAAAAAGGAAGGGAATGGAGGCATCACACTCCCAGATTTCAAACTATACTACGAAGCCATAATCATCAAAACTGCATGGTATTGGACTAAGAACAGACACACAGACCAATGGAATCGAATAGAAAATCCAGAAATAAACCCACAGATTTGTGGTCAACTAATATTTGATAAAGGAGCAAAGAATATGCATTGGAGCAAAGAAAGTTTGTTCAATAAATGGTGCTGGGAAAACTGGGTCACTACATGCAGAAGAATGAAGCTTGACTACTACCTCACACCATACACAAAAACCAACTCAAAATGGATTAAAGAACTAGACATAAAACCTGAAACCATAAAATACATAGAAGGAAATATAGGTGAAACACTACTGTATATGCACATCAAAGACATCTTTACAGCCACATCACCCAAAGCAGTGATAGTGAAGGCAAAGATAAACAGCTGGGACTACATCAAATTAAAGAGCTTCTGCACAGCAAAAGAGATAATAACAAAAACTAAGAGAAACCCCACCAACTGGGAGAACATTTTTTGCACACAACACTAATGATAAAGGACTGATCACAAAAATCTGCAAATAGCTGATGAGACTCAACAACAACAAAGAAAATAATCCAGTCAAAAAATGGGCAGAAGAACTAAAAAGAAACTTCTCTGAAGAGGAAATGCAAATGGCCAACAGGCATATGAGAAAATGTTCACCATCACTTGTAATCAGGGAAATGCAAATCAAAACTACCATGGGATACCATCTAACACCAGTGAGAATGGCACATATTAAAAAAACTAGCAACAACAAATGTTGGCGAGGTTGTGGAGAAAAAGGAACTCTCCTGCACTGTTGGTTGGAGTGCAAACTGGTCCAAGCACTATGGAGAGCTGTGTGGAGAACTTGACCTACTAAACATAGAGCTTCCATATGATCCAGCAATTCCACTCCTAGGTATTTACCCAAAGGACACAGAAACATCAACTCCAAAGAGCACCTGCACCCCTATGTTTATAGCAGCACTGTTTACAATAGCTAAGCTTTGGAATCAACCCAAATGTCTGAAAATAGATGACTGGATCAAGAAGATGTGGTACTTATACACCATGGAATATTACTCAGCATTCAACAAAGATAAACACATGCAATTTGCTGCAACATGGATGGCGCTGGAAGGGATCATGCTCAGCGAAATAAGCCAGAACAAAAAAGAAAAATACTGGATGGTCTCACTCATAGCAGGAATCTAGAAAACTTAAATAAGGGACCAGGAAAATGAATATCTATAAGAAAGTGAAAATCATAATCAACAAACAACTATGAACCAGAGACACTTTATGAGGGGAGGGGTGCGGGGGGGGGAGGGATTGGGGTCAAAATAAAGGGGTTTCAATTGTTTGGGGAATATAAAAATAAAAAAAATTAAAATTAAAAAAAATGATTTCAGACTTTTTGAATTCATTGACACTTGTTTTATGACCCAATAAGTAATCTATCTTTAAGAATATTCCTGTGCACTTGAGAGATATGTGTATTTATCTTTTTGGGAGTGATGTGGCCTATAAATATCTGTCAAGTCCAGGGATCCAATTCTTATTTTAAGGAAATTGTTTCCTTGTTTTTTTGGTTTTCTGTGTTTGTTTTTGGTCTGGTTGATCTGTTCATTCATGGAAGTAGCATTGACATCCACCGCTAATAGTTTGTTGCTGCCAATATCTCTTTTTATTTTTTCTTCAAAGATAAAAAAAAAGAGCTTATTTCCTTGATGCAAGGATCATACAATTCCAGGATATGTTGTGGGGACAACAAAAAACAGTGAAAACTTCAGACAATGAACTAATTGGGCCTTATGGGGACAGAGTTTTTCTTTATTTTTAAATTCCAAAAGCAGTATTTTTTTTTTTTACTTTCTTGTTAATTTTTGAACAATATATGATTTCTCCCCTCAGGTATGGTCCCCTCAAGTGTCCCACTGCCAAAGCACCCATAGTCCATCACCATATTCACTTGTGCTTTTCTGCCACTCTCCCCGCTCCCCCCGCCATTTTCATCCCTGCCAATTCCCTCCCTCATGGATTCCTCATATGTATAGATAGTCTTTGAGGTTTGTCTTTGTCTGGCCCTTTGTTTGTTTTTTTCTATATTCCACATATAAGTAAAATTAACTGGTATCTTTTTCCTTCTGACTTATTTTGCTTAGCATCAACACTTTCAGCTCCATCTGTGTTGCCATAAATGGCACGTATTTATTTTACTGGATTGCTGAGTATATATGCCACATCTCCTTGATCCATTCATCCATTTTGGGACATTTCGTTTGTTTCCACATATTTGCTATTGCAAAGAGTGCTGCAATAAATATAGGGGTGCAGGTTTCCTTTCAAATTGTGTATTCTTTGGGTAGATTACTAGCAGTGGAATAGCTGAGGCATATGGCAGATCCATTTTTAGTGTTTTGAGGAAACTCCAAACAGCTTTCCATACTGGCTTAATTCCTACCAGCAATATAAAAGTGTTCCTTTTTCCCAATATTCTCATTAGCACATGTTGTCTCTGGATTTTATTTATTTATTTATTTTTTAGTATGGGCCATTTTTTTAAAGATTTATTTATTTATTTAACAAGAACCGGGGTACAGGCTAGATGCGCAGGAGGGTGAGAGGATTCACCAGAGACAGAGTGGAGAACAGAACAGGCAGACTGAGGAAATACACTGCTGAGGGGTATAGCTGGCGCAATAGGAGAGGTCTGCCATGCCATTTGGGATCCTCGCTGGCCTGCCAGGATTGAACCAGTGCTGCAGAGGCTATGGACAGCTTCACAGCACTGCACTCAACCCCTGCACCACCAGGGGAGGCCCAATTAGTATAGGCCATTCTTACAGTGTCAGGTGATATCTCATTGTAGTTTTTATATACATTTTCCTGATAATAACTGATGATGAACATTTTTTCATATACTGGTTGACCATTTGCATTTCTTCTTTAGAGAACTATCTAGTTAGTTCTTCTGCACCATTTTTATTGAGTTGTTTGATTTGTTTTTGTTGAGTTGTGTGAACTCTTTGTAGATCTTTAGTATCATCCCCTTATCAGATGTATGGTATGCAAATATTTTCTCCCATCCACTGGGGTATCTCTTTGTTTTGGTTACTGTCTCTTTGGCTGTTCCAAAGCTTTCTAGTTTTATATAGTCCTGGCTTTTTATGTTCTCCTTTGTTTCCCTTGCTTATGGAAATGACTTCTCAAAGGTTTTCTGAAGTTTATGTCATGGAGTGTTTTGCCTATGTTTTCCGTATATTTTATGTTTTCAGTCTTAGATACAAATTTTTTATTCATTTTGAGTTGATTTTTGTGCAAAGTGTGAGATAGTAGTCCTGTGTTCATCATTTGAATGAGTCAATCCGCTTATCCCAGCACCATTTGTTGAAGAGACTTTCCATGTTCCAGTATTATATTCTTTTCTCCCTTGTCAGAGATTAGTTGACCATATAATTGTGGTTTTATTTCTGTGCTGTCAACTATGCCATTAGTGTGTGTCTGTTTTTGTTACAGTACTATGCTGATTAATTATTATGGCCTTGTGTAGTTTGAAGTCTGGAAAAGTAATACCATCCATTCTTACCTTTTTTAGTCAGGAGAACTTTGGCTATTAAGGGTCTTTTTTGATTCCATATGAATTTCATCAATATTTCCCCCATTTCTTTGTAGAAAGACATTGAGATTTTAATGAAATTGCATTGAATCTGTAAATTGTTTTGAGTAGGATGGTGATCTTTTTAGAAACTTTTGAAACTATCTGTTTTATGCATTTGATGATCCTTCATTTTATTCATAGATATTGATAAGTTATATCTCCCTGATGTATTGATCACTGAAACATTATATGGCATCCTTCCCTTTCTTGGTTCCTTTTCAGGTGGAAGTCTATTTTATCTTTTATGAGTTTGATTGATTCTACGTATGGAATATCCATTACCTTTTCTGCCTTCCCTAATGAAATCAAATAGTTCTCAAAATTTTTATTTTGTTTTTCTCTTTATATTTTTCTTTTTTCATCCATCTGGGACATTTGTAGAATATCACTTGAAGGTCTCAGATATTATCCTCCAATTAGTCTGTTCTGCTTCCATAAGTCTTTCAGAATATTTAATCTCCTATATTTATCTTTTTATATCCTGCATCTTGGTTAGTTTTTTATTTGAAGCTGCAATTTCCATTTTCTCTTCATTAATTTCATTTCTCAAGCCATTTTTTTGAGTTGCTGTATTTCTGATCACCTTTTCTGAACTCATTTATATCACTTTTACTTGCTTTTTTGTGTATTCTTACATATATTTGATTTTCTTTATTATGGCAATTTTGAACTCTCTATCTGAATGGAAAATCAACTCTTCCATGTTTTTGTGGTTAGGTTCTGGAGAACTGTTCTCTCCTATTAGGCTATATTCTCTTAAGGTCTCCAGTAGCCTTTTGCTGTGGGTTTTTGTCTGCTAATTTTACTTTTTTATATTTCCCTATTTTTTAAGTTTCTGTTGGAATGACCAGAAATTTGAACCACTCCTACTTTTCCAACAGCTGGCACTGTGGTTTTATGTGATAGACCATAGATAGATAGATAGATAGATAGATAGATAGATAGATAGATAGCTCCAACATCCATAGGACCAGAGACCTGAGTTATTGAGTCAGGGATTGGGGATGGCCTACACATGTCCAGACACTGATGTCAATGTGCAAGGGGGTGGAGGTGGGGCCTGCCTCATGTTTGTGACATGCACCCTCCTCTCTGGGGTTCCAAACCCAAGTCTCTATTATTTACATACTGTCAGAATGCTTTACAAGGTCAGTTCCTATCAAGGATTGGGGAGGAGAAATGCAACCCAATATACTGTCATTGTTCTTTTCACTAGGGACAGATCTATGGGAAACAATCCAGCCTCCACATGTATTTCCCCTCCTTTAAGTGTGTGTGCCTCCATGCCATTAACTCCCCCACCCCAAAGGCTATTTTTTGTGGGATATTACTGATGTGGATTTTGGAGTAAGTGGGTATGGAATGCGGGGTCCTTGGGTTCACTCTGGGAAAGGTTTCACCAGAGCTTCCCTTTCAGCAGCACATGACAAGCTTCCCAGGGGAGTTTCTCCTTGAGACAGAGACATTAGTTATATTTAAAGAACAGGTTTATTAGGAAAAGGGTACAGAAGAATGAAGGACACTAGCATAGACACAAGTGGGCAGAAAGAACTGCCCCGAAAGGCACAGGTTTGCTAAGTGAGGACTGCATGGTCGCAGGCAGGAGGCCTTGAGGAGAGCTGCCTCCACTGAGGGAGGTCAGTGAAGAGAAGTCCTGGCACGGTGCAGGTCAAGGGCAGGCAGGAAGGCTGCTGCCCTGCACAAGGAGAGAGTTGATAAAAATGTAACAGGGTGGTCCCCAGGAAAGGGGGAGGTTCCAGAGACATTCAATGGACAATGCTGCTAATTGTTGCTTCTCTTACACACATTGTAAACCCTGAAAAAAGACTGTCTCCTAAGACTACACCTGAGATCTGTGCCACCATAGATATGGTGTAATAAAAATTAAAAGGGGGGATTGTAACAGGGTGGTCCCCAGGAAAGGGAGAGGTTCCAGGCTCCCTGCCCCACCTAAGAAGAGTGGAGCTGAGCTGGAAGAGAAGAAGCTGCAGAGGAGACTGAGGAAGGAAACAGGATGGAGCCAGAAGGAGACCTGGAGGAGGCAAATGGAGCCTAGAGACATGTGAAGAAACTGCGCTTGTCTTTTGGTCGTGGACTGGGTGACACAGATGTGGGTGAGACCCATGAGGAGGTGAAATTGGCAGCTTTTATCTTGATGTTGATTTTGCTCTTTTCCTTCCAGGCTTGTCTGGTTGTTTCTGACCCTTTTCTGTGGGTCCCTTTGGAAGATGCGTTAGACTTGTGGCAGACTTTGGGCCCTTGTTCTGGGCCGATCCCATATGGATGGACTTTTACCCACGAGGGGACTGGTATCTTTGGTTGCTTGATTTAGAAACTAGATTCTTTGCCTTTTCCTATATTGTTTCCTAGTTTTATTAAAGTTCCTTCCCATTAAAGTCTCATATGTTTTGTGTTGATGTGGTGGATGGCAGAACCCATTTAGAATAGGCAGGTTTGCAGGGTTTGGGCTGCCCCTCTCCCTGCCCTGTAACAGTGCCTGAATGCTTAACTTACATGATTGATTTGGGAGTAAAGCAAGGAACTGCCTCTGACCATCTTGGGCAAAACTTTCTATTATTTCATTTTATTACATTTCATGTCTTAATGTCACAACTCAAGGAAATACTGTTACAGGGTAGGATCAATACTTCCTGACCTCTGCCCCATTATTGCAAGCCTCTAGTCACTATCTGTCACATACCATTTTCAAACTATCTGCATAGCACTTTTTGGTGCTTGTACTTTGACTGTGCATGAGAGAGAGACAGAGATGACAGAACACAGAGGAAGGAACAGATAGGTGATAGACCCAGAGAGAGAGAAGGAGATAAAGACAGAAAGAGACAAAGAGAGATGGCAAGAGGGACAAAAAAGGATGTAAAGATAGGAGGATAGAGAGACAGAAAGATATAGTGACAGAGAGGGAGAAAAGGAGAGAATGAGAGGAGGCAAAACTTATACCTCTTGTCATTTTTCATCTTCACAAGAAAGAATGTTGTTTTATAATACAGACCTCCCCTGAGTCACAAGTCAACACTCAAGTTCAGTAAAGCACAATTGATTATGAAACATTTGGAGCATTCTTGTTCTCTGATGATCCAATCTTAGCAACAGCACCATGATCTAGGTAGCACAGTGCAATCCTGGGTTCAGAAGGACCCTTGGTGAATATTTGTTTAGTAAATGAGGGTATGCTGATATGTTTGATAGTTGGCCAAACTATAAGAACCCTCCTCAGACTTCAGCATCATTTATGAGTTAGATGAACTGCTGAGCTAACTTATCTTACCCAGAAAGTTCAAATTCACTTATGAACTTTGAGAGGAAGGTCAAACTTTGAAACTTCACAAGCAGTGTTCCCTTGCCCTTGTGAGACAGAGGGAAGCCATCCAAGCAATGGTGTGTGCCAAATGATGATGTTGTCCAAGGCATGAATGAAGCTCTAAAGAGATAAAAGTGCTAGAGAATTTTATCTAACATTATTAATGATATCTTAAATGTAGAGAAAATTGTGGTACAAAAACATTCAAATGTGATAAGAAATAATGAGGGACAGGAGAAAGCGCATGTTTATTTGAATCTTAGGCATCATTTGTTTCAAGATTTAGGGTTATCAATAGGCAAAGTTTGAATTTTGGGTTTCCTTCAGTGAACTCATTTCCTCAAGGCTAATTAAAATAGCTGTTTGGCAGCTTCTGTATTGCCCATGAAACTCCTCATTCTCAGCTTTTTTTTCTTTTCACATTCCACACTACACCTGTTTACAAAACACTGAGCTAACTTGCCAAAGAATGTAGAAGAAAATGCCCAGCTCTTCTCTCCACCATCCTTCCACCCCCACCCCATTATCATTTTAACACTATAATACTTAAGCGTTTTCTTAGACATCAGTGGTAAAATGAGATTTTAAGCTACAGATAATACCATTTCATTTATTTGCTTGCTCACTTTTCAGAGGCAAACAAAATATAACTTTTATATTGAGGGGCAAAGTGTCTGATTGTCATGTTTTATTCTTGATTTTCTTTGACATTCCCTTTGATAGTAAACACTATTTTTTCAGCATTATTTCTGGTGTCTTACTCTCTCAAGGGCAGTTAAAGTTCAGTGCATTCAAATAGTTTTGGAGGGCCTCCCCGGTGGCGCAGCGGTTGAGCCCTGGGTTGCAAAGCTGCCCGCGGCCTCTGTGGTGCCGGTTCGATCCCTCCTGCCACCCGCTGCTCCCCTCAGCAGTGTACTTTGGTCCTTCTGTAACAGGGTGGTCCCCAGGAAAGGGGGAAGTTCCAGGTTCCCTGCCCCACCCAAGGGAGGGTGGAGCTGAGCAGGAAGAGGAGAAGCTGCAGAAGACTGAGGAAGGAAGCAGGATGGAGCAAGGAGACCTGGAGGAGGCACATGGAGCCTAGAGACACGTGAAGAAACTGCGCTTGTCTTTTGGTCGTGGACTAGATGACACAGATGTGGGTGAGACCCGTGGGGAGGTGACAATGGCAGCTTTTATCTTGATGTTGATTTTGCTCTTTTCCTTCCGGGCTTGTCCAGTTGTTTGTGACCCTTTTCTGTGGGTCCCCACTGGAAGATGCTTTAGACTTGTAGCAGGCTTTGGGGCCTTGTTCTGGGCCAATCCCATTTGGATGGACTTTTACCCACGAGGGGACGGGTAACTCTGGATGCTTCATTTAGAAACTAGACTCTTTGCCTTTCCTGTATTGTTTCCTAGTTTTATTAAAGTTCCTTCCCATTAAAGTCTCCTATGTTTTGTTTTGATGCGGCGGATGGCAGAACCCATGTAGAATAGGCAGGTTTGCGGGGTTTGGGCTGCCCCTCTCCCTGTCCTATAACAGATTTGGCGTCTAACGTGATTTAGGACAGAGCCATCCATGGTTAGTCAGCCTCATGGGGAAATTGGGCTTCCCTATGGCACTGGCTACCATAAGCACAAATGTGATTTTTGGTTTCTCCGGTGTGTTTGTTTCATATGTCGATTTGCTGTTGAAAAACTGGCTTGGGCTTTGTGAAGATTCTGTATGTTTGTGTGTAATTTGTTTGTAGTGACTTGCTAAGAGATTTTAATTTGTGGAAATTTTTTCTGTGCCAGTTTTACTCAAAAGATTAGGCAGTACATTGGACCATGTGGCCAGATCAAAGATGGCGTCTGAGGCCACTTGGTGTGCTCTTGTAAAATTCAGAGGTTCTTGTTGCTAGGATTTGGAACTTTTTTTTTCTTTCTTTTTGTAATCTCTGCTGTCTCATTAGCATTTCTAAAGGCAATAATGGTTCTTCAGTGGTATGTTGCTTTGTCTTTGGCTACTTCCTGCTCTCTGCCTGATGCATTTTGCCAGCCAATTGTGGAGCAGTGGTGTTTAAATTAGCAAATGTATGCCTGGGTGTTAAGGAAAGAGTAGCCTTAAGCAGTAACTGGTAATTGCTGGTATCCTTGATGGATTTTTGGAGATAACTTGAATTTTTGCAAAGTCTGTATCAGAAAAATCAACAAAGATTTGCTACTGTGAATTTTGTCTACACAATTTGTTTTGGGCATGTTTGCCATTTTGAATACTGGATTTGTTCAATTGCTGGTGTAAGACAAGATTCTAAGTTTCTGCTTGCTACTGAGGAAGGTCTGTTATGGAAAGCACTCTTTAGGGTGCATCATGTAACTGTACCAGGTTTTCATACCTGTGTTGTTGTTGTCCCTCCCTAGTGTGGGGGAGGTGTAATCTATGCTTAGATGTTGAACCTGCTGTTTCAGCTTCTGTCCCAGAGTGGCTAACAGAAGTAAGGAGATGACTCCTTTTAATTGAAAGTTAATTACTGATAATTTGATTTTGTTTTTTCAGGTTTATTCCAGGAAACCCAAGGAGTACCTGCTTGGTAGCTAACAAGAGATGACTCCTTTCGCTTAAAAGTTAACTGTTATTTTTATTCTTTCAGTTACTGTACAGAATACCCCAGGATTGACTTCTAATAAAAAGTCTTCAACACTAAAAACCCTAAGGTGATAAACAAGGTCATGTAACTCTTGTGATTAATAAAACTTTTCCTTCCTATTTCCAAAGTCTTAGGTTTGTAGGATGACAACTGGAAATTTTTCTGCCAGCAACAGTCCACATTTTTTTTTGGACTTTGACATTTTTTTTTCTGACCCTATGGAGTAAAACTGCAGTTACATAACATATTCTACGTGGCATAACTAAAAAAACTCTCTTTGTCTATATATTGTATGTCTGTATGTCCTTGTGTCTGACTTGGCCTAAAGAGGTTGAAAAATTGGTATACGTGGTGCCCATAGACGTTGAAAAAAAAAAAAAAAAAAGAGTCTCAGTTATGAGAAAAACTAAAGGTTATGGTTTGATTGTCAACATTGTGCTACTGAACTAAGCCGGTGCCTTCATAGACATTGAATATTGTTGTTTCTGTTAATTTTCTGATATTTATGGCAAAGCTTCCCAGAAATCTAAATTCAAGTACAAATTTGGTAGCCTGTCATTTGGCTCATACAAGGAAATTTTGTGGAACCTCAGTAGTGCTCCTGAGACACTCCACAAAGTTTCTCCCTTTCCTTCTGGAAAGGCATTAGATAAATTTGTTCTATTTGGCTTTTACCTAATGAAGTAAAACTGGAAGGGAAGCATTGTCACTTGGAAATATGGTAAAACTTTGGTATGTACAAAATGTTAACAGTAGTTTTCTAAAATGTGTATAAAAAAAAAAAAACCTCTCAGTATCTGGTATGTATGTAAATTGTCAATGGTGATTGTCACCTTGTAATATTGTATAATTCAATTGTTTCATATCTACAGAAATTGTATCTGGAAATATAGGGAGAAAAGGTCTCAAAATATTCCTATTGATGGAACTGTTGAGAGTAAAAAAAACTTTCCTACAAAGGACTGAATAGACCTGGAAATACACCTGACATTTACTAAGGTTTCTTTGACATAATACTGGTAATTTTTTTATGCATTCTGTCCTGAATCCACAAACTTTTGTTTTGTTTTGTTTTGAGTAACCAGAATCTGCAGCAAGGTTGCAATTTTTTTTCCAGCAAAGCTAACTTGTCACATTTTCTCTCCCCTTAATACCAACACAGCATACAAATAGTGGTATTAATTTTTGCTACTTATCTCAGAGTCTGTTTTTGCATAACTTCCATAGGGATTTTGTCTGTTTTAACAAAAAAATTGGACATAAGTTTGATTGTGTGGTTTTGTGTGGAGTTCTTCCAAAAAGTTAAAAAAGTGCTGAACCAAGAAGAGGAGAACCTGTTTGCTTTGTTCGTAGTGTTCCACAGACCTCCAAAGAAGGTGAGGAAGCTTGCCTCCATTGGCAGGACTAGACAACCCGGCCAACGAAAATTCCCTGGTACCCTCGAGAAGAGGAAAACCCAGGTGGATTCTGATGAGACCAACTTTGTACCTGAAGCCTATGTCGACTGGATGCCACCGGTTCGCTCTGATCCTATATGGGGTATTTCAACAAAGCCAGCTAAAAATTGCTGTTAGTTATTTCTGCCCTGTGATTTTATGCAAAAATAGGAAAAATGGTTTAAAAGTAGATTTAGTTTGCAAACTTTTGCTATGCTGTTAAAAGTTTGGGATCAAGGTTGAGAAAATTTGTGTTTTACATCAGTTGAACCATTTTAACATTTTTTCCCTGTGATTTTGATATATTTGCTATCTTGTTTTAGCCAATGCTCCAAATTTTTTTCTTTTGGCTTGGATAATGGACTATTTTTAAGTAATAAAACTGTCATACTGGACATTCATGGACAATGCTGCTGACTAATTGTTGCTTCTCTTACACACATTGTAACCCTGATAAAAAGACTGTCTCCTAAGACTACACCCTGAGATCTGTGCCACCATAGATATGGTGGAATAAAAATTAAAAGGGGGGATTGTAACAGGCTGGTCCCCAGGAAAGGGGGAAGTTCCAGGTTCCCTGCCCCACCCAAGGGAGGGTGGAGCTGAGCAGGAAGAGGAGAAGCTGCAGAAGAGACTGAGGAAGGAAGCAGGATGGAGCCAGGAAACCTGGAGGAGGCGCATGGAGCCTAGAGAGACGTGAAGAAACTGCGCTTGTTTTTTGGTCGTAGACTGGGTGACACAGATGTGGGTGAGACCCGTGGGGAGGTGACAATGGCAGCTTTTATCTTGATGTTGATTTTGCTCTTTTCCTTCCGGGCTTGTCCAGTTGTTTGTGACCCTTTTCTGTGGGTCCCCACTGGAAGATGCTTTAGACTTGTAGCAGGCTTTGGGGCCTTGTTCTGGGCCAATCCCATTTGGATGGACTTTTACCCACGAGGGGACGGGTGACTCTGGATGCTTCATTTAGAAACTAGACTCTTTGCCTTTCCTGTATTGTTTCCTAGTTTTATTAAAGTTCCTTCCCATTAAAGTCTCCTATGTTTTGTTTTGATGCGGCAGATGGCAGAACCCATGTAGAATAGGCAGGTTTGCGGGGTTTGGGCTGCCCCTCTCCCTGTCCTATAATACTTCTGCCTGCTCTGCTCCCCGCTCTGGCTCTGGTGAATTCTCTCACCATCCCACGCTTCTGACTGTACCCAGTGCATGTATAAACAAACAAATAAACAAACAAACAAACAAACAAATAAATAAATAAATAAATAAAGCATGCCTCTATAAAAAAAGAAACAAACAAACAAAAAAAACAGTTTTGGAAGAAGACTACATTTTAAACTAGAATCCAAGCCCTTAGTAAAATACTGCTTTTTCTCCAAAGTTTTCAGGCAGTTTAGACTCTCAACAAAAGTTCCTTTGATCCACACCAGCATTCCCTTGCAAATAAATTTTTGTCAATCAAATCAATGTAAAATTGTATCTCATAGGAGTTCGATTGACTTGCTCACAATCACTGGCTCTGTAAGTGATCTTTTTATTGGTTAGTCATGTTTTTCTTTTCAATGAATTGATAATTGGAATTTTGTGTATTTCACTATTTGTTGGTTTCTCTTTTTCTCATTGATTTGAACAAATTAGAAAGATAGTAGATGTGAGGTCGGTGCAGGGGGCCTGGTGAGGACCCCAGGCTGCAGTGATAAACAGATGTTTTTAATTTCATTGGGGTGAAATTAGATTTCTTTTGTGATTAGTGGTTGGGTGTGTGCTAGTGTATGTGTGTGCTTAAATCCTTTTTAATCCCAAAGTCAGAATGATTTTAATTTATGTTTTTCTAAAAGTTTCAAACCTTTGATTTTTACATCTAAGTATTTAATCCATCTGGACTTAATTTTTCTATGGTGGGAGGTAGAGATCTATTTCATAAATTTCTTGTAGAAATACAGTTTCTTAACTCCATATGTTATGTAGTCCCTTCTTGGAAAAATTACTTCCCTTGTCACTATCATCATTCATCAAAATTCCATATGAGATCTAATCAGTTTCTACACTCTGTACTCTGTTTAATTATCTCACTGTCCCTGTTACAAAATTAGATCAATTTGGGTAATATCTATCTTTTTTTTCTTTATAAATTTAGAGCACTTGAAGACTGAGAATGTTCTGCCTTTGTATTTATCTCCCTAAGAAACGTCTTATCTAATACATTATAGAGTCTGAGTGTCTCTCTAGCAATTTTAATATGTGCTACTTCTCCCATCAAGATGTGGAGTCAAATTCTACTATTCCTTAACATAGGAATGTGTGTGTTTAACTGACCTTTGGGTATGGAAGAGGTGATATTATCAGGGAGAAGAATGGGTACCCTGGGATCCACAAATCTGTCTGCCCTTGTCTTTCTAAAATACCGATCACTTCAACCAGGTATCTGATAAGAATTAGAAAGTGGCTGACAATTGGTCTTATTTGCTATAGGAATCATCACTAGATAATTTTATTGCGAGTCACTGCAACATGCTGGAACCTGCATGACAATAATAAAAGTGTGGTCCACTAATCTTGATTAATGTTTTTATGAGAAAAAGGCAGGAGCCTTTCAGTATGATCTCATATGTTACTAACATTTGTAAGTTTTAGCATGAACAAACATTAAGCTTTGAATCATGAAATCTTTTTCACTAAATGCTGTGAGTAATTGGAGTTCCCCTACAACTCTTCCAAAGGACCTATTATTAATGCTCAGAATGGTCTTAAGGAAGCCAGAATGCCCCTGTCTCTGACCTCAGGATTTTTCACCAATATGGCCAACCATGTAGGACTTCTTTCTCTATCTGTGAGTTCCTGGAAGATTTTTTTTTTTAACTGCAAATGAGTACCAGCAATTTCCTTACACATTTATCCAATTATTTTAGGTTTTTTAATTTGTTATAATCAGTAAATGCTCACTAGGGCTCAACACTCCTCTAAAATAAAATTATTCAAAAATCACTGGCAAGAAGCAGCAATTGTGCCTGCCTATGACTGTGCAAGTACCTCTCTTTTTCTTTCTATTTTTCCTAATAAACTTGTCCTTTTAAAATGTAAAAAAAAAATCAAAAATCAAAATATAAAGCAGCCCCTCCTAAAGACTAAAAATAAGAATGGAAAGGAGTTACATTTGTAATACTTTGTCTTGGTTTAGAATTTCACTTTTAGCTTATCAGTAATTCACACACATGTCTTTGTTTTAGGCATTTGATTTTTTTTATTTATGCATACAATTTGATTTTCTTTATTTATGCATACAATAACTAGGGTACAGACAAGAGATGCAGAGGGTGAGAGGATTCACCAGAGACAAAGTGGGGAGCAGGCAGATTGACTGAAATACACTGCTGAGGGGAACAGCAGGCAAGGCAGGAGAGGTCTGCTGTGCCATGTGGTTAACGTTGCTCCCTGGCCAGCCAGGAATCAAACTCGTGCTGCAGCGGCTGCAGATTGCTTCATAGTGTGGTACTTAACCCCTTGTGCCACCAGGAAGGCCCTGTTTTAGGCATTTTAACAGGCTTTATAAGAATCATAAGAAAAAATTCTGGCTTTTCCTAGTATCTACCTTTCTTTTTTTTTTTTTTCCCTAAGATTTATTTATTTATGCATACAGGAACTAGGGTGAAAGCCAGAGGTGGGATGGTTAGAGGATTCACTAGAGAGACTGGGGAGCGGAACAGGCAGATCGACTGAAATACACAGCTGAGGGGAGCAGCGGGCAAGACAGGAGAGGTCTGCTGTGCCATGTGGGTTGCTCCCTGGCCAGCCTAGATAGAACTCGTGCTGCAGTGGCCAGCGATAACTTAACATCACTCTCTCCAATCCCTGTACCACCAGGGAGGCCCATATCCACCTTTCTTTGTTACTTTCCTTTGCCGGAGTACTCTAACCTCTTCTTGATCTCCACATGCAGGTTTTGGATATGTCTTTTTCTAGAATTCTTTCCTAAATTCCCTAACAGAATTATAAGCTTATAAGACAGTTGTGGACTTACAGTAGCAACCTGGGTTTTTCATATAACAGTCATTGAAGAAATTAATACTGGTTTTGTACCATGTATGCCAGCTCCATTGTAAGCCTGGGGAGAGAACAGTGAGGACAGGGAGACTTCCCATTCTGATGGAGATTATGTTGTGGTGAAATCAACAACAAACGGTTAACACATTCACAACATCACACCATATTCACACAGTAAGAAAGAAAAGTTTTGGAGTAGACCCCATGTCATGAAGTTAAACAGAAACCCAGGTTACTCTCAAAGATCTACTGTTCTAGGAAAAAGGAACATATGTGCAAGTTCCAGGGAGAACTGAATGTGCCAGTTCAACAAAGCAATTGGAACTTATGAGCAAGAGAATAAGTGGGCAGAAAGAATTTGGGGCATGAATCCAGGTTCAAGTCATGGAGAATTTTATATATAACATGGTCAGTACTTTGGATTTTCTTCTAAGTCATTAGAGAGCATTGAGTAGAGAGAAACATGATGTAGCACATAATTTTAGTAGCATCAATATGGACACTCATAGCTGCCACTTTTGTCGAGATAGTCCGTCTGTTTTCACATTCTTTCATGAATTTTGTAAAATTGCATCTATAGTATAAAACACTGGGACTATGTCAGACAAATATCTAAAAGCTCAAGTGGAAACCCTCCTAAAGGCAGTGAAGAGTTAGAAAAGATTTTTAGGAGTTAAGTAAGACAAACTTTATATTTCAGATGGGTTATAACAGTGGACCCATGGAATTCACAGACTTTACTGAAAGCCCTGGAAAGTGCATGGTGATTGGGTCCCCCAGGAATTATATAATCCCATTTCCAGTAAACATATTCTCAATTGAATTAAAATGATTATTTACCACCTGTCCAATGAAAGGAGGAGTAAAACCTATTAAAGGAAATACATTATCTACAGGCTTTCTGATTTTCAAATATATAATGTTATTCAGTAATATTGTTATTTCCATTGAAAGCACAAGAATATGTAATAACTGAGAGAAATAATCAGAAAATACAAATGGATCCACCCAGTTTTTAAAACTAATTTGCAAAGACTTTTAAAATATTTATACTTAATGTTTGAGAAAGTTATAAAAAAAATGGTGGAAATACAAAATTTCAATTGAAAGCTGTAACCCATAGAAATGATCAAATGATAGCATAATAATCGAATGATAGTGCAACACAGAAGTTGTGGAAGATATATAATAACTCAATAGATTACTAACTGCTAGCTTAACTACCAAATTCAAACATTTATTAAGCACATTTTATTTTTATATTTTTTAGCATGGAAGAACTTTAATAGGATAAATGTGCATAGTGAAAGAAGAAAGGATAATTTTCCAATATAAAACACTCCAAATTACCTATTCCTTCATTGGAAAATTCCCGACTAAGCAGAGCTTGCCCAAAGTGGGGCCACTGAGGCTTGAAAACTTACAAAAAAATCCAAGGCCCCTCATGGCAGGGAACTATAGTAAAGGGACAGAAGGGGCCAGATAAGTCTGAGATGAAAGGGATAAAATCAAAGTACAAATCAAGGTAATGGCTGCTATTGTCAGTCTCCCTGTGGGTCTCTCACCTACATCTCTTCCAAGTGTCTTTATATGTCTTGATTCTATTCCATGCCCCTCACATCCTTGGGGCAAGTCCAAAGTTGAGAAGCAAGTGCACCCTCCTCACAAATCTCTGCTGCACATGTCTCCTTCTATGTCTTATGAAACACACTTTAGATGAGCAATCTGTATCTCATGCCTTCAATTTGCAAAAATGGCTTCCAGTTAGATAGATAAGGAAAGCATAAATTTAAAGGTGTTAAATTAACCTATTTTTCAGTAAGGAAATGGAACTGAATCCAAGTAGCTTGCCTTCCAGCTTAACCACTTAATTTTCTGCTCTATTAGGACTTGACTAAGCCATAGGAATTCAAAATGGGTATCTTGCACATATGAAGAATATTTCTGCAGCTTGAAGAATATTTTCTTAAGTATAATTCAACAAAAGGGAAACAAGTAACTCAATCAAGAAATGGGCAGAGGAGTTAAATAGATACTTAAAAAAAAAAGACATACAGATGTTTATTAAGCATATAGTGTTCAACACCATTTCCCATGAAATTCTGATCAATACCAAACTGAGATACCATTTCACTCTATGACAATGGCATAATATATATACACATAAAAAAAATAGGACAATGGCATACTATGTATATATATATATATATTCTGAATTTTTGTTTTTCCAATTCACTCTTTGTATATATGTAAATATACACATGTCTAACAAACAATAAACAAGTATAGTAAAGTGGCAAGAAACAAAACAAGTACATAAAATCTGTTCTGTTTCTATATGCAAAGAGTGAATTAGAAAAAATAAATTAAGAAAATAATCTATTTTCAAATAGCGCAAAATAGGTGAAATCCTGACAATAAGCATAATCAAGGATGCCAAAGAGATATACAATAAAAACAAAAATACATTTTTAAGGAAATAAACTACTCAGAAAAATGGAAAGATATCCCAATCTCATGGAGAATATATTTACAGATTTGAAGCAATATCTACCAAAATCCAAATGACATTTTTCAAGTAAAAAGAAAAAACAGCAATAAAATTTGTATGAAACCAAACAGCCAGATATTCTGTGAGAAAAGAAGATAAATGAAGGTATGATGTTGCCTGACTTCAAATTATACTGCACAGAAATAGTGTTAAAAACCGTAAGGTATTTGAACAAAAACAGAAGAATAGACCAATGAAATAGTATAGAGAGCAAGAAATAAGCCCTCAGAAGTATGGACAATTAATAGTTGATAAAAGAATCTTAAAGGAATTTTTTTTTTTAAGATTTATTTATTTATTTATTTATTTATTTATTTATTTATTTATACAAGCACTGGGTACAGTCAGAAGGGCGGGAGGGTGAGAGAATTCACCAGAGCCAGACCGGGGAGCAGAACAGGCAGAAGGACTGAAGTACACTGCTGAGGGGAGCAGCGGGCAGCAGGAGAGGTCTGCGCGCCATGTGGGACCCTCCTCTGGTGGCCGGGGAGCAGCCGGGGATCGAACCAGCGCTGCAGAGGCCGCGGGCAGCTTTGCAACCCAGTGCTCAACCACTGCGCCACCGGGGAGGCCCAATAGTTGATAAAAGAATCTTGATGATACAATGGAGAAAAGAAATTCTCTTGAACAAATGGTGTTGGGAAATTTGGACAGCCACATTTTAAAAACAAATTAACTATCTTAAAATTAGATACTTCCATGTACAAAAATTGATTAAAATGTATTAAAGTCTTGGATATATGGCCAGACATCATAAATACTAGGGGAAAAATGGGTGATACATTTCAGGATATCAACTACAAAAATGTATTTGGAGACAAACCTTCAATGGCAAAATAAACAAAGCAAAACTAAACAAATTAGTTTAGTTTGTATCCAAATTAGTTTATTTTTGATAAGATTGTGTCCAAAAGAGACAGCCATAAATAAAATAAAAAGTCAACCTATAGGGAGAAGATATTTGCTTATCGCACATCTGACAAGAATTTAATTTCCAAAATATATAAAGAACTTATAAAATTCAAAAATAAAACAAACAATCCAGTCAAAAAAAAAAAATGGACAAAAGACCTAAATAGACATTTATCCATAGAAGACATGCCGATGTCCTAAGAACACATAACAAAATACTCAGCAGCATTTATTATTAGGAAAATGAAATGAAAACCACAATGAGATATAGCCCATTCTCACAGGGTTGAGGTTATATAAAAAAGATTAGAAACAACAAATATTGGTGAAGACATGGAGAAAAGGGCACAACATGGCCTCCCTGGTGGTGCAGCGGTTGTGCGCTGGGTTGCGAAGCTGCCCACAGCCTCTGCAGTGCTGGTTTGATCCCGGCCACCAGGCGAGAGTCCCACATGGCGCACAGACTTCTCCTGCCGCCCGCTGCTCCCCTCAGCAGTGTACTTCATCAGTCTGCCTGTTCTGCTCCCTGCTCTGGCTCTGGAGAATTCTCTCACCCTCCCATGCTTCTGACTGTACCCAATGCTTGTATAAATAAATAAATAAATCTTTAAAAAAAAAAAAGAAAAGGGCACAACCACTGTTGTTAGAAATATAACTTAGTGTAGCCTCTATGAAAAGAGGTAAAGAAATTCCTAAAAAATCAAAAATGTAAATATAATTGATCCAGCAATACAACTGCATAGTATTTACTTAAAGGATATGAAAACACTAAGACAAAAAATTGAGCAGTCATAGTAGCATTATTTGCAGTAACCACAACATTAACCAAATGTTTTGACCTAATTAGTTCTAAAATTTAGGACTAACCTAAATGTTCATCTTTAGATGTGTGGATAATAAAATTGTGGACTATACACTCAATGAAATACTACTCATCTCTTTAAAAATGTGAAATTTTCATCTTGTGGAACAAAATGTAGTGATTATGATAAGGGAAATAAGTCAGAAAACAAAAGAGAGTTACAGGAAGGGTTGCTGCTTCAAGAGAATATATTTATTGAAAACATACAAATCTGCCTGGTCTGCTCCCGCTCTGTCTCTGGTGAATTCTCTCACCCTCCCATGCCTCTGGCCTGTATCCCAGTTCTTGTATAAAATAAATAAATCTTTAAAAAAAATGTGCTTGCCTAGGAAAAGAGCACCAAAATACATCAGGAAACTACTATCAACTCTGAAAACAGACACTAGAAAAAAGACACAGTTGTAGTAGGGGACTTTAATACCACTCTCACCCTTGGACAGATAAACTTGACAAAAAATGAATAGGGACACAATAGCCTTAAACAAAGAATTAGGCCAATTGGACCATATATATATATATATATATATATGGCACTGCACCCACCCCCACATAGAATGTATTATGTATTGATACATTTTTCTCAAGTGCTTGTGGGACATTCTCCAGGATTGACCATATATTGGGTCACAATACAAGCATCAGCAAATTCAAAAATATCAAAATCATACCAAGCATTTTCTCTGACCATAAATGTATCTTTTATGACAGCAAGGCACAGGGCAATTTATCAATTAGGGCAGATGGGTACAGGAGAGTTCTGGATTCCTCAATGCCTTTATATAGGCTTTAATGCTCTTTCTATATCAATTGTTGTGGGGCATTCCCTCTGGCTGACAAAGCAGGGAGGCTGGGGCCCAGGAGGCTGGCAGGGCTCCCAGCCCCTGGGGAATCTTTACCCTTTCTCTTTGGGCTCTTTCTGGTATCATCTGTGCTCCTCCTTCTCTATAGTCACTCATCCTCTTACAGCCATTCCGCATAGCCATGTCTCCCTGACACCCACCCTTATAGCCCAGGCTCCAGGCTCATGTGTACCCACTTATGCATGCCCACACCATACGCTAGGTGCCCACCATCAGGCAAATGTACCCCAAGCCCACACTCTCAAGTGTGTCCTGCCTTCAAGGCCACAAGTCATAGCCACAGAGGCCAGTGGCCTAAAAGCCTGACGAATCATCATTTACACTACAGTACCAAACTGGACATCAACCACAAAAAGAAAAGAGAAAACCTCCAATACATAAAATTTGAACAACACATTACTGAAAGACTACTGGGTTAATGAGGAAATCAGAAAAAATAAATAAATAAATTCTTCAAAACAAATGAAAATGAGTACACAATCCTCAAAATCAATAAGCAACTATAAACCGGAGACACACTACAGCCAGGGAGGAGGGAGTAGGATCAAAACAAGGGGGGTGGGAATTGCATGGGGACTATAACCAAGATGAAAATGAATACATTGTGCAAAAATAAAAAAAAAATGATGTAAAAAATATATAAAATTAAAAAATAATATAAATACATTTTTAAAATTTGTAAAAAAAGAATGCATGGGATGTAACAAAAACAACATAAGAGGAAAATATATAGCAATATAGGCTGACAACAAGAAATAAGAGAGGAAGGATGGGTAGGCTTACTAACAAAAACTGGAAGGGCATATTAGCAAGCAAAGTTCGGGTGAATCCCATAACAAGAACCAGAAGGGCAGATTAGCAAGTAAGGTCAGGTGGGCCACATAACTAAAAAAACAAAAAAGCAAATAAACAAACAAATAACTACAAGCTATTGAACTAAAGGTATATGTTTGCAACTTTGAAATACAAAAAAAATAATGGCCTTTCACTTTGTGGTGATGGTTTGTGGGTTATTACATAAAATTACATTTGTAAAATATTTGACAATAAACAAAATGCATCCATTTAAGAAGAAATGGCATTCTGCTTTTAAATAAAGAATTCCTTTGTGTCTTTACAAGAAAAAAAAATAAATGAGAGAACTCAAGTAATTTTCTCTCTCATGTAGAGGAAGGAGAAAATGAATAAACAAACCCCAAACCCAACAGATGAAAGGAAATAATAAAAATTAGAGTAGAAATCAATGAAATGGAAATTAACAGGACAGTCCAAAAGATTAATGAAACCAAAAACTGGAGCTTTGAAAAAATAAATAGGCTGGGCCTCCCCGGTGGCGCAGCGGTTGAGCGCTGGGTTGCGAAGCTGCCCGCGGCCTTTGCGGCGCCGGTTCGATCCCCGGCTGCTCCCCGGCCACCGGAGGAGGGTCCCACATGGTGCGCAGACCTCTCCTGCCGCCCACTGCTCCCCTCAGCAGTGTACTTCGGTCCTTCTGCCTGTTCTGCTCCCCACTCTGGCTCTGGTGAATTCTCTCACCCTCCAGCGCTTCTGATTGTACCCAGTGCTTGTATAAACAAAAAACAAACCAAATAAATAAATAAATAAAACATGCCTCTATTAAAAAAAAAAAAAAAGACTTAAAAAATAAATAGGCAAACATCTAGCTAGTTTCACTAAGAAAAAAAGGGAGCAAAACCAAATAAACAGGATCAGAAATTAAAGAAAAGTTACACCATATATGACAGATAGTCAGAGGATAGTAAGAGATTATTATGGATATTTATATGCTAATAAACTCAGCAGATTAAAAGATATGAAAACATTCTTCTAACTATACAATCCTCCAAGACTAAATAGGGAAAAAATGGAAAACCTGAACAGACCAATCACAAAAAAGGAAATTGAAACAGTAATCAAAACACTTCCCAAAAAGAAAGCCCAGAAGTAGGTGGCTTTAAAAGTGAGTTCTATCAAACCTTCAAAGATGAGTTAATTCCTACCTTGCCCAAACTCTTTCAAAAAATTCTATTCTATGAGGCCAATATAACTCTAATACCAAAAGCACACACAAAACAAAACAAGAAAACTATACACCTATCTCCCTAATGAATGCAGATACAAAAATTCTCAATAAAATTTTAACAAATTAAATCCAACAATGCATTAAAAGAATAATACACTGCAACTGAGTGGGATTTATTCCCATGACATAAGGATGGTTCAACATCTGGAAATCAATCAACGTGTTTCACCACATCGACAAAATGAAACATAAAAACCACATGATCATAGCTATAGATGCTGAGAAAGCATTTGACAAGATACAATATACATTTATGGTGAAAACCTCAAAAACTGGGGATAAAAGGAACATATCTCAACATAAATGAAGGCCAAATGTGACAAACCACCAGATAACAATGGTGAAAAACTGGAAGTTTTTCCACTAAGATCTGGTACAAAACAAGGATGTCCACTCTCATCACTACTATTCAACATAATACTGGAATTCTAGCTAGAACAATTAGACAAAAGAAGGATGTAAAAGAAATTCTAGTGGGAAAAGGAGCAGTACAGTTATCACATGACATGATAATATGCATAGAGAACCCCTAAGACTCCTCTGAAAGCTAATTTAAACAATACATCAGTTCACAAAGTGGTAGGTTATAAAATCAATATACAAAATCAATGCTTCATTTATGCAAACAAGATATTAGGGCAGAAATTTTAAAAATTATATCTTTCACAATAATAACCTCAAAATGTGATTACCTAGGAGTGAGCCTATCAAAGAAGGTGAAGGACCTACATAAAGAAAAACTATAGGATATTGTTAAAAGAAATAGAAAAAGATACAAAGTAATGGATAGATATTCCCTATGCGTAAGAATTTTATATGCTAATATATATGTGTATATATATATATTTAAAGATTTATTTATTCATTTATACAAGAACCAGGATACAGGCCAGATTCATGGAAGGGTGAGAGGAGTCACCAGAGACAGAGCAGGGAGCAGAATAGACAGACTGAAGAAATACACTGCTGAGGGGAGCAGCAGGCGAGACAGGAGAGGTCTGCTTGCCATGTGGGACCCTCACTGGTGGCTGGGATCGAACCGGTGCTGCAGAGGCTGCGGACAGCTTCACAGCATGGCACTCAACCACCTGCACCACCAGGGGAGGCCCCTGCTAATATTTTTTTTGCAAACTTTTGTATCTATGTTCATCAAGGATATTGATCTATAATTTTCTTTTCTTGTACTGTCTTTGCCAGATTTCTGTATTAAGGTAATATTGGCATAAAATATATTAGGCTAGATTCCTTCTTGCATTAAAAAAAAAACAATTTGAGCAAGGTGGAATTAGTTATTTAAAAATCTGATGAAATTATATGTAAAATCAGCTTGTGCTAGGCTTTTATTTTTATAATTTTTTTTTTATAGAGGCATGTTTAATTTATTTATTTGTTTGTTTGTTTGATGGTTTGTTTATACATGCACTGGGTACAGTCAGAAGCGTGGGAGGGTGAGAGAATTCACCAGAGCCAGAGCAGGGAACAGAGCAGGCAGAAGGACCGAAGGACACTGCTGAGGGGAGCAGCGGGCAACAGGAGAGGTCTGCTCGCCTTGTGGGACCCTCCTCCGGTGGCTGGGGAGCAGCCGGGGATCGAACTGGCGCCGCAGAGGCCGCGGGCAGCTTCGCAACCCAGGGCTCAACCACTGCGCCACCTGGGAGGCCCATATTTTTATAATTTTTTTTATTACTGTTTCAATTTCCATGTTTGTGACTGGTTGCTTAGTTCATCATTTCTTCTTGTGTTAATCTTGGTGGAATATGTTTATCTATAAATTTATCCATTTCTTCAAGTTTACAATTTTATTGGCATATAGTTCATAGTAAACTTATAAATAATTCATATTTCTGTGATTCTGTCATAACATTGCTTTCATTTGTGATTCTATTTTTTGTTTTTTCTCATCTTTGTTTTGTTAGCCTAACAGTTTAGCTATTTGTTTTTACCTCTCAAAGAACCAGTTATTGGTTTCATTAATCTTTTGTATAGTTTTTTTTTATCACTATTTCATTTATTTCTGCTTTTAGTTTAAATTTTCCCTTCCTTCTACTAACTTATTTTTTTAAAGATTTATTTATTTATACAAGCACTGGGTTACAAGACAGAGGCACAGGAAGGTGAAAGAATTCACCAGAGACAGAGCAGGGAGCAGAACAGGCAGAAGGATTGAAATACACTGCTGAGGGGACCAGCGGGCCAGATAGGAGAGGTCTGCCCCGCCATGTGGGAATCTCCCTGGCTGGCCAGGAATCAAACTAGCACTGCAGAGGCTGCAGACAGCTTCACAGCAATGCGCTCAACCTGCTGTGCCATGGGGGAGGCCCTCTACTAACTTACTTATGTTTATCAAGTTGCTAGAGGTGGCTATTAGATTATGTATTTGGGATGTTTCTTGCATTTTAATATGGGCCTCTATTGAAATTTTCCTCCCCCTTAAGGCCACTTTTGCTGATTCCCATATATTCTACTAACTTGTCTCTTAATTTTTTTTTTTTCATCTCAGGGTATATTTAAATTTCTGCTTTGATTTCCTGTTTTATCCAGCTGCTATTAATTATTGTGCTGTTTAATCCACATGTAGTCACACTGCATCCTGTTTTTTTTTTTTTTTCTTATAGTTGATTTCTAATTTTGTCATTGTGGTCAAAGAAGACACTAGGAATAATTTCAGTCTTTGTGTTTTTATCGACAATTTATGTTCCAAGATATGATATATTCTTGAAGATATTTCATATGCACTTGACAAAAAAAGTATGTGCAGCTTTTTTTGTGTGGAAGTGTTCTATAGATGTCCTAGATTGCGGGTGCACAGAAGTGCCCTCCTGACTGGCCATTTTAGACTAGGGACCCTATGTGTCCGTCCATCCGTGACACGCCTGGACTGCATGGAGCTGGGAAAGGGCTGCCCCCACAGACAGAGGTGAGCTGAAAAACTCCCACAAGCCAGGTCCATCTGGCAATGCCAGAGCCCAGAGGGGGATCTAGTCACCACCTGAGCAGACCGTGGACACAGGGTAATGCTCTTCTGACTCACCATTTTAGATCAGGGACACTTTCTATCCCTCTGTCCAGAACACACCTAGACTGTGTGGAGCTGGGAAAGGGCTGTCCCCATAGCCAGAGGTGAGCTGAAAAGCCCACACAAGCCGGGCCCCGTCTAGCCACCAGTCAGAGCCCAGTGGGAGATCCAGCAATTGGGAGCCCAGCAGGTGATCCTGCCACCTCAGGGTAGTCTGTGGGACTGCAAGACCCATCTTGGAATTAAACACAGAAGGAGGAGATTCTCTGCAACAGTGACCACTAACATATTCATACTTTGTCTGCCCTACTGGATTTCCGGCATAACAGTTTTTGACTCAATTGGATCACCAGTTTCCAACATCCCAGAAAGAGCACACCAAAAAGATGTTGGCCAGAATCAGTGACACAGTGTCCCAACGCATAGGACAAATTAAAAAAACAAGCAGCAGGGAGAAGAAAAACTACAAGCAACCAAGCAAGTACGCAGGAAAAAACACACCACAAAAAGAAAACCACCCACCAGAATGCAACAACAGTGACTTGGAAGAATTTCTGACACTTCCAGAAAGAAAATTTAAAATTGTCATGATTAAAAAACTGGCAGAAGCCATAAAGGGAAACAATGATAAGGGGAAAATAATCATTGATCAGAAGAATGAAATTGAGTACCTAAAGAGGAAAGTGAAAGAAATGCAGGGGATCAAAAGATTAATGGAGGAGCTAAAGAACTCTCAGAAAAGCAATGAAAGCAGAATAGATGAAATGGAAGAATGAATAAGTACTATTGAAGACACAGAAATAAAAAGAACCAAAACAGAAAAGGAAAGAGAAATATGAAAGAAAGGGAATAAAGTAAGACTATGGGAACTATCTTACTCCATGAGGAAAGGAAATATAAGAGTTATAGGAATCCCAGAAGGAAAGGAGAGAGACATTGAAACAGAGAAAATATTCAAGGAAATAATTGAAGAGAACTTCCCAAACATGAAGAAGGTGCTGAAAACAGACATACAAGAAGTAAGAAGAACACCAAAATTCCATGATGAAAGGAAAAAAAAAAAAAAAAACAGCAAGACACATAATAAAAAGCTCCCAAAAAATCTAAGACAAGTAAAAATAATGAAGCTGACAAGAGGGAAGAAACAGATGACATACAAAGGAAAACCAATCAGGCTGACATCAGTCTTTTCCAAAGAAACACTAAGGGCAAAGAGAGAGTGGAGGGACAGAGTCAACAGACTCCGAGACAACAAATGCCAACCAAGAATGCTTTATCCAGCAAAGCTTTTCTTTCTCTATGAAGAAAGAATAAGCACCTTCCCAGACAAACAGAAACTCTGGAATTTCATTATGACTAAGCCCCCACTCCAAAAAATACTGCAAGGAGTCCTAAAGCCAGAACCAACAGAAGGATGAATAAGAATGAAACAAGACCAAAATAAATAAATAAATAACAGAGAAAATACAATCAAAATGGCAAATACAGACTCTCACATATCAATATTAACTCTTAATGTAAATAGACTAAACTCTTCAATAAAAAGACAGAGTCGCAAGCTGGATTAAGAAACAAAACCCAACCTTTTGCTGTCTCCAGGAAACACATTTAACTGCAAAAGGTAAAAATAGACTGAAAGTAAAAGAATGGAAAACAATCCTACAAGCAAATGGAACAAAAAACAAGGCAGGGACAGCTATACTTATATCAGATAAAACAGATTTCAAACTCAAAAAGGTAAAAAGAGACCCTGATAGTCACTACATTATGATCAAGGGGACAGTACTTCAAGAAAAATAACTCTCATTAACATACACTTACCAAATTAAGGAGCACCAAAATATATCAGACAACTATTATCATCTCTGAAAACAGACATCAGAGAAAACACATATGTAGTTGGAGACTTCAACACACCACTATCAACAATGAATAGATCAATGAGACAGAAAAACTAAACAAAACAAAACAAAACAAAAAAACAATCCAAAAGATCAATGAAACCAAAAGTTGGTTCTTCAAAAAAATAAATAAAATAGATAAACCCCTAGCCAGGCTCACAAAGGAAAAACGGGAGAAAGCACAAATAAATAGGGTCACAAATAAAAGTGGAGAAATCACAACAGACACAGCAGAAATCGAAAGAATAATCAGAAAACTATGATGAACAGTTATATGCAAACAAGCTCAACAATCTAGGAGAGATGGACAAATTCCTACAACTGTATAATCACCCAAAGCTAAATAAAGAAGATATAGAACACCTAAACAGCCCAATTAAAAGCAGCAAAATTGAAATGGTAATCAAAACCCTACCAAAAAACAAAAGCTCAGGACCAGATGGATTTACAAATAAATTCTACCAAACATTCAGAAATGAATTATTGCCTATCCTTCACAAACTCTTTCAAAAAATTGAGAAGGAAGGGAAAATACCAAACATGTTCTATGAAGCCAACATTATACTCATACCAAAACCAAACAAGGACAAACAAAAAAGAAAACCACAGGCCAATCTCTCTAATGAACACAGATGCAAAAATCCTCAATAAAATTTTAGCTATCAGAATCCAACAATGTATCCATAAGATAATTCATCACGACCAAGTAGGATTCATGCCAGGGACACAAGAATGGTTCAACATCTGAAAATCAATCTATGTAATCCAACACATCAACAGAAAGAAATGCAAAAATCATATGATAATATCAATAGATGCTGAGAAATCTTTTGACAAAGTGTAACACCCACTTATGATAAAGGCCCTTGAAATTCTCAGGTTACAAGGAACATACCTCAACATCATAAAGGCTATATATGACAAGTCAACAGCCAGTATCATTCTCAATGGTGAGAAATTAAAAGTATTTTCATTAAGATCTGGAACAAGTCACAGATGTCCAATCTCACCACTGCATTTCAATACAACACTGGAAGTCCTAGTCCTGTCAATAAGACAGGAGAAAGGCATACAAGGAATCCAAATAGGCAAGGAAGAAGTCAAACTATCATGATTCACAGATTATATGATGATATACCTAGAGAAACCCAAAAACTCAACAAAAAAATTAATTTAACTAATCAATCAGTTTAGTAAAGTGGCAGGATACAAAATCAACACACAAAAATCAGTAGCTTTCCTATACACAAACAATAAATCTGAAGAAGAAGAAATAAAAAAAAAAACATCTGTTTTATTATTGAAACAAAAAAAATCAAATACTTGGGAATAAACCTAACAAAAGAGATAAAGGACCTATACAAAGAAAACTATAAAAAACTGTTAAAAGAAATAGAAGACATAAAGAAATGGAAAGACATCCCCTGCTCGTGGATTAGAAGAATTAACATTATCAAAATGGCCATCCTACCAAAAACAATTTACAGATTCAATGTTATTCCAATAAAAATTTCAATGACATTATTCAAAGAAATAGAACAATTATTGATGAAATTCATATGGAACCACCAAAAACCCCAAACTGCCAAAGCTCTCCTGAAAAAATAAAAAAAAAATAAGAGAATGTAGGCATCACACTCCCAGATTTCAAACTATACTACAAAGCCATGATAATCAAAACTGCATGGTACTGGAACAAAAACAGACACATGGACCAATGGAACCAAATAGAAAATCCAGAAATAAGCCCACAGATTTATGGTCCACTAATCCTTGACAAAGGAGCAAAGAAAATGCAATGGAGCAAAGAAAGTTTGTTCAATAAATGGTGTTTGGAAAACTGGGTTGCTACATGCAAAATAATGAAGCAGGTGTACTACCTTACACCATGCACAAAAACCAATGCAAAATGAATTAAAGAACTAGACATAACACCTGAAACCATAAAATATATAGAAGGAAATAGAGGCAAAACATTACATAACATTCACCTCAAAAACATCTTTACAGATACATCACCCAAAGAGTGAAGGCAAAGTTAAACAGCTGGGACTACATCAAATGAAAGAGCTTCTCTACAGTAAAGGAGACAATAACCAAAACAAAGAGAAACCCCACTGACTAGGAGAAAATTTTTGCACACAACACTATGATAAAGGACTGATCACAAAAACCTACAAAGAGCTGATGAGACTCAACAAAAACAAAATAAACAATCCTGTCAAAAAATGGGCAGAAGAGCTAAAAAGAATCTTCTCCAAAGAGGAAATGCAAATGGCCAACAGGCATATGAAAAAATGTTCAAATTCACTTATAATCAGGGAAATGAAAATCAAAATTACAATGAGATACCATCTTACACCAGTGAGAATGGCACATATTAAAAAAAAAAAATAGCTACAACAAATGTTGGCAAGGATGTGGAGAAAAAGGAACTCCCCTACACTGCTGGTGGGAGTGCAAAATTGTCCAACTAGTATGGAAAGCTGTGTGGAGATTCCTCAACCTACTAAAGATAGAGTTTCCATATGATCCAGCAATTCCACTCCTAGGTATTTACCCAAATGACAAAGAAACATTAATTCCAAATGGCACCTGCACTCCTATGTTTATAGCAGCGCTATTTACAATAGCGAAGCTATGGAAACAACCCAAATGCCCAAAAATAGATGACTTGATCAAGAAGATGTGGTACATATACACCATGGAATATTACTCAGCAATCAAAAAAGATATACTCATGTAATTTGCAGCAACATGGATGGAGCTGGAAGGGATCATGCTCAATGAAATAAGCCAGAAAGAAAAACAAAAGTACCGGATAGTCTCACTCATAGCAGGAATTTAGAAAAGCTATATAAGGGACTAGGATAAAGACTAATTATAATAAAGAAAAACTCAAAATCAAAAAGCAACTATAAACCAGAGACACACTATGGGGAGAGGGTCGGGAGAGGAAAGGAGGGATTAGGACTAAAGTAAGGGGGAGTGTGAATTATATGGAGAATATAACCAAAATGAAAATGCATACATTGTGCAAAAATGAAAAATTATGTAAGAATTATATAAAATAAAAAATAAACAAAACAAAAAAAGAAAAGAAAAGAAAACTTGTTTCTTTATTTATATTATGTCTTTTTTATCTATCCATTGTTAGAACTGGTATATTAAGGTTCCCCATTATTATTGTGTTTTTATCAGTATCTCCATTAGTTTTTGTTATTAAACTCCTTATACCCTGGACTCGAACAATTGATGCATTTATATTGTTAAGCATAATTTGTTCTTGTTGTATTAGATTTTAATCACAATACTGCTTCCTTGTTAAGCCTATTTTATCAGCTATAGCTATAGTTTTCCCAATATTTTTGGTTGCCAACTGCTTGTATAACTATCTTCCAACTTTTAATTCTAAGTCATGCTTATCTTTGTTGGTGAGTTTCGTACAAACAACATAAGTTTGGACTTTGTTTTAAGGCTATTCAGCCACTCTACATCTTTTGACTAATGAGCTTCAGTCATTTACATTTAAGGTGATTGTTAATATGTAGGTGTTTATTGGCATTTTGTTATTTTGTTAAAATTTGTTTTGTCTAAGTTTTGTTAATTATGTTTGTGTTTTCCTATTATGTTTTATTTAGGTTCTACCATCTTATGTTTTACTTCTATTACTTTTCTTTAAGAATTCTATTGTGGTTAGTATATGATGGACTATTTTTGTGAACCACTGGAAAGTCTGGTTTCTGGCTGGTTCTAATGGGTCACTTTGCTATTATTGTTCTTTGCCTCCTACACATATGTAATTTAGTGTCATTTACTTCTATAGTCAATTTCTGTTGCTTTATAATAATCCCCTTAGGAATTATTTTTCATATGGCATTTGGTGTTGAATAAGTTTGTTTTGGTTTTGCTTTTCAAGGAAGCTCCTTACCCTTCTTTCTATCTTGATTATTTATCTTTCTGAGTTCTGCCCTGGAAGTCTTTTTCTTTGACTACTTTGAATATTTACTTCCAGTCCCTTTATGCTTATAATGTTTTTGTTGAAAAATTTACTGATAGTCTGATTGGTGTTCCTTTAAAGGTTATTCTTTTAACTCAATATTTTTAATGTTCTCCCCTTATCATTCATTGGTTCTTGACAGCTTCACTGTTATTTGTCTTGGAATATGTCTAACTGCTGGGTTATTTTGTTTTTGTTATTTTTAACTCTTTGGGACTTTACTGTTGCAACTTCTGGTTCACTTCCCATAATGTGATTGTTTTCAGTAATTCTTTCTTTTTTAAATGTTTTTATTTATTTATTTTT